>NC_141671.1:42578727-43778727 GCF_028749965.1 Puma concolor | reverse complement strand
AGCTGAAAGGACTGCAACTTCCACTCCTTCTCTACGCATAGGGAAGCTCTACCCCAGACATGGCAGGCGGAGAATACCGGGTCCTGAATGCCCTACCCTAGCTCGCTCAGGCGAAGTAGAGCTCCACGCGAGAAGGGACAAGCTCAGAAGAGAGTGGGCTACTACCATCCCTACCCAGATCTCCACTCACAGAGTTAGGAGTCTTTCTAAGAGAAGCTGATTGCCATTCCCACCCCCAGCTCCAGTACAGCTATACAGAGATTCAGCCCAGAGGGGGAAGCAGGCTTTGTTCACAAAGAGCTCTTCACCTTTCCCTACGGGGACTGATTTTTTTAGAACAGAGCCTGTGAAGTTCATACCTAATGGTGATATAGGAGACCATGGAAATCCTGATGGTGAGCAGTTAAGAGGAGGCTGGGAGCTCTGTGATACTGGTAATAACAAAACAGTGCATCAGCTAAAGGTTTAACAGGAAACGAAGGGAATATACAGCCAAGAAGAGTCTTCCGCGGTCAGGGCAAAATGTAGAGGCTAGCAATATCTTGACTCTGCAAAGGGGCCCGACATGATTCAAGTCCATCTGTGGAACGTTTTCTGCCCAAGAGTATTTAATTAAAAACAGTAAAGCAATCAGCCAGAAGTTAGTGGAAGCTAATGGCTGTGTGTGATACCCTTAGAGTCAGGTAACTTAATGAAGAGAGCTGGCAAAGTGACGGCCAAAGAGAACCCGACTAAAACCACAGTCATCCCTGGTGGTCGAGGAGACGGATTGCATGCTCAAGGCTGTGCCCTCTGAGGAGCACTTCTGAGGCCACATGCTGTGAGGGAAAAAGATTTTATTTGAACCAGTCTAGCCAGGTCACTAAACAAACAAGCAAACATTGACAACAAGCCCCAGGAAGAGGCGGGAATAATTATCCAGAAGTTACTACAATATAAAATGTCCATTTTGAACAACAATCACAAAAAAATACTTGGCATGCAAAAAACCAGGTATGTAATCCACAAAAAAGGGGAACAAAAAGCAGGCAACACAGACCACTTTTGAGAGCAACTGGATATTGGACTGGTCACACAAAACCTTCAAAGTAGCTATCGTAAACGTGCTCAAAGAACTAAAGGAAACCATTTTTAAGGAACAAAAGGAAGATATGATTACAGTGTCTCACAAACTAGAAAATATCAATTAAGAGCCAGAAATTAAGGAGAGCACTTGTTGTGATGTGTACTGGGTGTTGAATCACTATACTGCACAGCTGAAACTAATACTATACTGAATGTTAACTAACTGGAATTTAAATAAAAACTTTTTTAAAAAAAGATTAATATAAAGAGACAAGTTACAGAAAAGAAATGCAAATTCTGGAGTTGAAAAGCACAATGACTAAAATGAAAAATTCAGTAGAGACTCAGTAGTAGCTTTGAACTGAGAAGAAAGAATCCACGAACTTGAAGACAGATTGTTAAAGATTACGCAGTCTGAAAAACAGAGAAAAGAATGAAGAAAAATTTATAGAGCTTTCTGAAATCTGAGGCATCATGAAATGAGCCAATATATGCATAATGGGACCAGAAGGATAGGAAAGATAAAAAAAAAAAAAAAAAGCAGAAAAAAATCTTCAAAGAGATAATGATTGGAACTTCTCAACTTTAATGAAAATTATTAATCTATACATCCTAGCAGCTCAACAAGCTCCAATTAGGATAATCACATAGCAATCCACATTCAGACATATTCTTCTAGAAATGTTGGAAGACAAAGACAGAGAAAAATCACAAAAGCCACAAGAGAAAAACACTTCATCACATACAGTGGAACTCCAGCAATATTAACAGCTGACTTCTCATTAACAATATAGGTTAAAAGCAAAACAAAACAAAACAAAACAAAACCCCAGAACAATATAGGTCAGATAGCAATGGAATGACATATTCAAAGTGCTGAAAGAAAAAACTGTTAACCAAGAAACACATCAAAAGTGAAGGCAAATTTATATATATTCCTAGATAAACAAAAACCGTGTGAATTTCTTGGTAGCAAATCCATATAAAAAATGCTAAAGTACTTCAGGCTCAAGCAAGTGGCACCAGACAATAATTTGAATACACGTGTGTGCATGCACGCACACACACACACACACACACACACACACACACACACACACACAAGTACCTATAAAGCTAATTGTGTAGGTAAATATAAGAAACCATATAATTGCATATATTTTCCTTCTTCTCATAACAGATTTAAAAAACAACGTATATAATGTAATGTCAAGTCCATAACACATAGATAGGTAATATATTTGACGGTAATGACATAAGTGAGGTGGGGGGTACCAAGGTTTTATTGGAGTAAGGAGTGACACAAGATGGCTGCTCAAATTGTAGAAAGAAATGAAAAGAAGCAGAAATGGTAAATACAATGGCTTATATAACCAAATCTATAAATATCTACTTTCTGTCCTATAAAAACACAAACTACTGAAACTGAGTCAAATAGAAAATCTGAGTAGACGTATGACAAGTAAATTCTTTGAATTAGTAATTTTAAGTTTCCCAAGGAAAAACCCAGACCTAAATGACTTCATGATGAATTTTACCAAATATTTAAAGAGCAATTAACACCAATCCTTTCCCAGTGCATTCTTCAGGGCCATTATTACTCGGATATGAAAACCAGACAAAGATATCACAAGAAAAGAAAACTAAAAACTAATACATTGTTTTTCTGTATTCCTTATGCTATACTTTCCATTTCTATGACTTACTTTGTTGTTGTTTTTTTTATCTTTTTTTACATTTATTTATTTTTTGAGAGACATAGAGAGACAGAGCACAAGTTGGGGAGGGACAGAGAGAGAAGGAGACACAGAACAGAAGCAGGCTCCAGGCTCCGAGCTGTCAGCACAGAGCCTGATGCAGGGCTCGAACTCACAAACCGTGAGATCATGACCTGAGCCGAAGTTGGACGCTTAACCAACTGAGCCACCCAGACGCCCCATATGACTTATTTATTTTGTAACTGGAAGCTTATACTTCTTAGTCCCCTTTATGAATTTACCCATTTCTTCACTCCACCTCCCCTTTGGCAAGCACCTGTCTATTCTTTGTATTTAAGAGTCTGGCTTTTTTGTCTGTCTTTTTTTGTTTCTTAAATTCTACATATGAGTGAAATCATACGATACTTGTCTTTCTCTTTCTAAAGCACTTCACTTAGCATTATACCCTGCATACATTTTGTTGTAAATCTCGTTTTTTCTGTGTATGGCTGATTAGTATTCCATTGTGTGTACACACACACACACATACACACACCCCAGATGTTTGTTATCCATTCACCAATTGATGCACACTTAGGTTGATTCTGTAGTTTGACTATTGTGAATAATGCTGCAATAAACATATGGGTGCATTTATCTTTTTGAATTAGTGTTTTTATTTTCTTTGGGTAAATGCCCAGTAGTAGAGTTACTGGATCATATGGTAATTCTACTGTCCGTTTTTTGAGGAAACTCCATACCATTTTCCACAGTGGCTGCACCAATTTACATTTCCACCAACGGTTCACAAGGTTGGTTTTTTTTCCCTCCATGTCTTCACCAACACTCGGTATTTCTTGCCTTTTTTAGTCTAGCCATTCTCACAGGTGTAAGGTGATACCTCATTGTAGATTTGATTTGCATTTTCCTGATCAGGATTAGTGATGTTGAGCATCTTTTCATGTGTCTGTTGGCCATCTGTACATCTTCTTTGAAAAATATTCAGGTCCTCTGCCCATTTTTAATCAGGTTATTTGGGGGTTTTTAATTATTGAATTCTGTAAGTTCTATGTATATTTTGGATATTAACCCCTTATCAGATACATCATTTACAAATATCTTCTCCCATCCAGTAGGTTGCCTTTTTGTCTACTTAATGTCTTTTTTAATATAGATTGTGAAAATCCCTAACAGAATACTTAGGAAACCAAATCCAGCAACATCCAAAAAGGATTATACACCATGACCAAATGGAGTTTATCCCAGGAATGGAAGATTGGTTTAAATTTAGAAAAAAACTTGTGTAAAAAATCATAATGATAGAATGAAGGTTATAAACCACATGATCATTCAATAAATGTAGAAAAATCATTTGAAAAAAAATCCAAGGTCTTTCATTAGAAGAACACTCAAAAAAACTGAGGAGGGAACTTTCTCAACTTGATAAAGGTCATTGCTATGAATGGAATATTTGTGTCCCCCCAGAATTCCTATGTTGCCTCCTAATTCCCAGTGTGATGGTATTTTGAGGTAGAGCCTTTGGAAAACAATTAAGTCATGAGGGAGGGGCCTTCATGAATGGGAATAGTGCCCTTCCAAGAAGAGATATAAGAGAGCTTGCTTCTGCTCTCTGTCCTCCGCCATGTGAGGATAGAAGACAGTCCATCTGCAAACCAGGAAGCAGGCTTTCATCAGATACCAAGTCTGCCGGCACCTGATCTTAGACTTTCTAACCTCTAGAACTATGAGATATAACTATGGGTTTTTTAAGCCATCCAGTCTACAATATATTTATATATTTATTGTAGTCTGTGCTATAAACTGACCAAGACAGCTATCTATGGAAAACCCACAGCTAGCATCCTATTTAATGGTGAAGGATTGGATACTTTCACCCAGAGATGCATAGGCTGGTATCTGTGCATGTAATTTATCACTTTAAAAAGTAATCTAGTTCTCTGTCACTAATTCACACTGATATTTATACATTAAACTGTACTGCCTATTGCATTATTCCCTCTTGACCTTTTGCAATAACTTTTTTAAAGTTAGGTTTTGCTTTTAAATAAATATGATAGTTTTATCTCTTAAGAGGAAAAGAGTAAGGCCTTGTCCCTTTAGGCCTCAAATGTATTGCCACAGTAACATGTGTAACATTCTCTCCTTTTAATTTCACATTTATTTTCATAAATAAAATAATTTAATTTCACATTAATTTCGTATTTATTTTCTGAATTAGGCTTGGTATATCAGGATTCTTTTTCTAAATCTGAAAGGGCTTTCTTTTTTTTTGGTAAGGAATTTTGATCAGTCCATTCACACTACGTTAATTGATAATTTGGTATTTTGTTCCCTCAATCTTATTTATGGCATAAATAAATGATTTAATTCTGTGTGGCTTATGCTTTTGTTTTGGATGCAAAGATTCTCCCTTCTTTTTTTTTTTTTTAAGTTCATTTATTTTTGAGAGAAGGAGAGAGAGAGAGAACACACCCACTGGAGCAGGGGAGGGGCAGAGAAAGAGAGAGAAAGAGAAAGAGAGAGAGAGGGAGAATCCCAAGCAGGCTCTGCGCTGACAGCACAGAGCCTGACACAGAGCTAGATCTCATGAACCGTGAGATCATGACCTGAGTCAAAATCAAGAGTCAGACACTTGACCAGATGAGCCACTCAGGTGCCCAAAGATTCTCCATTTAAAGATTATTTCAAGAGAATTCCAATTCTGAATTTCACATGCAGTATTCAATACATGTAGTGATTGGTGTTGATGTAAACCTATTAAGCACATTTTTTCCTTCTTTTTTATGTTCATGAAGACAAACTGAGTGGCAGCAATAATGCAAACAAAAGACAAAAAATTGCCCAAGACTTTCTCAACTCTATTGACCAAACAGGAGAACTCTTGGCAATGTTTGAAGATGATGAAGTTGATGAAGTTAAACAAGAAAGAATGGAGGTATAGTATATTCTTCCCTTTTTACAGTAATAGAATAGCCATTGCAGTGCTTATGCTATTTGGTTCTATTCTTCTGTTCTTTGATTGATGTCTGAATTGCCCAGAACAGTAGTTGCATGTCTGAAGGCAGCATTGTACAGCCTTCAGACATGACTTTGGGAGACAACTTCAGTGCTCTGTTTCTCTGTTTCCTCCTTTGAATAGGAGTCGATTTCCCTCAACTTCCTTCCAGGTCTTACTTTTCCTGTTACCATTTTATCTGAAACTTATTTTTTGTCCCAAGTCATCCAGTTCTCTTTGTGGGCAAAGGTAATTTCTCCCACTTTTGTGTTGGCATGTAGCTGAAGAACTGTTTTTCAGGACATATCTGCAGGCTATGAGTGCACTCATTAGCTGAGGTAATATTCAGGGCAGTTACATGCTTTACATCACTGTAACATGTGTTTGGATTCCCTGAATATGTTTTCACAATAAATATGAAAATTGTTTGCCTTCTATTTGTCTGAGCTATCTATTCATAAAATTACTGTTTCCTTAAATACTTACTTGAAAATAAAAATGACTGATTTCATTTGAGTGCCTTCCAAAATACAAAGCATTCTTCTTCTTATTATTAGACTTTTACCTGTTAAAAAAAAAAAAATCTCCATTTTCCCCTTCTCTTTAAATGGGACAAGAGAGGTAATTCCAGAACTCCAAAAGATCGTGCTAAGTACCTACTTTATCATAATCTCTAGGCATGCTAAAAATATAATTATTTCATGTCAAATTTTGGAGGAAGTCCAATAGACATACATGCTTTGTAAACTTTAACAGCCTTCTTTAAAGAATTAGTGTGCTTAGATCACGAACTGTGATCTAAAGGCAATGTTCTTTTTAGGTATCAATTACCTTAGAAATGTGTGGTTATCTTGGTTTGGGGCAACTGCAAATGATTTTAGTTCAACTTCACCGTGGGCCAAAATCATGCTAACTTGTCCAAAGCAGATGATAAACATATATTTCTGATGTCATTATGGCCCAAAAAGGATATGATTGTTTAGTAGCATGGTTTCACTTATGATGCATTACACAGAGAGCAAATGTTGTTTATGCTTTTCTAAAAAACATTTTTATATTACTCTAATGGGCATTAAGAAAGATTCATTAAGGAAAGACTCTACATAAAACATTAATAAAATAGAACACTTAGCTTTTCAGTTTTGATGGGAAAATCTCTGTCAACCAAGCCTACTGCCTGGAAGGACATTCCACAATCAAGGAGAAGAGAAGAAATGGAGCATGTTGTAACACTAAGCTCATAATAGCAGGCTACTGTAGGCCTGGAAAAATGATGAGTCAGTAAGGTATAAGTTAAAGTCAATAAAATATCTGGAAAGGCGGGGGAGGAAAAGCTTGGGAACTTACGCAGTTTCTCTTCCTCTTCCCTGCACTTATATATGAGGTAGTGGTAACCAGGATAATAAAATATCGATAGTTGGTAAAAATAGTTACAGTGACGTGTTAAAAGTCAGATTGGCAGTTTCTTTAAGCTTTATATCGTACCTAAAATCTTTTGTAACCAACATAATGGAGAGCAATTTTGAGATTCTACTCATCCAAGTAGCAGAGTTTAACTGACTAAAAAATGCTGAACTTAGAGACGTAAGTGTAGACAGTAGAAAGCGGAACCGTGAAGAGCATAGGCCTCGCCTGCTTCTAATTTGACAGGTTATAGTTTCAAGCACAAACCGCAAGTGCGGCAGTCCATATGAAACCACTTTGGGCTCACAAGACTGCGATCTCTGCTTTTCAAGTGCAGTGGAGTAATCAGTCCTGGCATCGCTCAGTGATTTCATTTTTCTCTAAGCATCACTTACTGTTGCAGAAACTTTGTTTGCTACCTTCTTCCCGAGAACGTATGAAAATGGTATAGACCTACCAACAAAGCTTATTATTGTTTTGCTTTCTTTCCCTTTTTTTTTCATTTAAATGTAATTGAGAAGAGAAAAAAAAATTTTAGAGGCATAAAAACTCATTTGGGATCCTAGCTTTTTCTCAAAACATCGAGCAAGAGTACCAAAAACCAAGTTGTTTCCTGTTGTGTTAGGTGACTTGATGTGTGCCTGGCTTTGTGTTTCACTCCTAATGCACCTCATCAGTATGAAATATTATATGACTTGAAATAAAAAGTCTGAATTTTTACTTCCATTTCTACTTGCTAGTCCTTCATCATGAGAGTTCGCTAACTCTTACCCTTATAGTTTCCCTCCAGCACCAAATTTTTAACACTTGGGTAGATGTATAGTAGAGACCTATGATCCATTATCTTAAGATCCTTCCAAATTATCAAATAAAAATTAAGTAATGTTCAGAATTGCTTTTGAGAGACTAGGAAAGAGAATCAGGGATTTGGTAAGCATAATAATGCATATAAATGTTGACCCTCCTCTCACCTCCACTTAACCCCCACCACAGAATAACAGGAGGTGTGTTTTACTGTTTCTTACATTCTGAGCAACTAAATATGGCTGTGTCAACCAAAGGCCAAGAGGGTATCACAAAACGCTGCAAAGAGCTTTGGGTATTCTTAACAGAGTGACTGTAGTCACTCACAGAAGAGCCTTGCCTAAGACCCAACTACTCTACCGTGAAGGCACCTGGCAAGCTCAAGTTTAGCGTCAGTCGAGTGAAATATCTGGTCTAATAAACTACTGCGTTTGTGAAGGGGATGTAAATAATGAGTACTTAACGAATTTGGTGAACTCTACCTTCTGACTAATCCTTAAATTGGTAAAAGTAAACAAGAAAGTAAAGATTTGGCCATCAGAGAGAACAACCTTTAAATAAATTAGGGTCCTGAAGCCCCAGAGGCCTGATACTGGAACCCAGAAAGAAAACACAATGGGATACATAAAATTGAAGGTCCTTAAAAATGTTTTTAATTGGCTTAAGATTGAATAACATTCCAGGTGGCCATCTGAATTTAACCTAAAGTGTCTGACCAGAGATTGTAAAACACAAAGTTTCTCATAAAATCTGAATGATCAGAGAAGTCAGGTTCACCATTCAGTTACGCCCCGAGTAATGTGAAGTTATGATCTCTGGGGAGGCTGAGTCCCAGAATTACCATTTGTCGAACTGAGTATACTGGAAAACTCACCGAAGAAGCCAGAGAGGTGGATTGCTGTAGATGTTCTCCATCTTCTGGTTTTGAAATCTGTTCTATTTCCCTTTTCTATTTTTCTACTATTATTATTTTTTAATTATAATGGAAAGTAAAGTACAATGCCTTTAAGATAAGACAGTTCAAAAATACCTTAGTTAAGATTTATCATAAAAGAAGAAAGGCTAATAACTCTAGTGAGATGATGGTGTACAAATACGAAAAAAAGTTTTTAAGTTGAGTTTAAAAACGAAACCCAGAAAAAAGTTGAAATGTATGTGAGATTAAGAAATATAGAATTTATATGCTGGAAAGATAGTCTATACACATACATACATGATATATACAGATACGCATCTACATTTACATACATACTATTATGCCTGTGTGTATTCTGTAAGAATAGGTATGTAATTTTAGTAGATTTTTTTAATGTAAAAGTAAAAGAACAATCAGAGGTGTATCAGACAAATGCAAATGCTAGTGGTAGCAATATTAGTTCAGAGAAAAGAGGATTCAAGGGAAAAAGTTTTCAAATGGAGCAATGTCAGTAATTTTATGTTACCAAATGATGCTGCCTGTGGTGAAGATAGTAAATACAAAATGTTAATCATCAAATTCCATAGAATTGAAATATACAAAGCAAAAGATTCCAGTAATGTGGGGAGAAGTTAGAGAAAATGCATTTGTTGAGTCTGGAACACACTATTCTCAGTACTTAACAGATTGACTTGGGGGAAATTTTTTAATCATAAACATTTAAGTTTAATAGATGGATATAAAACATTTTATAAATGAGCAGCAGTTTTAAAATCTTACCCAGGTAACCCCAAGGATTCCATGGTGCTCTTTAGGGGAGGTGAGGAGAAGTTTGGTGGGGCTCTATCCTCCCACCTCCCCCTACACACTTTCCTCCATCAGGAGAACTTTGAGGTTACATCATGGATCTATATATCACTGGTAAAGAAGGGGCTTCGTTATTTTTTAATTGAAAGTCAATACAAATGATCACTATTCAACTTCTCATGAGGAGTGTTTCTCTCATACCCAGATAGATATACATACACTCAGTTAACAGATTTCAACAATATACAAATTTATAGAGCACATTACCTTACCAGAGCAGAAAAAGTAAACCTGAGAGTAATAACAGAAGTTAAACAAACAATTAACAATTAGTGAAAACAATTAAACAATTAGTTAATCTAATTGATTAAAAATTTGAAAAGAAAGAAAGCTAATAGAAGCAACTAATGGACCCACAACAAATTAAAATGTATTACCATCGACTGTTTGGATAATGACAGCAATGAGAATAGTCCCTGTAAAATTTACAAAATTTGGACAACACTTTAAAATAGAGGCAACTTTTTACATTGTAAGCCTTTATTAAATTGGAAAAAAGCAAAAGAAACTAAAGATTCACCTAAAATTAGAAATTTTATGTCAAAAAGAGAAAACAGGAAAAATGAAAATAAAAAATAAATGCATAAAGTTAGAAAACAGTAATTAAGGGGTGTCTGGGTGGCTCAGTCGGTTAAGTGTCCAACTCCGGCTCAGGTCATGATCTCATGGGTTGTGAGTTTGCGACCTACCTCGGGCTCTCTGCTGACAGCTAAGAGCCTGGAGCCTGCTTCAGATTCTGTGTCTCCTCTCTGCCCTTCCCCTGCTCATTCTCATTCTCTCTCTCTCTCTCTCTCTCTCCCCCCCTCTCTCTTCTTTCTCTTCTTTCTCTTCTCTCTCTCTCTCTCTCTCTCAAAAATAAACATTAAAAAAATTAAATAAAAAAGAAAACATATAATTGAATATACCATTTTAAGGAACTCTTTGCAAAAATAGTAACAAATGGTGGGATGAATCTATGGCAAGTCTAAATAAGAAAAATGGAAAGAAAACAGAGCTAACAAAAATCAGCAAGGAGTAGGGATCTAGCCGTAGACTGGAGAAATCGAATTCACATATAATTCTGTACTAACATTTGGAATGAATATCTTCTTAAGAAAATGTAAATGATTAGTTTTACTCAACAGGTAGTAGAAAACTTGGATAGACCAGTAACCTTGGAAGAAATGCTAAATGTTTGGGAAAGAATTATGTCCTCAGCAGATTCTGAATCCAAAATGATTTATGGAAGAGCTCTTTTAAACATTCATAAAATAACTCATTGTCGTGCTATATAAACTATCTCAGAGTAAAAAAAGATAAGGAAACCTTATTAAACTTTACAGAGTATCATAATATAATCTCATTTATGAATATGGATGCAGGAATCTTAAAATATTAGCAATTTTAATTTGGCAGCATAATATAATAAGGAATGTACCATGACCAAATAGGATTTTTTTCATGAGTTCAAGCAAGCTTGAGTATTAGAAAATACATTAGTGTTAAATACCCAAGAACTAGGTCAGAGGAGAATAACCATATGGTTATTTTAGGAGATGATAAAACAAAATTTGCTTCCTATTCTTTTTAGAAATTCTCAATGAACTGGAAATAGAAAAGTTACCTTCATATCATGATAAAGAATATCTCACTCCAGTGAACAGCCATCATTATAGTTTGAAAAATATTAACAGAGTTCCGTTAAATTCTAGAATGCCCATGTTATCAGTTTTATTTGCCAGAGTTCCAGGAGCATTAGCCAGTGCAATAAAAGACCTAGCTATTGGTAGGAGACAAAAATTATCATTATGTACAGATAATATAATTTTTATTAGGTAATCCTTGAGGATCAATCTAAAAAACTATTGGAACCAATTAAAGTCTTCACCAAATCATATAGATACTTTAAAAACCAGTAGCTTCCCCCATATTTCATAAGAGTTAATAAAAATTAGAAGACCATCTCAGTTAAAATAATACAAGGAAGAAGTTTATTTGGAGGCAACTTCATATTAACAAGAAATGTAAGAGAAATATGAAAGTAATATTTAATAATGTACTAAGATAGAAGAGTGTAAGTCAAGAAATATAATGTTCCTGGATACAAAGACAGGATATTATAAACCTATCAGTTGTTCCTAAATTAATTTATTAGCTTGATGAATTTTTACAAAAATCTCAGCAAATTTTTTTTTTAATTTTTTTTTTCAACGTTTATTTATTTTTGGGACAGAGAGAGACAGAGCATGAACGGGGGAGGGGCAGAGAGAGAGGGAGACACAGAATCGGAAACAGGCTCCAGGCTCTGAGCCATCCTCCCAGAGCCCGACGCGGGGCTCGAACTCACGGACCGCGAGATCGTGACCTGGCTGAAGTCGGACGCTTAACCGACTGCGCCACCCAGGCGCCCCTTCAGCAAATTTTTTAAACTATCCAGTGATATTAGAGGTTATTTTAAGTAATAAGACAGATGAGAATAGCAAAGAAATTTTCATTAAAGAATAGAGAGCAGAGTTCAATTTATCCTACCAGATACATTTCATAAAACTGTTGCCATCAAAATAGTGTGGTACTGGTGTAAAACCCAATAAGCATACCAATGAAGAGAATTCTATCCATGAAATAAGTAAGTGTAGAGAAGACTTTAGTCACAATAAAGGTACCTTTAGAAATCAGTGGGAGAAAGATGCCAAACAGTTGGATAATATTTGGAAAGGAAAAAACACATCTAGTTCCTAACCTTAGACTGGCCTCAGAATAAATTCAGGTGGATTCAAGAACTGGGTATGAAAAGTAAAGCTGTTTTTAAAAAACAGAAATAGGGGCTCCTGGGTGGCTCAGTCAGTTGAGCGTCTGACTTCAGCTCAGGTCATGATCTCACAGCTCGTGAGTTCGAGCCCCGCGTCGGGCTCTGTGCTGACAGCTTGGAGCCTGAAGCCTGCTTCGGATTTTGTTTCCCTCTCTCTCTGCCCTTAACCCACTCTCATTCTGTCTCTGTCTCTCTCAAAAATAAATAAACATTAAAAAATTTTAAAAAAAAACAAATAAATAGGTAAATATCAATTTGGGAATGTGGAAGGACTCTCTAGGCTTTTGTTTTCTAAACAAGCTTTTCAAGAATTACTCCAGATGTTAACAGGTACACTGTTGGAGGTGGGGATGGAGAAGTGGTCCATTTTCAAATAAATTTGTGAAATCCTAAATTAAGAAATTTAAGAGGTTGCTTTTAAAACCTTTAAGAGACTTTTGTATACAAACATGTATTGTGAGTCTTTCAGTAGTGAAAATTGAATCTATTAAACTCTTCTGAAAGGAAAGCCCACTTTGGAGACAAAAAAAGCACAAAGGAAATGACTTAAATTTAACTTGTCTGTGTCAGAAAAAGAAAGACAAAACTGAAAGGCAAACTACTGTAATAATGTGATAAAATATTAATATCACTTATTTATATAGATCTTTCAGTCCATAAGAAAGCATTCCAGTAGAAAAATTGGCAAAGGATAATAATAGACAAATCACAGAGAGGAATACAAATAACAAACATGCAAAATACCTGCTTACTTGTAATGAGCCAGCGCCATTTTTGCTTATAAAATGGTGAAGACTAAGGTATCATTGGGTACAGATTAACTGTTGGTGGAAGTGAAGTTTGATAGAAACCAGAAACTATTTAAAAATACCAATTGCAAAGAATTCATATACTTCAGCCCAGTAAACACATATTTGGTAGTTGCTGTTTAAAATATAATCAGACATTTTGAACATATGCACATTCTTATGCACAAGGCTGTTCATCACAATGTCATTTATAATAGTGGTAATGGAAATGGGAAGGAGAACCCTATTTACCCAATGGTCAGCGAATGTGTATATTTCCTCACACCTAGAAATTAAGACTGGAAGGATATATACCAACATGCTAACAGTGGCTGTCATCATCAAGCATTGAGATTATAAGTAAGTTGAGTGTGTAAGTTTATGCCATTTTGATTTTACATACTAATCACTTGTGTTCCTCTTAATCCTCAACTGATGTCCTTTACTCTACAGTTTACCTTTTCATTTTTTTTTCCCATCAGAAGAATTTAGTTTATACGTGGTGCTGCAGGATAGGCTTTGTGAGCAAATGAAGTAGCCTCGTATTATATAATTGAGGAATAGGAACGTATACCATACACAGTGTGACACAGACTATATTCAGAGCTGTAATAATGATCTAAGAAGTTTAAAATAGTTAACGTTTTTCATGATTGCAATGAACAAAAAGCCCATTTCAAATTGAAATAAACAATTATTAAACAATTAGGGAAGTTGTTCAGGTAAACAACCACAGGTAGATTTGGCCTCAAGCAAGGTTTGATATCGAGGTTCACAATATGCCACTGGATTTGTAGCTCCATTTTCCATGGCCCCAGGCCATGATAGGATGCCTCTGTCCAAGATTGACCCTGAAAATGCTTACGTCACAAGATCTTCTGAAACCCCTACCACCCACAGTAGCTAGTAGGATGACCTACTCTGATTGGCTTAGCCTAAGTCATAAGCTCCATCCCTAAAGCTGAAGGTGCATCCAGCCCCTCACAAAGGCATGGATTGCTGGAGCTATAGGAAGAGGGAATGAGTGCTGGAAAGGTAACTTCAAAGGTCTATAAGGGTAGAGGATCTGTACATTATTACAGTAAGAATTGACCAAGTGATGTATTACAACCTTGACTCTGCCTGGATCTGTAGGAAGTTTTCCTTGAGAGATAGCATGGAGAATGAGTAGAAGTCATTTTCTTTGGATCTCATCCATCCTTCCTTCCACTCTTTAACTCATTCAGCATTTATTCATTGAGGCTCTTTTGTAAGTCACTATCCTACCCTCTGAGGTCGTGACTGCACAAAAGACAAAATATAGTTTCTGTATTCACAGTACTGTAGTTAATAACTGGCAAATAAGATTTGTACCCTCTTAAGGGGAATACAGGCTCAATAAATGGTTCTTAATTCAGTTTGGTCTTGAATCTTGAACCTTCTTGGTGGATCATTGGTTGTATGATGGAGCCCTGTATTTTCTGTTTCTCTTGCTATTTGATTTGAAATTTAGTTTTTTTCTGAGGTAAAGCATATTACTTCTTTAAGAAATCTTTATGACTAGCCTCAGACAGGGACATAGAATTAGCTTCAGAATTTGCTGAAGAGGGCACAAAATAATAGAACTAGGGTACATTTTATAACATGAAAAGATAGTATGTCAGGGTGAGACTCTGACAGAGATTCATCAGGAGAACACATTAGTATGCCCATTTATTCTTTTGAAGGGAATGTTGGATAACATAATTGAAAAATACAAAATCATTCTTCAGGGAATATTAATAGAAATTCCTCCAAAAAAACCTTTGGCGATTCCAGCTACATGGTGCATAATTAATGTAATTTAGTGTATGTTTTTTTCTGGCCTAGAAACTACAGAACAGGGAGTATTACATGACTTTACGAGAACCCAAAGGTAGGTATAATGTGTTGCTCTGAAATTTATTTCCATTCATGACTTTATAGACTCTATCAGATTATTTTGTATCCACAGCTAGAGCTATCTTCTAGTTACATAATGGTAGATAATGTGTATATCCATTGCCATAAAAGCTTGTCTGAACTCCAGAAAGGAATCTTCCGGAGAAGAGATTTTTCAGTTAATGACATGAAAAGTTACAGATTTTATAAAAATAGAACATTCCCTCGCTTACCTAGGTTTATCATTCTATGGCTTAATATATCACATTTGACAGATTGTTCTTAAGGGATTCTTTTAGGTTTTTCTTACCCATCTGTGAACTATGGGCTCTAACTGAGGGTAGAGTCAGACTTCTGCTTTGATTAGAGTGCTCCATATACTGGGTGTGAAACTAGAAATGGGTGGGTTTTGTTGGGTTTTTTTAATTGCTCTCTATTTTTATAGGGTGTTTAATCGCTTGGGTTATGCTTTACTATAGAAAAAAATTTAGAGCAAGATTAGCCAAATAACTACCATCTTTAGGATAGAAATTTTAGTACCGCTGCCATTTTGTCTTCCACCCTCAGACCTATTTTTTACTATTCCTCTCTGGGTGAAATTTAAAAGATTTCTTCTTGTTACCCTTTCCCTAGACTATTGGGAAGCTAAATACATGGTGACAGCATTGAAACAGTGCTCATAGTAACCATGCTTTTCCAAATCCAAATCAAGATTTAGCATTTGTTGCCCACAAGTATCTTTTCTTATGTGGATAGAATATTTTATTTATTTGGGGGGGGGGGAGATAAACTTTATTTTTTCAGATTTATTTAAATTCAAGTTAGTTAACATATAGTGTAGTCTTGGTTTCAGGAGTAGAACCCAGTAATTCATCACTTACATACGACACCCAATGCTCATCCCAACAAGTGCCCTCCTTAGTGCCCATCACCCATTTAGCCCATCTCCCCACTCACCTCCCCTCCAGCAGCCCTCAGTTTGTCTCTGTATTTAGGAGTCTCTTATGGTTTGCCTCCCTCTCTGGTTTTATCTTATTTTTCCTTCCCTTCCCCTATGTTCATCTGTTGTGCTTCTTAAGTTCCATATATAATGGAAATCTATATTTGTTTTTTTCTCTAACTTATTTTGTTAACATAATATGCTCTAGTTCCATCCAAGTCGTTGCACACAGCAAGATTTCATTGTTTTTGATCACCAAGTAATTTTCTATTGTATATAAATATTCCACATCAGTTCTGTGGACATTTGGGTTCTTTCCACAATTTGGCTATTATTGATAGCACTGCTATAAACACTAGGGTGCATGTGCCCCTTTGAATCAGCATTTTTGAATCCTTAGGATAAATAACTAGCAGTGCAATTGCTGGGTCATAGGGTAGTTTTGTCTTTAATTTTTGGAGGAACCTTCGTACTCACTGGACTCCAGAGTGGCTGCATCAGTTTGCATTCCCACCAACAGTGCTAAAGGGTTCCCCTTTCCTCCACATCCTCACCCACATCTGTTGTTGCCTGAGTTGTTAAGTTTAGCCATTCTGACAGGTGTGAGGTGGTATCTCATTGTGGTTTTGATTTGTATTTCCCTGATGATAAATGATGTTGAGCATCTTTTCATGTGTCTGTTAGCCATCTGGATGGCTTCTCTGGAAAAGTATCTATTCATGTCTTTTGGCCATTTCTTCACTGGACTCTTGTTTTTTGGGTATTGAGTTTGGTAAGTTCTTTATAGACTTTGGATGCTAACCCTTTATCCAATATGTCATTTGCAAATATTTTCTCCCATTCCGTCAGCTGCCTTTTAGTTTTGTTGGTTGTTTCCCTTGCTGTGCAGAAGCTTTTTATCTTGATGAAGTCCCAATAGTTCATTTTTGCTTTTGTTTCCCTTGCCTCCGAGACGTTTCTAGTAAGAAATTGCTGCGGCCAAGGTCAAAGAGGATGCTGCCTGTTTTCTCCTGTAGGATTTTGATGGTTATAGAAGATTTGAAACCAGAACTTGGTAGTAAAATATAAGAACAATGATTACCATTCACTTCTACCTTCCCCACATCAAGCAAGTTTCAATTTTAGTAAAACAGAGAACCATTTTTGAGGATAAAGATACACACCAATGCTGCAAACTAAACATTTGTGTCTACCAGTGGCAATGCATGTGTGTAGGTCTCGCTGCTGTGTTTAGTCTCGCATAAATGGATATTTGACTAACACATCTGATTATACTGTTCAATTAGGTTTTTATGGAATCAATCAATATTTTCTTTCCCAAATAATTTCAGTTTGTTCTTTTTAAAATGATATCCTTCTCTTTCAACAGATCCATTGCAAGGGTTTTCTTAGAGATCAGTCCACCGACTTGTTTATAAAACACCTTGGCAGAGAAGAGTTTTAAAATATCACCGAATTTAAGAACACCACAGGATTTACCACTAATTTACATTTAATGTTTATAGTTCTCAAATTGTGGTTGTTGTAATAACCAAAATATTTTTGCCCTGAATATTTTGTGGATTATATTTCCCTATTCTTTCTCCTTCACCCACATTCCCCACAGTAGGTGGGCAGATTGTTGTTACATAGTCTGGCTTTTATTTATCTGTATTGGTTTAATCTCTACAAGTTAGTCATTCTAAATATGAAAATAAATGCACTCTGTGGCAAGATTTTTGTCTTTTTAATCCTATAGTTTGTTTAGTGGAATTAACAGCTCATTGCCTGTTTGGTATAGGTAATTTCCCGCTATTCCTGTGTTGCATCCGTGCTAGGGAGCTGCCTTTACTTCGGTTCTTAATGTTGCCACCACTTTATGACATCATGCCAATCAAGCTGTTTAATCAAGACTTTTTCCTAGATCATTGCATTCCTCATTGAGAAATAAGAATTCTAGATGAAGCTATAAATATTTAGTGATCAGTGCAATCCATTGTATTTGTATGTCTGTCGAGAACTATCCTTTCCATAAAGCAGTGGTCCAAAAGGCAATTCACATCTTGCCAGCCTTCTCCTTTTCATGACTCTCCATTTTCTGCAGAAGAGTCTCAACTTCTTAGCATTGATAGTAATACATTGTTTTATAATCTGGCCTCAGCCTTTTCATGTTCGTCTCTCACCATTCCTGATCCTCCTCTTTTTTAATATTCTTTCCCAAATCATGCATGTGCACACACAAAACACACACACACACACACACACACACACACACACGTGCGCGCGCACACACACACACACACACACACACACACACACAATGCTTAACGAACTCCTTTGGATTTGTAGTTCTCTAAATGGGTGTTTACTTTTCTTCCCTTTGCTGAGCCTTCTCGATCTGCAACATCTATGTTCAGATATTTCAGTAGGTGATAGATTGTAACTCATTGTATTTACTTAATTTAACTTACTAAATAAAGTCCTTGAGAGCGTGGACTTACTTTAAACGTTATAAACTTCCAATTAATATTTTCCAAATAAGGTAACTAAAAATAGGCATAATTTTGTAGCTAATATATGTATTATTAATATATCCTTTGGATGATTTGAATATTTTTTTGTTTTATTTAAAGCATGCAGTTTTGGGGCAGCTGGGTGGCTCAGTTGGTTATGTGTCTGACTTCAGCTCGGTCATGATCTCGCAGTTTGTGAGTTCAAGCCTCGCATCAGGCTTTGTGCTGACAGGTCAGAGGCTGGAGCCTGCTTCAGATTCTGTCTCTCTCTCTCTCTCTCTCTCTCTCTCTCTCTCTCTCCTCCTCCTCCTCCCCCACTTGCTCACTCTCTCTCTCTCTCTCTCTCTCAAAAATAAATAAAACCTTAAAAAAATTTAAAGAATGTAGTTTCCAAGTATATAAAACCAGTCATTTTTGACTCACATAGGATTCAAACAGGATATCATAATTAGTTATGTACCTCTGTGAACTTTTCATATCAGGAGTTCTCCAACAAATCTCTTTCAGGTGCTTTCCAGTTATTAATGGCTTTCATTGGTCAGATAATTTTCTGTTCAAATTATAATAGTGGCTTTTCCAGTTTTAGCTATAGAAGTTCTTCCAACCATACTGCTTTGGCATTGATCTCTGCTGTGTCCCAAATTTGTCTACAAGCTGACACTGAGCATCAATTCCAGTTCAATCAGTTGATTTTGTTTCAAAAGGACCAACACCATCTGTGACCATTGGTCCATTCCACCTAGTGGCCAAGTCAGAACATTTGACAATAAATGTTCCATACCTTTTCTCGTGTATTTCCTGCAGTTGTAAGATTTTATGATTTAGCATCTTGACATAATAACATACTTACTTCTCTGATCCATGAAATACCTCTTCTGGATAATTCTTTTAGTTATTGGCTGATTGGTACTTAGAGGGTAGTTTGAATTTTCAGGTGCCTTAAGTTACTGTTGAATTTTTTGTGGCATGAAAATTTTGCATCTCCACTCATATGTACTTCACACAACAGGAAAGTGTTGTTTCACTTAGTTCTTCTAACACTAAGGAACAGATTACCAATAAATCACCATATTCACAAAAATTACTTTTGAGTTCAACCTGCCTCATGTATGGCATTTATAAACTACGGGGTTATTGAATTAATAATTTATTAATAACCATCACTACTGTGGCTCTTATACTCAGTTACAAAGGGTAATATTTAGCCATATACCCACAGTTAATATGGCCATGTAATAAGCTGTTTTAAGCATGATTTTTAAAGTAACCAAGTAATAAGTATTAGCAATTTGGGGCATTTTAAAGTATTTATTTAAATGTTACTTTTAAAAGTCCCTGAAGAAAGGGCATCGAGGTTTTGTAGTTGTTCGGCACCTCAGACAGAAGACAGTCATTGATAATGGGTTTCTTGACCTGTTCTCAAGTATGGAAAAGCTGTAAGTACAAAAATGAACACTTTTGGGAAAACACACTATAGAAAAATCTAAAATCACTGGCGTAATTGTTCTTATTTTGAAAAAAAGCACCTTACTATATAAAAGCTCTTAAATAACTTAAGAGCTTTTAAATAATTCAAAATTGGACTCTTTTTACCAAAATTCGGTACGTACACAACTATCTCCAAAAAATACTATTGTACTCCTTTGCTGTATCTGTGGAGGTTACCCGAGGGAGGGGGGAGACTGGAGCGGGTGAGGAAGATGGGGAGGGAGGAAGAGAGAAATAGATGAAGGAAAAGGGGAAAAAAAGAAGAAAAAATGCAATCTTTTTTCCTAGGTAGTAGCTCTGTGTGGAGTTCCTCTTACCCATCTGGGTTTAGTAGGGAGGATATTTGAGGCTCGGAAGGCTTGTTCCTTGTCTTCCTACAACGAGTTTTTAATCAATAGAAAAAATTAAGATAGCCTAATAAAGCAATTATTACTGTCTGTGAAAGCAGAAATGCCTCCAGTAAAATTTGGGGGAATGTTCTTCATTATCTTAAGCAGTTCTTACTGATAATCCATTATATGGTTTTGAAGTAGAAATTGTAGTACATTATTTGTATAATTAAATATTGCTTAAACCTTTCCTGTGAATCGTAAAAACTCGTGGTGAAGGTTTTTTAATATATTATAACCAAGGAGTGATGAGTTATCTTGGTTGCCTGGATATTATTTCTTTGGGATATCAGTCATCTCAAACTCATAAATTCTTCTAAAAAATTCTTCTCGTGGTATTCTTTTAAATCATTCCAGTTACTTGTGTGGGATTTGGGTGCTTAAAATGACTGTAGGCCAGTTGATTATATTGGGGAGTTACTGAAAGAACTATGGATCCTCTGTGGCAAGAGACAGCTGTGAGA
This sequence comes from Puma concolor, assembly GCF_028749965.1. Taxonomy (NCBI): domain Eukaryota; kingdom Metazoa; phylum Chordata; class Mammalia; order Carnivora; family Felidae; genus Puma; species Puma concolor. Next base: position 43,757,710 of record NC_141671.1, on the reverse strand, counting down.
AAATTTATCATTTGTAATGCATTTTAATGTTGAATCTCATCTCCACCCTTCCCTTGCTTCCACCCCCACACCCCCCGCCCAAGGAAAAAACAAACCAAAGCTAGGGGAAAAAATCGTATTTCATTTCAGCTAGAAAAATGTATCTTGTTTAAGTTGTACCAAGAATTTTTCAGTGTTTACTTGGTTGTGGAGAAGTTCATTATCTTGTATATCAGCGGAAACACAAGATGATACAGCTTTCGGGAGAAAAGTGTGACTCTATCTGTCAAACACATGAAAAGAAAAAACAAACCTGTATGTCCTTTGATCCAGAAATTGCATTTCTAGGTACAATGCTGAAGAAATAATTGAACAAAAGCTTTATTTATAACTCAAATGTGTTCATTGCTATTTTTAACAGAAAAAATTTTGACCATGGAAATATTAAATTTGTAATGTTTCTTAGCATAGCTTTTGATATACTCCATAGGGTTTAAAAAATGTCTATTACGTCTGTTATTTAAATACTATTTTGTAAATATATTAATATTAATATTTATTAATTAATATATTATACCATGTATTGATATGTAACTATTAATATTCAATATACTTTTGAGTTGCTCTTTGGCCTACTTTATATAGGAGAATATTTAAAATAAATAGATATATGTTCCAAGTGGCTGAATATTTTGTTTGTGACCCTATTAGGTGTTTTAGTTACTTTATTGCATAGCAGTCAAATATATTTAGAGATATTATTTTAGCCTTGGGAATTTATTAGAATTTACTTGGTGTTTTAATATGTGCTGACCTTTTGTAACTGATCCATGGACAGCACAGGGAGACACTTATGTGTCTATTACATCGTCATTATTAATAGTATTCACTTCCTTTTTATCATTAGTCTACAAACTCTTTTTGATCACAGAACCTTCATCAGTAAAAATTTGAGACTTGGTTAGATATATTAGTAGATTGTTTTAACACTAGGATTTTATTCACACTTAGAGCTCGCACTTACACCTGCCCTAGCAAAAGCCCAATCCTGGTTAAATCCAATTCTTTGCTTATTTTATAGCTACATATTATGCCTGTTCCCCAGCAGCAGAACATGACTGAAGGAAAACACAATCAAGCTAACTATTATCGCTTCAAATTGCCAACTAAGAACCTCAAATTGGCCTTAGTGCTGCCTGGCAATTTTAGAGAATCCATAGTGCATCCATTCTGCCACTGACCTTAATAACTGTTTAAACTTCTGTTGCAGAAGACCTCTAGCAACCCTCTTGTCCTTTATCAGCTGGTAAACCCACTTCCTGTCTCCCTGCAAAAAGGGGAGCAGTGAGAGGAGTGCTTCTGCAAGTCCTACCACAACCCAATACGCTTCATTCATTTCTATCCAACAGCAAAGTGCTGTGATTTTCCCTGCCTCAACACAGACAGAAACCCTTCCAGCTACTTTTTTGTCCTCCTTTACTGTAGGACTTCTCAAAAGAGATTGCATTTGTTCTCCTCCCATTCTCTCTAGAACCCACTTGAATCACATTTTCATCCCCACCATCCTATGTAAATGGCTCTTGTTAAGGTCACAATAGCCTCCGCTGTTGCCAGATACATCGATCAGTCGTCCATCTTTCTCCAGATGTTCGCTCTCAGTGGCTCTCAACTGGGCAAACGCATTGCCTCTCGCAGACTTTGTCGCGTACTGTTCCCTAGCCCTCTCCTCTCCCTCAGAACTCGGCTCACATCTCACGTCACCACAGAGACCCACCCCAACCTTGCAACAGAGAGATGCTGCAGACTGAATTGTGTCCCCTCATAAAAACGTATGTGGAAACCCTCTAATGTGACACTATTTGGAAATGGGGCCTTTGGGAGATAATCAGGTGTGGTGAGGTCATAGGCAAGGCAATCATAATAGGACTAGTGCACTTGTAAGAAAAGGAACAGACTCCAGAAAACTGTCTGCCACATGAGGACACTGTGAGAAGGCAGCTGTCTGCAGGCCAGGAAGAGAGTCCACACCAGAACCTGACCGTGCTAACATCTTGATCTAGGACTTACAGCCTCCAGAACTATGAGAAGTAAATTTCTGTTGTTTAAGCCACCAAATGTGTGGCATTTTGTTATGGCAGGCTGAGCAGACGAAGACAAGAAGAATCCCTCTCCCATCCCATCCTTCTCTGTCCACTTCCCCTACTATATTTTGTTCATAGCAGTTATCAGTCTCTTTTATATGTTTATTATTTGTCTTCCCCCCCCCCCCCCCCCCCCCCCCCCCGCCGACTGGAATGTAAGCTCCAGGAGGTCAAAGAACATTGTCTTTTTTTTTTTTTCACTGCAGTGCCCACAATAGTGTAGAGCCATAGCAGGTGCTCTATAAATATAGCGATATTAACAAAAAAGGTAATAATAATGAAAATATTTCCAAACCTCTGTAAATCATAGATGTTTCATCATTTGGAAAACCTTTCTATTTTTACTGCTTTTGCCTTTAGAGGGATACATAAGTTGTGGTTTTTCACTTTAAATATCTGCTAGCATCCAGTGGCCACGAGAAAAGTTCAGCAGATTTATAACTCTTAGACTCTAAAGGGACAAAAGCATTAATTTGTCTTCAAGTTCTATAACTTTCAACTTCCTCTGCTCAGAGGTAGCCTGCGAGACTTTGGGTGATGCAAAAGATCTCTATGTTCATTCTGCATCTCAATTCAAAATGTTGCATAGAATCTGCTGTCGGTGGTCTTTTTTTTTTTTTTTTAACTGGCACAGTGAAGATGTCCTCCTGTACCAAGTGAGGTGACACCAACCACACCATCCTTGCCCTGAACAGACCCTGCTCGCGACTGCACTACAATCAGCCCTCCGTGTGCGAGCACTGCCCTCCTTCAGGATGTTTTATTCACCACGTGTAACTCTGGGGCATATGGGTCGATTTAGGGTAGCAGTGTCAGTCCATGTAAAACGTGTTCTGTTTTCTTTAATTAAAAATAAGTCTAAATAGGTGTTCCAGGATTTCTTTCACATCCCAAATGGCCATTTGGGCCACCACCGCCCCCCCGCCCCCCCCCCCCCCCCCGCCGTTTGTTTTCTCTCTTTAATCAATTAGAAACCCAGAGGCATATTAAAAGTAAGCTGCTCTGGGGCACCTGGGTGGCTCAGTCGGTTAAGCGTCCGACTTCAGCTCAGGTCATGATCTCACGGTCCGTGAGTTCAAGCCCCGCGTCGGGCTCTGGGCTGATGGCTCAGAGCCTGGAGCCTGCTTCCGATTCTGTGTCTCCCTCTCTCTCTGCCCCTCCCCCATTCATGCTCTGTCTCTGTCTCAAAAATAAATAAACATTAAAATTTTTTTTTTTTTTAAAGTAAGCTGTTCACTGCTGGGATGTTTCTGTTAATACCTCCTTCAGTTTCTAGCCATTTTTGCTGTATGTAAACCAGTTCTCCCAAATTAGGAGGCAGAAATTTAAGCCTTTTTCTTCATTGTTGCTGGACCCTTCATCAGGAGAAACTGGCTCTCCTGTTTTGATTCATACCTATGCTTGTTCTAACTTTGTTTATCTTTCCTTTCCAGTCTTCTTGATCCGTTTGGTTTGGATGCAACTGTTATTAACAGTATATATAATGGGATTTTGAGTTTTGCCCCAAATCTTAAGATTTTTTTCTTTAATTTGTTTCAATTAATGAGATGACCCTATTTGCATTTATTGACATAGCCCATATGATTTTATCTTATTTTATGATTCTGTCTTTTATGCTTCCCTGCCCATTTTCTTTGTCTTTAATTTGTAATTTCAGAGCCTACCATCATTTAAAGCCTTCAGTGGCTATTTTTAAATTCTAAGGAAACTTAAACCTATGTGTCTCAATTTATCAACCTTCCAAATAAATTAGTATTTTTTCATTTGATAAATACGCTTCGATTACCCACTAGGTGCTTGCTACTGTACTTTATCTGGGGGTCTGGTATGAGATTCATAATATAGTTATTTCCTTGACAGAATGTTTGATACACCAGAGAAATAGACATAATAGTAATGATAGCAGAGTCCTGTATAGGACTTACTACATGTCAGACACTGTTCTAAACCCTAACGTATGTATGATCTCATGTCACAGTCTACCCATGGAGTAGGTTCTATTATCCACCCCCCGCCCCCGGCCTTTGCAGACAGAGGACCTCGAAGCATGGAGATTATGCCTAGCCTAGGATCACAGTTTAAAAAATGTAAGTGCTAGGAAAGAAAATGGGTGTGTGGACTATCTGGAAAAGCAAAGTAGGAGAGAAGTAGTGATGTTTATCTGGAAAAAAAAAAAACCCTTGAGTTTGATTGTATATAGTTACTAGCGTCCCTGATGTCAAGGCTGATGAAGATACTTTGCTTTATTTTTGCTTCTCGGGTAATTTCTGAGCAGAATCACACATTAGAAAAGATACTGGATTCCTCATACTTGTTTCTCAAATGTGAATCATTGTTATCTTAAATCCACAATTTTCAAAACCATAGTCGATAAAACTGTGTCTTCTTTCAAAACTTTTAAAAACACATGAAGGGCCAAGGACACTCAGTTATTACATGTTGATGTGAATCAGATTTCTTACATCTTAATCATTAGCTGAAAGGGACTTTCTGTAAACAATTTTGGTTTCCAAGGAGTAAAGTAGTTTTGAACCTTAGAGAAATTTGAAGAGTAGAGAACATTAAGTGATATGCTCTATTATTGTATGCTTGTGGGAAAGAAAATGCAAGAGAGAGATTCTAGGAAGCTGAGATTTCAGAAATAATGTGAGAACCTATCAAACACCAACTTTGGGTTTTCAGAATTTTGGTGCATATGGGAAGGGGCAAAATTCTTTTATTTAATTTGCCCCTTTGGAGCCTTCCGTAAACTGAGTATAATCCAGGTGCATATGGGTTAAAGAGCTTTTTTAGATTACATGAGACATTAGCCACCATGTAAGATAGTATTTCTATGAGAAGATGTATTTTTAATTTAAAACAAACTTTTAAGATCTATTTATGAGTTGGGAGTTTTCTATAATTTAGTTTTAAACGTGAATCTTTACATGTTCACAAATTTTCAATGACCCAGAACTGCTTGTCATCTGTAGAAATTCTTTTATCAATTTATTTTCTCTGGAAATGGAAAACTACTGATTTTAGGATCCAAGACTGAGTAAAAATTCGGTACCTCCGCCTGCTTTTTTATAAGGTTATTTAGGAAGGTATTTTCTCTTGATTAAAGGACTTGATGATTGTATTTAGGCCTGCATATAATTTATGTGCGAACTACCGGCAATGTCCTAATGGTCAATTAATGATATAGATAATCTATTTGAATAAGAGAAGTGTTGGCTGCCTGTAGGAAAGAGGTCTTTGTTTTCAGGATAATGAAGGAAAGTTGTCATGGGAATTACACTTCCACAGGAGTCACCACTATTCTTTCTGTGATTGTACACACTCTGTATAAAGATGATGGATTCATATAAAGACTAGAGATGACAAGCTAAATTTATAAAACATTGATTCAAATTTGTTTGCTATGTTGTTTAGAGAACTAGTTAACCCTACAAATAGACACATTTCTCATGTTGTAAGGATGTGCATCTTCTAAGCAACCTAAGGATAGAAATACAGCTGGGCCTCAGGAACTACGGCTCAGACACCAATAAAATCAGTTTTTTCTTTCTCTTTCTGATCTCTGCTTCCCTCAATACGTGGGCTTAATTTTTCTCTCCCTGTTGAACTGTCTTTTTATTGGTAGCTAACATGCTGCCAGAGCAGGTGCTGGCAAGTGAGTTTCTTCACCTAAAAAGAAAGAGACCCAGTTCTCTGGATTACCAGTTTCAACTCTCCGGAAGTGGGCCCTGATCGACCCAGCTTGTGCTGGGTGTCCAGGCGTAGACCTGGCAGAGTGGCTGGAGGGCAGGAACGCACTGCATCACTCTAAAGAGGAGGCTGGCAGGGTAGCCTGGCAGCGATGGGGCAGCGAGAGCAGGTAGACAGTGCCTGAACCGCTTACTGCCCCGGCCCATTCATCCGTTCCTTCGCGCATCGTTCCTAGCATGCCCACAAATATGCTGGAGCTGATCTTGAGACCATCGGTATTTTCCTTCAAAAATTATTTTCATAATCTAAATCTAGTTTCTTTTTAAAAGCTGCAGGGGCTGTTACACAGTTATCTGAGACTTAAAGGAAAATGGCTCATGAGAGAGTGAATCCAGAAATCCCACTAACGTTCACAGAATGACAAAGAGAGAAAGCAAAATGTGCTTCAGTCAAGCTTTTCCTCTCAAAAAATATCCTTGCTAAAACTGTAAAACATTTCAACAAAAACATGTCTTCAAATATGTTATTTCAAAAACTGCATTACTTAAGCAAATATTTAAATACTATATTAGTTTCTCTGCAGACTTGACTCGAATTTAATTCTACCAGTCTGCCAAATATGTTGAAACTCCAAATCCATTTTCATTTGCCAGGTTAAATGTTTATTTTGTTTTCCCACCTAATATGCTCTTTAAAGTGTCACAAGCATACCGAATCTGATTTCTTTTTTAATAGGGACTTAGTAGGGTTTTTTTTTTTTTAATCTTTTCAGTTAATGGCACAGGATATGCCTCTCTTAAGGAATATGCAAAGGTATGCTTACCTTCCTACCTACTGAAGGTAACCCCTGCCTTTGTTGTTGGAAAATAGAAATTAACTCACTTAAAGGAAGTTAAAAATATGTCTCCTAAATTTACCTGCGTTTTTGGAGCCTCACTGTTATTTCCTCATAATCAGAATACCGAAGACTTTTCTTGTACTGGAGAATGTCTAGTTTTACTAGTGACTCTGTGTAGACTAGTACAGTGGAAAGGTATTGGGCTATGGTGACTTACAAGTAACTAACATTATTTGATGATAAGATTTCCCTTTTCTTCTGCTCATCGATGTTTATCTGACCCAGGCAATCATTTGAACATTTTGCTCTTATTTTTGAAGAACATTTATATGCCTTTGAATATTAGTCTCTTAGATAGTCCTTTGTAGAAAAAAAAAAACTGTTTGCTAATAGCTTTCAGCATATTTCTTACTTATTTTTAAAAGACAGATATTCAGCTTCCATATGAATTGCACAGCTGTTTGTACTTTTTGCAGAGTTCATTCGTATATCTTGTTAGGTTTCTTGTATTAGACCTAATTCACTACAGAAAGGAGCATGTTGAGGGGGAGGTGTTTGAAGACCTAGTGATAGTGATCTTCCTACCCTTGAACTTCCCAGGAAAAAAAAAAGTACCTGGAATTGTTTTTTCTTTCTGCATCTATTATGACAGTGCAGATTCTTACTTATCTCTTCTGTTCAGTTTCACATGGCCTCCTCATTTTCTAAATCCAGTGCCCTTCTGTGTGAGAAATGGGAGTCATGGGTAAAGTCTATGCAGCGGGTTAAATGGCTGCATCACTGCTGAGGGTGAAATGGTTCACACACATTTTTACGGTTTTGAAATATCTGGCTGTTTTCCAGAAGTTAGGAACCCACTGGCTTCTCCCAGTGGCATTTCTTCTAGATCAGAATCATTGCAAATAGACTGAGACTGATTTCCATCGTGGACTTGAGCAGGTTGTCCGGTCTCCTCAATCATTAGGACCCATGGCTCTGACATATTGCTACACATTTCAAGCCCTCCCTACGATACAAGATACACACAGAACCTCAGAACACCAGAGCTATGTTCAAGAAGGGAGAACTCAGCCACAGTCAGAGGAAGCAACCCAACCCAGAGATTCCCTTCCTGTGCTAGAGGCAAAACCAAGACCTAAAGTGCAGGTCTCCTGAGCCCAGGTCGGCATGCTCTTCACGAGGCACTCTAGTCTTCCTCTGCTGATACAGAATGGCCCTCATGATCACGTAAGAACATTTCAGAGCTGTACGTTTAGGATGGAAACTCAGTTGTTCCTGTTCAGCACTGTTGATTTTGAATATAGAGAGATTGAGTTGAAATTGCATTAGCCCTATAACGTACCCTGTCCGTGTGTCAGATAGATCTTGAATGCCATCTTCCTTGCTTTTTGTTTGTATCTTTCTCACCAAGATCAAATGGTGTATAAATGTAGAACCTCTTGAGACGCTTGCAGTATTTGCATTTTTTGCAATTTTAAGTTTTTCATCAAAAAGTGAAGAGGCGTTTTTCAGATATGACGGCCTGCCCCTTCATGAAAATTCACCCTGCCCTGACTTATATCCAGTGCTGAAGATACCCTCTGTCACTTTCAAGTTCATCATACTTGGGATCACTTCAGCCCTCCCCACCCCAGTCTGCTTTAATCATCTTCTCTTTCTTCGATGAAGTTTGAGATTGGTGGCTTTTCATTGGCTGTATCTAGGATTCCAGTAAAAGGTTAGTAGACAACAGATCAAAAGTAGTTCCCAGCCTGCCAGCCAGCTTTCATGCGAAGTGCATAGACTAACATTGGCAAGGCAGTTAAGCGCCCACCAGAGTGAGTCATTTGCCAAGTCCGTCTTTATGGCACTCACCTTCACTGATGGTTGTGCTGACCCTAACATATGAAGGGATTAAATGCAACTAAACCAGTTTCTTCCTAGAGCACCTCAGTCATTTTGGAGTTGGCTTAATATTCTTGGCTATTGGTTTGACTTACCTCCTGGAAGCACTCCATGAAGTTAAAAAATGTGTAAAATGCATTTTTTAAAAAATGTTGGCGAGTGATGTGATGGGAGAGAATCCTTACTCTTAAGCCTCAGCTCTTACGAGCAGTAAAAATCAGGTCTGGAAATCAATATGATGGATCACATAAATGTAATATCATATACCAACATGATAGAGACAGCTCCTTACCACCCAATATCCTTTCTCTTCTTCCTTTGTAATAAAACTGATTTGTAGCTGGTCATGTTGCCACACAGCCACAACAGCACGTTCCTCTTCTTAACTTGCAGCTGGATTTGATCGTATGACTGAGATACGGCCAGTAAAATGTAAACGGAAGTATTGTAACTACCGTGTTAGTTTTCTGAAAACAGAAGTGCATTCACTTTTTTTCTTTCCTTCCTACATTTGACCACTTTATGCAGAGGTAATATCTGGAGCTTTAGAAGCCATCTGACTCATTAAGACAAAGCCACAGTCTGCACATTGTTAGATGTCAACGATATCTCGATGAAAGGAATAGATAACTTTTAAAACTGGAAAGAAAAAAAAAAACACAGAAAAATGTCTGAGCAGAAGCTGGAGGAGACTGAGGCCCTGGTGACTTCAACCAGTAATTATATCAAGCCTGAACTACTCCTCTCCAGAATTCATTTACGTGAAGAAAAATACACTTTTATCTTGCTTATAGTAACTATAATTTGGGATCAAATTGCATTCAGCTAAAAATATTTAAACTAGTAAAACTTGTGACTGAGACCCCAGGTTGATAAAATTGAGAATAAACTTCTAGAAAGTAATTAGTGTCTTAGGATAGGCCTGGTCTGCTATAAAAATTGTTTTCCTTAGAAGTTGGAAATGGACAGCATTTGACATTTCTAGTCCATGTGGCAGTGACTGGACACTGTTTTGCCTGATGCTAGTAGAAATTCAGGTTCTCTCATATAGTGTCTGGGGGGAACGTGTATTTATTTTTGAGAGACAGCATGAGCGGGAGAGGGGCAGAGAAAGAGGGAGATACAGAATCCAAAGCAGGCTCCAGGCTCTGAGCTGTCAGCACAGAGCCCGACGCGGGGCTCGAACTCACGAGCTTCGAGATCATGACCTGGGCCGAAGTCGGACACTCAACCGACTGAGCCACCCAGGCGCCCCATAAAATTTCTTTGTGCCTCATCATGAGAGCAGATATTTCTTAGCTGTCATGTAAACTCATCCCTTTTGCTCTGTCAAGGAAGCTGTTAAAAAGGTGGCTTGTCTAAGCCCTCTAACACAGGCCCTCCGGTTGGGCTCTCACGGACCGTTCCAGAGCTCCACTATGGACAAAGCTAAGGCCTTTTACATAGGACGTTAATTTTTTCCTTCTTGTCAGTTATTTCTCGGGCAATTGACAAAATAAGTCTCTTATTTTATATTGAAGAAATACTGTGTCATGTGGCTATGATTGTCAAAGAACTATGATATTTACAGGATGAGTGTTAATGTCTTAATGTGTTTCAGTCTCAGTCTCCTATTATTTAAAGAGTTTCGTTTATCTAAACTTCCCAACATCAAAAGATTGAAGAAATCACTCAGCATTTATTAGTAGATTTCCTGTCTCTTAAAATAGAAAAAAAGATTTGATTTTAGCTTTTTGCTGTTGTTGTTGTTAATCAAAATATCCATCGTGGTACTTAAGAAATTAAAATGCTGTGCTATAGAAAATAAGTACCATCTGGGCTGTGTTTTTCTCTGCCCTCTAAAGAATACTACGCAAAGGAGGGCATGTAAAGTAGCCAGGCGTGCTTCATTTAACTATACTTATGGGATACCTGACATGGTGCAGTAGGAGTATCACTTAAAAGTTGTATATAAATCAAATTATAGTTTATTTCATCATATCGTAAATGTACCAGCAAAGCACCAGTATTAAAGAATTCTAAGAGGATGGATTTCGAGCTATGAAGAATTTTAATTTGTTATTTTAACAAGATCATATTTTCATCATTCATTTCAGTGTTCCCTATGTGATGTTTTTTTAATTCACCTACCTGTGGGCAGTCTGGTTATGAAACGTGTTTTTCCATGACCGTCAGGCTACTAGACTGCTCTGACCAGCTAATTAAATTCTGTTCTCCCCTCACCCTGCTCCACCCACGTGGAGCCTCCTTCTTTCTTAGTCTTTGAAAGATGATGATCTTCCCAGACAGATGAGATCATGCTTATGTCACAATAATGTTCTCCCCTTAAAAGCTACAACCTAGCAACAGATGTGCATGTGTGCGCACACACACATATACACACACGCACACTACATTATACATATCCTCAAGTGTTAAGCCCAACTGTTTGTTCCCCTGGCGTCATTATCCTAATCAAGGGTGTCAGTCATCGCAAAAGATGATAAAGTCTTTATTATAGGCTGACAAAAGTATTTTTTATCTTTTACTAAACTGTGGTATACCTGTCTTCTTTCCAATGTTCTCTTTAGACTGCATGGTATTATAAACAGAGCATTGGCTTTGGGCTCAGACAGATCTAATTACAGTTCCATCCCTTACCTTGTGCAGGGTATCCTTGTTACCCTGGACAAATTACTAAATGTTTCCAAGTCTCAGATTGTTCAGCGGGACCTGCATCACAGAACTGTTGGAAAGGATTTGTGGTAGCAAATGTAATGGACCTAGCTCAGTGCCCAGCACTCACGAGTTGCAGCTATCTTGAACAAAATCTTCTCTATAAAAATGTACAATACAGCTAAATTCGTATAGATAGACATACAAATGGAATAGAGTTTAGGTACAACCTTACTTTCATAATGACTACAGTCAGACCAGTGAAGGAATTTACAGCATATATGAACGATCAAGTTATCGGGCTATCTATCTAACACTAACTGCTCTCCTCCAGGAAAATGACTCTGAAAATGGAGCATGTTTCTTAAGAAGTCACTGTGCAAAGTAATTCTGGAATACTTGTCCACTTATTAATTTGTTCATGTTGGGGTGCATTTCTAGATCTTGTCAAACTGCACATAGTTCAAGTTTTAGGGCTTTCAGTTCTGTAAAAACGAAACCCGTTTCTTACTAGAGCCACTAAAGAACATTTCAGGTAGAATATTCTAGATTATTGCATATTTTATAGGCATCTAGAATTGTAACATGTAGTAGTAATGTACAGTTGTACCCTTTGGGTAATTCTACTTGGGTAAAACTTGGGTAATCCTGTCTACAGTCAGAAAGAAAATGTCACAGGTAAGTAAGGAGTTTTGTTTTAGGAGTCAGTGATACAGTGAAAAGAACACTGGTTTGGAGGAGATATCTTAAATCGTTCTAGCAATATGTCCTGCCTTGATGAAAAGCCACAAAAACTCTCATCCAAGCACTAAACATATGACCGACCCTGCGTGGCTTCTCAGATCAGAAAGGATCAGGAGACGTTGGGGGTGGTGAGGCTGGGTGAAGAGTACACAGAATTCTCTGCACTAATTTTGCAAATTTTATGTAAATTAAACTGATTTCAAAGTAAGTTTTCTTAAAAAGCCACAGAGTCAGCAAGCTTTAGCTTCTTTGTCTACAAAAGGAAGATGTTGATAATAGCTGATCTTCCTACCCCTTAGGGTTGCAGAGAGGGCCAACAAGTAAGGCAATGTACATAAGACTCAAAAGTGCTGCTGTTCCGTCTGTGCTGTGATTCTTCCTCCCTTGACTTCACCCACTTTACCACCTCTGATCTTCCCTTCTGTTGTCCTTTGCCTCTTTAAAGTTTTTGTGGTTACTTTAAGGTGAAACACTGCCTCACATCACGAAGTTACTAAAAGCAATTCTCCTTTCTGCGTCTTTCTACATAATCCATTCCACACCCTCTGTGGCATGCCTTCTGTAAGCCGTCTTACTTCAGAGCTGGGCCTAATGGCCACTGACATTTAATCAAATAACAGTTAGAATACATTTACTTATGAGTAAAGGCTGATTAAAATTTGGGCACTGACATCTGAGGATGGGAATTTCATCATCAAATATCTTAACAGAAACCATTTTGTTAAATAACCATAATTATAGGTTTTACATTTATGATTCCAAGGGATTTCGCTATTCTGCATTCTTTGAAGCCCAAGAGGCTGTCATAGTGTTCAGGCTGCTTGAAATACTGAATCCAAGTACAAACAGGGCTGCTTTAGGAGAGAAGTCCCTCCCTCTAGTACTTTTTTCAAAGATTTTGAAAGCACAGTTACTTCCGAGATGATTTCTGGTTTTGTTTCTTTTTTAAATTCATTGGGTAGACTTTTTAAAAGATAAAAATGGAAAATAGACCTTAATTTTCTGAACGTGCAGACATTCCTGCTTTTTCCTGTTAACCATTTAGAAATTTTCATTTATCACATTGGAAACAAAAGCAATTTCAATAGCTATGATTACTGAATGGCATTGTAGCCATATTTGGTCAAGTCCATTGCTGGCTTTTTTTTTTTTTTTTTTCAGTGATTAAAACTTGGCATACTCAGGAAATCATTTTCTTTCTTTGTTTTGTGTTAACTCGTGCTTTCAGCTAGATCAGTCTCTGTGGCAGACTTCTATTGATGAACTTGTTCATTTCTGACTCATGAAAACAACTCGGCCAGTTATGAGAAAAGAAACTTCATCTGTAAAATGATTAAGGGCATTCTCTGTAAGGAATAAACAATTTAATTTGGTTTTCTTTGTTTCTAGTCTTAACTCAGATGGTACCCAGTTGTAAAAGCCTATTTTTCCTCTATAATATAGTCCCTTGAGAATTTTCCATCGATGGGTGACTTCATTTCTTCACTGGTGCATAATGTAAGAGATCCCATTATTCATCTTTTCATCATTTCATCTTTCTCCTTTATGAATTTTTAAAACATGGCGTGATTCAGATTTACTGTTAAAACATGTTTTTTTGCTGTCCCCCTTTATTTCAGAGTTTGTTTACAGCAGTATTTTTCTTCAATGGAAGATTCCTAAATGAATAATTTGACCATCTTGCTAAGCTACCTTCTTAGTTAGAATGATTAAGGTTTACTATGTGAATTGCCAATTTTTAAAATATCTTCTGAACTGAGAGCTGAGGAGTATCAACATAAATTATAGATAATGAAGAGTTTATTTTTTTGTATCTAGATTTTTTTATATTTTATTTATTTTTTATTAAATACAATTTATTGACAAATTGGTTTCCATACAACACCCAGTGCTCATCCCAACAGGTGCCCTCCTCAATACCCATCACCACCCTCCCCTCCCTCCCACCCCCCATCAACCCCCAGTTTGTTCTCAGTATTTAAGTCTCTTATGGTTTGCCTCCCTCCCTCTCTGTAACTTTTTTTTTCCCCCTTCCCTTCCTCCATGGTCTTCTGTTAAGTTTCTCAGGATCCACATATGAGTGAAAACATATGGTATCTGTCTTTTCTGCCTGACTTATTTCACTTAGCATAATACCCTCCAGTTCCATCCACGTTGCTACAAATGGCATGATTTCATTCTTTCACATTGCCAAGTAGTATTCCATGCGTATATACAAACCACATCTTCTTTATCCATTCGTCAGTTGATGGACATTTAGGCTCTTTCCATAATTTGGCTCTTGTGGAAAGTGCTGCTATAAACATTGGGGTACATGTGCCCCTATGCATCAGCACTCCTGTATCCCTTGGGTAAATTCCTAGCAGTGCTGTTTCTGGGTCATAGGGTAGTTCTGTTTTTAATTTTTTGAGGAACCTCCACACTGTTTTCCAGAGTGACTGCACCAGTTTGCATTCCCACCAACAGTGCGAGAGGACTTTAAATTGGTTGTTCTGATCCATCACTGAGGCAGGTAGTTCTGCTGCTCCTAAGTGTTTCTGGCAGCAATAGTGTGGCTTGGGATAGGGAGGAGGGTTCTTTTGGGAGGTGAGGGCGGGGCCTATCGCACTGGGTCAGGAGGGCTAGAAGTAGCGGCGTGTGTTGTGATCTGTATTTTAGGAGCACTCTTTCTTTCATATATGCCTCTCAGATAAACCTGTCATTTTTGCAACAGTCCATGATATGAAAACCAAAGAGGGATTTGATACAAATGACACAACACAATTCCATTTTTAAAAGATCACTCTGACAGATGCGTGGGGATTAGTTGTTCATTCAGTATCATGGTCCTCCTAGGAATCTCGTGTCTGAAATGGCCTCAGTTCTAAAACCAGATATAGAAGCACAGTGCTTGTTCCTTGAAAGGCAGATACAATAGGAGAGCACAGATTTCTGCAGTTTTTATTTCATTGAGGAATATCTTTCAGAAGTCAAGGAAAATTGGAAGACTGTACATCCGCTTCCCTCACCTCTATCAACGTATCTCTGCTTTCAGCAGTTTCATTTGTGAGGATTCATAGGAAAAAGAGCGTAGACTTTGGAGTAAGACAGACCTGGTTTGAGATTGTAGCAACCTTATTTGATGTGCAGTCTTAGACAAGTTACCTAACATCTGAGCCATAGCTTCTTCATTTTAAAAATAATCATATCTGCCCATTGAGATTATTGGAAGAATTAAAAGAGATAATGTTAATGACCAAGCACAGCACATGACACATAGCAGGGAGGCAACCAATGGTAGGTCTTCTTCCTCTTAGACTAGTGGTTCTCAGTTGGGTGTGATGTTGCCCTGTAGGGGACATTTGGCAATATTTGGAGACATCTTGGTTTTCATAACCCAGGAAGTATCAGGCAGAAGCTGTTGGCATCTAGTGGGTAAAAGTCAGGAATTCCCTAAACATCCTACAGTGCACAGGACAGTCCCCACAGCACAGAATCATTCAGCCCAAAATGTCAGTAGTGCCAGGACTGAGAAACCTTGCCTTAGAGATATTAACCTTTCCATATATAGACTGTAGGAAGAATATATATATATGTGTGTGTGTGTGTGTGTGTATATATATATATATATATATATATATGTATGTATATGTCTATCTATGTATATATATGCATTTGTATATGCATATATATGTATATATATATATGCGTATGTATACGTATATATGCACATGTATACATATATATTCAATTCCACCAATGTTTATGAAACACCTACTCTGTATCCAACTCATTGGGGAGTTAGCAGTGAATGAGATAGGCATAATCTCTGCCATTGAGGAGCTTTGTATTCTAGTTGAGAAACAGATAAGCCACAAAGAAATACATCTATCATTGTGGCAGATGATAAATAGTAAGAGCTATGAAGAAAAATGAAGCCAGGCAATAGAGAGTACCCTGCCAGGAGCTGCTGTTTTATATATAGTGGTCATCAACAGCTTCTCTAAGAAGGGGGCCTGTGAACAGAGACCCAAAGAAGTGAGTGAGCAAGCCAATGATGTGGGGTGAAGATAGAGCAGGGGTGTCAGAAATGCACAGGCTCCTGGATGGGAATATGTTTGTCGTTTTCGGGAAACATCAGATAGGCGAGTGGGCTGGAATGTGGAGTAAGTGAGGAGGAGAGTGATAGGAAATGAGACCGGACAGGTAATAGGGAACAAGACTGTGTAGGGATATGCAGGCCATTCTGAGAATTTTGACTTTCGTTCTGGGGGGATGAGACACCACTGGCAGTTTTAATCATAAATGGCATGACCCGATTTTCATCTTTTAAAGGATCACACTGGCTGTTGTGTGGCGAATGAACTGGCAGGGGTTGGGAAGGACGAGTGGGAGCAGGAAGACCCATTAGGAGATTATTGCAGTAATCCAGGGGAGATGATGATAATGACCACTTGGACCAGAATAGTAGCAGCGAAGTGGAAAGTGGTGAAAAGTGGTTTATTCCAGATATATTTTAATGGTAGAGCTATGCAACTTAGAATTAATGGATGAAGTAATGCAAGGTAAAAATTTTATTTTCACATGCAAAAATCCTTATCAAAAAAACGTAGATGTATCATATAGTAGCGACAAAGGGAGATTCCAAGCAGGGCCCTTCCTTGTTCTGGTAGAGTTCCACGTATCCTTGAAGAGGATGAGAGCCATGTTGCACTGACAGGCTTCCTCCTTCACAAGATTTTATTTTAAAGGTGCCAAACTTTCCCACTGTGTAAGCGAAGCCAGCCTCCATTTGATATGTGCATTGGACTGCTTGAGAATTTGATCTTGCTAAATGAAAATGGAAGGGTCTACAGCTCCAGCTCAAGGTTAAAGAGAAAATATGAACTACATTTTGTTCAACAGTGGCTTTACATGCACATTTTCCAGACAGTGTCTTAAAAGTTTAGCTAGGGGCGCCTGGGTGGCGCAGTCGGTTGAGCGTCCGACTTCAGCCAGGTCACGATCTCGCGGTCCGTGAGTTCGAGCCCCGCGTCGGGCTCTGGGCTGACGGCTCAGAGCCTGGAGCCTGTTTCCGATTCTGTGTCTCCCTCTCTCTCTGCCCCTCCCCCGTTCATGTTCTGTCTCTTTCTGTCCCAAAAATAAATAAACATTGGAAAAAAATTTAAAAAAAATAAAAAATAAAAAATAAAAGTTTAGCTAAATAGCCAAAATATTTAACTATATCCTTCTAGATTTGCTAGACTCTAAAGCTGTGTCGACTCATCTGGATATTACCTAAACCGATGAGAATTTTTAGGAATGTTCTTCAGGATACCTAAAGAGCTTGTATGTATTCATTTAGTATGTTCACTTTTGGAGGTACACTCACATAAAAGCCACAAAAAAGGGTTACAGCATCCTCAATCAGGAAAACAAAAAAGAGGTTAGTCGTCTTCTGTTACTTCAAAGAACTAGTTTGGGCAGAAACTCACATAGCTTTTTCTATTATTTGCCAACTTAGTTATCACAGAGCATGTTTACAGTTTCGGGGGAAACATTAGTAAGAATTAGTCCTAACACTGCATGAGGATTTACAGCTAAACGTGGAATTGTGTGGTTGCGTGCTACTAAGTTATTGGGGAAAAAATACGTCTCTTAGCACACGTTTTATCCCAGGATAGGAAATAATATATTGTGTGTAATTTTCCTCACTACTAGCTTAATAAATTCAGATTTAAAAATTGTAAACATTCAACCGATTTTAAAAGCACTATTTAAATAACAACTGTATTTTCCTTATAACCAATTCATGCTCATTCTTGATAGTTTAGAATATACGGAAAAGAAAAAACTATAGTCACATTAATTAATGTATCTAGACCCATACAGTATAAACGCCCCTAAAAATTCAATATTTTGAAACAACTCTATTATGAACTACTGTCACAAATATCCTTTTGTGTATTTCTCAATCACTGATGCTTTGTACTCACTGGGAATTACTCACTTATTTTTAGCTCAAAATCCCTTTTAAGTCCCTTGAACGTTCTCCTAAGTCTATAGCTACTTCTTTAAGAAACTTCTCGTGATTATTGTAATATATTCTTAATACCTTAGGCACACAAAATTGATGTATTATGAAAATCATGCAGGAAGAACAAGTTAGCACCAATGGAAAATTTCATTTTTCAGGCTATGAAATAGAAAATACGTTGTATTTGTATTCAGTTGTATAATTCAGAGACAATCAGGATTTTGAGTTGGCTCCCTAATTAATTCAGTAACATTCTCCTTTCTCCCTCTTG
The DNA here is from genome assembly GCF_028749965.1 of Puma concolor. NCBI lineage: Eukaryota > Metazoa > Chordata > Mammalia > Carnivora > Felidae > Puma > Puma concolor. The sequence goes on along the minus strand of NC_141671.1, from coordinate 43,739,513 downwards.
CTCACACTCACCCTGTGAGACCATATATCCAAACTTATGCTGTTTCTCTGTGATTTTCTGCCTCTTGAATAACTGCTTTGATTATTTTTGTGTGTGTGGACATTTACTTCATGACCTCCAGTAGGCCAAGCAAAGTTAACTCAAGAGGAATTTCTTTACATTTAAATTCTCTTCATTTTTAAAAATGTTTTTTCTTACTGTAATTCACCTAAGGAAAAGTTAAAACAATACTGAAATGCGTGACTGAAAAAGTAAAACTTACCGGCAATGCTACCCCCAGGGAGAAATACTACGAAAATATAATGTATGTGCTTCCAGACGTTTGCACACATGTGTGTGTTTTAATCATAAACGGGATCAAGATACGTGCAATTCAGTTTTCAGCTTGCTTTTTTCAGTGAATAATAAATACGTTCTCGCAGCTACAACCTTTGAGGGGAAACAAAAGTAGAACACATAGAAAGTGCAGGGTTGTAATACTGTCTAGAAGAACAAATGTTCCAGGAGAGAGATCAGTGTGACCTGGGAGCTTTTGGGAAAACTTCCTAGGGAAGGTGGTGCCCACGCAGAAGGGGAAGGAGCTAAATGCCCTGTGGAAGAGGGGGGAGATGGACAGCACAGTCATGGCGGAGGCGCACGGGACAGCAACATGGCGGATGTGACAAAGGGTGACCTGAGTACCACAAAGGTGTTAGGTTTTAGTGAGGACATTGCCTGCCTATAAAGAATGAACCAGATAGTGGCTGTATTTGGAAGCCCAGCATTTGAGCTTAAATTTGATGCAGTGAGTGATCTGCTGAGAGCCATTGTTTGAGTTTATGAGGCAGAAGCATGAAAGCGGTGTGGGGATAGAGGAGGGCCTGCTATGGTAAGGTCTTGCTATGTGCCAAGGCCTTTTCTCCATGTTTTTATTTATAGTTGCTGTACCCAGATGGGTTGGGAGAGTTAAAATATTTGGGAGGAACCAGCCAGGAATGAGTTGCAGTACTCTAGGCCCAAAATGGTGAGCTTTGCACTTGGGTGCAGAGGTAAGGAAAATCTACCAGGTGGTTTGAAGGAGACTCACTTGACTCCTGGGTAGGAGGATCCACTGAATTACACACTGATCCAGGGAGGCCAGTGAGCACTCAGCTGGGTACCCGGTTGACTGCAGCAATCCAGGTAAACCCTTTAACCTTCCTGAACCTCCGCTTCTCTATCTAGAGTGAGTGGGGGATATGGCATCTAAGTTTCTTCAGCATTCTGTGGTGTTTACTGATCTCTTCATGTCATTCTGCAGATGAACCACAACATACATGAACACGCATACACATCCCACAAGCTGCATGTTTTCACATTGCTGGATTCTACTGCCCGCCGTGCCCTTTGCGGTTTTCAAATTCAGCAACCAATTCCTGTTTAACATGAGGTAGTTGGTAGTGGCTATTGGCACTTCGCCTTTTCCATGCAGAAAGGCCTTTGCGTTTCAATGGTAAGACTTCTAAGAGTAATCAAAGTTAAGATTTTTTTAAAAATCCAAGGTGGAAGTGAGAGCAGATAAACTTTCATCTTGGTTTCAAAGTTATGCTCTGTGATTCTGTATCGCTGGAGAAAGATAAATGTCATGTGTCTTGAGAAGCCGCCAAGAGATATGCCAGCACATAGTTTCTCTAACCTTTATGGATGCTTCAGTGAAAGCACGCGGAGAATTTAAATGAAACTGTATGCTGCGTAAGTAATCCAGCCTCATACCTCAAACTGGTATAGACAGGGGCAAAATGGTGATCGTCACTGCTGAAAATATTTTTCCAGGGCACAAGCAGTTTCATGTTCATTGAAATGAGAGCTCCTCACTGAAAATTTAAATTAACAAATGTATACTCGGAGCCTGTTTTGTTAAGGTAGTGAACAAGCAAACGAACCATACTGGCTACTGCATCTGTAGGGATATCTGCTTCCCTGTTTTCATTTAGGTAGGACCCAAGAAAATGAGTTCATCTGGCATGGAATTCTGCCTTCTGAGTTTGTTTTACAATAGCCAGAAAAGGCTGTAACTTCTTGGTAGTGAAATGAATGACGATTAGCGTAACTATGCTCTCTTACCTTTTTAAAGAGCCATTCCAATGAAATTTTAGAATATTGTTGCGTGCTTGGAAAAGGTTAGGAATAATTCTTCCAAAAGTGATTTTTCCATGTATGCCCCTCTATGGGAATATTTTGCTAGACTGTAGTACTGGTAAGGTCTAATTTCTTAAAAAGCCTCTAGTATGTACCATAAACCAAGGACTGGGTAGAATTGACAGATAAGTAGAAAACAAATTGGACTTGTAGATACAAGAGCATGACTAATCCACAGATGACCTTACGTCCATGTGGCAGTCTGAGATCAGGAGAACATTGTGTAATTTGAGAATATCCAGGATGAATAAAAGCTGTGATTAACCTGCCATGATTGTTCAGTGATAATACCTCACAGGAGGATGTCTAGGACCCAAGTTTTACTTACTAGCTTTATCAACTCTGTGCTTAAAAAGCTATTTTTTTTTTTACTTCTCTAAAAAAAGATTGTTTTTTACTCTCTAGAGCTCAGTATCCTCAACTGAAAAATGGAGCTTTTACAACAGTTTATTTTAAAGGTTATTGTGCTGCTCTCTGTACAGAATAAGCATTGTTTTTCTGATCACGCTGTTCTACAGGGCTTATGATTTTCCCTCTTGCATCTTTTCCGGAGATTCCCTACAGTACCAGGAATAGAAGAGGACTGTCAGTGTGCACTCAAAGCGTGGATTGCAATGGGTGATCTGAATAGAGGCAGAAGGGCAAGTGGAATGAGAACATTACAGAAAATTGGAGCCAGCTTATTTAATAAGTTGGCCAATGTCTTGATTTTTTTTATGGGACTTTGGCTTTAAAAAGTCACCTACCCTCTCTGGAATTTGGACAACTTGATTACAAATATTAACAGTTCCTGATTTTAGATCAGGCAACAAGGATTTATATGGATTTCTTTTGCCTCCATCCATCCATCCATCCATCCATCTGCCTGCCCACCCATGCAGCTAGCCAGTGACATTTACTGGGATCCAGGTAAATCCAAGCTAAGCACTGACCAATGCTGAGATTAGAGAAGTAAAACATAGTTAACTATCTTTAAAGAACACAGAGTCTATGAGGGTTAGATATTTACCACCTTTCCTGATTTTAAGGTGACAGTGTATAGACCAGAGATAATATAATGAGATGTGAGAGATTTGGGCCCTTTTATAAGGCCACATTTGTCCCTTTCTTTCAGTTTATTTGAAATAACTCATGGGGAAGAGAGAGGAGTAGACGAAAATTAGCGTGATGAGCATATCTGAATCATCCTCAGCATCCTGGACTGCCAGTCGGTGTCTCTGATTTCATTTTGAGCTCGCTTGACCATTCTGTGAATAGCACACATGCGCTGTGTCACGTAACATTCAGGGACATTCATTGGTTTTAGTACAACTGCTTCCCACCCTCTTTCGTGTCACGGCACACGTGGAAAGTGATCGTTTTATGCCACACTGTGGTAAATGGACAAGGCAGCTTACAACCAGATACCGGCCTGGAGGTTCTGCTGCCTCAGCCTCCTGCACATTTAGAAGGTTGAGGGGAAAACAGGATGTCTGCACACCTGTGATGTGTTTGCAGCACACCTGTGCACTATCAGGTTCATTACATTTTGAACACTCTGCACTTGATTATCCCCGGGTTATGCCTTCTTTGCTGACCCAGGACCTTATTTAATTGTATTTGGGCATGAGCACTTTGAGCACATTACTAATGGTGGCCACATGATATGGGTTAGTAAGGGAATGTATAGACTTTAGAGGATTCCAAAGAAGAATATTGGAGTAACACCATTACTGTAGGTTGGAGACAACTTCTTATAATGAAAATAGGCTGGCTCCGGAATTGGCAGTCCAGGCCTGCAGTTCTAACTTGATGACCTTTGACAAATCACTTCTCTCTGAGCCTCAATTTCCTTCTCTTTAAGATGAGGGGGTTTCAACAAGGTGAACTTGAAGTCATCCTCCAGCTCTGAGATGCCTTGGTTTTGTAGTGCCTGTGCATCTTTGCTGTTAAGTCAGCTGCTCTTTCCTGAGCGTGTGCTGTATGCTGGGCACTTGGTCGGTGGCTTTCTGCTCAAGGCCAAGGGTCAGCTTCATGGGGCTCTAAAGCTTCAGTGCTAGAGGAATTGAAAGCAAACTTAAGATACTTGATGAAAAAAAGACAATAGACCGTGAATCAGGTGTCCGAAAGGAATCGACGCTAGCTGTAATAATTGGAAGTCCTCCAGTGTCTTTTAAATGTAGCTCGGGATCTTACATCAAATGCCTGGCTTGATTAAAGCCCACAACCCTGGAAGCCTGAGCCCCTTAGGATGAGTGTTCCTAACTTCCGTTTCCAAGAATACATATTCAGATGCTTAATGATCAACCACGCAAGCATCTATAGAGAAACCAAATCTTGATTGTCCAGCTCGGTGGAAGGAAAGTTAGTGTTAAGAATCCCATTAGGAATTTTCTTTTTCCATTATTTATCTAAGTCCTTTCTGTTTAGCATGTGTTGGGTGGATGAAGCTGCCTAGCTGGAGAGCAGCAGAGAAGACATACAGGAATGCGTAGATAATCAAGGACTAGCCGCATCATGGCGATGATGGTCATTTGCCCTGATCGTAGGCTAAAATGGTAGCATTTGTTCATTTCACGGAGGTTTCATTGTTTAATTGTCATGGTCAGAAATTCTCTCGGAGCTAGAAATACAAATGTATAGTCAGACACTGACAGCGTTATGCCTTAGAACCTTTTTTTTAATAAACACCTTATATTCAAAATTCTCCCTTATTTCCTACTGTCCATTAGCAAACATTTACTGAGTCATGTGTCAGGTACGCTAAAAAGGACAAAACCAAATCATGCATTCACATATCAAAAAATACTTCTAAGTATTGAAAAATTCACCCAATAATACATCCTTAAGGAAACATAATGTTTCAGATATGCACTGCACATAATGTACATAATGTGTGCATGCTATTTATTAATACATGTTCAAAAAGGATACTTGAACCTAGAGGGTAAATAAAGAAGTCTGGGTTTATGTCAGCACGTATATGTGTTTGTATGTATGGGGTCAGGAGAGATTAGGAAGGAAAGAAGAGAGGGAAAGAAAAGAAAAAGAGAAGCAAGGGGGGAAAAAGTCAGTGGTCTTAGAACCACAGGAGTTGGTGAATTTTACCTTAACTCCCACCACCCCATCTGTCTTTTCTGCATGGAGCAGCATTAGTACATGATTATTCGTCCCATCAACAGGATACATCATCAGAATTCAGTTGGCCACTACCCAAATCAAACAAAATGAAAAAACAATAATTTCAGTTTAAAAAAATATATAAAAACATCCAGACGTTAGCAGTGGTACTTATGTACTCCCAACTGTGATAAAGAAAACTTGCTGAGAGCCCTTCCAAAGCAGAAAAAAATTAAAATCTCAGGGAATTTTTTTCCTTTACTGGCCAGAATCTCATTCCAAGAAGTACCAGCCTGTCTCATTTCAAAATGCTTCCCTTGCCAAGGAAGCGGAAGCGGTCATATTCTTTCCCACCGAACTATGGGTGAATTATAATTATCCTACCTCTTGTGGGACAATGAAGCAGCAAACATCTGCTATACTGAATCAAAAACCCACGAATGAAACTCTACCAAACTGTGAATCATACCTGGACTCAGATTAAAGGTTTTGTGTTGTGTTTACCTTTTTCTTTATTTTCTTTGCAGTTTAAAATATGGATTTGTTAGCTCTGGCTCTGTGTTCTGAGGGAAACTATATGGATTCCATTCATTGACTCCAATTTTAACATTGCAAATCCCCAGCTCTATGGCAATAGTTGGGCAATAATGATTAACAGTTTTTCTGTTTGATTTGTTATCATCTTCTCACGGTTTTTCCTTAGATGGATGGTGATTAAGAAAATGTAGAAGTACACAATCTAAGAAGTAAGATTCTTTAGGGTTTTTTCCTTCGGCTATAATGACAATAACAGAGGAGAAGAAAATGGTATTTTAAACTTCCAAAAGACACAAGCTTCAAAACTACAGTTAACTTAACATAATTTTATGTATCATGATATTTATGGTAGTACTAAACTGTTTACTTAAAGTCAAGAAAGAAAAATGGAATTTCATTTCTGTGTTTTAGCCAAGAAAACATAGACAGTGGTCTACTTGCCCTGAAACATTGTTTGTGTGTCTCTTTATCTGTTAGAGAGCAGAAAGGCAAACTCGAATTATGGATTCAGCTCAATATGCAGAATTCTGTGAAAGTCGACAATTAAGTTTCTGTAAGTAAATGTTTAATTTTGCTTCATTATATGTTTAAGAGATTATGTGTTACAGATACACTAAAGTATGACGCAATCTCCGTTCCTTAGAAATTGGTGAATTTAATATATGCATAGTTATAACTATTACAGAAACAACCCCTGCATTGTAGGGGAGTCTATAAAAGATTTTACCCCACTCTACTATTTGGTAATTAATAGTCTTAAGAGGTTTTAAAGGGTGCTGGTAATATACAGAGAGCCATGTTAATTATTCACATTACTTTTAGTCAGAAAAATTCCATTTTCTTTAACGTTCCCACTTTAATTTCTTTTCCAGTTTCTTAGTCGTATTTACACTAGTATTGCTGATTGTACTTGACCCACAATGGACTGGAGTAGCACAGTCATGACATTTAAGAGCCCCCAATATTAATAAATACCAGGCTTTCCATTTATTTATGCATACTCTTATTACCCCAAAGGAACGTATCAATAGTCTCTTCCATTTTTGTGTGTAACCCCCTGCTGTAACAGGCATTCAGTGTGAGCCAAATTCATTAGTCCATGCTCTTGTAACACTAATAACCTAGTGATAAATTAAGTACTGTCCCGTCATTGCACACAAGCTTACTAAAAGTACAGAAAGGCTCGTGATACATAGCGGGCTCAATTGTGCAGCAGACATCCTCACCACAACAGTTCCATGACTAAGACTCTCGGGGGAAAGGTCAAAGAGTAAGTGTGATGAAAAGTCCGGTTAAAAATCTGACAGAATAGCACATGACCCTGATCTGAGGGATCATAGACACAATGGTGTCTTTAAATGGAAAAACTGTTCTGTGGTCATAATAACAATGCATTTGATTTGAAAAAAGAAAATGAGAGCTTCATTTCTAGATCATCAAGTACAAATAAATGACACATTTCCAACAGTGTCCCATGTAAATGTCAGTAAAATATAGGAAAACATGTTTTGGGAGCTTTTTTGTCCTAACTAAATATACTTTGCAGTCTGACTAACAGTTTGGCATCCTACATCTGTGAAGCATTAAGTAAATGACACTTCAGATCATGGCAATTTCAGCAAATGAGAGGTTTTTGTATTGTAATTTTTAGGTTTAAAAATGGCATTCAAGTCTTTTATAAGTATAAATCTCCAGTTTATAAAGTAACGTTTAGTGCTATTGAACTATTTTTTAAAATCATATTTTAAATTTAATTCACTTAAAGGAACAGACGTGCTATTTCACACTAAAACAGATAGCCACCGGAGCGTCCTAATACATCTTATGTTTGGAAATCGGACTTTTAACAACTCAGTTTTTTGTTTGTAACTCAGTAATAATGAATATTTTCCCTTTCTGTAGAATATACTTATAGCTTAGACATAATATTATGCTTAATTTTTTTAAAGAAGATGGATTTGGGCATTTAAAAATATTTCTTCATATGATGCCCATAGGTGCTTCATTATGAAACCTTAGTGGAAGACTCTGTTTTATATGCCAGAGTGCTGTGGTTGGGAATGCTTAGTCCAGGTGGGTCGGCACATTTAGAACTAATACCCACACTGGTCAGAATGGTAGGCTTTTTTCATTTCTACCCTTCTGATAAATTACCAGGATAAAGGAATTGTGATCCAGCTGTATGTGTCTTCTTAAATATTTGATCTTGGCATTCACTGATTGGGACTACGGATGCATTTTTAAATTAACAAGTATAACTTTTTAGGCTGAAGGTAAGTTGCAGAATTGGGATACTGATCAAATTCACCAACACTTTGGTTTTTATATTTATGTAAGTTAGATAGTCATTTCCCTTAAAGTCTTAACATCTGATATGAACGTTAGTTCACAAAGCTTAAATTTAGTTATAAATTGATAAATCTTTTTGCAAGCCTTCCCTTTCAACCTTTTGTTTCATATATGAATTTTGTAAACAAATACGTAGATTTTCTTTTTAGTCAATCTGAGAATCTCCTTGTATTTTAATTGATGATTTTAACGTATGTGTGTTTAATTACTTATACTGTTGGGTTTATATATGCTGTCTTTGTGCTTTGAATTTACTTTTTTATTTTGCTTTTCCTTCTCCTTTTCATTGTTCTGTCAGATTAATTAGATTTTCTTCACTCCATGTTTCCTCAAACAGTTTGTATAGTGTATATTCTCTTTCTATTATCCTAGTTGCTATCCTTAATTTTTTAATATGCATCCTGGACTTAAATGTTTTAAGTTGATCATTAGTAAACATTCCTTCTCAGCCTAATTTTGTTTTTCCCAAGGCTCTGTGAGAGCCTAAAGCACTCATTTTTGTCTTAAAAATGCTTTATTTTGCCCTCATCCTTAAGTGGTAGTTTAGTCGGGTAGGAAATTGTGGGCTAGTAGTTATTTGTTAAAACAGGATAGCATTGTCTTTTAGCCTCTGTTGTTGGTAAGAAGTCTCTGTCCACTTGTCCTGTGTTTTCCCTGTCGGAGAAACTAAGAGAATGAAGGTCTGACCTCCCAGTGCTCTGGTATATGGGGAAATGAAGAGGCTGGCAGTCTGTGGCTGATCAGTGTATATGTACAGGAGGAAAGAAAGAAGGAATCTCTACTACAGAAGATTCCAGGGAGGACCAGGCCTTCTGAGGAGGATTATTTTCAATTAATCCAAGTAGCGGTAACTTTGAAGAGATTGAAGTCGCAGAAGAACTTCTTCAGAGTGCAGTGAGCATTAGAGGGGGCACTAAGGGAAGGATCAGAATGGCAAGACTGGGAGACGGTTGGGGTAGAAATAAGGAGATAGTATGCAGGGATGCAAGAATGCGATATTGAGAGAAACTTGAATTTTTCTAGTGATCGATGATGAGAAAGATAAAAATGTGTATGAGAATTAACTCATCTTAAATTCCCCGTATGAAGTTATTTTAATTCCAGCACAGAAGACTGATAATCCTAGGAACTTCTGACCTTTGTTCAGGATTCTGTTGAAATTGTTGATCAATTTCCATGATTACCCTTTCTCCTGATACATTGAGAAGAGGAGTAAAGGTGAAGGAACTCATTCATTCTGGTGCCCCCCACCTCTCGATGGAAAAAAACTGTCATGACTGGGGGTATCTGTGCCTCTTTTGCTGGTATTTCCCAGCAATACCCTGGGAAGGTCTGTCGCTGAAGCCATCCTTCAGGGAGGGAATTCTCTCAGGGAATCTTCACCTGTTGTTGGAATAGCAGTAACCCACAGTGGTTTTATGGGACCTCTGTGCACCTTTTGGACATGGAAAAGTTGAGACCCTACCCTTTAAAGAAGTATCATCTTTCATTCATTTGTTCATTCAGTTTTTATCTAGAAATATTTATTTTGAGTCTGCTGATGCCAGGCACTATTCGTATTCTAGGTGCTGGGGATACAGGGTGGACACATGGTCCTTATCCCTGCATTCTCAGAGCTTAAAATCTAGTGAGGAAGCCACCAATTCTGTTGCTTGGGTGGACGGATCTGATGGAATACTGGGAATTATCCCTTCCCTCTCTTAAATCACTTAGAGCATAGTCACAAAATACCTGTTTCTGTGTTCCTAACAACCTGTCAAAGAGAGAAGTGAATATGGTACCTTTTATTGATTTTGCCAAATTGCTGCCTGTTAACTTGAACTTCAGAAGTATTCCACAGATGTTACACAAGTGTTTGGGAGCTATTGCAGCTCGCTAGTTAGATGGAATGTTGCATGTCAGAGAGTAGGTGGAAGATTGGTTACTTTGGGGAGATAGTTTTGAGGGGATTATCATAATTCTGCCACAGTTGACAGCTTTGGATATACACTTCGATAGCAAGACTTCATGTCTTCTGTGATTTATTTACAAGAAAACTCTTCTGTATGTGGAATTCATGAAGCCTGTATCTGTAAGGATCCAAACATCATGCTTTGAGTGACCGTTAAGGGTTTTAATAGACCCGTGGGACCAGATTAACCAAAAGAATAATCGGCACAGATTTCTTTACCATCACTCTCTTCCCTGTTGATTACTGGTTAAATTAGTAATATCTAATAAAAGCCCTATGTCAGGTTAGACTCTGCCTCGGACTGTGGCAGTTTAGAGATCTTTACCGGAAGGTTCCTCATGCGCTTGGTACCGTTAGGGATGCAGAGAGAGAGACCTGATGCATGGTGTTTGCCTGCAGAAAATCTTCTGATACGGTTTCAGAAATGATAAGCGGACATGAAAGGGTATCTGATGATATAAGTGTTCAGTAAATGACTGTGTGGGGAAGTACACAGTGCAGGCAGGATCCGTGTGAGTGAAGAAGAGAGGTGGGATGCATTCCACAGAGGGAAAGGAGCCGGGGTGAACAGAGAGAGGGTTGACTCAAGGCCAGGTGGCATTTCAGTAGGCACTGGTATAAAGACAGGCTGAAATCAGTCTGGAGGTTTGGAAAGTCAGGCTTAAGAATTTGGACATCTGCAGGCATAAACTTTTTCTATTTTATTCTGTAACTGCAGGCATAAACTTTTTCTATTTTATTCTGAATTTGTGACTTTGAGCCTGTTCCAGTAATAGACACATTTTGAAATGTATCGCAAATACAATTTCTGTACGTTCCCGTTTTTTTTTTTTTTTTTTTTTTAATCACAGGTTCTTTCTTGCAGGAATTTCTTTCCACAAGCATAAATTAAAGTTACAATCAAGCGACCCCTTTGACTATTGTTAATACATGAGCTATGGCCAACGGTGACTTATTCTGACACTGTGAGAAGGTCTGAACATTAAGTCATCTCGTGTACTGTGTTATGTAGCACGGATACAAAATGCAAAGACCCAAATGCATGAGGAATTTCTCGGGGCTTGAATATCTCGACACTATCATTAGGGCTTCGAAAACATAGCGTTTTAGATGCATTATTTTTCAAATGTAATTTCCATTTTGTGATGGTAACATGAAGTATTAAAACACTTTAAAAATTAAATTTTCGATATTTATTTTTTTGATGGCTAGCCAAAAAAGCCTCCAAATTTCGAGACTGGTTGGACTGCAGCAGTATGGAGATAAAACCCAATGTTGTCGCTATGGAAATTTTAGCATATTTAGCATATGAAACTGTGGCACAGGTAAGAATTATAATATCTGGCCTAGCGGGCCATTCATGACTGCTTTCTCCTAATCCCTGTCCATGATCAGGTCCTCTACTGCTACTCTTCCAGGAATGAGAACAGCCATGAGTTGTATCCTTTGGCAATCTTGCCATTTTATGAAATTTCCTTCAGTTATGTTTCTCTGTATCCTCAACTCAGGTGGGTGTTAGGGTAAAAGTGCCTGTTTGTTACAACTTGATCCTAACCCGAAGTTGTGTATCCCTGCATACTTTTTCTCAACCTTGAATTCTAAGGACACATCTACCTTGTTTAGAGATTATTTTTGAGCTTTGAGAAATACCTTTCTAGTTATGTACAGTCTACTGAGTGCTTACCAAAACCTGAGTCCAGAATCAAAGCATGGTCCTTTGACCACAAGCATCAGCCTCTCTTGGCTGCTTGTTTAAAATGTTAACCCAGAGGGGCGCCCTGGAGGCTCAGTCGAAGCATCCAACTCTCGATTTCGGCTCAGGTCATGATCTCATGGTTCGTGAGATGGAGCGCCACGTCGGGCTCTGTGCTGACAGCGCAGAGCTTGCTTGGAATTCTCTCTGTCTTCCTCTCTTTCTGCTCCTCTTCAATCCGTCAAAATAAATAAATAAACTTTAAAAAATAAAAGAAACTAGTACAAGAAAATAAAACGTAACCAAATTCAAATCTCGGTATCTAGAGCCCAGAAATCTCTATTTTAAAATGCTTCCCCTAGTGATTATTAAATACAATCTGAGAACTACTCCCCTAGAAAGTCAGAATATATTGTTTCTTTTTTTTTTTTTCAATAGCACATGTTTATTCAATAAATTCGGCCTGCTGCATTAAATTGCATTTATGTTTTACTGGATAAAAATCATCCGTACTCTTGATAGAATAAAAGCACAGTTTAGAATATAGCATATCTAACCAGTTTATTCATTTCATTTTTCTAATATGAAATTTATTGTCAAATTGGTTTCCATACAACACCCAGTGCTCATCCAAACAGGCGCCCTCCTCAATGCCCATCACCCACCTTCCCCTCCCTCCCACCTGCCATCAACCCTCAGTTTATTATCAGTTTTTAAGAGTTTCTTATGGTATTTCTATTCATGGATAGGTCCATTTTCCAGTCAATGAAAGCATATGCTCATGTGCACAGTACAGATTTTTAGGCTCACCGTATGATCAGTAACATTTGAAATGGATTGTTTTTAGTATTGCCACTGCATTGACATTGGTCCTTCTTTCCAGTGATGTGACTTCTTTTCATTACTCTGATCTAGTTAGTGGACCTGGCTCTTCTTGTGAGGCAGGACATGGTAACCAAGGCAGGAGACCCCTTCAGCCATGCCATTTCTGCAACCTTCATTCAGTATCACAACTCTGCTGAGGTGAGTAGCAAAAAAATCTGTCTTTGACACATCTGTGGGTTTTTCTCATGCCTGGTGTTTACGGTAGTAATTCTTTGAAAAAGACAATGTAGGAATGTATAGCTTTCAGTCAGGAATCCGAACACACTCAACTTTCAAACAGAGATTTTCTGAGTTCCTACTATGTTCCAGGCCCTAACAGGCCACTTAATACAATTATTTGCTCACCTTTTTCTTGCCTTATCTAGCTTCCCTAGCCCTGCAGTGAAAGAGGGATAGTTGTAGACCTCACCTCGTTTCCATGGGAGGTGAACAACCGGTTTGGGCCTTTGAACAATGTTGAGAATAGTTCTTTATTTCTTTGCGCCTCAGAAATGAGACGATCACTATTATTCGTGTCCTAATAATTCCCAATGTTTATTGATAATTTTACTTCCCAGTTATTGATCCAGCTCTAAACATGATTTAAAGAAGCATGGCTCCACTTATTCTCTGTGTTCAGATTGGCCCTTGTCATGTGAGGATCACATCCTTTCATATCCAGTTTATGTGGCTGGGACCCCCACTTAGGGGACTATAAAATCTTGCCAGACTTTAAGACATTGTGCAATAACTGTGTACCATTCTTATTATGAAGATTCTCTGTAAGCAGCATATACCTGCAAACCAGAAATGTGGTATTATCTATTGAATGAATTTGCTAATATGTAACTTTTTTTTACTAGCACAAACAGCAATTTCATATAATTCAATTTAATAACCGGATAGAAGGCAGCAAGGAGGTTAGGTTAACATCTACATGTATAGTTGTGAAGTGAGCTTTGGATCAAGTTGGGTGAAATACATAACCTGAAAATGGCTAAGCCCCTTTGAGAATTTGGCAAAAACTATAAACCCTGTCCCCGTAAACATAGTCACAAATTTTGTATACAGTTCAGGGTGTTCAAAGACCTTCTGAAACCATTCTGTGGCTCTAAGGGATCTGTGAACCCTACGGACCCCAAGTTTAAGCATCTCTGCTCTTGGATGCTTAGAAAATATATAAATATATATGCCTATATATCTTACTATCCGTCAGAAGATTGACATCTTTTTATTCCCCTTGGAGGATCAGATTGGCTTGGAATCCAAGTAGAAATTAAAGTGTTTTTGCCCATTACAAATCCTTTTTTTTTTTTCCTTAGAAAAGATCATACATCATTATCAGTCATCATACTTTAAAAGTCCCTAAAGCTTACTCAGTTGATTAAACACTTTGTTTTCTTTACGTTACAAACCCAAATTACGATGTCAAAGAACACCCTTTAAAAATATCTTTGGTACACGTTCACTTTATGAATATGTGTATAAGTATGCTTTTCATTAACATCAGACAAATTTGTTGTAACATTTCTAATTGAAGAAATTTACAGTGAACATAACAAGCCTAGTTTTCCCTTAACATTCAAGGGATTGCTTGCATGGCTAGGAAAACTCTTTATTTCCCTTCTTTCTTGGTTCTCCAGGGTGGCCAAGCTGCCCTGGGCAACCGCTCAGCAACCACAGCTGCTGCTCCCAGCTACCCAGTAGTTAAGAAAAATGGCCTGTGTGTGCTCGGTTTCCCGGGCTCTCTGGGAGGTGGGAGCGTGAGTGTCGGAAAGCATCCTGACTAAATATGTTAGCAAAGCCTCAAGCGTTTCCCTGGCCATCCAGACACCCCTCCTCCTGTGTGACTGGTGGTCAAAATGAACATTCAGAGGGACTGGAAATCTTCCTGCCCTTTATTACCTGACAAAACACAGAGAATGGCCACTCTAAAGTAGGATTTTTCCTCATCAGTGTTACAAACGAGCAACCAACATCAAGGGCCTGCTTTAAAGGGCTTTTTAACAAATTGGGTACAAAGGGGAACCCCAAAGACTGGTATGATCTGTGTTCTGTAAAACAAACAAGGAAATGAAGAACAAGCAAACAGACAATTTGAGATTGCATATGCTAATTTCCAAATGAGTGCCAAAGACAGGAAGCATGGAGGTAGAAACAATCCCTGACTGTAGAGAAGACTTCAGAGAGGAAGCTGGTGTTGAGGGAAGATAGGACTTTGACAAGATGGTAAAACTGGGGAGAATATTCTAGGCCTCAGAGGCAGCATAGGTATAATTGTAGAAGGGAAAAACAAAGCTGATTAAAATATTCAAGCAAAGGATTCATTGAGGAAGAGGAGGAGGTCTGATTAGAAGATTAAGCCTTAGGCTCTTAGAGTTAAGGAAGAGTTGAAGGGTTCTTGGCTCCTAAAGGGTGATGAGTTCAAATGGGTGTTTTAGGAAGATCCAGATGGAGGTGCTACGTGCTTTGGATTGGAATCAAGCTCTCAAGGTATGGAGTTAATACATAATACATTCTATTTTAATGACTGACATTCTTGAACACTAGGCATATAAGGAACCAAACTAGTTATGCTTGGGTTCTCAGATTAGCATCTTTAATATGAATTGAAGTTAATTTTTAAGGTTTTTTTTTCCCTAACATATGGTTTATGCAAGCAAGCAGAGATCTCTAGGAGTTACCTTGTTTTTCCTAAGACCAACTCATGCCAAATTAGCCTTATTCTTTCTTGTTTGGTAATGTTCCTAGGCAGCCAAATCAAAGAAATATTTCTGAAACCGATACATGCATT
Source organism: Puma concolor (assembly GCF_028749965.1). Taxonomy (NCBI): domain Eukaryota; kingdom Metazoa; phylum Chordata; class Mammalia; order Carnivora; family Felidae; genus Puma; species Puma concolor. The sequence goes on along the minus strand of NC_141671.1, from coordinate 43,724,069 downwards.
TCAGCCAAACATTTTACAAAGTTTAGCTTAATTTTTTTAAACATGGAGAAGTGTAGGCCAGCAGATAGTATGGTTAGTATAGGTGGTGGGATAAAGAAAATGTGGACTAATAATACCATATCTGGAAAAAAAAAAAAACTTCTAGGCTTTTATTGGCCTGTACATTTCTTAGGAGCTAATATTGTGATGTTACTGATAAAGAAATTTTTGTGTTTAGTTTCAGTGTTTAGGTACCATCCAATAGGAAGGACATTGACACAGTAGAGGATATCTAAAGGAGAGTTATTAGAGGGTGAAAGAACCTGAAATAAGTGGTTGAAGGAATGTGAGCTAATTTGACCTATAAAAGAAAAGAGGCTATGCAAAGTGACAGTCCTCAAACATTTGAAGCACTTCCACATGGAAGAGAGAACAGACCTGCAGTCATGGCCAAAGAAACCAGATAGAAATGAGGGATATTATGAAAGAAGGAAGGAACTAGAAATGGAAGGAGCTAGAGGTATCTACAGTGACCCTCAGGCACTGAGTTTGAGTCACTGGTAGAAGGCTGGTCACACTGATACAAATCACGTCTGGACAGCATCCGGTTTGGGGGGGACTTCAGAGGTGCCTTTTGAGACATGTAAGTCTGACATGCTGACAGAACCTCCAAGTAGAAATCTCTCTATCTGACCGAATCAACAGAAATTTCAGAAGCTGTAGTAGACAGATTAAGATTAAGCTGATCAGACAGATTAAAAATTTAGACTATTTAGACTCTCAGGGGCAAGACAGGGCACCATTTCTGTGCACTAGATGATCATACCTTGTGTTTTGATATTTGTAAACCTCAAGAAGTATTGAATTCAGGAGGTATTCAACCAAATTGAATGTCAGTAGAAGTCCTGGTCACTTGATTTCAAAACCAAATAAATCTCTTTGGGCAGGGGTCTAACATGAAGTCCTACCCAGAATCTCCTGAGACCACACCTCCTCCCACACCAACAGCCCCATCATCTGGGTCACAGCACTCAGGGAAAACCACAGCAGGATCCCTTGGGAATGGGAGTGCTGGACAAGACTTGACTAAAACCAAGCAAAGGAAAAGAAAAAAGGTCAGTGATAATTTTTTTTCTTTTTCCTTTTTTTTTTTTTTTTTTTGTTTTGTTTTGTTTTGTTTTGTTTTTCTGATGCAGAGCGGAGAAAGGCTTGTTGAGTTTGTTTCAGAGATCTGGAAAATGTGCTCTGTTTTGCTCATCATTCAGATTTTTAGAAACAACCAATTTATGCTTGACCATACTTAATGACTTCTACTGAAACTTTCGTAACAGATTTCTTCTGGATAAAGCAAGATAACGATTTCTTTCTAATATTTTATTAGAAAAATTTTCAAACGTAACAAAAATATTAAGAGAATTGTATAGTTAACACCATGTATCTGCCATCTAGATTCTACAGTGAACATTTTACCATACTTACAGTATTATCTACATATTGACTTTTATTATATCTATGCATCTAATTGTTCCTTTGTTCATCTGTCAGTTCATCTTTTTTTTTTTTTTTTTTTTTTTTTTTTTTTTTTTTTTTTTAGCTACAATGCCAAGTAAGCTACAGACATTAGTACACCTCATGGCTTAACACTTCATCATGTAACATTTTTTTGTGGTTCTTTTTTTTTTTTAAGGTAAAACTTAGCACACAGTGAACCACTCAATTCTTAAGTATACCCTTTGACGAATGTGGGCAAATGTGTAACCTGTTGTTTTGTAAATCCCTCTCAAAGATGTAAAACATTATCATCAGTTCAGAAAGTTCCTGCATGCCTCTTCCCAGTCAATACCAGCCACTATCCTTAGAAAGGCAGTCATTGTCCTGATTTTTTTCATACTAGCTCAGTTTTTTCTGTTCTAGAACATCATATAAGAAAAATGTAGGATGTAAACTCTTTTGAGTGAAATGTCTTTCACTCAAGATATTTTTGAAGTTTGTTTTTCCGTATAAGTGTAATTTATTCCTCTTTACTATTGAGTAATATGCCCTTGTATGAATATATCAATATATTTATTCTGATTATGGTGGATACCTAGGCTGTTTCCAGTTATTGAGGTATTCTAAATAAACCTGTTGTGAGCTTTATCGTGAAAATCTTTATGGGCAAATACCTTTATTTCTCTTGGGTAAATAGCTAGGAATTAAAGTACTAGGCCATAGAGTATGTATGTGTTCAGTGTTCAAAGAAACTCTAAGAATGGGGCGTCTGGGTGGCTCAGTCAGTTAAGCATCCAACCCTTCATTCCGGTTCAGGTGATGATCTCATGGTTTGTGGGTTTGAGCCCCACTGACAGCCAGATCCTGCTTGGGATTCTCTCTCTCCCTCTCCCTCTCTCTCTGTCCCTCCTCTACTCTCTCGCTCTCTCTCAAAATATTAAAAAAAGAAAGAAAGAAACTCCACGACTTTCTTTTCCCAAAATATTTGTATCATTTCATACTTACACCTGCAGTATATGCCTCACATGTTCATCAGCATTTGGTGTTATCATTGTTTTTATTTTTAACCATTCTAATGGATATTCAACAGTGACTGATTTTACTTTGAGTCAGCACTTCCCTGATGACAAATGATGTTAAGCATTTTTTCAAGTGCTGACTGGCCATTCATGTATCTTCCTAAGGGAAAAGTCTCTTCAAATCTTTTCTACAGTATTTTGAGGGAAGATTGTCTTTTATCACCAATCTGTAGGGGTTCTTTATATATATCCTATGTAATAATCCTATGTCAAATGTTTTTTCTACAAGTTTTTTCTTAGTTCATGCCTTACCGATTCATTGTCTTAATGGTATATATTGATGAGCAGACGTTTTGAACTTCTGATGAAGTCTCATTCATCCAGTTTTCTCACACGTTTATTGCTCTCTGTATCCTAAGAAACCTTTGACTACTCTCAAGTCATGGTGATAAGTGTTTTCCTCTGAAAGCTGTATCACTTTCATTTCAATTTCATCATCATCAGATTAACTTTTGTGTATTATATGACTGGAGGTCAAGTTCACTTTTTTACATATGGATATCCGGTTATTGCCAAACTTTTTGTTGAGGACTCTTTTCTTCCATTAGATTGCTTTGGTGGCTTCGCTGAAAATCAAATGACCATTGACACCTGGGTGGCTCAGTTGAGCATCCAACTCTTGATTTCAGCTCAGATCATGACCCCAGGTTGTGGGATCAAGCCCATGTCAGGATGTGTGCTGAGTGTGGAGCCTGCTTAAGTTCCTCTCTCTCCCTGTCCTTGCACCCTGCTCACGCTCTTTCTCTCTCTCACCTCCCTCTCTCTCTCTCAAATAAAAATAAAGAAAGAAATAATCAAATGACCACATATCTAGTCTTTATTTCTGGAATTTCTTTTGTTTCATTGACTGATTTGTCAGTTATTTTGTTGATACCATTTGCTTTGATTACTGTAGCTTTATGGTAGGTCTTATAGCGGGTAGTATGAGACCTCAAACTTTATCTTTCAGCCATAATTTTGTGGACATGCTGTGTCCTTTGCATTTCTATATAAATTTTAGAATCAACATCTTAGTGTCTACCTAAAGGAAGGAATAAGGAAAGGAAGGAAGGAAGGAAGGAAGGAAGGAAGGAAGGAAGGAAGGAGAAGAGGGGAAGGGAGGAAGAAAAAGACAAAAAAGCCTAGTGGGGATTTGAAAGGGATCAGATTGAATACTTCCATCAGCTTCGGGTTATGAATGTCTTAACAGTACCAACTCATATAATCCATGATGATGGCGTACCTCTGTATCTTTATGAAATCTTCCTTTTAGCACTGGTAATATTATTCACTCTGAGTTCTATTTTATCTGATTACTATAGCCATTCCAGCCTTCTTGTACTGTTTACATTGATATGTTTTTCTGTCAGTTTTCTTTCAGTGTATCTGTGCCTTTAATATTTAAAGCACATCTCTTGTAGACACCAAATAGTTGGGTCTTGCTTCTTTTTCCTTTCTAAGGTATATCTTTTAATTATAGTCTTTAATTCCCTGATATTCAGTGTATTTATTGACATGATCCGATATAGGTCAACTATTTTGGTATTTGTTTTCTGCTTGTTCTGTTTTTGTTTCTCAGTTTTTCTTTCTTATTTTGGGTTCTGTGCTCTTTAAGAAATTCAGTTTATCTACTGGTTTCTTAGTGATACCTCTTTGCATTATTTTTTCAGTGGTTATGCTAAGGATTACAATATATCCTTAAATTTTCAGTGTACTTGGAGTTATTGTACTGCTTACATAAAATATGAGACTCATATTTGTAAGACACATGTACTTTACTCTTGTCCATTACGCTATAGTTGTGATACATCTTACATCTTCTTATGTTATAAACCATAATACTATTTTTACCTTAAATAATCAAATGTATTTTAATGAAACTAAGAGAAAAAATAGACTTTAACATTTGCCATTTCCATTTAACATTTACTATTTTTTTATGTTCAGATTTCCTTATGGTATTATTTTCCTCTTTTGTTCTACTAAATTTTATTTTAGCATTTGTTACAGTGCAGTTTAGCTGGTGATGGTTTCTCTTAGTTTTCATATTTCTGAAAATATCTTTTCTTTCATTTCTAGAAGATATTTTCACTGGATATAGAATTCTGGGTTGGCAATTTTATTTCACTACTTTAATGATATCATTCCACTATTTTCTGGCATCCATTGTTTCAATCATATGTCAGTAGTTTGTATTATTGTTTCTGTGTTTGTAATGTGTTCTGTTTCTCTGGATGGTTTTGGGATTATATCTTTATTTTTAGTTTTCAGCAGTTTGACCGTGATATCTACAAACATGGTTTTCTTTGTATTTATCCTGCTTAGGGTTCACTGAGCTTCTTGATTATTGGTTTATGCCTTTAAGTATTTGGGGGGAATTTTCAGCAGTTACTTCTTCAGATATTTTTTTATGCTTCAATTCACTGTCTCTCCTCTACTTCTGAGACTCCAGGTACATATTTGATAGTTACTTTGATATTGTTCCACAGGTACCTGTTTAACCGTTCTCCTCAGTCTTTTCTCTTTCTTCAGGTTGGATAAATTCTTTGATATTTCTTTATGTTCCAGACTCTTCTATCAGCTCCAGTCTGTTATACCCATCCAGTAATTTTTTATTTGTGATATTCTATTTAATTGCTTTATAATTTCCACGTGATTTCTTTTTAGTTGTTGTGCATCTAGTTTATTTGTCATTTATTACAAGTTTATTTTCCTTATCTTCTTGAACATAGTTATAATAGCTGCTTTAAAATCCTTCTTTGATCAATTAATATGGCTTATTTTAATCTCCATTGAGTATAAATCATGCTTTCTGTGATACTTAGGCTCAGTGGAGACCAAAATAATGCCTCCTCTCTCAGTCTGTTCATCTCAGGCAATTTCTTACATTGTTGCATGTCTAGTAATTTTCAGTTATATCCTGGTAATATCATAGGTAATATATTGTAGAAATTTTGTGTTCTCTTATATATGTGAACTCTTATATATGAAGAGTTCTTGGTGTTGATAGTGGTGGTGATTGTGTGCATGTGTGTTAAGCAGATAATTTACTGTTCTACATTGAGCTCTAAACTTGAAACTCAGACTCCTCTTCAATGGCAGCAGCTGGAATCTCTCCTCAGTTCATGTAATTTTAACTGGGTTTCTTGGCTTTGGTACCACAGGGAAATCGATTTGGGAAAGTTTGTACACGGAATTGGAGACTAACCTTCTTTGATTTTGCCCGTTTTTGGTATTTCCTTCCTCACTTCACACCTGCTGTGGGTGCCCTGAATTCTGGCCTATATTTCTTAAAGTCTCTAAGGTCATGTGCCCCCTATACTGACTGGAGCCCACCCTTATACTAAAACAGTAAAAACAGGAAACTGAAGCCACTGTTCTTTTCTTCGAAATATAGGCACTCCCTTTCCAATTTCTGTCTGGTTTTGATCAGTCACTATTGCTTTCATGTTCTTGTTTTTCATAATTTGTTTAAAGTTGATACTCCTTTCTAAAACTCAGTTGACAGGGTGCCTGGGTGGCTCAGTCGGTTAAGTGTCCGACTTCGGCTCAGGTCATGATCTCACAGTTGTGAGTTGGAGCCCCACATTGGGCTCTGTGCTGACAGCTCAGAGCCTGGAGCCCGATTCCGATTCTGTGTCCCCCTCTCTCTCTCTGCCCCTCTCCCACTCATGCTCTGTCTCTCTCTCTCTCTCTATCAAAAATAAATAAATACATTAAAAAAAATTTTATTTATTTTTTTTTCAACATTTGTTTATTTTTGGGACAGAGAGAGACAGAGCATGAACGGGGGAGGGGCAGAGAGAGAGGGAGACACAGAATCAGAAACAGGCTCCAGGCTCTGAGCCATCAGCCCAGAGCCTGACGCGGGGCTCGAACTCACGGACCGCGAGATCGTGACCTGGCTGAAGTCGTACGCTTAACTGACTGCGCCACCCAGGCGCCCCTAAAAAAATTTTTTTAAATAAATAAGTAAAACTCAGTTGCTACAATAAGAACCATTTGCCATTACAAGTAATGGAACCATGCCAAGATATAATTTTATAATGATAGTAAGCAAATTTAAGTTTTAGTCTCATATCTAGTTTCCTCTTCCATTTACAAAACAACAGAGCTCAGTGCTTATTTATTAAGGGAAAATTTGAACTATAAGGAACTTCTGTATTCTAAAGTAGTTTTAAAGAATTTTAGCTATAGAGCTCCAGTTCACTCAGTAACTGAAATTAGGACAACGAAATGTTACCTAAAAGACCTCTTCAGTGGACTTGCTTTATTAACTATGTAAGAAGTTGTAATTCATTTGAGATAATTATGCACACATACATAAAAATTTCAAGAATTTCTAAAACTTCTGAAGAATTCTTTTTTTCTCTTAAATATTTAAATACCCCTCTCCAAATCTTGTTGAAAGCTATCACCTTAGAGTTGTTTTATAGAAAAGGTTTCCTGAGTAAAGTATTAGATTAGTCCATATCTGAATTCTCCTAAATTCAAAATCAGTGACATCAGAATAATTTCCCACTTTAAAGCTATTAATTATTTCTCTGTTTACTCATCCACATCTTTCTACATTCAGACTCTTGCCGTGTTTTCATTTTTAGTCCTGGGAAACTTCAGCTATGGTGGTAAGATGGTACAACTCATTCTACATAAAATAATAAAGCCTATATGTATTAGCCATGTGTCCTAGAAGCCAAGAGATTCAATGTATAGCCATACAGGGGTACTGTCACTATAATCTTGGCCATGTCCCTTATCCTCACTTTCTCATCTATAAAATGGGGTAGGAGTTGGGGAAGTTTAGAACAGATGGCATCTTGCATTGCTTCCAGATTTCATAGTGATACTCTCATCTTCTCTTCAAGTACCTTTTCTAGTTTTGATTTCCTTAAAGAAAAGATTTTTCTAGTTACATAGAACTACAGTTTTAACAATAAACACCTCAATTAAACTTAGAAATGAGAAAGTCAACTATTTATATTATTATAACTATATAACTATATTATATACTGTAATCTTTGGCCAAAGAATGGCCCACCTTCATCTGAAAAGAATCCTCCATAAGCACAAAGCTCTGGGAAAGCTACGTGTACAGCAGTGAATAAAAGGAAGACACATACCTGGCCAGTCAGATTATAAATCAACCTTTGAGGTCAGTGAGTAATAAAAATATCAGTAATAGTAGTACTAACCTTTTGTTTTGCTCTCATCTGAAATATGTGCTCCTCCTCTGTAAGAACCAATATTTCAAGTTTAACAAAAGATCTAGTCCATCATTCTGGATGTGGAAAGAATAAGTGGCCATTATCTGAGATTCCAGGTCCTTCTTAAAATTGGACTTCCCTGGCAAGGGAAAGGCCGAGAAAGGATAGGACGGTTTAACTTGCTGACCATTTTTTTAAAAGTCAGGACAGGCACAGATATTTGTTTGAGATCCAGCAGCAATACAAGTTCAGTGTAGCTTCCTTGGACCACAGTTGCGAGTTCAAACTGTGGAGAGACTTTATTCAACATAAGCCAGCAAGGACAAGCGGAGAGACAGTGCTCCAATCCAGGAATATGTGGGATTCCATATGATACTTCAGCCTCCAGTTCCCCGCATCAGCTTTTGGATGAAGAGACATAAGTAAAGATGCAGTGGAAGAATACCGGAATGGTATGAATGCAGCCAAGAGGAGGAGGACCTGACATATGAGGAAGAACTTTACCAAGAGCTTTTCTCAAGGAGATAAATGATTTATTTTGGTGAAGATTTCAGCACTCGTTACACAACAGGACTCCTTACGTTGTCAAATATGTAGGCTTTATCCTTGAAATTTTAAAAATAAAGAATATCCTAAAGTGTTGGCACAATCCGAATGGGAGAGATGAATTGATAAATAAATCTAGCACTCTTTAAATGTGATCATAGCAGATAGAAGATGTTTGTTTTTATTTTTTTTTTTAACGTTTATTTATTTTTGAAAGAGAGAGCATGAACTGGGCAGGGGCAGAGAGAGAGGGGGACAGAGGATCCGAAGCAGGTTCATGCTGACAGCAGATACCCCAATATGGGGCTTGAACTCACGAACTGTGAGATCATGACCTGAGCCAAAGTCAGATGCTCAATCAACTGAGCCACCCAGGCGCCCCCAAATAGAAGAGTTTTAAAAATTAAATGACAAATATGTAAGTGTAATGCTTATTCTTCTGAAACAATTATGAAGAATACTACAAAAAGGGTAGAGCCACTGCTAAATTAAAAATTCTCAACTTGGTATGAATTTTGAATTTGAACAGATTACAAATACCTTAGTGAAGTCCTGGATGTTGACAGAAATGTGAAGAGATTTCCAAAATCTATCATTTTAGATTTAAAGGTTCCCTTCCAAAGAACTCAGTGGGCAAGTCAAGAAAGTGTAGAAATGTGCGCATGGTAACTTCCTGCTGTTTGCGGTTACTTAATTATAGATAAATCGGAAATGGGCAAATTGGAAATCTGATGACATTTTTCACAAAAGTGAATATTTTTGTTTTTTATATAAGTTAGCTTCATGTTTTTAGTGAAGATCACGCTTCAACCATTAGTTTCTAGCTTACGTTTCCTTCAGTGTTCTGAAATCCTATTTCATTGCCATGCCAGAGGTTCTGAGAGATTTTGACCAAATGTCCTATGGTTTTGACTAAAACCAAATTTATTTGGAAAAGTAAGGAAAAGTAGAATCATACATTGGCCATGGAGGAAAGAAATGAAACATAAATCCAAGTTGTGGGGAGAAAGGAGATCCCATAGAGGAACTTTCCATCCTACTTACTATGCAGAATATTGACCCTCTTGATTTCTCTCTTTTGTATTTCCACTGCAAAACTTAGCTCTAAATTCCAAATCCAGCTAAGCATTTGCATTGATTTCCACAAATGGATAGAATGCCTCAACCTTTAATGAGTCTGTATTAGTCATATTCATCTTCTGGGGCTCAGTGGACTCACAGAAGAGTCTTTACCCTTATCAGATACCTACTAATTGCATTTATTCTAATATATTCCAACCGACACAAAGTATTTGAAATTAGAATCAAGAAAACATTCAAAAAAAATCCTGTGTACTTAAATATCAGTGCCAAATGAAGGGTTAAGATAACAATTTGTGTGATTGCGGGCACAACAGATATGTTATTTAGGGCATTGTTGGAATGAAGTTGAGAAAGAGACTCTAGAGTAAATTCCTATTTGGTTTATTGCATATCTTATTAAAATCATAAAAATGGTCAAGATCTGGTTTGTTTCATATTGTACACTTTATTTCAGGTTCAGCTTAGATAATTAGCAGATGTTCTCACTGAATGGGAATTTTTATATTCTTTTACTAGCTATCGGAAAAGCATGCACAAGGTACAGAAAGAACATCTGAAAAGTACAGAAGGATATACAGTGAAAATGTCTCTTCTAATCCCTGTCCTTTAGATACCCATTTATCCTTCAAGAGATAAAGACTATTACTGATGTTTGGCGTACCCTTGCAAAAATATTCTATGCTGAAATGAGTTTATAATGTTCGGCCTTTTGAAAAAATAAGTGGTAACATAGTGCCACCCAGTTGGACACCTTGCATTTTTTCATACAATACGTCTTAGAGATAGTTCCGTAGGAGTAGGGATGGAACTTTTGGTGGTTGCTGTAGTTTCTGTTTCATTTGATGGATGTATCATAATTTATTTTAGTGTTCCCTCATTGATGAATATTTACCTCATCAATCCTAATAGTTCTGCAGTGAGAGTATAGATACGATATATAAAATTGGGTACCTGTGTAATATATTTGTAGGATAAATCCTTAGAGGTGAAATTGGGTCAAAAATGGTGGTCCATTTCCATTTGACAAGATTTTGCCAAATTACCATCCATAGTGGTCATATTAGTTATACTCCTAGAAGGAATTATGAAAGTGGTCATATTAGTATTTATCAGAAAGACAAATAATCATTATGTGACTATGACTGACCTCTAGAATACAGCTATAGTAATACACAAACTACTGTTTCTTCCTGTTGATTCTTTAATGTTAATGACTGGCATCTGGTACCCATTGAAGTATAAAGCAATTAAAATTATTGCCCCAATTTTATAGATGAGGAAACTGAAATGCAGAGATATTACATTACTTGACAGGACTGGTAACTGATAGGATCTGGACCCAGGTATTTGGAAAACCAGAGCCTGCAACTGAACCACAAGACTACCTTGCTCCTATTGAACATTTTAATTTTTTTAAATCACGTTACATACATTTCTTGAGCTGGTATCCATACCCTCTTTGCAGATCATCTTTTTCTTTCTTGTGTCTTTTTGTACTTTCAAACCTGCCTTTTTACAGATGAAGCAGATTAAAAGAGACAGGTTTTGTTTTATTTTCTTTTGGCCCTAGGAACCAAGTTAACATGATTGTTTATGACAGACCCCAGTATTATAAATAAATATACAGCAATTTTATATTTTTCATTTTAAAATTGATGACCCTCAAGTTATTTCAGAAACATGCCCAACAGGTCCCGAAGAAACATTTGTAATGATAAATGTTTAAATGTTTTTCAAAAAAAAAAAACTTCCTGTTATAACTTCTTTCAGCAAGCCCCCACGACGATTCTCATCTACACGCAAGTGGCTGTATTCTCCTGCACCCTGACAGGCAGGCCTAGGTGAAATATTGTGGGCATAAAAATTGCATTTGGTAGGTCTGCTAAGGAAGGGGTCACGTAAAAGTCATCTTTGATTTGTTAATGGAATTTTTTTTTAAACGTAGTATATGGCAGCAGGAATGTGCATCCCAAAGGGGAAAAAAACGTCCATTTTATAAAAGTTTATTTTCATATTTTATACACTGTAGTTCTGTTGTGTGTTTTTGATTTAGTAACAATTTATGTGTTTTTCTGTCGCAGAGCACTGCGGCCTGTGGTGTTGAGGCTCACAGCGATGCCATCCAGCCCTGCCACATCAGAGAGGCCGTTCGACGCTACGGCCACAAGATTGGCCCCCTTTCCCCATTCACAGTACGTAATAACAGAGTTATAAAAAGTTATATTTATAATCTGAAAGAATTTTGATTTTCAAGTGGTCAAATGAAGAAGCAATGGAATTGTTGAAAGCAATTTGTGGCGACGGTAATTTTGTTGTATAAAAGTGGCATAGTCCTCTTGGGAAATAAAAGTTAGTCATTTTTGTCTCTTTTTGGAAGGACAATTTTTTTCTACAAAATATTTTCTTTCAATTACAAATTATGCTTTTTTGTTGTTGGGGCTTATATTTTCTATTTTTCAAAGCTTAGGTTTATAAAACTTTTTTGTCAAATTATATGTATCCAAATATTGCCAGAAGCACTTTATATTTTAAAATTGGTTAGATTGGCAATGCCACTTCTATCAGATGTCCTGCTCCTAAACATACTTTGAGTTGGAAGAAGAAGAAATGATTTCTTTACTGGCTTTGAAGTAGGCTGAAATGCAGATAGTCTTTCACATCTTCAAATGGTTGTAAAGCTTATAATCAGGGTTTGTTTTTTTGTTTTTTAATGGAGAATTAAAGACTGTATTTCAACAGCCTAAAGAAAGTGTGTGTATGTGTGCGTGTGTGTGTGCGTGTGTGTGTGTGTGTGTGTGTGTGTGTGTGTGTGTTTTATTTAAATGCTCATCTCGTGGCCGTTTTAAAAAAATCTTTATGGGGCACCTGGGTGGCTTGGTCGGTTAAGCGTCTGACTTCGGCTCAGGTCATGATCTCACGGTCCGTGAGTTCGAGCCCCGCGTCGGGCTCTGTGCTGACAGCTCAGAGCCTGGAGCCTGTTTCAGATTCTGTGTCTCCCTCTCTCTCTGCTCCTCCCCTGTTCATGCTCTGTCTCTCTCTGTCTCAAAAATAAATAAACGTTGAAAAAAATATTTAAAAAAAAAAAAATCTTTATTCCTGTTAATAGAACTTTCTCCAAGTCTTTCTCTGTATGAGGCATGGGTTTGATATTCAGAAAGTGAAGTTTGATTGAAGGCTGAGGAACATTAGAATTTACTATTTGTTTGGTTTCTTCATATTCATTTCTGCAAACTACATATATGTTTAACATTATACACATATACATACATACACACATACATACATACATATGTTTAACATTATACACATATACATACATACATACACACATACATACATACATACATACATACATACATACATAAATAGGTATAATATACTATGCGTTTTCTCCTGAGGATGGGTCTTACTATTATCCGTTGATAGAAATCATGATTTCTATCATCTCCTTTTTTTCTGCATTTTAGTTAAAAGGAATGCTTGCTTTCCATTCTTAATTTTCATTAGTGAATTATATGGATGCTCATTGTGACAGCAAGAATGTATCTCAAGCTTTGTATATTTGGGTCCAGAAGTTTTTTGTAATCATAACTATTATTTTCACTTTTGCTTAATATGTGAAATTTGTCTTCTCTGTTATGAGGACATGATTTTAATACACTGATGAAAGCAATATATCCTTCTGCATGAATGTTTTTAGATCATTCAGTTGAAAGGACAGAATGAATCAAGTATTTCTTTTTCTTTTTTCCTGCATGGTAGGTGAGATGATTTTTAGTGATAAGGCAAAATAAAAATGAAATTTAGAAAAATATGAGACGGTTGGAAGAATTTAAAAACTGAGATTGAAAGAACCATCTTCTAACAAAGGATTAAAACTATCAAGTCCATAGATAAGAGCCAAATAATGACTAAAAGGTTGAGGCAGTGGAGTGGAGAGAGAAGGAAAAGGGGGCAGGTTAAAGAATAACAAGGGGAAACAGGATTTTTGAGAAAGAACCTAAAATGGTAACTAAAATAATGGATAAAATTGCATAAAGGAACATCCAATATAAGGGGAAAATCTCCTAGTCATAAGAAGGAGTGGTGGCTGCTCCATTCTTCCAAGTTTTTTATATGTAAATACATTGGACCGATCATTTAACCATCTTGGTTGATGACATTGTTTATATACGTGTGTGTGTGTGTGTGTGTGTGTGTGTAAAGGAGGTTTTTCTGATGTTGGGGGATGTTGATGTATACACACACACACACGTCATATATATATATATGTATATATACATACACACACACACACACACACACACACACACACACACACACACACACATATATATGCCTCACTGGTATTCTGTTATTCATGTAATGTTGCTTTGATAATCTGAGATTATCAGATGCTCAGAAAATGTACTTGAAACCAAGTTCAGATATGATTTAAGCTACTGTTTATGTAATAAACATATAACCAATATGGTTTTTTAAATTAAGGTTGCAACTTTTAAATGCTTAATTTAAACAGATCTGGAAAAATAGAACAAATAAACCATGACCTCGAAAGTTCACTTAGCCACTACCAGAGTGACAGCATTTGGTAAAAATCACCAGAGAGGGGGTGCCTGCATTTTAATCAGTCCTCAGAAAAGACCCACCTTGAAAAGTCTGCTTTATTACCTAGAGCTATAATAATTTGCCCAGGCTGCAGGACTGAATGTGCCTACTCTATTTTATAGCATGATTAATATGATCAGGAAGACCTAGTTTCATGGTATATATTATATATAATACATAAATCTGCCCCTTTTTTATTGAAGTATCATTGACACACAGTGGAGTTTCAGGCATACAACACAGTGATTCAACAACCCTATACATCATGCTGTGTTCACCACAAGTGTAGCCACCATCTGTCACTATACAACGCTATTATAATATTATTGACAATATTCCCTATGCTGTTCCTTTCATAAATCTGTCTTTCAGATTAGTTAAAAATTCTCCTTAAAGTGGGAGAGATTTGCAGACTGGGTATCTAACAATATGGGGCTTCTCTCCTGGCCCCCACATACCTTCAGCTACTAAAAGGAGGTGCTTCTGATGTTGGGGCATGTTGATGTCCAGCTCCTTGAGGCTCACTCCCTGAAATAATACTTCATGCTGCCTAGGGACACTGCTACGTAGGTTTTGAGCTGCAACTCGTAAGAAGAGAGGAGGCATGCAGACTGTGTCTGTAGTAACCATGGATTGAGACCTAAATTTTCATACAGAAAAGTTGAGCTCAGTTACCTCTAGCCTACCAGTTCCTTTGTAAACTGAAATGCTCATAACAACTAGCTTATACTTATGAGACATAAAGATTTTGTCCTTGCGCCATGTCATTCCAAATCTAAGTGCTTGTCTGGTGTATATATAGATGTGATGGCTAATTTAAAATAGCCATCATTTGATTCATATGTAGCCAATTCCCAATACTTGGAAATTGATTTAGAGAATGAAAATAACAGTAGGTTGCACAGATATCTAATTCCAACATCAATCAATCAACAAACCCGTAGCAATCTGCTTTTAGTGAGTCCTCATTCCGTTTTCCACTCTGTTAATGACTTTTGACGTAATTTTGTTTTTTTTGTTTTTGTTTTTTTTTAATTTTTTTTTTCAACTTTTATTTATTTTTGGGACAGAGAGAGACAGAGCATGAACGGGCAAGGGGCAGAGAGAGAGGGAGACACAGGATCGGAAACAGGCTCCAGGCTCTGAGCCATCAGCCCAGAGCCCGACGCGGGGCTCGAACTCACGGACCGCGAGATCGTGACCTGGCTGAAGTCGGACACTTAACCGACTGCACCCACCACCCAGGCACCCCTGACGTAATTTTGTACAAAAATCACAACATGCTCGGTTTCAGAACTACAGTTCGTTGCATAAAGAATTGTGAGTTCCTCACCCAGGCAAAGAGTTGAAATGTCAGAAGAAGAGATTGAAGCTGTGTTAGGTGGAGGTGAGGAGGAAGAGGGAGATGATGCTTTGCACATAGTGGCTGCTGACACAGAGGGGAAAGGGGTGGAGAGCTGAGACACCGGCCAGCCTGCTGTTCATACACAGGTCGTGGAGACACTTCTCAGCCACCATCTCTGACCAGGGAGTTATGGCAGTATTGTGTCTAGCTTATTGGTTTTAGTTGGTGATTTCTTTCTTTCCTGTGTTCTCATTTATTCGCAATCCTATGCAGAAGCTCAGAGAAAGTATCATACCTAGAAGATTGATGTAATTTTTCTGAGGTGAAGCTATTAATTAGACTAAATGATATAACCAAGGTCTAAAATTTGGGCCTTCCAACTTCCAGCCCCAAAATCTGCCTCCTAAAACACATTTGCGATTGTCCCCATCCCTCTACGTACCTGACTTTCTGGATACACATACTAAAGAACATTTTTAAAACCGAATTTTACTTTTTACCTGTTGTTTATTTTTCCTATGATTGTTTAGTTTTCCCATAATTCTGGAAATCACCTCAGAGTCTGTGATTTGGGGGCGCCTGGGTGGCTCAGTCAATTGGGCGTCCGACTCTTGGTTTCAGCTCAGGTTGCGATCTCACAGTTCGTGAGTTCTGGCCCCACATGAGGCTCTGTGCTGACAGCACGGAGCCTGCTTAGGATTCTCTCTCTCTGCCCCTCCCCCACTCTCCCTCCCTTTCTCTCTCTCAAAATAAATAAATAAACTTAAAAAAAAAAAAAGACACCTGGGTGGCTTAGTCGGTTAAGCATCCAATTTCGGCTCAAGTCATGATCTCATGGTTTATGAGTTCAAGCCCCACGTCAGGCTCTGTACTGACAGCTCAGATCCTGGAGCCTGCTTTGGATTCTGTCTCCCTCTCTCTCTGCCCTTCCCCACTCGTGCTCTGTCTCTCTCTCTCTCTCTCTCTCTCTCTCTCTCTGTCTCTCTCAAGAATAAATAAACATTTAAAAAAATTTTTTGACGGGCACCTGGGTGGCTCAGTCGGTTGGGTGTCCGACTTTGGATCAGGTCATGTTCTCACAGTTCGTGGTTTGAGCCCCATGTTGGGCTCTGTGTTGACAGCTCAGAGCCTGGAGCCTGCTTTGGATTCCGTGTCTCCCTCTTTCTGGCCCTCCCCCACTCACGCTCTGTCTCAGTCTCTCAAAAATAAACATTAAAAAAAATAAAATAAAAATTTTTTTGAGCTTCATCAAATTCAGTTTATGTAAGTTACTAAAAGCAACTTTCAGAGACTGTTGAGTATATCAAAGTTGGTGATAATTTTTTTATATTATTTCCACAGTTTTTACATTTTTTATATTTTACTGATACCATCATTTCTTTAGTAATTTTTTTCATTTACTGAGAGTAGTGTTAGTATGTTAGAAAATTAAGAAAACACAGAATAGTAAAGGGTAAAATAAAACTTACTTTAAGAAAGGTATCAGAGCCCCCCAATAAAAAAAAGTGTAGCAAAAGCTTTAAAGGAATTGTCCTATCAGAAAAACCAGTTGGTATTTAATTGTTTGAAGAGTATTTTCTTCTCTCAACCTAAAAATTCAAATGCTTTTGGTAATGGCTTTTAAAAATATATTCTTGGAATTTATTTGTGCAAGTTGTTTTTTTTTAAGTTTATTTATTTATTTTGAGAGAGAGAGAGCGCGTGCAAAGAGGGAAGGGCAGAAAGAGAGGGAGAGAGAGAATCTGTGCTGACAGCACAGAGCCCAATGCAGGACTAGAACCCACAAACTGCGAGGCCATGACCTGAGCCGACATCGAGAGTCGGACACTTAAACGACTGAGCCACCCAGGTGCCTGTATTTGTGCCAGCTTAGAAGTAAAAAGCATTTAAAGTTTTTGTGAACGAAATGTTTTTCAGGGAAAATACTCCAAAGAGTAACCCAGGGTAGTGGTTGTTCATTGTGTAGAAGAAGGTCAAACGTGTGTTGCACTTAGAGCCTCACTGTTTGCACGTGGTGTGAAAACAATCCCACTTCTCGGTGGGAAGTACTGTGAGTGGCTGATATAAAACCAGGTGTGTAATTTTGAAAGCCAGAAACAGGAAACCGTGTTCGCTGGGTGAGATGACCTAATCCGTGTGTAATGCCTAAATCTATTTTAGCTTCTCCTGAGTGATATTCACAGTAGAAAAATATGTTAATCTCCCTGAACTTGCATGTTATCAGGTGACTCTGCCATTGAACTACAATACTGAGACAAGACAGTTGCTTATTTAAGCACCGTCATTAAGCTAAATAATCCCTTACGTGCACCCCCAGCAGCGAGTTGTGCTTCAGTATCCATTCTGCCGACTTAAATTCTAAGGTAGGGTCAAAGTACTGTATTTTAGAGCTGGCTAACACTTGAGAAGGCCCAGTTAGTCTCAGCCTCAGAGAAACTTGGCAATGTACCCAAAGGCATCTTGTAAGTGAGTGACAGGACTGACCCCAGAATCCAGCCTCTTCACTCACAAGCGTACTGTTCTTCCACAGTGATCCTTTACTTTGATGTGGGTATATCTATTGTGGGTTCGGGGGGGATGCTCTCATATCATTTGTTCTTAAGGAACGTTCAAAGTAGACACATAGGTATTAAAAAATGTGAAATTTCCTTTAAGACTTCCTCACATGAAGCTTTGAAAAACAAAAGTGGCATAGTGGATTGCTTTCACTATTTTGATCTAGGCTTTCACATTCATGAATAATTCTTGCGTCATAAGTGCATTAGATTTGTCTGCATTTTATTTGTTCGGCATGGAAAATTAAATGTCACAAAATATTAGAATAATTTTCAAATGCAAATACCAAGGATAAATGGGGTAAGAATTCTTAAATATTTGTGCTGTTACTGGGAGCAAAAGTTTTCTCAGTACATTTTTTGGAAGTACTAAATCTACCCTTAGAGATTGGAGCAAATGTACCTTTTTAGGGTTGTGGGCTACTGATTCTCTGAAATAAATTAACATATGGCATATTTATCATATGAGAATAACCTAAAAGTGAGTGTTTTCTAGAAAAAAATGCAAAACTTTTAACTGGTTTTAATTTTAAAATAGGGCAGGGAGATTTCAGTGACAAAATTCATTATGTCAAATTATATGAAATTGTGGTTTCTCTAGGTGAAAAACAGTTGAATATCAGGACAGCATTCAATTTCAGATTACTTAAGGAGAGAATGTTTGAAATGTAGGGATAAAGAAGTTGGAAGAGTTTGGCAGAGAAAACCATTAGGATCTGAGATGAGTGTTGGTTCATATCAAATCATAATTCATATACCATTTTAGAAAAACCTTTTCACTTGTGTTATTTTTCCTCACAACACAGCAAGATGAGTGTTAGTTATCCCACTTTATAAATGAGAAAATTGAAATGTAGAGAAAAATTAGGGTACCTGGGTGGCTCAGTCGGTTCAGTGTCCAACTTCGGCTCAGGTCATGATCTCACAGTTCATGAGTTTGAACCCCGTATCGGGCTCTGTGCTGACATCTCAGAACCTGGAGCCTGCTTCAGATTCTGTGTGTGTCTCTCTCTCTCTCTCTCTCTCTCTCTCTCTCTCTCTCTGCCTCTCCCCCACTCACTCTCTGTCTCTCTCAAAAACAAATAAACATTAGAAAAACATTTTTTAGAGAAAAATTAAGTAACCAGCTTAAGGTTACATAGTAAGTACCAGAGTTCTGTCTGTGGCCAGGAATATTCTATCGATTGCCAGGACCATGGGCTTCAGTGAATTCTTACTAATCCTACTCATTAAACTTCCTCTTTGCAGAATGGTCTCTGTTCTTAACTTTTTAAGTGGTCTTATCCTCAAAATATGAGACCATATTTTTTAAACTACATTGTGTAGAAGACAAGTGTATGTTCCACTAGAAAAGGGTTTCTTCATAAGATATTTCAAAAAATCGATATGTTATATCTAGAAGATCTACTCTTTTTTTTTTTTTTTTAAACTTTTTTTTTTTTTTTAATTTTTTTTTTTTTCAACGTTTACTTATTTTTGGGACAGAGAGAGACAGAGCATGAACGGGCGAGGGGCAGAGAGAGAGGGAGACACAGAATCGGAAACAGGCTCCAGGCTCTGAGCCATCAGCCCAGAGCCCGACGCGGGGCTCGAACTCACGGACCGCGAGATCGTGACCTGGCTGAAGTCGCACGCTTAACCGACTGCGCCACCCAGGCGCCCCTAGAAGATCTACTCTTAAAAGAACAGTGAAGGTGTTTCAAAAACAAAGTTATGGGTGAAAGTTGTAATATTGTATCCATCACAGTGTCCACTTTATATTTTATTTTATTTATGCAGCATTAAGAAGTTTTGATTCACAAATATAGCAATTCTTAATAATGTTCTACACAGGCCTGCAGTGGTCTTGGCCCAAAAGAAAAATCGTTAGAATTTTTTGCTTAAAAGTTGTTTGAACTACCAATATTTAACAAATGCTCACATTTTTAAACTAGTGATATTTAAAGAGAATCAATATATGCATTTCTAATCTAGGGCGACCCTTCTTGGATTTCTGGAAAATATTTTTTAAGGTATCTTAAAACATTAGAAGCTACTCAAAGATGTCATAAAGAAAATCTCAGTCACCTGGAGACCCTTTTCTAACAAATACTTGCTTAAAGTTTCAGGGTCAAGTTTATTTTGCTTTGCCTGTTGAATCCAAATTTGATGAATGAATAATGAACTTCATTACTGAAACTATTTCTGCTGTTGTAAGCAGAACATCATAATTCTGTGTTGCCAGATCAAGGTGGCACAATCTCATTATACTGTAAAAGCTGTTTAGTTCATTTTTTAAATCATCAGACAGCAGGGAGAAGGAAAGTGAGATCTTCTCTCATTTGAACCCTCTGTCTGCACTAATACCTTAAATTAGGCAGCCAGTGATTTTGTTTATAAGGACTTATCCAGTTCCAGTTTGAAAATTCAAGTATTATTAACAACTAGTTTGTCTCTGCAGTAAATAGCTACTATTCAAAGGCATTTTGCTTTTTTCTGCCTTCACCTCTGTGTCAGAAGTAGAGACCTCAAATTCGGTTCTGCGTCGGGTAGAGACCCTAAGGTGATGTAGTCATTTGCTCAGTTGTATACTGAATATTTCTCTGGTCTGCTTTATAAGTATCCACAAACAAAATCTAACAAGCCCAAATTCCAAGACGTAACCTTATCCTAATCAGCAAAACGTTTACAGGAAGTTCAAATATAAAATGTGAAAAGGCAGAACCTTTATTATGAGTAGCACAAAAATTGTAAATGGACATTCAAATCAAACATCATGAGGAGGTGCCTGGGTGCCAGTCAGTTGAGCATCCTCCTTCAGCTCAGGTCATGATCTCATGGTTCGTGAGTTCGAGCCCCGCATCAGGCTCTGTGCTGACAGCTCAGAGCCTGGAGGCTGCTTCAGATTCTGTGTCTCCCTTTCTCTCTGCCCCCACCCCACTCCTGCTCACTCACTCGCGCTCTCTCTCTCTCTCTCTCTCTCTCAAAACTAAATAAACATTTAAAAAAAAAAATCATGAGGCCCCTAGAAAATCTTCAAAGAATCCTAGAGTTTTCAGGAACATAGTTTGAAAAGGAGAAAACCAGTCTTCTCTAATGGGGGGACACCTTTAAAGTAGATCTCAAAGTTGAGAGCCCTAATCAGCTCTGTGTAATTTCTCCAAGTGTGTATCCTTCAAAGTCTTTTAAAATTTGAAGTAGTTCAAGAAGTTAATGAATCTCTATTTATTGTAAAAGGCAGGCTGTATCTTGGAGAGTAGAGGAGGAATTCCAACAAGGAAAGAGGAACATTTGACAACGAAGAGAAACTTTCTGAGCAGAATATCCAAAAAGGACAAGATCTTGAGATTTGAACGTGTTATTGCAGTTTCTAGGTTTTTGCAGTCTTCTGAGGGAATGGCCAGAGAGTGGGAAAATATTTAGAGTGACTCCCAGAAGGAAATTATTTTTTCTTTAAAAAAAAAAATCACAGGATTCTTTTAACTCATAAATTCATGAAAGCAGCAAAAGGATTCGTTGGGAGGAACTAACCTCAGCTGAGATATTTCTAAACTTAAAAACTGTGCTCTAAAAATGGCAAGAATCCTCCTTGAAGTCTGTGAATGAAGAAGAAGATGATATATATTTATATCTACAACGTCAGTATATTAATTAATAATAATAATAATAATATTGTTCAGGTTCACCTAACAAAAATCCTATTTAAATTTTCAATTCACATTTTCTATCTAAGTAGGTGAATATTAGAAAAGAGCACACTGGTTTTATTAAAACACATTGTTTGTTTACCATCCCAGAAACATCTAACATTCATAAGGGAGTTTTGTTCAAGTGAAACATTTGTGTACTGTTTTATTGGTACTGTGACAGAAACCCCCTCCAACAGCCATGATGAGAGCCTGTTGAACTGGAGATGATTTACTTTTTGATGATTTCTTAAATAGTGTTACATACTTTAGTCTCGCAAATATAATCATTGAACTGTCATTTAATTTACCGATGTAGTTGCAGACTTAATCCCACAACATAATAAGTGGATTGTTTTAAGTGGAAAATTTACACCTTCCCAAAATGAAACTGATACCTGGCTTTTATTGTAGCCAGCGTGTATTTAAGGCTCTATCCAAGGTAGGAAAAATACGCAGGAAAAAAATAATTATGCCTTGTTTTCCTGACTGGTGTTTTAATTATGATTTGATTTAAACCAAATCCCCTAGGCTGTGCATGCACAGATCAAATATCCCACCCCCACACACTGCCTCTGCATGACCCCAAGCTGTGAGAAGAGAAAATTCACGGCCCATATGTCAGTCAGATGTTAATTCTTGCCCTGGCACCTGGATAGGCTCTCCCACCTGATTGGAGTGCACTTTGCAGTTCTGGGCATCTACCCAACATGTGGAGTAGGCTCTCCAGATCTGGAAATATTTTGACTGATTAGTTGGCAGAGGTCGTGAGGGCAGAGCCCAATGTCAGGCTCTGAATTTGCCCAGGTGCATTCAAGGTGACAGTTGGGCAGCTGTGCCCCTGATGGAAATACCAGGGAGGAGTACTTGAGTTGACTCTCTGGCTCCAGAAGTTCACAGCCTGGCCTACAGGTTCCTGTCACTTCCAATTCAAACACTTGTGCAGATTTTATAGTTTCCAGTAGAGAAGTTAGAAACTACATTTCTGGCTCTGATTTAATTCTTCATTCCTGATCTAACCTAAAACACCCTTTCCCATACTCTAGACTAATTAGGTAAGAGCCTCATAAGTAAGTGAGTTATAGTTGACACGCACTTCTCATCCAGGCAAGCTTTCAATAGTTTAAAAAAGAGAGAGAGAAGAGAAGAGAAAGAAAACTAGCCCCAGTTCTATAATGTGCTTTTCTCTGAACCACTGTCTAAAGAAGACAGGAATAGGGGTCAGTCCTCATGTGGGCAGACACCTTCGGTTTTTGATGGTTCTTTTCACTCACACACCCAACTCACACATGGCTAAAATTTTTCAAAATGAAAAAGAAGGTAAGGCCAGACTCCATGCTACTACAGGTCCATCTGTCACCCACCACCGCTGCTGGAAAACCAGTTCAAAGCACATGCCTCCCTGATAGGGTAGAAGCATCCGTGGGGCGCCTGGGTGGCGCAGTCGGTTGAGCGTCCGACTTCAGCCAGGTCGCAATCTCGCGGTCCGTGAGTTCAAGCCCCGCGTCGGGCTCTGTGCTGACAGCTCGGAGCCTGGAGCCTGCTTCGGATTCTGTGTCTCCCTCTCTCTCTGCCCTTCCCCGACTCATGCTGTCTCTCTCTCTCTCTCTCAAAAATAAATAAAAAAATTTAAAAAAAAAAAAAAAAAAGAAGCATCCGTCACATACAAAGGACGGCAATTGCTTTCTGAGTTGAACAGTCCGTTTGGCAAAATCCGTATTTGTACAATTGAACTGCTCATGATGGAGAAGTGGAAGGTCCCTACGTGTGTTAACATCCCTACGTGTCCTCGGGCCCCTACAGCTCTGACATCTCCATTTATTAATTCAATAAACATTTTCCAAGTACTGTATTAGAAATATGTTGAAGTGGGGGTATGGAATATAGAGATAACGGAATGTTCTGACACAGTGTAGGAGATGTGCATGCAAGCAGTGCCATGTGGCCAGTGGTGTCACAAGTTTGGACAAAGTGCTTCAGGTACAGAGGGAGGGCACAGTCTGCCTGAGGAAGTCAGGGGAGCTTTGTAGGGCCATTGACATTTGAATCGAATTTATGAAACAGAGGCAAGGGAAACGAGTAAGAATTTGGAAATGGTATTTCAGGTCGCAAAAGGAGCAGGGATAAAATGGGGGAGGAATACAGATGTATGAAAGAAGTATGGGGCACCTGGGTGGCTCAGTGGTTGGGTGTCTGACTTTGGCTCAAGTCGCGATCTCACGGTTCGTGAGTTCGAGCCCCGCATTGGGCTCTGTGTTGACAGCTCGGAGCCTGGAGCCTGCTTCAGATTCTGTGTCTCCCTCTCTCTCTCTCTCTCTCTCTCTGCCCTCTCCTGCTCATGTTCTGTCTCTCTGTCTCTCAAAAATAAGAAAACATTAAAAAAAATAAGAAAAGAAAAGGAAGGAAGGAAGAAATACAATTGTTTAGGCAAAGTTGAGGAACCAAGTCTTGAGCACCCTGAGGGGAGGGTGGAATGGGGTGATGACAGTTTGAAGACTTTGAATTCCAAGCCAGTTTACCTAGACTTGATGATGTCGGTCAGCAGTTATCTGTGCTCTACAGAAACCCCAAATTACTGTGCGGGCATTGTGCAAGTAATAAAGCATTTTCTCTGAATAATACAGACGAATCTTTATCTCTGATACACATGAGGTGCTCAATAAGATTTTGTGGGCAAAATTTCTTTTTAATGACTGATATGGATCAGGGAGCTGTTTGAGAGTTTTTGAGCAAGGAGTGGATATAAACAGCTCTGTATTGTAGCAAAATAACTCAGATGGTGGTGTAAAGGAAGGAGTAGGGTTACAGGGTAGAACAGGCACAGTTCTAATTAGAGGCCAATTAGGTGGCCCCGCAGTATTGCAAGCAAGAAGGCAGAAAAGGCTCTGCTAAGTTAATGACATTGAGAACAGACAAGATAGAATCCATTAAAGAGATACTTGTCCTGAAGAATAAGTAGAACGAGACCCTGAATGAAAGAATAAAAGATGACAAGTTTATAACTTAGGTCAATGCCTAAAACATACAAAAATATTCTCAAGAATAAGTGTTCAGGGGCTCCTGGGTGGCTCAGTCGGTTAAGCGTCCGACTTCGGCTCAGATCGTGATCTCGCGGTCCGTGAGTTAGAGCCCTGCGTCGGGCTCTGTGCTGACGGCTCGGAGCCTGGAGCCTGTTTCAGATTCTGTGTCTCCCTCTCTCTGACCCTCCCCCATTCGTGCTCTGTCTCTCTCTGTCTCAAAAATAAGTAAACGTTAAAAAAAAAAAAAAAGAATAAGTGTTCAAATGCCTACGAAGAATTTGCGTGAAGTTTAAAGATTCAACAAGGAAACTAATTTCAAAGGGTTTTCCAGAAAGTCGTTGGAGGGCTCAATGCATAGATCACCTGAACTTAAAAAAAAGAAAAGAAAAAAGACATTCTGGCTTTCTGTTTGAACTTCTGGGAGTGTTTATATATGTGACCAGGTAGTCCCACATATTATTATGCTGTTCCGATGAACAAATTGACTTTCTAAGTCATTAATGAACTTGGTCGTGCATTCCTGAAAGATGACTGTAACAAGATTTCAAAAAGTTTGTTGTCATTAAAGCCACGCCTGCAATAGCTTTGAGCTGGTGTGTAAGTTGCAAAGCATCATTTTTCTAAACTTTGGTGAGCGGTTTCCATCTCGGTGCGAACCCATTATCCCTGCCACCACACCCCCAAAACATGAAATTGTAAGGAACGAGAGCAGCACCAACTCCGACAGTAGACTTTTGAGGACTGGTGGACGGATATGCCGTTAGGCGTGTTTTCCTCAGTAGAGCAAAAGCCCAGTCTTACGGATCACAGGGACGCCTCTCAGCGGAGACCCACTACATGCAGTTAGTTCGCTGTTGCCCGCACAACTGGTCCACCTCACCAGGCACTTCCAGTCTGTAAGAAGCCCAGTCTCCATTTCAGACTTTCTGCCCTTCCTCGCTAAGAGCCCCTCCTTCAGATTTATGAAAGAAAACATTTCTTTCTGTGAAAGGTTTTTGTACACCCGCATCTGGAAGTGTTTATTTCAGTGGCATGTAAGCTATCTGTGGATTTAGTTAGCACCAGACCCCCTTTTGTGTACTCCTGCCTTAAAAATTTTATAAATGATCTTATTGAATCTGTGCCAGCGTGCACATGGTTTGGCTGATGGCTGCATATATCCCTTACCTGCCAGTCACCTTTGATTTATGTTCCTTCTGCTAAGCTTTTACCTTCCAAAAATGGTGCCACCGCACTGTCCTCTAAACCATCCTATTGATGAAATTACTCCAAGATGAGTTGGTATGTTTTCGGTTGCCTATGGACAGATGAATTTATATTTGTCTACCCTTTCCCACTTCTGGTAAAGCCACTTAGAGAGGAGGATTGGACATGTTATGTCATCAGTCTCTTTATTCCAAATGAATACCATCTGAAACACTATGCCAAGTCAAGACCAAAGTGACAAAGAAGTGTTCTTTGGCCTCCACTTCGGTTATGAGGCCTTTTTTTTTTTTCTTTTTTTCCTGCAAAGATGCCTGGAGACTTTTCCTTTTTTAGAAAAGAGGAAGTAAAGTCTCAAACAAAGTAAGTAAACCTCATCACAAAGATAGAGACTTTGTAGGCTTTACACAGCTTTACTAGTTTGAGAGTTTTATGGTGTTTTCTGGAGAAAAGCAGGTGGCCTGGTAGTTCTTTAAAATGTGGGCTCTACGTGGTAGTGGTTGTGAGGAGTTTCATATTTCTAAGAGAGATCCTAAAGAGCTAATTTTTAAGAGTGTTTGACAAAAGGATGCATCATTTTGGACTCATTTCCTGGGAGTTCACTGGTCATCAGACATGCCCTTTAATTTGATGTTGTAGGTTACTAGCTATCACCACCGAAAGTGACCTTAATACTTAGAGCGAATTTTCTAATGAGGAAGTCAGTATTGTGCTAATAGAGCATGACATGATTGATGCAATTTTTAAAGTAGGCTTTAAACACTCAAATATCTCACTTAAGCAAGCTTGGCAAAGACCTGCTCTTCTTCTATTCTCTGTAGTGATAGGGGAGTATTTTTAAATTTCATGATTGTGCTTAAAAAAGGTGTGGAAGCATCTGAAACAACTCAGATTATACAGATCTCAGTATCCTAGTTCACAAACTATTGTAAGCACGGGAAAGAACTTCTAGGCTGCTTGGCTGTGGTCCCAGCAAGCCTGGAGGTATGTATTCCAGAAGGCTCAGGCAGCTTCATTTACACGCCTGAAAATGCATGTGGAACTCCCTGTGTTCTGTCAAGGTGAAGGGTGTCTCAGGAGCGTGTCAGTCACAGTTGCGTGGTCTAGTCAGTCATGGTACTGACATGCCTTTCAGAGAAGCATTACAGGCAGGACTGCTGTTGTCAGAGAATCAGCACCAGAGAGGCAAGCAATGTATTTCCATTTAAGTTGGCACTTTTCTGAGAAGGAGAAAAAAATGCCCATACACACATATAATCTTTTAGATAGTTATAACTTGTTTGTATGTGTGCCTGTGTGTGTGTGCACACACATATGCACGTGTATATGTACATGGTCCCTTTTAAGAAGATGGTCTTCTGAGGTTTTTAAATGTATATCGTTTAGTCATTACAACAACCTAGAAGGTAGTACCACTATTAGTTTCCTAAATAAGTAGAGAAATATAAAAATATGGTCTTAAAGGAACCAGCGTCACTGATACTGTTTCATGGAAGTGATTACTTAACATTCTGCCGTCTTTGACGGTTTCTCAAGAGTTCTGAGTCAGATGACTTTTGCCTGAGCTACAGTTTAATCAGCTGTACAAATAAGCAACTTTTAGTAAATATTTAGTAATAACCCTTAAAAGCTCCTAGCACAGTGCCTAAAATGTAAAACATGCTCCCCAAAATGCAAAGAATGCTTTAAAAAAAAACCGTTACTGTCCTAATAGAATTCAAAACGAGAGATGAAAAGGCCAGTTTACCAACAACACCCTTCTAAGAATTGCAAAAGGAGGCTCAAGCCTGACCTCTGAGCATGAGGTGGACACCCAGACCCACTCGTTGGCTATCTTTGTAGCCTTCAGAGAATTCCCTTGTGTTTCTGTGTCCATTTTTATAGTTTCACAGTTTCTTAAGATCCACGAACACTAAACTCCTTTCCTGCCCCACATTTTGCCCTTGTGTGGGCAAACAGGCTCATGCTGAGGACTGTTTCACTTCCGGTGGTGGTGGCATTACTGACCACATATGGGCAGTGAGGCTTAGAGGCAGAAAGAGTATATAGTGAAGAGATGAAAAGCCACAGAAATTGTGGGTTGCAAAAGTGACTACCAAAAGCTTTTCCAGAACGAGAGTTTCGACAAGTTGGAAGCTTTAGGTTGAAAGGAAAGGACGAAAGATGTAGTGCATTGCCAATGGACTTTAATTTTCAGTTTCCAGTCTGGGGGTCAGGGAAGGACCCTGACGCAGAAAAGTTTCCTACTCCAGCTTTCGCCCATTCCTAAACTTCTGTTAGTGGACAGTCACTGTCCTCTTATTCTGTACACGTGAAAAAAATTAATATTTCACATAATCTAGGTGAAAGGATCCGTAATTCAACAAACCTGGTTGGTGACGATACTCTCATTTGGTCAGTAGTATGATCTTTGGTCCGTTGCCTTGAGCCATTTTAGCATAATCTTACTTAAGTTATTCAAGACAAATGAGAACTTGTTCTGTTCCCAAAAGTCTTCTAAGAATTTAACTGTTTCATCTCTATTCTCAGATTGTTTCAGCATCTAATAGTTACACGTGTTTCTTCTAACCTAAATTGAATATTTTTCTTTATTTCTGCTCATGAAAGAAAAATACTATAAAGTTACATACTATAAAGAACAACCTATGAGGCTCTTCCTAATTTTCGTAGCAGCGTTTCTTAAATACTTGCTTCGGAAAATGTTGTCACTGACTCCACTTTAATCTTAAGATAGCTTTGGAGCACCCATACTTCTTTTAGAGGCAAAGTCTAGAGGAAGAATCCTTTCCTCTAGAAAAGAAATAGGTAGGGGTGCCTGGGTGGCTCAGTTGGTTGAGCGTCCAACTTCAGCTCGGGTCATGATCTCACAGCTTGTGGGTTCGAGCCCTGCATCAGACTCTGTGCTGATGGCTCAGAGCCTGGAGCCTGCTTCAGATTCTGTGTCTCCCTCTCTCTCTGCCCTTCCCCCCACTCATGCTCTGTCTCTCTCTGTCTCAAAAATAAATATTTAAAAAATTAAAAAAAAAAAAAAAAAAGAAATAGATCTAGGCCCAGGGGGTTCCTGGTGATGCAGGCCATGGTAGGAATCCACATCTCATTTCTTTATTATTTCCTTGACTTTCTCAGAACTGTTTTCTCCTTTTGAATCAAATACTAAACTTTGATCCACTTCCTCTTAAGATACTTTGTATTTCTTGGTCTGACCCAAACCTAAAGAGGACGAGTCCTCAGGTAGACCAAGAAATCATGTTTTAACTGTCTTAGCATCTCCCTCAGCAAAGTACAATGTTTTCTGCTTATTTGGAGTTCAGCATAAAAGACAGATGAATGGATGGACAGACCGAATGATGATCTGAAGAGAGAACAACTTTCCAAAGGCAAAGTTTCCCATTTTATTTTATTTTTTTTTTAACGTTTATTTATTTTTGAGACAGAGAGAGACAGAGCATGAACGAGGGAGGGTCAGAGAGAGAGAGAGGGAGACACAGAATCAGAAACAGGCTCCAGGCTCTGAGCTGTCAGCACAGAGCCCAATGTGGGGCTTGAACTCATGAACCGCGAGATCATGACCTGAGCCGAAGTCGGACGCTTAACCGACTGAGCTACCCGGGCGCCCCCAAAGTTTCCCATTTTAATCTCCCTGGTCAGTTTTAGGTCCCTTAAACTTGGTATGCCCTGTATCAGTGGACCCTCCACTACCTATGATTAAACAACTTCTAGATCACTGCAGGGCAACAAAAAGAATGTGGTTGCTTCATTATTACTATCAGGCATTTATCGCTGATTCTTCTGTGATCGAAGGTAAAATAATGCCCAAGCTACCTCATGAGCAGTATCTGTTTTAAAATTTTGTGTTCAGTGGGTACTTATGTACCAGACATACTTTAGAATCCTTAGCATACCGGGAAAAGCCTGAAACTCTGTTCCCGACATCATGCTGAAACTGTACTTGGAGCTAACATACACCTGTTTCATTGATTGACCTTTGCATTCGGCATTTCAGCCCTGAGAACAAAGCCCCACACACTCAACCAGCAGAAGGAACTTTGCTATCGGTTGCAGGGCTCCAAAGCCTATCTCATCATCACTCTACAGTCGTTTTTACAGAGTGTGGTATTTAGGACATTAGATAATATTTATAAAACATTCAAGCCACACAGTTTCGTTTTATCACAGAAACCAGTCTTGTTTTCATAATTGCTCTTGATGGCAAGTTGTTTTCCGTGTGGGTTTTTGTCTTTTATCTGGATGAGCACTGCCCAACTCTTGGGCTCTAGAAGTGGGAAATTATTCTTTGTAATGGTACTTGTTGAGGGCAGATTTTAGTCAATGTAGCCGTTTTTATGAACCATTAAACTGAAAAACTTTGAAGGAGGACTAAAGTTGATAGTTACAAATATGAGACCATACTGTGGCAGAGGTGGTACTGAGTCACCACTATCCATTCAGAAAGCTTTTGTCTGAAAAATTTTAGGCCCCAGAAATAACTACTTGGAAAACAAAATTTGAGGTACCAGAAATAACAGAATTACTTGGATATGAAGACGTGTCTAATTGTCAGATGATTATGTGTTCTCATAGACACAAAATAGTCTTTCAGATAGAAGTGTCTTTCTCAGTGTTGTGCTCTTCCTGTGAAGTTTCAGACACATTTTATGATACATTTTTATGCGTGGCCGTCATTTAGGAAGAGTCTAGACATCTTGTTTTCAAATTTGGAAGAACTGTTTTCTTCTCAGGTAACCACCTCAGGCACCGCCATGAATATGTCAGATCCCCACACCGACTGTAGTTGTCTGCATTCTTAGTGAGGAGCTCCTCTCTCACTCCGTTAAGAAAGAACTTCCCAACACACGATATTTTGTGCAATATGGCCAAATAAAGTTGTTGGACAGCTGCAGTTTGAAGATAGGGCTGTCCATGTTTCCCGGCCGTAGGAGAATTCGTCTTTATGCACATGCCAAAGAAAAGCAGACTTCACAGACATGCTGATTCTACTTCCCTTGGGAAAAATGGAAGAATGCTCGGGATTATAACAAAGGGATATTAATATTAGCGCAAAGACATGAGTCCTGACGCGTACTGCCAGCTACAAAGATGGACGTTCTACTCCATGGGCCGATGGAAATAAGGAAAGGGAAAGAAAAAGAGAAGAAATCACCTGTCTCATGTATTATCAGGAAACCAAATTCTTGGAAGCCTCTTTTTCCTGATGGTTATTTGTGGTTCACCTCTTCTCACTGGCTGAGGAAGTCAGTTCCCCTGATGCACAAGGAAGAACTCAGGTCATGAGCAAGTCACATCTTTTGTTGGGAAGAAGTCATTTTCCAAATAATTAGCAATCGTTTTAAATTTCCAGTATGTGCTTAGTGCCATCTTAGACACTGCAGAAGAGAGAAAGGAAAACAGCGACCGTCCCTGAGCTCCACCACCTGGTGTGGTAACTGGCACACTGAGAGCCAGTACCCGTTTCCTGTAACTACCAGCACCAACACCTGAAAACCGGAAGGAACTTGAAGTTTAACTGGGGGGAGGGCAACCATAGCTCACCGTCAGTAAATGTGAAACCTCACTGACTTCAGGTGCTTTAGAATTCAGAGGCAAAGGGAAACACAACAGCCGGAGCAATCAGGAATTTCCACCAGTGAACTTTGGGGGCAGCAGCCCCCCCCGCAGACCTCGGGAGGAAGGACTCCTGCCCTATGCCCCACACTATATAGGGTACCTCGTATAATAAGACACCACTCAAGCCCCACTCCTCCACCCTGTGCTTCACCAAAAGTCAAGGGCTAATGAATTGATTTAAAAAAATGTGGTTTAGGGGCGTCTGGGTGGCTCAGTCGGTTAAGCGGCCGACTTCGGCTCAGGTCACGATCTCGCGGTCCGTGAGTTCGAGCCCCGCATCAGGCTCTGTGCTGACCGCTCAGAGCCGGGAGCCTGTTTCCGATTCTGTGTCTCCCTCTCTCTCTGACCCTCCCCCGTTCATGCTCTGTCTCTCTCTGTCTCAAAAATAAATAAACGTTAAAAAAAAAATTTTTTTTTTAATTAAAAAATGTGGTTTATACACACAGTGGGCTATTGTTCAGCCACCTATCTAAAGGAATGAAGTTCTGATGCATGCTACGACGTGGATGAACCTTGAGGACATGACACTAGGTGAAATAAGGCAGTCACAAAAGGACAAATATTACGTGGCTTCACTAACGCGAAATGTCTAGAATAGCCAAATTCACAGAGACACAAAGGAAGAAGTTTCCAAGGGTTGCGGAGAGGGGAGTTGTTGTTTAATAGGTATAGAGCATTTGTTTCAAAATGCTCAAAAATTTCTTTGGAAAGGTAGTTGCACAATATTGTGAATGTAATTCATTGCCCCTGAATTGTGCATTTAAAAATGGTTAAAATCGCAAAATTTTGTAGATATTTTATATATGAATTTTATATCTACGCTTAACACTCTCTCCCCCAACCCCCCCCCCAAAAGGCCGTTGCCGTTGAATGCCATAAAGATCTGTGGACAGTGCTGCCACTAAAAATTGTAGATAGACATTGCTTAAGTAGAGGAAAGGGGAGGATGTGAGCCAAAGAAGCTTTTAAAAAGTAAGAGAAAGGGCAGATTAACTCACCAAATCCTTCTCCTCATTTTCTGAGGGAAGGTTCCAGATACACCCACAAATTAACACAGTGTCCACAACAGTTGCACATGGTAGCTGAATATGAGTAGGGATTCCTCTTACTCTTAAATTTGTATATGTGCACACAATTTTGATAAAAAGGGCACAAAGCGTCATTCTTTGTATTGGCAACTAGATGGGCATCACACATTCGAATTGTGAATATTTTTTTTTGTAAAAAGATTTAACAGGATTACATTACGTTTTCAAAAAATGTAAATAATTTTAGCATTATTTAAATCATTTAAAAGTACCTCAAGGGTTGGGGCGCCTGGGTGGCGCAGTCGGTTAAGCGTCCGACTTCAGCCAGGTCACGATCTCGCGGTCCGTGAGTTCGAGTCCCGCGTCAGGCTCTGGGCTGATGGCTCAGAGCCTGGAGCCTGTTTCCGATTCTGTGTCTCCCTCTCTCTCTGCCCCTCCCCCCATTCATGCTCTGTCTCTCTCTGTCCCAAAAATAAATAAACGTTGAAAAAAAAAATTTAAAAAAAAAAAAAGTACCTCAAGGGCAAAACCATCATAACAGTATTCACACAGCTGGCAAAGAAAAAGGTATACATACATACTGGAATTTTGGCAAAAACTCCAGAGGTCATTTTTCTGTGCTTTGAGCAATGCATCATCTTTTCAGTCTGTTGTGGTCACCAGTGTGCCAATAGTGATGACATTCTTTGGAACGATCTGAAGGTTATTTATGATACATTCTCGATCTGCCCAAAGAACATCTCAATGAAATAGATACCAAACTTGACCTTGCACCCACTGTCAAAACACATAGTGGGAATGCTGGCTAGACACAGTTAAAGAGATTAGATTTAATTTTGAGAAGACACAAGATGAACTAGAAAGAGAACAACAGAAAGTTCTCAAAGAATGAACCAAGGTCTTTGGAGGAAAATGAAATCGATTTTAAATTGTGCTCCCCACAGTCACTTGGTATGAACTATGGATTGTTATCAACGATGTTAGCCAAAACTTACCAAAAAAATTGTATCTAAGTTCGGCTATTTCACCTATGAAAGAAACTAACATTTTTTTAAGAGAAAATACTTTTTCTAAGTCAAAGGGAAATTCATACAAGAAATGAGAACATCTGCTAATTATGGACAAGTTTCACAATCTTAAAACTAATTTCCATACGGTATATTTTCTGGTCATTGTAAATCCAGGTGTATTCTAAGAAAACGATTTCAGTGACTCTCTTATTTGTTTCGTTGTCGTTTCTGGAAAAGTCACTTAAATTCCACGGGCCACATGAGGGGATAGGATTTGTTTGGAAAGGTTCAGTTTTATCAGTATGTATTAATTTTGGAATACAACCTGTACGAAGTAAACAGTTGTCTCCAGCCGTTGTGTGGCACAGAAACTGGGAGAAGATAGCAGACTGGGAAGGGAGGAGGGGCATGTGTGCGAGGGAAGCCAGAAGTGGGAGTGGATGCAGAAGGCGGGGAGCAGGGTGGGTGGGGCTTCGGAGAATCTTTCTCAGTCAGGGTCTAGGGGAAGACAGAGAAAGGAGCAGAAGGGAGGTGTGGACAGGGAACTAAGCGTGATCCCGGCACTCAGAAGACTCTGAGGAAACAGGCCCAGCTAGAGCAAAGAATGGAAGTTCGTGAGTGGAGGGGAGCTGAGGCTGTGGCCCAGAAACCCTCCTTCTTCCTCTGAAACACGTTAACACCCTCGGTATGTGTTGCCCAAATGCTTTCTAAAAGGGCTGTGCCAGTTTGCACCCCCACCCGCAATTTGTGAGAGTTCAGATTTCATTGTATTCTTGCCAAGATTATTATAAGTTTTAAAATTCATTAGAAGTATAATAATTTGATAGTTTGCCAACATGTCTAAAATGTAGCGTTGCTATGGAACTAAAACCATCTATGTTTTTAAAATGTTTCTTGGAGAGACTCACAGCGCTCCCTGCCTTCAGTATGGTGGGGAGGGCCCTGAGCCAAGTGCCAGGGCCCTGGCCTCCCGGTCCTAGTCGTGAGGACACGTCCTTGAGTCTCTCTCTCTCCATCTGAAATGTGAGGGCCCTAATAAGTGACCTACTTAGTCCCAAGGTGGTCAGGCATATTAAAGGACATGATAAAACTGAACGTTCATACGTAGTAAAATTTTAGATAAATGTAAAGTTTAAGCTACTTGGTATATATTCTGTTAGGATAGCATATGGGAGGACTTAATCTGAGTACCTACTGCAGGGGAAGATACATCACTTCTGATTCCAATTTTTAAAAATTGAACTTTGAGGTGACGTTATGGACTAAATAGGTAATCCTAAAGTTCATATAGAAAAACAAATATGTAAGAAGATCCAGGAAAATTCTCAAAAAGTATAAACAGGGAAAGGGAGTGTTACTTAACCAGGCCAGATATTAAAACATACTACAAAGCTATAGTAATTCAAAGTTTGTTGGTATATAATTAGATTAATTGAGTAGCCTAAAAAGACCAGAATTGTACCCCAATATGGACGGTGAATTTGATATATGATAAAGATATGAAAGCAATCTCCAAAATGCATTGGTAACCAAAACAAACAAAAAAAGCCCACTAGCATATAGAGCAACAGAAAGTTATATTGTTATTATTTATATTAAGGGAGTAATTGAGGAGACAATCTATACATATGTGTCTGTACTCACGAATGTGTATATAATTGTGTATCCTTGTATTATCTGGCAGGACACATGTGAAACTGGTAAAAACTCTTAATGAATGAGTTCAGTGGTGAGAGGGAGGCTTATTATTTAATATTACCCCTTGCTACAGTTTGCAGCGTTTAAATTTTTTTTAAGTTCATTTATTTATTTTGAGAGAGAGCATGTGCATGTGCGTGCAGGGGAGCAGAGAGAGGGAGAGAGAGAGAATCCCAAGCGGGCTCCATACTGTCATGGGGCTCCATCCCACGAACCATGAGATCATGACCTGAGCCAAAATCAAGAGTCAGACGCTTAACCGACTAAGCCACGCAGGCACCCCAGTTTGGAAACCTATTTAACTTTTTTTTTTTTTTTTAATATTAGCTCAAAGTAAGGGAGAGCCAGTGGCAAGTTCCATTAGCCAAATATCCCAGTGGTTGTTTTACCTTTGCACTCAGGTATTTTAGCATCTTTGTATCTAACATATCAGGAATTATCCGCAATCCTTTGGATAGGCCTGGCCACGGAGTTGGCTTGTAGTAAAGACTTTCTGGAGTGTGAGGTAACTTTCCTTTCCTACATAATGGGTCTAATTTAGGAAGCAGGATCGCATAGTTGGCCGTCTGTTTAAATGCTTTCCCCATAGTACCAGCGTGAAATACCAAACTTTTGGCAGCCAGGCAAGTTCCATGAATTCACGTGTAGCATTTCTTTTCTGCTTAGAATTGAGATCCAGTGCCCAGTGCCTAGCTTTCAAAAATTATCTTTTTTGAAAATCTTGCCACATTTTTGCGCTGGTTGAAATGAAGTTCTTTGGACATGTGGGGAGTTGTTAACATGTCTGCCTTTGGAAAGTCACTGCAATGGATGTCAGCAGAGAGATTAGTTTCTTGTGGCTCTTTCCAGTTCTTGTTCTTTGGGTCCTCCACAGTTCCTCCCTCCACGACAGTCAGAGAGCCACATCAAAACATACCTTCCAAGCGTAAACTAGGCACTTAACATTGGAGAAATTTATTAAATATCTATTAGCAATAATTTCATCAAATCGGAAATTTTGTGAGTCCGTGAAGTCAGCATAGAGAAATGGAGCCAGCCTTGTTGTACTTCTCATCAACTTGGAAAAATTACCTCTCAAAACAATCATGCCATTACAACCAAATATAAGTCAGAATACATGATTAACTGCTGGCCTTTGGGCCAACTGTGGTCATTAATAATGGTGTATAGTCTGTGATAGGTGATAGAATGATGGTGGTTTATGGATTATAAGAGAATCACAGTAAGCTGTTGCATGCTCTCAAGGTTGACAGCAGTATTCTTGATCCGTTGTATCCTATTACATCTATAACACATAACCCCAGAACTTAGTGTCTGAAAACAATGATAATCGTTTACCATCTCATGACTCCTGTGGGCCAGGAATTTGGGAGCAGCATGGTCGAGCAGTTGGGGCTTGTACTTTCCCATGAGGGTGGCAATCGCGTGTCAGCCAGGTGTTCACTGAGGCTGGACAGTGCACTTCTAAGGTGATTTACTCACGTGGCTAGCAGATGAGTGCCAGCCATTGGCTGGGGACCTCGGTTCCCCGTGGGACTGCGGATGTGTTCTCATTGCATGACAGCCACCTTATTCCAGAGCAAGCAGTCCAAGGAAGCCAGACGGGAACCACCGTGCCTTCTGTGACCTAGCTCTAGAGGTCACATACTGTTACTGTCACCAACCCTGATTCCGTGTGGGAGGGAGCTTCTAGCAAGGGAGGAACTGTCAAGGACCAGCTTGGAAACTGGCTACCTCAGCAGCTCAAGCAGCCTGGGCTCCGTTAAAAAACACAGTGCCAAGTCAGGAGCCTCCTCTCTTCTCCATAAGTACAAACACTGAAGGTTAAGCTGTATTAAATTTAATAACTGATGATTTTAAAGGAAGAAATTTCTATTGAATGAAGAGCCACAGCCAAGAACTGCTAAACATAGTTCAGTCTTTTCCCACCACTAAATCTTAAGGCGAACATTTTTCTAACATTAGATTTCTGTAGGATGACTAATGGACTGTGGGGTAATTCGGCCATTGTTTTTAGAAATCCATTTTGGCAAGTAAACCTGAGACTCTGCCGAAACAGTTGAGGTTAACCCCCGCTCTTTCAAAAAGCACTGAGGGGCCCGTGTGTGTGTCCTTTTGGTAGAGAGAAGGCCTCCGTTCTCGATGTCTAGCCCAAACCCCACGCTAACTAATCTGCCTGGCCTTCACTTTATCCTCTTTGGTAGGACCTTGGGCTGACTCAACACAACTGGGATTTGGACTCTTGACTCCAGAAAGTCTGCATGTTTTTAAACCTCAGACTCAGCCATCCTCTGAGTTTAAAGCTAGTAACATTTTAAGTTCTATGCTCAAAGGTAGATTTAGCATTAAATGTGATAATGCGCCTAAGGCACTTTGGCACTACGCTCCAAAGAGAATCAGGAAGCAATAGATGAGATGGTTTTACAGCCATCCTAATTGTGGCGTCATTACCACTGCCCTACAGTCGACCTTGACTTCCAGTGCAGCTGTACTACATGCTGACGTTGAGGTATCCTGAGTTTTCTAACCTGTTTTTTAAAAAGTGGGAAAGACCACTCTTTCCCACTTTAGTGCCTTGCAGGAATTGTGTACATATGAGTGAAAGAATATATGAAACTTAATTAAAGAAGAGCAAAATAGGAAAGAGATTCTTACAAAAGACGCCCTAGAATAAGATCTAGAAGAGGTTCAGTGTCGTCGGTTAACTGGCAACTTCACAAGCCTTAAATGCCTCATATTTGCAGTCAAGAGTTTAAGGGTAGATGATCTTGGGGCGCTTGGGTGGTTCAGTCAGCTAAGCATCCGACGACTTCGGACACATGGTCCGTGGGCTCGAGCCCTGCATTGGCCCCTGTGCTGACAGCTCAGAGCCTGGAGCCTGCTTCCGATTCTGTGTCTCCCTCCCTCTCTGTACCCCCACCCCACCACCTCTTTCTCTTTCTCAAAAATAAATAAACATAAAAAAAAATTAAGAGTAGATGATCTTAAAAATCCCTTCCATCACCGATCATCCTATCGATTTTGTATTTGATCTCACAACAACCCTGAAGAGTAAGCACTATCTTCTTTGGGTGAGTTAGTTAACCTCTCTGTGACTCAGTTTCCTCACATCGAAAATGTGACTAATAATAGTGCCTTCTTGTGTGCTCATGAAGGATTAGATGAGTTCAGATGCACAAAGCTGTCCAGACAATGCCTGGAATATGGTAAGCACTCTAAGCGTTAGCAATGGTGATGGTGACTTTGCAGATGAGGAGGCTGAGGCTTACGAAAGCTGATTATGTTTCCTGAGGTCATACAGTAGTAGAGCTGGAACTTGAATTCCTGTCTTCTGTGAATCACATTATTTGCACATACACCTTTCAGACCTTGTTACTTACCCGCTTTTGAACTCTGTAGTTGATTATCACAGCATCCAAACAGCTACAGTCTGCCAAGGTTGTTTTACAGAAAAGGAAAGAAAGGGGAAGATGGAATGTCATTTGTCGCCGGGATTCTGAATGTCCGTGGGACATATGGCAATGCCTCCTTCAAAACAAAGTCCCACCAGGCCATCACCACCTAGGAGACTGGAAGAGAATTCTACTTAGCTCCCAAGCACTCTTCTGGCCGCCTCAGTTCAGCTGACCCTTCCTAGAAGGTAATCACTCATTTTACCCTGCCCTAGTCCTGTCGCCATACTTCTCACTTATTTGGATAAAGAGAACGCATTTCAATGTGCAGCCTATTAAAGCAGTAAATAATAGTTTGGATTTAAAATAGATTCTCTGTTCTCCAATTCTCCGATCTTTTCCACTGATTGTGATTCTGCTTTGGGTGAATGCACAGAAAGTAAAATCTAGCCGTGTGTGGTTACTCCATCAGTGTGTTCCAGGGCCCCAGACGATGCCAGTTTTAAAAGGCTAAGTGAAACTAGAAAGTAATTTAGTTACTTTCATTGTTCTTATTGTTTGCTTCATTTTCAAATATAACCAGACATTATTTCTCAGAGGTTGTGTCTTTCAAAACATGCCCTTGA
This sequence comes from Puma concolor, assembly GCF_028749965.1. Taxonomy (NCBI): domain Eukaryota; kingdom Metazoa; phylum Chordata; class Mammalia; order Carnivora; family Felidae; genus Puma; species Puma concolor. Next base: position 43,684,933 of record NC_141671.1, on the reverse strand, counting down.
ATGTCTCTACAATTCCCGACAGTGCCGACTTTACTCAAAATGTTTTTAAAATTACTCTCTAGTAATTCTCTTTAGAGCTCACAACACCTTCTTTTGAAAAGACTCCGTGGTGACAAGCCAATCACATTATTTTATTAACACTCCGCATAGTTGTAGATTCAAGCTACTGCTGACAAAGGAAAGAAAAAACTACAGAATGGATTGTCTCGTGGCTCCTCAGTGGCTAAGTATAGTGAAACTAAATTGATGCAGGAAAGCAAAGAAATGTTAAAAAATTTTAAGTATTGACTGGTAATAGTAGATTACCATTTCTGGATGTCACTGGCACATTTACACTGTATCAACATCATTAAGAGTATTTATTTTCGCACGCTCTAAGTTTACCTAGTGGAAAAATTAAATAAAATGTTCTATAAGGACACTTTTTAAACAAAATAATGTTCAATTATTATATTCGATTTTTACATTTTACATATTTTTAAATGTTATAAAAATGTATTATTTTATTGCCCTATATAAAACACACAAGCTTATTAACCTGGTTTTCTTGGTCTATTTATGAGTGTTTTATCAAAATGGATATTTTAAATGTCATAAAGATGTAATACTGTGCTAAATTAGACTATAAATTATTAATTTGGAAAACAAATACATTTTATTCCTTTTCTAGAATGCCTTTATGTGTTATAATAGGCAACTATTAGGAAGAAAGATGCCTTCTATGTGCACACATGCTATCTTTAGGCATGCACACCTCTGCTATAAATGAATAATCGAGTTAACATTTGTCCAAATTTAAGTGTAGGTTTTTGTGTTTATATTTACCCTTTTGTATATTTACACACAGAAGACTTTGGTTTTGATTTTGTCTTTATGGGTAAGTTGATTTGTGATTTAAAAAAAAAAAAAGAGTAGGGAGAAAAGTACAGAGTCTGAGAAATGGAGCTGAATTCTTCAAAGAGACTTCAGTAGAAGGAAAGAAATTAGATTTTTGGCTGCTAACATTTGGCTCAAGGGGTTTGATTTAATGAAGCTGTGTGGTGTGGTAGAAAGAGCACAAATCAAGAGGTTTGGGCTTAAAAGCCCTTGGCTCTGCCACTAATCTCTCTGAAGGACCCCAGACAAATCACTTGACCTCTGTGAGCTTCTGTTTGCTCATCTGGAAAATGAGAGTTTTGACGACCTGGTAACTAAAACCCCTTTGCACTATAGCATTCAGTCATTCTAACTCTGAATGTACTGATTCACATCTTCTTTTCCCTGTGTCTTATTTGCATGCAGACTACCTAAATACCCACAGATGTTTAACTTCCAGACTTTGTGTTAGTCAGCTTGGGCTGCCATCACAAAATACCATAGACTGTGGGGCTTAAACAACAGACATTTATTCTCTCACAGTTCTGAAGGCTGGCAAGTCCAGGGGCTGGCCAACTGGATTTCTGGTGAGAGCTCTCTTTCTGGCTTGCAAATGGCCACTGTTTTGCTCTCTCCTCATACGGTCTTTCCTTAGTGGGAGGGCATGGAGAGAGGAGGCAGGGGAGGGAAGGAGAGGGAGGAAGAGAGAGAGAGAGAGGTCTTCCTCTTCCTCTTACAATCCAACCAGTCCTATTACATTAGGACCCTACCCTTATGATCTCATTTAACCTTAATTACCTCCCACAAACAGTCTCCAAATACAGTCACAGATCTATTTGGGGAGGACGGGGTAGCTCCCCAGGATATTTCTCTCTAGATCCTCTCTTCCAGGGGGTTTGTGCTCGCTTCCTCCTTTTTAGGTGAAGCAAAAACCTAAAGTTTCAGGAGCTTCCAAAAATCAATCAGGGAAATAATAAATATACTCTCAAGAAATGTGTAATAGAAATAGAAAGTGGTAGTTTGAGGAAACTTTCCCCCAATATTCGATCATGGAAACTTTGTAACATAAAACACACAGGCTTGTGGAAAAGTTGGGCGAAGTTTATAATGAGTACCCATATACCCACCACCTGTATCCACACTTTATTCTTGTTTTATTTTATTTATTTATTTATTTTATTCTTGTTTTGTTGCACATCTATCCATCCTCCATTCATTCATCAACTAGCTTTTATTTGTATGCTTGTCGAGGTAAATTGCCGACATTAATACTTAAGCACTGAACTAAAGTTCAGTCTTTCTTCTTTTAAGGTAAAATTTTCATGCAATGAAATGCACAAACCTCAAGTGTACCATTCTGATGAAATTCTTTGAGACCACCATTTTAAATCTTGCTATGTTCTATATGCATAATAATGGAAAAAGTTATGAGAAAAGGACACAGTTCCATTAATAGAAGCTATTTATAACTTAACACTAGTTGTTAAAAGCACCATTATTTAAGTCACTAAAAGGGAAAGAGCTGGGAAGTGGGAGGGGAAGATAAAGAGAGATATGGAATTCTTAAAAAAAAAAAAAAAACGGCAAATTTGGCAGGGGATCAGGAAGAGATAGGCATTTGGATACTTTGCACATACATACATAAATGATTTGCTTTCTACCTTTCCCATGCTTTGTACGTTTGAGGGCAGGGAGAGTAGGGGGAAACCGATGTTGTTTCTGCTTTCTACTGCCATCCCCAGCTAACTGGAGAGAATCTCACTAGGTTCCTGACACATGGTTGTTACCTTGTTAAAGATGCATAGATGAGCGAGGGAATGAGTGAAATAAATGAATCACTATCCTTAGCAGTCAGAGATCCTTTTCTAGGGACACCTTAACTGGTGGTTAGGAGATAGTTATGCTGTATCTTCTAATGGATCGTGTGCATCTCTCTCCAAAAGTGTTAGAAGATTCTAAGCAGATTAGAAAAGGGCTTTCTTATGCATAGGTATGCATACCTGGTTTAGATTTCTTTGTGTGTGTGTGTGTGTGTGTGTGTGTGTAATAAATTATAATAATAATAAATATAATATATAAATATAAATATATATTATATATAATATAAATATAATAATAAATATAAATAATAATATATATTTATATATATATATATATATATAAAATATATAACATAGCTGTATATATGTATATTCAGACACACTGACATTGTCTGAGCATTGTAGGAGTATTGTCAGTGTGCCTCTTTTGCTAGTCCCGGAATTAGTTGTAGATTTTTCAGAACAGTTGGAATTTAAAGTCTATCTAAATCCACAGGAGCCTTAGTTGCTCTTAGTGGTTTATATCTCATCTCTTTGTTCTCCGCTCAGAGTTCACCACTGTCTTAATGAGTCATCCCAACATTTAGAGCGTCCATGGCTATTTTTTTCCAAAGTCACTTGAAGTGAACTCCCAAGCATTTGGAAGGCATCGTTTGTGGAGGCAACAGTTGGTAAAGAAGGGCTTTTTTGGTATTGCCACAGTCCTTGGGGTGTGATATGCTATTTGTCTTTCCAAGCAGGCACTCTGGAAGGGAGAGAAAGAGGCAAACCAGTGTATTCTCAGTGTTGAGAATTGCTTACTTTTGCTATTTGGACAGGAGCTGGCACCTCTAGAGGCGCCCTGCCTTTCTAAGCACTGTTCCTGCCATCCACAAGGATACCAAGTCTCATCACTACCCCCATCCTATTGCTGATGTCTTGCACTGTGGTAGGAATGGGTAATAGCAATGTCTGTGAGATTTGCCCCCTTCACTCAGAGCCACTCAGAGTGACAGAAGGGAGCCAGAATCAGCATTAGGTCCACCTGGGCCAGTGTAGATTCCAAAGAAGCCGTCATCACAGAAGCCCAGCCTGGAGGAAAAAGATGAGGGTCAAAGATTGCAGCCATTGGTCTGTAGTTGTGGACCTCAGCTAAAAAGTGGCCTTGGGAATCTATGACTAGGTAACAAAGAATCCATCTTATCAGGAAGTTGGAGCAACCATCGGCAAAGGCAGGAAGTGGTTACCGTGGTGCAGTGCAAGCACACAGACAGCACTGAAGAGCTCCAGAGAAAAGGGGATAGGCAGGAATCAGTGGGTGCGGGACCGGCCATGGACAGAAATGACACCTGAAAGAATCCCAACAGTAGAGTCCCACCTAGTGGGAATGGTAGGTGGTCCAGCAACTGAACAGTCAGTGGAATGACAAAGTGGACAGGACAGGGGCTTAGCAGTCAAAGCCTCTTATCACAGATGATTTTCTTTATTCCCTGCAAGACAAAAGCATTATGAGACGCAGCCTCGTCGAGGCAGGGTGGGTGGGTGACATCATCCTTAAAAGGCTGAAGCAGATGGTTCCATGCTTAGAGTTTTTTCTTCAAAAAGTATAATTGTTGGGGCAAGGGCAACTGTTTTGAACTTGGTTTTTAAATTTTACTTTACATTTTCCTGGGGTTTAGTTCTATTTGCTTCCAGCACGGTCCAAATACCTACTTCAAAGCAAACATTCTAACAAGAACTTGTTAAAAGGAAGGGAAACCAGCTCCTGCGGCTTCTTGTACACCAGCTATGGAGGCACTCACAGAACCACGTTTGTGCGTTGAGTGTAAATGAATCCGAAACCTACAAATTAGATTTCCCTTGAAATACACATGGGTTTAAAACCTTAACGGGAAAAGAACTTGGCAAATCAAATCTGACCATATTCAGTAAAACCTCACTAATTTGCACTAATGACCAAGAGACCCATTGAGAATTACTGAATTTTTGTGACTACGTTAGCATGGGAACAAATACCAAAACAGGGGTGAGGGGATGAGGGGGAAGAGGAGGGGGAAATCAAAGTTCCAGCATCAAACAAACATACTTTCTGGTACAATGAAGAATGTATTTGAACGGTTACTGGAATGAAACTCAATAGCTTAATGAGTGCCTTGCTGTGGTGTGCCTGCCCACTGGGGGGTCAGCCATGTCAGACAGCCTGCCTAAGCCAGCAGCTAATGTGCACTTAGGTAAAGAGGCCTTTGCTTTATTGGAAGTGGGGGGGGGGGGAGGGGGTTGTGGTTTTCACAGGGGTGTGAACCAATGAGATTCTACCATGTGTCATGCACGTTTGTTATGGGCTTACACATGCAGGCTATGATTGTAAATCAGAATTGAGGGTGGGATTGCTTATTGCTGCTTAAAAAAAAAAAAACAGAACTTGCTAGAAGAGACAGCATGGGGAGTTGGAATTCTGAGTTGAATCTTCCTTAGATGTTAATGAATCATACTTGTAGTAGAAGATCTTTAAATTATTCTGAATTGAAGATTGACTCTTCAGTAGCCCTCTATTATGACGTGCATTTCATTAATAAGTTGCCGTCTTCCTTTACGAGCAGCTATATGAAAAGTTCTTTGAAGATTTAGTATCTGTGGCCCAAATTTCAATCATTATAGTGCTTGTTTTTCATTTCATCGAAGAAATAGGATACTTCTTTCCAATTGTTACTAATTTTACAACTGCAGTTAAAGACCAGTGATGCTTCCTTTCACTTTCCATAATATCTAAGAATGCCTAGGGTTTGGATATTCTTTTTAACTGAGCAATAGCTCTTCACTAAACGTGCTATTCCTCTGATTTAAGAACAGCCCGTAGTAATGATTTGTGTTGATACTGATTTTGGTCACTCCTTCCTGCTTGTCTTACCTGGAGCCACTGTTTTACCAGCTAAAGAATATTTAGAGCTTCCACTCAAGCAGCCATTGAAGGCTGAGGGGAATGATAGATACAGGTAACCAGAGCTTCCTGCAGGGCATTAAGCCGAGCGAATGGTTTCAGGTCTTACGGTGCTGCCCCTGGACAAGAAAAGGAGTTGTCACCTCAGCTGGTGCAGAAGAAGACTGAACCTCATTTGACTCACACTAGAGCCTCCTGCTTTCATTTTCGTCATTTTTAATCTTTTCTCTCTTCCCAGCTCCCCAGCTGAACAATAAACCACACTTCACGTAGACCTTGTGTATCATCTCCCCTTCAAGCCACGGAGTGGGAAAGTAAGAAAATTTGAGGGGTTTGTTCATGAGCATCCCCATAGGACCTGTAACAAAACTTAACTCTTCCCAGGCCCCCGTGACTCTTCAGTAGATGGTCTGCTTTGCTCTCAACACACACACACACACACACACACACACACACACACACACACACACACACACCGTGGCCAATGTAGCTTTCTGAATTATTTTCTTCTCCACCTCAAAATGCCTGTGGTTAATTCTCTCTTCTCAGACCTGTTTCCGAAGTCCTCATGGCTTTGTCAGGCACGTGCTTGATCCCCCCTTCTCTCCACCCTCCTCCTCCTCTCTGAGTGTGAACAGATTCCGGTCTCCCCATCTCGAGTTCTGTCCTTGACTGTTCAGCTTCCTGTTACTGTTACTGCCCTTTGATAGCAGAACGCCTTAGAAGGTTGGAGGACATTCCCACGTGGCATGTCTGATGTACTTCACGTCTTTACATCTAATGCGCCTTGCCCCTGCCAGCCTCTCCTAATTCATCTCTCACTCCCCACCCTCTTGCTCATTGTGCCGCAGCCACACTGGCCCCTCTCCTGTGCCTCGAATACTCCGCTTAGGCTCGTACCTCAGGGCCTTTCCACTTGGAATTGTCTCCACCTAGATTGCTTTTTTGCATATGTCTGCATGGTTTACTCCCTCATTTCCCAGAGATCTCTCTGATCCAGTGTTACCTTAGCTGATAGGCCTTCTCTGAAACCTTCCCCTCTCAGCAGCCCCCAGTGTCTTTTCCCAGCCAAACAGTTTCCCAGAGTACTTGTCACCCCTACCATACGGTGTATTTACTTGTTTGTGTATTTCTCCCAGTGTAATATGTTGCCAGAGGGCACAGACTTTGCCTCTTTTGCTCACTGATGCTTTCCAAGCACTTCTAAGAGTGGCTAGTAAGTAGTGGGTACTTGACAGATAATTAATGAATAGTTGGGTGAAAGATACAATATAGATACATATAAATATTCTGCAAATATATACAGACTCTTTCTCTGGTTACCTTTGTTATTTTGTTGGGTTTTTTTACTCCATGATTTTTTTCCTTTTTTTTTTTTTCTTTGTGGGAAGTTTTTAAAAGTTTTTTTATGTGTATGTATTTATTTTTGAGAGAGTGAGCACGAGCAGGAGAGAGGCAGAGAGAGAGGGAGGCAGAGAATCCAAAGCAGGCTCTGTGCTGTCCCACAGAGCCCGACCTGGGACTCAAACTCATAAACCATGAGATTATGACCCTGAACCAAAATCAAGAGTTGGACGCTTAACCGACTGAGCCACCCAGGCGCCCCTTAAAACAGTTTTTAAGTGGAGCATTACTCTTCCTGGCTAAACCTTCCTGTTGCTTCATAATAAACAGATATCATATGATACAAATTCTTGTTGAGAATCATTTCTTAAATTAGCTTAGATTACGATTTGCTCAGTAGGAGAATAAGGTTTCAAAGAGATAAGCTGTGCATCATCAAGGGCTTTTTGAGAATTTTTGAAATCAAATCTTTAGGTCAAGTTCAAGGTTTGCTTTTTTCTTTTCACTCTGAGTAAGTCTTTCTCGAATTTTCGGGCAGTAATATTTTAACAGATATGGAAGAGGAAGAAAGGCATGGCCCACAAGACGCTTACCATCCCAATCGAAAGAAACCGTATGGAATTACGTACGTTATACAGTTTACAGTCTAATTACTGTAAAATTAACAGTTTACAGTTACTCGTTATACAATTTAATTACTGTTGTAGTCCTTCACAAGATAAAATGGGAGCAAGTTGAGGTTACCTCAGCTAGTTCTGGGGTTCTGAGAAGGCTTCATAGAAGAAGGACTGCCTGAGCTGAATGTTGAAGGGTAAGAAGAGGTTAGCCAAGCAGGGAAGGAAAAGCTGCAGAGGGGACATGAGCTAAAGTAGAGTTGCGAGGAGAACAGCATCGCGTGGTCAGGAAATTGCTAGCAAATCAAGATTATCAAAGCATGAAGTACGTGGCAGGGAATGCCTAGAGCACGACGAAAGGAGAGGTGAGGGCCAGGGCATGGAGAATGCCGTGTTTAGGAGCTTGGACTTCACTCTTTGGGGGAGTATCAGCTAAGGGCCTGTAAGCTGGGAAGTGAACCTCAGACTTAGAAGGAATAATCTAGCACTTCCAACTCTTTGGTGGCTTTGAAACCTCTCCACGTACCTTGTTCTTCAAACAAAATCTGACATAGTAGCTTGGTATAAAATCAAATCAAAGCAGGGGCACGTAGGTGGCTCAGTCAGTTAAGCATCCATCTTCAGCTGAGGTCATGAGCTCGTGGTTTGTGAGCTCGAGCCCCATGTCAGACTCTGTGCTGACAGCTCAGAGCCTGGAGCCTCCTTCGGATTCTGTGTCTTCCTCTCTCTCTGCCCCTCCCCCGCTCGCGCGCGCTCTCTCTCTCTCTCTCTCTCTCTCTCTCTCAAAAATAAATGAACATTAAAAAAATTTTTTGTAATCAAAGCAGAACCTCCCTGCTGAGGTTGGGGTGGAAAATTCAGAACTTCCTAGGATGGCCTCCCCCCACTGTTCTCCTGGCCCCTTTTGTCAACTCCTAGGACACCTTCACAGGACCGCCTGGGCTTTTCTGAGTACACGTTTTAAAAAAACAAACCTTTATAGTTTATAGACTAGGAAACTGAGAATATCTCGATGAATTAATGGCAAAGCCCAGAATAGAACCAGGTCTCTTTATTCCCAGTTCAGTGCTTTTTTCCCCCAGTATAACATACTATCATTGGAGACAAATTGACTGTTTCAGGCAACAGAAATTCTTCACTCCTATTACACAGGTACAATATGAAATAAAGGGGAAAAGATGCCCAAATTAGAGAAATTTTTCTACATCTAGTACATGCTTATTAATCTTTATGCAGTTTTTTTTTAACAGATTCATTAAAATCGGATCCTAGTTCATACAGTTCCCTTTGCTTTTTCATGCTGAGAGAGTACCAGGTTATCCCTCAACTTGAATTTAGGAATTAGATACAGGGAGTTTTCTGTTAAGGCCTCTTGTTAATGGAATCCCGCCCCATCAAGTCTTGATAGAGCCTGAGTTTACTGACCTTGTCTAAATAGTAGATCATGGCTGAAGCCTGTTATAATGGCAAAACCAGTGGAATAGGAGTCGGGAGACCTGGTTCTACTCCCAGACCAGCCATTAACCGGCTGAATAACATTTGGAAAAGTCACTCAAGCTCAACTGTACAATGAGAAGTTTGAACTAAATTACCTCAAAGGCCCACTCCAGCTCCTACGGTCTGTGATTCTAATTACAGCACATGCTGTATCTTATCTTTGAGAGGGTCGGTGTTTTATAGACCGCCCTAAGTTCTCGGTTTTGGTGGTCCCCACTCAAGATAGTTGGGTATTTGAAGCAGTTGATTGTGAGTATCTCGAAAGAGAACTTGGACGTTTGCTTGTGTACTCATCAGGGCAAAGGATGTTTGCTAATGGAAGGCAGCGTATGAATTAGTGCGTGCTAGTGAAATTTATTTGCAACTAAATTCCGCATCTGGGAATTGGAATGGACACACTGAAATTCTGGTAGTGTGCTCCCCATGACCTTGTCAGTGGACAGTTCAGTCTTGGACGACCTGCTTAGGGACTAAGAGGATGTTTATGAAGTGTGCTGCTTATCTCCATGAAAACTGTGGTATATAAACTCTTTAAGGACCCTCAGCACCAGAGAAGCCCTTCAGAGTCCCTTCCTGAACTCCCCATTCTGTACTTGATCCCCCACACTCATTTTTCTGCAGAGGCCCTTCCTCAATGTGCTCTTTAAAGTCCTTCACATCAAGCCCCATTACTTTAAGAATAAGTGTGATATAACAAACAATGACATTATTATATTGTAAGGACAAGAAATAGGGGGTGAGTTATAAAGCAGAACATTTTTATTTACACAGCAGTGTTTTAATAACCAGTAAAATTTTGGAAGAGAACTAGAAAAATAGTTAAAAGATAAATGGACTTATGTTTCAATGTTATGATTTTTCACATACACTAAAGTTCATTTTTACTTTTTTTTTTTTTTTAAATCCTTGAATTTTGGACAGGACCCTGGGAGAGTTGTTGGCATCCTTTGGTCAACACATTTGTCAGAGTATTTTCTTTTTTCAGTGTCCTTCTATGGTTCTATTAAGCTATAACCTCATTAGCGACACATTCTGAGTGGTATAGTATGATAGCTTTACTACAAAGGGGTTCTGTATTTCAGTTGCCAGGATATAACACTCTTATGACAGGGGAGAAAAAGAAAACTTGCTGTGAAGGGGAAGCTTAGACATTATTTACTCTAAATATTGGAGCTTTCCATTTGAAAGTTTACCGAGGCTGAAGAATTGTTGAATTTGGAGATTTCGAAATAAAAATCTCCAGCGAACACTGAAAAATGTTTCCAGCTTGAAAACAAGTCCCAGTCCCTCCTGTGAGCATTTGCCTTACGTAGCTTTGGATTAGCCTATAAATTATTCTCATCACAAATACCTTTCACAGAGTATCAGAGTAAGAGACACAGTATCACCCTCTTCTGGAATGAAACAAATAAAACATTCTGGTGCAAGGCTAGGCAACCTGAGAACAGACTGTCAGTTGTGTGCAGTTAGGTGGACTTTTTTTTTTTTTTTTTTTTACCTCTTTATATCAAGTATGTTTTTTAGGCTACATCAGGTTAAAGCAGTGCAGACGCTGAAAGGCCCAATCCAAATTAACCCTGGCAGTGTTCCAGAAGTGCTGGGAACTGGCAAATTTAAATCATTTTCAACTCCAAATTCTTTTTTCCTTTTACCTTTGGCTTTATGTCATCATATATGAGTTAGAACTATGGAAAAACATGTTATTACTGATTTTACCTCTTTCGGGGCCCTAGACGTGGTCTGCATAGGCAGAATGTATTACAGTCAATGTCACTGTTCACAAAAAGGTTATATATGGCAAAGAGATCATTAAGTCTTAGCCAACCATAGAAACAAGGCTCTGTTGACGCAGTTAGAAAGAATCCTATGCATAAATGCTTTCTCTGGTCCCTATCCATGCGCCTGTCACTCTTTACATGACAATATGTAGGAGGGCGGTGTTTTTTCCAGCCACGGGTGATTGGGGTAGGCAACCAGGATAAAGACTAAGCTGTAGCCGAACTCAATATAGGAGATTGAAACATATGAAATCGCCATATTTGTCAGTCAAAAACAATTGAGTATCAACAGTTTCGTACGGTTCAACGTAATTATTTTCATCTGTTACTAATTAGCAGTGACCCTTCACTTCCCTTTAGTTCCCAGCATGTAAACAAAATCCACCTAAACCGACAGGCCATTTTTCAAAACGAAGCACATCTTTGTGCCTCGATTTCTTCATCTCTAAAATGGGGATGGTGATGGCACCTGCCATACAGGGTTTTTGTGCAGATCAAATGTGAAGGGCTCAGAACAGTCCTTAGCACATAATAAGCACTCAGTATTTAGCCGTTATTAGCATTGTCATCACCATCAACGTCTCGCTAATTTGTTCGACAGACAGTTATGCACATCTGACTATATGGCAGGCTGAGTGCAAAGCTCTAGGACCAAACTTCTGAACAAGCTGTATTCTCTACCCTAAGGAGCTTACAAGCAAGTGTGCAGCAGTTGTAACATGGTGAATAGTAAGTGCCAGTGTGAGGTCCACAGATGCTATGGACACACATAGGGGAAGCCTAACTTTATCCTAAACGATCAGGGAAGGCTTCCTGGAGGAAGTGTTATCTAAACTGAAACCTAAAGGGGTAGTGAAATTTTCAAGTAAAAAAAAGACCAGAAAGATCAGTCTCCTCAGCGTGAGTATAAAGTATAGAGGCCCAAGGAAGGGAGAGTGTGATGTGTTCTGAGACCTACAAGTAGTTAAGTGGGACAGGAGCAGGGAACAAAATATGAAGTCATTACTTCCCTCCTGCTTTGCGCTCGTTACCCTTTACATTCATCTGTTGCCACCAAAGCAAAAATGTGTGTGATTTCCACCAATGTGACCAAGAGAGTACTGCCAGTGGCCAATTTGGATATCGCGACAGCTGCTTACCGAGGGATTCGAGCTATAATGTGTCTGTCCTGTACAGAAGTGGCTACTCTAAAAAGGTTACTTCCATATAGCAAAGGCTCTAGGTAGGAAAAATGGACTCAAAATCTGGCCTCTGGAATTAAAAAAGACTTAAAGGAAATCAGTTCATAATGCCACATAATAGTTATGATATGATTGTAGAAGCTGGGATCCCTACTTAGCTGAATTTATCTTAAAAATAAATCCAGTCGGGGCGCCTGGGTGGCTCAGTCGGTTGAGCGGCCGACTTCGGCTCAGATCATGATCTCGCGGTCGGTGAGTTCAAGCCCCGCGTCAGGCTCTGTGCTGACAGCTCAGAGCCTGGAGCCTGTTTCAGATTCTGTGTCTCCCTCTCTCTGACCCTCCCCCATTCATGCTCTGTCTCTCTCTGTCTCAAAAATAAATAAACGTTAAAAAAAATAAAATAAAATAAATCCAGTAACGTTGAGCTAAACATGAACATTCAAAATTAACCTGATTGATTAGGATTATTTTTCTCCAGAGCAAGAGTAAACCAGGAAACGCAAAAGATTGGAGCATGCACATTCTATCTGGTACGTTCTATCCAGTAGGCTGCTCTCCCCAAATACAGTAAGTCTTTCCTTCATCGAACCCAGGTGCGGTCAGAGGATATGTTTTTCTTTCTGCTTTTGTCCTCACTAAAGTGGACCTTGCACGGCCTTTAGGGTACTTTATGTTTGATAAGGGATTTTAAGTGATGTCTTACGTTTCTATTGTATTTTCAGAATATCTGCAAAAAAAAAAAAAAACAGGTTAAAAAGGTAAACCTGTGAAAGAAGCAAAACATACACTATAAAATAAAATAAAAATGAGAAAAATAATGTACCAATTAATATCCCATTCAGAATCTGCGTATTTAATCAAAGGATGTATTTTCTTCGAATCCAAAAAGGCTGCTTACTGTTCAGGCTAAATGTCTTGGGTTAGTTTATGACAGAGAAAATTGATTGGATTGAAAAGTATATCTTTCTCCCATACAATAACATACCTAATTCCATACTCATAAATGCTAAAGTCCCCATGATTTCTTTACTACAGATTTTATTCCCATGTATGAGTTCCATGTTGAACTGTTAAATCAACGGAATCATCACCTTAGCCTTAAATTAGCATGGCACATCATTAGAGAAAGCAGTGCTGTACATTTCATTGCCGTTTTTAAAAGTTATGTCATGTTGTCATGCCCTACATTTGTGTTCATATGTTACCATGTTTAATTTATAAGGAGTTTGTTTAATTTACAGCAAAGCTTCTGGGCTGCTTCCTGTTGTTCATTAGCTCCCTGAAAGCCCATCTATTTGGGAGTCGCTGTGGCTCTTGCCCTTCGAATATTTGGAATACAGTAAAACTCCAGCAGTATAGGATAAGAGGACACATGTTAGAGAATCGGAAAAATAGAAAAACAGCGCAGCATGAAATGTCAAACCACATTTTAGGGCACTTTTACTCTATTTCCATAAATACATGCGGGCATTATGTTGCAAATACTTGAAACTGTTTGTTTTCATTTTGGGGCCTGAGTTTTTAGCATTGAAGAAACCATGTCTAATGATCTTGAGTATTCTTAAAGAAAAAGAAGTTATATTTTCCGTAATGGGTTGCATGTGTGAGTTCCCTGTGGCACAAGCACTGTGATTAGTGCGTCGTCTCTCACAGAAGGAACTATCTGTCTTAAAGATGCAGTGGCCACATCTGACTGCCGGAGCGGAGTGCAGAACATGGTGATTTTGCTAAAAGATAAACACCATCTCTTTTCACTTATTCATTCCCTCTCCTTCCTGCTTCTTTGGCTCAAGCAGGAGAAGCAGAGGACAACTGAGTACAAACAGTTTTCTTCCTTCCTATCCAGCAAGCCATGGAGAAAGAGTTTGGCTTCTTGACATTAATAACTTTGCTTCAACTCTACTTGGAACTGTTTGGGCGGCCTTTCAAAAATGAAAAAGGTACAATGAAAGAGGGTTGAGCTTCCTGTTTTACTCACAAAGAAACAGATTCAGCAAAGGCTCACTGTCCTCTGGGAATGGGTATTCTTCCCTGGAGCCCCGAGATTGTACAATATCATTTCCTTGCACAATTTTCATTGAAACTATTAAGAGACAATCAGCCTGAGTAGGCGTCGTGGCAGACATATGAAGCTTTTCGATCTTGTTACTAAATAAGACTAACGGCAGTGTGGATGCTTGGCCGCCTTTTGGATAGTCTGAAATGTCCCTGCTCAGAGGAAGTGGGGGAAACAAACCTAAAGGCTGTCCTTGAACCAAAAGAGAAAAAAAATAGGGGCGCCTGGGTGGCTCAGTCGGTTGAGTGTCCAACTTTGGCTCAGGTCATGATCTCATGGTTCGTGGGTTCCAGCCCCACATCAGGCTCTGTGCTGACAGCTCAGAGCCTGGAGCCTGCTGCGGGTTCTCTGTCTCTCTCTTTCTCTGCCCCTCCCCTGCTCACTGTCTGTCTCTGTCTCTCAAAGATGAATAAGCGTTAAAAATTAAAAAAAAAAACAAACAAACATGTGAACACATACAGGTATGTATTCTGTATGAATGTAGCTGATATCTGCCTGTATTACACCCACATGCTCACAAAATCATGCACACACCATCTCTGTCATAGTAGCCTTTGCTGTATATGAAGTTTTGATTCCCTGCGCAGTTTCAGAAACTGAAATCGACCAGGGGTCAAATATAGCACATTTCATGTCAGTACCTGTGGCTGCACAGCAGAAGTTGCGGCAAGATATGAATAAACGTTCCACGAATGAAGATGACCATTTCATTAGGAGAGCAAAATAAGAAAAACTGTGCCTTCTGATTCTGTTTTGCATTAGTTTGCATTTGTTTCTGAGTGCACCAGAGACAGGATGTCTGCTCCCCCTTATCTGTTACAGTGTGGGCCATAAAGCCAGGGAGATGAGAAACTGCTGCCTCAGTAGAAGCATCCGCCAATCAAAACCAGCCAGCCCGAGCGATGGGGCTCAAGCCCATGAGCACCTCCTCTTCCACGGCGGAGACCTGGGCGGAGGGGGGCCGGAGTTAAGGGTGCAGGGCTACATGACCCTGTCTAGAAAGTAGAACATGTTTATATACATGTTTATATACTCCGTGTGATGGAATTTCTTTCTCTCTGGGAAGAGCCTAAGCTTTCAAATCCGAAAACATGAGCTCCTCATTTGAGTCTGACTATGCTTTGCTAACCAAGGAACTGCAGGTTGCAGAACTGAATGGAAAAGAAGGGACTCTGATTGTTTTCTTTCTAATGGGTACCCCATCAAGAACACATTTTTCACTTCCTCCGTTTTGTTGTCATCTATCAGATAAGGATATACTGTGTCTTATCTCTGGGGGTTTTCTGGAACTTCAAGGATAGAGCTAACCCTGTCTCATGAGATAGACCTTCAAGTATTTGAAGACAGCTATCGTGTTTCCAGATTCTGTTAGAAAATCTTTAGAAGGTAAAAGAATGACCTAAGTGGTAAATAAATTTCTATTTATCTCTTAATCACATTTTAGATATATTTACAATGCTTGCATTTTTGCTTCAGTGTGCTTTTGGTCATGCACAGGGACTGGAGCACAGCACAGAGAGAGGCTGGCAGGAGCTGACTGGAGCTGGGTCCACAGAGGCATAAGGGAAAGAAAAGACTGACTGGAAGAAGTAGCAAATGGGGACAGGGAGAGGAACCACTGCAGAGGGAGGCCATTCAGTGATGTTGACCCCACTCAGCTGTCCCACTCCAGAACCAAGTTCAACAGAGGAACAGACTGATTCGCAGTATCTGCTGTTCAGTATTAATTTTTTCTGATTGACTGCTTCTTTTCAGAGTAGGTAAAGGATCATTCTGCTGCTGTGACAAGAGTGTCTTACAGACCAGAACAGAAGCAAGGAGACCAGCTAGGTGATTACAAGAGTCCGCAGAGAGATGATGCTTCAGTGTATTTCACTTTGAGAAAATTGATTTCAGCCGGCTCTTATTTGCCTGTTATCACCATTCCTGCATTCATTTTTAAATTTTTTTTAACCTTTATTCATTTTTGAGAGACAGAGACAGCATGAGTGGGGGAGGGGGAGAGAGAGAGAGAGAGAGAGGGAGAGAGAGAGAGAGAGAGAGAGAGAGAGAGAGGGGGACACAGAATCCAGCACAGAGCCCGGCGTGGGGCTCGAACTCACAGAGTGCAAGCTCATGACCTGAGCCCAAGTCAGACGCTTAACCGACGGAGCCACCCAGGCGCCCCCTGTGCTCATTTTTATTATTCCCCTGTTTAGGGGCCACCTCTGTTTTACCTTTACTATTTGTTTTATGTGCATTTCAAAGACCCAAACCTAGTATAACTATTCATTTGTTTAAAGCCTGCAAGCCACGCCAGTGATGTCTGTGTCTTGTTAATTCCTTCGTCTCCAGCTCACAGCCCTACGTTAGCTATAGAGTAAGCACATAGCACATATTTATTACGTGTGTACATTTATTGAGTACATGTTTCCTGTGATCATTTTGGAGCTTCCTGAGGGTATCAGTGATTCCAAGGCCAGTATGATATATACAGGTTGAGAACATGGGCTCTGGAGCAACTGCCTAGGTTCACATCACGACTGCACCACTTAATAGTTACGTGACCCTGCACAAGTTACATAGCCTTCCTAATAGCACCCACCACATAGACTTTCATAAGAGCTGAATGTGTTAATATATGTAAAGTATTCACAAGTGCCTGGCACACCGTCAATACAGTATGCTACCGTTCATAATTACCGTAAAGAAACAAAAGCTCATATCTCTTAATCTCCAGAAGGCAGCCATTGGCTACAATACTCTGTACAGCCATTAGGACATCATTTAGAAGCGTACCGATTTAAAAGGTTCAGTTGGACCAGGTAGTGGAATGGAACCTTCTAAAGACAAAGTGTGAAACCAAATTGTTGCATGGTAAGGTGACGCTCCAATACATCTTCCTTCTGCCCTTGCTGGAAGGTGAGCTCACAAAGACAAATAATATAAGGAGTAGCATTCACTGTATGGAGATTCCCTACTAATTTTGTGGGAGAACAAGACTGTTCATGTGCTGCCATAGTCTTTTATTTAATAAAACATTAAAAGGTACAAAATGCAGAGAATTTGCCTTAGCTGTTCCACTGTGAACATAGTCTATTCTCCAAACTGAAGAATAGGCAAACAGAGCATAAGTTCTGTAAATGTTGTCACTCCTTTCTAATGCCCATGAATACTGTTTCTTGTATGGAGGTTTGGAAGGGGAGTAAGGAAAAGAAGCAGAGGCCTGGGAGAAGACACATCTCCTTCTCCATTGAGTTTTCCAAAGGATGAAATCCTTCGATGGCCTACAATCAGAAGTTAAGTAAACATGTAAAATTGAAGCCTTGCTGAAATTTGCCTTCTAAACCATTTTGAGGCAGGTGACACATTATATGCTCGCAGCTCCACAGCCTAGCTTTCAGGATAGTTCATAAAGCTGAGTAAGATCTGAGCCTGTCACAGCCATGCACAGTGCATACTTAGGGGAAAAATAGAAGAGTGGAATTAGTTGAAAGGTGGAAGAAAGCAAAACAGAAAAGGTGACCGTGGTAGGGAGTTTGTCTGCTGTCACCAACGATGACTTTTCCTTAGGTGCCCAGTTTCCTAATTCCGGCTTACATATTTTTAAGTACTTGATTCTGAGCTTCTTCCTTCCTTACTAGAATACAATTTAAAAAAAAAAGCAAAAGTCCTTTGAGTTTCCCCAAAGCTGGAAAATAGAAGATATGGCATCATTACGATGAATTGGTCTTCAATGTCTGAGGATGTTGGAGATTTTTCCATTTCCTTTGACACCCAGATTTATGGAAATGCCTTTGGAGCCCCTCTTCTTTAAACAAGGGGTCAATCTACATCCCTTTGGAAGGTTAAGTTTCTGGAAAAGGCCTGACAAGTCAACATTATGTGAGTCAATTTAGGATTTTCCCATAGAAACCATGTTAAGAAGGAGCTTATATTCATGACCACGGGTTTGATGCCCAGCTTTTTATAGAAATAACTCCTGATACCAAGATTTCATCAATGAAATCAATAAAAGAAGGCACGCTAGTGTTTCATAACTTAAGACTTTTATGTATCTTTACTGTAAGGCCATAGTTAACCATATGGAATCTTTAAAAAAATTTCCTATCATTTTTATTTTAAGGAACTGGAAGGTAACAATAATGTCTACATTAGCATGGAAATTTAAAAGGCCATTGGGAGAACACTTCGACAAATTTTTTCAAGGAGACATAGGACCACTCAACGATGGCTGTTTGATAAAGAAATCACACGTTTTGGGGCACCTGGGTGGCTCAGTCGGTTAAGCCTCTGACTTCGGCTCAGGTCATGAGCTTGCACTCTGTGAGTTTGAGCCCCACGTCGGGCTCTGTGCTGACAGCTCAGAGCCTGGAGCCTGCTTCAGATTCTGTGTCTCCCTCTCTCTCTGCCCCTCCCCTGCTCACACACTCTCTCTCTCTCTCTCTCTCTCTCTCTCTCAAAAATAAATAAACATTAAAAAATTTTTTAAAAAAAGAAATCACACGTTTTCTCATTGCTAGTTTTTCTTCTGACCAACAGAAGTTTTAGAGAAGGAGTATTTTGGTAGATCAGTTTGAGGTTGGATTCCCTGCCTCGTAATTACCTTATAAGTAAGTCTATCTGTGCTGCTGGCCATAACTGCATTGGTTACTAACACAAGTGTGCTCATTGCTGTGAGTCACGTCTGTGTCTTTCCAAGACTGCCTGTTTACCGTTGAAAGAGGATCTTTTGTATGCCCACATCGTACCCATCCCAGCCAGTTTGAAAAACTCTTTTTATTCCCTTGATACTGGTGTGGCTTTATCCTACTCCTATAGTTAGGTAAATTTTATATACAAGTACTTCAAGAAATAAACCTAAAAATCCTCATGGAAAGGTATTGTTCAAAAGTATTGGAACCATTCCAGCGAGGAAAGGTGAAAGCTATTCACTTTCTGTGGTCTCTGCACGTGAAAAGTTCCTCCAGTCCTTAATGCTTGTATTTAGAATTCCATCCCATGAACTAAATTCAGTGTCCACATACACCCATCTCTCAGTGTGGTTACAGACTCGTTATTACATCTTGAGCTCCCAGGAAAGAGAAGAGTTAGTCTGTAAGTGTGATTCCTGCATCAGCAAATCTTGAACATAATCTAAATCTGTACTTCTAGATGAGTCGGGAGCTTCTTGTGAATATAAATGTGACTGTGCAGGAGGTGGCTAAAAGCCATGGCGATTGGTGGCCTTATGGTATCTGTATGTGCTTTGTACACAAAATACAGATACATTTAGATAGATAGGCATACATATATAGATGTATAAAAACTATAACAAAGTAAGCCCAACTTCCGCAGATTCTGACTGACAACGAGCCAAATAACTGAAAAAAAGAGAGTTCAGCATTTCAGTCATAAATTTCCAAGACTCATTTCTGTTTGAGAGTGTTTTTGTCTTGCTAACCACAGAGAACAGTTGGAGCAAGCGGATCATTTTATTTCGATTGCTTCTCCGGCACTGGCCCTGAGGGACAGACTTGATGATCTAATAGGCCTTTTCCATCCTTAATATCTGTAATTTTGGCTATTCTGCGGCAGCTTCTTATTGCTTTAAATAAGCCATCTTAATTCAAAAAACATACATCTGGATTTGACCTGCCTAATATATGTCAAGAAGTGTGTGTCCCTTCAAAGCCCCACCAGGGGATCATCGAAAGACTGAGGAACCTGAAAGGACGCAAGAAAAAAGAGAGTGTGGAGACGATGAGTCAAACAATTTTTTTTGTTGTTGATTTTATTTAAGTTCTTATCTGTCCGTAACGAGATCGTCCCTTAGGCCTCTTTAAATCTTGTTTAGTTTGGTTTTGTTAAAATCTAATCTGGACATTAGTACCTTCTTTCAGAATTTTTGGAACTCGTTGAATTGGTTTCTTGGAAGTCATCCTACCATTAACTAGCATTTTTGTTTCTCAGAATTTGGTCATCATCTCTGACCAATTCTTGGCCTCATAACCACTTTGCGACTTCTCAGACTTGAATGTCTAGAGAGGAAGTGGCGTCTGTGCATTGCTCTGAATGTCAGCCAGTGGTGGTCCTCAGACCAGGTGGGTTGGGAGCATTATTACGAATACATGGTAACTGGCTTCTCCCCAGCTAAATCCATCACCGACACCATGAATTCGCTTTTCTGAATGTATAAATACGTAGCCTCTGTAGTTGTACTTCGGGTCATACATCTGGTGGATCTGCTAGAATAGCTGGCCTTTATTCTTCCTGCACCGTGATTTTCATCTAATACGTAGGTCTTATAAGCTGTTGTCAGTTAATACTTTCTCCTGTGCACATTTAGTTACTTCCTGAGATGATTCTTCCAGACAGGAAGAATAGAGGACTGTGTTTTTGTGTCTTACGGTCCATCTGTCTGCTTCTCTACTCTTCTAAGACGAATTCAGCCTCAATACTGAATTTTTCTGACCCTTTTTCTGGTCCTTACCATCATAGGCAAATCAAACCAGGATGGAAATTGGGATTCATTTGGAGTGCTAATCTCTACAGCTATCCTCCATACAAGGGTCGTATATATTGGCACAAGAAAATAGGATTTTGCATATTTATTCATGCAGCAAATAACATATTATCTTCCAGGCACCTCGTTAAATTACGTTAATCTGGTTGCATATGTGGTACCTACTGTTTTCAGCTATGCTTTAGCGTTTATTATCGCATTTGAATTGAAATTGTCGCCAGGTAACAAAATCATCTCTCGCCTCTGTTCTCCTTCTGAGAAAGGTTGGGTGGAAAGAAGAGTGCAAGTGTGCTGGGCTGGGTGTTCAATGTTCTGGCTTCTCATTCCTACCTCTGTCACTGAATTCTGGGAGATTTAGACAAGTCATTTAACCTCCCTGTACCACACTTTTCTCCTCTAAAGTGGGCATGGTAATCCTACCTGCTTTCCAGAATTATGGTGAGGTTCACATGAGATAATGGTTATGGAAGCACCTTGTCAACCATAAACCACTGTGCAAACATGCTCATAAAATATATTTGTTTTTGAGCCAAAAACAACTGGAACAAAATGATGCCAACCGAAACAAAATGATGAAGATAAATCAAGGGAAAGGTCTCCAGAGCAAGCAGTTTGGACTTCTTTAATATCTGTCAGTCTCTGATAGGAAGGGTTCATGTATAAGCTGATTGACCAGAAAACCCTGATTACAAAGGCCAGTTGAAGAGACCCACACAGAACATAACTGTAGTATGTTTCCTATCACAAGGGATGAAGACAGCAGGGAATTAAAACCCTGAATGAACCTGAAAAACAAGCGAGGGTTTGATGTTTGCCCACTATACATCAGTGCTTCTCCATCCTGACGGAACACTGGGACTGATGCCAAGGCCCCCCTTACAGAAATTAATTATCTGGGGGTGCCGTCTGGGCCTCAGGATTTTTTTAAATTTTTTCAATGTTGATGTTTGAGAGAGAGATAGAGCACGAGCAGGGGAGGGGCAGAGAGAGAGGGAGACACAGAATCTTAAGCAGGCTCTAGGCTCTGAGCTGTCAGCACAGAGCCCAGTGCGGGGTCAAACTCATGAACCGCGAGATCACAACCTGAGCTCAAGTCAGACGCTTAACCGACTGAGCCACCCAAGCGCCGTGGGCCTCAGGATTTTTTAAGGTTCCCAGGTAGTTCTAATGTACAGTCAGCCAGTGATGAGAAAAATCTCTATGCTAGAAAGCTGAAAAAAAAGACCTCCAAAAGTGTAGTTATAAAGGTAGAATTTATGGACACAAAGAGAGAACTGTCAATAGTAGAAGAATATATGTGTGTTGTGAATGTAAAGGAAATTGGTGGCACCCCCAGGCCTGCAATTGTCTTACAGTAGCGTCGGCTGACATCTCACCAGGTGAAAAATAAAAGCAGAAGAAAAGACAGAGGGGGTTGCAAAAATCTTCCCGTAATTGTTAAAGTTTCCATTTGAAAATGAGTTTCCAACCAGTAATATGATAGCTATAGAGTGAGTCAAGTGGCAATGGATATCCATAAACATGAGCATTAAGTGTTATTTTCACAATTCTTGTTCCCTGTAGTAAATATTTATGTAACGGCTAATCTGAGTTGTTATAACTAATCATGTCTGGTTCCCTTTAATGTGCAGACACTTTGATTGTGACCAGACTTGTAGTCTCAGGTCATTTACAGAAATGCCAAAAAAAAAAAAAAAAAAATCTTTCCGCAAGAAAGACAGTGGCATTTTTATGCTTAGCAAAATAACTGTATCAGCAATTGGAAAAGTATATAGTACTTAGCACAGTCCCAAAATAAAATGCAAGACACAAAGTATTAGCCTTTCATTGTGGTGCTCAGGGTCCAGTTACCAGAGCATTGTCCTGATTTATGCCCAAGGGTTCAGTCTGATCCTTAATGTCAGTTACCAAGAAAAAGTCACATTTCTGTGTTTTCAAGTTCTGTTTTTAAACACAGAAAGAAAAAAAAAAAAAAACAACAAGAAAGTCATAGAAACTGAAATGCTAAAAACTCCGTTGCCTGATGTGGAAAGTTATTCTTCACTCTTCAAAAAATATTTTCAATTGGGAAAAAGACAAAAATGTTCAGAAAGGTCAGGCCTCCCATGTTCTCTCCAAAGACCCATCTCAGTTTCCCTGCAATATACACGTCTGTCTCTTTCTTTCCCCACGTTTTCCTTTCTAAAAGCTCTCTTTGTTTCTTTTGTCATCTGTCCTACAGGGTTTGGTGAAGGGCTCTGAAGTTCCTCCCCAAGGCTTTCTGGTGTCTGTACTGCTTTTGAGCTTCTTTTCGTTATCCCCGTTGTTGACTTTTTGGAATATTTAGAAGTCTAGCTCTTGAAGAGATTAGTGAACCCAGCCACTTCTGTCCTTAACTAGACTTCCACATGAAGTTGAAGAGGAGTTTATGATTGTCGAGTGTAACGTTAAAGTGCAGAAAGGGAGCAGCATTGGAAAGCAAAGTGACTGACGGCCCCAGGGGTCAGAGATGGTCCCAAAACAGTTTTCAAAGCCTGCTACTGTATGCATTCTTATCAAAGGACAGTTCTCAGAATTAGATTTCAGGCAGTCCACAGAGCATACCATTTCACATCTTTTCACTGGTTGCTAATCGTTGTCAGTGATGGCATAAGAACGGATGGCTTAGATCACTACATCATGAGTCCCTGGAGATGCTGTTTCATGCTTCAGGTATCTGTTTCCTTTCCTTGTGGGGCCTAGTCCAGTGCCTGGCATAGAGTGGGTACTCAATAAATGTTTGACACATTGGACGGATTTTATATATTCTTTTAACTTTGGTTTTAACAAAATCATTCTAGAGATCTAATTTTTCTATTCAAAGGGACCTTTCTAATGAAAACAGTATGGTGCCATGTAGAAAACCAACAACTTAGAAACTAAGTGTTGTTTTTCATTTCCTAGCACTGTTCACGTCCATATAGTCTTCCTGTCTGTGATGTACAAATCCTGACCATCCCCAGAACACAATTATTTTTTCTTCTGTTTTACTGAAGTATAATTTAGGTACAGTAAAATTCAGTCTTTTAAAGTGGATAGTTTGATGTGTTTTGAGAAATGTATACAGTCCTATAACCACCATTACAATCAAGATACAGAGCACTTCCATTACTGCAAAAAAAAATAAATGTCTTCATGCCCCCTTTACAAAGGTCTTCTTCCCTTAACTGCAGCCCTATCAACCACTGAGCTGTGTTCTGATTTACAGTTTTGTCTTTAGAATGTCATGTAAAAAGGGGCGCCTGGGTGGCTCAGTCGGTTGAGCGTCCGACTTCGGCTCAGGTCATGATCTCGCAGTCCGTGAGTTCGAGCCCCAGTCGGGCTCTGTGCTGACGGCTCAGAACCTGGAGCCTGCTTCAGATTCTGTGTCTCCTTCTCTCTCTGGCCCTCCCCCATTCATGCTCTGTGTCTCTCTGTCTCAAAAATAAATAAACGTTAAAAAAAAAAAACTTAGCATATCATGTAAATGGAATCATACATATGTACCCCTTTGCATCTGACTTCTTTTAGCATAATGCATTTGAAATTCATCTGTGTTGTTACATGTATCAATAGCTCATTCTTTATGTCAATGAACATTTTGGGTTATTTCCAGTTTGGGGCAGTTATGAAGAAAGTTGAAGATACATAAACATTCACGTATTTGTCTTTATGGGGCATTTTTTCATTTATCACATATTAGTCTTTATAGGACATTTTTTCACTTATCTTCAGTTTGTAATTTTGAAAACGTCCAGCTTGTCAATTTTTTTCTTTGGGTGTATTATGTAAGAAATCTTTGCTTCTCATAAGATCACAAAGATCTTCTCCTGTTTGTTCTTATAGAAGTTTTATAATTTGTAATGTTTGGGTCTGTGATTCATTTCTGGTTAATATTTGTATATGGCGTGAAGTAAGGATCAAGGGTTTGGGTTTTTTTCTGTCCTTTTTCTTTTTGGCACATTTGCATCTGTTCCATTGATCTCCATTTCTATGTGTATTTTATCACCACGCTGACTTGATTACTACTTTAGCTTTGTACTAAATTTTGAAATCAGGTAATATACATCCTCCAACTTTATTCTTTTTCGCTTTTTTTAGCTATTCAAGGCCCTCTGCATTTTCATTTAGAATCAGCTTGTCACTTTCTGCAGAAAAGCCTGGTGAGATTTAGAAAGGAACTGCAGCGACTCCATAGATAAGTTTATCTGAATACTATTTTCTTCTGATCCATTAACAGAGTATATGTACCCATTCATTTAGGTCTTTTTGAGTTTTTCTCATCAGCATTTGGTCATTTTCATTGTACAGGTCTTGCATTTATTTTGTTAAAATTGTCTTTTCATGCTTTTTCGTGCTTTTGTAACTTCTTAATTTCAGTTGCCGTTTGCTCATTGCTAGAATATATAAATAACATTGATTTTTATGTTGCCCTCGTGTTCTGAAACCTTGATGAACTCATTAGTTCTAGAAACTATTTTTTGATTTCTTATTTTCTGTGTAGACAGTCGTGTTGCCAGTGGATCAAGGCAGCTTTATTTTCAGCATTTCTAATTTGTATGCCTTTCATTTCTGTTTTCTTGACCTTTTTCACTGGTATCAGTGGTGGATGGAAATGGTAAGAGTGGATTTCTTGCTTTATCTGTGATCATACAGGGAAAGCGTTCAGACTTTCACAATTAAGACTGGTGTTAGTGGGGCGCCTGGGTGGCGCAGTCGGTTAAGCGTCCGACTTCAACCAGGTCACGATCTCACGGTCCGTGAGTTCGAGCCCCGTGTCGGGCTCTGGGCTGATGGCTCAGAGCCTGGAGCCTGTTTCCGATTCTGTGTCTCCCTCTCTCTCTGCCCCTCGCCCGTTCATGCTCTGTCTCTCTCTGTCCCAAAAATAAATAAACGTTGAAAAAAAAAAAAAAAAAGACTGGTGTTAGCTGTGGGTTTTTCATACGTGTCCTTTATCAGAGTGAGGAACACCATTGTTTTTAGTCTGTCTTTTTCTGTGTATGTGTCTGCTTCATCTTGGAATTTCTAATGCTTTTTCATCTATACCATTAGGTATACTTATAATAATATTATAATAATATAATAAAAAGAATGTCTTTTTTTAGCACACCAACAAACTAGACCGAAACTAGACTTTTATCTGTCCTGAAACTAGACTTTATTTTTTAATAGTTCTAAACTTTCCAGCAACATTGGATACTTCCTTATCTAGTCCTCCTTGTCATCCAGGTGGCCAGTGTGCCCAGGTAACAATTCCCTTGACATAACAATACATTTCTTTTCAAAAGCCAGTGGACTTGAGTCTTTTCCATCCAGCAATGTCTCTTTGTTCCCACCAAAAGCAAGTGATACCACTGAATATTTGGTATGATTCATCCTGATGTAAGCATTCATTCACAGTCACTGCCAGAACCTTGTTTTGAACCTGTATGGTAGTGTGATAGACGGCCCCTCCTGTCTTACAGGAGACTGCATGAACACGGCTGACTGTCATCACACAGCAGTCATACTCCCCTTGTGTCAAAGCACAGACCATCAAACTGCTCTTATCACTGGCATTTTAAAAAATAATTTTTCTTACCCTTATATGTCATCTAAGTGTTGGTTGTGTGTGTGTGTATATATACATATATATATATATATATATATATATATATATGTATATATACATAACATAACATACACACACACACACACACACACACACACACACCACACACACACACACACAATAGGTATATGAAAGTATTTGAATGATTTATGACCTGTAATGTCTCTCTCCCTGTCTTTCTGTTCACTCTCTTACATTGAAATAATCTCAAGGCAGTTGGGCAGCACTGACCAGCCTCGTGATCTCATGTCCTGATGATAGGTTTGTCATTAAACTGATACTATTTCTTTTTTTTAATTTTTTTTAACATTTATTTATTATTGAGAGACAGACAGACAGAGCATGAGCATGACAGGGGCTGAGAGAGGGGAAGACACAGAATCTGAAGCAAGCTCCAGGCTCTGAGCTGTCAGCTACAGAGCGGGACATGGGGCTCGAACTCACGAACTGAGAGATCGTGACCTGAGCTGAAGTCAGTCGATTAACTGACCGAGCCACCCAGGCACCCCAAACTGATACTATTTCTATAGAGAAAGGAGAACTTTTACATTTATTTCTATACCCAAGTTACTTTAGATATGACTTTATCCATGGGCTCGCATTCTCAGCAGTTATGTTTAAATCCCCAAGTGTCTCTTGAAAGAGTTAGTATTCATGGCTACGGATAAATGAACTGTCTGTAAGACCTCAAAACTAAAGGAGTGGCAGGTCACATATAACGTGCAATGTACTTTGAGATCCTTGTAAAAGTAATGTGTGTATGCAGCTGTGTTTAAGTCAGGATTGCAAGTAAGTGCCCCAAATGCACACCATCTCTTCCAGATGACCTCGCGGTAGTGACAAGATCAGTGCACTTTTTCCCTTTTAGCATGTAGATGTTCACATACGGGGTGGCCCTGGTTGGTTTAAAGGACTTCGTAAGGGAAATGCGTCACTAAAATCTAACTTACTCTGAGGAAAGATATTTTAACTGCTTGAATTGTATTTAGAGATTAAAAAAGAAAACTGGAAAATTGACTAGGAGATGATTTGTGGGGTTTTTTGCAAATATATTAGCAAAAAGTTCACACTCAGCCCTGTTCAATGACTGGTAGACTTTTGAAGATCAGATGATTTGCCTTTTTTGATTTTAAGCTATGGTTCTGTGACATGGGACTGAGCAGAGCTGTGACCATCAGTCTTGGAAGGTTCTTTGATAGCTTTATGTGTGCATGTGTGAACATGCTCCTGTGTGCACACACACATATGCATACACATATGCATGTGAGTAACTTCCTCCCTCTCCCTGCCCCCTGGCCCTTGAGCGAGATTCCTAGTAACAAGAACCGTAACTGTTTCACCGGCTCCTCAGAACATGCTGTGTACCTTTCGCGCAGGATATACACAAGAAAAAGTTGGAAGGAAGATAGGATGTTTTCAGTATTACGATTGTCTTACCAAGGTTTTCCTTCAAGTGTGATTTCAGTTATGTCTCCATACCCCACTGTTACAATTCATAGGCCGGCCACAATTTGGTCTCTGCTTGGCTGCCTCCCTTAACTTTATTCAGGTCTCTGAATGTCACCTTATCAAGGAGGCAGCACTCCCACCCCATCTCTCTCCGTCCCCTCACCCTGCCTTATTAGTTTTTATACCATTTCTCACCACTGCCCTATTGTGTATTTATTTATTTATTTATTTATTTATTTATTTATTTATTGACTGTCCCACCCCACTAGAACGTCAGATTTAGTGTATTCATGATGCCTCCCCAGCACTTAGAGCAGGGCACGGCACATCATAAGCATTCAATAAATACTTGCAAATGAATGAACAAACCAATAAGCCAGGGGGCCATTTTCAGACCTGTGAACCTGAGTTCCCCAAGAGCCTTATAGTTCACTGGGACATCCCCAGACCCAAAGACACGTTAAGCATGGTCTATAGAGAGGATACCTGATGTGTCTTGGTATGTTTTCAACTATATGCAGATACTGTTGTGATTAATAAAATTCATTTCAACACATCATCGAAGATTTTGACCATTACATATTTTCTCGGTCAGTGGCTACCAGAAGTACAACTCCCCCATCCATGAGTGTTCTGAAGTTTTTTTTTTTTAATATTTTGCCATACACAGATTTTTTCACCATACTATAATTTTAATATTCCCTTATACATTATAAAGATGGGAATTACTGATCCTAAAGTTTGCTAGGCCAAAAATAAAGTAACTTGATCTTAGTTACTTACGTTAGCCTTAAAGCAAAGGAGAGTGGCATGATGGCCATTATCAGCAACTTGGCTTTTAAAATAGCTCGACTTCTTCCTTCAGAGACTGATACTTGATTTTTTTTTAATTTTTTTTTTAACGTTTATTTATTTTTGAGACAGAGAGAGACAGAGCATGAACAGGGGAGGGGCAGAGAGAGAGGGAGACACAGAATCGGAAACAGGCTCCAGGCTCTGAGCGGTCAGCACAGAGCCTGATGCGGAGCCCGAACTCACGGATCGTGAGATCATGACCTGAGCTGAAGTCGGACCCTTAACTGACCAAGCCACCCAGGCGCCCCTTGATTTTTTTTTTTATACCTCCACACAGCATTTGAGGTGAAAATGCCAGTCTTTAGGATATCACCTGAAGTTTCTCACCCCAGATTTATCGTTTGGGAAAAAGCCTTGCCTAAAAGTATATTTTGGGGCCAGTCTTTGTTTCAAGTGACTGTGGTACCCCTGTGCCCGCTGTAAAACCCAGAAGGATAAATTTGCTGGCTTGGTAGAAGGAGAAATGATCTCATGGGACCCTCTCAGCCCAGAAAATTAGTGATCGCAAAGGCAGCTGTTTCTACTTCCCACACCGCTTTAGGCCTTTGAGAACTTGGGGCCTTAGTTTCCAGACTCTCTGGGGAGAACCTGACCTCTTCCACACCACACACATCTTTGGAGGAAAACAGCGAGAGGAGGTGGGTTACCAACTGTACTAGTTTCCAAGATGGCTGCGCCAAAGTCTCACAAATTGGGTGGCCTCGAACAGCAGAAACTTGTTATCTAACAGTACTAGAGGCTGGAAGTCTGCAGTTAAGGAGCCAGCAAGGCTGGTTCCCTCTAAGGGCTCTGAACTTTCGGTGACGACCAGGAATCCTTGGTGTTCTCTGGTTTGTAGGTACATCACTCCAGTCTCTTGCTTCTGTCTTCACGTGGTGTTCTCCCTGTGCGTCTGTATCTCTTCGTCTTAAAAGAGCACCAGTCACATTGGGTTAGGGTCTATCTTAATGACCTCATCTTAACCTGAGATATCTGCAAAAACCCTACTTCCAAGTAAGATCACAGTCACTGATTACAGAAGTTAGGACTTTAACTTATCTTTTTGGAGGACACAGCTGAGCCAATAACACCATCGAATTGCCGTTATATCAAGATGGTAATTGTAAGTAAAATTAGCCCCAATGTAAAACCCATAGAAATGGCCTTGCTGATTTTATGGTGTTGAAACAAATGACCAAAGAAAGGAAGGAACGAAAGAAGTTCAACATGGCACTCTAACGGGTAAAAAAAATGTACCGTCCTTACCTCTCTGTTATTAATAGGGATTTTTAACATTTCTTAAAAATATAATTACAACCTAACTCTAGAACAATGAAGTGATAGAATTCCTTCCCCCACCGATTCATTTATAGTAGAGGATGCTCTTGGATATCTGCTTATCTTACCTTTCTGCACCCAGCCCAGAGAGCTCTCAGGAGGCCCAGCGATCTAAGACTCCATATTAGAGATTTCCATAGCTGGTCACTCAGCCTGCTCCATGGACCAACTCTCCCAAGTTTCCTCTGCCTTGAATGCCAAGACCCTGCCATTCCCTGCCGGACCCTACCTGGATACCCCACCCATGCTCTGGAACAAAGCCAATGATTCCCAACTATTTTGAAGACTCTACTTCATATAAATATAGTTTAGGGATACTTAGTCCTTCCCCATGATAGCACTTGTAGAATCCTTTATTTAAGAAAAGCCACTCTGCATTTTATTTTACTAGTTACAAATATATTTGAAACTAATATATGTTTGAGAAATAAAACTTCTCAATTTGTGAAATAAATTATCTTGCAAATATTTTTGCAAATATGTATTCATCTCTATTGCTTTTCTTCTGTGAGGACTAACCAAACTTGAGTAGGCTTTACTCATTTACCAAATATTTATTAAGCATATAAAGGTAAGGCATATATACCCTGATAATGGCTAAAACAGAGTTTGAAAGTTATTACTTAATTAATATAATAAATTATACCAACATTTATATGGAAATATGTATGACTAGATAATTATAATCAGAGTGCTTCCCCAGTTGAAAATAATGCATTTCGATGAGCATACAGTTGTTAAATTCTGTAAGCATATATTTGATTGTATGTTGTTATAATTATACCTGAATTAAGAATACATATTGGGGCACCTGGGTGGCTCAGTCGGTTAGGTGACCGACTTCGGCTCAGGTCATGATCTCGCAGTTCATGGGTTTGAGCCCCGTGTCGGGCTCTGTGCTGAACACTTGCTCGGAGCCTGGAGCCTGCTTCAGATTCTGTCTCCTTCTCTCTCTGCCCCTTCCCTGCTTGTGCTCTGTCTCACTCTGTCTCTCCAAAATAAATAAATATAAAAAAAAAATTTTTTTTTAATTTTTTTAATGTTTTTATTTATTTTTGAAACAGAGCATGAGCAGAGGAGGGGCAGAGAGAGGGGGAGACGCAGAATCTGAAGCAGGCTCCAGGCTCTGAGCTGTCAGCACAGAGCCCGATGCGGGGCTCAAACCCATGGAGTGTGAGATCATGACCTGAGCTGAAGTCGGACGCCCAACCGACTGAGCCACCCAGGCACCCCCCAAAAAAATTTTTAATACATATTGAATACAAATACAAACACGTGACACTTATACAGGGGTTTACATTTTATTGAATACTTTCATGTAGATACCATAGCCAAAACTCAAAAATCGCTCTTCTGCAAAGTTAGATTACAACATCGTGTTTTAAGGTATTAACAAGCTTACTTGACTTTCCTTCGTTAGAGTTTGACTCTTTAACATCACCATATAATTATATTTATGTGAAGAAATAGAAAGAAGGCAGAGTGTCCATATGTTCATTTCAGCCTGGGTGGCTAAATGGCTTATTACAGTCAATGCATGAAAATGGCCTAGATTGAATAAATTAGCGAAATCACAAAAGGAAACCACTGTAGGAAATAGTTTTACACATGTAATTGCTGAAATCCTCTAGTGAATGTGTCAATCTGTACTAACTAAATAAATTTGTTTATAGACATGTTCTGTATTAGCTTCCACTCTTTCACAGCCCTTTGCCAAACAAAATCCCACTAGAAGTAGGATGTTCACACCCGAGTAGGAGTTTCTTGGATAAATATTTTTACTATATGGAGACCAAAACCACTTCTACAAATTTCAGACTTTGATTGAAATACTATATTTCTTTAGCTTTTTTTTTTCCTCCCATCTTTTCTCCTGGTAGCTACTCGTGCAGTGTATTACCTCCTCTCACCTCCCAGCCAGCCAGAGGCTGGCTACATGCACAGGGGGCCAGTGGACCCCGAGAGTGATGGGACCTGCCTGGTCAAGTCGCTACCTCCGCCACAGGGACCGGACAGGCAAAGAAAGGTTCATGTGCAAAATAGCTTTTTCCTTTCTTTCTCCTAAAGCCTACTTGAAGTGATTCACTGAATTAATTTCACTGTAGAAATTACACATCCTGAAGCCATACTTTGTAGATCGCCTCGCTTACATTTCATTTGAGTGTTAGGTGAATAGAATACATAAAGGTAGAATTCATTCAGCCCTTCCTCCAGAAATCATGGTACGAGTTCTTGAAGTATAACTGCCACATTCTTCCGTAAAGATGACTCTGATCTCAACTTTTGCCAGCTAGTCTGGCACAAGGATGTCAACTGATTTCTAATTCTCTAGTCCAGAATTGGTGCTGAATTTTTCATAGGCCTAAAGATCTGCTTTTCAAATTTGGCTGGTGACTAATAAAAGAAAATATTTTCTTAAATTCTTTAATAGTAACAACTTCTGTTCAACATGAAATTAAGAACCTTTTTTTATTCGAGTATAGTTGACACACAGTGCTACATTAGTCTCGGGTATATGGCATAGGGGTTCAACAACAGCATTATGTTCTCCCAAGTGTGGCTACTATCTGTCACCATGCAACACTATTACAATACCATTGACTATGTTGTCTATGCTGTACCTTTTATTCCTGTGACTTATTCATTCTTTTTAATGTGCTAAACCTAAAGCTCACTGTTTTTTGAGAGACTGTATAACCAGTAAGCAGCAGATTTGGACAACAGCATGATACGGGTGATCTAGAACAATGCAGTATCCAATTTACTGTGACCCAAATAGTCTGCCTTACTCAGGTTTGATTAGAATTACAGGTGCTAGGGGCGCCTGGGTGGCTCAGTCAGTTAAGCGTCTGACTTCGGCTCAGGTCACGATCTCGCGGTTCGTGAGCTCGAGCCCCACGTCGGGCTCTGTGCTGACAGCTCGGAGCCTGGAGCCTGCTTCGGATTCTGTGTCTCTCCATCTCTCAGCCCCTCCCCTGCTCATGCTCTGTGTCTCTCTGTCTCTCGGTAATAAATAAACGTTAAAAAAAAATAAAAAAAAAAAAATAACAGGTGCTAAAATGAGCACTGTTACTTCAATATCAATAATATATCTTGGGGCGCCTGGGTGGCGCAGTCGGTTAAGCGTCCGACTTCAGCCAGGTCACGATCTCGCGGTCCGTGA
The DNA here is from genome assembly GCF_028749965.1 of Puma concolor. Taxonomy (NCBI): domain Eukaryota; kingdom Metazoa; phylum Chordata; class Mammalia; order Carnivora; family Felidae; genus Puma; species Puma concolor. The sequence goes on along the minus strand of NC_141671.1, from coordinate 43,651,995 downwards.
GTTCAAGCCCCACGTCGGGCTCTGGGCTGATGGCTCAGAGCCTGGAGCCTGTTTCCGATTCTGTGTCTCCCTCTCTCTCTGCCCCTCGCCCGTTCATGCTCTGTCTCTCTCTGTCCCAAAAATAAATAAACGTTGAAAAAAAAAAAATTTAAAAAAAAATAAATAAATAATATATCTGAGTTGGTATAGTCCCATACCTTAGAGGATTTAGTCATTTAGTATGATAGCTGTGCTCAAATTAATCTTTCCCACTGGAGAACACACTTTGCTTATTCGTGATATTTAGAAGGTAGATTTTTGAAATGGCTAAGATAAGACAGACTGTAAATGTCTGTGGCAAATTCCATTAATACAACTCTGTTACAGAAATATAGGTGTGTGGTATGTCCAAGGCGAAAGAACACGCCCATAGTGTCTCAAGAACACCTAATTAGGGAAAGGCACGGAGGAAGCATGCCTGTCATTGTCTGTACACAGCAGGTCAGTTTTGAAATAGACGTCAAGAGAAAGTATTCCAATGTTTAAAACTACTTGATTTTTTAGAACAGTTTCAGTTTCACAGCAAAATTGAGCGGAACGTACAGATACTTCCCACATACCCCTTGCTCCACACATGCATAAGCCTCCCCCATTATCCGCATCCCCCACTAGAAGGGAGCATCTGTGACATTTCATGAGCCTCCAGTGACACATCATTATCACCCACCGTCCACAGTTTACATTAGGGTTCACTCTTGGTGTGGAGCATTCTAGGGGTTTGGACAAATGTATAATGACATCTATCTATCACAGTACTATCCGTCATAGCAGAATACTTTCCCTACCCTAAAAATCCCGCGTTCTGCTTACTTATTCCCCCTTCACCTCTGTCACCTGACAGCCACTGATCTTTTCCGGTTTCCATAGTTTTGCCTTTTCCAAAATATCATATACCTGGAGTCATACAATGTGTAGCCTCTTTCGATTGCCTTATTTCACTCAGGAATATGTATTTAACTTTCCTCCATGCCTTTTCATGCCTTAATATCAGATTTCTCTTTAGTAGTGAATAACAAGCCATTGTCTGAAAGTACCACGACCTATTTATCCATTCACCCACTGAAGGATGTCTTAGTTGCTTCCAAGTTTTGGCGATTATGAATAAAGCTGCTATAAATATCCATGTGCAGGTTTTTGCGTAGACCTAAGTTTTCGACTCCTGTCGATAAATACCAAGTGGTGCGATTGCTGGATCATACGGTAAGAGTGTGTTTAGTTCTGTAAGAAATTGTCAAGGGGCGCCTGAGTGACTCAGTTGAGCATCATGACTTCGGCTCAGGTCATGATCTCACGGTTTGTGAGTTCAAGCTCTCGCGTTAGGCTCTGCGCTGACAGTTCGGAACCTGGAACCTGCTTTGGATTCTGTGTCTCCCTCTCTCTCTGCCCCTCCCCCACCCACTGTCTGTCTCAAAACTAAATAAACATTAATTTAAAAAAAAAAAAAAGAAGAAGAAAAAGAAATCACCAAACTGCCTTCCAAAGTGGCTGTGCCATTTTGTATTTCTACCAGTAATGCCTGAGAGTTCCTGTTGCTCTACATTTTCACTAGCATGTATTGTGTTCAGGGTTTGGGATTATGGCCATTTTAATGAATGTGTAGTGGTACCTCATTTTAATTTACATTTCCACATATGATGTGGAACATCTTTTCATATTCTTATTTGCCATCCATATATGTTCTTTGGTGATCTGCCTCGTAAGTTCCTTGGCCCATTTTTAAATCAGATTGTTTTCTTACTGTTGAACATTAAGAGTTCTTCATATATTTTAGATAACAGTCTTAATATTTTACAAATATTTTCTCCCAGTCTGTGGCTTGTCTTCTCATTCTCTTGACAGTTTCTCCTGCAGAGAAGAACTTTTTAACTTCACTGAAGCCCAGCTTCCTAATTTTGTCTTTCATGGTTCATGACTTTGGTATTGTATCTAAAAAACCATCACCAAACCCAAGGTTATCTAGATTTTCTCCTGTTATCGCGTTGGAGTTTTAGAGTTTTGCATTTTTACATTTGGGTCTGTGATCCGTTTTCAGTTCGTTTTTGTGAATGGTTTCAGATCTGTGACTAGATTCATTTTTTTTTTAATTTTTTTTTAACATTTATTTATTTTTGAGACAGAGAGAGACAGAGCATGAACGGGGGAGGGGCAGAGAGAGAGGGAGACACAGAATCCGAAACAGGCTCCAGGCTCTGAGCAGTCAGCACAGAGCCCGACGCGGGGCTCGAACCCACGGACAGTGAGATCGTGACCTGAGCCGAAGTCAGACGCTTAACCGACTGAGCCACCCAGGCGCCCCTAGATTCATTTTTTGCATGTGTATGTCTAGTTAGCCCAACACCAAGTGTTGAAAAGACTCTCTTTGTTGCATTTTATTGCCTTTGCTCCTTTGTCTAGGATCCCGTTGACTATATTTCTGTGTATCTATTTCTGGGCTCTCTATTCCATTCCACTGATCTGTCTCTTCTTTTGCCAATACCACACTGTCTTGATTACTATAACTTCATAAGCCTTGCAATTGGGGAGTCAGTGATGCAATTTTATTTTTCTCCTTGGCTCTTTTGAGTCTCTTGCCGCTCCATATAAACTTTAGAATCAGTTTTTGATTATCCCTAAAATAACTTGCTGGGATTTTTTATTAAAATTGCTTTGTAACTGTAGATCAAGTTAGAAAGAACTGACATCTTGACAATGTTGAGTCCACCTATCCATGAACATGGATGATCTCTCCATTTGTTTAGTTCTTGTTTGATTTCTTTCATCAGAGGTTCGTAGTTTTCCTCATATAGATCTTGTACTTATTTTGTTAGCTTTATACCTAAGTGTTTCTTTTTGTGGTGCTAATGTAAGTGATAGTGTGTTTTTAATTTCAAATTCCACTTGTTTATTGCTGGTGTATAAGAAAACGGTTTACTTCTGTATATTAACCTTGCATCCTGGGGCACCTGGGTGGCTCAGTTAAGCGGCCCACTTCGGCTCAGGTCATGATCTCGCTGCTCATGGGTTCAAGCCCCACATCAGGCTCTGTGCTGACAGCTCAGAGCCTGGGGCCTGCTTCAAATTCTGTGTCTCCCTGTCTCTCTGCCCCTCTCCCACCCACACTCTGTGTCTCTCTGTCTCTTTCTCAAAAATAAATAAACATTAACCTTGCATCCTGCATCTTTGCTATATTCACATATTAGTTTGGGGAATGTTTTTGTTGATTCTTTTAGATTTTATTCATAGATGATCATGTCATCTGCAGACAAAAACAGTTTTATTTCTTCCTTCCCAATTTGTGTGCCTTTTATCTCCTTTTCTTGTCTTATTGAATTAGTTAGGACTGCCAGTGCGATGTTGAAAAGCAGTGGTGAGAGGAGACATTCTTGCCATTCATGCCTCTATTTCTAGTCTACTGAGAGTTTTTATCATGCGTGGGTTTTGGATTTTGTCAAATGCTTTTTCTGCACCTGCTGATATGATCATGTGACTTTCTTTCACCTGTTTATGTGGTAGATTACGTTAATTGATTTCCAAATGTTGAATCAGCCTCACGCACCTAGAATAAATTCTACTTAATCACGACATATAATTTTTTGTATACATAGCCAGATTCAATTTACTAATATTTTGTTGGGGATTCTTGCATCTCTGTTTATGAGAGATACTGATCTATAGTTTTCCTGTAATGTCTTTGTCTCATTTTGGTATTAGAGTAATGCTGACCTCATAGAATGAATTAAGACATAATTCCCTCTGCTTGTATCTTCTGAAAGAGACTGCCATGAACTGTTCTAATCTCTTCCTGAAATGTTTGGTAGAAATCACCAATGAGCCCACCTGGACCTGTTGCTTTGTGTTTTAGGTTATTAACTATTGATTCAACTTCCGTAAGAGATCTAGGTTTATTCAGATTGTCTGTTTCTTGTATGGGTTTTAGCAGATTGTGCCTTTCAAGGAATTGGTCCATTTCATCTAAGTTATCAGATTTCTGGGCTTAAGTTTTTCCATAATATTCCTTTATTACCCTTTTAATAGCCATAGGATAGTGATGTCTACTGTTTCATTGCTGATACTAGAAATTTGACTCCTCTCTCTTTTTTTCTTAGCCTGATTACATGGCTTATGGATCGTACTGATCTTTTCAAAGAACTGCCTGTGTGTGGATTTTTTTTCTATTGATTTCCTGTTTTCAATTTCATTGATTTCGGCTCTAACTTTAATTATTTCTATTCTGCTGCTCAGTTTCAATTTTAATTTGCTCTCATTTTGTAGTTTCCTAATGTGAAAGCTTAGATGAATGATTTTGCATCTGTCTTATTTTCTAATATAGGCATTCAATGCTATATATACATTTCCTTCTAAACTAGTTTTGCTGCATCCCACAAATTTTGATCAGTTGGGTTTTCATTTCTGTTCAGTTCAAAATGTTTTTAACTTCTTTTGAGATTTCTTCTGTATCGCATGTATTACTTAGAAATATGTTGTTTAATTTGCAAGTGTTTTGGAAATTTTCCAAGTATCCATTATCGATTTCTAGTCTCAATTCGTTGTGGTCTGAGAGTAGACATTGCATGATTCCTGTTCTTTTAAATTTGTTAGGGTATGTTTTGTGGCCCCAAATGTGGCCTGTGTTGGTGAATGTTCCACGGAGGCATGAACAGAATTTGTAATCTCTTGTTGGAAGGAGTAATCTACAGATGTTCATTATGTCCAGTTGTTTGATGGTATTATTGAGATCCACCCTGTGCTCACTGATTTTCCGAGTGCTGGATCTGTGCATTTCTGATGGAAGGGTGTTAAAGTCTCCAACTACAGTAGTGGATTCATCTGTTTGTCCTTGCAGTTCTGTCAGTTTTTGCCTCCCATATTCCTACTCCGTTGTTAAGTGTACACCTGTTAAGGATTGTTATAACTTTCTTGCCATAAAGTTTGCCATGTATGAAGTTAACATAGCTACTCCTACTTGTGATTACTGTTAGCATGGTATACCTATCTCCATCCACTTACCTTGAATCTATATGTGTCTTTATATTTTTTTACATTTATTTATTTTTGAGAAACAGAGTGAGACAAAGTGTGAGTGGGGGAGGGGCAGAGAGAGAAGGAGACACAGAATCTGAAGCAGGCTCCAGGCTCTGAGCAAGCGGTCAGCACAGAGCCTGATGCAGGGCTCGAACCTACAAACTGTGAGATCATGACCTGAGCTGAAGTCGGACGCTCAACCAACTGAGCCACCCAGGTGCCCGCCCCAATATGTGTCTTCATATTTAAAGTGGGTCTCTTATAGACAATATATACTTGGGTCTTATTTTTTGATCTATTCTGGTAATCTCTGACTTTTGATCAGTGCATTTAGACCATTGACATTCAAAGTGATTATTGATATTATTCGATTAATACCTACCATATCTGTGGGGTGCCCAGGTGGCTCAGTCAGTTAAACGTCAACTCTTGATTTCGGGTCAGGTCATGATCCCACAGTTCATGAGATCGAGCTTTATGTCTTAGGATTCTCTCTCTCCCTCTGTCTCGCTGCTGCCTCCCTGACTTGGGCCCACTCTGTCTCCCAAACAAACTTAAAAAAAAATTTTTTTTTTACCATATTTGTTACTGTTTTCTAGAGTTGCCCTCATTCTTTGTCCCCATTTTTGACTTCTAATATTTTTCTGCCCTTTGTGATATTAATTGAGCATTTTATATTATTTCACCTTCTCTCCTTTCTTGGCATATCAGTTATATTCCTTTTTTTTTAACTTGTTTTAGTTGTTGACCTAGAATTCACAATATATAGATTTACAGCTAATGAAAATCTACCTTCCAGTAACACTACCCATTGATAGATAGTGGAATACCTTATAAGCACAAAATCCTCTGAATTCCTCCCTCCTGTCTCTTGTATCATTGCTGTCATTCATTTCATCCATACTTAAGTATATACATAAGCCTGTGGATATATACAACATAATCAATTATACTGTTGCTTTATTTTGAACAAACTGTTTCCTGTTAGATCAAGCATAAAAGTAAAAGTTTTTATTTTACCTTCAATTATTCCTTCTCCAGTGTTCTTCCTTTCTTAATTAGACCCAAGTTTCTGACCTATTTTCCTTTTCTCTAAAGAATTTTTTTTGGGAGAAGAGATGGAGGAGAGAGAATGCAAGCTAGGGAGGGACAGAGAGAGAGAGAGAGAGAATCTTAAGCAGGGCTCCATCCCATGACCATGAGATCATGACCTGAGCCAAAATCAACAATTGGACACTCAACTGACTGAGCCACCGAGGTGCCCCAAGATTTTTTTTAAATGTTTCCTGAAAGGCAGTGCTAACAACCAAAAAAAAAAAACCCTCAATTTTTGTTGTCTGACAAAGTCTATATTTCTACTTTACTTTTCAAGGATTATATCATAGGGTATAGAATTCTAGGTTTATAGTTTCATTCTCTCAATGCTTTAAATATCTTTCTCTACTTTTCTTGTTTACATGGCTGTGAAGAGAAGTCAAATGTAGTTCTTACCTTTGCTCCTCTATAGGTAAGGTGTTTTTTTTCTCCTCTGGCATCTTTAAGTATTTTTTATTTTCTATAGTTTCTATATGATATGCCTAGGTTTTGTATTGGTTTTTGGTTTTCTGGGGGGTTTGTTTGTGGGCATTTTGTTTGTTTGTTTCGGAGAGGATGGGTATTATTCTGCTTGGTGTTCTCTAAGCTCCCTGGATCTGTGGTTTTGTGTCTGTCATTAGTTTGGGGCAGTTCTTAGTCATTATGTTTTCAGATATTTTTCTATTCCTTTTTCTTCTCCTTCTGATATTCACGTTCTGCGTGTTACACTGTTTGTAGCTGTCCCACAGTTATTGGATATTCTGCTCTGTTTTTTATAGCCTTTTTTAGTCTTTGCTCTTCAGTTTTGGAGGTTTCTAACGAGGTATCCTCATGCTCAGTTTCTTTCTTTAGCTGTATCCTTCTACTAACAAACCCATCAATGGCATTCTTCATTCCTAGTATAGTGTTTTCTATCTCTAGCATTTCTTTTTTATTCTTTCTTAGAATTTCCATCTCTTTGCTTACATTGCCAATCTGTTCTTGCATGTTATCTACTTTATCCATTAAAGCCTTTAGCTTCTTAATCATAGTTGCTTTAAATCCCTGGTCTCTTCATTCCAGCATGCCTGTCATAAATGGGTCTGCTTCTGATACTTGTTCTGTTTTGCCTTTCAGTATGCCTTCTCATTTTGTCTTAATAGCCAGGCATGATGTAGTGGGTAAAAGGAATGTTATAAATAGGCGTTTTTTTAATGTGGTGGTAAAAAGGAGGGGGAGAGAATCATCCTCTACTAGTATGATTATGTCTCAGTCTTTTAGCAAGCACGTGCCTCTGGATTGTGAACTTCACAAGTACTTCTTAATCTTTCCCTCTCCGACCACCCCCCTGTTAGATGGACAGGATGGCCACAGTAGGCTTAAGTTGGGTATTTCCCTTTTCCCAGGTCAGTTAGATTCTGATAAAACCCCAGCCAAGTTAGGACTCTGGTTAAATAGTTTCTCTTCAGGGTAGATCTTGTTGAGAAAAATAGAATGCTCTGCCATATATCAAAATGGTTTTTTTCCCCCTCCCTGCCCAAAACATGAGATTTTTCTGTGATATTCACTGTGAGGACCTGGTAGGGCTCCAGGAGGTAAAACTCACAAAAGTGTGGTCCCTCTTCCCTGTCTCCCATGACTGAGTTCCCTTAGAGTGTTACCTCTCAGATTTGTCCACACGTGCTTCTAGCAATTTGTCCATCACAGTTCACGTTTCTCTACCCTGGCATTGGTCCCCATGGGGGTTTCTGCTTGCAGGTGTGTGCTTCAGTAAGTTGTGATTCTCTGTATTCTCCTGTCTGTCTTTCTGATTTTAGGAGAAGTCTTTTGCCCTGTGACCATACTTCTCTTTTGGATCTGAGTTGTTGATTTTCCAGTTTGTTCAGCTTTTAGGTATTGTCAGGACAGAATGGCAACTGCCAGGCTTTTTATTGCATGCCAGACCAGAACTGCAAGTCCTCAGATTCTTCCAGTTTAATATGAAGAGTTTATATCAGGCCCTAAAGCAGTGATTCAAAAGAATTGCTTGAATGCTTATGTAACATGAGCATTTCTTACCTGAATTTTGATAAACCCTTCAGTGGTAAATAGTGTGGGTTTAATATTTATTGTGGCCAGCCTAGCTTATAGACTGGCATTTGGGAATAAGATAAGTAAGCCCTATCTCCTCTGGGTCTCACCTAGAACACTTCTCTGACCTGCTACCCATTCCCCTCCCCCCACCCCCAGCTCAGTTCTCAGCTGAGTATCTTTGCCTTCGGGAAGTCTCCTTGATCAGCACCACCCACATGTACTGCCTCCTCATGTGGTCCCCCTACACCCTCTTCTCATTCTGTAACTCTCTTCACTTCTGCCATTTCTCATTCAATATGTCTCCTCCATTAGACTGTTCAACGTGAAGGGGAGGAACCACATCTGTGATCACTGTCGTATCCACTGCAACTCGCACTCTGTGTTGCTGAATAAATAAATGAATGATAGTAGGTTCATACAGAAATATGCAGGAGATATAGCTCAGGGGTAGCATTTGACTGCATACAGAAATATGCCTTCACAGGTAGCTACCACATGCGGTTGATATTATTAACAACAGTGCCCTGATTATTCTCTCATAATTATATTGCTCATTGCCTTCAAAATTTTCTTAAGAACCTTAATTATATTTTATTTACCATTCTAAATTGGTATCGTGATCATCGGTAAACAGCTATTGCTATCCTTGTTCTTATCCCTTGTGTTACATTTTTTGATTTGGCAAGGGCCGTTGAGGGAGTATTTTTCTTTTTCTTTTTATCTTGCATCATTGTTGAAGGCTTTGAAAATGCAGTTAAGTAACAGTGCCACATAACCAAGATGGTAAAAAAAAAAAAAAAAAAGTGTGTTAAACGATCTACCATAAATTTGCTATTAATTGTGATTTTCAGTAACAGAATATTTGGACGTAAAATGTTTAGACACAACCAAACAATTTGACAGCATTGCTCCAGATGACTTGGATCCTCTTTTTCTGGCAAACGAGGCACTTGGCTTCACCAGTGCAACAGTTTTTACTCCTGGCAGATAACAATAATGAGAAGCCCAGAAACACTCCCCAGGGGAACTGAGAACTAATATCAGAATAACCATTTGCTTTGCAGTGTTGTTTACGGTTGAACTATTAAGGTCACTAATTTATTTGTCTTAACAACCACTACTGATGGTTATCTTGTGAAATGATAAGTGTGTGGTCTGAGCCTAATTTTTAGGAGCCGAGCATATCCCGGCCCTGCTCTGATGGCAAACACATGTCAGCATTTCTCATTGTTGTCCAGAGGAAGCTAAGCTGTTTGCTAGTCAAATATATTCATTCAATAGATGATCATTTATTAAGCACCTACTTATTGGCCGTGCATCGGGTTATGCCCTCGATATACAGAGATAAATAAAATAGCAAGTTCCCTGCCTTCTGGAGGCTATGAGTCCGTCAAGAGAAATGAGAATTAAGTGTTGTTAGACCTGAGCCCATCCCCCCCCTGCCAAGTGGAGATTTTGGTTACTAACTCCTGCCAGTGTGACACTGTTTACACATATACTTATGTGTGTTTGCAACTTGGAATAACTTCAGACATCTGTTTTTTTGATTGTTTGCACTATAAAATAGCTGAAGAAGAGCTTATTATTGGCATTAAATTAGTATTAACCATAGATGTGTTTATTTAGATGCATACAGTATCATAGAAAGAATAATTTATATGTAGAAATGGTTTACTTTTAGTCCCCTATAAAATGACTAAAAATACCATTGACGAAAAAACCTTTTCTCTGAAATACGATGTTGTTTGTATCAGCCACTTAATTATTTTGCTGCACAACAACAAAAATTGACACATCGCATATGTAAATCAATTAGCATGACTTGGACGTTAGAAATTACAATTTTTGATAGCTACATTTTAATTTAGAGATGTTCATATTCAGAACACTGAAATAACTTAGTAATCAGAATATGACATAGACTTAGAGAAAACCATGCATAAAATGACAAGTTCCTCAAGATTTATAGGCTCCCAGTTACTTGGAATAGAATGAGAGTTAAGGCTATGTCTTTTTCCCATTCTTCCAGCCAGAGAAGACCTCTTATTTAAAGGGCAGGGCTCCCTCCACTGTTCTTAAATCAAGGCTCTGCTGTCTGACGAACTGCCCTCCATGATTTTCACAGGGTATTTATAACATTGGGAAGTATACACAAAGAGGAAAATGTTTAATGAAGAGCTTTGCATGTTACGGTGCTATACATCATATGGTTCAATTTAGATGCTCTGAAATATCAGAGTCAGAATGAAATTATCAAGAGGGGAAAAGTCACATGGCATTGGTACAAACAAGATGTGCCTCTTTGTATTTATGTTTGCTAATGAAATTCAGCCATGGTTCCCACTTTGATTTTAAGAGTCCTAGACCACCATTCAGTTTTATTCATAGTAATTAAATCTCTTGCCCACACGCAGACACAAGGGCAGCAAGAAAAGGGGGCACATTTTATCTTTTAAAAAACTATTACATATTAAAACAAAACAGTATGTCTCTCAGGGCACAGTCCCCTCCTTAGTTAGGCAAGTGGAGGGCTTGGGAGAGGGCTTGCACTCTGAATCCAAAGACCCCACAGGGGGCAGGGCTGAATTTGGGCATCTGGGGGCAGTGGAATTTGAGACAACTTGATAGAGTCCCTAGTGTTGCTGCCAGAAGAAAGGTAGAAAAAGGCCAGATAGGGCTGATGGCTCGGACCCTGGAGCCTGTTTCCGATACTGTGTCTCCCTCTCTCTCTGCCCCTCCCCCGTTCATGCTCTGTCTCTCTGTGTCCCAAAAATAAATAAACGTTGAAAAAAAAAATTAAAAAAAAAAAAGAAAAAGGCCAGATAGAAGCACAATCTGTTTTTGCTGGTAAAACTTGGCAGTAGCGGGGGGAGGACAGAAAGGAGGGCTCACTTAGCAGTCTTGTGAAACAACATTTATACAAGAAATTCAGAGATGTACCTACCTTCCCACCCCAACTCAACCGACTATTTTAAGTCAAACACCTAGGCTAACTTAGTAAGGACTAACAAAAGCCTGGTTGCTTCTGGTTTGCTCCACTCCCTCCCCACCTTTTCCCTCCAGCAAAGCCAAGCCAGTGGCTGTAGGACCTCTGCCCTCTGTGCCCTTTTCATCGGTGTGCTGTGGGGAAGAGAACTTGGGAAACCCCAGGACCTTGGTAACCAGGGTAGCTCCTGTAGTGCACAAATCACCTAAAATGCAAAGGGTCTCCCCTGCACTTGGTTCATTGGGAGTTGGCGGGAGCTTGGGAAAGGGCGAATGCATGCTTCACGTCTTTTTATTGTCCTTTTTACTCCTGGATGTAACTCAAATTGGCCAACTCCAAACAGATCCAGGCAGGCCGTATCATTTGCTCAGGCTTAAATCAGACACTGAGCATAGTCTTAGTAAGACTTCTATCGGAATACATAGTATGTCACCCCCTGAAGGTCCCAAAGATGCATACTTTTGCCATAGAACCTTTCAACCATGTTTACCTTACTTATTTTGATATTTCATCCATTTATCAAAATTATTATTTTGGGCACTTAGGGAAATTAAGTGATTCTCCAAGGGAGAGCTAATCGTGTAGCAGAAGAGCCAGAAGTAGAAAGTAAAGCTCATAATGGCCTGCCTTGTTCTAACTACTCAGCTGTACTGTTTTAGACATCATTAAATCCCTCCCCACCTCCAACCTCCTTCTCAGTCCCTTCACTTTTGTTCTGCTCCCAAGGGCTCTTAATCCGGAAAAACACTTCTTTCCCTACATCTGTTTTCCCCATCAGGGTCAGGGAAGCTAAACACATAGCTCTGGGCAGAAGGAGAACCATCCATAACAAGCCCTAGACAGAGTCAGGAATCCTGGACTGACCAGTGATGAGTCTCTCTCTCTCTCTCTCTCTCTCTCTCTCTCTCTCTCTGTCAGCATTAGTTTTTTCATCTGTTAAATTAGGAATTGGACGAAAGGAGTTCACAAGATACTTTCCTATCCCAAAATTGTATTGTTCTTTGATTCTAGATATAAGCAAAGGGTTTTGTTCAGCTTGGTTTAGCAGGCTTTCCAAATTGCGTTTTCATTTTGGAATTAAACGTGGTGTGGCAGGCAGTCTGAAGGACTGTGCTCCTTAAAGTGGCATCCCATGGGGCGCCTGGGTGGCTCAGTCAGTTGAGCGTCCGACTTCGGCTCAGATCATGATCTCTCTGTCAGTGAGTTCAAGTCCTGCATCGGGCTCTGTGCTGACGGCTCAGAACCTGGAGCCTGCTTCGGATTCTGTGTCTCCCTCTCTCTCTGCCCCTCCCCCACTTGTGCTGTCTCTTTCTGTCTCTCAAAAATAAATAAATGTTAACAAAAAAAATTTTTTTTTCTTAAAAGTGACATCCCAGCATCTGGGAAGGTAAAAAAAAAAAAAAAAATGATGACCCTCAAGTGAGAAATTTGAGAGATACAGCAGGTAACCTGCTGTTGTCTGGGTAAAAGGCAGACAACCTTAATATCTGTTTCTTCTATATTAAATTAAATTCCAGTATGAGAATTTCTATTGAGAAATATCATTTATGGGGCCCCGGGGTGGCTCAGTCAGTTAAGCATCCAACTCTTGATTTTGGCTCAGATCATGATCTCACGGTTCATGAGATCAAGCCCTGCATCAGACTCCACGCTGAGTTTGGAGCCTGCTTGGGATTCTCTCTCTCTCAAAATAAAATAAATAAATTTGGGGGCACCTGGGTGGCTCTATCGGTTAAGTGTCCAACTTCAGCTCAGGGCACGATCTCATAGTTCATAGGTTCGAGCCCCACGTCGGGCTCTGTGCTGACAGCTCAGAGACTGGAGCCTGCTTCGGATTCTGTGTCTCCCTCTCTCTCTGCCCCTCCCCTGCCGCACTCTGTCTTCTCAAAAATAAATAAACATTAAAAAAAATTGTAATAGATAAATAAACTTAAAAAATATGCTATTCACTGTATAATCATGACAGATTCCAAAAGGGAGCCATTTATTGACAAAACCAAGTTGGAGTTCTATTGATAATACATTCGTCTACTCTACCTATGTTTCCAGCCTTCACTATGCATCCAAATCAACTGGATTGTGTTTCAAGCGTTCTGAAGCCTAAACGCCATTCAGACCCATTGACTTGAAGACGAAGAGTTAGAGCATCTGTTATTTTTTAAAGTGATTTGGACATACAGTGTTGTTGTTTTTTGGTTTTTTATTTTTTGTGGGGGGTCTTTCTTGCCTTTTTTTTTCTATTTTTGTTTTTTACTACATACTATTCTTAAAATTGGTTCAGAAAATAAGGACTAGTTGAGAATGCCTCCAAACTGAAGATGATTTAGATTCAAGTCCCATCTCTGCACTGGACTGTACCAGGCTGCTCTGCTTTAAATTAGAATTAAAATTTTGATTTACCCTTTAAGTGATGTTGAACAAGAGTTGAGTTTGTTAGGACTAAGAGCATATACATGTCTATCGTAATCTGGGTGGAATAAATTATGCCAGATTTCAGAGGTTTGGGGTTCTTTCGCTTCATGTAAGCCAGTGTGATATAATGAAAAGCGACACGCCCTGGGTTTGAAACCCTGAAACTACCATTCACTAGTCATGTCACTTTAAAAAGGAGAATAATAAATAAGACTTTTATTTTACTAGTTGTGGTAAGGCTAAATTAGATATGGGCATGAAAGTGCTTCATAAACTATAAAACCATGTATCTCAGCATTTTCAAATCCTTTCCCCTCCCTGCGTTAAGAAATATACAAAAAAGCTTGCCCTTTTAAATGTTATTTCAAATTAAATATTGTGATAAAAAGCAAAAAATATAAATAAGAGGGCTGCCTTGTTTTTTCCTTCCTTCCCACCCCTAAGGATGACCTGTTAATGCATTTTACTTGACAGTTAAACCTTTCCCATTAAATTAGAAGCTAAGGGACAGCAAGGACCGTTCTATTTATCTTTGTATCCTTTGTACTATCACACACATAGTGGCTTATTAAGAACTCAATAAATATTTTGCTAAAATCAAATTAGGCAAATTGATAGGAATTCAAGCAATAGAACCAAAATCTGTCATAGGCCTTTGAAGTATGAAGTATATGTGAGTGAATTTGGGACCCACGACAATGAAATTCTTTTTTTTTCTTTTTTTCCTTTATTGAGGAAAGGTAATTTTCCTGTATTGAGGAATCCCTGGCAAAGATAATCATACATATTTAAAGCGTACAGCATGATAATTTGATAGACATTGTGGAGTGATTACCAAGGTCAAGATGCAGTAACTAGCACACGTATCACCTCACATAATTAACGCTTTTGCCCGTGTGTGTGTGTGTGTGTGGTTACAATGCTGAAGATCCACTCCCAAGCAACTTTCAAGGATACAATACCGTCTTACATCTGTAGCCACCACGCTGTACATTAGATCCTGAGAACTTATTCCTCTTATTGTTGAAAGTTTGTACCCTTTGACCCACATCTCCTCATTTCCCTCTTCCCACAGTCCCTGGCAACCGCCATCCATTCTATTCTGTTCCTGCGAAATCAGCTTTTAGGGATACCGTATAGTATTTGTCTCTTTTTTTCTGGCTAATTTCACCTGGCATAATGCTCTTCAGGTTCACCCATGTTGTCAGACATGGCAAGATTTCCTTCTATTTTATGAGTGAATAATATTCTGTTGTATTTCTGTACCACATATTCTGGATCCGTTCATCCAGCAGAGAACTTTTAGGTTGTTTCCATATCTTGGCTATTGTGAATAATGCTGCAGTGAACATAGAGGTGCCGATATCTCTTTAAGGTACTGACTGCATTTCCTTTAGGATGTATACCCAACAGTGGGATTGCTGAGTCATTGATAATTTTATTTTTAATATTTTGAACAATCGCCATACTGCTTTCTGTAGGACTACCGATTTACGTTCCTACCGACAGTGTATAAGGGTTCCCCTTTCTTCATATCCTCACCGTTTGTTATCGCTTATCTTTTTGATAATAGCCATCCTGACAGTTGTGAGATGATATTCATTGTGGCTTTGGTTTGCATTTTTCTTATGATTAGTGATGTTGGGCACCTCTTGGCCATTTATCTGTTTTCATTGAAAAAATGTCTATTCAGGGCCTTTGCCCATTTTTAATTGGATTATTTGCTTTTTTGCTATTAAATTATATGAATTATTTTTACATTTTGGGTATTAACCCTTATCAGATACATGAGTTACAAATATTTCTCCCATTCTGTAGGTTGTCCTTACAGTGATTGTTTCCTTTGCTACGTAGAAGCTCGTTCTTTTGATATAGTCCACTTATTTATTTTAGTTTTTGTTGCCTTTGCTTTTGGTGTCTTATCCAAGAAATCATTTCCAAGACCACTGTCAAGGAGCTTACTCTCTGTGCTTACTTGTAGGAGTTTTACAGTCTCAGGTCTTACATTCAAGTTTTTAATCCATGTTGAGTTGATTTTTCTGTATGATTTTGTGTCTGGTGTAAAGTAGGGGACTGTTTTTATTCTTTTGCATGTGGCTATACGTTTGTTAAAAAGACTGTCCTTTCCCCTAGTATATTCCTGGCTCTTTTGTCAAAAATTAATTGACCATATACATGTAGGTTTATTTCTGGGCTAGTTAATTCTGTTCTATTGATCTGTGCCTGTTGTTGGTTTTTTTTTTAAGTTTGTTTGTTTGTTTGTTTGTTTGTTTGTTTAGAGAGCATGAGTGGGGAGGGGCAAAGAGAGAGGGAAAGAGAGAATCCCAGGAAGGCTCCACACCAGCAGTGTGGATCACAACATGGGGCTTGAATTCATGAATCATGAGATCATGACCTGAGCCAAAACCAAAAGTCGGATGCTTAGCGTACTAAGCCACCCATGCGCCCTGATGTGTGTGTGTTTTTATGCCAGTACCATACTGTTCTGGTTATTATATTTTTGTAGTATAGTTTGACATCAGGAAATGTGATGCATCCAGCTTTGTTCTTCTTTCTCAAGATTGATTTGGCCATTAAGGGTCTTTTGTGATTCCGTATGAACTTTATATTTTTGCTTACATAAAAATATATTTGTTCATATTTTCTGTTTCTGTAAAAAAAGTACCATTGGAATTTAGATACCATTGAATTGAATCTGTAGATTGCTTCAGGTAGTACAGACATCTTAACAATAATAATTCTCCCCGTCTAAAAATTCAGGATATCTATTTGTGTCTTCTTCAGTTTCTTCACCAGTGTTTTATAGTTTTGAGGGTACAGGTCCTTCATCTCCTTGGTTAACTTTTTCCCAATTACTTTATTATATTTGATCCTATTGTAAATGTGATTGCTTTCTTAATTTCTCCTTTCAGATCATGGTTTGTGTATAGAAATAGAAACACAACTGATTTTTGCATGTTGATTGTGTATTCTACATGAATGAATTAATTTATAGTTTTATCAATTTTTTGGTGGCAATCTTTAGGGCTTTCTATGTATAAGATCATGTCTTCTG
This sequence comes from Puma concolor, assembly GCF_028749965.1. Taxonomy (NCBI): domain Eukaryota; kingdom Metazoa; phylum Chordata; class Mammalia; order Carnivora; family Felidae; genus Puma; species Puma concolor. The sequence continues at coordinate 43,635,376 of NC_141671.1, read as the reverse complement.
CAAACAGAGATAATTTTACTTTTTCCTTTCTGATTTGAGTGGTTTTTTTTTCATGCCTAACTGCTGTGGCTAGGACTTTCACTACTATGTTGAATAGAAGTGGCAAGGGTAGGCATCCCTGCCTTATTCCTGATCTTAGAGGAAAAGCTTTTCACTTTTCACCATTAAGCATGATGTTAGCTATGAATTTGTCATATATGGCCTTTATTGTGTTGAGGTACATTCTTTGTAGACCTAATTTGTTGAGGGTCTTATCATGAAAGGATGCTGACTTTTGTCAAATGCTTCTTCTGCATCTTTTGAAATGATTACAGGATTTTTACGTTTATTAATGTGATATCTCATATTGATTGATTTGTATATGTTGAATCATCCTTGCATCCCAGGGGTAAACTTCACTTGATCATGGTGTATAATCCTTTTAATGTGCTATTGAATTAGGTTGGTAGTATTTTGTTGAAGGTTTTTGCATCTGTGTTCACCAGGGACATGGCCTGTGATTTATAATATGAAATGTGCATTTGATCCTCATCCCTGTTTCTGGCCCAGAGCTCCTAAATAAAGCCTTTGGAATTTCTCATGATGACAGCTATAAAGGTGTCCCTTGGTATGTCACTGAGATGACTTCAAGACTACACCTGAGGATGGAGGCTGGTTGCCAGTGGAGCCAGTCATGTGATTGGAGGGTTGGAACTTTCCATCCTACCCCAAAATCTCCAGGGAGGGAGGAGGGGTTGGAGATTGAGTTCAGTCACCAATGGCCATAGATTTAATCAATCATGTTTATGTAACAAAGCCCATTAAAAAATATATGGGGTTCAGAGAACTTCCATTTTAGTGAACACATAGAGATTCAGGGTGAATGGCACACTCAGAGAGGGAATGGAAGCTCCACACCCTAACCTTGTACCTTGCTGTATGCATGTCTTTCATCTGACTGTTCCTGAACTATATACTTTTTATAATAAACCAGAAATCTTGTAAGTAAAATGTTCTTCTGAGTTCTGTGAGCCACTCTAGCAAATTCATCAAACCCAAGGAGGGTGTCATTGAAACCTCTAGTCTATAGCTGCTCAGTCAGAAGCACAGGCGGTAACCTGGACTTGTGATTGGTGTCTACAGTATGGGAGGCAAGGAGGTAGCAGTTTTGTAGGACTGAGCCCTTAACCTGTGGGATTTGATGCTCCTTCCAGCTCGATAGTGTCAGAATTAAGTTGAATTATAGGACACTGAACTAGTGTCCCAAGAATTGCTTGTTAGTGTGGGAAAAAACCCACATCAGAATTGGTGACCAAAGTCTTAGCCTGTAATTTTCTTTTCTTGTAGTGCCCTTGTTTGGCTTTGGTATCAGGATAATGCTTGCCTTGTAAAGTGGGTTTTAAAGTGGTTCCTTCTCTTCAATTTTTGAGAGTTTGAGAAGGATTGGTATTAATTCTTTTTAAATGTTTGATAGAATTGACCGGTGAAACCATCTAGTCCTGAGCTTTTCTTTGTTGGAAGACTGTGTATTACTGATTCAATCTCTTTGCTCATTATTATTTGATCCGTTCGGGTTTTCTATTCATTATTCAGTCTTGGTAAGTAGTGGGTTTCTAGGAATCTATCCATGTCTTCTCAGTTATCTAATTTGTTTGCATATTCTTGTTCATAGTAGTCTCTGATGATCCCTTGTATTTTTGTGATATAAATTCTAATGTCTCTTTTTTATCTATATTTTTATTTATTTGAGTCATCTCTCTTTTTTTTAGTCCAGCTAAAGGTTTGTCAGTTTTCTTTATCGTTTTGGAAAACCATCTCTTAGTCTTGTTGATCTTATCTGTTGTCTTTCTATTCATTTATTTCTGCTCTAATTTTTATTATTTCCTTCCTTTTTCTAACTTTGAGCTTAGTTTTTTCTTCTTTCTAGTTCCTTGAGGTATAAGATTAGGTGGTTTATTTTAAATCCTTCTTTTTTCATAATGCAGACATTTATTGCTATGAACTTCTCTCTCAGAACTGCTTTCGCTGCATCCCATGAGTTCTGGTGTGTTGTTTCCTTTCTGGTTTGTCGCAACATATTTTTTATTTCTCTTTTGATTTCTTTTTTGACCCACTGATTGTTCAGAAGTGTGTTGTTTAATTTCTACAGATTCGTGAATTTTTCAGATCTCTTTCTGTTACTAATTTCTGACTTCATACCATTGTGCCCAGAAAAGGTACTCGATGAGATTTCAGTCTTCTTAAATCTTTAAAGCCTCGTTTTGTAACCTAACATATGATCTAGCCTGGAGAATGTTCCTTGTGCATTTGAGAATAATTTGTATTCTTCAGCTGTTGGATGGACTGTTCTCTGTATGTCTGTTAGGTCCATTGGTCTAAAGTATAGACCAGGTTCTTATTTCCTTATCGATATTAAATCTGGATGATCTATCCATTCTTGAAAGTGGGATATTGAAGTTCCCTACTGTTTGGCATTGATGTGTTTTTATCTACAAATCTATTAATAATCATTTAATATATTTAGGTGCTCTGATATTGGGGGCATATTTCTTTGTTATTATTATTATATGAATTGACCCCTTTATCATTATATAATGACTTGTTTTTATCTCCAGTTACAGCTTTTGACCTAAAATCTTTTTTTTTTCCTGATACAAGACGAGCTACTCCTGTTTCCTTTTACTTTTCATTTGCATCTCTTTCACTCTCTTTCACTTGCAGCCCATTAGTGTCTTTAAAGCTTAAATGAATCTCTTGTAGGCAGCATAGAGTCTCTTTTTTTTTTTTTGTAAGTTTTTTAAAATTATTTATTTTGAAAGAGAGGGAGTGCAAGTGGGGGGTGGGCAGAGAGAGACATGGAGAGTGAGAGAATCCCAAACAGAGCTCCAACTCGTGAACTGTGAGATCATTACCTGGGCCAAAGGCAGACACTTAACCAACTAAGCCACCCAGGCGCCCAGGTCTTTCCTTTTTTAATCCATCCAAGCACCCTGTATCTGCTTATTGGAAAATTTAAACCATTTACATTTAGAATAATTAGTAATAGGTAAGGACTTACTATTGCCATGTTGCTAAATGTTTTCTGATTGTTTTGTAGTTCCTACTTTCCTTCCTTCCTATCTTACTATCTTCCTTAGAAAACTGGTATTTTTTTTTTTGTAGTGGTATGCTTTGATTTTTTTCTCTTCATTTGTATATTTTTTATAGGTTTTTCTTTGTGAGTACTATGAGGCCTTCCTAGTACAGCTTGTAACAGTCCAAGTTGAAAACAACTTTCATTGCATGAAAAAAATTCTATATGTTTACTTGCCCTCCAGCTTTATGTTGTTGATGTCACAGTTTACATTTTTTTCGTATTGTGTACCCATTAACAAAATATTGTAGCTATAGTTATTTTTAACACTTTTGTCTTTTAATTTATCTACTGGAGTCTAGTGATTTGCATACCACCATTGCAGTATTAGAGTATTTTGAATTTATAATTGCCTGTGTCAGTGAATTTAATACTTTCATGTTTTCATTGGCAACCTTTTGTTTCATCTTGAAGAACTCCTTTTAACACTTCTTATAAAGCATGTCTAGTGGTGATAAAATACCTTAGCTTTTATTTGTCTGTAAAAGTCTATCTGTACCCGGGAACTACTTTCCTGGGTAAAGTATTCTTGATCAGAATTTTATGTTCTTTGACCACTTTGAATATATTATCTCACTCTCTCCTGGCCTAAAAGATTTCTTCTGAGAAATCTGTTGTTAACCTTATTAGGGTTCCCTTGTGTGTGATGACTCTTTTTAAACTCTTGCTGCTCTCAAAATTCTCTCTTAATCTTTGATATTCAAGAGTTCGATTATATTGTCTCAGTGAAGATCTCTTTGGGTTGAATCTCTTTGAGGATCTTTGAGTTTCATGTATCTGGATGGCTGTCTCTCCCCAGATTTTGGAAGTTATCAGCCATTATTTCTTTGTTTTCTGACCTTTTCTCTACTTTGTCTAGGACTCCCATAGCATGAATATTGTTTCACTTAATGGTGTCCCATTATTCACATAGGTTTTCTTTGCTTCTTTTCATGTTTATTTCTTTTTTCAGCTCCAAATGGATGATAGCAAGAGATCTGTCTTCATGTTCATGGATTCTTTCTTCTGCTTGATTGATTGAGCCTATTATTGAAGCTCTTCATTGCATTTTTTTTCATTGCATTCACTTCATACCTCAGCTCTAAAAATTTTTTATGATTTCTCTTTGTTGAATTCATTTTGTTATTGCATTGCTTTCCTAAGTTCATTTTGTTGTCTGTCTGTGTTCTCTTGAATCTCACTGCACTTCCTTAAAACAGTTGTTTTGAATTCTTCTTCAGGTAACTCATAGATCTCCATTTCTTTGGGGTTGGTAACTTGAAAATTATCAAGCACCTTTGGTAGTGTCATGTTTCCTTGTTGCTTCACGTCTCTTGTGGCTTTGCATTAATGTTTGTTCATTTGAGAGAGGAGTCACCTCTTCCAGCCTTTCAGACTGACTTTGGTGGAGAAAGACTTTCAACTGAGAGTGGCTGTGAAGGCTCAGGCTGGGTAGGGTGCCATGTCTCTGATCCTGGAGAGGGCATAGAAGCATAATCCCTGTACATCTACATCAGCTGAGGCCAACATGGGCAAAGACTGTGGGTTCTTCTTTGACCAAGACTGCAGAAGTCCTGTAAGCGGGAGTAGTGTCTAGGGTTGTTGGGGTCCTAGGTGGCAGAGGCTGCAAGGGTCGTCCTGTTCCTCTCTTTTTCCTGTAGGAGGAAGTTCTAGCCAAAGAGAATACCTGCTGGTACCAGGTCTGGTGAACTCGCACTTAGAGAAGCAGTGAAACCAGGGTCCCGGGGCACAGGTGCACCTGCTATGATAGTAGTCCCAGCGTCTGATGTGCACGCATATGCAAATCTCCTGAGGAACCAGGTCTGCATCTCTGGGGATCACCACAGTGATTTGGACCCCAGGATGGGGGATGCAGCAGTGGCACGGGCTGTGGGATGACAAGATGCACCAGTGTCTTGGGCCCAGGGTAAGGGGTGCAGTGACAGCATGCCCTGGGGGATGGTGGGTCAGAGCCCTGACTTTGGCAGCAGGGAGCAGAGCAGCAGCAGCTTGGCCTCTGTGATGCCAGGCCGAAGTGGTGACTCAGGACCCAAGGCGGGTGGCACAGAGCTGTAGCCATACAGCCACTGATGGAAAGTCAGTGCCATGACTTAGGAGCCAGAGGGTGGGACAGAGAACAGCAGCTACAGCATCACAGCCTAATGATAGCAGGTCAGAGCCACAACTCAGGACTCCAGGAGTCAGTCATAGAATAGCAGCAACTCAGGCCTAGTGATGGTTGTCAAAGCCATGACTTTGAACCCTGAAGGCAGGGCACAGAAAGCAATGGCATTTCCGGTTTCATAGATGGCAAGGTGCCGTGGCTTCCCGATCCCAGACGGTGGGGCACAACTGGGGCCCCTGGGGGCAGGTCTCACCACAACGGTAGCTCCAGACGTGGTGAGGAGACACAGCAGTGCGGAGCCCAGGCAACCCTTTAGTTGGGTTCAGTGTTGGTGAAGACCGTGGGAGCACGCAGCAGCAATGTTTATGAATGTCCACGGCAATGAGGAGGATTAGTAGGATTCTCCTGCTCCTTTTCCTGTCAGGTGTAATCCCTCCAAAAGCGTTCCTCTTTGCACTGAGCTGCTCTGGACTGGGAGGTGGGGTGATGTAGGTAAAATGCTTCTTACGCTTTTCTGTAGAGCTTTGCTCAGTCGTTGAGCCCCACAGGATTTCTGCTGCTTCTTTGTTGTAATCTAGAGCTTTTCCAGAGCTGTCTTGTCTATTTATAGTTGTTTATTTATTTTTTTGTGTGGGGAGACAAGCTTTGGGACCTCCTTGGTAGCCATCTTGCTGATGTCAGTCCCTACAAAGAACTTTTTGCTTTATTTTAGTTAAAGTTTGAGAAAGTGGGGTGCCTGGATGGCTCAGTTGGTTAAGCGGCCAACTTTGGCTCAGGCCATGATCTTGCTGTTCATGAGTTCAGACCCTGCATTGGGCTCTGTGCTGACAACCCAGAGCATAGGAGCCTGCTTCGGCTCCCTCGCTCTCTGCCCCTCCCCCACTCGCACTCTGTCTCTCTTTCTCTGTCTCTCTCTCTCAAAAATAAATAAACATTTAAAAAATTGTTTTAAACAAATAAGTAAAGTTTGAGAAAGCGGAAAAGAATCAGGAAAGCTAGTAGTGAATAAGTGTAAATCTACGTTGGTGGAAAGGGTGGTTTTATCTATAGTTAAAGCTTTACTAATTAAGTTAATGGTGCAAATAACACACAGGCAGTTATATTCAACTAGGAGCCACAGGTATGTTTTGTAGCATGTTTATCTTTTGTTTAAAATAAATAATAATCATTTGCTTTTTAATATTAGTTTGTATTCCTTAAAATGTATGATTTATGACAGCCCATAAAAAGGCAGAAATCAACCAGCCTAAGATTTAAATTTGTTTCTCGAGCTTGTCTGTATGCAGATTTAAAAAAATCATATTTTAAAAACGAAAACTTACAAATTCATTTCCCCATCAACACCCAGTGCAGTAGGCAGAATGTGTCAGCCCACCCAGTTAGATTGAGGTTCTGTCAGTAGGCCATAATTTGAAGCTGAACGAATATATGAGTGTCAAAACTTGGGAGCTAATGTAATCCTCAATTTAAGGGAGGCAGGGGGAAAGCCTGTGAACTACAATTGGTCCTTTAAAATGAAAAACGAAATATCTTTGCTGTTAACTTTAGAGATGCCAGGATGTCTAGCATCTGAATGTCTAGCATGTGAATTTCAATAAATTCACATAGGAGCGACTAATAGTTGAGAACAGAGCTTTTTTCAATCAGAAATAAAGCTGCAGTGATATATAGGATGCAGAAACGGGGCTGTCGGGACGAAGTCAGATTCGTGTATACATTTTTAATAGCGGGGAAGGTGGTCCCAGCTATTTCCAGTCAAGGTCTGGGTTTTTACTGAGATACAGAACCAGGGTATCACTCATAGGATCTGACAGTAGAGAATAAGTAGAGTGCTTCATGAGAATGTGGCCTCTGGAAGGCCCTCACCCCAAGCAGTGTTTAAATTTAGTTTCAATGTCTACAACACAGAGAAATTCACAGATGACACAAAGATGAGTTGTCTTCGCCCATCTTCCTTTAAAGTTGCTCGCCCTGGAAAGGTTGCCAACTTGGGGATGTTCCCATAATCACCCTCCACAGACAACATACATCCTTTGGGGATGTTCCCATAATCACCCTCCACAGACAACATACATCCTTTGTCCATCAGAAGGAAAAGCTGTGACTCTGGGTCGGAAAAGGGGATGGGTTTGCTGAACTTGCTCTTTGCTGATCACACACGTTTGTTTGCCCCTTCTCTGTTGTAGAATTAGAATAGGAAGAACTTAGTCCGGAAATCTGGGACAGCTCTAAACTTTGGCTTTCTTATTAAACTTAGCTGCTCGAAGTCTCTGTGATTAAAAGTCTCTAGTCTTGTAATCATTTGCAAACAATAGTGATGAATCATCTGTGACGGTGAATTGATTTTTGGAAAGTAATCCTTTCAGTATGAGAGAGAACCATTTCCTGTTGGCCACCCTGGAAAGATTAAACTTGGTAATGTCTCAGGTGTGCACGGCCAAAACTCAGCCTGCTCCTGGGCCAAAACCTCTTTTTCAAGCAAGCCTCTCTTTAGCCATTTACCTTTACGAGGAATCCAGCTTTACTCCCAGGTCCATTTATCTCCATGTAAACCATCCCTGTGCTTTAAATATTATGTTATGTTGAAGGTTGTCACTGTGGTTGTAAAATTTAAAATATCAAGGTCAAGAACCTGAAAGTACTACTTTGGCATAAGCCTCTGGTAAGGCCACTGTGGTGGTAGGGGCTGTTTCAAGGCCTGAGGCTCCCCTGTCTGTGGTTGTGGGAAGACACTCTATCCGTCCCTGCAAGTTATTTGTGGCTCTCTGAGGAACTCATTTAACACTGTTCTCCGGTGCACAGACTGAGGAGGTAAAGTTGGAATTTTCTAGTCCTTGTCAGAACGTGTGCTTCAATCCAAAAGCGTCCAAGGGCACAGCAAGCCTGATGGTAAGTCAGGAACAAGCTCACAGAGAAAGCCCTGAGGAATGAAAGATAGAATGTGCCACTGTTTTCTCATCCTTGAAATGCTGATCTGGAGTGAGCTGTGGAGCCGCACAGCCAACCTATGAAATTTCAGCCAGCATTCCAAAGCCCGACAACCGTAGTAAATCCCGTATAAGCTGAATATTCGGAGGAAAGATGTTGAAGTTAATTGAATTTCATGATTAACAGAAAGTCACGCAGAAAACTAGCTTGGTTTCACCTCACATCGGTGGAAGTCTTGCTAAAAAGCTTGGTTCCACTTTTTTTCCTTTGGGTATAATTATAAATGTAATTTAACCATTTTTAGAATTAAACTCTCCAGCATCTCCATAACATTATTTTAGTCATAAAAACTTGTTCTACATTTCCTATAACATGGCTGCTGAAGGCAAAACAAAATCCCCGATACGAGATGTTGTCATTTTTCTGTTTTTCGGAACACAGATTGTAGGAAAAAAATCCATCTCATTGAGGGTTATGAATTCTCTGAGTATGGCTATTCCTAGTTTAAATAATGAAAAATATGGTGGTGAAAGGGATAATTTTATTCCTAAGTCCTGGATTTTAGTTCTGTTTCATTCTGGGTTTCATTATGAGACTCAAGTCACAGAGGCCCTGTGTAGTCCAACTCTTTAGCTCTGAACTGTAGAATATATCTCGCAGGAAGAAAAATCATGCAGTTTTACTTGATTTACTGGAATATATTATATTATTGCCTTTGGTATCCATTTTCCCATTTTCTTTTATGGGGATATTTTATCCCATTATGAATATCCATACGTACATCTATATATACTTGTATGTACATAAAATTATGTAGGAGGGGTGCCTGGGTGGCTCAGCCAGTTAAGTGTCTGACTTCAGCTCAGGTCGTGATCTCACGGTTCGTGGGTTCGAGCCCCATGTCGGGCTCTGTGCTGACAGCTCAGAGCCTGGAGCCTGTTTCAGATTCTGTGTCTCCCTCTCTGTCTGCCCCTCCCCTATTCTCACTCTGCCTCTGTCTCTGTCTCAAGAATAAACATTAAAAAAAAATTTTTTTTTTAGATAAAATTATGTAGGATTCGAGTTTTCTGTAATGTCTCTAATGTACAGAACTCCTTAGAGATCACCATATTTCAGCAGGGAGGAAAGGCTTCTATTAGTGTCTGTTTCCAAGCTTTTCACTAAGACTATAAATTAGGCCTGGGAAGGCTATAATGAGTCAGTAATTTATAGACTATTAAGAGAGTTAATTAGAAGTGATTCTTGAGCATGTCCAATAGAGAACACATGTTTATAAAGGACAAACAGACTCAACACAACATGTCTTTGACCTAACCAAACCCAATCAATTAACAAAATGGGATGTCTTACTTTGCGTATCTCCCACTCCCCGAAAATAGAATCCCTAACCACTTGTTAACCACACTGACTTTTTAATAGACCGAGTGGTGACTCTAGCCACCAGAAATGTTGCCACCAGAAATGTTCAGATTAAGCACCCTGTTCGATGGAAGCCAGCAGAGTCTACAAAACAGGAAGAAAGCTCTGCGTGTCGCGCTTTTGCCTCCTTTCCTGGTTTGACTTGATGTGATAATTCATTGCAGATTTCTTTCTCTTTGACAGAGTGCCTACCGCAGGAATGGGATGGCTTTTCTGGCCTGCTGACGGGACTTGTGACTGTAACAACAGGAAAGGCATGTTATATTAAGGTGATTTCTGTTCCCCTCTTTGGACAAAATAAAATACAAGTTTACCTTCTCTGTATCCTCAGGAGTGGGTTGGTTTGTTGTGACTATCAACTGGCTGACTCCGGCCCTTTTCCAGCCCCCTCAGTGCTCGGTCTTGTTTACTGGCTGGGCCATTTAGCTAATTAATGGCAGGATGTTTGGGATAGTGTGTAGGTGGACAAGAATGCAGATCACACAATTTTGAAATTTTAATTTGGGATGGATTTACTGCCCTCAGCTCACATATCTTAAAGGCAGTGTCTTGTTTTCCCTCCAGTGTTTAGTCTGTGTTTTATGTGATGCGTTTTGTAATCCAGGTTTGGGACAGAGGCAACAAAAGGACAGTCAGTTTTCCCTCACACTGTCCCACAACTTTACTTTGTGACATTTGCTGAGTATATATATCTTAGGTGTGTTTTCGAGACAAATACTCGTTTTATAAACTCACACTAATCAAAGGCCTAATTGATCCGATGAACTAGTCCCGTCTTCTCGTCCCTTCCCCCCACTTCTCGCGAATGTGTGATTTTGACACCTTCTTCCCGACTTCCTGCAGATCTGCCATCGTGCCTGTTTTTCCTCGTGTCGGCCCTCTCCTCCTGTCCTCTTGTCCCTCCAGTCCCCAGGCCCACCACACGTACACACTGTACCCATTTAGAAGCTAAGTAATCAGGGGCGCCCCGGGGGGGCTGAGTTGGTTGAGCGTCCGACCTGGGCTTGGGTGGTGATCTCACGGTTTGTGAGTTCGAGCCCCACATCAGGCTTTGCACTGACAGCGTGGAGCCTGATTCAGATCCTCTGCCTCCTTCTCTCTCTGCCCCTCCCCTGCTCGTGCTCTTTCTCCCTCAAAAATAAATAAATAAACATAGAAAAAAAAAAAAAAGATGAAAGAAGCAAAGTAATGAGAATCCCTTGAAGGGGAGCTGAGTGATGTGCTTTCTCCCTTGAGAGCAGTCCCACAGCTAAACTGGAATCTGGGACTGGGTCATTTCTTGCTGGCAACAGCCGAGCTCCCCTTCTGCAATCTATACTTTCTCCATCAGATGACAAACCCTAACTTTGGAGAACGAATCAAAATATAGCAGATGTAATTGTACAGTTCCTGATTAAACTTGAATTTTAAAAAAGGAAGCTACTTCTTTAATTCTGTAGGACTTCCAGTTTTATTTTTATCATGGTTTTTACACACACTGAGACATCCTTTGTAAAGCATTAATAAAAACAGAAATAAGAAACATGACAGATTTCCCTCCTGTGACCAAATCATTGTGAGGCTCCGTTAATATGATTGTGCCATATTACTCACATTTGTTAACTATCATTTACCTGTTCTGTGTTAGTCCTTCTGGAAAAAATCTTCATGTCAAGAAGAAAAAAAACGTAGATATATAATATCAAAAAATTGCCAAGGGGTTTTGATGTTCCATCTGTGCTTGTTGAAATGTATGATTAAACTTTTCTTTTTATCATCATTCTTATTTTTCTTGGCATCCCTAATCATAGAAAATTATAAGCTTGCAGTAAACATCCTAACTTTTAAAACGACAGCATTTATTGTATTTGGTTTCGATCTGCCAGGCTTATGGATGTATAAAATATTCAGGGGCTAATTTTTCACATCAAAATTCCTTCTCTCCCACATTATACATTTTAAAGTATGCACAAGACAGAAAATACAGAGTTTAGGTTTTTTCCCTTCATTTTATTCTACCTGATCTCCTTATAGTCCCAGAGAAGGAAGACTCAACGTACATTTCTCTCAGAAATATGACAGGTCTGTGTTTTTGTTGGTCTGGCGTATGTTTGTCTATCTTGAACAGTCTGACAGGTAATTATTTATAAAATCTGGTTTTGCCCAGTAAGTCCATATAATAACCTTTCACTTTTCATCATAAGCCAGTGAGCTGAATTTAGAATAAAACAAGGTCATTTATGTCTGTCCCAAACCAGCCTAGATGTCCCCATAATTGCTCAATATTAATATTTTTAATTCTTTTTTTTTTTTTCTTTTCTACACTTAGGTTCTTTCTCTGACTCTTTCAGCAACAGGGAATTTGAAGTAGAATAAAATTTTCTTAAGCAGCGAATAGAGAAAAAAATTTATAGGAGGAAAATCTCAGAAAATGTGACATCAATAAATTGTTCTCCCAAGATTAAAATGTTAGGTAAAATCATAAAATGTTAAAGCAGAAGATGGTCTTCAAGATCGTTGAAAACAGCCACTCATTTTCCAGATGAAAATATGTAGCCTGGAGAGGGAAGTTGACTTTCCCAAGGTCACTCAGTGATAGCAGTGACAGACCAGAGACCAGAGATCCGTGGTCCCTAATTCTCAGGTTGCAATTTCACTCCCCCATACTGGATTTGCATTAGATACTACCAGGATACATGGGGATTTTATGGCATGTTTATCTTAGATAATTACCTAAGTTTATTTTTTAAATGACACTAATTTGGACACATTCTAAAGCGTAAGTGTTGTATTAAAATCTTCTTCAAAGGGACTGTGGTATAATTAAATAATCTGTTATATGTCAGCTATACATCAATTTAAAAAAAGTGGGGGAGGTCTGCAAGCAGGGGAGGGGGAATTAACATACTCGGAGCACCTACTTTGTGTCGGGAACCTTACCTCTGGTATTTCATTTATCTTCACAGTGACTTCATGAGGCTCACATTGGGCTCGATTCTAAATCAAATGTGAATACACAAAATAATTTGTTTTGTAGCCTTGTGTTTTGGAGATCAAATTGGAAAAAAAATAAATAAAGCCAACATTAAGTAAAAATAGCCTCTCTTAGGGGAAATTGACACTGCCTCATAGATTCAAGGGTAAAGGAAATAGAAATATTTCTCCTTTCACCTAAATTTGGATGTGACTTTCCGAACATGCCGTTTTGAGACTATGTCATCAACCTTCCTGCCTTCACATATTGCAATAATTAAGATTCAAAAATAATGTTCCAGTTTTAGAACCGAGGGTTTTTATTTAAAAACCATCAGAAGCACAAGTATTTTTTAAATGGTGTCTATACTCCTGTACCTGGGGAGAATTCTTCATTTATTACTGTTTGTCCTTTGTTTCTATAAAATAATAAACAATCCACATTTAATGCTTTTACCACATAGAAGACAAATAAGCATAAGTGGTGATCCTTGGTCTGAAAGAAAACAAGTTTACTTGTCTAGAAATTATGAGGTTTAATTTTACGAAAAAATTTTATATCGTTCCCAAATCAGGTATTTCTTTCCAGTTCATCTAACCCCTTGTGTAAAACTGAATCACTACAGAGAAAGTACTCCCTCATCTGCCCTCCTGGAATTTAGATAGAACCTTCCCAGGTTGCATTTAAAATTCTGCCTTCAACCATGTATACATCTCATAAAATCTTTTACGGTTTCCTGTATGCTCTGGCTGAACATTTCATAGAACATAAACACTTCTGCAAATAATAGAAGGGCATCAAGTTGAATATGTCATGGCGGTGGCTCCCACACAAAGCTGATTCTCCAGCAGTGCATTATTTCTTATTTTTATCTTCTTATTTGAAACCCAAGATGAAACTTGCTGTGCTCTTAGAGTACAGGGAGGGGGGTGGAGGTAGGCAGGGGACTCCAGAAGTTTTAGTGGAGTTGTGTTCATTAAAGCAAAGGCTTTCTGCAGAGGGCATCAAGCCAAACTTCAACAACAAAACCATGCCTGCAGGGATTGGATGTAAATGTGATGGTTAAATAAGGGCCAGATGCCTTTAAAAACTCAAATATTAAAAAGGTCATATCTCTTCAAGTCAGCCTCTCATGTTGTGAGTGATACCGTAGCACTTTCAAAAAGCGAAAACAAAGAAAGAGACTTGCATCTGTTTTCTGGAACAAAATATCAAATATTCAAGCCATCGTAAGTCATGGGAGTTTGGGCAACTGAAGCATATTTAAAAACAATCCATTCCTAGAAAGTCACAAAAAACCCGCATACAACATTTCACCGTCGGAAACCACTAGAATTCTGTAGAGAGCGTTGCACTCACGTTCCTTCCGCTCATCACCACCCAGTATTCACCATTCCCACTTTTCCCCCCAAAGGAAAATAAAAATAGAAAAAAAGTATAGGAAGAATCAAGATGACTACTTAACTTAATTTTACTTAAACCAGGTAACACTTTGCTTGCTATCAAAAATGTCGCTCTGTCGTGTGGGCATTTTAATAAGGTTGACATAATCATTATAGCACACCGCGTGCCCTCCTGTGTACCGGCACTCGGTGTGAGTTATCCCGTTAAATACAGCCCCTCTGTGAGGGAAGCTGAAAATCAGGAGGTTCATTGCCTTACCCAGGGGTTCCCAAGGTGGGGCGGGCCTTTGCACCCCACGCTTTCACCCCAAAGCTCGTGCCCCTCAGCACTGTTACAAAGCCTGGAATGTGCTTGAGTAAAGAGTTCTAATCATGTGTCAAAAAAGAGGTGCTGCTCTGAACCTAGAAGCGCTTCTCAGTACCAAAAGCTTGATTACAAGAAACGTTCTTTTTAACTTAATATTCCTCCTCTAAGGCCAAGTATTAGGTATATAATAGAATATCACGTAATGGCTAATAGGCTGTAATTACATTGAATGACATCAAGTCCTCTGTAAGGTCTCAAACCCTAAGATAAATACATATGATCAAGGCACATACTAAGAATCCCTATAGAAATTACGAGAAAAACTTCCTCCAAGATCCAAGATCCGTGTTTACAAAGCCTCTCCTTTATGAAGACCACATTTCTCCAGAAGGCTCTAATTACCTAGGCTACTGTTTTATGCTTTCATAAAAGGTATGTATATCGTTCTAAAATAATCCCCGTAGGGGAACCTGGGTTGCTCAGTCGGTTAAGCGTCTGACTCTTGATCTGCTCAGATCACAATCTCACAGTTCGTAAGTTCAAGCCCCACGTCGGGCTCTGAGCTGACAGTGTGGAGCCTGCTTGGGATTCTCTCTCCCTCTGTCTGCCCCTCCCGTGCTGGCTCTCTCGCTCTCTCTCTCCCCCTCTCTCTCAAAAATAAATAAACTTAAAAAAATTAAATTAAATTAAATTAATAAAATAAATAAAAGTAAGATAAATAAAATAAAATAAAATAAAATAAAATAAAATAAAATAAAATAAAATAAAATAAAATAAAATAAAATAAAATAAAGTAAAATAATTCCCATCTTGTTTACATATGTTTGCAGTGGCAGATGCCTATGGCCGTCCCTTGGAACTTTATACAAATGCCCTTTTCAGGTTTTTGCTCATGAATTATGATGTAGTCATTGTTTCTCCTGGCCCAGGATTTCTGTGCATGCCCTTGGGGGGGAATAGTGGACAGGGACAGAGAAGAAAGTTGAAGGAAAGTTGCCAACCGTGATTTGAATTAGAAGTGATGCTTTTTTCCTCTCTCATCAGTAGTTAGCGGCTTCTTTAATTCAACCCTAGGTCTGCTCGGCCTCAGCTGGAGTCACTTGCTGACTTAGGTCCTCTATGATTCCCCCTAGTGGGGCACCAGCCTGTGGCCCCGCCTACCCGAAGCTTTGTCTTCTGAATGGCTTTGATTTACTTCTTAAGCTAGTGTGAGGCTGGTGCGCTGGCTTGTCACTCTTTCAAAGGTTTGGCCTGTGCGGAGACAGGGAGCCCAGATGGACTTAGGCAGTTTGTCACTTACACAGCAGCATAGGCAAGTTCAGCATGGTGTCCATTTGCCATGTTCCGGAGGCACCGGATGACAGCAGACAGGAGCAGTGGGTGACTCACCATGGAGGAGCCAACTCCAAACTACAACCAAGCAGTTTTTTGGCTTGCCTCCGTACCCGAAAGGAGGTTGGGGTGGAAAGTCCCATGCCTCCTCAGAACCAGAGGGGCGGATGAGAAACTCTCTGCGGTAGCTCGTGCCAAGACCAGCCATCTTGCCACATCCCTGGGATGGTCGCAGACTGCGATGGCACCTTGCCTTCATGACCTGTGTGGAGACTGCAAGGTCACCAGGGTGTTTTCCCCCAAGGTATGTAGAACGTCATGTGGTTCTGTTCACAGTATGAAAAATAAACCTGGCTGCTCTTTCCTGGGTGTTTGTGGAAAACCTAGCTCCCTTGCTCTTTCCCAGAAGGTTCCTGCCTGCCTCGGTGCCTGGTACCCTCTGCTTCCTCTGAGCTCAGTGTTCTTTATACTCCTATTTTGTGCCCCTGGTTATCTCTCTGTGTGCCTCATAGCCTGCACCAGATTAAGATTTTCTTGAGGGCAAGTCTTGAATTTGTACCTCCTTGTAATCACCACATGCACTTATTAGCTATTCAATAAACATGTGCTGGTTGATTAGTAGGAAAGAAATAAGTCCTTTAAACATAAGCACAGAGGGGCACCTGGGTGGCTTAGTCGGTTGAGTGCCCAACTCTTGGTTTCTGCTCAGGTCATGATCTCACAGTTTGTGGGTTCAAGCCCCGCATCGGGCTCCACACTGACAACATGAAACCTGCTTGGGATTCTCTCTCTCTCTCTCTCTCTCTCCCTGCCTGCCCCGCCTCAAATAAATAAATAAATAGATTTTTTTTTTAACTTAAAAAATAAACATATGCACAGAATTTTTTTGGCTGAGTCTTTTGTTTAACCTTTTATTGATGCTTATTTGGCTGCAAATCTCATGAACTATAAATGATCATAGCATTTTTCTTATGGACAAATACAGTGTCTTGGAGAAACCAGAGCACTCCATGCATCAGGTTTATTGTGGCCTTTATGAGTGGGTTTGAGCCCCACGTCAGACTCTGTACTGACAGCTTGGAACCTGGAGCCTACTTCGGATTCTGTGTCTCCCTCTCTCTCTTTGCCCCTCCCCTGCTCTCTCTCTCTCTCCCTCTCAAAAGGAACATTAAAAACATTTTTTAAGCAAATATGAATATCTGTTTATCTTGAAAAGAGTGAGAGTTTTGTGAACTGGAAACAACAGTGTATCACCTAAGAGTATTATATAGCTTACAATTAACGTGTCTGGGTTCTGGGGCACCTGGGTGGCTCAGTCAGTTGAGCATCTGACTTTGGCTCAGGTCATGATCTCGCGGCTCATGAGTTTGAGCCCTGCATCAGGCTCTGTGCTGATAGCTCAGAGCCTGGAACCTGCTTCAGGTTCTGTGTCTGCCTCTCTCTCTGTCCCTCCCCTCAAAAATAAATAAACATTAAAATGTCTGGGTTCTTCGTCTCCGTTACTCATTTGTTCATTCATTCACTCAAAAAAAATTTTTTTAGCACCCTTGAAAGCCAAATCATCAACATGGAGTCTACAATTCCCAAACAGTGAGGGACCTGTGGGAAACTGGAATTCTTGAAAGGAGCTTATGAGGCCACCTACATTAAATTATCTGTAGGTAAGAAGACATGTTTGGCCCATACAGGTGCCACTCCATTTTACACATATATATATGTGCCAGTGTGATTTATAAAATTCATTTAAAAGTGATCCTGAAATGCTGGTAGATTCTTGACATTTTTTTTTTTAACATTTATTGATTTTTGAGACTGAGACAGAGCGCGATCAGGGGAGGGGCAAAGAGAGAGGGAGACACAGAATCTTAAACAGGCTCCAGGCTCTGAACTGTCAACACAGAACCCAACGCAGGGCTCGAACCCACAAACCGCAAGATCGTGACCTGAGCAGAAGTCGGACGCTTAACCGACTGAGCCACCCAGGTGCCCCATTGACATGACATATTGTTTTTCATGCAAGAGTTAACAAAAATACAAGTTATAGAGTGAATTTCTTTATGTTAAAAAAAATGATTCTCAAGCTCAAAACAAAACAAAAAAAAAACAAAAAAAAGACAACTCTTGCTCTCTGTGCTTCCACAGTAACTTTGGTTGGGCTCCTCTGTCCTGTGGTGAGTAGCTTGTGCCTTCTGAAGATTTCGAGCTGCTTTAACTCAGATTTCAATATTTTTTTCTGACATAAAGTATCACCTGAACTTTTTTTTATATGTCTTATTTTGGGGAAAATTTATGATCTTTTTTAACATTAGGAAGTTTTGCTTTTCCTGACATTTTATTGCTCTGCGTATTTGAAGCGTTTCAATCCCAGACAATAAATATTACGTGGTTATTGTTTTCATATGGATAGGCTATTTCCTCCTGGCTTTTCTGACCCCTTTTCCCAGCTAATAATACTCAAAAATTTATTAATAGTACACTACGCCATTCAGCTTTTTCAGAATCATGGATAATGAACGTTCAAAGAGGGACAGGCCTCAAAGAGGAGGGGTCATAGTACTTAAAGTAAATTGAGGCATGTAGTTTTCTTTTAGTTGGATTTCAAATGTTTCCTGTTCAGGTGAAATGAAGATTATATTCATTCTGTAAATCATTTTTATAAATTATCATAACCAGTTACTGCATTAAATGGTATCTTTTTCTATCATTATTATGGAAGCTAAACAGAGCTCAACCGAGTAGGTGGATGTTAGCCAAGTACAGCATGAGTGCTAGGTGTTTAAAAGCACCCACTTTTAAAGCTATCCTCAATGTTCCCTCACCTTCTTCGCTTCTTTTCTCAAATATCACTTTCGGGGGGCGCCTGGGTGCCTCGGTCAGTTAAGCTTCTGACTCCTGATTTCGGCTCGGGTCATGATCTCAGGGTTGTGAGATCAAGCCCTGCATCAGGCTCTGTGCTGAGAATGGGGTCTGCTTAGGATTCTTTCTCTCCCTTTCTGTCTGTTCCTCCCCACTTGCAGGCTTGCACTCTCTCATAAAAATAAAAAAAAATAATAATAATAACACTTTTGCAATAAGGCCTTCTCTGACTACCTTTTAAATATTGAAACCCCAGCCTCTGCCCTAGCACCCTATATCCCCCTTCCCTGCTTTCTTTTGTCATTCTAACACTTGCGTCCCGTTTCATATACTCACTTTGTCTCATTTATTGTCTCCTCCCTCTAGAATGCAGATTGTCCTCTGCTGTATCCCTGGCACTTAGAGCAGGGCCTAATGCATAATGCATGCTCCGTCAGTGTTTTACTAAATGAATGAATGATTGATCAGTCTTTAATTCTGCAAATTCTTGCAACGCCATTCCCACGTGATCGCACCCTGGTTCTTCTCCAGGCTTGCACTGTTTCTTTCTCATTTCTGGCCTGCCTTGTCCTTTACTCAGCATCCCCCTGACTTTCCAAAGTCCTGAGCTTCATTTGTGTTCCTCGACACAAGTTTTACAAGTGCTTTTACAGGGGCTCCTGGGTGGCTCAGTCAGTTAAGCATCCAACTTCAGCTCAGGTCATGATCTCATGGTCTGTGGGTTTAGGCCCCATATCAGGCTCTGTGCTGATAGCTCAGAACCTGGAGCCTGCTTTGGATCGTGTGTCTCCCTCTCTCTCTGCCTCTCCCCCACTTGCACTCTGTTTCTCAAATAAACATTTTTTTAAAAATGTAAAGTGTTTTTACATATTAGTACTTCCCAATCACAGAGCATTTTCAACAGAATAAGAAATTTGGCCACCACAAGCAAGAATGAATTACAATGTTTGGTTAGGTTTTCGTGATGTCTTCTAAAACTTTTCATGAATGTCTTCTAAAATTTTTTGATATATTTCTTTTATATATTTCACTGCGTATTCAAATTTTCCTTTTCCCACAACTCCAGGTTCGCAATTTTTTTTTGTAGTGTATTATTACCCCATATATTACTGTAGTTTTTTTAAACAGGGCACATAGAATATATTTCTTTTTCTTAAAAACAAATTAGTTGAATGCAGTATCGTTTACATACAGCAATAACCCCTTTTTATTTTTTAAAAAAAATTTTTTTTTCAACGTTTATTTTTGGGACAGAGAGAGACAGAGCATGAACGGGGGAGGGGCAGAGAGAGAGGGAGACACAGAATCGGAAACAGGCTCCAGGCTCTGAGCCATCAGCCCAGAGCCTGACGCGGGGCTCGAACTCACGGACCGCGAGATCGTGACCTGGCTGAAGTCGGACGCTTAACCGACTGCGCCACCCAGGCGCCCCAATAACCCCTTTTTAGATAGACAGTACAACTCAGTGACTTTTGACAAACACAGCTGTGTAACCACCACCACAATCAAGATACGTTAATGCCAAAAAACTGTCTCATGTTCCTTTGTAATCAATCCCTACCCATCACTCCTGGCAACCACTGATCTGATTTCTGTCTCTATATTTTTAAATGTTCTAGAATAGTATACAAAATTGTATAATGCTAAATGAATTTAAATGGTTTTTGTGCCTGACTTCTTTCATTTAGCATAACGCTTTTTAGACTCATCCGTGTTGTGTTTATCTGTAGTTTATTTCCTTTTATCGCTGAGTAATATTCCATTTGTTTGGTTCCACGAGTTTTTTTTAACCACGTACTGAGTGAACATTTTGATTGTTTCCAATTTCTAACTATTAAGAATGAATCTACTATGAACATGGATGGACAGACCTTTTTTGTGGATTTGTGTGTTCATTTATATTGGGTAAACACCTAGGAGTGGGATTACTGGGTCATATGGTAAGTAAATATTTAATATTGTAAGAAAATATTTAATTTTCTAAGAAAGTGTTTTCCAAAGCGGCTGAACCATTGGGCCCTCTGACCAGAAATGTGAGATTGCTAGTTGCTCTGTATCTTTGCCAGCATTTGAAATGATCCATTTTGTTGTTTGTTTTGTTTTAATTTGCAGCCATTCTGATAGGTAGACATTGGTATCTCACTGCTTTTACTTTGCTTTTCTGTGATGACAAATGATATTCATGTGCTCATCTGCCATCTGTATCTTTTCAAATCTTTTTGTCCATTTAAAAAATGTTGGTTGTTTTGTCTTATTAAAATATGAGTTAATTTTATGGCCTAAATACAGAAATGTGTTTTCCGCATATTTTCTCTAAGTCTGGGGCTTGACTTTTCTTACAGTATCTTTGGAAGAGCTGGAATTTTTAATTTTGAAGAAGTCCATTTTATTGGTTTTTATTCTTTTATGGCTCATACTCTTTGTCTTATCTAATAAATTTTTATCTAACCCAAGCTTACAAAGGTTTTCTTCTACGTTTTCTTCTTCATATTTTAAATTTTAACTTTTATGTTTAGGTCTTTGATTCATTTTGAGTTTATTTTTATATATGATGCAAAGTAAGGGTTGAGGTTCTTTTTTTTTTCTTTCTTTCTGCATATGGATGTGTGATTGTTCCAACACACAGATTATCCTTTCTTCATTGATTTATCTTGACATATTTATCTCAGATCAATTGACCATATATTATAGACCATGGGTCTATGTTGGGATTCTATTTTTGTTCCATTGATCTATATGCTTATCCTTATGCCAGTACCTGACTGTCTTAATTACTAAGTCATGAAATCAGGTCTTAAGAATCCTTGAGCTTTTTCTTCTTCAATTTTTTTTTTTTTTTTTTTTCCCCTCTGGCTCATTTGCTTTTCAATATTTCTACAAAACATGTTCTGGGATTTTGACTGGAACTGCTTTGAACCTATAGCTCAATTTGTGGAAAATTGACAATGGTGTTAAGGCCTTCTAACTGATGAATATGGTATAGCTTTTCATTTTCTTAGGTCTTTTCTAGTTTCCCTCATCAGTGTTTAATAATTTTCAGAATATAAATCTAGTACATATTTTGTTAGATTTATCCATGAATATTTTATGTTTGATGCTGTAAGATTTTTTTTTTTAATTTTTATTTTCTGGTTCATTGCTAATATCTAGCAATAAAATCAATTTTTGTATATGCATGTTTTAACCTGCAAGTTTGTTGATCTCACTTGTTAGCTATAATAGGTTGTTTTATTTTGTGTCTTTTTGGAATTTTCTAAATAGATAATCATGTTATTTACAAATAAAGACAGTTTATTTCTTTCTAATCCATATTCTTTTTATTTCTTCTTGTCTTATTGCAGTCAGTAGTATCTCAGTACAATGTTGTATAAGAGTGATAAAAACAGACATCCTTGTCTTTTTCTGAATTTAATGGGGAAAATATTCAGCTTTTTACCATTACATATGATGTTAACCTCTTTGGAAAAATCTTTGGCAATATTTCCTTTCCTTTTTCCTGGTTTTATGGGGAACTCTTAGTTTGCTGAGTATGTTAATAATGAATAGATGTTAAATTTTATCATTATTTTTCTGCATCCTTGGAGATCATATAGTTCTTCTTTTTATGATGGTACATTACATGGATTGATTTTTTAATGTTTCATTACTAGGATAAAAGCCACTTGGTCATGATGTATTAATCTCATATCTCACTGGACTTGATTTGGTAGTATTTTATACATTAAGTATTTTTGTTTGTTTTTTTTTTTAATTTTTTTTTTCAACGTTTATTTATTTTTGGGACAGAGAGAGACAGAGCATGAACGGGCGAGGGGCAGAGAGAGAGGGAGACACAGAATCGGAAACAGGCTCCAGGCTCTGAGCCATCAGCCCAGAGCCCGACGCGGGGCTCGAACTCACGGACCGTGAGATCGTGACCTGGCTGAAGTCGGACGCTTAACCGACTGCGCCACCCAGGCGCCCCTACATTAAGTATTTTTGTATCTGTGTTCATGAATGATATTGGTCTGGAATTTTCTTGTAATGTCTTTTTTTATTTTCTGGAATAGTTTCTATAGAATTATTATTATTGTTGTTGTTATTGTTATTGTTATTATTATTTTAAGATTAGAGGAACTCACCAGTGAGGCTACTGGAGACTGAAGTTTTCAGTGTAGGAAAGTCTTTAGCTATGAGTAACCTTAGATGTAAAGCTCTTTGAGTTTCTGTTTCTTCTTGAGAGAACTTTGGTAGTTTACTTCTTTCAAGGTCATTTGTCCTTCATCTAAGTTAACATATTTTTTTTAATATGAAATTTATTGTCAGCTTGGTTTCCATACAGCACCCAGTGCTCATCCCAACAGGTGCCCTCCTCAATGTCCATCACCCACCCTCCCCTCCCTCCCACCCCCCATCAACCCTCAGTTTATTCTCAGTTTTTAAGAGTCTCTTATTGTTTGGCTCTCTCCCTCTCTAACTTTTTTTTTTCCCTTCCCCTCCCCCATGGTCTTTTGTTAAGTTTCTCAGGATCCACATATTTATTGGCAGAAAGGTATGTATGAAATTCCCTTATTATTCTTTACATATCTGTAGCCTATATGGTGATGCCTCTCTTTTTAATTCCTGATACTGATAATTTGTTTTTGTTTTTGTTTTTTCCTCAATATGTCTGAATAGAGTTTATCAATTGTACTTATTTTTCGAAAAAGCAGCCTTCAGAGGTACCTGGGTGGCTCAGTCGGTTAAGCGTCTGACTCTTGGTTTTCGCTCAGGTCATGACCTCCTGGTTCATGAGTTTGAGCCCCTGCATCAGGCTATCTGCTGTCAGCACAGGGCCTGTTTCAGATTGTCTGAGCCTCTCGCTCTCTCTGTCTGCCCCTCCCCGACTTGTGCTCTCTCTGCGTATATCTCAAAATAAATAAATAAACTTAAAAAAAAGCAGCCTTTGGTTTCATTGATTTTTCTCTTTTTCTTTTATTTTTACTTATTTATTTATTTATTTTGCTGTTTTTGGTGTCATTTTGCTTTTATCTTCGTTATTTTTTTCTTTCTGCTACTTTGGGCTTAATTCATTCTTCTTTCTTTTTTTTTTTTTTTTTTTTTGATTTGAGATCTTTCTTTTCTATCAGCATTTGATGCCATTTCCTTCCCCCTAAACACCGCTTTAGCTATATCTCAAAAGCTTTGATGTGTTGTTTTCATTTTCATTCAATTCAGAATATTTCCTAATTTCCTGTCTGATTTTGTCTTTGACCCATGGCCGCTTTAGAAATGTGCTCATTAGTTTCCAAATATTTGAGAATATTTTAGGTATCTTTCTGTTACTAAATTTTGGTTTAATTTATTTTTATTTTTTTTAATTTTTTTTTTAACGTTTATTTATTTTTGAAACAGAGAGAGACAGAGCATGAACAGGGGAGGGGCAGAGAGAGAGGGAGACACAGAATCTGAAACAGGCTCCAGGCTCTGAGCTGTCAGCACAGAGCCCGATGCGGGCTCGAACTCACGGACCGCGAGATCGTGACCTGAGCCAAAGTCAGACGCTTAACCGACTGAGCCACCCAGGCGCCCCTTTAGTTTAATTTTGTAATGGAGAAGATACTTTATATGATTACAGTTCGTTTAGTATTGTCAAGGTTTGTTTTATGGCCCCAAATATGTACATTTGCACTTGAAAAACGTGTATTCTGCGATTGTCGGGTGTGGTGTTCTATAAATGTCAATCAGGTCAAGTTGATGGATAGTGTTCATTTTTTCTATACACTTGCTGGCTTTTTACTTTTTAAATAATAAATTACTCAGAGAGGAATGTTGAGGTTGTCAACTGAAATTGTGGCTTTGTCTATTTCTCTTTTAAGTCTTATTAGATTTTGTTTAGTGTATGTTGAAGTTCTATTCTTAGTTGCATATACAGTTTAGAATGACCTGTTGTCTTGATTAATTGTCCCCTTTAGCATTATATAATGTCCTCTTTTCCTCAGCAATGTTTCATCTTCCAAAGTTTACTTGGTCTGATATTATTAAATTTACTTCTCTTTTTTTATTGTTTATATGGTATATATGTTAATATCCTCTTACTTTTAATGTAGCTATTTCTTTATATTTAAAATGTCTTCTCATTGACAGCCTATAATTAGGTCTTGGTTTTTCACTCAGTTTTATAATCTCAGCCTTTTTGTTGAGGTGTTTAGACTATTTACATTTAATTATTGATATGCTTGCATTTAAATTCATAATCTTGTCCTCATCATAACTGTTTAACTTACTAATTTGTGTTCTTTGATTGTAACTTATTTTTATCACTGTAACTCCTTAACACGTTCTTTATAATTCTCTTTAATTACCTAAAATATATACACTTATTGCAAACAAACAAAAACCTAAAAGACTCAGAAAACCACAAAAAATACAATTAGAATTACCCACAGCCCTTTGATACTGAGATTAAACATTGTTAACATTTTAATACACCTACGCACAAAACGCATTCACATAGTACATACTTCTTTGTAGTCTATTATAACACTTTCTATGCCATTTTTTTAACTGCAGAATATTTCATACTATGGCCGATTTACTATTACCTTAATTATATCCTATTATTGGGCATTGTGATTTTCCCAAAGTTTTATCATTATAAATGTACATTATTTTATGTACATATCATATTGTTTCCTTTGTCTTTTGGCTTCTGTCATTTTGGTTGTCATCATTATTGGTGTCCCCTGTGAAAGTAATGTGTCTACTTTTCTCTGGCTGTTTTGAGATTTTATTTTATTTTCAGCACTTGCATTATGACATGCTTGCATGTAGTTTTCTTTGTATCTTTTTTTTGAGTTTGTACAATGTCTTGAATCTGTGGCTTGACATCTTTCATCAATTTTTTAACATTCTCAACTACTTTTCTTCAAATATTTTTTCTTGTCTTCTAGGACTTTGATTACATGTATGTCAGACTTTTTCACCATATACAATATGTCTCCTTGGTCCTTTTTTGTACTTCCCATCTCTTTATCTCTGTTTCAATCTGGTGTTTACTGACCCATCTTGTCTTTATTAATCTTCTCTTTTGCTGCATCTGACATTCTATTAAACAAAGACTCTTAAATACAGAGAACAAAGCGGTGGTTGCAAGAGGGGAAGTGGGTGGGGAAATGAGTAAAATAGATAAAGGGGATTAAGAAGTACAGACTTCCAGGAGTGTCTGGGTGACTCAGTCCGTTAACTGTCCCAACTCTTGATTTCAACTCAGGTCATGATCTTACAGTTCATGAGATTGAGCTGAAAGCACATAGCCTACTTGGGATTCTCTCTCTCCCTCTCTCTGTCTCTCTCTCTCCAAATAAATAAATAAACAACAAAAAAGTACAGACTTCTAGTTGTAAAATAAATAAGTCATGAAGATGATAAGCCCATGTATTGAATTTTTAATTTCAGTTCTTTTTTATTTTTCACCTACATAATCACCATTTAATTCTTTAAAAAAAAAAAAAGTTCTAGTTCAAGTCCCTTTCCTTACACCAGTGTCTGGGTATCTTATGTATCTATTTCTGTTGCCTGGATTTTTTTTCTCTTGGTTTTCAGTCATTTGGTTCTGTATCCTGCTATGCCTAGGAGTTTCCTTATTGAATGGCAGACATTGTATATGAAAAGTCATGGAAGCTCTGGATGATGATTTCTTCCAGAGAGGATTTCATTTCTGATAGGCAGTTGGGGGTGTAGTCAAATCAAGGTTGATCTATTTCTGTTTTGCCCTTATCCATAGAAAGTATCTCTAGGGCCTCAGCTGAAAGCCTGTGGTGTTTACCAGACCCCTTCAACTTTGGTGAGCTCTGAAATCCAGCCTCCAACTCCCGACGACCCATAAAGTGGATGAAATTTCTGCTCACCTCCTTAGCCTTCCAGTTCCCACTTTCACCCACACATGTGCAACTTTGGGGATGACATGTATTTCAAGGGGAAACTGCATGCATAATTATAGGTTTAGTTCTCTGCAGTTTCCTCCTCCTGTCTGAGATCTCCGTCCCTCAGCTATTGGCAGCCCTAGGCTCCAACCTGTGGCTCAGTAAGACTGTCACAGGCCCTAGACCTCTGCTTCCTGCACGGCTTTTCTTCCTCACACATTTAATTGGGAAATCTCCTGAGGGGGGGGGAAAGTGAATTTTCCTCTTTTTCAGTTTCACATCCTTTCAAATCCTGACTGCTTTGGACTTTTTCTGATGCCTCAAATAAAGTGTGGCCTCCCAAAAATATCCAGATCCAAATCCCCAGAACCTGTGAGTGCATTACATTACATAACAAGGCAATTAAAGTTGCAGATGGAATTAAGGTTTAGGTGTCTAATCAACAGACTTTATCATAGGGAAATTATCTTAGATGATCTAGGTAGGCCCACCTTAAACACATGAGCTTTTAAAAACAGAAGAGGGAAGCAGAAAAATAGGTAAGAAATGCAGCCTGACCAAGACTTGACATTGCTGGCTTTGGAGACAGAATAAGGGTTCCATGTGCAAAGGAATGTGGTAGCCTTGGAAATTCCCCATTGTTTATCGCCAGCAAGAAAACTTGGATCTCAGTCCTACAACCAAGGAATTGAAATACTCCTGACAATCTGAACGAGCAGGAAACGGGTTCTTTCTTACAACCTCCAAAAAGAGTGCAGCCTGCTAACACCCTGCCTTTAATCCATGAGACCCATACCAGACTTCTGACCTGTAGATCTGTAAGATAATACATTTGTGTTGTTTAAGCCATGAAATTTGTGGTAATTTGTAATGGCAGCATATAAGACTATTACATGATTTTTTAAAACTATTTTGTCCAGCTTTTGTCATTGTTCTCAGGTCAAGCATTAGTCTCCCATAGCTTGACGTATCGGAACTCAGTCACAGAGTCAGAACCACTGTGCATTGTGGTATAAAGATTTTATTATAGGAATCAGATGTTACATGGTTGCGGGAGGAGTTGGGAAAGGAAAAGCCTAGGAAGGAAGTTGGAGAATCAGAGAAAAAGTCACCAACCCATCAATTGGAGAAGCAAAAGGCAACCACCTACCAAAAGTGGCTGCAAAGTGATGGCTCATGGGAAGGTCTGTAGGAAGCCATGCTTCTGTATAACTACCACCTCTGTGGGTTCACCACAAGTGTCTGGTATTAAGTTTGAAGCCACTGTTGATAAATAGGGTCTTCAGTCTGGAAGAAGAGCTGCATGTAAGATGGAGGAAGGTAAGAACATGCTACGGCTGTCAGCACTTCTGTGTCTATAACTGCACCCAACCACAAGGAACTTCAAAGGTTAAAAACTGCTTCACTTCCATGTTCCTAATCTTGCATACGTTTCTTTTTTGGCCAACTCTAACTCCGAACCATGTAGGGAAGGGGATTCTGGAAAAGTAGTTTCAATTTCACCAAAGTGACACAGTACCGGTGACCACAATCTACTCTTTGTCAACTTGGCACCCATACAGATCTCTTTTCACCGTATTTTAAAATCATCCAGATCAAATCAATAGCAAAATGCCTCTACCTAACATGACGCATGCCAGCTTCGTGGCCTTCCTCCCCAGAATCCATAACCTCAATCTAATCATGAGAAAAGCATCAAGCAAATCTCAGTTGGAGGACATTCTACAACATGCCTGACCAGTCCCTCTCAAAACGGTCAAGGCCATCAAAAACGAGGAAAGCCTGAGGAACTGTCATAGCCAAGAGGAACCTAAGGAGACATAACATATATGTAATATGTTCTGGAGGCAATTCTAGCACAGAAAAGGATCTTAAGTAAAAAACAAAGGAAATTTGAATAGAGAATGGGCTTTGGTGAATAGTAATGTATCAAAACTGACTCATTAATTGTGGTAAATATACCATACCAATGTAAAATATTAATAATAGGAGAAACTCCGTGGGGAGTACAGCATTCTTCAGAGATACCAGGGGTTGTGTCCCAGACCACCACAATAAAGCCAGTCAAATGAATTTTTTGGTTTCCCAAAAAGCTATGTTTATACTATTCTTTAGCCTATTAAGTGTGCAATAACATTATGTCTAAAAAACAACATACTTACATTAATTGAAAAATACTTCACTGCTAAATAATTCTATCATCTAGCTTTCAGCAAGTAGTTATCTTTTTACTAGTGGAGGATCTTGACTCCATGTTGATGGCTGATGCTGATCAGGGTGGTGGTGGTGGTTGAGAGTTGGGGCGCCTGTAGCAGTTTCTTAAAAGAAGACAGCAGTGGGGGCACCTGGGTGGCTCAGCCAGTTAAACGTCTGACTTCGGCTCAGGTCATGATCTCACGGTTCATGGGTTTGAGCCCCGCGTCAGGCTTTTTGTGGTCGGTGCGGAGCCCGCTTCTGATCCTCTGTCCTCCTCTCTCTTTTTCTGCCCCTCCTCCACTCATGCTCTCTTTCTCAAAGGTAAATAAACATTAAAAAAAAAAAAAGCAGTGATGTTTGCTGCATCGATGGATTTTTCCTTTCACAAACAATTTCTATGTAGTACGCGACACTATTTGATAGCATTTTACTTATAGTAGAACTTCTTTCAAAATTGGAGTCAATCCCTTCAAAACCTGCCACTGCTTTATCAACTAAGTTTATGGAATATTCTAATTCCGTGGTCATTTCAACAGTCTCCACGGCATCTTCATCAGGAGTAGATTCTGTCTCAGGAAACCACTTTCTTTGTTCATCCATAAGAAGCCACTCCTCAGCCATTCAAGTTTGATCATGACCTTGTGGCAGTTCGGCCCCATCTTCAGACTCCATTTCTGATTCTAGTTCTCTTGCTATTTCCACCACATCTGCAGCTACTTCCTCCTCTGACGTCTGGATCCCCTCAAAATAGTAATCCCTGAGGGTTGGAATCAGCTTTTTCCAAACACCTATTTATGCTGAAAATCTGACCTCTTATCACGAATCACAAGCGTTCTTAATGGCATCTCGGAAAGTGAATGATTTTGAGAACGGTTTCCATTGACTTTGCCCAGATCCATCAGAGAAATCACTGTCTGTGGCAGATCTAGCCTTATGAAGTGTGTCTCTTAAATAACAAGATTTGAAATTAATTACTCCTTGATCCATAGGCTATAGAATGGGTATTGTGTTGGGAGGCATGAAAGCAACAGTAATCTCGTACCTCTCCCTCAAAGCTCTTGGGTGTATTGTCAATGAGCAGTACTATTTGAAAGGAATCTTTTTTTCTGAGAAGCAGTTCACAGCAGTGGTCTTAAAATATTCGGTAAACCATGTTGTAAACAGATGTGCCGTCATCCAGACTTTCTGCCATGTAAAGAACATAGGCAGAGTAGATGTAGCATAATTCTGAAGGGCCCTAGAATTTTCAGAATGGTAGATGAGCACTGGCCCCAACTTAAAGTCACCAACTGCATTAACCCCTAACAAGAGAGTCAGCCTGCCCTCCAAGGCTCGGAAGCCAGGCACTGACTCCTCCTCTCTAGCTACGAAGGTCCTGATGGCATCTTCTTGCAATATAAGGCTGTTTGGTCTACAGTGAGAAACCTGGTGTTTAGTGTGGCCACCTTCATTAATTCTCTTATCTAGATCTTATGAATAACTTGCTGCAGCTTCCACATCACTTGCTGCTTCCCCTTGCGACTCTCACGTTATGGAGATGACTTCTTTCCTTAGACCTCATGAGCCGACCTCTGCTAGCTGCAGACTTTTCTCCTGCAGCTCCCTCACCTCTCTCAGCCCTCACAGAATTGAAAGGAGGTAGGGCCTTGCTCTGGATTATGCTTTGACTTAAGGGAATGTTGTGGCTGGATTGATCTATCCAGACCACTCAAACTTTCTCCATATCCGCGATAAGGCGGTTTCACTCTCTTACCATATTGTGTTCACTGGGTAGCAGTTAATTTTCCTCATAGTTTTCCTTTGCATTCACCACTTGGCTAACTGGTTGGCATATGAGGCCTAGCTTTCCACCAATCAGAGCTTTCAGCATGCCTTCCTCCCTAAGTTTAATCATTGCCAACTTTTGACTTAAAGTTGACCATGCAACTTTTCCTTTCACGTGAACACCTGGGGGCCATTGTAGGAGTACTCACTGGCCTAATTTCAATACCACTGTGTCTCAGGGAAGAGGAAGACCCAAGGAGAGGGAGGGAGAGGGAGGCGCAGCTGCTTGGGGGAGTAATCAGAACACACACAACATTTATGGCTAAAGTTGCCGTCTTCTATGGGTGAGGTTCATGATGTCCCCAAACAACTACAATCGTAACATCAAATATTACTGATCACAGGTCACCATGCCCGGATAATAATAATGAAAAAGTTTGAAATACTGAGAAAACTACCAAAACATGACACGGAGACATGAAGGGAGCAAATGCTGTTGGAGAAGTAGGGCCGATAGACTTGCTCGGTGAAAGGTTGCCACAAACCCTCAAGTCGTTAAAAACCGCAATGTATGCAAAGCGCAATGAAGCAAAGTGCCATCAAATGAGGTATGCCTGTATATGGGAGCTTTTATTATCTTTGCCGTTTCTCTATAAGTGTAAAACTCTTCTAAAATAAAAACTCGACTTAAAAGTTAGGATATAAAGATTTATTCGTTTTGAGGTGATGTGCTTTCCTCTGAATTAGAATTCCCCTTTGATATCCTGTCACTGAGATACAGAGATCTATGGCTAACTACTATTAATACCTCTTACGTTAGCTATCTAGACTGGGAATGTGGGTGGAGGGAGTGGGATAAAGAAAGAGAATTCTTTAACCCCTGAACAATTATGCTGGATTCCTACTAATGCGAGGAAGCCTCCTAACCGCTACCTCGTCATTTCTGTAACTGGCCAGCGGTCACAGCTAGTATTTCTTACTTCCTTCTTCCACTAGCCAGCCTCTGTTCCCCTTGCTCTCATCAGTAAACCCCTCAGCTGGTATGATCCCTTGCCTGATGGGGTGACCCTGCCTATTTCTGTTTCAGTGCTCCTCTGCTGTGTGACAAACAACGCCAAAACTCAGTTGGCTTAAAACAGCAGTGACTTATAATTTCTCGTGATTGTGGGGGTCAAGCGTTCATGCAAGCTTTAACTAGGTAATTCTCGTCCACATGGCGTCATCTGGCAATTACCTAGCTGCATGCAGAGGACAGCGGAGCTGGACCTGAAGGATCAAAAAGGCTGTGCTCATAGATTTGGAGATTTTGAGCCTCGGTGATCTCTCCTTTCACTGGTGACCAGCTTTGGCTTCCTCGCAGCATGGTAGTCTCAGGGTAGAACTCAAAGGACAACTGGTGTTTAAGACAGATGAAACAGAAACTGCCAGACCTCTTAAGGTATGGCTCAGAAATCCCACAACGTCACTTCTGCTAGATTTGTGGTCAAAGCTAGCCACAAGGCCAAGTCCAGAATAAAGGGGAAGGGAAATAGAGTCTACCTCATGCCAAGAGGAACAGCAAAGAATTTGTGCCTGTCTGTAGTCCACTAAAATGGTTGTGGAAATTTCCTTTGAGGTAAATTCCTAGAATTGGAGCTTCTGCATCGAGGGAATTCATTTTAAACACTTGAAACCTGTCCAAATGGCCCACCATTCCGTTTTGCTGGTTTGCATTCTCATTAGCCGTGTTTGCAGATCAACTTCTCTGGGCCTTCACCAACACTGGGTATCGTTACCCTTTTTAATCTTTTCCAGTTTAAAGAAGGGGAAAAGCCTGATCGTTGTAGTTTTGTTTTTTTGCATTTGTGAATACCATTGAGGTCGAACACTTTTCATGTGTTTATTGGCCATGTCTAGATGTTCTTTTTTGAATTGCCTAATCTTG
Source organism: Puma concolor (assembly GCF_028749965.1). Lineage (NCBI taxonomy): Eukaryota > Metazoa > Chordata > Mammalia > Carnivora > Felidae > Puma > Puma concolor. The sequence goes on along the minus strand of NC_141671.1, from coordinate 43,603,195 downwards.
TACTCTGCCCATTCTTTTCTTCGGCTATTCTTGGTTTGAGTGTTGATGTTGGTCTGGAATCTGGGTTATTAAAGTTTAACCGACCTCAGGAAACCCTACTGGGTTTTTAAATATTATGAATTACTCTTGCCCAAAATAATCTATCTTCATTTCCATTCGTTTATTCTTTATTTCCCTGGATCATCACCTTTTTTCAGTCCTTTCTTTTCTTAGATTCAAAATATTAGAACTACAGATCCCCTCATTGTTCAGTTGAGGCTACGAACACCAGAAGAAGAAAGGGTCTTGTCCGGAGATTCTGAACGTGGGGGAGTCTATTCAGTTTGGACATGTAGGACCAGTCCTTCAGGCTTCCGGCCAGAATGACGCCCAAAGTGCACTTAGCCCCCTTACCACAAGATTTGTCTCCTCCGGTCTGGCACTAAGAAATTCAGTCTATCTATAACTTTTGCCTCGTGAGCGACTGGGATCCTAAATTCTCCCTGCCTCTAACTGGCGATGTGGCCTTTGATAAATTACATTAACTTCGGGCCTTGGATTCTCGAATGAAGCGGGAGCATTGAACTTCTGCTTGGTGACTCTGAGGCACACTTTTCACTATTGAAGTCTGTTGTGTCAGAGGGGCATTTGTAGAGAATGCGTTAAGGGGAAGCAGCATAGATGGAAGTCACCTTTAAGACATTTACTTCAGCCTAAAAGGTCTATTTTTGAAGGGAACTTAATCAAAGCTCTTTAAAAATAGTTTTTAATTACAGGTTTGAATCTTTGTGTTATTTGTAATACCTTTTTAGAAGCATGAAAATAGCATTTCTCTCTGTACCAACTTTGTGCTTTCCCATTTGGTAAACACTGATTTTATTTCTCTCTGGGCCTGTAGGAGTAAACCAAGCCAACTCAGCACTTCCTGTTTACCTCCTGGTTGTACGTATCGTAGATGGCGACAAACCTGATCCCCAAAATAAGCTTCCTTGGTTGACTTCTGCATTTTCCGGTTAGGCAACCGGCCTGTCAATGCTTGAACGATGAGTTTGGCTATTGAAGCCTTGTTCTGCCATTACCCCTTCAAACTGTGGGTGTAAAGGAAAGTCAATGTAATAGTAGGGATAATATACTCCTCTCAACACCTCTGGAGATAGATGCTAATTGGAATAGAAGCAGCCTACCCAACTATAGGGTTAAACCACTCTTAGCACAAAATTAATGAGATAGATGAGATAGAAGGTTTGGGTTTTTTTTTTTTTAATTTTTTTTTAACATTTATTTATTTTTGAGACAGAGAGAGACAGAGCATGAACGGGGGAGGGGCAGAGAGAGAGGGAGACACAGAATCGGAAGCAGGCTCCAGGCTCCGGGCCGTCAGCCCGGAGCCCGACGCGGGGCTCGAACTCGCGGACCGCGAGATCGTGACCTGAGCTGACGTCGGGCGCTCAACCGACTGAGCCACCCAGGCGCCCCAATGAGATAGAAGTTTAAGGAAAAAGTAACATTTCTCAGAGTGTAGATGCCAAGTTAAAGCCAACAACCCTCCTGGATCAGCCAGATCCCAAGCTGTGTGTTCCCTTGACTTCACTTAAAGAGGCAACCTTGTACATCCAGCCACCGTTGCCACCCTCTGGCTCAGTGTGGCTGGCTCTGCCTCCATCCTGGAGGCCTCAGCTCAGCAGTCACCATCGTGGACAACAAGACCACAGACTCAAGGTTTAGAGAGAGCCCCCGCACACTCTTTGCTGGGGTGACATGCAAAAAGGAATGGTGGGACACCGACATGCTGTAGGTGGCTACCCATGCTCATGGCAGCCTTTAGAGGTGTGTGATTTACATCCATCAAAGAGGGCATTCAGAGCCAGTGGATATTTAAAGTCAGATACTGGCAAGAATATTCTACATTACTGATGAGTGATTGAACCACGGGCTAGTAGACATCCCAAGGTACCAGAGGCTTAGAGCACAGTATTTGCCAAGAGGAAGAAAAGCCTAAGTATCTTATCAATTTGCTGAGACTGTAATGGGCATACTGTGTGACATACCTGTATTACTGGAGATGAGGGGCTGGTTTCCTCTTAGATTTTCCACCTCTTTCAGGATCCAGACGCAGCCTTCACCTGTGGCACATGCTCTTTATAAGCATCCCAAGTTCTTCCATCACTGACTAGTCACGCTGGAAATAAATGTTATACATCTAAAAAGTGATGTTCTTTCACATCTAGTACCCAGATCTTAGTTTCTAAATATTCTCCACTGACATTCAGGCTCCTTGGAGAAATAGATGATTCCAGGACTGGGGCAGGGAAAGATGCCTGGGGAAATGAGCCCGGAACATCTTAATTCAACAGAAAATAAGAAATTGCTCATGAACTGGGGGAACATGTCAAAAATGGGAGGTGGAAGAGGCTCCTTGTTGCCAAATCTGGGACAATTTGATTGTCCAAATAAACGATGATAGTAATGGGTTATCACCCATGGAATAAAATAAATATCCTTGAGTCCATACAATATAAATAAGGAAAAAAAAATACAGAAGAAAGTGAACATTCTTTTGCTGTAGAATGCAAATTTTAGATGGAATCGTGGCATTAAAAGATCATCAACAGGTCGGGGCGCCTGGGTGGCTCCGTCCGTTAAGCGCCGACTTTGGCTCAGGTCACGATCAGGTCTTAATTTACAGTTCGTGAGTTAGAGCCCCGCATCAGGCTCTGTGCTGACATCTCAGAGCCTGGAGCCTGCTTCAGATTCTGTGTCTCCCTGTCTCTCTGCTCCTTCCCCACTGTGCTCTGTCTCTGTCTCTCAAAAATAAACATTAAAAAAAATTAAAAAAAAACAAAATGATCATCAACAGGGGAGAAAGGCTGATAAGGGATAGATATTTACATAGTCAAATTACCTCCCCACAAATGACTCCTCAATTACAAAGGAAAGGTAGTAACATGGAAAAAACCCCCATGCCCTTACGATTATTCATTGTAAATATTATTTGTTAATTAAAATATGGTTTTTTGGTTTTGGTTCACAGATGGTTAAGTGCTTCTTTTGCTTAAATTCTGGCCTCAGGCCATGTCATTAAATAAGAAACACAGACAGAAATTCATTTATACCAGTTTAAAGGGGATATTCAATGATGACAAACCTTTGCTAAAATATACTTTGAGTAAATGCCTAATTCAGCTCTTTTTGCTTAGCCTCAATAGGGAAATCGTTCTCCCCTCCAAAAGCCAGAACGGGCTAGCCCTGCAGCACAGCAGAGGCGTATAGGGCCGAGCCCTGAGCCCCTGCTGTGGGGACAGAGAAGGGTCCATTCCAGGATGGCGCCTGAACTCCATCTGGTCCCTTCCCTGGTGAGGATTCTGGCCCTCTTTATTTTCCCTTTTTGTTGCCTGAGACCAGGAACACTATTTTCAGTTACTGTGACAGTTGGGTATCTGAACAGGCAGGATGCTGGTGTCCAGAGAGGGCACCCGGGGTAAACAGGGCGCCTAGATAATGCTGGCTCAGCTGGGCTCCTGGCCACCTGGTTATGTGATGGGCTGCACCAGCATTCCAGGGAGACGGGACCGGCACCTCGAAGGCTACATTCAGACGTTAAAATACACACCCACAAAACAGCCAGCCCAGACCCCTAATCTTACTTTATGACCAAACTATAATTACATTACAGCAATTACTTGAATATTACATTTTTATTACTGTTATGTCATTATGTCTACTCGGGGAAAAAAAAAATCTGCCTACTTTAGCCAATAAAATTCTTAATGACTCATTGAAGCTGTGTCTACATGAAACCCCTGACTTCCACATTTTGGGCAAAATAATTTTTCGGGCCTGGGGGAAGAAGAGGGTTAACCTTCATCTATATGATGGACCAAAAAGCAAGAAAACTCCCATTTGTAGATGTACTCCTAGAGATTAAAAGGTCCTCGCCAAGGCTAGTCAGAAAGTTAAGAGCTGTATTTCTAAAGCCATCCCTCCCTTATCATCTATTGATCCATTGTATCTACTAACAAAAAGTAGAGCTGGGATCTCAGGAAACATCCGTGTCGCAAATGCACGGAGGCACATTTTATATACTTCCAAAATGTTCAGTAGGCCCAACTGTGGAAGGATTCTTTAGAGGCAAAACTAGGCCAGTTTCGCAGCCCTTTCTCTCTGGGAGCCAGTGATTTGTTTAGAACTCACCAAGGACACTCCCCAAATAAAGCGACTCATGTGTGGTACGTTTTTTAATCATTCTAATCCTATTTTACTTCATTACCTCTTTTTAGGTAGCATCTCATTTTCTGTATGCCTTATCTTGCTTAGGGTTTCAGGCTGTCCAATTCACTACATTTTCTCAGCAGGGGGAACCTCTGACCCTGACCACTTGCAACTTAACCCAAACTGTGTCCTTTCCTAAGCAGTGCAGGCCCAGACAAGCATGGGACGCTGTCTGTCTCGGAAATAATTCTATACTTTGAGAGCCAGAACGTAGGCCCTTGAATTTGGAGAATTTATCATATGCGCTGACTAAGTCAAAATATCCAGATTTAACTACCTTTGAATTTTTTTTTCACGTGTATTTTACCCCCAGATACTCTACGTATGGAACGAACACTTCCCTCCAAGACAATGAAGTAGCTGACAGGTTTTGCTTTCCCCTCGGTAAATCAAGCCCAACGTTTGTTCTTTGCTTCATTTTTCTTAATCCTTTTGGCAAATCTGTGTCCCGCATATATTACTGTGTAATTCAGTGCCTAATTCTAAAGTTATGTTCATCTGTGGACATATACGCTGTGAAACATTCATGACTGCCTACCAATGTGAAAAGTATTACCAGACCTATTTTTAACATGGCTTTGGCAAGGCTGTTGCTGTGGGGAAAAAAAAAAAAATCCTATAGAATCTTAATGAGAAAGCTGAATGATTCTTTGAAATGTGGTTGTGATTCCCTAACTTACTAAGTGGTGATGTCACCGGTGTTGAGAAGCAAGAAACGGTAGAATCCCTCCTTTGCCAGCATGCCCTAGAGATACGCCAGACGGGGAATGAAACTTCTCTCGAATGCTGTTTGCACTGAACTGTGCCTTCTCCTCCAGCTCCGAGGGAGCCACATAGGTCCCTGCGCAGGACATGTCTCACACACTTGGTTTGTCATCTCTGAGAGCCTCCGTCATGGAAGGTGCACGGTTTGCCTGTGTTTTTTAATAGAACTTGATCTGCCCACTGGCCCTTTTTCTGTTCGTTACCCACATTTGTCTTAGAGAAATAACCGCCTTCTTCCCTGCTGGAGAAAGACAGGAGTTTCCTCCAGCTCACCTGCGTCCCTTAGGTCACGTAATTAGCATGAGGCAAGAAGTCCAAAGAAGTCTGGCAGGACAGGAGAATGAGTCTTTGAAGGAGCCCTTTCCTCCTGTTCTCACCGCCCCCCCCCCCCCCCCACAACTCTCTCTGAAGTGGGCACAGGCCCCAGTGGAGCAAGGTATCAGTGAGGCTGTTTGCTTCTGGCCAGCAAGTGGGTTGGATGGGATTGTACCGACTACTCCCTGCACAGGACACAAAGCCAGGGGGACACACGGGGGTGCTTACTTCCGGTTCGGGCCTCACTTGCCGAGCCTTGGGTCCTGACATGGGAGCTGTGTCAGCCAAGAGCAAGGTCCACTCAGAGGGAACATTGCTCCTAATTTCTCTACCTAGAGGAGGCACTTTTTTTGTAATTCTTCTGTCCTGACAGGACACATTTTTCTGGCTTGGATAAAGTTACTGTGTATGCTCACAGGAGCCCTGGGACTGATCCTAGAGGAATGAGGACACAGCATACCGAAGGGGCAGAGTTTGGCAGCCTAAATGTTGGCTAGCTCGGCAGTGAATATTAGTGGTGTCATTACTTCTATGGAAAAAGTACTACAGAATAAGTAATTTTGTCCTAGACAGCAAGTCTGGAACCTTTCAAAGTTCCAGGATCAGCCATAGCTTCAAGAGGACACTATTTCCATTTTTATTCAGCCTCAAGCCTACAGAACCAGTATCTACAGACAGAACCATGGTCTGTTCAAATTAGAGGCCAGTTTGGTTCTGCATTAGGGGAAATGGAATTTAAGGGGTGGCCTAGCTGTTCTCCATAAATCTTCCATAAAATCATGGGATCACTGACAGTGCAGAAAGAAGCCTTGGGCCCTGTAAGATCCAGTCACCACTTTCCAAGATGGGTCTATGAACTTGAGGCACTGGCCCTCATTGCCCTCAGCCCCAGAAGCCTGCTTCTGCCTCCACACCCATTTTTCCCTCATTCTGATGTTCCAGATCTTGGGAGATGGGGACAATTCTGATTCTTGGGCGTGGACCCACTGGTGTTCCACTTCCTTCCACAAGTCCTTTGGGAAAGGCTTCTCTGCCATCAATGACCCAGTGATGTCCACCGATCACACAGAAGGATGGGATGGCTCAAATCCTCGCCACTAGCCATCCATGATTGCCAGAGGCTTCCAAAGGAACTGGCCCACTGTCTGACCCATCCCAACCAAGCCAGCGTGACACCCATTCTCACCAATGCTCTGCTTTTTGCCTCAGCTTCCCAGGGGTCCTTTCTGGTCCACGGAGATGATACAAGAGCCCGTCCTATCAATCCCCATCACCTCTCTTGTTTCCTGCCCCTTCATCCTCTGACTGAGATCCAGCTTCAGCTTGGTGGAAGAGGTGCCCCAGAGCCAGCCTTCTCAGTGTCTTCTCTGCAGAGACTCCTGCTAGGCCCCACTCAGCAGCTCGGACTTGTGCACAGATACCCCAGCCCAGAGCCCTGTTTACCACATGCCCTTGGGCGGTGATTTGGACTCGTGCCCGTCTTCTGTGGAGACAGCCCTACCCTCCTTTTAGTTATGCTAACTCCAGCACCATGCATTTATCAATTCCTCTTGGCCCATCAGCCCCCACTGAAGTCCCAGATGCCTTGTGGCAAAGGCTACACTAGAGACGACACATGGCATTTGAACCCACCCTTGGAATCCTTCGTCTTTGAAAGAAGGATGTTAATTTGGCAGATTAATTTGGTAACTCTATAAATCAAGATCAGGGATTCTGACTTCAAACTATTATATTTATGATGCTGCTTATTCGTCTAACGGATTCCACAGAAAGAATTCACTTGTTGCAATAATGTTTTTATAAACCTCAAATAAATATTGGCTTTCCTTTTGGAGACAGCCTCTCACACACTAATATATTATTCTTATAATATTACAAACTCACCTAAGGCCTGAACAAGACACCATTTGATGTGACCTTCCGTCCTCCTGGCCAAGAGTGTGGCCTGGGGAAGGGCCTCCATATTGTGGCCTCCATATTGCTCCTCTCAGTGACCAGTTCCGTGTGCCTCAGCCACTGACTGAGATATCAAGCTTGGCCTTGATGATCAGTTCTAACTGATTAATTTTTGGCTAGGTCGTCTACGGGCTCTGTATCAGTTAGCTATTATCACATAACAAATACTCCCCAACTCAGCTTAAACCAGTAAGCACTTCTTGTTGATGAGTTCAGAGGTTGCCTAATCTCAGCAGGCTTCATTCATCGTGTATCAGAGGTCTGCCATGGGTTGGTAAGCAGCCGTGTTATTCTTCTCTGGACGCTTGGGGGTCGAGTAACAGTATCTGGTTTGGGATGGCCATGGCTGAGACAGCGGAACTCTTCTCCGGGTGGTCTCACCCTCCAACCCTAGGTTGATCATACACAGTTGGCAGGATTCCATGGGAGAGAGGAAGCACACCAGATCTCTTGAGTCCTAGGCTCCAAACTGGTTTAGTATCACTTCTGCCATTGTCTCTTAGCCAAAACAAATCACAAGACCCACCCAGATTCAAGGGATGCGAAAACAGATACCGCCTCTTTAACTGCAAAGTGACATTGCAAAGGGTGTGGACAGGGAAGAGTGACAAAATATGGGTATTTTTGCAGTCAGTCTACCAAGGCTTTGTTAATAGCTTTTATTTTCTTAATTTTAAATGGGTGTGGCGACTGACTAAATGTCTTCATTATTTTAAATCTCCTTCAGTTGTTTTGTTTTGTTTTGTTTTGTTTTGTTTTGTTTTGTTTTGTTTTTACATAATGTGCCGGCTAAGGACACTAGAAGCTCTAACAGGTGAAACTGCTTGCCAGGAGCTAGTAAGTGACAGCAAAGAACTAGAATCCAGGTCTTCTGATGGCAAGTTCAGCGCCATTTCCAATATTCCACTCAGATGACCTCCTTTGGCCTAATGGTATGCATTTATAAAAATCGTTTCCTCGACAGGAGAGAGTGATGTGTGGCCATGTGGTGGGGGGAGGGAGGGGGAGTGTTTCCAATAGACGACTGACCCCATGCTCTTGGTCTCTGTATTTTCTTAGCGCAGCGTTGGAACCCCTGAGCCAAATAATCCCAGAGACGCTGTACTCCACACACCCTTGGTCACTTCATTCCACACCGATTCCATGACTCTTGCTCATTTTAATTCTCTTATTTTGTGCTAAATCTGGGTCTCCCAGCTAGCCCTACCTTAGCTCTTTTGTCTGTGTCCACTGTCACACTTCAACTGCTGGCTGCATACCCCAACCTCAGACCTGCCGCTTGCACCCTGAGCCTGTTCCCCGCCCCCTTCTCTTGATGTCTGCTTGACATCTTTGGGTTGTGGGGTTTTTTTTCCCCAGGTCTGTGTTTTTTATGGGATCCAGTTTTTATGGGATCAGCTGGTGACCTCATGCACCCCTTGGCTGGGCTGCAAACCATTTTTTTTTTAATATTTATTTATTTTTGAGAGACAGAGAGACAGAGTGCAAGCAGGGGTGGGGCAGAGAGAGGGGGAAACAGAAACCGAAGCAGGTGCCAAGGTGTCAGCACAGAGCCCGACGCGGGGCTCGAACTCACAAACGGTGAGATCATGACCTGAGCCGAAGTCAGACGTTTAACCGACTGAGCCACCCAGGCGCCCCTCCAGTGGTTGCATTTAAATGGTGTGCAAGCCCGGGGCGCCCAAATGATTAGCCTATATTGTAGTCACCAGAGAAATGAAACAGAACTTTAAAATATCAGGGCACCTGGGTGGCTCAGTTAAACGTCCCAACTTCAGCTCAGGTCAGATCTCACGGTTCGTGACTTGGAACCCCTCATTGACAGCCCAGAGCCTGGAGCCTGCTTCGGATTCTGTGACTCCCTCTCCCTGCCCCTCCCCTGCTCACACTCTGTCCCCCACCCCCCGAAAATAAATAAAACATTAAAAATAAATACATAAATAAATAAAAATGCAACCTCTGGCCTTGGAGTTTTAATAAGAAACTTGACCTGGAGCTCCTGGTTCTGTAGCAACTTGGTGGCTGCTTAGAACCTGCTAGAGTGTCATCTCCCCCTGGTGCCACAGACGGATTGTAAAAGGTTGGAGTTCTGAGGGTTTGGGCACAGGCTGCTGCGTACCAGCTCCTGGGCACGGAGAGGACAGCCTTTCCGAAGCCAGCCTCCTTTTTTTCCCTCTCTGGTGTGTGTTTGTTCTCCTGACATCTGTTTCACTAAGGACCATATGCCCAAGACGCAACCAGGGAGGCCGGGTCTGGGGTGCAGAGAAGAGGGCGTGGGGCACGCAGAGGTTGCCCTGGACCCTGTTCTTCACCCCACGCAGACCCTACCCACTGCCCAACTCTGCTCTGAAGACTTGAATGGGTGGCCGCGGACAGACGGAGGCTGACTCAGAAACTCCCACTCTGCACTCGTTTTGCGAAAAAGCGGATCTTGAGAAGCAGAACTTTTATCTTTCAGCAGTGTCTTTGGGACTTGCTCTGTCTTCTGCTTTTACCAGCTAAGTCAAAGGGAGTCCTCTTATAAAAGGAGAAATGAATCTTCAAGATTCATTCAAGAATGACGACGCTTGGCAGGTCTGAAAGAAGGGTTCTCAGCTTCTCACTCACCCCTCCCAGGTTTTCTGATGGCTAAGTAATGGTGCGGGCAGGATGAGGGAGCGAGAACCACGTATTTATTCGCAGTGTCCGTGGGGGGTTATAAAAAACAAACAAACAAAAACATACAAAAAAGCTTGACACTCAATAAATAAACCATTTACAGTAACCTAAGACGAAGCATTCCTGTGAGCTTCTGAGCCCCTTCTGTTTGTTGCTGTTCTCCAATTAGCCGAGAATGCCCGCAGATTGTGCTAACGCAGCACTACGCCCCTGTGCCAAACACCTTCTCAGGTTTTTTCCCCTCTGCATTTTGCTAATCCCTGGATGAAACATAATCGCAGAGAAATGTTCAAGGTTGGATACAACAGGGAGGAACTCAGCGTTGGCTCCCACCCAGTGGAAATAACATGCCATCGGGCTCGACAAGGCAGGAATAAGGATGTTAAACAAACACACTCTCTCCAGCCTCCTTAGTAACCGCTTGTTGCTTTCCGCAGGAGCCCTAGATTTCCTCAAGTTGTGCATTCTGCTCCAAGGTTTCATCACCTGAAATATGTTTTATAAAAGGTAAATTGGCAGGGAAGCCAGCGAGCAAAAAGTCCCACCAGGAAAAGAATGGAAAGAGAATTAAGTCACTGATTCCCCTCTAGGGCAAAATAAAAGTAATAAAAACATTTATATATAATAAATACATAATTATGTTTAATAATTAAACTCCAGCAACTTGAAGTCATAATTCTTTTCCACTTTTTCTCAAACCAGAGGAAAAATGTCTCCCTATTGTGGTTTCAAGGTAAGATTTCTGAATTAGAAGTTCCAGGTTTCAACTGATTCCTATCTGTATTCTGATGAAAGGAAATCAGAGGAGATGGAACTTTCCGTAGTGAAGAGAGAGAGAGAGTCATCCAAAAGTACTTATGATATTACACATGCTAGTATCTAAAATATGCACGCATATACAAACGTCTATATCTCGTTCAATCCTTACAACAAATAAAATCCTTAGTTTACAGATGAGAATCTGAGATGCGGAGGAGTTTGAGGACTCACGGATCGAATCAAGGCGAGAAATGGAGATCCTCGTGTGATTCTGGACAGAAAATGGGGCTCAGAGCAGTTAGGGAGGCAAAGCCAGAGGTTAAAAAATACCAGCAGCAAATCTCTCTACTCTCAGATTGGCCGAAGTTCTAGACTTTTTCCTGAGGGGCTTAGAAATGCTCAGTGGTGACCTTGGGTCTCCATCAGTTACAGTGAAGGTGTACCTTGTGATATAGGATTGCCCGAGGTCCTGTCATAAATTCGTGCTGAAACTAAACCTAGAGCAGGTCTCCCCGCTCCTGCTGGTCCAGCTCTCGTGAAATCAGATGTGATGGAACCAAGGAGGCGCCATCAACATTTTTACCTGGCCCCGGGATGGAGAAGATAAAACAGTGACCTCCATTATTACAGAGTGGATCTATGTGGCCTCTAGGCGATTTGTTCTGGGCCTCTTCCCTTCCCTCTGAAACCATGAACTGCTCTCTGGCCCCCAGGCCGTGAAGTCAAATATGGCCCCTGGCCCCAGCACCTGCTCCTATGAATGGAGCTGTGAATGTGGTCTCACATTCACAGCCGTGAATGTGCACAAACATGGCACCACTCCATCTTCCTGCAGATCATCCAAGACCCTCTGAAGCAGCCTTTAGTCTTCTGGGCATCGAGCCCTTGACATGCCAAGCGCAGTGCCACACAGCAGGACAGGGGGGATGCAACTTCTGCAGGGTTTCCCAGTCAAGCGTAGTGAAGCTCGACTTTGTTAGATGTCCAATCCAACCATGGGATTCTCTCGCCCCTAGTGTCTAACAGTTTGCCAAACTTGCCTGGACATGGAGGCAATATGAATTACTAAGAATCTCCTGGGCTTTGCGTTCTGGTTCTGGTCCCGGTCAGCTGTCTGCTCTTGAGCATGACATTGACCTCTCTGAGCTTCAGGCTCCCCACTCATAAAATGGAGGTGAGGAGTCCCACCCAGCAGGGTTCGAGGCAGTGCTGAGAATGCAGCCAGCTGAAGAGTGTGCAGTCAGCGAGTGGCCCCCTTACAACAGCACCTCCGATTGTCAATGGAGAGAGAGAGCATTCTCTCTCTCTTGTTGATTCAGGGGATTTCTTTTTCCTACCACAGTAAGGAAGCACCAAAAGCCAAGCGTTCCATCCACTCCCTGTCTTTGGGTTCTTCTTTGTATTTCATCTGATGATTTCTTCCAGAAAAGTATTTTGCCTGTCTCCTGGGTGAACGTATTCCTGGCCAACTTTTTTGAAAACCTTTGGCAGAGGGGAGCACACTTCTGCTAAAATGCCATCAGAGCAGAAGTGATCAGAGCCCAGACTATCAGCCCATCTTACAAATGAGGAGACTGAGGTTCATAGAGATTGCATGCCTTATCTCAGGCACGTTAAACCAGTAAATAATGAAGCCAGATCTCTAAAATAGGTCTCCCAGTCCACATCACGGATCCTTCCACCAGGGAACCTCTTCTGGGAGAAGTCCTTTTTCTTGTTCTATACCGAAGGCAGGGGGAGGGTTTTGACTATGGCCTAAGGGGGTGGGAATTGGGTTGCAGGGTGGCCCCACGCCTGCCTTGCCACCAGCATCTGCCAAAGGGCTCTCGCTGTAGCTTCCTCTCCAGGAACACAGGGAGTTAGGGCCCCCATTTCTGAACTTGCCAATGGAATTAATCCAAATCTAGATTTGTTGCAAGTCCGTGATCTTATCCACCAGCCTAACCTCACTCAAGTCTCCACTCGCTACTCCATGTGAAGGCTTGCATGGGTGATGATCCGGCTTGGGCCTTAATCTCATCTGTTCACTGGGGATAATAACGCCTACTTCTCACTGTTGCAATGACGTATTCTCATACACCGGCGATTTCCACATCACGACGTCCTGTGTAGGTATGTTATATGCCAGGGAATTATTCCTCGTACTGGGGATCAGCAGTGAACGAGACAGAAGCGGACCTTCCTCTTATGGAACTTACCTGCTAACGGGGGAAGTTCAATAATAAACTGACGACCGAGATAAATTCCCAGCAGTAATAACTGCTATAGGGATATATGATTAAACATATAAATTAAAATTTAAGAATTAGTCAAACTGAAAGAAATAATTTTAATTTTACACAAATTTGGTGATACAGCCACACAGAGAAAATAATCACTTACAGGTCATTTTTAAAACACAGTGTTGGGGCGCCTGGGTGGCGCAGTTGGTTAAGCATCCGACTTCAGCCAGGTCACGATCTCGCGGTCCGTGAGTTCGAGCCCCGCGTCGGGCTCTGGGCTGATGGCTCGGAGCCTGGAGCCTGTTTCCGATTCTGTGTCTCCCTCTCTCTCTGCCCCTCCCCCGTTCATGCTCTGTCTCTCTCTGTCCCAAAAATAAATAAACGTTGAAAAAAAAAAATAAATAAATAAATAAATAAATAAATAAAAAAACACAGTGTTTTGATTATGTGTTTCTAGTAAGATACCTTTCCAGGACAACAAGAACCATAAATCTTAAACACCATTTTTAATTCACATTGGAAAATTAATATGAGTTCATAATTCTCTTTGTTCTTAAGAAGTGACATGTTTCGGGGCGCCTGGGTGGCACAGTCGGTTAAGCGTCCGACTTCAGCCAGGTCACGATCTCGCGGTCTGTGAGTTCGAGCCCCGCGTCGGGCTCTGGGCTGATGGCTCGGAGCCTGGAGCCTGTTTCCGATTCTGTGTCTCCCTCTCTCTCTGCCCCTCCCCCGTTCATGCTCTGTCTCTCTCTGTCCCAAAAATAAAAAAATATTAAAAAATAAAAAAAATAAAAAGAAGTGACATGTTTCTTAGTTCTGTTCATTGAAAAGGTTTAGTAGCAACAGGCACCCCGTTTCATGGTCCCTACGTGTGATTTCATATCAAAAGGGACCAATGATTTGTGAAGAAATGGATGATACCAGGTCTAGGGTAAGAGAGATACATGATGAGCCTTGGATGTCTTGTACCAGAAAGCAAGAAAACTACCAAAGACTCGTAATGAATCTACTCAATAGAACGTAGGACTTAGGAGGCTCCTGTTGGCCTAAGGATGATCTGAACATCAACATGTATGAGCTTAAAACAATTCTAAAATAAAAATTCACATATTACTGGGGTGCCTGGGTGGCTCAGTCGATTAAGCGTCCGACTTCGGCTCAGGTCATGATTTCATGGTTCGTGGGTTCAAGCCCCGCGTCAGGCTCTGTGCTGACAGCTCAGAGCCTGGAGCCTGCTTCAGATTCTGTGTCTCCCTCTCTCTCTCTGCCCCTCCCTGGCTTACATTGTCTCTCTCTCTTTCTCTCTCTCTCTCAAAAATAAATAAACATTAAAAAAAAATTCACATATCACTGTTTTGTAGATTGCTGAGCCATCAACTCATTTTGTGAAAATTGCTTTGAAAATGGGGAGGACTCGAGCATTTGGCCCATCTCTGCTGTGTGAACAGTATTTTGGAGTATCCAAATTGTTGTTAGGGAAGATTTTTTCTTTGAAGAAGAATTCCAGAGAATAAATGCAAGAAAGAATTACAGAAGTATAAAAATCACCATTTTGCAACTCCTAATGAAATAGTGTATGTAGCAACAATTATCAAAAATCGCCAAAATCATTGAGGAAAAGACTGCAGGGGAACTTCACAGTAGAAGAGGGCCAGGATGGGAACACGTGAACTTCCATCATAACCTCACTCCTCGCTGGGGGAGGGAGGGGTGAACACTGTGTGTTTCATGGTGTGACGTACCCCTACAAACTGTTGCCAAACAAACTTGAATCTGATCCTAACTGAGCCTGTATCTCTATCAGTGTGCAAGAAATCCAGGGGACAGAGGAAGAAATCAAACAATACCACGAGGAAGCAATCAGCCAAATAAAAAATGTGGGATCTTCTCCAGGTCAAATAGCTTGATTTCTCCAGCGAGTCAATGGCATTTAAAAGATAGGGAGTGGTGGATAGGAGAGTTTTTAAAGAATAATACTTGAGGAGTATAACAACTAGATGCAATATATATATATACATACATATATATATATATATATACATACACACACACACATATATATACATATACATATACATGTATATGTATATGTATATGTATATGTATATGTATATGTATATATACATACCACAACTTCATCTATTAATAGACACTTGGGCTGCTTCCATAATTTGGCTATCATAAATGATGCCGCAGTAAACATAGGGGTGCATGTATCCCTTTGAATTCCTGTTTTTGCATTTTTTGGGTGCCTAGTAGTGCGATGACTGGATCATAGGGTTGTTCTGTTTTTAGAACTGTTTTCCATAGTGGCTGCACCAGCTTGAATTCCCACCAAGAGTGCACGAGGGTTCCTTTTTCTCCATGTCCTCACCAACACTTGTTTCTTGTGTTTCTGATTTTAACCATTTGACAGGTGTGAGATGTTATCTCATTGTGGTTTTGACTGGCATTTCCCTAATGATGAGTGATGATGAGCATCTTTTCATGTGTCTGTTGGCCAGCTGGATGTCTTCTTAGAAGAAATGTCTGTTCATGCCTTCTGCCCATTTTTATTTTATTTTATTTTTTTTTAATTTTTTTTTTCAACGTTTATTTATTTTTGGGACAGAGAGAGACAGAGCATGAACGGGGGAGGGGCAGAGAGAGAGGGAGACACAGAATCGGAAACAGGCTCCAGCCACCAGCCCAGAGCCCGACGCAGGGCTCGAACTCACGGACCGCGAGATCGTGACCTGGCTGAAGTCGGACGCTTAACCGACTGCGCCACCCAGGCGCCCCATCTGCCCATTTTTAATTGGATTGTTTGACTTTCTGATGTTGAGTTGTATAAGTTCATTATATATTTTGGATACTAACCCTTTATCAGATATATCCTTTGCACATATCTTCTCCCATTCCATAGATTGCTTTTCAGTTTGGTTGATCATTTCCTTCAGTGTGTAGAAGTTTTTTATTTTGATGTAATCCCCATAGTTTATTTTTGCTTTTGTTTCCCTTGCTCAGGAAACATAACTAGTAAGAATTTGCCATGGCTGATGTCAAACATATTGCTGTCTGTGCTCTCTTCTGGGATTTTTATGGTTTCAGGTCTCACACTTAGGTCTTTAATCCATTTTGAGTTTATTTTTGTGTATGGTGAGAGAAAGTGGTCCAGTTTCATTCTTTTGCATGTAGCTGTCCAGTTTTCCCAACACCATTTGTTGAAGAGACTGTGTTTTTCCCATTGGATACTCTTTCATGCTTTGTCAAAGATGAATTGAACATATAATCATGGGTTTGTTTCTGGGCTTTCTATTCCATTCTATTGACTTATGTATCTGTTTTTGTGTCAGTCCCATGCTGTTTTGATTACTATAGCTTTGTACTATAACTTGAAGTCTGAAATTGTGATATCTCCAGCTTTGTTTTTCTTTTTCCAAATTGCTTTGGCTCTTCGGGGTTCCATATTGCTTTTGTAGTTCCACATAAATTTTAGGATCATTTGTTCTAGTTCTGTGAAAAATGCTGTTGACATTTTGATAGGGGTTGTATTAAATCTGTAGATTGCTTTCAGTAAGTATAGACATTTTAACAGTCTTTGTTCTTCAACTCCATAAACATGGAATGTCTTTCCATTTCTTTGTGTTGTCTTCAATTTCTTACATCAGTGTTTTATAGTTTTCAGAATACAGGTCTTTAACAGGTTTATACCTCGACATCTTATTATTTTTGGTGCAAGAGTAAATGGGATTGTTTTCTTAATTTTTCTTTCTGCTGCTTTATTATCAGTGGATAGAAATGCAGCAGATTTCTGTGTATTGATTTTGGATCCTCCAATTTTACTGAATTCATTTATCAGCTCTCATAGTTTATTTGGTGGAGTCTTTAGAGTTTTCTATATATAGTATCATGTCATCTGCAAATAGTGAAAGTTTCACTTTTTCCTTACCAATTTGGGTACCTTTTATTTCTTTTTGTGTCTATTGCTGTGGCTAGGACTTCCAGTACTAAGTTGAATAAAAGTGGTGAGAGTGGATGGACATTCTTGTCGTGTCCCTGACCTTAGAGGGGAAGCTCTGTTTTTCCCCATTGTGTATGATGTTCACTGTGGATTTTTCACAGATGGCCTTTATTATGTTGAGGTGTATTCCCCCTAAACCTACTTTGTTGAGGTATTTAGGGTGAAATTAAATGATATCCCTGTGTGATAGGCAAAATAATGGCCCCTAAAGATGTCTACATTCTTATCCCTGGAGCCTGTGAATACATTATGCGGCAAAGAGAACCTCGCAGATGTGGTTAAATGAGGGTCCTCAGCTGAAGGGTTAGCGTGGATTATCTAGGTGAGCCAGTGTAATCACATTAGTGATAGAGGAAGGAGGCCAGACCCCAAAGAATGTGGACAGCCTCTTAAAGCTGGAAAAGGCAAGGAAACGGATTCTCCCCTAGAGCCTCCAGAAAGGAGTCCAGCCCTGTAGACACCACCTAAAAAAATAATCAATTTAGTCTTAAGTCACTAGTTTTGGTAATTTGTTACAGCAATGATAGAAAACTAATACATACGGTATCTGTTTTAAAATGCTTCTGAAAAAAAAGAATGGTGGAGAACAGAAGAAAGGTTGGAAAAATACCAATAACTATTGAAACTGGGAGATGAGTACTTTTGAGATTCATTACAGTACTCTGTCAACTTTATGTTTGAAATTTTCCACAATAAAAGGGTCTTTAAAAATAACTGGGGAGTGGGGAGCCGGCAGCGGGAGAAACAGAGGGTTTGAAGGACAGGATGGGAGGTTGTTTTATGGAAGAGCGTGAGACTAGAGGTCTTAGACCAGAGGCCACCAAGAGTGACACATTACATGCATTACTGGAGCAGGGTGGCTCCAGTCAACAATCAGAAGCTGAATTATCTTTGTGGTGACAGAGCCAGAAGTAAAGGACCTTCTCTTGAAAAACAAAAAACCATCCACTTGCTGAACATTTCTTGAACATCCACATGACCTCAATCATTGGACCTAGACCCATGCTCTAAGGGCTTGACATTTATGAAAGAAACAGAAACAAACACTGGAAAGATGGCAGAATTCAAGGCCTGTTCACTGAAATTTCGGTGAAATTCCACTCCTTTGGTGGCAAGAGTGACTGTGAGGTCTGACTTCTCCCTGAGCGTGAGGGTAACTTGTGTCCATCCAGCATTTTCCTCACCCCACCCCCATGAAAAGTACTTGTGTGGCCAACAGCCTCATTGAGCTCCCAAATGAGCTTCCTGGACCCATCCCACTGCCTCAGGTGGGAAAAAAATAAACATCCTCTCAAACTGGCTCAAACTGGCTCTTTGGTGTAAAGAGTCAGGGTAGTAAAGGGGGAAGATTTAATAAAGGACAACTGGAACCTAGCTAGCTATAGGAAACACAGCCACTTCTCTCTCTGCCAGTCCTGCCCACCATCATTCTCTTCCTTACATGGTGGGATAACATCTTGAACAATTTGCTGTCCTTGGACCTGACCTTATTCAGTCAAGTGACATCCATTGTCTCAGGAAATATTGGGCTATTAATCTGAAAGGAAGGGGAACAGACTGCTGGGTTCTAAAAAACAGATTATGGAAACACAAAAGGCAAAATCCTGAAGAACTCTAATGCCATAATCCATAGACTGATGGCCTTGATGATTAGGAGAGGAAAGATACTGTCTGATCCCAAATATTAACTATCCCACAGTCTGGGAAATGGATGGGACAAAGGGGACGTGACAAAGGGAAATTGGCAAGGTCCAGGGTGACAAGAATTAAGTAGACTCACTATCTACAGACTGCCCAGTCAGCACCCACAGACTCCTGGGTCACCCTCCATGGCCCTACCCTGAAGCCCAGTGGGAAGTCTCATTGTGAGCCAACAAGTATCCTCCATTGGTAGCAGTCTGCACATGGCCTGGTGATTGTTCTGGCATCAGTACTGCCCTAAGACACTGCTCAGCCCCATCCTAAATGCACCTATGGTAATGGCACAAGCTCCCCAACTAGCAGTGACATACTGAAGGGGGTAATGGAACGCCTTCCTTTGCATGGGACGGAATGGCCTAGGGTTTCTCCCTAACCAAGGAGAATGGTGAAACATTGCCCTCTTACACTTAGCACAAAAACAGCTACTCCAGACCCAGAGGCACTGGTCAATCAACTGGAGTCACTGTACTCTGAGTCCCCAGTCCAGGGACAGACAATCCATTCAGCTCAACTCTTGGGTGAAGAGTCTTCTCTTGTGCCCCTCGTCTGTGGCCTGGGGGCTAGAATCACATGGCTTGCAGCCTCCTCCCTGAAGGTTATGGGCACATGTGCTCTGATTCCTCCCCACTCAAACCCATGTTTCTCCAAGCTGAGGCCACAAGTGACCCCACACTGCCAAACCCGGTCACCACTTCTCTCCTTACTTCCTTAGCCTTGAGCTGCGTTTGACACAACCATTCTGTGCCTTCTCATACTCTTTTGTGGACATCAGCCACCGTCCTTGCCTGGTTTCCCCCTCTCTGTTACTATTTCTTCCTGGTCTCTCCGCTGGCATTTCCTCCTCTGATCACACAGAATGTTGAGATGCCCAAAGCTTGCTCCTAGGTCTCTTTCGCTCACGGTCTCTCCCTGGAAGGTCATGTCTAGTCATGATTTTGAACACCAACTCTTCACCAGGGACTCCCATGTTCATATCCCCGGTCCTGAGTCCTCCAGTGAGCCTCACACTGGGATATCCAGGTGCTTATAAGACATCTTCATGTGGATATCTAATTCAAGCTCCACAATAAATGAATGAATCCACACGCTTATATGTAGCTGGGGACAGTCCTTCTGTTCCAAAAGAAAGTGTGGCTTACAAGTAGAAGACAAGAGTGGGTAGAGCACAGAGAAAATCCTTAGTCCCGGCTGGGTGTTTATAAAAGAAAAAGCAGGTTTGAGGATCGGGGACAGATGACAGAGTAACAGTACCTTCTAGTCTACAGCATTCTCTCAGACGTGGTCTTATTTGCTTGGCACAAACCCCCTCTTTAGGGAGAGCCAGGGTAATCCCTCATATTTCTCATTTTTTCACCAATGAGGACATCAGGAGGGGTGAAGTGATCTCCCAAGGTCTCACAACCGGTTAATAGGCTTTGGGTCTGGAGCCCAGATCTCCGGACTCGCAGTTCAGTGCCGCCTTCATGACCACGTATTACACGCTGTCTCAGGGAAAGCTGAGCAGTAAACCACCTGCGTGGCGACAGTTCTTCCTCCACACGTGGCAGTAACCCAGTTTGAGGACTGGGACAGGCTAAGCGAGTGCCAGCTGGCCCCCCTGCCGCAGGACACCCTGTGTATTGACTTTCCTTCCCTCCATCCCCCTGGATCTCATGGCGTAATTACCCCCCCCCCCCCCCCAAGCTTCCTATCAGATCTTTGAGCCACAAAAGAGACATTAGAAGGTCTGGCCCAAACCTCTTGTTCCACAAATGAGGAAACGGAGACCCAAAGAGGGGCCCATAGTCACATGGTGAATTAGTGACACAGCTGGGGTACAGCCAGGCCCCCTGCAAACAGAAAAGTAGAGTGGATAATACACTCATGCCCCAACACTGTTGAATTTTTACATTTTGCAAAAATTGGCTGGTTTTCATTTCTAAGTGAAACAGTATGACCAGTTGGAGGTCCCCGCCCCAATTCCATTCCCCTCCCTCCCTCCCCAGAGGGTATGCACATCTTGAAGGTGGTATTTACCAATCCCTCCCGCCCCCCTTGTTTCTCCACTTTGACGGCACATGTATGTGTCTATAAACAGTACACAGAATCACTTTGTATGGTTTTAAACTTGATATCAACCGCGTTACGTGATACAAGTTCTTCTGCAACTTGCTATTATGTTCCTGAGACTTAACCGTGATGGTAAATGCCGGGCTGGTGCATTCATTATAGCCACTCAGATACCATAATTGATTTATCTTTTCATTGATGAGCGTTTAAGCTCTTTGCTTAAATGCTTTTTTCTTTTTCCACGGTTACAACTAATGCCGCCATAAGCATTCTGGGGACACAACCTTTCCACTCTCCTGCCGACAGACTCCTTCCCCCCAGTGTTGTTGCTATCTCTGCCAGTGCTGCGGAATCTCCTAGACACGTGGCCCAGAGTTCCTCTAGAGACTTCCCTGGAGAGGGGTCGCCGGGCCGCCTGACAGGCACAGCTTCAGCCTTACTGGCTATTGCCAATTTGCTCTCCAGAAGTGTTTGCACCAAATTACACCCCCACCCAGTTCAGTAATCTTTCCATTATGCCAAGCTGTTGCCTTATTCTGCTTTCAATTCCTTATAATTTATGAAAGGAAAATATAAAAGAGGTGCTATTACCTTATTAAAAAATCCAGCTTCCTCTCCCTGCAGAAAGGAGAGGAGAAAAGAAGGGCAATTGCATATTGGATTAGGGCCTGGCATGCATTCATCAACTTTATAGTAGTGCCGGCTTGGAATTCGGGTCTCCTGAGGGGGGAGAGTGGGGCCACTGGAAACAAGAGACACTTTCACCACGGCCTTCTCCAGGAACGCAGATATAATTTACTCTAAGGTACAAAAACGTTTGCACTTACAGCCTCCCTGGTTCCAATCAGGACATGAAGGGAAAGTGCCAAGACACCAGAGAATAAGCCAGTTCTCATAAACTTTCCAGCCAAACTCTGCAAACTCTGGAAGGAGGACTCAAGACTGGTAATGAACTTGAGCACTCAAGCCAGGTCGGCTCTGAGCTCTGTTGAGCAGCGACTGGCAGTTCCCCCTCCTCCCCCCACCCTCCTCCCCTGGGGCTTTCTTTAAGGGGAACACGTTGCCCCACAGGCCTGTGGGATCCCCGGCTTCCATTCTCCTCCGAATCCTTCTCCTCCCTGGTCCAGTCTCCCCTCTCCTTCGCCTCCTTCACTGTGCTCAGCACTGTGTGTGTCATGGTACTTAGGACTTAGTCGGCCCGCCCGGATCCAGACTTGTGAGCGAATCTGTTATTCCAAGCCTGTGGTCTCCTGAAAAATGGGGATTATGTCTTCCTTACCCTGGTGCCCTGTCCAGGGTGCGCCCACTGGTTCCCTCTAGACGGGAAAAAGAAAAAGCAAAGCAAACACCAGTTAATCAGACCCATCTTTGTGCTCCTCTGTTCCTTTCCATCTGTGTGTGTGTGTGTGTGTGTGTGTGTGTGTGTGTGTTGTTGTCACTCGTATCACTCCATTTTGTGATCATGCGCCATGGTCATTGCAGCAAGCAAGAAAAGATGATGGAGTTTTCTTGGCTCTCTTCCCTACCAGGTTGTGAGTTCCCTGAGAGCAGGGTCCGTGCCCGGGGCGGGTGTTCAGTGGGGACCGAATGGTACGAGGTAGGTGTGCACTGGACTGAAATGTAAGTTTCGGGTTCCAGCTGGGCCCCCGGTCCTTGTGTCTAACGGGCTGCAGGTATCTCTTGAGAAACGGGGGTAGAAGACAAAAACGGGAGCCTCGCCAGGGCCCTGAATGAAGCCCAAGACAAGAGAATGCCTGAGGGGAGGAAGAGAGAGACCATTTTAATTGGAAAGCTTTTTTTATTTTCCTTTTCTTCTTGTGTTTAAGTCCCAGTCTTGGATCCTAGAAATTACAGGCTCCTTCAGCATCGCCCCTGCGGTTGGAAAAAATGCTCATTTCACTTTTAAAACAAACAATGGAAAGTTCCTTTTAAAGGAAAAATCTTATTAGCCCAAGTCCAAGAAAATCTGCCCAGAGTTTCAGTCAGCTCCTTGGGGACGGCCCCGGAGGGCAGAGGTGGCCCCCCCAGGAGGCAGCCCCGAGGGAGAGCCTGTCTGACCACCCTCCCCTACCCCACAGGCTTCCCTTCTCAGAAGAAGCACCCACCCCTCCCTGTGGGGCCAGGCGCGCAGAAGACTTCACAGTGAACACACACAGGAGGAAGCCGCTCAGACATGAAAGGGAGGAGAATATCCTTTACCCAAATAAACAGCCAGAGGAAGATGCAGAAGGAAACGAATCCCATCAGACAAAGCCACAAATTAAGATCACAAGAGACTGGGGCTGGGAGTCAGGCTCTGCCTTTAAAATGTCTTCCAGGAAGCTGGCCCCGGGGCAACCCTGTCATCTCAGCAGTCCCTCAGCCCTGCAGGGCCGGAGGGTGGGCACCTGGGCGCGTGATGAGTCAGCGCTGACATTGGAAAGCAGGAGGGGGCCTGAGGGGTGTGGGGATGGGGGGCGAGATAGACCGTGGTTCAGGGTCACCGATGTGTAAGGAGGACCACGAGGGGAGGGGGTGGAGCCCTTCACAAAACCCTGGGTGGCACCAGGCAAGGGAAGGGCGGCCTCAAGCTGGGGCTGCCTCTTTGTCCCTGACAGGGCCCTCCCCACCCACAAGCAAGGCTTCGGACCCTTCACAGAGACTCACATGTGGCTACACCCCAGGATTCAAACATTGCAAATTGGCTCTGCTCAGGCTCTTCCTCCCTTTGCCCGTCCCGTGGCCTAGCAGTCTGGACGGTGGTGTGGCCCATCTCGGGGTGAGACCATCTCCTGTGAGACACCAACCCACCCCGCTTGCCTCCTGACAACAGTATGAAGCATCCTGACGCCACCTGAAGGCTCAGTTGGTCCTGTTTAAATGTCCCAGGGCTGGGATGTGAGGCGACAGGACCTGCTGGAGAGACGCAAACTGGTATAGCCATACTTGACAGCCATCTGGGGGCATTTAAGAAAACCAAGTGTGTGTTTCCCCAAGTTCTAGCAATAATTTTAAAGTTTGGTAAGGGCGGTGCGTACAAGGAGGGTCGTGGGGCCTTACTCTGGTGCTGGAGAGTTAAGGAGAATCCTAAATGTTTATCTCTAGGGGAACGGACAGGTAAAATGAGGTGGCTGCATCCCATGGGCACGAGGCAGAAGTTGGGGGTTGCAGCGAAGAGAAATTAGAGGGGCCTTACGGCCTTCTCTGTTTACATCCGAAAATAAGAAAGCATCACAATTAGGGAGATAGCCATGGAACTTAAGAAATTAGAAAAAGAGGGACACCTGGGTGGCTTAGTCCGTCAAGCATCTGACGCCAGCTCAGGTCACGGTCTCATGGTTCTTGAGTTCGAGCCCCACGTCAGGCTCTCTGCCGTCAGCACAGAACCTACTTCAGATCTTCTGTCCCCCTCTCTCTCTGCCTCTCCTCAGCTTGTTGTCTCTCTCAAAATAAATAAAGAAACTTAAAAAAAAATTCTTAAAGAAATTAGAAAAGAACATAACCCAAAGAAAGTAGAAGGAAATAATAAAACTTAAGGCAGGAATTCACGGAACGGAAAATAATAGATTCAGCAAAGTCAAAAGTCGGTTCTTTGAAAAGACAAACCTTTTTTTTTTTTTAATTTTTTTAATGTTTATTTATTTTTGAGAGAGACTGAGAGACAGCACGAGCAGGGGAGGGGCAGAGAGAGAGGGAGACACAGAATCCGAAGCAGGCTCCAGGCTCCGAGCTGTCAGCACAGAGCTCTACGCGGGGCTCCAACTCACAAAAAGTGAGATCATTACTTGAGCTGAAGTTAGACACTTAACCGACTGAGCCACTCAAGTGCCCCGGAAAAGACAAACCTCTCGCAAGAAAGAAAGAGATGCACTGAAGCATACAATTTTAGGAATGAAAGATGGAACATGTCTACATACAGTGTAGAGAGTAAGCAGAAAATAAGAGGATAGTCTAAAGTCTGGAATCTCATCGTGTCAATCAGATCTAGGTGCAAAAAAAGGTTCCTCAGGTATAGCTCCTTGGGTAGACTGCTTGAATGCAGTTCCTTTCAACGTTAAGACCTTCAAACGAGACAGACCAGTTATCCCCTGCCAACATCCAATGTTGGAACATGGACGGGATAACTGCTGTAGTCATTCCTTTTCACAACGGGGAAAATGGGAGATACAGAGGAGTCACTGGCCCATGGGATTTCTGAAATCCAGTGGGAAACATGGTTCCATGATAAGGACTCAGTCCGATTTCTGCCAGGGAAGAATTCTCCATGGCTCTTACCTACCTACTGGGCTCTTAGTGCTACCCTTTGGGGCTCTTGGTTTCATCTCCTGAATCATCCTTCACTTTTTTTCTCAGCCTGCTTCCTGCCAGCCAAGTTTTGGAGGTCTAACCTTCTATTTATTTTGTATTGTCGCTCAGCCTTTTAGAATACTGTGGAGATTTTTTGTGTGTGTGTGTGTGGATATAATTATCCTTAACATCTTTTGGTTATCCTATGAATGCGATTGGGGTTTTCTCCAAAATACCAAGGCCACGCACACAAATCTTTGACATAAGCCCCTCTCTACCTTGGGCTTCTCCTGCAATGGCTACACTTACCTATAGGCTACACTTACCTATAAGCTACACTTACCTATAAGTCAGAAGCCCTACTGTTTGAAAAGATCTGTGGGACGCATCCTTAGATGCTTTAGAGGAACTTTGTCTAGCTGAATGGAACCCTAAGGCACCCCCCTCCCACCTTTGATCTTTCTGAGGCCTTTACAGAGGATTTTGACAGCCACCATCAGCTTTATTTTTGGATCTTTCTTTCCTGGCAGTGCCCTCGATTTGAACTTCGGTTGATTTGAAGACATTTTTTAATTTTATCATCATTTGGCATCTGAAGTTGCTGGGAAACTTCTCAGTCAGCAAAATCTTGCTTCCCTTTTGTTTAGCGGTCTCTTCTTTCCCTTATCTCGGTCCTGTTGCATTTTTAGTTCGGGCAGCAAGACCTTCAGCACCCCGGCTGCAAATATCCCTTCACTAGCTCACCCATAGCGACCGTTTTCTATTTCGGTGAACTATAGGGGACACTGTTGCCAACCCTGCTGCCACCGTTTGTCAGGGATTCTCCTCCATCCAGTTGCCAACAACATGCTCCTCATTCCCCTTTCAGCCCAGACCAGCAGCCTCCTCAACCCCCAGACTGTTCGAGGTGCCTCAGGCGTTCACCGACACTCTGGTCCACGTCCTTCAAGCTTCTGCTCACTTCCTGGTTCCAAGGCCAGATTTGTAGGCATGTGTTGTGGCAGTTCCCCTCTTCCAGACGCCAAAATCTATGTTAATGATGGATCGTGGGGTAACAAATCTCCTCCAACATTTATGATGGCGCCGTTTCTGGGGTTCAGGAATTCAAGAGCAGTTTAGCTGAGAGGTTCTGGCGCAGGGCCTCTCCTGCAGTTGTCAGGACACGGGCAGGGGCCGATGTCCTTAAAAGGCTCCACTGGGAGCAGGAAGCCTGTTTCCAAGATGGCTCCCTTACACGGAGGTTGGCAGGAGGCCTCTGTTCCCCACCACGTGGCCCTCTCCACTGGCCATGTGCCATCACAAGATGGCAGTTGAGCAAGTGATAGGAGAGAGTCCAAGTTTTCACAAGGATCATTCTGGTTGCGGTGTGGGGAATAGACTGCAGGAAGCCACGGGTAGAAGTGGGACACCTGGACGGAGCAGTCGGGTTAGCATCCTACTCTTGGACTTCTGCTCAGGTCATGATCTCACGGTTCATGCATTCGAGTCCCACATCGGGCTCTGCACTGACAGCACAGAGCCTGCTTGGGATTCTCTCTCTCCTCTCTCTGCCCCTCCCCCACTCACTCATGTGCGCTCCCTCTCTGTCTCTCTCAAAATAAATAAACCTAAAAAAAAAAAAAAACAGCTAATAATGAGGCAAGCAAGAGACAATGTGGCTTACAGCAGCAAGGAAGCAATGGAGATAGCAAGAAATGCTCAGATCCTGCATACATTTTGATATTTTGCCGGCAGAGCCAAGAAGACTTGCCAATAGACTGGATACAGAGCCTGAGAGAAGGATCAAGAGGACCATCAGGGTTTTGATCTAAGCAAACTGGAGGCGTGGAATCGTCACTCAGGTGACCACCTTCCACATGATTCAGGAATCTTTATTATCCATATTTTACAAGTGAGCGGAGTGAGATTTTGAGTGTTTAAGTAACTCGCGGGAGAATTTCCCAGATAATAAGTGACGCAGCTGGTTCTTAACTATGGTACACTGTTGTCCACTGAGCCAGGAATATTACTGGCTAGAATCGCTTGCCAGCAGACTACATGAAAAGCAACTGGCAGATCCTGTGTTGCTTCAGACGGCTGGCTTAGTAGTGGGGCAGGCGTCTAGAGGGGGCTTCACCCCGACATTAACACGCATGAGGCTCTGGAGCTCACTACCTGTGCCCCTGCTATCCTGGGACCCTGGCCAGGATCTGGTTCTGGATGTGAGTCATGTCGGTGTGGAAGCTTCCAACCATCACTGAACACTCCAAGGTGAAGGCAAAGGTCAGGGGAAGAAACCTGTCCCCCGAGTGCCATCAGGCTGTCTGCTTTCCAGCTGGTGGATGTTAACACCACTTTAGGAATTTAACCCCAGCGCCAGCTCTGTAGTGCAGACCTGGATGATGCCAAGGGCAGGGGCTGGAAACATCCAACCAGTACCCAAGGGACAGTCCTTTCTGTAGCTGTCCACAGCTGGGCTGCAAGCCCGGCAGAGTTCAGCATTTCCTATAGAAATGCCTGGATTCCTTTAGAGACAACTTGGCTTTTCTCTTTCTTCTCTGACTCCATTTCTACCCTCACCTCCTAAGCTATATTCCAGTACCCAAAGGAGAGGAGGAAAATTTTGAGTGGCTCTCCTGGGGATGAAGGGGCCCTACTTCCAAACTGGTTCCCATTCGTTCTATCCTTGCTTGAGAATCTTTTTACAGTTTGGGGAAGTGAAAATGTTTTCCTTTTTCTCTCTCTTTTCCTCTTCCTTTCCTACAGGAAAGCGTGTAATGGATGCTTTCTATACCCGGTGAAACTTGTGGATAAATCCCAAAAGAAACAGTCAATGTGTTTCATCTTGTATTAAGGGGGGGGGGGGGGGGGAAACAACCCTCTGAGATGAAAAAGAAAAAAAGTTCAATAGTTTCATTTGGAGCCTAATTAGGGAGAGTTTCCTTGGGATGAATGTGGAGTCAGGGAGCCTCAGAGCCTCCTGCTGACCTGGGAAGGGGTCTGGGGTCATCACCTTTTCACCTTTTCATTATAAATAAAAAATGCAGACAGCCAAAGGGAGCTTCGAAGTGGGGACCACAGGTCTGGGGGACACCGAGGGACACTGTTACTCAGAATGGGAAAAAACGCAAATTAGAACAAGTCTCCACGTTTCACCTGTCAAATCAGTGAGGATGTTTTGAAATGATAAACCCAACATCAGTGAGGATGTAGTAAGTCAGTTGTCCCTACGGCAGGTGGGAAGTTAAATCATCACAAATTCTTGGTGGGCAGTTTGACAGTTTGTATCAAAAGCATTTAAGGGGCGCCTGGGTGGCTCAGTCAGTTAAGCGTCCAACTCTTGATTTCAGGTCAGGTCATGACCTCACAGTTTGTGGGATGGAGCCCATGTCTGGCTTTGCACTTATAGCACGGAGCCTGCCTGGGATTCTCTCTCCCTCTGTCTCCCAAAATAAACAAAAAAACTTTAAAAAAAAAAAAAAAGCATTTGAAACAGCCCTGCCATTCGAGCTTGCGATTCCTCAGCTACAGGTTTACCGTCAAGTAACAGTCTGCATGCGCACAGGGCTTTGGCTGAAAGAATGCTTGCAGCAGATTTGCTTATTTGAGAAAAAAGTTGGAACCAAGCACAGGAAGCCGGTTAACAAACTCTGCATCCAAATGCTGACATTAAAACGTGTGTGGTAGAAAAATACTCACTGAT
This sequence comes from Puma concolor, assembly GCF_028749965.1. Lineage (NCBI taxonomy): Eukaryota > Metazoa > Chordata > Mammalia > Carnivora > Felidae > Puma > Puma concolor. Next base: position 43,574,571 of record NC_141671.1, on the reverse strand, counting down.
ATAGGAAAACAGGCATCTTGTATTGTCAAGTGAGAAGGTAAGTTATGACAAAGGGAATATACCGGATCACAGCCTATCCAAATGACTAAGAACTCAAACTCCGTATTCACATAACCTGAACAACCTTACGCCCTCAAAGCCTCAGCTCACCCACCGACGACATGGGGACCAAAGGCCCTTGCTACATGGGGGTGCCTGGATGGCTCAGACGTTTAAGTGTCTGGCTCTTGATTTCGGCTCAGGTCATGAGCTCACGGTTTGTGAGATCGAGACCTGGGATGTGCTCTGTGCTGATAGTGCTGAGCTTACCTGGGATTCTCTCTCTTCCTCTCTCTCTCAAAATAAATAAATAAACTTAAAAAAAAAAAAAAAAGACCCTTACTCCTTCTAGGTGGTCAGAAGAGTGCCCTCCAGAAGACTTCAGGCCAGCCTGCCCCTAGCTGTAGCCTTGTCAGCACTGGGTTGGGGGTTCATGTCCCCTTGGTTCCTATTCTGATTCACAGCATCCAGGCCTAGTCCCTTCTACCACAGCATTGATTCGGGCAGTGCGGGAACTCTTCCCACCAGAGTACCCGCGGGCAGGTGCTGTGACTGTCACGGCAGAGGTGGAGATGAGCCAGAAGGATCCACGCTGGGACCACCATGTTCCTTCGCCCCAGTGAGCTCACCTGCCTGTAACGCCACTCTCCTTCGTCCTCTGTCCCCACTGCCCTGATCCTCCTCAGCCTTCCAGGCCCAGCTCAAGCCTTGCCTCCTTCAGGAGGTCTCCTTGGGTTGCCTTGGGGCTCCACGGTCTCTGCCTCCACTGTGTCCTGCTGAGCTGGCTAAGCACAACTGCACCGCTATCTTGGGACACTCTTCAACTGCTCAGCCTTCACCCCAGTAAATAAACTTGGCTCCAGACTTACTACACCTGTGCCCAGCAACAAGTCACCTGCTCTGTTTCTCCTCCATAATATGGGGATAATCACGCTGAGTTGCCAGTTGTTGGAGGCATTAGAAATAAAACCTGCAAAGTAGGCGCCACTCAATGGCAGTCACTCAGTGGGTTCATGAACATGAGTTCATGTTCACAGAGCTATTATGCTTCCAAGCCAAATGCCTCTGTTCTCGTGCAATCCGCTGTGCCCCGTCTGTGGGAGAGTGGGCAGGCTGTGAATGGAGGCCTGAGGAGCTCTGCCTTGTAAGCACGTGGTCTTTGGTGCACGGACCTCTGGGATACTCGAGGATTTTCCGCTTCCTTCCTGGTTCTCAGCTGAGAGTAGTTGAGGGGGTTCCCAATTTGTTGTATGATTTAACCATTTTATGCAGGTTTCTGTTCCCCTTTGGAAAGTGTGCTTCACATCCAATGCCACTCGCCCTGAATTTGAGTAAAACTCTCCAGTACTTTCCAGGTTTGAAAAAACTGCTCTATGACAGAATTTCCCACCTCGGATGAGTCAGTGGAGGAAGTGGCATTGGCAGAGACCGCCTGTATTTCAGGCACAAATAAGGATCTGGCGTGTGTCCCCAGAAGGGCTCACCGTGGAGACTACAGATGTGAGAACACCATCCAAGCCACAGTCCAAGGTGGCCAGAGGTGGCTCCCAAGGTCAGGGCCTGAGTGACACAAGGAATATAGGCTTGAGCTAAGAGAATGTGCTGAGATGGTCCCTGGAGACCTAATGATCTCCCAGGCTGGGTTTCACCATGTCTGAAATTACCCCACTGAAGCTTTATTCCACTGGGCTTCTCTCTCTCTCTCTCTCTCCCTCTCTCTTTGAGCATGAGCAGTCTCTGGGTAGGGAATCATCCAGCGAAGTGTGCTTACTTGGGCTAAGATGTTGCTGAGAAAGGCCAACAGCTCAACTGAAAAATGGCCAAAGGGTATGAACAGTGAGCTCACAGGAAAAGCATTTATATAAATGGGCACCTACACATACATAGAAATGGTCAATCTCATTCATAATAAAAGAAATGCACAGGGCACTGGGTGACTCAATGGGTTAAGTAAGCATCCAACACTTGATTTCAGCTCAGGTCATGATCTCATAGTTCGTGAGATCAAGCCCCACCCGCATCGGGCTCTGCGCTGATGGCAAGAAGGCGGCTTAGGATTTGTGCTCTCCCTCTCTCTCCGCCCCACTCCCACTTGCTCGTGCCTTCTCTCTCCCTCTCTCTCTCTCAAATGAATAAACGTTAACACGTTAAAACTCCATCGAGATGCCATTTCTCACCCATCAGGATGGCAAAAATGCAAATGTTTGCCAACAAAGGTATGCCAGTTATCAAGTAATTGGTTCTCAGCTCCAGACTCACCCTTCTCTCTTCTGCACTGTGACCCTGGGGCTGGGACCCTGGAGGTACTCCTCTGCCCAGCCAGTGGCTCCCTCTGAGACTCTGCCGTTAGGGGCGTGCAAGAAGGAGACTGCAAGCTTGGAGGAAGAAGAAACTCACTCCTTCCTATTTTGCTTCCTGTCGGCTTCCTGCTTGCTTACTGTTCTTGAGAGGATCTCCCTGGCCCTTGACTGATAAAATTAGTGAAGTCGGTAAAAGCACAAAAAATTACGGTTCTCCCTTATGTAGAACAATTTAACAATACCTAACTAAATCACCAATTCAGTTACCCTTTGGCCCAGTAAACAACCCGTCTTCATTCTGAATTGGCACATATTCAAGGTCAGATCGTGTTTTGCAACACTGTTTGAAATAGCAAAAAGTGTCCATTTGTTTTGTGGGGGATGGCTAAAAAAACCTGCACGTGCAAACAATGGATACTTTGCAACAGTTAAGAAAGAGAGAGAGAGAGAGAGAGAGAAACAACATTGTTAAGTTAAAAAAGCAAAGTGCATAATGATGACTGCAGTGCTCCCCTTGTGTGCAACTAACAAGGTAAGATTAGAAAACGTGTATATCTGCTTCTAGCTGCAGGCAGGAAGCCTGCCAGGTTACCTGGGAAACTAGTAGGGAGCAGCTAGTTAGATGATCACGTCTGGGAGACAATTTTCTGCACAGAGGCCTGACAGCTGCAGATTATCCTTCCAAGGGTGTTCTGTAGAAACACTCTTAGAAGATAGAGTGTGTCCCTCCAGAGCAGAAAACAAGTTTGTTTGCTATCTGGTACAATTAAGAAAATGTGTCCCTCCCGGGGCAAACTGGGGCACGTTTGCTCGCAGCCCAGTATAAAAGATTGGGGGTTGCTAAGCTCGGGGTTCCTCCGAGGAGAGGTAGACCCGCCTGGGCCACTCCCCAAGGTCCTCATGGAAGTCTGAGGACATGAAGAACCCATGTGAACATCAAGCTCATGCTGCCTGCTGCTCCTTGAATAACAAAGTCCTTTGTCTCTTGCCTAATTGTCGCCTGTCTTCGGCCAGTATCCATGCAATAGGGGCAGACTTCTTTGTTAGCTTGCAAGTAAGGTAAAATCTTAAACCCTTTACATTTCTTGATGGGGAAGACATATGTGGAGATGCAGTCGGATGAGACTTCTCTTTTTTTAATTTATTTTTAATTTTTTTCATGTTTCTTTATATTTGAGAGAGAGACACAGAGTGTGAACAGGGGAGGGGCAGAAAGAGAGGGAGATGCAGAATCCAAAGCAGGTTCCAGACTCTGAGCCATCAGCACAGAGCCCGATGCGGGGCTGAAACTCACCAGCCGTGAGATCATGGCCTGAGCTGAAGTCAGACGCTCAACCAAGTGAGCCACCCAAGCGCCCCGGGATGAGGCTTCTTATTGTTTATTTTTTCGTATTATTATGTTCTGAACCGTGTGATTATTTTACCTACTCAATCATACATAATATTTCCTTGAAGTAAAAATGTTACTCTTGTATGTGAGTCACAAAACTTTAGAGCCCTGGACCTGGCAAGGGCATTGGAGGGCATCAGTTGTGACCCTATACACTTACAGAGTAGATCAAGACAGGCAATGATCTACCCAGCTAGTTACTGGTGGATCCTGGATGAGGTCAGCTGTCCTGGCCTCCAGCCCGGTGTTCTTTCCAGTATCCAGGCTGGGTCAGGGGAGACCACGAGACGTAAGTGAAATAAGGATGTCGAAAATAGAGATGAAGACCATGATTTTGACTTCACAATTTAGAAGAAAGTATCCCATCAGGGTCCCTAGGAGCTCTCAAAATTTTGCTGTTGTAACATCTACTGCATTACTCTTCTAGGAAACTGCCTCAAATTATGTTCAGAAGCAAATGAAACATTTAAAAAGGCATTGCTGACATGCTGGTCCCACCTAAAAGACTTGCCCATCCTGTTATAAGCAACTATGGAGAGAAGAGCAAATTCAAGACTTCCGGGATTTGCCCCAAATTTTTAATAGGTCAGTGGCCACATGAAATGGAAAAGAGAAATATGGGTTACAGGGGTGTGGGTGGTGGGGGCTCTTGCAGGAAGATGTTCAGAGGCCAAAACTGAGGTCCATCTATTCAAGAATTATATCTGGGCCCTTCAAAGCTGGGTGACTATAGAATGTGCCTAATAAAGGCTCATCAGAGAGAAGTATTGTTATCACTCAGGTAAATTTTTAGAATCAGCAATATCAGGCTCAGTATCTGAGAGCCTGAGAAAGACCATACCCTGTCCCTATTGCTGTGAGCTTGATATGGGATGGAGAAAGGGCACAGGGTGGTTCCTGGAAGGTGTCTCTTCAGTCAGACCAACTGCACCTGATCCCGTCCATCCATTCGTTCTTCTATCCACGTATCCATCCATCCATCCATCTATCCATCATCTATCTATCTACCCAGCCTCTAACCGACCCTTCAAACCTGGACCTTTGAGCTTGGGTGGAGAGAAGACATGCAGACACCACTAGAATATAGTCAGAAAAGTGCCAAAGAGTGCTAACATCTAACACAGCTATGCATGAGGTGGAAGGATAAAGGAAAATGTTGTTTGACTATCGCCCTGTCTGTCTCCTTCACCAAACGGTGAATTCCTTAAAGGCAGCAAACTCAGCTTTATTAACTTCTGTATCCTCGGGGCTCAGGATGGCACATAGTAAGTAAACATTTGCTCAATAAACAAGTAACGGTAGATGTTAGAGAGTGTCCATCAGAATGAATTGGATTATGCCATGATAACCAATCAAACCAAACCTTCAGTGGCTTAGAATAAACAAGAAAAGCTTGATTTCTTGCTCATGAAACATGTCCTTTAGGTGGCCCGTGGAGCTCTACATTGTCACGACTCTGGACCCAGGCTGAAAGAGCAGCCATCATGTGGAACAGTGCCTGTCACCATGGCAGAGGGACAGATGGAGAATGGCAAACTGCACGCTGTCCAGAAGTACCCCACATGACCTCTATTCATGTTTCATTGACCAAAGCAAGCGTACCAGGCTGCACTACAGGAGGAAGACGACAATCACCCATGTGCTCAGGAGATCAGGAAATATTTGTCGTTGAATAGTGCTAATGTCTACCAGAGAGAGGAGCCCTGCTGCTCACAAAATATTCGGGTCAGGGGCGCCTGGGTGGCGCAGTCGGTTAAGCGTCCGACTTCAGCCAGGTCACGATCTCGCGGTCCGTGAGTTCGAGCCCCGCGTCAGGCTCTGGGCTGATGGCTCGGATCCTGGAGCCTGTTTCCGATTCTGTGTCTCCCCCTCTCTCTGCCCCTCCCCTGTTCATGCTCTGTCTCTCTCTGTCCCAAAAATAAATAAACGTTGAAAAAAAAAAATCTAAAAAAAAAAAAAAAAAAAAAATATTCGGGTCATTGTCCCCATCCCAGGAAAACTCCAGTCCTCTCCTCTCTGAGGGAGACAATCAGAAGGGAGGTCCAACATCGGTAGGTAACACTCAAGAGTCTCATCACCAGGTCTATTTGTGGCTTTTCCTAATTTGGGCTGAGCCACACCCTCAAAATACAAGGGGGCACAGGGGCAGAATGGCACTCTGATTCTGAACGGGGAACAAAGGGAGACATGAGCAGACAGGAAGTCCCACCTCGAGGGGACGCATCCTCAGACGGGTCTGTTTCCTGTTTAGGCCCTGATCTCATTCTCCGGGAGGAGCTCCATTGCCTGCAGCTCTCTGTGACTCTGGATCGTCCTCTGGAATATTCTTGGTCTTTCATTATCCTCTTTGACCAAGTCAGAGGTGAGCCGTGGAGACTGTGTCCCCCTTGGGATTGTGTGGCTTTCTCAGAGCCTTCACTACGTGCTACGGTGGCAGCCAACATGGAGGAGGGAGAGATCAGGCATGGAGATCACGTGCCGACCCTTAATACTTCCACCCAGAAGCGACCTGTGCCTCTTTGGTCAAGCTGTTTTGGGCCAGAACGTGTCACGTGGTCATACCTCACTCCAAGGGGGCAGGAAAATGTAATCCTCCCATGTTCCTGGAAGGAGAATTGGAAATCCCATTGAGTGACATTTGTGTCGAATGAGTTTCATCTGGCTCTAGAGGTCAGGCCAGCCCTCCAAAAAAAATGGCATTTGGTTAACTTAAAGAAGGTGCAGAGAAGGGCAGCTTTGACCAGGAGGAGGTCAGAGAAGAGGAAAGGAAGCCTGAACATGGGGCCTATTCCCTCAGGCCACAGGACAGAAAGCTGAGATCTAGAGAGAGTGGGCCAGGATGCGCTCTCACCCCCCACAAGTCTAGTATGGAAGGTTCTGCTGGGTAAGTCTGCAGAGTTGAGTTCTGGAAAACAAAAGGAAGGCCGTTTCTTCTGTGGGAAAGTGTGGCCCATGTTCTTCCAGCTGAGGAACTCAAGGAGGACCCACACCACTTCCTAAGAAGTGACACGATGGAGGCCCTTGAGTCAGGAACCCAGAGGTGTTCAGAAATGTCCTAACCTCTTAACGGTGATGTCACCACATGTCCCAGCCATGTTTCCCCTCACCCTGCCCCTGGCGCTGGAAATCAGAAGGGACCTGGAAAGATCTGGATGGCAATTCTTATGGGCCTACTGCATGGGAGTTAACTGGAAATAAATGGAATGTGTAAACACTCAATTACAAGGACGCCTGGGTGGCTCAGTCGGTTAAGCGACCGACTATGGCTCAGGTCATGATCTCACGGTTCGTGAGTTTGAGCTCCGCTTCGGGTTCTGTGCTGACAGCTCAGAGCCTGCAGCCTGCTTTGGATTCTGTGGCACCCTCTCTGCCCCTCCCCTGCTCATGCTCTGTCTCTCTCTGTCTCAAAAATAAATAAAAACATTTAAAAAAATTTATAAAAACTCAATTACAGACTGTTCCTAAAGAAATCAAAGAGTGTCTAAAGAAATACAGTTTATTACTTCTGAGGACAGAAGGTAACCTGACACAGGCCATTGGCAAGGAGAATGCCTTAGTGCTTCCTTTGGTACAACAATGAAGAATGTAGAGGAATTAGCACATCAATTGGTTACATGTAAACGACTTGTCTAAAGGACTTAAAAGCTATCTGTTCTCTTAAGTGGCTTGAACAGCACCCTCCCCTCCTTACTTCGTGGTGCAGTCAGTGAAACAGGCAAGTTCAGGGCTGGCCCCTGGCCCACCCATAGCTACCGCCACTCCCCCTCCTGTGGGTTCTCACTAGCGGTGGCGCTACCCTGCTAACAAGCATCGTCCTCTTTAGGCTGGCTTTTGCACCTGGCCCAGAAAGGTCTTAAATCGTAGACTATTTCTGTCATCGGCAGCGAACACAGAAGTCTGAGGCTCCTGGTCTTGATTTTCAGAAAATGTAAAGTGTCGTGTGCGTCGGGAGGAAGCTCTTCCCATGAGGAAAGATGGCAGGGAATGGAAGCCTGTCTGGAGTGAGCCAGCACCATTTCCAAGTGAAAATGTTGAGGATGGAGGCTGGGGTCCCCTGGGGGTACATTTTTGCAGCGTAAGATGCCCGTCTAAGCCCCGGATTCAAGGAGCTGTGCTCCCAGAGGTCCCAGGGAAAGCCTTCTCATGACAACACAAACTTGCGGTAACTCCCCTTGTCAAGTGATTTACATGGAGACTCGTGCGGGAGAAGTCTGCACTGAGACATTAGTGTGTGCTGTGTTTGTTCCTCTCTGTGGCAAGTCGGAAGCCTCCTGTGCTCTGTACCTCTGTGGGGGCTCACGGTTCAGGTTGGGAGTAAAGGCTGCTTGTGACCAATCCATCTTCTGGGCCTTTGCCTTCCCGAAGCTGGAGAAGCCTCAGGAGATCATGCCATGGGAGGGAGGGCCCGGAGACAGAGGGAGGCAGGACCTCATACAGAGGAGCCTGTGGAGTCCCCGAGTCGGTAGGGCCTGCAGCGCCTCCCCGCCCAACCCCCCCCCCCACCACCACCCAGGGAAGGGACAAGACCTCCCAGAGAAATGGCCACCAAGGCACCTGAGTGATGTGCAGTGGGAAGAGGGTGACCCACTATCCCAGTTTGCCGGAAACTGAAAGGGCTCCCGGGACAAAGGATTTTCGGTGCTACGCCTGGGAAAGCCTTGGGTAAACCAGGACAAGCTGGTCGCTTAGGTGGGCAGAGGTCCCGGCCGACCCCAGTGTGGGAGCCTCCTGCTCTGAGCCACCATCAAGAGGAGCTGAGGCTGAACCCACCCCTGTTTTCTGCCCCATAAACTCCCTGCTTCTTGTGCCATCCCAGAAGAGGGGCCCCACAAGTGGCTACGGCAGCTCAGGGCCAGACTTAATTTAAATGAAAGCAAAGAATGTGGTTTGATGTTTCTTCTATGCCAAGAGCTGTCTGCTTCTCTCTTTCTATCTCTGTGTCGAGCTTTCCTTCCCTCTCTCTTGCCCCCACGCTAGACCGCATGAGATCTCCTGGTGGCTCAGTGGCCACCAGGAGCACCAAGAAAAGGCCTGAAGCATGTGGCTTCCCTCTTAGCCACAAGCCTAGAACCTGGATTTTTGTATTAATGAGGCGCTGCCGGGGGCCGCCTGAGCAGTTCAGTCAGCTAAGCATCTGTCTCTTACTTTCGGCTCAGGTCTCGATCTCCCGGTCGTGGGATCGAGCCCCACGTCGAGCTCTGCACTGAATGTGGAGCCTGCTTGGGATTCTTTCTCTCTCTCTCTCTCTCTCTCTCTCTCTGCCCCTCCCCCACTTTCTCTTTGTCAAAATAAATAAATAAATATATAAATAAATCAATAAAATATATAAGTAAAGAACATATAAATAAAGCAATAAAGAGGTGCTGCACTCCCTCAAGGTTGAGGGGAGCTCCCACACAGCAGTTTGTGGGTAAGGTGGCTCAGCTCCCTCTCGGAAGCTGGCTTCACTCCCCTTCCCCCACCTCCCGAGGACCCTGCCCCACAAAACACTTGGACAGGAGGGAATTCCTTGGCAGCTCTCGCTCCCTCAGACGACCGACCGGCCCATCCGCAGAGCGTGCCAGTACTCAGAGAAATGAGCAGAAATCACTTTGGTGTGCACTATTTGTTTTCTGAGGCCTGGTCTGACCGTCACAGGCTGCGGTGGGGTCACGGGGCCGTCAGAAGCCATTAAGGCACCAGCCAGGCATCCCCACACTCTGAGGACGCAGCCTGCCCAGCTGTCCCTTGCAGAAATCACCAGAACCCCACGGCCAGGCCCAGGCCGGGGGAGGGAGGGAGACCACGGTGGAGGGGTGCCTCTGCCTTGTCATAGGTCCAGAAGCAGCAGTGCCTGGAGCCCCAAGGAAACAGATGAACACCTGATAGGCTCAAACCCCCCTCCCGAGGCGTGTCTCGTGCCCACCCCAAGACTTCTGGGAACTCTTGGAGATCCACATTGATTCTGGCCTCCGCTGGCTCTGATTCTGGGCGTCTGCTAAGTTGTTCTCCTCTCTATATTTTGTCACTCTTCTTACGATGCCTCCCCAGCACTGACCCAGAAGTGGGTCTTTTCCCTGACTCCCCAGGCCTCTGCACACAATCCAGCACAGAAGTTGGGCATAGAGATTTTCCTGAAGATTCAGAGGCAATAGCAAGAAGCATCCATCTCACTCCACGCAGCTGAGAAAAGAAACACAAACAGTAGACTTTGAAGTTGTTAAGAAGTCCCTGAGTTACTTCCTCCCCCCTCTGCTTCAGATCCACATGGCTCAGCCCTCTCTCTGCTAATCCCCCTGCCCTACCCCCGCCACCAACTCCTGGTCCCTTCTTAGGCATACTGGATGGTTCTCTGGTCCGCCTCCTCCTCCAGCCTCCTTGGAAGGCTCCCTCCCCCTCCAAGTGGCCTTTCTGCATTTTCCTAAAACAACGTTGCTCCTTTCCTAAGCGAGACTTACAAGGTTGTGGTGAGACAGTACTTTTCTTCCTCTGAAAGTACCATTCTCCAGGGATGAGAACAGTTGAGCTCATGTCTGAGCTAACTAACCTAGTCAAGGTCCCACAGTGGGTAAGAAGCAGAGCTGGGATCACACTCAGATCTGCCTTCATAGTTTCATTTCCTCCTGGGTTGGCCCCAGGCTGGGCTGAGGTCTTGGTCTGCAAGAGACGTCTGCAGGTGGGGGGAACAGGTGGTTCCGGGAGACGGTCTGCATGGGAGGGGATCTGGAAGGGGTGTCTCTTACTGGTCGTAATTCCAGAAACAACGGTGCCTGGAGCCCCCAAGAAAAGAGGCAATCCTGAGATCCGGAGAACTATGTTAGGCAGCTGGGCCAAGACCACCAGACCAGGCTGTGGGGTGAGGGGCTGGCACAGAAGGCAGGGCCTTGGCCCCCAAGTAACAGGATTCATGGTGGAGGGAGACAGGAAAGCAAAAAGCAGGCAGGCCCCCAGAGAACTGGGGGAGGCTCTAAAACAGAGCTACCGATCCCCAGGCACTGGGAGCTGTGCTAAATCATTTCTAATCCCCACAGCAAGTCTGACAGTTGTTATCGCCCAAACTCACAGATAAGGAACCAAGATTCGCCACGACTGAATGACTTGCTCAGCATCCCAGGCTAGTAAACAGCCAGCTAAGACTCAAATTGGGCATGGCTACCTCCAAGTTCTATGATTTTTTCCTCTTCTCCACATAGCCTGAGCCAAACAGAGATGAGGGCCCCTGGGCTCTGCCCTGGGCACTTACTGGGTCCTTGGGCAGGCAGAACCCGAGTTATGTCTTGACTGCTGACTCCCAGCCTGGGGTTGGCACCTTCAGCTGATCAATGTCCAGTGCCTGCCAGGTTGGCTCTGGGAAAATATTCAGCTACTGGGGGTTATTGGTAAATTGGATCTTCTGTTCCCACACTGGGGACTCTGCCCTGCTCTGGAATACTCCCCCGCCCCGATTTCAACATGGCAAGTCCCATGTCATCTTTGGGACCAGTCCAAGTGGCTTTTCTACCTTGGAGAGGCTTCCTTGACCTCCCAATCCAAAGAAGCCCCCCAGACATTCTCCATCATATTTTCTTCTAGGCACTCTGTTCGTATCTTCATTTATTATTTACCATCTGTCCCTTGCCCAGCATGAGAGAGTGGGCCATGTCTGTCCTGTTCTTCCCAAATCCCCAGCATCCAGATCAGTGCTCGCACACAGCAGGTGCTCACCAAACATTTGGTGAAGGACCCAATGAAGGGAGCAGACCCTCAACACCAGCAAAGGATCCCTCCCTCCGTAGCCACAACCACCTCAACAACTACTCTTTTGCCCCATTTCCCTGTGAAAAACGGTTGCAGGAGAAATCACATGTCAGTGGGATGTCACCCAACAGGAGTCATAGCCAGAGCCGGCAACCCTACCTGGGGGGCCTCCGCACAGGCTGATCAAGCTTGGACCCCAGCCCTGTGAAGCCCTTCCCGCTGACTCTGTTGAAAATTCCTCCCAGTCCTGCCACCTCCTTTTCTGCTCACCCACCTTCGAGGTTTCAGGGAAACAAAAACGGCTCTGCCCCATAACAACACCCGGGAGGTCGTTCCACATGGCCCAACCTTGCTGTGAAACAAGGAGCACAAAGCCCAGCCTCAGAGCCACTGCCCGGAGGCCCGAGGACAGGGCTCAGACCCAGATGTCGACCCCGAGGCTCCTGATCCCGCGGACAACACACTTGCCATGGCTGGACCGCAGTTAAATTCATCCTCTATCAGGTAGATCCAGCTACTCGTCCCCTCGAACTGGAAGCACCTTGTGCCTCTTGGATGAAAAGTGTCACCATTGGAGAGAGATTCGTGACCATCTTGCTCACCCATTAAGGTCAGATTGCTTTGTCTGGGAGATTTTTGTGTGGGCGGAGGTTTAGGGTTTGAAACAAAAACAACTCGTTTCATAGAGCTATTATGGGATTTTCTCTGCAGAAGCAGACAGCCTCTGCACAGCCCCGAACTGTTTTGACAGCTCAGGCAAATCCTCAGGAAAACCTGAGGCCAGAGCATGCCAAGCAGATGCTTATCGCTCCCCACACCCGCCTCGGTCGTCCTGGGAGCTTCCCCTGCCGGCTCCTCAGCAGGCCCAGCCGCCACCCTGCCCGCGGGGACCTGCCACACGTGGCCGGGTTATGAATCAAGCTTGTCCTCCCGTTCGATGCGGGAAAATGGGATGATGAATTCATTTCCATCACCACACTGCCCATAAGTCACGGCTTGAAGGGCCTTTTTTTTTCTTTTGGAGTTTCCAATGACAAAGATTTCATTATCCGAAGCAATAATTTTTAACCAGAGCAATGCAAGATTTCACTCTACCTGAATTAGGCCCATATGTGAGAGGGAAGCCCGGAGAACGTCAGTGTCTGGAAGGGTGGGGTGGGGGGCGGTTAGCCTCCTTCTGAGTTCTCACCCCCTCCCCCCATTCTTTTCCTTTTTCTCTCCATGTGGGTACTTTCTTTGTTCTCAGTCTCCCTCCTCCTGAGCCAGCCCACCTCCTGTGCTCCGCCCTCATGGTCTTCTCCCTGGGGTCTTAGTGACAGCTGCCATGCAGGGGTTGACATTCTCTGTCCCTTCTGACTGTTCTCCCCTCCCCTGCTCCAAATCCCCTTTGCCCCAACATTGGAGCCAAAGAGGGGCTAAACTGCCTATCTTACCCCTTCTCCTGAACAGAGGAAAGGACACTGCTTGGTGGGGGGGGCGGGTGGAGGTGTGGCGAGGGTAGAGGTGACTCTGGCTGTGGGTGTGGAGGGAGGGGTGATCAAGAGTGATTCGCAAAAGGCTGGAAGTGATGCTAGGGGGTTATGGAAATGATGTTCAACATCTCAGCTTAGAAGCCCACCCCAAAGATCCAGGCCTCACGACAACCCCCAGTTGGCCACAAAGGATTCTCAGCTGCCATTATCACACATTGTGACCCACACCGCCCCCGTGACCCTTGCACCCCTGCCCCCAGGACTGCCGGCATGGTGTGCCTGGGGACCAAAGGAGAGAAGAAGAGCTAGAAGGGGCAGCATCTGCCCTGGGCAGCCTCTAGCGCACCCCCCCCCCGCACCCCCGTTAGAGCGGGTCCCTGTGGCCCCCATCCCTGGCCCCACCACAAGACAATCCCCAATTTCCTGCCTCAACAGCCCTCCCAACCACTTCATGTCCTGAATCTGGGGTTCTGGGTGAACAGCTGCAGGCATGGATGGCATCTGTGTGTGTTGGGACGCTGGGAAAAATTTGTAGGCAGTGGAAAAAGGTTTGACTCAAAAATGTTTACTTTTTTATTTTAAAAAAAGTTTAATTTTTTAATTAAAAAAAATTTAAAAAAAAAGTTTGAAGGTAAAATTCACATAGCACAAAGTTAGCCTTTTGAAAGTCTACAGTTCAGTGTCATTTGGTCCGTTCACAATGTTGTGCACCTACTGCTTCCATCCAGTCCCCAAACACTTCCATGAGCCTCCCAAAAACCCTGTACTCGTGAAGCAGGCATTTTCTAGTCCCTCTTACTCCCCTCCACCCCCCCCCCCCCGCTCCGCAATCACTTGTCTGTTTCCGGCTCTATGGATGTATCTATTCTGGACATTTCACATAAATGTCATACAACATGCGGCCCTCAGTGCCTGGCGTCTTTCACCCAGCATAACGTTTTCGAGGTTCATCCATGCGGTAGCCTCTATCAACGTTTCGTTCCTTTTTATGACTGAACAATATTCCAGGTACAGAGAGACCACATGTGTTTATCCGCTCACCTGCCGATGGACACCTTGGCTGTCGTAAATAACGCTGCTGGGAACATGTGTATACGAGCACTTTGGTGAGTCCCTGCTTTCAATTCTTGTGCATCCAGGAGTGGAATTAGCGGGTCATATAATAATTGTGTGTTTACCTTTCTGAGGACCCACAGAGCTGTTTTCCACAGGGGCTGTGTCCTTTACATTCCTACCAGTTGAAAGGTTCTGAGAGTCCTCAGACACAACTTAGGATTCGTCTGGGGGTTTTGTGTGATGTGAGGGAGGCCGAGACGGGGCCCCTACCTAATGTTCTGGGGCAACCAAGTTCCCCAGCCCCTCAGTCCAGAGCAGCGTGAGCTCAGACAAGTCCTTAAGAGGCTGAGGTGTGAAGGTAGCAGGCCAGGAAGGAAGGACTAGGAAGGGGGAGGTCATGACAAAGGTTCTGGGTTGCAGAGTTTTGAGACATGACAGAGCCACAGTGAAAATCAAGGCCAAAGAGCCCGGGACTGGGCAGGCTTCCCCACTCGGGCCCCTCTTCCAGACAGCAGTTTGGGGAGTCGGACGCCTCTGCAGATCCCATTACTGGAGACTGGGCTGCAACATGACATGATGAAAATGTAAAACATGAGGGAACATGCTGTAAATCACTTATTGGCAGCCGGTCGCCTCCCAGCCACACCCCATCCAAGCACGATGCTGTAGCCACTTAGGGTTTCCTCCCGGCCTGGACCAGGCTTTCCCCTTGGGTGCCAAGATCCTGACCTGAGAACTGAAACCATGTGAGGAAAACACCTCAGGGCCTGACTCATGCTGTCCTCTAGCCGGGAGCCTTACTGGAGTCTCCCACTGGCGTGGAGCCCACAGCCCCAGGCCTTAAGAAACCCCCTGCCCTCCAAGCCTGCATTCCCGGTTTGTGCAACGATGACTCCTTGGTTTGACTAGCCTCCCAGGCTCTCCAGCGTATTCCAGATGTACCTTTGAGTCACAGAATTTCCCGCAGTCCTGGCTCTCTTCAATTGGTCCCAGGGAGGAAACTGGGAAACGAAGAAAGAAGTGACCCCCTTTCGGGCCAGGTGGGATGCAGGACACCTGGGAACACGTAGGCGTACTTGGCATTCCAAGTGTGCAAGGCTATGATTCCCTGGAGGTAGCACCCAGAAAAAACTCACACTAAGAAAGAAAGCAAAATGATGGGCTGGCTGTCTGCTTGCTATCTCGGGATGCCCTTAAACGATTTGTTTTGAGTGGGATTGTATCTCCACACCCTCGTGCAGTTTCATACGTATTCTCTGAAGTGGAAGTTAATGTATCCAGCTTTTCTTCAACTGGGTGGGCTTTCTCGGTCCTTGTTTGAGGCTGTCCCCTGCAGCCCAGCTTGGCTTGGTCACCAAAGCAAGCCCTGGGCGAGGAGCTGGGCAGGTAGAGGGAGCCCATGGTTGCTGGGTAGCTGAGCTTTGGTTAGCAGGAAGGCCAGTGGTGGAGGAGTTAAGGAACCCTGTGTTTCCTCCAACGAGCCCTTCCCATCTCTGGGCCTCAGTTTCCTCCTCTCTACAATAAGGACATCAGGTCAGGTAACGCCTGAGTCTCTCCAGCTCTGATGTTCGAGGCTGTGGGTCTTTCTGGAACAGCTGCATGTTCATGAAGCTCTGGGCAGGCCAGTCACAGTAGAGCTGAGAAGAAGCACAAGCAAATCCCCTTCGCGTCCCCTGAAGAGCGGTGACGGGACGGTGGTCCATGCACAACCGAGCGCACCGCTCATTTCCCCATCTCGTCTCTCTTCTTCGTTCCTAGGACCCATGCAGGTGGGAGAATCGAACTTCCTGCCACCTGAATATCATTCAGCAACACAGGGATCCAGAGGTGTCAAAAGACTATCGTTATAATGAACTACAAGATCAATATACCCAACCACTCGATCCCTGTTTACCAAACAGATCAGCCACAGCAGCTTTGTGGGGCAGGAAACCAGTGCGGAAATCAGCTGTCTCTCCTCACTGTGCAAGTTTAGCCCAGAATGCTTCTTTGGTCTTACTGCACACAGCAGTTCACAATTCTTAATCAGAGTCCTTTCGTGATTGGCCCATAGGGCCAGGCACGCAGTGGGTGCCTAATAAGTGTGTGTGTGGATTCATTTCCAAAGAGCTGTTCAGGAAAGGAAGACCAGTATTTCAGTTACCTATGGCTGCAGAACAAACCACACACAACTTAGTGGCTTAAAACAACAACAATGTCTTCTTCCTCATGAATCTGTGGGCTGACCGGGCTCAGCTGGGAGATCGGCTGGTCTCACTCATTCACCTAGGAATTTGACTGGGGCTAGAATGCCCAAGATGGCCTCTTACCCTCCAGAGCCTCTCTCTCATAGCCTCACATTATTCACTGGTCTAGCCTGGACTTCCTCACAGCATGGTGGCTGGACTCCAAGAGAGCCCATCCTGAGAAGACAAACCTGATGCACAAACACTTATGAAGTCTCTGCTTGCATCACACTTGCTAACGTCCCATTGGCCAAAGCAAGCCACCTAGCCAACCCCAGAATCGATGTGGGAGGAGCTCATCAAAGCGTGAATTCTGGGAGACACGGTCCATTGGGAGCCACCGAGCCAATAATCTACCACAGTGGTGAATCCTCGAGGTGGGCACAGAGCCATGACACTCTAAGCCACCCTCCATTCTCCCGGGATGCTGGAAGACAGGGCAGGTCTCTCAGCAAACAGAGGACACTTCCCCTAGGAAGACAAAAGTGGGGGGAAAGTTCCTCGAGTCCCATCATGGTCATGGTCAACTCTCGCAAAAGCATGTGAAGATGTCTTTTCAGATCCTGGAGGATAAGTGAGGCCTGTCATTCGCGTGTGTGCATTCATTCATTCATTCATTCAACACAGTGCCTGAGCATTGCCATTACAGGACACGCAGGGGATCAAGGTACATCAAGGCAACGCCTGCCATATCCTTGTGGGCCATGGAGAAAACCTTTGCTTCACTGGGGAGTGATAGTGTCACACAGTGGTTAAGAGCATGGACCCTGATGCCAGACGGTTTGACTTCAGGTCCCATCTCTGCCACACGCCAGCTCTGTGAGCCTGGACGACCTGCCACACCTTCCTGAGCCACTGTTCCCTCACCTGAATTCTCTTGGGAGTTCAATTCTTTAATCCCTTTACTCAGAACAGTGCCTGGTGTGAATTAAGTACAGGCAAGCATGTGCTAATATTACATATGAGGAATCCTTATGGTACGAACTCTTTTTTTTTTTTTTCAAAACATAAAAATCATATATACTCCATGTAAAAAGAAAGAAACCAACCTTGCAATATCTGAGAGAGAACTCACCCCCCACCCCATCCCACCATCCAAAGGAAAGCCTACTAATTCTAACCACAGGGCACGGGCGCTGAAATACGTATACACGTCCATTCTTTTCTTTCTTTTCTTTACAAAAAAAAAAAAAATTGTCTTGAGTTAGTCATACTGCTCATAGCCTGTCACTTAAAACTTAACAATATGTCAGAATTGTTGGTCATAAATATTATTCTACAGTTTGATCTAATTGGCTGCGTGTATTTCATTGCTTGACCCCTCCTCGTGAGACATTTAAATGATTTGAGATTTGTCACAAATAAAAACAATGCTGTGACGAATATCCTCATCCGTGTCCCTGATTCTGTCCTCAGGATCAGTTCCTAAAAGAGGAACCTGGACCCAAGAAGCATGCTCGGCTTTAGGGTTGTCTGATTCAGATATTGCTGGACTGGTCTGGAAAGAACGAGTCTTTCTAGAAGGCACAACTGCAGAGGGACATGTGCATCCTTCTTGGCCATGGGGATAGCCTTTTTCTCACTGGAGAGCAACAGTATCAACCTCAAAGGCAATGACACTCTGAGCAGTGACTACCAGCTGTGGTGTGACCTTTGCTCAGCAGCAAGCAAGGCCAGAACCACCTTCAGCGCCCTAGGAGCTCCCGCCTGCCCCCAGGCGCACCTGACCCTCCAGCCCATGACCCCTCTCTACACACCAGATTTCCCTGGCTTTAATCTCTACCCTCCGGCCCATGACCCCAAATGCACACGCCCTGCTCTGATGCCCATCTCTCGCCTGGCTGTCCCTTGGAGTCCTCAACTCACCTGACCTTCACCTATCCTTGTCTTTCCCATAACCGGCTCCTGCAAGCTGTTCGAGCAAGTGCACAGCTCCAGGGGTCAGGCCTCCTGGGTCTGGTTCCCGGCTTGGCCATTTCCAGCCAGGTGACCGTGGGGAAGTGGCTTACAGTTCTCCTCACCTGCAGAATAGGGATTCAGTGGGGTGACTTCAGATCCCGGCCCAGAGTAAATGCCTCATAAATGGTAGCCAGGGCAGCGTTTATTATTATTTTTATTGTTACTACAAAGGGCTCCAACTGAAAACCTTCTAGTCACTCTCCCTCCTCCTAGGGTCTCTGCTCCTCCACAAACCCAGGAAGTAAACCTCAGAAGTGGCCCCCAAAGCCCTCCCTGCTGCCTGCTTCGTGCACACGCTGAGGCGGGCTCCCTGTCTCCCCAACACCTCTGCCAGCGCACAGCAGATGCCTGAGAGCCATTTGAGTGAAAAGTGCCCCGGTCCCCAGCTCTAATGAGCTGTGTGACCCGGCATCACTTCCTCCACTTTCTCTCTCTGGACCCTGCTTCTTCATCTGTCAAGTGACCTCCAAGGGCCACTGACAGCAGCAGGGAAACGCCCGTCCCGGGGAACGGGAGGCTGGCCTGATCCTGAGCAGGATGACAGCTGCAGGGGTGACTCCTCTTTTTATCTCCTAAACCATCAAAGGCTCCCCGAGATTTCTGGACTTCTGTCCCTTGGCTGGCTCAGAAATTTATTAGCTCGACCAATATTTTCCTTCGTAGTTCTGTAAAGCAAGCTCAAACTCTGTGAGCACTGCCTATGCAAAGACCTTAAACCACATGTTTATTTTCCTAAGCTATAAAAAGTTTATAGGGGGAGCTGGACTCCTTGTCCAACACCACGCTCAGGATTGCTACTGCATTCCATGGGAAGACAGAGGACTCTGTGTCAGTCCCGGGGCGGAGGTGGGGCGGGGGGAGGGGGGGAGGGGAAGGCAGGCGGGAAGTAGGTGGAGTAAGGCTGCCCAGCCCCCAGAGGAAAGGGCACAGGGCATAGGACAGGACAAGGGACTTGCAAACTCATGGGGTACAGGGGGCGGTGGAGAGGAAGGACAGGGGCGAGGATGGAGTGTGGCTACAACGAGCTGCAAAGCAACCGGGTCAAAATGCCAAAGGCGTGGGTCATCCCGGTGTTCTGCCCTTCCGGTCTGTCTTTTGTCAAGGCAGCTTTGAGGACACTCAGCCAGCAGAAACACTGGGGCTGACCCTGCCTAAAGCCCACCTTCTGACAGTCCCTTTATCCTGGAATGTGGAGGCCATAGACCCTTGAGTCTGGAATAAACTAGCAGGAGTAGCCATCTTCACTTTGGTGTTCTCGAGGTTCATGCTGACGTCAGGGTATCTATTTACTCATTTCTAGCTGGCTCCGTGCTTGGCGACAATCAGATGCCCACGGTGCCATTCAGAACTCCACCACCGGAACATGCTCTGATATGCCGTGCGTTTGTTTGCCAGTTTGGTGGGTCCCAGAAGCCTGGGATACAGCCGATACAGACTGAGCCTTTGAGAGTAGAGTGTTTCTACTTGGAATGCAGGTCCAAGTTTTCCCACTGAGCTAGTGCCCAGAGCTATAAGTGGACATATTAAGTGGCTCTTGGACCCCAGCACCTGCAACGCCTCATGCCAAGACCCATAACGCTCTCTGAGTCCGGGTCCTTCGTCCTCCTGGCCCATCTGCTCTCCCCCACCCTGGGCCCTCATAGGAGTCGCATCATAGGAGGAAGAAAGCAGGCAGAGGTGTGTGAAAGCCCCGAGTCCTCACCCCAGCCACACGGATTGGAGCGCTGGACAGAGGCGGAGGGTGGGACTGGGTGACCTTCAAGGTCTCTTCCAACCTGAAATACTGTGATTCTTAAGAAGGAACCTGCCATTTTCTCAGAGCAGGATTCTCAGCCTTCCCAAATGCAACGCTTCTTCTCTATTTATTACATAATGCTCCTTTGCCATCCCGAAATGAAAGGAAAAGGTACGCAATTTTTCAAGGTCAACAACATAACTCCAATGCAAAAGAAAGCGATTGAAGATAAATGACTGTGTATTTGCCATGTGCAGGCATGACCATCCTGGAGGCCCTCATGAAGCCCAGCTATACCCGTGACTGGACCCCTGTGCCAGCCACAACCAGTGACACAGAGGGATGCAGGTGCATGGTGCTGGGATTCCAAAGCCACCAGCAGCATTTCTACTGGCAACACATTTTAACTAAATCATGAACATTGCTGAAGTGTCATCTTCATTTACACATTGGTTGCATTCTTGGGAAATTTTAATGTACTACAAAACCATGCAAAAATAAATTCCCTGGGTTCTGGTAAAAGTAGGCTTTTCACCTCCAGGAATGACTGCACAGGTTGGACATTTGACAATCGGGCAGGCTGCGGGACAATTCATTTTATAAGACAGGCTCCTACAGGGGGCGCCTGGGTGGCTCAGTCGGTTAAGCGTCTGACTTCAGCTCAGGTCATGATCTCACAGTCCGTGAGTTCGAGCCCCGCGTCGAGTTCTGTGCTGCAGCTCAGAGCCTGGAGCCTGTTTCAGATTCTGTGTCTCCCTCTCTCTGCCCCTCCCCGACTCACGCTTTATCTCTCTCTCTCTCAAAAGTAAATAAAAGCATTAAAAAAAAAAAAAAAAAAAGACAGTCTTCCTACAATCTCCTGCAGAATGACAGACTGTCAGGCATCTTTTGGCTCCCTTTCCAAATGCCACTTGTAGTCGTCCACACACACACACCCCCCGCCCCCACACCACCCTGTTCCGGATGGCTGAAATGGAGTCTCCTCTCTGTTATGGGAGGCAGGGAGTGGGGATGCTGGGCGTCACAGAGCCAAGGAGATCCCTGCAGGATCTGCTGGGACATTGCTCTGGTTTGCTGAAGCAGACATGGCAGTACCTGGGTTGGGCCACCAAGGACTTCCTTGGACCGTGCCCCTGACCCTCAGCCTTGTCTCTCGCATGGTCCTTGGCCTCCACACCAGCCCCAGCATTTCAGGTCTCATCGAGTTTTAGGCCCGTTTATCAACCAGAGATGCTTTCAGAAGAACATGCACACCCTCCCTTTTGGACCAGACACTGTCCATGGGTGATGTTCACAGTCATTGCCCTTTTACTGCCTACCCCAACCTAACCACAGGGACTCTTACAATCAGGAACCTGAACAGGAAAAAAAAAATCCTGTGAGCTGGGTAAGTTGCTTAGCCTTTCTGTGTCTCAGTTTCTACATAGGTAAATGGGCATAATATTACAGGGTAAGATTAGCCCCATACGTTTGCTGTGAGACTTCAATTCAATAATACTGATGACAGGGCTTTTCAAACTTGAAAGCACAAATGTAGGGCATTATTCTCTTATTTTGCACTATTAAGAACACTAGTTCACAGAGCCTGTCTGAGAAACACCCAACATGTGTTGACCACGGCCCATCCTTTGGCCTCAGTGGAAGAGGAGTCTCAGCCTCCTACAGCCTGGACTGGCTCACTGCGTGTTGTGGGACTGCCAACAGAAGGCCCGAGGCAGTCAACGAAGCCACTGTGGGGACCTGGCTGCTCTGGACCATGACAGGGTTCCCAGACGATGGCATGGTGGCAATGGCAACCAAACACCAAACGATGACAATGGCTTTTACAGGGCTTTACAAAGACTTTGACTGTATTCCCTCGTTCAATTCTCACTACACCCAGGCAGATATAAAATCAGACCCATTTTCCTGGGCAGGAAACTGAGGAGTTCAATGATCTATGACACCCCAAGAAGGGGCAAAGCCAGGAGAGAACCCAAGCCTTGACTCCCTGTCCAGGGCTCTCTCTCTCCCCTGAAGCACAATGCTTTGTCTGGCAGAATTCTAGATGACTGCCATGGCCGAGGGAAGCTTCTGACAGCAAAGTGGGAATCCCAGCGGATGCTGCAGGCATCTATTCCCAGTTGCTCAAGATTGCTCAGCCCTTTCCAGAGGGTAGGACCGAGCTTGGGACATTCATTCCAGGGTGCAGCTACTGGATGAGTCTGTCCCAAACCATGGGAGATGTCTAGAGCTGAGAGTGTGACAGGGAAATAGTGAGAAAGGAGAGGGTTTGAGCTGGGACTACATAACGCAGGCCTGTGGCGAAAAACAGAGAAGACTCGGCCCTTCGATTTGCTCTACTGTCCTCCAGTGCTCCTACCCAGACCAGTTTCCAGGCCTGACCTGGTCACTGCCCCAGGCACCCAGCTGGCTCAAGGCTGGCTCAGGTTGCTGGTTTCCCTTCCTGGATCGTGACCTGCCTCCAGAGATACGGCCTAATGGTCCAAGTCCTCTTACCCCTCCCCTCCCCAGGGCTCCCACCTGCAGACCAGCACCGCTGGACAGGCCTCCAGGAACGCCTGGGGTGTGCTGGAGTGCCTGCCCCCTGCGTGCCTTGTGCGTGCGCCGAGCATGCGTCATGCACCACGGGTGGAAACAGGCAAGACCGTGCTTATGCGTTGCTCCAGATTTTTTGTTTTTGTTTGTTTGTTTGTTTTTTTGGCAGCCGTGTCTTTGGCCTTGGCTTGCGGTGCATGGGCTCGGTACCAGGCCACAGATGTGGGGCGCAGAGCTCTAGGCGGCAAGCGGATGGAATCCACGGGACTGCAGGCCTCTCCAGGGTGGCGACGGGGTGGTCAGG
The DNA here is from genome assembly GCF_028749965.1 of Puma concolor. Taxonomy (NCBI): domain Eukaryota; kingdom Metazoa; phylum Chordata; class Mammalia; order Carnivora; family Felidae; genus Puma; species Puma concolor. The sequence continues at coordinate 43,551,837 of NC_141671.1, read as the reverse complement.
CCTCAGCTCCGCAGGCTCTTCCTGGCTATTCTCAGCCGTCTCAGATCGGTGGGCAACGCGGAAGCATTTGAGGCAGCTGGAAAGGACCGAGGACCCCCGGAAGCTGACTGAGAAAGCAGAGCGGGCGATTCCAGATGGTTTGCCTAAGGCTCTCTCCTGGATGTGTCCCTCGGACTGGGCTGAGGTTAAGATGAACCTTGGGGCCCAGGCCACAAAATCCCTAAGGGAGAGGGGACGCAGACCAAAAAGGAGTTGGATGGCTTTCTTTGAAACTCCATTGTATTGAGCCCCTTGTAGGGACCGTGTGTCTTATATACTGGGTGAGGTTGATATTGCTGTCTGTGTTTTACAGATGGGGAAATGCAGACCGGGGCTGGGGGTGAGGGGTGCATCTTGTGCCCGGAGACCCGCAGCTAATAACTGGCAGAACTCGGATTTGAACCCAAGTTTACCTCCTGTGAAAACGTTTGCTCTTTCAACCACTCTGTGCATCCTCCCCAATTTAAAGGGACTTGAGCCAAAGAGGGACCTGAGGCCTTCCTCCTCTGCAATAGTCCACTGGCATGTTCAGGCTATGGTGGGGCCACTTTTGGCCAGCATGTTGCAAATTTTCAAGGGACGTCCCTGTCCCTAACATGGGGGAAGGACACTGCGAACCCCCGAATTTCTGGAGTCCTAGCCAAATGACCAGCCACACCTATACACAAAATGCATTCAACGTTTCACGTTTTGGCCAAAAAATTCATGGGAAGTTTGCTTCCTACCCCATCACACATCCATATTTAGCTTTATGTAAAAACGTCTGAAAGGTATAAGCTTTGGGTAAAACTGATTTTCCAGGGGCCGTCCTTATTTATCCAGGAACCAGTGCTGTGCCCTCAAGTAGGTTTGTTCGTTTGTTTTTTGATAGGAGCCTCCTAACAAGTCAGAGGTAGGTGATACAGTTTTGTAAGTGCTTCATTAAGACCTTAAAATGGTTTTTTTTTTTTTTCAACGTTTATTTATTTATTTGTGGGACAGAGAGAGACAGAGCATGAACGGGGGAGGGGCAGAGAGAGAGGGAGACACAGAATCGGAAACAGGCTCCAGGCTCTGAGCCATCAGCCCAGAGCCCGACGCGGGGCTCGAACTCACGGACCGCGAGATCGTGACCTGGCTGAAGTCGGACGCTTAACCGACTGCGCCACCCAGGCGCCCCATCATTAAGACCTTAAATAGCCATCTTTGGTAGTTGGTATAATGAGTACAATACTGAAGTAGTGATAAGCTTAAGTAAACTTTTCTTATGTGTGCAACAGTAATATGGTGTCTGATTTCTGCTACGGTAAAGCTTTTGTTTAAAAGGAATGGAGGGGGCGCCTGGGTGGCTCAGTCGGTTAAGCGTCCGACTTCGGCTCAGGTCATGATCTCGCGGTCCGTGAGTTCGAGCCCCACGTCAGGCTCTGTGCTGACGGCTCGGAGCCTGGAGCCTGTTTCTGATTCTGTGTCTCCCTCTTTCTCTGACTCTCCCCTGTTCCTGCTCTCTCTCTCTCTGTCTCAAAAATAAATAAACGTTAAAAAAATTTTTTTTAAATAAAATAAAATAAAAGGATGGAGGGGTGGGTGACACAGGTGAAGGTGGTCCAAAGGTACAGCCTCCAATTGGAAAATAAGTAAGTCACGGGACCATAAGGCACAGCATGGTTACTATAGTTAGTAATACTGTGTCATACGTTGAAAGCTGCTGAAAGAGATCTTCAAAGTTCTTACCATCAGGAAAACGGTTTTGTCAAGTATGTGTGGTAATGGATGTTAGCTAGACTCACTGTGGCGATCATTTTGCCATGTGTACAAACAGGGAATTATGTTATACACCTGAAGCTAATATGTCAAATGTCAATTATATCTCAATTAAAAGGGGAGGCTAAATTTCAGTTTGAGGTGAATAAAAATAAAAAGGTACTTTTTTTCCTCACCCAAACTCCCTGAACAGCTTGAAATACCACCCCCGGCTGAGAAAACCCATGCTAGAGAGACATTGAAGCTAAAAGACAAGGCCTGACAGATTTGTGGGCCCACCTTCCAACCATCTTGGTGATATGGCAGAGTGACCTGGTGGGTAAACTTTTCTCCCCTTCACCCCAAGTCCAGCCTTGGTCACTGGATGAACTCAAGCCGGGATGAGAGTCCCTGAACAGGGTTTGCAAACCCACTGTGTTCACACACTCTGTCTTCTGCAGTCCCTCGTTGCCTTCCCCACATCTCTGAGCCTTGACCTCCAAATGCTCTAAAGAGCATCACCCTCTGGGTCACATGGTCCGCCCCCCCCCCCCCCGGGACTCCCTTGTTGCAGAGGAGGTGAGGGGTCCTTCTGTCTGGAGGGCTGACTGTTGGTATCATTCCACTAGGGTAACACCAGGAAGGGCCTTTCAAAGCCCAGAAGTCAACCACCCAGCCCTCCCAGCCACATCTTGAAGCATTTTTACTATCAAGAAGGATCTGCATGCAAATTTCAGAATCTGTCTGCCGGCTCTCTTTGCAAAAAGTGTTGGAACCGTGGCATGAAAGGAAATCCAGAGAGACAGGGTAATGGGTGTGGACGACTGCTAATGGGACCCTCAAGTCCCTGGGCTGTCAGCCCTGTCTCCCTTAAGCACACGTTTGGAGTTCAAGTTCAGCGAGGTGGAGGTGTGTTCTGATTTGTTGATTTGGGGGCGGGGGGGAGAAGAAAAACTCAAAGCACTCATCTTTTGGAGCCTTTGTGTAAACAAAAGAAATCAATATTTTAACTATTCATATATTCAGTGAAGGCAAGAGCATAGTTTCAGACACGAGGTTGTGGGAATGTTATGAACAATTTTTCTCATATGCTAAAAGTTATTTCTTTGTGTTCTGCTATACACAATATGTATTTGGAAAGAAAGACTGACACTGCTTGTGAACGGGCGTGGGGGGGGGTATTGCTTTACAACTTCTGCTACTATTTTTTTCCAACAATTTTTCCTTCTCAAAATCTCAAGATGGCAAATTAAGCTGGGACTTAACAATAGTAATACACCTGGGATATCAGTGTTTACAGTTTGGGAGTCAAGATACAGCCCCTCCCTCAGTGTTGTCTCTAAGGGTGATGTTCCAGGCTCCAGCCTCCCTCCTTTCCTTCACCTTCCCTCCCCTATGTGTCAAGGAAACTCCAATATGTCAGTTTGGCTGTTCTCAGTGGAAACTAGCTATGTAGAGAATTAGAGAGTCCCTCCTCTAATGAGTGTCCTGAACTCTGATCACTGCCGTTGTATTGGTTTTGTTTCAGGAGGCTGTGGTATTGTCGTGTTACTGGATTATAGTCTGAGTTTTAGATCCATTCTGACTAATGTCTACAACTTGAAATCTCTGGGAAGAGAGAATGAGGTTTTCGTCTATTTTCTCCCACAAGGCTTCCGAATTCCTTATGAAAAATTGCTCATGTCTTCCCGGTAAGTTCCAAGTCAATCATATGGAAACATCTAGACTAATCAGCGTGCTGCAGATGGTATATCAGTTATCTTTTGCTACATTAACAGGCCACCCCATAACTTAGTGGGTTAAAACAAGAACCATATAGGGGCGCCTGGGTGGCGCAGTCGGTTAAGCGTCCGACTTCAGCCAGGTCACGATCTCGCGGTCCGTGAGTTTGAGCCCCGCATCAGGCTCTGGGCCGATGGCTCAGAGCCTGGAGCCTGTTTCCGATTCTGTGTCTCCCTCTCTCTCTGGCCCTCCCCCGTTCATGCTCTGTCTCTCTCTGTCCCAAAAATAAATAAACGTAGAAAAAAAAAATTAAAAAACAAAAAACAAAAAAAACAAGAACCATATATTAGATTCTACAGTCTGGAGGCTGCGTGGAGGCTGGATAGCCCTTCAGCTGCTGTTGCTGGAAGAGCCCAGAGCCGATGGAACATTTCTGTCTGGAGGGGAGTCTGACTTACACGGGACAGCTGATGAGTTTCAGGTTAGCAGAAGCTGCAAACCGTCTTAAAGCCTGAGCTCGGAAGTTCTACAGCGTCACTCCCACAAAGTCAGCCCCGATTCAAGGGGTGGAGGCATAGGATCTACCTCTCAATGCCCATAAGGGATGGGAAAAATTGTTATTTGCGGGCAATCCACCACAGTTAAAATACATCTTATCCCTGGAACTTTCCAGAAATGACAATTGCAACCCAAGGTGGCAGGTTCCATGATGACTTGAGAGGAGGCAGAAGGAGTTGCTCCCAGGGGGTTATGAGGACAGGACACAGCGGCAATTGTGGGGCAAAGTGAAGAGTGGAAGAGGACACCACTGTCGCTCTGAAAGGTGGGACCTCTGGAACCCCTCTCCCGTAAGCCAGCTCAGGGACTGGCTTGAGAAAGCGTCAGCAAAACTAGAACTGAAAACGAGAAAAAGCCCTCAAAGACTGTGGAAACCATCTCATGCAGTGTGAATTATTGTCAACACTCTAAGTAGTTAATAGAAACACGATTTTGGTTAGTAGGTAATTCAGCCTCATCAAAGGCAGGAGTGGGGCCACGGACCCTCCATCCCCTTCCAAGTAAGGACTGCAGTGAAATGGGAAACACCAGCAAGCAGATTATGTGGCAAATTGATTTTCGGCAAATCAGTCCGTTATCTGCAGAGCCCTTACAGTTCACAGTGTGCTTTCTCGTTACTTATTTAATGTGGCTGATTTAACTCCATTTCATAAACTGATAGCTTGAGTTCTAACTTCGTGATATTTTCATTTACCCACAGCCACTATTTGTCTTAATCAAGACAAGCAGAGGAGGCCTCAGTTGGAATTTGGACTCGTTGGTGTGCGTTTGGGAAGCTTGTGGGCAAGGTCACCAGAAGCATATGCGACCAAAGGAGCCAGGAACACCTAGAAGAATTCAATAGACAGTGCAGTCACATGGGACCAGCTTGGCCCAGTTTAAAAAAAAAAAAAAAAATACATAAAAACACCTATCTGCGTCAAAGGGAAGCTATGGTTCTGAAGAGGGTTTGAGCTTCATATGTGGAATTTAAGAAACACAACAGATGGGGAAAGGAAGGAAAAATAAGATAAAAACAAGGAGGCAAACAGGAAGAGATTCCTAAATACAGAGAACGAACTGAGGGTTGCTGGAGGGGAGGTGGCTGGGGGATGGGCTGAATGCGTGATGGGCCTTAAGGAGGGCACTTGTTGGGATGAGCCCTGGGTGTCATAGGTAAGTGATGAATCACTAAAGTCTACTCGTGAAATCTTTTTTTTTTTTTTTTACATTTTATTTATTTTGGGGACAGAGAGAGACAGAGCATGAACGGGGGAGGGGCAGAGAGAGAGGGAGACACAGAATCGGAAACAGGCTCCAGGCTCCGAGCCATCAGCCCAGAGCCCGACGCGGGGCTCGAACTCCCGGACCGCGAGATCGTGACCTGGCTGAAGTCGGACGCTTAACCGACTGCGCCACCCAGGCCACCAAAATCTTTTGTATGCTATAGGTTAACTAACTTGGATTTAAATTTTTTTTAATGTCTATGAAAGGAAAAGAGGGTTTGAGCTTGAAATCTGTGACTCTGATTTGAGTCACCTCTGAAATGCACAAGGATTCATATGTGGGGCCTAAGAAGTTAGAAGGCTGAGGGCAAATCGAAGATATCTGGCTGACAAAATCTGGAAGCAGCACAGCAGTGGGGGCCTTTGACCGCCCTAAATGAGAGAGCGGTTTCCCCACAGACCCTGGGCTGCATCTGTGGGGATGACCTGGGGGGACAAAGATCCTCCCTGAACAGGCAGAAGCAAGAGCCACAGAGGTGTGGGTTCTTGCTGTTAACGGGCCACCCTCTGTACTTGTAGCTTGGGGAAACTGGGATTCCAAGGGAAAATAATTAGCACTGAAAAAGCTGTGTAAATAAAACCACAGTGCATTCATTTACTAATTGTGGTTCTATGTTATGGACCCGAGTCTCTGTTCAGTTTTTGAGATACCCAAAGGAAAATGAGAAAATACACTATTCACTTGAGTGATGGATTACCACAGACTTACCAGGGAACTACGGGGTCCCCATTCAGAGATGTACATACCTTCTTGAAGATAAGGAAATTCTGGAGGCTAACGCAGAACACCGTGTCAGGCGTCTCGCCGATATGTCTTGTGCCCTCATGTGCTGTGAGGTGACTTGGAAATTCACTTAACCTCTATGGTTCAGAGCAGTTGGGAAAGAGAACTAAAAGAATTTTGTTCAGGGATGTCTGGGTGGCTCAGCCAATCAAACATTCGATTCTTGATTTCGGCTCAGGTCATGATCTCAAGGGTAGCGAGACTGAGCCCCAAGTCAGGCTCTGTGCTAACGGTGTGGAGCCTGCTTGAGATTTTCTCTCTCTCTCTCTCTCTCTCTGTCCCTCCCCCACTCATACGTGTGCATGCATGTTCTCTCGCTCACTCTCTCTCTCTCTCTCTCTCTCAAACATTGAAAACAATAGAAGAAATTTTTCATTGGATGGCTTCAACATTTTCTACAAATTCAGTGATCCTCAAGTGGCGTGAGGCCGGAAGTTAAAATTCATTAGTGGACATGAACTTAGAGCAAACATCTGCTGAACTTTCAGGTTAAGGCCTGGTTCTGCTGCAGGCTCTTCCAAGTGCCTGTGGGTTTTTTGGGGGAAAGCTCTTATAAGGCTTATTAAACAAAAACAAAGCGGTCTCTGCCAGGGTCCCGCAATGTGAGGTCCATCGTTCTGAGACCTCTAAACCCGGCAGGTTTCAAGATGCTCAGAAGCCACTCTTTTCAAGGAACTTTTTGATGCAGAGCCTAAGGCAGCAGCTTGTGGGATGTGCAGATGCGCTGGTCTCTAGGGCATTGTTCTTCTCCTTTGTGCACGCCCCGGTGAGCAACAGAGAGAGAATCGAAATTCCACGGTCAGGCTTTGAACTGAGCCAAACTGTGCACCCAAATCAGCCCAAGCTGCTCTCTTCAACTACAAGCCAAACCAAACCCAAATGCTAGCTAGTTTTCAAAGTTTGTCGCTAACCAAAACAAAGATCTTCCCAAAGCCTAGCAAAAGCCCTAGCTGGGAAAAAAGTCATTGGACCCGTATACATTTTTTTTTTTCATGAAAATAAAACCCTGAAATGGAATCAAAATAAAGCATAAAAGTGCTCTCCAAATTGGACAGTTACTTTGCTTGGTTCAGGTGTCTGGTAAATATAAGGTCGCTGTAGCATTCAGCCAGGCAAAGTCTGTTTCTTATAATAATAGCTATCTTCCAGACATGTGACTTATGCCGGAATTCATTCGGTCCTCCTGATACCTATGAGACAGATTCCACTTTTGCCCCCATCTCACAGAGAAGGAAACGAGGGCACAGGGAGGTGAGGAATTTGCCCTTGACCAGCTGACCCACCGGAACTGGGATGCGACTGCTTCCCTGTGCCTCCCCTTGTGCCAGAGGCAGACTTTGAAACTATACAGGAGGGGCCATTACAGAGCAGGAGGCTCCTTAGCAGAAACATCGGCACTGAGGAAGCTTTCATCATGTGTGCAATATGAAATGATATTTTTATTACCCAGTCATTGATGTGGGTTTTTAATTAGGCAGCTAGGAAATGGCTCCTTGTAATTTTATAGCACATATTTAAACAGATTTGGAACCTTGCAAGACCCCCCTAGGCTCCCATGAGCAAGGTCATAGGCCCTACTCTGGAGCTCCCGGAAATTCAGGATGTGCTTCTCCCTCCTCTGCTCTCCCCTGCTCCCTCTGCCTGCCTGCTGTCTCTGACTATCCATGCCTCCCCATACTCTGCCCTCCGGTAAGGAGGCTTAAGGAAGACTATTGTTTGGTTATCCTTGCTTTTGCCTTGGGCAATGCCATTCAGAACTACTTGGCTTCATCTAACTGCCTGTGGGTCCTACTTGGGCCTCTCCCAGGGGACAGCTTTGGCCAGGTGGAGCCTTTGATAGTATCTATCCCTGAGGAATTCAAAGCATGTCCCCAGCCCTGTCAACTCCAGGGCCATACCCCGGTGGGGGGGGGGGCGGAGGGGGCGTCAATAACCGCTGTGCCTTATTCACCTTGGAGAAGGAGAGGGGATTCTTTGCTGAGGCAGGTGGATAAGGATTCTTTGGTGAGTAGAACTGTTCTGTCCACGCATGAGCCCAGGACCTTCAGAAATACCTAGGTGAGGGGGATGAGGTGCTGTACTCATATTATTAGGGACTTGGGACTATCGGGACTACTAAGGATTATTAATATCCAATGATGAATATTAATGTGGGTGGGGCTGTATTTGCACCCTGTATTTAGGGTGTGGACTAAACTGTTGTAACAAATAGACCCAATACTGGTTTATCTCTTGCTCACATTAAATAAATAGTTCTGGATAGCTGTTCCAAAAGGCACAGTGATTCTATTCCATGTCATTCAAAGACCCAGGCTCCTTCTATCTCATGGCTCTATCATCCTCTAGAGCACTGTTCAGTTGGTGGAAGGAGAAAACTATGGTGGATCATACATGGGAGACTTTATGACCAGGCCTGGAAGTAGGATGCCTCACTTCCTCTCACATTCCATTGGCTAAAACTCAACCATGTGACACATCTTCCCAGCAAGGGAAACCAGGAAATGGATTTAGTTGTGTGCTTCAGAAAAATGGAGAAAGAATTTTGCTGAGCAATTATCACACTTACAGATTGGTGAGAACTGTTAGAGGGGCTCCTGGGTGGTTCAGTCAGTTGAGTGTCTGACTTTGGCTCAGGGCATGATCTTATGGTTCATGAGTTCAAGCCCTGTGTTGGGCTCTGTGCTGACAGCTCAGAGCCTGGAGCCTGCTTCCGATTCTGTGCCTCCCTCTTTCTCTTCCCCTCCCCTGCCCCTCAAAAATAAATACATATTAAACAAATTTTTTTAATTAAAAAAAAGAACTGTTGCAACCATTTGAAGTTACTTTTTGAAGTTACTTTATGAAGAATGTAAGGGTAAAAAAAAAGGAAATCAAGAGAGAAAGATTTAAAAATTATTACTGACCACAATGAACTAAATAAATGTGAAGTTGTTATAGGTTAAAATAACTAGCCCGTCTTAAAGAATCCATCTAATCTATCCTAAGAAAGTCGTCCTAAATCTTTTGTACAAAAATTGTTAATTACTGCTTTATGTGTAACAGTTGACGATTAAAGATAAATTCCCACTCCTAGGGGAAAGAGAAACAATCTTGGGTATATCCATTCCTTTAATTACAATATTCTCAGTAAGTAGGTGGCAACCTGAAAATGCTTAGATTAAATGGAAAATGCAGGACAGAAAATTGTATAAACAGTATGATGACTGCTGTGTAACACTAAAACAACAACAACAAAAACCTACACAGACAAAAGGTCAGAATAAATGCATCAAAATAGCCATAGTTGTCTTTAGATTAGGGAGGTCCGGGAGATTTGTTCTTCCTAGATCCTAATTTTCTGTAATATTTAAACATTTCTAAGAGAGGGGCACCTGAGTGGCTTAGATGGTTTAGTGCCCCCCTTTGGCTCAGGTCATGATCTCATGGTTTGTGAGCTCAAGCCCTGCATTGGGCTCTCTGCTGTCAGCACAGAGCCTGATTTGGATCCTCTGTCCCTCTAGCTCTGCCTCTCCCCTGCTCGTACTCTCTCTCTCTCAAAAATAAACATTAAAAAAAAAATTCCGAGAGAGCATGCATTGTTTTGTAATGGGGATAGGTTGTAGAAGAGAGAATCAAATGCCCTAAGAGCCCCAACCCTTGTCTATCCTAAGTCAGACCTTCCTCTTGTGTTCTTTTTGTCCCCTGCATACCCCAGAGGACTGATCTAGATTAGACATCACTGTCCTGTCACCCTGGTGCAAAGTAATGCTCATGCTCACCAGTTTCCTTGCCACTGACCCAGTAGGTATCCCAGGATCCTCATCTTCCTGTCAGGAAAGAGGGGAGAGGCCCTTGCTCACAGGACCACCATGGCTGGGTCTCCTGGGCTAGGAGAGTCCAGAGTTATAGTTGGTTTTTTTCATCGTGAGGATTTGTTCATGAGCTCCAGCTCTGCTCCTATCAGCCCCCCGTCACTAGCAAAGTCCTTGCCAGGGTCAGGTGAATGCATGTGATGTGTGTTTCTATATGTGTGCACACATGTCTGTGTTCATCCTTGCGCTGACAAGGGTCGAAGACTGAACATAAGATGTATAGCCAGAAAACTATTTTCGACTCTAATTGATGGACGACTTACATTAAAGTCTTGGGGTGTGGGATCATTATTATTATCTATGGACAAATGGGAGAAGACATTTAAGGTAAGATTCAAAGCAGCAGGAGAAGGAACCAGTGATGTGTGTCTGTGAAGGGCTTGAGATGGGTGCAGGTGCCTGGGAGGAGGGGGGGGCATAGCTGGACTTCAGGCAAGATGAAGTGGAGTGCACAAGGGAAAGTGAGAAGGAGTTGAAGGAAGCAAGAGTTGGCTCATGCAGGGTCTTAAAGGTCACAGTGAGAAGTTCGGATTTAATTTTAACTACAGTGGGAGGCCACAAAGTCGTTTTATGCAGAGAAATGCACAAAATGCCTCATGATATGAATTCCATTTTGAGAAGAAAAGCAGTCCCTGGGGGAGCTGTGTGAAGGATGGATTGGTGGAAAGACAGGAAGAACAGTGAGTGGAGATGGTGGAGACCATCTGGTGGAAACCATCTTGGATGGTGGAGACCAATTTGAATGGTGGAGACCATCTCAGACGGTGGAGACCTTCTGGTGGAGACCACCAGAAGATGCTGATGGCCCAGAGGGGGACAATGTCAGTATATGGATTCAAGAATGATTTGGGCCTGGAACTGAAATTTCCAGGGCTTCCTCTTGGACCAGGTCTGAAGAACGAGCAAGAAGGAACGACCAAGGAGGAACCTGAAATTTCCAGCTTGAGTAGATGCCACTGCCCCTGGCTGAACTAAGAATATCAAGATGGAAACAGAAAGAGTCCCACTTCAGATGTATTAAGTTTGATCAAGTAATGAATACTTTTGAATTTCTGGGAAGGACCACAGTTGGATCTGTGACTGAGTATCTGAAATTTTCGGTAGAACATTGAATTCGGGACAGACTGATCCCCAATTACTTTTGGTGTCATTTTCAAAACACCACGTCCTAAACTGGAAAGCAGGTTCCTCCTTTGAACAACGAAGATAGCTACGTGGCAGTGGTATTCACAGACTCGGATCAGTTATGGAAACACTAACAACACCACAGGGCAGACTAAAGAAGCAGCAACTTCACCTGAGAATCCTGCAAAGCCCCCCTGCCGATGTACGACTAGCGTGGCCATGTGTGTAGGAACGGTGAGGACTGGCCCCGGGGGCCACCGCTGGGACCAGTCATTGTCTCCAGCTCCGTTCCCACTTTCGAGCTCAGCAAAACCCCAAATGCATTTGGGCCCCCAAACTCCCTTTCTTCTGCATGGAAGTCCCTATAGATTTCGAGGAAATCTGTAACCGATTTGTGAACAATCTGCCTACCCTGGAGCAACTTTGTCACAAAATATAGTATTTTCACATTCTTGTGGAAACCACTGATGTGTGTGCCCCTGCCCCACCACCCCCCTCCCCAGCACACTCCCACCCCACCAATCAGGGCCTCTTTCCACACATGTAACTGTTGCAGAATGGATGCCAAACCCAGCAACTGGTTATCTCCAAAATAATTTCCATCTTCCACGGGGCCATGTGCTTCAGGGGAGTAGTTAGGGGAAGGTATACCATAAATTAGAACAGCTTATTTTCAGAAGCCACGTTTTAGAAACTTGATAGCAGCTCTGTGTTCTTGATAACTGTGATCCTTGGAGGGCCTCACACACGTCTCTGTTGATGCTGGACTGGATGCTCCCAGATTAGCTAGTTGGATCAGTCGAGGGGCTCAAGCCTCTTTCCTTGTATTCTGGGATCATGGAAACCCCAAATGCTCCCCCGCACCCCTTCCCTCTGGGTTGAAATTCTGTGTGTTGCAGATAAATTTTAGCCATCTGTTTCTGATTCATTTACCCCAACTCATCATGATATTTGTTTTGCAAGAGATATTCAACAGCTAAAAAGTTATTTTCAGATTTTTCATCGAGAACGGCATACATCTTCTCATGTACAAATAGAATCTCTGCTCTTGTTAAAGAGTCCCTACAATAGAGAAACCAAGATGGTGAGAACAGAGGCTCAGAATCTGCCTACGCGTCCGGCCCCCGTACTTGGTGAATTCTCGTTGTCGGGGAAGGAGGACCCACTCCTTCGGCATTCTAGGCTTCACTCCTGGGCTGAAGGTGGGGGAGAGGGGAAGGAGACAGAAGACACTTTCCAAGTGATCATCCTAGAGTCACGTGCCAAAGGAAGCAGACAGGCCGCAGAAGCGCTGCAGTGGCAACAGGGAGTGAGGGAGCTCCTAGCAGATGAGACAGTGATGCCAGCGGAGGGCAGTCCGTGGAGTCCCCACCCCACCCCCCAACGGGAACAAAGCTGCTGTGAGATGGCTTCTCTGATTACGGCAGACGCCCTGCCTCATTCCAGAAAGACTTTGAGACTACTTATAATAAGTGGCCCAGATGCCCCCATACTGGCAGTGCATTGGAAGGGCAAACTCTCCTAAGAGGAGGACATCTTTACCCAGCCAGGCCTTCTCCCTGGTGGTGGGGCCTCAAGAGGAACGAGATGCACAGGTCCCTCAGGCCAGACGCAGGCGCTGGCTCCGGTGGCTTGTCATTTCCATGGTGGTAATGAGGTCTCTGTGACCCTGATGTTCTGTTGCCCGTCTGCATCTGGCTGCAGCCACAGCCAGGGGGACGAGGGTCCAGCTCCCGTCACCACCAGCGTGTCTGGCAGACCCGGACTGAGGCACAGGGAAACACTGAAGCAGGGGCAGAGGAGGCAGGCGCCATCTGGGACCAATTAGAGGCTGACTTTTATCCCGAGGCCTCTATAAACCATCCATCAGGGAGGCAGAAAGAAAAAAGCACAACCTTCTTTCCCTTTTTATTTATTTATTCTCTTCTTTGTTTATAGTGACAGTGGTCAGTTTCCCTGAAAGGAAATCACTGAAAATTACAGGGTGTTTGGTTGGGCTTTTTAAAAATTAATTTCCTCTATTTTTGTATGAATTTGATTTGCTCTCATTCCCTTCCACTAACTCATGCTTAGTGAAAAATCTCTTTTGATTTGTTCTTAATGTGGAAAATGTTGGCAGTTCCACATGGCAATTGGAAATAATCTGTGGAGCACAAACCAGGTAGAGCTTTCCCAGAGTGAGGAGATGGTCTCTCAGAGGGGAGGCCGTGGACGGAGCCCCTCACCCGGCCTTGGCCCCAGCTCCAGGAAGCCTCTCCTCCAGCTCCTCCTGAAGCCCAGCACCACCCCCCCACCCCTACCAGTCAACACCTTGCCCCCGGAAGCTTGCTCTGTTTCTCCCCCTCGTGGCTCCCTCCTCTGTGTGGTCAAATCATCCTTTCAAAGAACATCCCCCATTAAAAGCCAGTTCTCTTGCAAGGTGTCTCCTCTTGCCCGCCAACTGGAAATTCACTCTTCTGAAATGACCTCAAGATGCTGCCTCCTGAGATGGGATGGATGCTACAGGCCCAACGTAAAAGATCTTCAGGGTTCAAAACACGTCCCGCGTCCTACTTCCTCACAAAAACCAAGCTCTCGGCCGTTGGGCCTGAAAAAGAGGCAGTGGCTTCCAAGGCAAATGCCAGTTGCCGGGCAAGATCGCCTGAGGGAGATTCAGAAAACCTGGTTCTGGACCCCGTTCCGCCATATACTGGCTGGGTGACCTTGGACAGGTTACTGTACCTCCCAACACTTCAGTTTCCTTAAGGAACATTATCGTCATTGTGACTATTGTACCCTGTCCTGTGCCAACTTAGTGCTAAGCTCTTGACTCACTTCGCCTTACTTCATCCTCACAACCAGCCCGGAAGGTAGGCATTTTTTTGGTCCCCGTTTTACAGATGAGGAAACTGAGGCACTGGGAGATTAGATTGTTTTTTTGTTTTTTTTTTTTTTTTTGAGAATTGAAACCTGGGATTCAAACCCAGATTGCCTGATTTGGAAGCACATGCTCATAACCAGCCTGGTTTGATTCTGCCCGTCTCCCAATAAAAAGGGCTATTAATTGCGGGGCATGTGTACCTTTCTATGTGTTTTCTGCGGCTTGTATCCTTCATCCCTCACAAAGCCCTTTGAGACAGTCTAGCAGGAAGGGGGAAAGACCAGGACTTGAGTGTGGTCAGTGAGCCCGAGGTGCACACGCCAACACCGGGCAGAGCGGGGAGGTGGCAATGAAAAAATGTTTCACTCGGATTGTTATTTGGAAACCAAGAGTGGTCATCCCCGGAGCAGCACCCAAGGAGCCGGGGGTTCAATTCCGGAGGCATCAGAGGGCCTTGTCGAAGGCTCTTCTGCAGAGGATAATTTAAACAAGCTGTGTCTTTGGCACCCATGCCTCAAAGCCAATCTGAGCAGTGCCTTCGTGCCTGCCTGGCTCATTTCCTCAGGCTTCTTCTTTGGCGGTAGTTAAGCTCCTATAGAAATGAGCTGTGGGCCCTACGGGCCAAGGGGAGATCCACACAGGTGCTTCCAGACCCCGGGAGATGCCCTTGGTGGTGGACATGCCCCCTCTCTGGGGGGCAGCCTGCTCCAGGACTCCAACCAAGCCAATGGCCTCATTGCTGGGCTGGCTGCTGCCCGTCACAGGGCACACCACCTGCCCACTGAATTTTAGATTCATCTGGACACCCGCCCCCCCCCCCCCGCCCTTGTTACTCACACAGAGCACTCCAGTGTGGTATGAGCGCTTCTCTCCAGCTTTTCTGCCATTTCATTGTGGTGGCTCAACCCACGCGTGTTCCTCAAGTCAAACATGGTCGGGTACAGGGATGTGACACAGATACCCCAGAAAAACCTGGGACCTGGAACAAGACCGCCTCCTAGGCTGGAACAGCGCGGGTTCACCCACCGGTGGGTGCTGGAGTCTGTGAATATGATGATATTTGGGCACAGTGCCCATCCTACAGAGGAGGAGGGAGGCACACAGGCCTTAGCCAGAGTGCCAGGCTCAGTCCACTCGCTGTGTGGCCTCAGGCAAGTTACTGAGCCTCTCTAGGCCTTGGTTTCCTACCTGTAACATGGGGCTAATAAGAACGAACTTCCGGGGCACCTGGGTGGCTCAGTCGGTTAAGCGTCCGACTTTGGCTCAAGTCCCGATCTCACAGTCGGTGAGTTCGAGCCCTGCGTCGGGCTCTGTGCTGACAGCTCGGAGCCTGGAGCCTGCTTTGGCTTCTGTGTCTCCCTCTCTCTCTGCCCCTCCCCTGATCATTCTCTGTCTCTCTCTGTTTCTCAATAATAAATAAACGTTAAAAAAATAAAAAAAAAAAACCAGAACGAACTTCTGTTCCACCAACACTTACATTGTGGTTACTTTGTGCTAGGCACCATTCTACGTGCTGTACGTGCAGTAGCTCATTCAGCCACATCTCAGCACGATGAGGTAGGTGCTGTTATCCCCACTTACAGCTGAGAACACTAAGGTCCAAGAAGTCACTGGCCCAAAGATGTAGGCCGGCTCACAGATGCTCAGCAAGTGGTAGTTCCTGCCATGGGAAGATAGTGTTTGGACACGGCAGGACATGGCAGGCAGCAGGTGGCAGAGCAGGAGGCAGGGACAAGCTCAAAGTTCTGGGACTGGAGAAGGTCTAAGAAAGAGCAAGGCCAGGCCAGCGCTGGGGACGCAGGTGGGCAGGGGGTGTGAGAGACACAGGCCTAGCTCAGGGGGTAGACAGAGGCTAGAGCTGATCTGGCAGCCAGGGCTCGGGGGAAGAGGGCTGTGGAGGTGGGAGCAGGCCAGGCAGAGGGTGGAGATCAGCTCTATTTGTTCTGTGACTCTTTCCAATTGCTGAGCAACACCAAACAAAGGTTGGGTCAGCAAATCTCCAGCAAGGAAAAAGGTCCATTTCCTCCTGGTTTCTCCCATTTACTTAGAACTAAAAAAGGAAAGTCTTTATTTTGAAAATGTACTACTTGTCCTCCACACTGACATGCAGACTGCAGCAAGAACCCTTCTTCCTCTCCTCCTTTCTGGGGGACAAGGGATGAGGAGGCTTTGGTTTTCCTTTCTACACTTATTTCTGCCCTTTAAAAAGGTTAATCAGTATCCCTTTTCCCTGTCCTGACAAAACAAGGACCTTGAAAGGCTTTAACTCTGTTTAACCCCCTTATCTTCTGTGTCATTATCTTCTGGGATGTTTTTTGTTTTTAATTCCCCTACTTTGAACCAGTTATTATTTTAAAAATCAATCTTTTTTCCTTCCTTCCTTCCCTACCTCTTTCCCTCCCTCCCTCCCTCCCTCCTTTCTTTCTTTCTTTCTTTCTTTCTTTCTTTCTTTCTTTCTTTCTTTCTTTCTTCGTTTATTTATGTTTGAGGCAGACAGAGGGAGGGAGGGAGGGGCAGAGGTAGGGAGACAGAGAGGATCCCAAGCAGGCTCTGTGCTGTGAGTGTAGAGCCCCAGGCAGGGCTCCAACTCACAAACCAACCATAAGATCATGACCTGAGCCGAAATCAAGTGTTGATCACTTAACCAACTGAGCCACCCAGGTGCCCCTAAATCAATCATTATTTAGAATTAATCAATATTTACCAGTTTCCTTGTGTACCATTTTTTCCCTGCATCTCCTTTCCTTATAGACTCAATTTCCTGTTTCCTGGAGTCTGTCCTTTAGATCTTTGAAGTGGGGGGGGGGCGGTGTCTGTGAGTTGTAAATTCTCTTAGTCTCTGCATTACTGGAAAAATCTATATTTTACTTCCTTAAGTGATAATTTATGCATAGAATTTTAGGTGGAGTTATTTCCCTTCAATGTGTTTAGGATATTATTGCATGTTTTCTGGCCTTCCTTGTTGCTGATGAGAAGTCTACTATCCGTCTGTTAGTCCCTTAAAGGTGACTTACCTTTCCTTTCTAGTTGCTTTTGTTATATTGTCTTTATCTTGGTGTCCTGGGGAATGAATTTATTTTTATCTAGCTTACTTGAATATGCATGTCTTTAATAAATTCTAGAAATAATTTCGCAGTTATCTCCAAATATTTTCCCCTATTCTCTGAGTTGACTTTCTCTGCAGCCCCTATGTGTGGCATCTATCTATCTTCCAAGACCCTTCACCTCTTTTCCATATCTTCCATCTCCTTGTGTCACTGTACTCCAATCTGAGTAATTTCCTCAACCTGTTTCCCAGTTCACCAATTCTTTCTTCAGCTATATCTAATCTGCTGTCTAACCAGCCCATTGAGTTTTTTGGATTTTTTTGGTTCTTCTTTTTTATTTTTAATGGCTGTATTTTTTTATTTCTAGAAGTTCTACTTGGATCAATACTGAGGGTAACTTTTTCTTAACTACTGTTTTATATTTTTGATATGTTGCCAACAGGTGATAATAGATGATGATGGTCATAGAGGACGCAGGCAGGGAGTTTGTTCTTTAAGAAGATAGTTCATTGACTTTCTTACTTCAAGTGGTGTGACCTTAGAGTTTCAAATAAAAGTATGCCCATGCTGGACTCACTGCCCATAACCATACCTTTCTAGTGTGACTCCCATAGTACAAAGTCCAGGACACTAAAAACTATACTTCCAAGACTCCCTTTCAGCCAGAATTTTAGAAGACAGTTAAGTTCCACCAGTTAGGTGCAGAAATGAGACAGAAGCCTCTTTCCAGATGTTTTTGGCTGTTTTCTGCTGGGAAGCAAGGTTATGAAGACACAGGGTCCAATTCCACTTACATGATTTTGGAAAAGCAGTTCAATAACTGTACCAGCTGAATATAGGTTTCCAGTGTCCAATGATCACATTCCTGGGTGTTTATGAGCAATATTGGTGATGATGACTGCTTCCTGGTCTGGTTTCCTGATTCCTGGGTCAGTTACTGAGGTGGTTCCTGATCTCCTGATCTACCTTCTCCCATCTTCCTGATTGGCAGGTCATTTCAACAGTGTTCTGGGAGAACTTTCTGGTGGTCAAGGTGACAGCCTCCCCCTCTAACCCTTACAAAGATTTCCTACGCAACGATTTCATAGTATTAAACCCCATTCTATCTAAAAATACAGAGTGCTTTCTGTTTCCTTGCACTGAACACTGCATACCATACTATAATGTCAAAAGTAAGTCTCTTTACAAGCATAGTTAAGCTGAAATACCTTTTATTATATAGCGTTGGAAAGAGCAAATGCTTTAGAGACAGCCAGCCATATCTGGATTGAACCCTTCTCTAGTTTCTGCCTTTATGGCTCAGGGAAAGTAACTGGACCTCTCTGTGCTTCAGGTTTTTTCTTCTGTAAAGTTACAATATCTCATTCATAGGGTTGTTAGAGAATGAAATGAATTTGTGTATGGGTCATTCACAGAATGATGTATAGAAAAGGGACTTAATGAGAGGTAGAAAGAAACGTTGAGATGATATTTCTCCAGGGCAAAAATTTAAGATCAGGAAAACTTTAAGAATATAAGTTTCCATCAATCCTAACCTAATATCTCTCATTTTTGTTCTTTTATCTCTTTTTAGCTTTATAGCGGTCTTTCAAGTGAGGCCTTCTACTTCTTTCTCCAAATTACCTGGTTGGTGTTAAAAACCTCCCAAGTGACCGTGTTTTGCTATAAATGTTATGCTTAACAAAGCGTAGTTTTCCAACTACCGACTCTCAAACTACCTTAGGCCTCAGTTCTCTCTAAAACATAATGGAAACAGGCAAAATGCTGGAGACGTAGTTGATCGTAGCCAGAACCCCTCAGATCTAATGTGCCAAATCCTGCATAGACTCTCCAAAATCTCTTTAGGAGAATAAATCACTTCGAATTTGCATTTGTACAATTTCAGAATAAATGCCAAGCATAGTACTTTCTTTTATATGCAGTGAATTTCTCTTCCTCTTATACCTTTATATGGACCACAGATGCAGAGCACCACGCTCAACTCACAGCACTTGGTCACTGGGCAGTCGGCAAGGTGTAGCCCGCGTTCTGTGGATTCCCCATTTCCTGCCCCCCGTCGTCTGTCCCCAACTCCAACCACTCTAATGTGTTTCATGTATATCCTTGAATTTGTATACTTATGTCTAAGTACTAATATGGCATTTAAGGGTGCAAATATTTACTTTGTATAAATGAGACGGTCCTGTGAACCTCGTTCTGTTTCTTATCCCACCCCCTCCCCCCATCAAACACCATGTTCTTAGGATATATCCACATGGTGCCATGCTTCTCAGCTATACAGTACTCCTTAGAGAGCATTCACTCCATTGTCTACACGGGGGTTTCCTCTACCCCCCACTTCCACAAACAATCTGTGGTGAGCAGGCTCCTACATATTCCCTGATGGACCTAGGGGATGAATTCACTGGGCTACATGTGCAGGAGGGGGACTGCTGAGACATGGGGCGTAAACACACTTCATTGACTATCACCAGGTAGCTCTTCAACATGAGCGCACCTATTTGCACCTCCACCAGGGGTACACAAACTTCCTATTTCCCCAGAGCCATGCAACTTTGGCATTATCTAACTTTTCAATGTTGACATCTCAGTGTGTGTGAAGTGATACATTATTGTTGATTTGCTTTGAATTTCTCTGGTTTCTGTTGAGTTTGAGCATCTTTCCACACGGACAGATAGCTTCTTCTGCCATGTGGGTCTCCCTTTTCTGTAAATTTCCCATTCACATCATTTGCCCGTTTTTTTTCTATTTGGGTTTCCTATATAAAATCTATTAAGGTATATTACCATTGGGTAAGACAGATCATCCCCTTTTGCTCATGTTTGGTTGACATAATTATTTTTGGACCTCTATGTTTCCACAAGAATTTTAAAATAAATATATTGAGTTTCTTAAAATATTCAATGGATTTTTATATTAGGATTGTATTGAATTCATAGATCATTTAGGGAAGATATTTCAAACTAATGTTATGCAATGCCATCTAAATGTTTGGAATGTCTTTCCCAGTTATTTAGATTTTCTTTGGAATCTCTTAGAAGAACTTTAATTTTCTCCCATGGTATATTCTTTAAATTAGATTCTGGATACTTCAGTTTTTCTGTTATTAACAATAATATTTTATTTTCTATTATGTTCTTAGTTGACTATTGCCAGTCTAGAAAGAATGCTATTAGTTGATATTTTTGTAAGTTAAACTTGTATCTAGCAACCTTGCTAAACATCCTTATCAGTTCTATGAGTTTGCTGATTATTTTGTGGGTTTTTTTTCTTCTAATTTACGGGTAAGGACAGCTATTTCTTCTCTGCTAATCTTCATGCCTTTTCTCATTGTTGTCTCGTTCCATTGTGGATTTTCAGCAGGGAGGGGAAGGTATTTATAGGTTTTATCAGAACCAATACTTTGCTGAGCATAGCAGCAATAGTGAGATCCTTGTTTTGTTCCAATATTAAAAGGGATCTGTAAAGTTTAAACATGACGTTTACTATAGATTTTTGATGTATCTGACCTTTATTGAGTTGAGAAAGTACCCACCTATTTCTAGTTTGTAAAGAGGTTGTCTTAGTCCTTTCCACTGCTCTAACAAATTACCATTGACTGACTGGGTGGCTTATAAACAACAGAAAATTATTTCTCATAGTTCTGGAGAGTGGAAGTCCAACATCAGGACCCCAGCATGGTCAGGTTCTGGTGAGAGCCTTCTTTCAGATTCCAGACTGCCAACTTCTCACTCTGTCCTCTAGTGGTGAAAGGGGCAAGGGATGCTTCCGGAACCTTTCTATATAGGCATTAATCCCACTGATGAGGATGGAGCCCTGTGGTCTAATCACCTCCCAAAGTCTCTGCCTCCTCATACCATCCCCTTGGGGGTTAGGATTTCAACATACGAATTTGGGGCTTGGGGGGTGGAATCAAAATTCATCCTGTAGCAGAGATTTTGTTTTCTGATCACATGTAAGTGTTGAAATTTAGAAAGTGCTTCTTTTGCAACTATGATGAGGTGATAATGTGATTCTTTTTGTCCTTTATCCGTGAATATGAGGAATTATACTGATGGAGTTTTCTGGTTTTGAACCATCCTTTTCTTCATGATTAACTTCTACATAATTGGGATTATGTGATGTCATTTTTAAAGTAAGATGTTGAGCTGGGTTGGCTCATACCTGGAATTTTAAAAATTTATTTTATTTATTTATTTCATTTTTTTAATATGAAATTTATAGTTGAGATACCACCTCACACCTGTCAGAATGGCTAACATTAACAATGCAGGCAACAACAGATGTTGGCGAGGATGCGGAGAAAGAGGATCTCTTTTGCATTGTTGGTGGAAATGCAAGCTGGTGCGGCCACTCTGGAAAACAGTATGGAGGTTCCTCCAAAAACTAAAAATACAACTACCCTATGACCCAGCAATTGCACTACTAGGCATTTATCCACGGAATACAGGTGTGCTGTTTCAAAGGGACACATGCACCATCATGTTTATAACAACACTATCAACAATAGCCAAAGTATGGAAAGAGCCCAAATGTCTATCAATGGATGAATGAATAAAGAAGATGTGGTATATATATACAATGGAGTATTACTCGGCGATCAAAAAGAATGAAATCTTGCCATTTGCAACTACGTGGATGGAACTGGAGGGTATTACGCTGAGTGAAATTAGTCAGAGAAAGACAAAAGTCATGTGACTTCACTCATATGGGGACCTTAACAGACAAACCAGAGGAACATAAGGGAAGGGAAACAAAAAGAATATAAAAATAGGGAGGGGAGCAAAACAGAAGAGACTCATAAATGTGGAGAACAAACTGAAGGTTACTGGAGGGGTTGTGGGAGGGGGGATGGGCTAAATGGATAAGGGGCACTAAGGAATCTACTCCTGAAATCATTGTTGCACTAGATGTTAACTAATTTGGATGTAAATGTTAAAAAATTAAAAATAAAATAAAAAATAATAATAAAATAAAATAGGACCAGGAGTCAAACCTATAATTTTCATCACATAGAATTATTCTACGTTTGTCTGAACATTAATAATTATTATAATTACTTCTTGAGAAATGTTATTAATAATCATAACCGTCATAACCATCAAATAATTAAAAAAATATGAAATGTATCGTCAAGTTGGTTTCCATACAACACCCATTGCTCATCCCAACAGGTGTCCTCCTCAATACCCCTCACCCACTCTCCCCTCCCTCCCACCCTCCCATCAACCCTCAGTTTATTCTCAGTTTTTAAGTGTCTCTTATGGTTTGGCTCCCTCCCTCTCAAACTTTTTTTTTCCCCCTTTCCTCCCCCCATGGTCTTCTGTAAATTTAACTTCCAGGCTGAACATTATTCTTTGAGCATCTGTACTGGAAACGGAGTTCAAGTCACAAAACCGTACGTCACGGTTCTTGCTCAACTTTAAGAAATCATCAATGAGGATCTGGCGGAGAATTAAGACCAGTAAAGGACATCAGGCTTATAGTAAAACAAAGACATTTACTGTATTAATTGGGCTTAAATGTTCTCTTTGAGACAGAAAAGCTGCTAACGTCTGAATGTTTATGCCCACCTGTACCCCAAATTCATATGTTGAAATCTTAACCCTCAAGAGAATGGTATTAGGGGGGGTGTGGATTTGGGGGCGATGAGGTTCTGAGGGTGGAGCCCTCCTAAATGACATCAGCGCCCTTATAAAAGAGGCCCAAGAGGGGCGCCTGGGTGGCGCAGTCGGTTAAGCGTCCGACTTCAGCCAGGTCACGATCTCGCGGTCTGTGAGTTCGAGCCCCACGTCAGGCTCTGGGCTGATGGCTCAGAGCCTGGAGCCTGTTTCCGATTCTGTGTCTCCCTCTCTCTCTGACCCTCCCCCGTTCATGCTCTGTCTCTCTGTGTCCCAAAAATAAATAAAGGTTGAAAAAATTAAAAAAAAAAAAAGAGGCCCAAGAGAACTGTTGTACTCCTTTAACTCACAGGTTATAGCAAAAAGAAGGTCATTTGTGTATGACCCAGGAGCTGGAGCCTCACCAGCCAACAAATCTGCTAGTGCCTTGGTCTTGGAATTCCCACCTCCAGGACTGTGAGAAATCAGTGTTGTTGGTAAGGCACCCAGTCTGTGGTATTTTTGTTATAGCAGACCGATAGGACTGAGACAAAAGTTGACGACAGGAGAAGAGAGAAAAATCGTTGAAGTCACCAAATTTTCTTTTTTCCAACCGTGACTCTCAGTAAGCGGTCTTGCCATATTCCATCAGTTTTCATTTCTTTTCATTCCGTGTTTCTTTTATTTCTGTTTTTGTTTTTTTATCTTCCTCACCTCAAAGACCTGGCAAAATTGCCAAAAAGTTCCAACTTTTCCCACGTATTCTAGAAGGCAGGTTTCTGCGTGCAGAGGGGTAAACTCTTCATTCCCAGCATCTCCAGGTCAGGGAGAGAGGATGGAAGGAGCAAAGCAGGAACCTGTCCTTTTTTTTTCTCACGAAGGCAACACTTTTCCCTGGAGGAGGGAAGACCTCTCTGGCCCTCGCTGGCTTCTCTGAGCTGCATATCCTCGGGGTGCATGGTGGAGACACACAAGCTGAATTAGGTGAGCATGTTATCTTGCACATCCACTCTATCTATAATCTCGGGGCGCCTGGGCGACCCAGTCGTTTAAGCGTCCAACTTCGGCTCATGATCTCGCGGTTCCTGAGTTCGAGCCCTGCACTGGGCTCAGAGCCTGGAGCCTGCCTCGGATTCTGTGTCTCTCTCTCTCTCTGCCCCCACCCTGCTCACACTCTGTCTGTCTCTCTCTCAACATTAAAAAAAAAGACCTTTCTAATCTCTTGATGGAAAATAACAGGTATCTTTCTCCTGAATTTCTCTGGTCCCCTCCAAGTCTCCAGCTTTCTCAGGACTATGTCCCACTAACCCTGTGCAGACCACTTCTCAGAAATGAAGAGGCACTTAGGAAGCTGGGGGCGGTCAGGGCATGAAAATCAACTCTCAGTGCATCTCCTCCTGGACAGGGTGTCTGCAGAATCTCCCTCAGTGGAAGGAGCCTCACGTTGTCATGTTGGTAACAGGTCCATCAAGCAGTGTTAAGGGGCCACTTACAAAGTGTCAGGCGCTGTGCTGAGAGTGTTAAGCCATGATCGCATTGAATTAATTGACCAATCTGATAGGCGGGGCTTGTCATCCCCCTTGACAGATAGCAGAGCTACAGCTCATCAAGGTTAAATAATCCCCTCAAGGCCATACTGCCATGTGAGGGAAAGTGGGGGAGGATTGAAACCTGGCCTCAAGCCGGTTTTAGTGCCACTCTTAAGCTATTTAAGCCACATGACGGAGCTGTGCAGACATCTCAGAAGAGAGAGCACCAGAAAGGAAGTCTGGACACCCATCCCATCTCTGCCTCCCTGGCTTGTGGGACTCTCTGAACTGCAGTTTCTTCCTCTATTCAGCAAGCAGGCCAAGTAGGTGACTTTTAAAGGCCCTTCTAGCCGTGCTTTTCGGGCCAAGAAAACATCACGTGCGTTTTCACACGAAATTCCCCCAAATTCCTCACACCCAGAGTCAAGTGGCCTACATGGAAGAGCCTCCAATTAACAGCTCTGTGGACCCTGGGTGTGGGTGAGCCACTTTCCAGGGCAAAGAGGCCAAAACCCTCCCCACAAGCAAAGACCACCAACGTGTTCTCCAAACCTGTGTTCTGAGTGGCTGGCCTCTCAGCCACTGATGGAAATCTGCAATTAGCTGTTTTAATCCCTAAAATAGCTCCGCTACCGTTGTAGACCGTCGCAGAGGAGAAGAAAAAACCAAACAACAAAAAACCCAGGGGCCACCACAGTAAGGTCAGGGAGGAGTTAGCGACTCAGGTCTCCCAGTGCCAACCTTCTACTTGAGTTGTGTGTGGTTGCCGATAATGTTCTGATTTCCAGAGAGCTGACAGCTGGGACGAACGGCTGCTTAACCTGATTAGATATGCCTCAGCCACAGACTCTGGGGCCACGGACAACTGCTCATTTGAAATGCATGCCACTGAAAGAATAAAGGGCGGCCTCAAACAGACAACACATTCTTGGATGCAAACCTTATGGTTTCTACACAGCCAAAAAAAAAAAAAAAAAAAAGTTTATAACCGCCTGGGGTTCCTTTTCACAGAATATTCTTTGTCGAAGAGTGTTTAGAACAACTTGTAACTTTAGCACTTTACTGTAATTGCATTGTCCTTGTCATTTAGGACCAAGTGGTGTGTGAGGAACCCAGGGCGCGGGGCGGGGGGAGGGGGGGCTCTCCAGAGCTACTGAGTCCCTCTGTTCAGTCCACTCTGTGTTCCCTCCCATCCTGGGGGTGGCTCCCCACCTTTCCCGTCAGGATCCCCGGGGCAGCCAAGAAGCTCTGTTACTGTTTTGCTGCTGCTTGTTAGGACCGCAGAGCATCTATTTTACCAGCAGCTGGAGTCACGGCCTGGAGGACGTCTCCTTGGTGGTGCACGGGCCTTCTGTTCTAGATGCGGTTCTTAGTAGCACAGTGCCTCACAGGACGTCTCCGGGAACAGACCCAATGGTCTGGCGCAGCCCCGTGGGAGGATGGTGGGAGGGGTCAGAAGGGCTTCTTTGAGTATCTTTATGGTGCACCTAAATGTCTGTACAAAATATTCTGGTGTGAGTGCACACTGTTGGCCTGGTATTGAGAGCAACTCGTCTTTAGGGTTCCCTCCTGGAGGGACAGGCTTTTCCTCTCTGCCCATCTCTCAGGGAAGCACGGTGGCCCATGGTCCACGTGGAAAATGGAGGCACACGTCAAACTCATAGGGACAACGGGGGATCCGTTCTTCACCAGCCACACATCAGAGCCAAGCACACGTACTGTGGCACATCAGTTAGCCTTCTACACTCGGACACTTCGTTCAAAAAGTAAAACCTACTCAATGGCTGACTATAAACCGTGAATACGAAAACTTCCTGTTTGCTTCTCTCCAAATGATAGACTTTTGCAAACTTCTTTTCATAGGCCTCCCTGCTTTCCCTCTCACCAGAGTGGTGACGAGCACAGAGGGGAGAATCTAACTTGGAGGTATGGAGTATCCATACCTTGGAACATCTCATTTGGTTGTATGGAATACGGGAGAATCTAATGTGGGTTTGAATCCCTGCTCAGTCTGAGTCTCCCTTTCCTTGTCAGTTCTCCTGATTTTTTCCGGGTGAAAAAAATTGGGGGATAACATGAGTATCTCCTCACAGGATTGTTATGAGATTCAATGTGTGTAAAGCACTTAGCAGAGACCTGACTCGCGTTATAGGCTGAGTGAATCTGAACTATCATTATTATCAATAACCCATCCTCTACCCACTCATCAACTTTGACTTTGCTCGAGCCCCTCTTTGATCACTTTCCTGGTTTAAGTTTCCCACATGGAGGCATTATTCTTCCCTGTACTGTAGCTGTTTGGGGACTTGCCTCATTCCCTTATTAGATAGTCATAAGCCCTTGATGGCAGGAATTGGGTCTGATTCATCTGCATTCCATGCAGAGCTTCTCACATAGAATGTGCTAGTTATGTGCCAACTCCTACTCAAAAACCCTCCAAGATGCTCCAGAGATTCAGGCTCCTATCTTGATGTGAGAGGGTCTTCACTTAGAGCCCCAGCTGTGCCTTGAATTCCTACCACCTCCCACATCTGCTCATGCTGCTGATGTCGCTTAGAACCCCCCTTCCCACCTCTACCTCTTGAACTCTCCTTCATCCCTCAAAGCCCAGCTTAAATCACACACTCTCAACGACATATCCCAGAAGATAACAGTCAGATGGGCTTCTTCCTGACTCTCATCTCCTGTAAAATTTGACTTCAGTTCAGGAGTCAGCAAATTTTTTCTGTAAAGGATCAGATGGTAAATATCTTTGGATTTGTAGGCCATATGATCTTTGTCGTAATTATACAACTCTGCACTCTGCAAAAGCAGGCATAAATAATACGTTAGTAAATGGTATGGCCGTGTTTCAATAAAACTTTATAGAAATAGGTAGCAGGCCAGATTTGGGCTGCAGGCTATAGTTTTCCAACCTCTGTTCTAGGTTCCTATAGTGTTCATCACAGGCTGCCTTTATGTTATGGTTTTTTGAGGTCAAATCTCTCAACTTCAAGAATAAAAATTCCTTAAGGGCAGGGACAGAATTTTTTCTCTTGCCCTCACTCATAACAGGCACATAGAAATTACTTATTAGATATCTGAAGGAAGACCAGAAGAATAGGGTGGGTGAGAAGGCTTGATGGGTCTGGGAGACAGATACCCAGAAGACAGGGACACACTGAGGAACTGAAGATATGGAGACAGTCAGAAAGATAGAGAGATACAGAGGTGAAAGTAAAGACAGACGAGGCTAGAAACAAGCAAAAGAGCTCACAGCAGAATCTTCCCAGCGCAAAGGTGTAAGAACAGTGTTATGGGCTGAATTGTGCACCCCCCCCCTCCCATTCCTGTGTTGAAGCCTTAACTCCTAGCACCTCAGAATGTGACTGTATTTGGAGACAGGGCCTTTAGAGAAGTCATTAAGCTAAAATGAGGCTGACAGGGCCTCAGTCCAATCTGACTGGTGTCATTATAAGAAGAGGAGATTTAGACACACAAAGAAACACCAGGATGTGTATGCCCAGAAAGGTGACCATGTGTAGACACAGAAGGTGGCCATCCCCGAGCCAAGGAGAGAGGCCTCAGGAGAAACCAGACCTGCCAAAACCTTGATCTTGGACTTACGGCCTCCAGAACTGTGAGGAAATAAATTTCTGTTGTTTCAGCCACCCAGTCAGTCGTATTTTGTTAGGACAGCCCTAGCAACTTACAGAGGGAAAAGCCAATTAGAAAAACAGAAGGAAGGCCCCAGTAAATGTTAATGATTTCAAATATTTTGCCTGTTATTCCTCAACAACTTTAGCTTTTTGAAGACATTAAGGTTTTAGTCTGTTGGGAGGTGAGCATAGTGGGGAGTTAAGTACGGATTCAGTTTCCAAGTCCCGGGTTTCAAGTTTGTAGCTCCAGGCTTACATCTCTAACACTGTCAAATCCTGATGATTCTGACAAGCTCTGCCCTGGCCAGTCGCCCCACAGTGTTCCAGAAACATTTCTTGCATGTCCACTCAAAGTTAATCACCTAAATACCTGCCATTTCTCATGGACTTTTGAAGGGTTTTGTTTGCTTTGTAGAGTTGAAGGAAAGTATTTGATTTTTCTCCCCTTGTAAAAACTCCAGTTGGAAGAAATACTTTTATTTTCCCCTCTAGGTTTATTTTGTTTAGCAAAAGCCATTAGAACTAGCTTTAGTTCTACATTTTTCTCGTCTGCTTGCAAAGTATGTCGACATGGTGCTTGAATTTCAATGGGTTGGATTGTTTTGAATGACTTCTGGTGTTTTTGTTTCCAGTTGCCCCAGTACTGGTTGTTAACCAGGTGACCAGGTGAATGAGTTAATTAGTAATAGGTATTTTCACTAAGTACAAGTTTAAGTATGCATATTGAAGTTGAAAACCTAGTGTTCCCACAGATACAAGACAGCTTGTTTACCAAGAGACTCAACGGCTATTTCCTCTGTGCAACAGTCAACTACAGGACCTCATAAGGCAAAGTCTTTGGGTTACACGCTGCGGCCTCCATACCTGGAGAGCATGTCTTCTGCTAGGGCAATAACCAAAACCACCTGGAAGGGTCTAACAGAGTTACACTTCCCTAGATCCCATCGTCTTCTTTTTTTAATGTTTTTATTTATTTTGAGAGAGAGAGAGAGAGAGAGAGAGAGAGAAAGCAAGGGAGGGGCAGAGAGACACAGAGACAGAGAGAGAGAGAGAGAGAGAGAGAGAATCCTAAGCAGGCTCCACGCACCAATGCAGAGCCCCACGAGAGGCCCAATCCCCATGAACCGTGAGATCATGACCTGAGCAGAAACCAAAAGTCGGACACTTAGCCAACTGAGCCACCCAGGCGCCCAGAGATCCCATCTTCTGACGAACTGTATACTAGGAAGTTTTCACTTGACTAGTACAATTTTGAGGTGCTCATTCAGATTTCTGGACTTGAGCTACATTTTCTTAACAGGCCTCTGGTGCTGCTCTTATCATCATTCCCATTATCTACACTGATAAAGAAACTGAGGACCAAAGAGGTTTTTGAAAGCTGCCGTGTAAGTCCGTCCTCTTTTGTGACTGCCTTGCCAATCAGGAATTTGCTGGTAGAGTCACTGGGGACCTGTGTTCTTCCATTTCTTCATGTTTCCTCTTCATACCTTGTAATATTAGAAACGGCATTATGCGTTATGACTCTCAACAGTACTTGTAATTTAACAAGATGTTTACTAAAATTAGCGAATGCCTCAGCGAAGGGATCTCAGGGATCGGTGACAGAAAGGCAGTGCGGGAGAATTTTCTTTGACCTCAGACTTTCCTGAAGGCACTCCTAAAATCACACTCCAGTGCTGGCAGCTAGTCCTGCCCCTGCACATAAACCTGTTCTTCTGTCAGGCAAACATGCCCTGAGGTGCACTCACTTCCCCAATAAAATTCTGAGGTGGAAGCGGAGGGAGCGCTCCCCAGGGGAAGGCCCTCCTCCTCCCCAAATAGAGATGCTCTCCAGGGCCACACTGGGAAACTCTGGCATGGCGGCCCTAGCGGGGTCACGCGACGTGCCCCAGCTACTGTGGGGGGCTGTCTCCTGGAGGTGGTGTGCAGGAGACAGCAATTAGGACCGATCCCTAAGAGGAGGGTAAGTTTTGAGGGACAAGAGTTGGGACTGGGAGAGGGATGAAGTCCCTAACCACCAGGAGATTCTCCCCCTTTTTGCCAGTTTTGGGGTCCCCGGAGTTTCAATTTTGTTGGAGAAACCAAGCATTTATACACACACACACACACCATCAAATTCAGAGAACAGCCTCTGACTTCTTGCCGTGAAAAGAGACTTCTGCCTCAAGCATTCATTCTGAATTGGCACTGTTCCCTTATCAACTTGGAAAGCTGCCCTATCCTGACAAGGTCCCTCCACCGACGGAGCTCCGGTGCCCTGGCCCGTCTTGCAGCCCCCCACCCCCAGCAGCCTTCACACCTGCAGCTCCCTGATTTAATGAGGGCTGTCAGGGATTATCAAGTCGTGAACTCGCTTGCATCCGCCAGACTCTCATGAATGAGGCATTTTGTTCAGCTACCTCTCGCTTCGTGTTTCTTGGAGCCAACACAAAGGGAAAAGGCAGTGAGTGAGCAGCTTATTTGGGGCCAGGATCTAATATTTGAACATTGCGGGATGAAACCGTAGGCCTATCAAGTCTGCTGTTCTGTAACTTTCTTTTCTCTCACTCTCCCCCCCCCCCCCCCCGCCCCGCCTCAGCTCACCCCACCGCCCTCCTCAGCCTGGCCTTCTCAGCCCTGCGGTGCCCTTGCCGGTGGGCTGGTAACTCTGCAGCTGGTGAGTCACAGCACCGTAACCGAGAGGGAAAATAGGGCTGCAAATCCCCTGTTGAACGGTCGCCGGAAGCTGGAGCTTCGAAGGAGGGGCTGGTGGCCAACATTAGAGCTCCCTGAGCTGGGCAGATTTAGCGTGCGACCCACACTGAATCCTTCTTGATCCGACTTAATTTTCTGAGGGAAATCCGATGGGAAAAGGCCTGGTAATTTAGTATTTTGAGGCCTAAAAAACTGGTCAGTAGTGGAAGGAGAAAATGGTAGCTTGGACATTCAAGTGATTCCTGTTGACATTTTGAGCACGAGGAGTTAGAACTTTTCAGGGTGAAGTCCTCCTTCCAGGAGAGGGCTGAGAGGACCTTTGGCCTGCAGACAGGAATCTCTTCGTTACAGCAATAATAATTTCCATGATTAGCAACAGTTGTAAGAAATTATTCTTTGCCCATTTTCTAGCTATCGCCCCAGAGAAACCCAAAGCCCTTTGGTTCTGTCGCCGGAGAAGAGAACGCTGTGATCGTTTTTATTGCCCTTCAACAGCCTCCCCACAGCTGACCTGAACACGCCTGGAGTGGAGCTCCACAGTTCACAGGGTTTTTTCACACAGATTCTAGGCAGAAGAAAAGCCTATCTTGATATAAAATTTTTCTTCCCAGTCTTGACATTACTTATCTATCTACACCATGAGGAAGTAATTCCTTCTTTTTAAAAAAAATTTTTTAACGTTTATTTATTTTTGAGAGAGAGAGACAGAGCGTGAGCAAGGAGGGGCAGAGAGAGAGAGGGAGACACAGAATCCGAAGCAGGCTCCAGGCTCTGAGCTGTCAGCCCAGAGCACAACGCAGGGCTCAGACTCACAGACTGCGAGATCATGACCTGAGCCAAAGTCGGATGCTCATCTGACTGAGCCACCCAGGTGCCCCGGAAGTATTTCCTTCTTAAAATACAACCAGCTTCGGGGCGCCTGGGTGGCGCAGTCGGTTAAGCACCCGACTTCAGCCAGGTCACGATCTCGCGGTCCGTGAGTTCGAGCCCCGCGTCAGGCTCTGGGCTGATGGCTCAGAACCTGGAGCCTGTTTCCGATTCTGTGTCTCCCTCTCTCTCTGCCCCTCCCCCGTTCATGCTCTGTCTCTCTCTGTCCCAAAAATAAATAAACGTTGAAAAAAAAAAAATTAAAAAAAAAAAAAATACAACCAACTTCTGAGCCTCTGAAAGAAGCCTGTAGACTGAGAGACAAGTGGAAGACAGCAAACTAAGGGTAAGTCTGCCGGGAGGGTCACAGGTGAGAGGTTCAGAGGAGGAGGAGAGACACCATTGTTGAGTTGGTGACCATTAAAACAGCGTAAGAGCAAGACAGCTTTCAACAAGGTAGCTCTTTGGGCCCGTAATGAGCTATTCTGGACTAGATCCACCACAAACCACAAGATCATTCAACTTAGAGGCCCTTTGAAGGATTAAAGCCTGAACCCTGAACTTCGGTGCCCTCCTCCAACAGGCCGGAGGCTGTTGGCCACGACCATGCGTCACATCACGTCTGAACCTTGGATAGTCAGAAGGAGCTGCCTCCTCACTTTCCAGTGGGAGCCTGGACATTTGACTCTAGTTGGGGCCCGTGTGTCCGGGGTACGGATGAGTGTGGCCGTGCACAGCTGCGCGCTGTGGCTTCGACTTCTTGTGATTGTTGTGGACAGAGTTGAGTTTACTGTGGTGTCCTGCAACCGGGATTGGTTGGCAGTTCCGGAAATCTGGGGGTAAAAATAGCTTCAGAGCCGCCAACCACTGGCCCCTGGCCGGTGCCACCACGGTGGAGAGGAATGGCGAGCTGGAAAGTGCTGAGTTTCGTGATCTTTTCTTCCTTCCGGTGGTGGGAGGTTCTCAGAATAAGCTCTGGGCTTTGGATTTCCCCCAAAGGGTTTCTCGGTGCTTCCCGGGCCTGCTGAGTCAGTGTAGTGGGCTTGGGTGAGTTTTTCAAGGAGAGCTGTTGGTTTTTGAGACGAGGGTATGCCATGGAGCTGACTCGGACCCAGCAGCCAGGGGAGGCAACAATCGAGGGCACCCAGTGTTTGTCGTCTGCCTCTTATGGCTCCAACATCCTGTCAGCAAGGGTCGTGGCCTCCCAACCACCTTGCAAGGTAGACCCCTCAGGCCCAAAGCCTCGTGCCCCATTGTTCTTGCCTCTTGCCAGTTCTGCCTCTGAACGTTGCCATTTCTTGACTGACATCTTCTCCCAGGTTCTTCCTCCCCTGTCTCTCCAAGAAATCTGCTTTAAATGCCAAGTCCATGGTCCAGGTCCCATTCCTCTGGTACCATCCCATGGGCTCTCCATTCGGTCTTGGCCCTGAATCGCACTCTACCATACCCTCCACATTTTTCTGGACAATGTTCATTGCGAAAACACTCTGAGACCCCCTGAGAAATGGAAAACATAATCTGTCTACACACGGCCCCCTGGACCAAGAAGCTGGCTTAACTGAGACTGAGAGAAACATGCATGTGAACTAAAGGTACAACTAAATCCTAGAATGTCTCTAGAAAGGAGGAAATACTATTTTAAAGCTCATACAGTAGTTTCAATTAGGCTTATCAAAAGTGAGGTGGTATCATCCCTTTGATGTCCTTTAAGCTTGATGGGAATAACCCAACATGAAATGAATCTTTGCAATGGAAGGTATTTCTGAAGAGAAATGGGTTTTCAATATTTGATTGAGTCTTAAGCTTTCTTGGGCTTTTGCCAAACCCAGTTCCTCCCTCTCATCATTGTGTTCATGCAGAACTTTTTTTTTTTTAATTTTATTGTTTGTTTTTTAATCTTTAAATTTTATTGTTTGTTTTATTGTTTGTTTTTATTGTTTGTTTTTTACCTGTTTGTTGTGTAAGCACTTAGTTGCTTGCTTCTAGGCTGGCCTGTGAGCTCCCTTTGAAAGGGAAAGATTCATTCGGTCCTGTATCTCCAGCACCTGTATGAATTGGACAGGATTACAAACCCGGTTTACATTATTATCTATTAACTGCTTGGCAAGTCCTTTCTTCCTAGATAGGAATAAGACAGCTCTTGCCCAATTTAAAATTCTACCTCAGTGAAGTTCCCTCATCTTTCTGGGAATATGTGGCTGGATGTCTCCAATCAGAACTTTATTTCTTCCACGAGTGTTCCAGGGACAGGGGAGGAAACTCCAGCCTGCAGGCTGGCTCCATTGCCTCAAGTGTGATGCCCATGTGGCCAGAAGCAGGTGTTTGGCCTGCTGTGTGCACTCAAATCCATGGCCCCTTTTTTGTGCGCTCAGCCCAAGTCGGCCACAACAGAAGACAAGGTGACGTTGGAAGGACCTGTTTGGTATCCATGGCATGGATGGTGTTTCATGGGCTTTGGCACCAGACTCAACTGGTACAATCCTGGCTCCAGCACTTTCTAAGTGTGTGGCCTCAGTCAATTCCATTACTCTCACTGAGACTCCGTCTCTCTGTAAAATGAAGAAAACAACGCTTCACCTGCAAGAATGCTGAAAGGACTGGAAACGAGTGTGCAAAATGGTTTTTGCGGGGCTCGTCGGTTGGAAGAAAACCTTTTAAAGATGCGCTTTCCTCACCGTGGGTGAGGTCAACACACTGTGTTTACCCAGGTCAACACTCTGAGTTTCAGAGGCAGAGGCCAGGTCTAGTTTGAAGCGGGGGGTCTTGGCCCAAGAAGAAGCCAGACCGTAACGGTAGTAGCAGTAAATACAAGTGCACATGCACTTTGAACCCAGCGCTATGCAAAGCATTTTATATGGAACCTGTCATGTAGTCTGCACAACTCCCCCCCTTTTTTTTTCAGCTTGATTGAAGAATCATGGACAAATAACATTGTCACATACTTACCGTGCACATCGTACTTGAGGTACGTGTGCAGGGTGGAAGGATTCCTCCCATCTAGTCAGTTAGCACACCCATCGCCTTACATATTTATATAGATGTATATCTACACATATTTTGTGAGAACGTTTAGATCCCACCCTTTTAGCCAATTTCAATTACATAATATAGTGTTATCAGTTACAGTCATCATGTTCTTCATCAGATCCTCAGACCTTATTCACCTTACAGCTGGAAGTCAGTACACATTAACAACCTCTCTCTATTTGCCTCTGCCCCTGGTGGCCATTTTTTTACTCTCTCTTTCTGTGAGTTTGACCCTTTTTTTTTTTTTTTTAAATATTCCACATGTAAGGGGTACCGTGCAGACGCAGCAGTCGCCTCTCTCCGTCTGCTTTATCTCACCTAGCACGATGCCCTCCACGTCCATCATGTTGTCACAAATGGCAGGACTCACAACTCCCATGGGACAGGTTAAAAAACGAAAGCTTGGAGAAGCTCAGTAACATGTCCAAGTTCATCCAGCTAGCGGAAGCCAGGTCAGCTCCAGATAAGAGCCAGGCACAGCCCCGAGGGTGGGCTTCTGCAACTTTCAGCCTCACTGCCTCAGCAGGAACCTTGGCCTCTTGAGGTCACCTCTTCCCTGGGGCTCCGGTGAGGAGACAGAGGCCTATGGAGGTGAAAGGAAGCTCTTGTCCCTTCCTGTGACTGGTTAGGGCAGAGCTGGGGCCAACCCAGCCCTTCCGAGTGGGGACCCACCGACCGGGAAGGAGCCAGCCACTTCCCCAGATCCTCGGCATCCTCTTCCTGACTCATGCCTCCCAAACTTGCCAGGCGGGGAAAGGAGGAGGAAAACTGACAAAACCAGTGATAGAAAAAAAACCCAGATTGGAACATTTAGCTTCATTCAGGACCAACTCGAAACCGCACCTCTGCCTGCCAAGCCCTAATCGTCATCCCATGGCAGAGTCCCCTTCTTAGTCACTGTCTGCCCCTCCAGAGGGGCTTGTAAGACAATTACAAGAATTCGGTGATAATCTCTCCCTATTTACATCTTTCAGTTTTTATTTCCCGGGTTTTCCAGAATTTGCTCTCATTAAACATCCGAGCCCAAAGCCGGCCGAAAAGGCTCTGCAGCATATGTTGCTGTCTTTCCCTCTGCCTGATTCTATTACTCGGATCAAAGTCCCACTGCAGTCCTGGGGCTTTGCGTCAGCTTCGGAAAGATCAAAAGAGAGAACGACTGGGCCCTTGGAAGTGAACAGCCACGAGCCACTGGGAGCGAGATGAGCTGCTGGCTCTGTGGCGTCTTGTGTACTTGGAGATGGAAGGCCTGGCCGAGAAGGGGCTGCTTGCTGGACAGTGGGACCTACGCCCTGTAGGGTGTCAGCCAGCGATGTCTGTACCCCTAAGGCCTGGAGAAAAGGCCAAGTCTGGTGTGAGAATCACAATCCACCCCAGCACACAGGAAGGAAGTTAGAGCGTGCTTTCCAGATGGGAGCCTCATTTAAATTCTCAGCCCCAGCCCTCTCCAGCCCTCACAAGCACACACGCACGCACATGCACATGCACGCTCTGCATAGAGCGGAAAGGTTGGATGTTCTCCGTCAGGCAGGACCCCTGAGAAGATAAGGACTTAAAGCCGCTGCTTCTTTGAAAGGCTGTTCCTCCCCTTCTGGGGTCAAAATTTGGTTTGGACAGAGGGGGAGCGTCAGAACTATGGGTTACGGAAGACGGCCTTGGTGTCTCGCCTCGACATCCCTGAGAACCTCTCCCTCTTCTGCTGGTGTCTCACTACATTGGTTCCTTCCACATGTGTCCCTGAGAGGGTGAACCCGGGGGGGAGAGAATTCTAACATTTCCTCTTGGATTGCACACACAACGCACTGACCTTGGCCCTTTTACAGTTTTAGCAAAATATACTCTTCGCAAAAAAAAATGACTGCAATTGAGGAGTAAATCCCAGACTGGTGTAGTAGTAGTTAGGGTGTAGGCTGTATAAGCGGATGGAACGGAGACCCCAATCCGGCTGGAGGATATTTCTCTGTCACGCGACAGTCTGGAGGTGCGTGTCCCCTCCGATCAGCAGGGAGGTTCTGTTCCGTTCTGTCACTTGGCACCTGGGCTCTTTCCATCTTGTTTCTTTGTTGGCCTCTAGAGAGTTGCCCTCATCCACGTGGTTAGAGCTGCGTCATTACCATATGGGCATCCCTCCTCACAGGAAGCAAGGTAGAGGAGAAACGGAGGGTAATTTATTTTCATGTGTTTTCTGTAAGCGATGCAGCAGTTACAGACCTCGGATCTGCTTACGTTCCCCTAGTGAGAATTTAATTACGTGGCCATACCTAGCTGCTAGGGAGGCTGAGCAATGTGGTTATTAGCAAGGTGAATGTCTGCCACCACTGAAATTAAGATTTTTGTATGAAAATGTAAATATGGGCTCTCCATTAAGAGAACTGCAAAAGGAGAATTGATTCTTCAAAGAAGATTCTGAGACACTCCTAGATCCATATCTATCTACCTATCCATCCATCCATTCATCCATCCATCCATCCATCCAACCATCCATCTTCACTGAGAATATAGTAGAAGGTTTGGCAGGAAGATACACTCAGGATTAAAACATCAAGTAAACCTGACAATTTGTTCATTTATTCAGCACTTACCAAGTTCTTATTATGAGTCAAGTGTTGTGTTGGGCACCGAGACATACAGATGTGGAAGTCATGTTCCGTGACACTGACTAACCTTGCCTGTGGTTTCTAAATTTGCTGATGCATCCTAACTCCCAGAGAGAGAGAGAGGCAGGTGAGCTTGTTTTTGTTTTTTGGTTTTTGTTTAATGTTTTATTTATTTTTGAGAGAGAGACAGACAGACAGAGCATGAGCAGGAAGAGGCAGAGAGAGAAGGAGACACAGAATCTGAAGCAGGATCCAGGCTCCGAGCTGTCAGCACAGAGCCCGAGCCCGACGCAGGGCTCGAACCCACAAACCGTGAGATCATGACCTGGGCCGAAGTTGGATGCTTAACCGACTGAGCCACCCAGGTGCCCCAATGTGAGCTTGTTTTAAACAGACCTCAAATGATTCTTCCCAGCGATCTCTGTTTCATTTGAGGGTTTCCAAGATTGCAAGCTCATTAAAAACCATTACCATTTGTGGCTGTTTATCTTCTTAATGACCTGCAATGACCACAAATGCAGAAATAAATTGAATGCAGATATTAATGTGATTATAACTGTCACCCCTAAATCTGAATTTTCAATTTTGAGGTCCATCCAAACAGCATCACTGTGCTCATTTATTGGCTCTATAAAGACAATGTTTTCAAATTGAACTTTAAAAAATATCCCTTTAAGGGGTGCCTGGGTGGCTCAGTCAGTTGAGCATCCGACTTCGGCTCAGGTCATGATCTCACAGTCCATGGGTTCGAGCCCCATGTTGGGCCCTGTGCTGACAGCTCGGAGCCTGGAGCCTGCTTCCCATTCTGTGTCTCCCTCTTTCTCTGCCCCTCCCCACTCATGCTCTCTCTCTCTCTCTCTCTCTCTCTCTCTCTGTCATAAATAAACATTAAAAAAAAAAAAAGTACCCCTTTGGGTGATTTCATTTTGTTTTGACAAAATCACTGAACAGATTTGAAGACCACTGGTATCATGTTCTTCTAGATTCTCCCTATGCAGAGGCTCTGTGGCTCCCCGATTCTCTGAGATGCCTTGTGGGGTTGGGATATTATGTGGGACCACTGAGGGCCAAAACAGCACGAAACAGTGGGGAGAGATCTAAGAGATGGGCTCAGCTTGGCAGTTTGTCGAGAGCCCCTGTCGAGAACTGCCGGGCCTAGGAGTAGCTGAATCAGGTTTCCCTCCCTGCGTCTTTGGTGTGAGAAGCACACTGGGTAGGAGTCAGAAGTCTGATGGGGCTTGGAAAACCCCAGGGCCGGGGCCCCACACCTCCCACAGCTGCCCGATTTATTGTTGAGGGAAAATTTTTTTCGTCTCAAATATGTGCTTGCAACCCCACAGCTGCCTTACACGTGGACTGTGGCGATGGCCTGGGCAGCCCGGCACTGCTTCCCAGGCGCCCCCAGGATGACTCCCGGAGAATCTGGCCTCAAGCAGCCAACTAGCGCTTTGTCAACAGATCATCACTCTCCAAAGCATCTAGGGCTGGAGTGGGTTTTGCCACTTTTCAAAGTCATTAGTGACTGTTCATACTATTCCACCTTCAAATCCCGGAGGGATGTGACAGATTCCCTAACACAGACTCTGGGTTCGCAGAGTGGACCAGGGCATGCCCAAGGTCACACAGCGAGTTGGTAACTATGTCCAAATTCCAAACCTAAATTCCAACAATCCCGTCGCCTGTTCTTTCCAATGCGACCATAATCTCATTTAGCACAAATGTACATGTGGCTGAATGAGCAATCACAGTGATAGCCCCTATCGCCAAATTTCTGTTCATCCTCCGCATCATTTTCATCGTGCCTATACGAGGCCCTAGTCCCTGCCAGCAACCTTACAGAGTAGACGGGTCAGGAATGAACCACGTGACTTTGGAGGAGGCAGGGTTGGGCATTAAGAGCGTAAACAGCCTTAGCACCGGCACACATGTGGTTCGTGACATATCTGTGATTTGAACCAGATCTCTTGGCCCCATCCAGCATGCTCCCCACTCCACTGCTCAGCTTCCCTATTGGCAAGGTGCCACCCCTAATGTCTTGCTTTGCTCATTTGCTTACAAAAGAGAGAAAAGAATAAAACAAAATGACACAGTGATGACAGTGTCGCTAAGACATCTACAGCCATAAGGCTTATAACCAGAGCTGAAGGGCACAGTAAGATTCCCCCGGTGCAAGGCACCTGGATCATTCGCCTGTCCCAGCTTACCGCCAGACAACAGGTGACATCTCTCACCCCATCTTTGTGGAGTGCTCGCTCTGTGCTAGGTGCTACCGGGCCTTTGGGGACGCACCAAGCAAGGCCTCCGCCTTCGAGGAAGGGAGGGAGAACTAAGAAAGAAGAGGTGAGTACCTGCCGACCGTGCTCAGCACCTTACAGGTACTGTCTCATTTAACTCTGGCAATTGCATTCCAAGGCATGTCTCATTGTCCCCCTCTCACAACATCTGAGGCTCGGGAAGGTCAAGCGACACCAGAGGTCATACAACTAGTAAGTGGCCAAACTGGAATTTGGACCTAAGTCTTTCTGAGTTCTTGCGCTTTCCGGGTTTAGCGCTGGGTCTGGTATGAGTAAACGGAATGGGCAGAGTGAATGCAGACCATGAATCGGTGCTTCGTGGTGCAGTGGGTGGAAATTGTGGTCCCCACTAAGATGGCAGCTGACACCGTGGAAAAGGATAGAAGGGCCTTGGGGAGAACACACACATGACCTCTCACAGCCACCAAGAGGAAGGCCAGCCTTCCTGGCTGGGGAGGACACAGCTAGAGAAGGTGCTTCTGTTTCTCTGCTCCACGCTTGTGCTCTACGCCCGCTAGGTGAGGCACCCACGTTCACTTTCATGGTCATCACCCAGGAGTGGAAGTGGCCGCCTGCCTTGTCCACCTCCCACCTCCCTTCCCCTGAGCAAGCAGAGTCCTGGTGTGGCCAGCAGAGTCAGGCCCAGGGACCCGTCCCTTGTGCCACCCTGTCCTTGCTGCCCATAGCTGTCTTTCCTTCCAGAGATGATGTAAGAATTAGCAACCTGCGAAGCGAAGCCCAAGTGGCCCTGGCCCCACCTTCCAGGCGGTCTGATGCTCGGGGCTGGGTGCCGACAGCTGGCTTAGCAGAGACACATCTCCAAACCGCGGGCTTCAGCTGCCATGGTGTGAACTGTCTCTGAGCCTCCTCTTGGGGCAGCCACAGCCTGACACTGTGGTTCCTAAATGGCTGACAGATTCTTCTGTGCACTTTGGAGAGTCACAGGAGGATTATAACTGTCTGCCCCATCCTATTACCCCCTCCAGCTGCCGCTGCCCCTGGAGAATCCCTTTCCAGTATGTAAGGACGTCATCATTACAGCCACATTAAAAAAAAATTGTGACATTTTCCAAACTGGAGCGTGACTGGTGTGTGTGTGTGTGTGTGTGTGTGTGTGTGTGTGTGACTCCAAGCCAAGAATATATCAAATATATTCCTCCTGCCTCCCGGATTGGGTTTTCGGGGAGAAAAGGGTTGAGGCAATGAATGAAATCTCCTTAGAGTCCTGTCCACTTCTTGGGCCTGGCTGGGGGGCACTTTTTTTCTCTTGAAATTGCCTGTCCCTGATCCCCCACCATGAAAGGAATCCATGGTCCGAGAGACCATCAGGAAAGGCACATCTGGAGACCAGCCTTACAGGCACATCACGGCATCATGGCCCAAAGGCTAGCACAGCTGGGACAAGCTGGCAAGGGTGTGCCCACCTCCCCTCCTGTCCCGCAGGGCCCAGAATCCACCCTTCCTGCCCTGGTGCCTTCCCCCCAGCCCCCTCCTCCCACACTGGACATGTGTCAGAAGCTCCCATGTGTCAGAAGCCCTCTCTTGCTCAGGAACTTCATGAGATCTGGCAGCTCTCGCTGAGCCTTGTGAGATCACTGCAGACCAGCCTCTAGCGTGCACCGTCTCCAGGGAGGCTTGTGCAGATCTGTGTCCGTGTTGGTCTCACTCCAAGATTGTGGGGTCCCCCGGTGAGTCTGGTGGGGCCGCCAACAAGAGCTCTGAAGCTGGAGGAAAACCGCTGTCTCAAGAGAGCAGGCCGCATCTCCACAGCTGGATGACGCCCTCCCTCCAGCCCTGCACACCCCACATCACAGGAGACAGAACTCCTCCAGAAGAGCCTGCACCCTCCCAGACTTGCAGCCTGGGTCTCTCGGGATGGCGGAGCGGATTCATACTGTGGAGCAGCTTGCTTTCCTGGAGGCCTGGGGAGCAGGCTGTACGTGCTGAGGCATGGACCCCATTCCTGTCCTCTGGCCTAGGCCCAGGGAAGCTGGCAAAAAAAAAAAAAAAAAAAAATCACGGGGCCTATTCCTTTGACTATTTTCTAAGTTTTGTGAACAACTGTGGTTATGATTCAACCTCAAACAATGACCAAAAGAAATCGGAGTAGTGCTTGGTTAAAAAAATAATGATAATAATGAAGTCGGGGTCGTGTAATTTGAATTCAAGTCATTATTCACATTGGGGCGCCCTCTGTTATGCTAGGTGTCATGGCCACCATTAAAAACATGCAACCACTCATTGCCTATTAGAAATTAAAAGACATTTATATACTCTACATCTCCATTATGGAAGGAGTCACGCAAAATCATTTATTGGACTGTCCTATTTCATTACTTGGCCTCACTTTCGTAATTCTGTTTACCTTTTTTTTTTTTTTTTTCAACGTTTATTTATTTTTGGGACAGAGAGAGACAGAGCATGAACGGGGGAGGGGCAGAGAGAGAGGGAGACACAGAATCCGAAACAGGCTCCAGGCTCTGAGCCATCAGCCCAGAGCCCGACGCGGGGCTCGAACTCACGGACCGCGAGATCGTGACCTGGCTGAAGTCGGACGCTTAACCGACTGCGCCACCCAGGCGCCCCAATTCTGTTTACCTTTAACCCAAATGTCATCCAGTCACTACTAAAGGATTCAATAAATCAAAAGAACATAAACATTTATAGCATTTTTTTTCACTTTAGTGTTGTCAAACGGTAAACACTTTGTTTTGTTGTTGTTTGTTTGTTTGTTTCGCTGATTGATCGGGGTTTTCTTCTCTTGGAGTAGATTGCGCTTTTTTGTTCTTTCCAACGGTGCACGGATCAGTCAAGGACGCAGCAGGGAACAGATGGCACATTCAGTGTGGGTAATTTGAGGAGAGGAGGGACGGCCAGGGCCAGTGCAGCACCCACACTGCTGGGAGCAGTAGGGAGTCCTCACTCAGCCTAGGCTGAGAAGGAGTGAACTGTTAGCAGGTCTGGGGAGACAACGGTGGGAAGGCAGCCCAGCGGGCCCTGGGTCAGGATGCAGCTGGGCAGTAACTCGCTGCAGGGAGTTATAGCCTCGCCGTAATCACTTTGACCTCAGAGTCCTTCCTTTCTGGGACCTCTTGCTGATCCTACCATCTGCCAAAACCACTTGGCAGGCTGAGTACACGGGAGCCCTTTGATGAGCCCACACAGGCCAGCCTGGACAAGACAGAAAGCAGAGCAGAGAAGAAGAGAGAGGGTCCGCAGGGGCAAACAGGAGCATCGTATTTGTTTCCGTAAATCTCCCATGTTTAGTTTTATGTGCCGTCCCCCAAATTAACTCTCATAGAATCATTTTCTTCTTACAAGAAAAAAAAAATTGATATTTTTGTTAGGATATTGTTTTTTAAAGCCGAAGATCTAAAAAAAAAAGTTGTTTTCAGGGGCGCCTGAGTGGCTCAGTCGGCTGCGTGTCCAACTTCGGCTCAGGTCATGATGTCACTGCTCGTGAGTTCGAGCCCTGCGTTGGGCTCTGTGCTGACAGCTTGGAACCTGGAGCCTGCTTCGGATTCTGTGTCTCCCTTTCTTTCTCCCCCTCTCCTGCTCACGATCTCTGTCTCTGTCTCTGTCTGTCTCTCTCTCTCTCAAAAACAAATAAACATAAGAAATTATTTAAAAAATAAATTTAAAAAAGCTATTTTCAAAATGTTCAATTATTAATATTCATCATTTCTGTTAAAACAAACATCCAAACCTCAACACAATTTCCGACCTACTTTTGTAGCTCTTAAACTGCAGGCTGCCTCTTGAGGTCCCAATATGCTTCCAGTTTTTATTATTTAAAGTTTAATCTCGGGAACCTGGGTGACTCAGTCAGTTGAGCATTCGACTCCAACTCAGGTCATGATCTGTCAGTTCTTGAGTTCGAGCCCCGCGTCGGGCCCTGGGCTGACAGTTCAGAGCCTGGAGCCTGCTTTGGATTCTGTGTCTCCCTCTCTCCCTGCCTCTCCCTGGCTCACACTCTGTCTCTCTCTCTCTCTCTCAAAAATAAATAAACATTTAAAAAAAAGTTTAAATTTTAATCTCTTCAAATGTATTATTTAATCTCTAAGAATGTTTTATTCAAAGGATAGTGCTAAATCAAAAATCTATGCAAGGAAGATTTAAAGTGACTTTGTTTATATTCTCCATTGCATCTTTCAATACAACTGAACACAGTGACTTAGACTATATCAAATTAAAACATCTGGAAAATGTTCTAAAATTTTGGTTGAAATCTCAGCTATCATCCATAGCATTATCCTGGTACTCTGTACAAAATCCAGTGAGATTTTCCTGTAAATGTTTCTCATTGAAAACTTATTTTTCTTTTCTTTTTTTTTTAATGTTTATTTGTTTTTGAGAGAGAGAATGTGCACCAACAGGGGAAGGGGAGAGAGAGAGGGAGACACAAAACCCGAAGCAGGTTCCAGCCTCTGAGCTGTCAGCACAGAGCCTGACGCAGGGCTTGAACTCCCAAACCTCAAGATCATGACCTGAGCTGAAGTCAGACACTTAACCAACTAACCTACCCAGGCTCCCCAAAACTTATTTTTCTTAAGTATTGATGATAAACTAAAATATATTGCATCAAATGTTAAAATTTCTGGTTCCATAAAATAAACAAAATCTATTAAACTATCTTCAAAGTCTTAAATTTTACATGGAAGTAAATTGTTCACAGCACTTCAATGTGAAACAGTTGAAGCTTGTTATTAATGGTTCACATTTTATTGTCTTGATGTATAAATTTCCCTCAAAACAATTTTCACGTTGTAGTAGATAAATGTTTTATAACAAGCAGGCCCATAAACCTAGACTATACTAATACGCCCATATTGAAACTGTTGTTTTTTGACGTCTGTTGAATATTTCATCTCTGAAAATACTCAGTTATTTTTTAACCAATTGATATTGTTACAAAAATCGAATGGTACTTTCTAAACGTTTTTTATTTCTTTATTGACATTAATAAACTATATTTTAAAAAATGTTGATGAGTTCGGGGCGCCTGGGTGGCTCAGTCGGTTAAGCGTCCGACTTCAGCTCAGGTCACGATCTCACAGTTCATGAGTTTGAGCCCGTGTCGGGCTCTGTGCTGACAGCTCAGAGCCTGGAGCCTGCTTCGGATTCTGTGTCTCCCTCTCTCTCTGCCCTTTCCCCGTTTATGCTCTGTCTCTCTCTGTCTCAAAAATAAATAAACGTTAAAAAAAAAAAATGTTGATGACTTCAAATGCTGGTCTTTGTACAAAGTT
Organism: Puma concolor; assembly: GCF_028749965.1. Lineage (NCBI taxonomy): Eukaryota > Metazoa > Chordata > Mammalia > Carnivora > Felidae > Puma > Puma concolor. Next base: position 43,507,377 of record NC_141671.1, on the reverse strand, counting down.
AACTCATGATAGATAATCTTTGGCTCACCGATGATTGCAAAACTTACTTTCCTTGGGCCATAAGCTTCATCACTGAAACAGGTTTGACATTCTGACAGCACGGTTAAGTACTTAGCACCTCGACATTTAATTACAGTTTTTGAACACTGTTAGCATCCCACACTTCCATGACTAGTGAAATCATCTAATCATGTTTTTGTTGAACTTAATTAATTTGTAAATCGCCTTTCATTCCAGAAATACAGATGTTTTGGTTTGTTTTGTACCAATACTTCTTCAGTATCATAAGACATTCTGTTTGGGTTTGTTGCCTTTGGTGTTGGAAGACATTCCAGACTACAGTTGATGATTAATATCATATCTTCTTTTTCCTGCAGAGTCAGAAGATCAACATTCATGATATTTTTAAAAGGAACTTTAAGAAACTTATCTCAACTTTGATGTTTTTTTCATTCTGAGTGTTCAGGGCTTTGTTTTTAGGTGAACACGTATCGTTAGCGGAACGAGTGAAATGGTAAGACTGATTCAAAGAAAACTGGGGTGAGGAAACGATATTGATTAAATAAATAGCAAACTATTTACATGACTGCTAAGTTAGATACCTAACTGGTTTATATCCCACAGAGCAGTAACACTGTAACGTTTGGAGTTATCTTTTCTACTAGACAAATACAGTTGACTCTCGAACAACATGGGTTTGAACTGCACAGATCCACTGATATGTGGATTATTATTATTATTTTTCAATAAATACAGGACAGTACTATAAAAGTATTTTCCCTATGATTTTCTCAATAATATTATCTTTTCTCTGGCTGACTTTATCGTAAGACTAGAGTATATGATATAACATGCAAAATATGTGTTAATCAACTGTTTATATCATCGGTAAGGCTTCTGGTCAACCGTAGGCTATTAGTTAGGTGTTGAGGGAGTCAAAAGTTATATGTGGATTTTCAACTATGCAGCACAGGGAAGGGGTGGTCAGCACCCCAAACTCCCTTGTTGTTCAAAGGTTAGCTGTAGTTGTATCTCCTCTGAACAGCGTTCATTTACATCGTTACTCTGTTTCTTGCAACTTAACACCTATCTTTATGGGTCTATGAAATGTCTTAAATTAATAGTAAGTAATCTTTTTCTTGCTGTCTTGCTCTGTAATAAAATTATGGATTTTAAATAAATAAATTTATTTTTCTGAAATAAACCTTGGCTGTGGTTGTAACCTGCTATTAGGTTTTGTTGGTTCTTCTAACAAATCTGCAAACTTGAAGATGGTCTCGACCCCTGAAACAACTCTTTTAAAAACCTCAGCCTTTTGAAAGTAAGAAAGGTTTGTAGTTTTCTATGTGAAAAAATAACCCAAAGCATGAAAAACAATAGCACAAAGCACAGAAACACATTCTGAAACAGAATATCTGCTATCTAGGTAAAGAAAAATCTTTTGCTACCACTTGTTAAGAGCACACTGAATAATTTACACTTCAGTAGAGAGAAACAGAACTCTGACTTTTCCATTGATATAGTATTTGTCGGCACATGCTTAATAAGTTTCTTTTTTAAAAATCTTGTTAGTGAAGCCATAGCACCTTACCCAGCTTTGGCAAAATTTTGCATTTTACATTTCACTGCCTTTTTGGAGGCTCATTTATTTGTAAGCATTATAATTCAAGGCAAATAACATTCTCTGTTCACAAACTTCTACTATTTCCTCTAGTCCTAGAGGTTTGGGCCCTCACCATCTTCTTTCAAAATCTGAAGCAATCCAACGCTTTATTTTAGGACAGAATTACCTTTTTTTCCCCCTTAATAAGCAAAAACACCACCCACTAACTTTTCATAAACCGATGTCCTTCTTTGTCACTGTTACTCCTGGCCTGGTCTCAGTCACAACTTTTTCCAAAGTAGGCCAGATGTAAGACCTGAAAAGGAAGAGGCCTATTTGTGTGACTTTGTGACCCTCATTTACATATAACATCGTGAGTGCCCAGGAGGCTTTATAGAGATGAAAGCGACAATTTATATTTTAGAACTGAGTTTCTTTGATTGAGACATCTAGATAAATTCCATACATGCTTTCATGCTGGAAGGTTTGTCTAAGATGTTTAAATCTTATTGAAATCTCATGGATGCAGGCATGCCTGGACATGTTTGGGAGCTAGTGAAGCAGCTGGAGAGGGCTATATTCTCAGGAGAGAGAGGCCAAGGAGCCTCTGGAAGGAATCCTCCAAACAGAAGATGTCTGCAACCGGCTTTTTATCTTAACACACCTGAAGTAACGTGGCTCAGTATGACAGTGATTCCCAAAGAGGTGAGGTCGGTGGGCACCTATACTGAATTAGTTACGACTGCTCTTGGCTAAAAGTAACATAAATCATGACTAGCCAGTACTCAACATAAATGAAGGAGAATGTTTTCCCTTATAAAGCAAGAAGTCCCCGAGAGGCAGTTCCTACCGTTAGTTCAAGGGTTTAAGAATTCCGAGGCCATCAGCATCCCCTTGATTCCAAGACCAGACAGAGACGCCATTGAAAAGGAGAATCACAGGTCAGTGATGAACGTGGATGCAAAAATTCTCAACAAGAGTCTAGCAAGTTGAATCTAACAGTACCTTAAAAGAATGATTCACCGTGACCAAGTGGGACTAATTCCTGGGCTGCAGGGGTGGTTCAATATTCACACATCAATCAGCATGATACACGATATTAATAAAAGAAAGGGTAAGAATCATATGATCCTCTCAGTAGATGCAGACAAGGCATTGACAAAATACAGCATCGTTTCTCGATAAAAACCCTCCAGGAAGTGGGTATAGATGGAACACACCTCAATATCATAAAAGCCATATATGAAAGACCCACAGCTACTATCAGCATCAGTGGGCAAAAACTGAGAGCTTTTCCTCTATAGTCAGGAACAAGACAGGGATGTCCACTCTCACCAGTACTATTTAACATAGTACCAGAAGCCTTAGCCTCAGTAATCAGAAAACAAAAAGAAATAAAAGGCATCCAAATTGGCAAGGAAGATGTCAAATTTTCACTATTTGCAGATGACATGATACTCTATGTAGAAAACCCAAAAGATTCCACCAAAAAAAAAAAAAAAAAAAAAAAGCTAGAATACATGAATTCAGCAAAGTCACAGGATATAAAAATCAATGTACAGAAACCTGTGACATTTCTATACGCCAGTAATGAAGCAGCAGAAAGAGAAATCAAGGAATCGATCCCATTTACAATTGCACCAAAAACCATAAGATACTTAGGAATAAACCTAACCAAAGGAGCAGAAGATCTGTACTGTGAAAACTATGAAATGCTTATGCAAGAAATTAAAGAGGATACAAACAAATGGGAAAACGTTTCATGTTCATGGATTGAAAAAACAAACATTGTTAAAATGTCTATACTACTCAAAACAATCTACACATTTAATGGAATCCCTACCAAAATACCACCAGCATTTTTCATGGAACTAGCACAAACAACCTTAAAATTTGTATGGAACCACAAAAGACCGCAAATAGCCAAAGCAATCCTGAAAAAGAAAAGCAAAGCTGGAGGCATCTTAATTTTGGACTTCAAACTACATTACAAAGCTGTAGTCATCAAGACAGTATGGTCCTGGCACAAAAAACAGACACATAGAGCAATGGAACAGAATAGAAAAACCAGAAACGGGCCCACAACTAAACGGTCAACTAGTCTTCAACAAAGCAGGAAAAAAGACAATGTCTTCAACAAAAGATGTTGGGAAAACTGGACAGCAACGTGCTGGAAGAATGAAACTGGACCACTTTATTACATCATACACAAAAATAAATTCAAAATGGATGAAAGACCTACATGTGAGACAGGAAACCATCACAATCTTAGAGGAGAACACAGGCAGCAACCTCTTTGACCTTAGCCGGAGCAAATTCTTACTAGACACATTGCCAAAGGCAAGGGAAACAAAAGCCAACATAGACTATTGGAACTTCATCAAGATAAAAAGCTTCTGCACAGCAAAGGAAACAATCAACAAAACTAAAAGGCAGCCTATGGAATGAGACAAGATATTTGCAGTGACATATCTGATGAAGGGTCAGTATCCAAAATCTATAAAAAAAACTTAGCAAACTCAACACCCCCAAATAACAAACACCCAGTTAAGACATGGGCAGAAGACATGAATAGACATTTTCCAAAGAAGACATCCAGATGGCTAACAGACATATGAACAGATGCATGAAAAGATTACCCATCATCAGGGAAATACAAATCAAAACCACAATGAGACACCACCTCACACCTGTCAGGATGGTCAAAATTAACAACACAGGAAACAACAGATGTTGGCGAGGATGCAGAGAAAGAGGAACCCTTTTGCAGTGCTGGTGGGAATGCAAAGTGGAACAGCCACTCTGGAAAACAGTATGGAGGTTCCTCAGAAAGTTAAAAGTAGAACTTTCCTATGACCCAGTAATTATACTACTAGGTATTTACTCAAAGGTACAAGAAGACAGATTCGAAGGAGTACATGCACCCTGATGTTTATATCAGCATTATCTACAATAGCCAAACAATGGAGAAAGCCCAAATATCCATCAACTGATGAACGGATGAAGAAAATGTGGTATATATACACAATGGAGTATTACTCAGCAATCAAAAAGAATGAAATCTTGCCATTTGCAACTACATGAATGGAACTAGAGGGTATTATGCTAAGCGAAATTAGTCAGAGAAAGACAAAATATCATATGACTTCACTCATATGAGGACCTTAAGATACGAAACAGATGAACATAAGGGAAGGAAGCAAAAATAACATAAAAACAGAAACTCTTAAATATGGAGAACAAACAGAGGGTTGCCAGAGGGGTTGTGGGAGGGGGGATGGGCTAAATGGGTAAGGGGCGCTAAGGAATCTACTCCTGAAACGATTGTTTCATTATATGCTAACTAACTTGGATGTGAATTAAAAAATAAATAAATTATTAAAATATAAAAAAAAAAAGATGTGATACACACACACACACACACACACACACACACACACACAATGGAATATTACTCAGCCATCAAAAAGAATGAAATCTTGCCATTTGCAATGACATGGATGGAACTAGAGGGTATTATGCTAAATGAAGTAAGTCAGAAAAAGATAAATACCATATGATTTCACTCATATGTGGAATTTAAGAAACGAAACAGATGAACATATGAGAAGGGAAATAAAAGAAAGAGAGAGAGGGGGGAAAGCAAACCATATGACACTCTTAATGATAGAGAACAATCTGAAGGTTGATGGAGGGAAGTGGGTGGGGGATGGGCTAAATGGGTGATGGGCATTAAGGAGGGCACTTGTTGGGATGAGCACAGGGTGCTGTATGGAAGTGATAATCACTAAATTCTACACCTGAAACCAATAATACACTATATGTTAACTAACTGGAATTTAAATAAAACTTTGAAAAAAAATGAAAAAGAATTTCAAGCCCAAGGTCTCTGCAATTTCCCTGACCTTTCCCTCATGGTTACAATATGGCTGCTGGATTTCCAGCCACTAAGTCCAAATTCTAACCAGAAAGTAGAAAACAGGACGAAAGAAAAAGGAAGAAGGGGCAATCCTGGTATCTAAAAAAGCAAAAATGTTTCCACCAAGTCTCCGGTAGACTTTTGCTGTGGTTTATCAGTCACAGTGACAACAGCTGGACATTTTAGCTGGGCAAATACACGGCTGCCCTACTAAAACCAGGATTCTATGGTTTAGAAGAATGGTTCTAATTCTATGGTTCTAAAGAAGAAAGGAAGAAGGATACTGAATGTGTGCATCCGTCAGAAAAACAGAACCCAATTTATGTAGTTCAAGTACAAAGGGAGTTGGAAGAGGGAATTGAGTCTTCCTGGAGGAGGAACATGGCCTGTGTTTCCCTCCTGCCCCTCAGTTCTCAGGGGAGTGCCCCTCATTGGGGGAATCTAAACCACAAGCCTGATGGCAATGGATTCTGGGAAATGTAGTTCCTGGACTTTCCCCTGGCATTGACAGAGGAGATGGGGCCCTGAATGCGGTGAGTACTACCACCAGTTCGGAAAGAAGGGGGGTTAGGACAGAAAGATAATTGCGTCACGGAGTCAAGGCGGATGGCCTTGGAGCTGTCAAAGGGGTGAAGGATACTTCGCTTGCTCCGGGCCATCAGCGCTCAGAGACACGGCTGGGAGTGTGCCGGAAACTGAAGCAATCTGGGAGTGACAGGCCAGTGTCAGGGGGAGAAGCCTTAGTGAAAGAGCCACTGAGCCACCACAGTCTCTGTCTGGAGCGGCAGCCTTGGAGCCAGACGCCGACACAGCCAAGACGCAAGAAGATGTCACAGAGGGTCCAGGGTGACTGTGACTGAAGAGCTGGGTTGCCACAGCTCTGAGCTACAGGAATACTGTTCTGTTACTATTACTGTGGCCTTACCGGCCACCCCTCCCCCAAGACAAGGATCAAACCTCAGCATCCAAGAACCCTGACAGCATGAGAGTTACGACTCGAAGAGCGATGAGCTGCTCCTGCCAGAAAACCAGGTCCCGTTGACAGAAAGGATGGAATGGGTTCTGCCTCTTTCCTGCTGGTGTGGCCCGAGAGCCGCCGAACTTCGCCGTTGCTTTCTATGTTTTGAAGATGTGAACATGTTTCAAGGGGATTTGAGAAACACGTGGTCGGTGGTTGCAGGGATTTCCGCAGAAGGGCTCCGAGGAGCCAAAAGCATCACGGGCCTCTGTCCTTGCCCTCAGAACGTTGGAATGGTCGTTACACGAACTACAGTCGACCTCGGTGGCTGGGGAGGTTTTGCAGAGCGTAAGCGGCTCTTTTTAGGCAAGATGGAGTAAGACCAGGGGAGCCAAACCCTAAAGTGGATGTGAACTTGTCTGAGGAGCCAAGTGGAGATTTTTAGCACAAGGGTGATGTCACAACTGACCGGAGTTCACCTCGGTTAACATGGTCATTGGGTCACAGTTCTGAGGTATGGCTGGAGTACAGCCTCGAAGCCGGAGAGAAGGAAGGAGCGAGGGAGGGCCTCACAGAGGGAGGGAAGGAACAACAAGAAAGCGAAGGAGGTGTAGGAAGTGACACATAGGAGTCCGGGCAGAGCCTGGGATGGGTGCCCTGGCTTCTATCCCTGGAGCCAGCTGTTTAGGGGCGTAGAGGGGTGACAGCTGTCCCGTGGAAAGGGAAGCCAACATCCACAGGGAATCCTGAGGCTGGGGATGGCAGTCGCTGGCTTCTGGCTAAGGAGCTCCTGGCGGCCATCTCCTCAGGGCCGACAGAGCTGCACTCACCACCAAGGATGTTGCCATGGAGTTTGTGAGGAAAGCGTCTACCTCTGCTGATGGCTCCCCTTTCTCTTCCGGGGAAACGAGGAGGTGTTGGGGACCCCGAACGGATCCAGGTCTGCTGGCCCAAACTGGCTCTCCCCAGTCTAGATATTGGCTGATACACCTGCAGTGAAGCAAAAAAATAAAAGGAGAGGGGAGTCCCTTCAACACTATATGCCTCTGAGTACGTCTATGGGGTGGGGGGTGAGCCCCAGTGGGAGGAAGGAGCCAGAGGTCTGAGGGGGACCCACCACCCAGTGTCTTCATGAGCCCCCTCAGCGGATGGCGCTTGGATTCCACTTGAGTAAATTCCGAGTTGTCCAGGGTTGACCTTGAGCAAACCACAGGGTGACCCTGCAACCACAGGGCCGGGATTAGAGAGCAGGGACAAGCCGGGTCAGAGAACTTGCAGACTTAAAAGAGCAGACTGTCACAGTGGGGGGCTGCACAAGGAGTGAGGCCCGGCAGGCGGTGGGGCACAGTGACCCTCACCATGCGTGTGAAACTACACAACTGACCCCTGACAGCTATTGTGGATCCACCACAATTGTCTCTCTATTCAACAAATATTACAAGCAAATACGTGCCGAGCCTGGTCTAGATGCTGGGGAAACGGCAATGAGCAAAACAGATGAAGTGCAAGAACAAACAATGTAGGACCCCTTGGGTTCAAGGAAACAGATCCCTTCTGACCCATCTGTCAGTGCCAGAGTCACAGCCAGTCGGCCACACTGTGTGCCCCGGGGGCGGGGGGCGGCTCCCGTGTGCTTTCTGATTTAAATGTCGCACCCTGCCCTAGAGGTGCGTTTGTTGTTCCCAGTCTGGAGATGAAAAAAGCAAGGCTCAGAGGGAGGTCAGGATAATTCTGCCCCAGGTCACACAGCTGGTCATTGGAGGGGCAGGGAAGCCCGTGCTTGACCTTAGTTTAGCAACCCTGCCCCCAGCATCCTGCCTCACTCTGGACAGGAAGGTAAAAAGCAGGCTCACACAACTACCCTCCCACTTCTTTTCTAGAACTCATTGTTCCGTCTTTACAGTAATTGAATGAATGATCAGTTGAATTGAATTGAATGAACCATTTGGGTCGTTTCTCCAAGTGCCCCGGCTCATCTTATAGCCTTTCTCAGGAGTTACAAATAATAATAATAGTAATATTAAGACATAGCCTCTGACTTTGAGGAGTTTGTTCTCTACTGGGGAGTCTGATGGCACATCTGTGAATTAACCTGAGGCTGGTTACAAAACAACCAACCCCACAGATGGAAAATGGGAAGGACATCTGCTCTGGGACACCACATAATAGGACATCAAGGTGGACTTGGGACAATCAGGAAGGTTTCCTGGAGGAGGTGGATTTTAAAGGGAAATTTGGAGGACACAATATACCCAGTTGTCGGAGACGTGAGAAGCCTGTATTCTGAGATGTGAACTAGTAACAAAAGAAGGAAGGATCTGGGGAGCAGGGGTGTGGGTCCGGTGGGGAAGGAATTCGATTTGCTTTCACTTCGAGCAGATGGTCTAAAGAAGAGAGTGACCTGGGATGTGCTTGGAGAGACTGCGATTGCACTTGGAGGAGAGCTGTGCGCTCTGGGGAGACCTGGAGGGTGCCCTGTGGGTTAAAGACTCTCCCGTGACACTTGTCGCCATCGTCATGCCGATCAGCATTAAATGCTGGCTCACTCTTTCTCATCAGACCACAGTGCCCTCAGCCCCACAGCCTTAAACGTGGAGCAGTTCAAAACTGTCCAGTGATGCATCTGAGAGGTGAGAATTTGTACCTTGTCTGCACAAGCGTGCAGACAGACCCCGGTGAAGAAATGACTTTAGATAGTGACGGTGGGCACCTGATCTTTGCACCTTCTCAGAAGTCACCCTTCTTCGCAGTGGCCTACTGGCACGTGTTCCTGGCTCTCCAGGGAAAGAAGCTCTAATCTAGAAGTTGCCAATTTCTACAGTGTCAATATGCCCGCTATGGTTTGTTTCAAGCCGCCGACGCGAAACCACTGAAAGCGGAGCTGGAACAAGATGCGCACACGGATCGGACTGGGGCAGCACATCACTGCCTGTGGCTTTCCCATTTGCCTGGCTCCCTCCTACCTCTGTTTCAACTCTGGCCTGTTTCCACCACCCCGCCGCACCCCTCCCCAGACCACTCAGAGCCCACAGCGACTCTGTAATTGTCCTACTTAGCATCTATCACAAAGTGCACTGATACAGTTATTGGTGGGATTTTGTTACTGTTTGCCTCTGCACTAGATTATACTTCCTGAAGACAGGGAGGTGTCTGTTCCAAGGGCAGTGCCACTGCGTAATTGTTCAATGAAGGCACAAATGAATGAAGAAATGGAGGAACCACAAACATTCTTTTTATATTTAACAGGGTCACCCTGACTCCCACCTCTGGGACTGCTGATCCATTATATAACATCATCAGACTTTCAGGGGTGCCAAATAGAGTTGTGCGCAGACAGGGATCATGGAAATAGCAGTGTGAGAGGGAAGGGATAGGAGAGGCTGATGAGAACAGATAGGAAAAAGAACACTGATGCTCCTTGGCAAACAAATTGGGCTTATCCAAAGTTTGGCTCTGCACTTCTTTACACAGGAACAAAGAACCCAAGGAAACGCTGAGGTGTGTACTATAGCAATCGATCTTGGGTGTTTGGGCTTGATAGGAAATCTGAGACCGCCTCAAATCTGAAACAGAAGCCATGTGAAAAAAAAGTCCTCGTAATGCTACTGTATGAAAATGTGATGTCTGGAGCTATGGTTGCCATCTTGTGACAATGTGGAAGCCCAGTGCAGGTTAAGGATTGCGGAGTGCGATGCTGGGAAAAACCTTGGTCTCAGTGACATCACTGGACCACTACACCCTGGGACTGCCTATCTGGGCTTCTTGTTCTATAAGACAGTTAAGTGTTTTTATGTTTAAAGCTTTTAAAAATTCAGATGAGGGGCGCCTGGGTGGCGCAGTCGGTTAAGCGTCCGACTTCAGCCAGGTCACGATCTCGCGGTCCGGGAGTTCGAGCCCCGCATCAGCCTCTGGGCTGATGGCTCAGAGCCTGGAGCCTGCTTCCGATTCTGTGTCTCCCTCTCTCTCTGCCCCTCCCCCGTTCATGCTCTGTCTCTCTCTGTCCCCAAAAAATAAATAAACGTTGAAAAAAAAATTTAAAAATTCAGATGAACTATAATGTATAGCCAAGATCATTCCTGACTGATACAACCTATTAAGTGGAACCAAATGCCTCCATCGCCTAGGAGAGGCTTCCTCTTATGCCTGGTTTGCATCACAGGCCACTCTGGATAGGAAGGGGCTGGAATTGGATGGAGCCTTCACCTCTGCGCAGGCGAATGGAGGGAAGAAGAGAAGGTTGGGGGAGGTTGGGCACAAGGCAATTCCAGCAGCTCACAGGTGACTGCAGGCATCTGTCTTACCCCTTCTCCCTGAAAGAGTGAGTCAAGTGTGGTGCAGACCAGGGGTGCTGGACTGAGTGAGGAAATGGACAAGAAAGAAGAGAGGGGAACAGGGATCTTAGCATCAGGCCCTGGTGTGTGAGCCCCTATCTCCTGCAGGGATGAGATGGCATCTGGCCCCCACTTTGGATGCACAGGCTGGAGGGGACAAAACAGCTCCAGTGAGACACTAGCCAGGAAAAGGTGCCTGTGAACAGGGTGGCTGGAGCCCCTGACGGCCACATGGAACACGCGTGAGTCACCTGGAGACCCCGTGGCCTTCCGGAGGGAATGGAGGACGTTCCCTCAGTTCTCTGGGGTGGGGGCCCGAACCCTTTCTTCTGGCTCCTGCTGTGCCCCTGCTCACAGTGTGTTGTCTGTCTCCACTGCCACACTGTGAGTCGGCCCTTCGAGAACAAAGGCACACCCGCAGTTACTGCCTGAATGAAGGAACACCACTTTGCTGCCATTTGGGGTGACATTACACCACTAGACTGGTGTCACGTGGGATGGTAACCATGGCAACTATCCAGCTTGTGTTCTATTCCAGGAATCGTGCCGCGTAGCCACCCAGTGGGTGCACGTAAGTGCATGTGCCCTGTGTGTGTATGTGGGCAAAGTGTATGTATATTTACACGTTTGTGTGTGCATACGTGCGTGTGTGTGTGTGTGTGTGTGTGTGTGTGTGTGTAGGGTAGGGAATGATGCTGTAATCCATTACTACCTCTTCTCTGTCCTTTATCTTTAGGGATTTTTTTTTTTTTTTAGCTAGTACATGGAATTTGGAATTCCAACTGTAGGTCGACAAATAGTATTAAAAAACAAAAAACCTGAAAAAGAAACTAAACCCTTGCCCCTGGTTACACAAAAATACAATGATATTTCCTACTTTCCAGTGGTGGAGTCATTTCTGTTAGCCTACGTGTGGGCAAACCAACGTATTGACTCTGCCGCCTATGTTATCTGCGGTGGAAATACCAATGCGCTTGAGCAGCATCAACCGACAACAGGGAACCACACGTTCACGGCACGTAACATCACCAGCCTGGATTGTGACACTCAGCAGGGCACGCCCTGGGGCCAGCTGTGAAGCAGGTGGCGCTTTATTTAGATGGAAGGCAGAGAGATTTGAAGCATGGAAAGAACTCGACCCACTTTCGCCACGGGAAGGTGGAGGAGCACAGTGGTGAGGAGTATGCGTGGCTTTAAGAAGCTGAGAGAGACTCCCGGCTGGTGTCCAGCAAGGCTCTGGATTCTGCCAACAACCTGAATGATCTTGGAGGGGAGCCTTCCCCCAGAGCATCCAGAGAAGAGCCTGGACCGTGGGACTCCTTGACTTGGACTTTGTGAGATCCAGGCGGAGCCATGCTGGGCCAGACTTCTGACCCACAGAACTGGAGATAATGAATAAAGCTGCTTCAACACAGAGTTGGAAGCGATTTGTCACAGCAGCAATGGGAAGTGACATATGCTCACACCTGGCTTTGCAGGGCCCGGATGGCTGACTGTGTGCTGGCTGGTTCCTTAACCTCTCCCCCTTAGGAAGAAAAATATTACCTGATCTCCATTCTATTCTTGATCCTCCGTCTGGAAACCAAGAAACTAATTCCCCCTAATCTGTGAGCGGCAGTGAGTGGCAGTGACAGGGAGGTCTTCTAGCTGACTTTTTTTTTTTTTTTAAGTTTATTTATTTATTTTGAGAGTGAAAGGGAGAGTGTGAGAGGGGGAGGGGGAGAGAGAGGGGGAGAGAGAAAATCCCAAGCAGGCTCCGCACTGTCGGCGTAGTGATCTCACAGACTGTGAGATCGTGACCTGAGCCAGGCTCCCCTAACTCCCCTGAGGGTTTGGAGTAGCTTGAACAGGTGACTCCTGACATTCACAGGAGTCTGGGGGCACAGTGCAGGCTGGGCCAGGAGACCTGACTCCCGTCCCTACTCTGCCCCTGCTTGCAAACCTCACACTGATGTCACTTCTGAGGGATCCAATCACAGGAAGTGGCCGGCAGGCTGAGTGAGGAACCCCATCGGGTTGACTCAGCCAGGGTCTTATGGGATTTGAACCCATGGTGTGTAGGACTGGGATAGGAGGCCACAAACCAGCGTCCCCACCTGATCCAGCCGGGGCCTCCCTGCCAGTAAGCGCCTCCTTCTGCTAAGTGGTGATTGCTTTTCTTTCCTGGAGGCCATCCGCCCCCCTATCAGTGCTTCTAACTGCCTCCTCTCCTCCTCCTCCTCCAGGGAGACCACCGCCTTGAAAGACAGAGCTCTGTGTGGCCCCCGCTGGCCTGTCAGCCCACCTCTGCAGGCTTGAAGACACAGCAGCTCACCATCTATCCAAGTCACCAGGATAAGGCTGAGGGCAGCTTTGTCAGAATGTTTGGTTAAACATTCTAAGAACGTGGTTCTCCTCTGGAAGTGCCCTCCAGGGTAACGTCCACTCAGTCACTCTACCCCTTGAATAGAGGTGTTCAATCAGTTACTCTCCTACCCAATTGCATCAGCACGTGGGCAGAGTCCTCAATCCTGTCCACACACAGTACCTACTGTCTTTCACTTGTGTGCTTGTCCTAGAACCCAGTCAGGGAGAAGAATCCTCCTAGAGGGGCACCTGGGTGGCTGAGTCGGTTAAGCATCTGAATCTTGGTTTCAGCTCAGGTCATGATCTCACGGTTCCTGAGTTCGAACCCTGCATTGGGGTCTGTGCTGACACCTTGGAGCCAGCTTGGGATTCTCTCTCTCCCTCTCTCTCTCTGCCCCTTCCCTACCTGCTCTCTCTCTCTCTCTCTCTCAAAATAAATAAATGAACTTAAAAAAAAAAAATGCTTCTAGAATCCCAGCCACAGGAGCTTGAATTCATGGTTGTTATCTTCTTTGCCTGGTATTATAAGGATATCACATGTTCCTGCTGGGTGGCTGTCATTATACTCAGGGGCTATCATGGTTATTTAAAACATAAAAATGCACCTTTTATCACGGCTGGGAACGGCGATGGGGCATAGCTGAAGAGCAAGCACAAGTTCTCAGACTTTGGGCAGAGAGGGGCTGCTTGGTCCCAGCATATTAGAATGTAAATTCCCTGGGGCGACAATTCTGCTCTGTTAGTCCTCCCCACCTTCCAACACACCACCTGACACAGACTTGGTGCCCAGTTCACACTTCCTGGGTGAATGAACCGAGAAAGCACGTGATAAGAGACACGTGGAATCTTTCGATGGAAAGCCTGTATATCTTCCTGTCATTCTTTTTGAGAGGTCAAACTTGTTGGTCCAACTTGGCTTCAACCTGTGGGAGCTTTTCTTTTTTTTTCTAGAGGTGTCACAGGGCGGGCCCTTTTGGAAATATCACCCATCGGGTTAGCCGGCACCTAGCAGGTCCCCCACCACTGAGCCTAACTCTCAGGTGGGGGTCTGTAGTCTCCACAATCAAGCTTTGGAAAAAGGGGTGCTCTGAGGACCCGCCATCCTCCAGGAGGGGGTGGCCCATCTGCCCGGGTGCAGGGCCATGGTCATTGTCAAACCTTGTGGTAGAGAAGGAGAGCAATTGATCTGCGTGGGACCTTTGCCCTGGGAGGCACCAAGTCCATCCTGGTAATGTCTGTGGGGCAGAAGTACAATTGGGAGCCAGGAGACACGGGTGACTAATGGCTGCAAAGGGAAGGGTGGAAAGCAGGTTTGCATGCAGGCAGGGTGCGCCTCTGTGGATTGGATTAAGGCAGTTTAGAAGTCTAATAATAGGTGTTCCAACAGGTAAACTCCCGAGGCTGGTTCAATCCGTCCAGACTTCTGGTGCCTGGGATTGACTCATCATTCCAGTGTCTCTGGCAGGTTTCCACAGAGTCTCCTTTCTTTGGGGAATTCAAGTGCTTGCCTTGCTGTCCCCCGTGGGTGAGGACCACCGCTCCGAGGCTCGCAGCACAGCTCACGACAATGGAATGGCCCTGATCTCACCAAGATCATAGCATCTTTCTGAGCAGGACAGTTGAGGTGGGGTTCTGCCCCCGAATCTCTTTCTCCACCTCACCTCGTCCTCTTGCCCCTTAGAGCTCAGCTTTTGGAGCTGCTGAGGAACCCTCATGCGTGAAAATATAAAGACTAAAGGCCGTCACAGATTTCGTTACGAAGTCTGGAGCAAATATCAGCTTCCTCCACTCAGAAAACTCACCAGCAGCCATTCAGTCCTTCCTCTCCCCATCCCAGCACTTGTTAACTCTTGAATTTGTCCCTCCTGTGGCTTTTCCTGCCACCATAGTCCAAGCCATGACCATTCCTCCCCCATAAAAGCTGCACGGACGACGTCCTGCTTCCACACTTCCCCTTATTATCTATTCTCCACAGAAGAGCCAGAGGATACTTTTAAAATGCAAACCTGATCATGTTGCTCTCCTTTAAAAGTCCTCCAAGGGCTCCTCATTGCTTCAAGAATAAAATTCCAAATCCTTAACATAGCCAGTAAGGCCCTGCATGGTTTGACCCTTGCCCCAGCTCTCCTTGGATAAAAAGCTCACCATACTACACTATACAAATCCAAATTTCCAACTCTGTAATGGTGGGATGGTTTGAGCAGAGGGCACGTACGGCACTTTGTGTGGGCATGCAGGTTATGCACTGTACAATTCCAGGGTATGGGGGTCATTATGTCACTGGACACCTGGAATTGTGCAGTGCACAACTTGTACAATCATACGTCACAGCCCATCATGTTTGCAGCTCCTGGCAGTGTACCTGGCCCTTGGTAGGTGCTAGGTAAATACTGGTTGAATCATGTTGATGCACGAGAGGATCAGAGCACCCTATTTATCCTTGTGAACCCCTGATACAATCCAAAGACCCTGGAATATTAGAAATGCAATAAAAAGGGGCACCCGGGTGGCTCAGTCAGTTAAGCATCTGACTTTGGCTCAGGCCATGATCTCAACAGTTCACGAGTTCAAGCCCCACGTGGGGCTCACTGCTGTCAGCACAGAACCCGCTTCAGATCCTCTGTCCCCCTCTTTCTCTGCTCCTCCCCCCACTCATGCACATGCTCTGTCTCAAAAATAAATAAACACTAAAAAAAAAAAAAGAAATGTAATAAAAAGAGATTCTTCAAATATAAATATTCCGTTGGCAGTTGACCATAATGCCAATAACATTTATCTGCAGTCTTCTATTCCTTGACACAGTCTTGGGTTGAGTGCATGCTTGATCCCCACAACAAACCCTTGAAGTTAGCCTCATTAGTATTTCCTTATTACAAACGAGGAAATCATTCCTCAGAGGGGCAAACCACGTATTTCCTAAATGGCAGCACTGGGATTGGAACCAGGGCTGTCCGTATCCAAAGCCCATCCATCCTCTGAAGCTCAGCACCAATGTCCAGGGTCAAGACTGTTGTATTTCTTCCCAGAATCTTGTTTTGTACTCCAGAAGCAAACAAGAATGTTTTCAAGGGCTGCTGTCTGCCAGTCCTGAATCTGTCATCAGGAACAATCTCTCCCAGGGTGCCCTGGGGCAGCGGATGAGGTGATAAGCGGCATCTCCATGGGCCTTGACTCACCTGCCGCCAAAGAGACTGGAAGAGGCTCATCAGGTCCCCTGAGGCCTTTGTATTGGCCTCTGGTTCAGATAGGAGGCAAAGGGTTGCTTCCTCCCAGCAGGGGGCAGTGGTGGGTGGACGGGAGTGGGGGGGGGGGGTGGTCAGACAGCCTGCTCCTGCCCTGGGGGCTTAAAACCGTCACGTCACAGTTATAGTGTCAGACCCTCCTGCATATATTTTCCTCCTCTGGAAGGCAGGTAGAATTATGCTTATTTTACAGCCGAGAAAACTAAGGCTCATTGAGGTTAAGCAATT
This sequence comes from Puma concolor, assembly GCF_028749965.1. Classification (NCBI taxonomy): domain Eukaryota; kingdom Metazoa; phylum Chordata; class Mammalia; order Carnivora; family Felidae; genus Puma; species Puma concolor. Next base: position 43,490,750 of record NC_141671.1, on the reverse strand, counting down.
TGATCAAGCTTCCATAACGTGACAGTGGCAGACAAGGGTCCAAACTGAGTCTGTCAGGACCTGACAGCCCATCCTTTTACTAGGATGACCCATGGCTCAGAGTGTATCCAAGACCAAAAACCGGCTCCCTGGGGAGGCCGACAATGTGCTAGCCTTCCAACCCTCTACCAGCCCTGTACCACAGTGGGGCACCAATTCTGGTTTAGGGAAGTTAATCCCTCTTCCAGATCCATAAACCAATCAGCACAGTCTCATCCACCTCGCCACAGTGATTTGTTCAGGGACCGGGGGGGGGGGGGGGGAGGGGGGGGGGAAGCCAGCCAATCAGTGCTCAACCTTCTCCTGGCCATGACGATTGGACCAGGCTGGCCCAATCAGAGTGAAGCGGAGAACTCCTGTAGAAAACAGTGGTGGTAGAGGTGGGTAGTGAGCCAAGGAAGCTACCTCTCTCTTGCTTTCCATGGTGTGGCTATGTGGGATGTGAGGCCTGAAACGGTTGAGCTGTTTTGCAAGATTGCTATCTGGGAGTTCAGGCTGCACTGAAGGCAAGCCGCCAACCCAAATGGGTCGGTGCCGAGAGCATCACAGAGAAATGAAGACATAACCCCTGATCAACCCACTCCTGAAGGTTGCCGCAGCCCTAGAATTTCAGTGACGTTTCCTAACGCATTATTTCCTTACTGTCCAGGTCATTTTTGAGTTGGATTTTCTATTCATTTCCTTGGAAATGATCACACCCAGAATCTCCAAGAAGTTGGCCTCTGGGCTTGTTTTCTCCAAGCCCAGCTGCTTCTACTAGAATATTGCAGTTGGAGTAGAGAAGTAGTTGTATGGAGGGCCCAAGGTGCAAGGAAGCATAGGGAGCTGGCTGTGAGCAGGTGAAGAGGTGAGGAGTGGGGGGCGGGGGGGGGGGGGGGCGGTGTGGGTGAGTAGGTGAAGGGACCAAAGAGTAAGGAGGTAGGAGACATGAGAAGAGTAGAGGTGTATGGGGGTGGGGATGGGGGATGAGAGAGTGCGGGGTTAGGGAGGTGAAGGAGGTGAAGGGGCTGAAGAACTGAAGCAGGTAAGGAAATGAGGGAGCTGAGGAATGAGGGAGGCAGCCTCCCAAGGTCTGTCCCAGGCCATCTGGCTGCCAGAAGCGCCCCTCTGGCTGCGGGCCAGCGCCCTGCCTGCCCAGGGGGCGGGGCGGGGCGGGGCGGGGCGGCAGGGGGGGCGGGTCCCAGCGTGAGAACCCTGCTCCGGTTGACGTAAATCTCTGCCTTCCATGTTTTCACTTCCTTGTCACTTAATTAGAGGAAGCAAGCCCTGGGTTTTCTAGATCCTTGTTCCGGAGAACTAAACCTAAGAATTCACCTGCTTCAAGGAGAGGGGAAAATGTTGGAATCAAAATGCTCCCCCTCCTCTTGCCTCAGCCTTTTGTCCAAAGAGTGCTGGGAAGAGCGTGGATGAGACTCCCAGGGGAGAGAAGCGGCCCCCACTTTGCTTAGACTCTGTAAAAATCTGGAATTGCCAATAGTGAGGGAACAGCTCAATTGCAAAAGGCTTTTTCCTGGGACAAAAAGAAGTTCTAAACCAGTCCTGTGAACAGTGAGCTATCGGAGTGTCTTTAAAACAGGTGTTGGGGATGCCTGGGTGGTTCAGTTGGTTAAGTGACCGACTCTTGGTTTTGGCTCAGGTCATGATCTCACGGTTCATGAGTTCGAGCCCCGTGTTGGGGCTGACAGTGCAGAGCCTGCTTTGGATTCTCTCTCTCCCTGCCCCTTCCCTGTTTGCTCTCTCTCTCTCTCTCTCAAAATAAACTTAAAAATCTTTTTTAAATAATAAAATAGGTGTCAATTTACAGGACTCTGGTCCCCATTTTATAGACTCCACCATCCTTGGAAAGCAAGGCACAGCCAAGGATAGGACACACCTAATGACTTCCCCAGGGGGATGCCCAGAACTAGCCTGTTGCTCAGGTCCTTTGCATCTAATCCTTCTAAAAGCTTGTGGAGCCAGAACCCCTCCAAACACCCCCCAGACTGTCATGCCGATCTAAAAGATGCTCATGCCTTTTTTCTCTTCACCTTTCATACTTCTTTCAGAAATATCCTGAAAGTTTTAGGTCCAGGGAGCAGTGGAAAAATAAAAACTCGTGTCCGAATCTAGCTGTGTGGCCTGAGTTGCTTTTTAACCTCTCTAAGTGGGTATAATTGTGTCGCAAGGTAGTTGTCATATTCAACAAGACCAACGCACAGCACAGCACACATTCTGACACACAGCAGGTGTTCAATAAATTGTTTGAAGAAGATATCTGTGCGATGAACGCATGGCTAGCGTGACCAGACTGTATAGTTGGTCTCGACTGCAGACGACAGAATCCACTTCAGCTAGGGATTTCTTAGAGCCTGTGGGGAGTTTGTAAAATTTCTCGGAAGACTAAGAAACCAAGCCAGGAACAATGCAGCCTGCAGAAACTCCCACCCAAGCTGCAAGACAATTTCAGCAGAAACTCCACACCTGGGAGCTTGGGGACCAGCCCAGGATGGTTGCTGAGTACACAAGTACCTCCCCCGGGGGATCTGATGTCCCTGTATCTGGCCGTCACCTCCCACTGTTCACTGCTACCTTCCACACCTCACCCACGGCCACCACTTGGTATATACCCAGGCCATCATCAGAACTCCGGCTGCCAGGGGCAGTTCAGGAAGGATGGTTGGGGCATGTGTTTCGTGAGCCAGCCTACAGGGTCAGCACCCAGGTCCAGGTGAAAGAATGTCGCCATTAGCTACAGCATCAGTCGCTGCCATACTTCTTCATCTGCTCCAAAGGCCTCCCAGGCAGCCTACTCCCTCCGTCTGGCCTTCCACCTCTCCTGTGTAGGAATCCTCTCCTCCAGGCAGCCCAGCCTCCCGGCTTCTACTTCCTGAAATCCTGCGGGACACAAGACGACAGTGGGCACCATGCACTCAGGTACGCAAAGTGCCTTGATCTCAAGTCCTGACTCTGTTACTCATTTGCTAGCTGTGTGACAAGGACACCATGATTTCTCCTGGGCGTTAAATTCCTCATCTACAATCTGGTGATCATCACTATGCCTGCCCCGTTGGGAGACTCCCAAGACAGAATAGGTGGGAAAAGCACTCGGTGAAGTGTAGATGGGGCGTATCATCACTCAGATCTCTCCTGTCCTTCAAGGCTCTGCTCAACGCTGACCTCACCCACCAACCCCGCCTGGATCTCAATTCTTTTGGAAGTGCTCCCAGAGCCTGCTCAGCATTCTTGGAAATGTTCTTCAAAGGTTGCTAGTTCTCATCATTTGAGGCTTGATCTGATATTTAGAAGCATTTGAAAGCCATTTGAGGCCAATCCCAGGGAATTAGGTGAGTAATCAAACTGGGTAATAGGATTTTTCGGTCAATAACGAGGTGGGGCGGAGTGGTTTATTTTTTTTCCATGTGGCCCACACAAATGGACTCTGAAGGCAATTCCAAAAGAGATGCCACAAGGCACTTGAGCAATGGCAACTTCCCTGGAGTAGAACGGAGCTTTCCAGTGGAATGTCTTTGGAGTCCTAGTCTCTGCTTGCTGAAAAAACACAGTCATTATTTTATAATCGCGTCTTGCATAAACATCAGCTTTTCTCTCCTGGCTCTGAGACTGGCATATATAAACAGTGTTCCCTCAATTTATTTTGAGCAAATGACCACACTCAACAAGCAAAAACCTATAAAAACAGAATATATGCATGTAGAGCTTTAGTGTTGTAATTAAATCAAAACTTACAGTGCAGTGAATCTGATACATATTTAATCGTTTACATAGTTGTTCCTCTGTGGATGGGTAATAAGGCACACGTGCTCTTCACCTAACTTTGGCACAACTTCAAACATTTTGGACCTCGGCTCGGATAAGGAGAGGGAGGAGCAGGTGAGGGTTTGGGGTCCCAGTCCTCTCCCCCGACACCCCTTCCCAGCAGGTCTGATCTGGGCACAGGAGACAGCCCAACCTTAAGCTAAAATGCGCTCCCAGTGCTGAGCCGGGGATCTGAGGACGGTGGGCTGCAGATGCTGCCAGTTCTGTCTTCTGGCAGAAGAAAAGTGAGTCAGAGCTTGGGAAGATGCTTCTGGGGCCCCAGGGGGCAGGTGGCTCCTGCCCTGTAGGTTGACGACTCCGGGTGTGGCCGGGGCCTGCGACCTTGGGCTGCTTATTCACCTCCACAAATCCCAGCAGCCTCCATGATGCAGTTGCAGGCTCTGTCGGGCAGAGATATATGACTCTGGGCACATTGTGGGTGCTCAGTAAAACAAGCCTGTGGTCCCCTGTCTCCTCTCTTTCCAGGGAAGCTGAGAAGTCACAGAAGCCCAGAAACAAGGTCAGGGGCACCAGACAGGGTGGCAGGCCCAGGTTATCACTTCTCTGTCGGTCAGCAGTAACTACCAGGGCTTTGGAAAGCTCCATTAGGGCATCCTCTGTAGAGCTGTTCAAATGTCAGACCCTCCTCTCCTCCTCCTTCCTCTCCTTCTGTTACCAGACTAATTCCTGATAACATCATTGAGGGAAGAGGTGTTTTTATTGGGGTAGAGGAAAGAAGGGGTTCCCTCAAGAAATAATGATAGAACGTGGGTCGCTTCTGAAGTTCCTGGTGACTAGGTAATACCTGTGGGCAAGGGGTCAGGCTTGGGGAGGGGACTGGACCGTGCATCCTGATGAGGTGGGGCATTGAGTACTGGACGGAGATAAGAGGGAAGGCACCAGAAGCAAAATGGGGGTTCCCTGTGCTTTCTAGAAGCTAAAGGATTACTCTTTAACCCTCTGATGGTTGAGGGTGTGCCCAGAGGGTGTGCCCTTGGCTTGGGAGCTGACTGAAGGCAGACACTGGGGTGTGCATCTGAGGTGAGAAGGCAGACCCCTGACTAGACCTACTCCAGGCGCGCATGGGGTGGGGCGGCCTTCCAAATCCAGTCCTCACGAAGGTCCTGGAATCAGGGCCCGCATATCCCACCGATTTGGCTGGATTTTATTCAAGGTGGGCGGTCTCGGCCTGGAGGTGGGAAGAGAGAGGGACTCAAGTTGTGTTCCTTCTTGATGGGAAAGAGCCTTTCTCCGGCGACAGAAAGAGGAAGAGAAAACCAGCAACGAGTCTGAACCGTCCAAAAAGCCAGAGAAAATGAGATTGTCAGATTCCCCGGCCCTCCCTGATTTCCCCTTCTGGAGCATTTTACAGGCCTAAAGACGACCGTGACTCATTCATTAATTTGAAGAGAAAACAGGGGAAGAAAACAACAGAATCGTCCAGACATGAGCATTTTTCTAATGCCTTCCATTCCCCAAACACACATTTTAAACCAGATTCCTTTGGCTTCCCAGAATGTCTTAATTTTATGCTTTCATGAGTCATTAGAGAGGAGAATTCTGAACACTATAGAAGGGGCAGCACTCAACACAGTTACTGATACTTCAGGGCCGAGACAGGAGGCCTGCATGGGAAAATACCACCAGGTCCCCGAGCTCTGCCAGCCTGTCCCATCCCGGGGGGCAGGGAGTTAGGGGCCCCGCTCCACACTTGCCTTCTCCCTCCTCCTTTGTCTTTTCTCCTTCTCCTCCCTCCCGCACATCACTTCTTCCCTCCCTCTGGATGTCTCTTAAGGGACAGGTCGCTTTGGGTCACTGGACACAGCCCCTTCCCTTGTCCTACAAAGCCCTGGTTCCCCAAGAATCCCACCTGTGCCAAGAAGAACGGTTTCTGCCCAGGCTCCTTTGCAATGCAGAACAGACTTACCTGGCTTCATGCACCGTTTTCAACCAATTATTTTAAAAAGAAACAGCCAACTTGGAACACTATGTGAAGGAACTTTTCTTATTGCTTTTGCTTTTTTCCTTTTTTTTTTTTTTTTTTTAACCCAGCATCTTCTCCTACCGTCCCTCGCCCCTTCTGGACCTCTCCTCCCCCAAAAGCTTGCTTTGGCTTCGGGGAGAGGCTTTCGATATCTGATACCTCTTGAAAGTGTAGTTTGGCAAAGGAGAATTGAAATCCACTCCAGCAGGCCAGGCCCGTACTAGGGGCTGCATAAAAACACCTGGGTATCTCCTCACGCCCGACGAAAACCAGGCCTCCTGTCTACAAAAACAACACCCTGGTCTTTCCACCATTCCCTGCCCTGCTCCCCGCTCGGCTGCCCCCTGCCCTTTGGAAACTGAAACGAATTGAAAACGCTGGTACTAAAAACAGGTGATAGAAGCAGGCAGGGGGAGACCTGGGCAGACTGGAGGCATCTTGCGACAGAAGACTTTTGAGGCTGGGCCTCTGGGCTTGTTCTCGATAACTCCCCCCTCCTCCTCACCTCCCTCACCTCCTGCAGGCTCCCCCAGACCCTGCCACGACCATCTTCAAAGCCTTGCAGATGTTCAAACTGATTTAAGACATTCCTGGAAATGACGGAGGGAAACTGTCTTTAAAGGTGTCTTTAGCAGGCCTCACTGGAGAGCCCCCTTCCACCCTCAAACCGCCCCGCCCCCCCCCGCCAGACGCTGGGAGAGCTGTTGCCGTTGGACCACCTTCCTCTCCCTGGGAACCGAAATTATTTTCCGAGGCCTCGATGTAGGCTAGTGTCCATTGCCCCAAATAAAACAGCAAACACCCTGTGCAGAGAAAACAGTTGTAAGGTGCGGCCAATCATCATGATGGAGAAAACCGGGGACAGGCGAGCCAAGATGGGGCAGACAGAGAAATGTGCTCCAAGTGGGAACTGTTAAAACACCATGTCGTTGTGCTGGGCAGAAGAGGGACCCCTACCCAGAGCTGGTCGCACACACAAGCACACGCGTGCTTATGCGCCCCCACGCTGGCAACAGGAATGTTGCCTCGTGCGATCTGTACTTTTATTGCACACATTATATGCCTCATATTTTAACAGTTTTTTCCCCTTTAGGTGTAAATTATTAGGGGAAAAAAGAAAATGAAGTCCAGTTTCTCTTTTAAATTGTATCCACAGAGAAGAGTCATGTTGCTGAGGAAGAGGAGACTTTCCTTCCTCCGGCCTTGTTATGAGGGCAGCGTTGGCCCTCCAGAGGGCGCTGTGCTGGGGCCAGGGTGCCTGGGTTCTGTCTCAACTTCCCCACGAGCCAGCAGGGGGGCCTTAGCCAGTCCCTTCCCCCCGCCCCCCCCCCCCCCCGGGGGCCTCAGTTTCCCGCTCTACCGTAAAGTGAAAATGTTGGTTTTTCAGGGCTGGTCGGTGGTTTAGAACCACGAAATGCCAACTTCTGGTGCCTTTGTCATTTACCCTTTTGTCCCCTTGCCCTCTCAGCCCAGCACCTTGCCTTTGCTCTTTAGGCTTGAAGCAGTCGCATTTGGGCCAGCCTGTGTCCTTGCTGCTTTGGGAGGGAACGGGAGGAGGGTGGCTGTGCACGCCCTACCCCCGGGGGCCTGGGCCAACCTGGCAGAGCCCCTCAGTGTCCCTTGGGTGGCTGGGCAGACAGACCCTAGAGGGCCATGGTCTCAGAGCCAAAGAGCTTCAAAGCAGGACCATCTCGTCTGTACCTGGGATTTCTTATTTATCTAATTCAAGTGTCTCCACACGCACGGCTAGGGAAAAAAAAAGCTGTGAGCTCAGTCCCTCTCTGGCTAAGCGCTTAACTTTTCCTTGGCCCCAGATGCATGTTCCAAATATGAGGGTTTACATATAGACATATCTATTTGCAGATAATTTGTCTGAGCCCTTATTATCCTGTAATTGGGTTAAATACTGCTGTGTAGGCAGCAGCATACCAAAGCCATGGCCGAATCTTTGCAAGGCATCAGAACTGCACCCCCTCCCACCCCCTCCCCCTTTTCCTTCTGCAGGCTTATTGGAAGAAAAAGGTAGAAACATAAATTAAGGCAAGGAGAACATATTTCTTTCTTGGAATGAGCTATTTAAAGAACAAGCCAGATGGTGCAAATAGACATTTTCCCCTTGCTCTTTACATTTTAAAAGATTGTGTGTGTGCGATGGAGTAAGTGAGACAGAGAGAGAGAGAGAGAGAGAGAGAGGCTGAAATATTCCATTCTTCTCTTCCCCTGGAGAAGGTAGGTGTATCTGATGTGGGCAGGCGCCCTTTGCCCGGGGGAACAGGTCCTGGGTCTGTGCTGTTCTTCAAGGCCACCCACACTGTCCTCTCCCAAAGGCTCTTCACCTTTCCATGAGTCTCTAAGTCAGCTATGGGCCTTGTGGGGGACCACCGCACTGCCCTGCTGTCCCCCACGGAGGATGGGGCCTGTCTGGGAGCCCATGTTCCCAGTGGCTGGAATTTGGCTTGTATGATCCCCACTTCACATAGGAACACCGGCTTCTTGAGTTACCAGGTTCTTCCCCAGACAATGCCCTCTTTGATGTTTTAATGGTTTTACGGAAATCTTTCCAAAACGTGTCGTGCCTTCCTGCCTTATTTCCTGCACATTGTGCTGAGCATCATTTAACTTGAAGACCTACACTGAAGGATGACTCTGGTGGCCTGGAACAAGTTTTGACTTGGAAGTCAGAGCTGGGTTCAGATCCAGACGGCATTACTTACTATCTGTGACCTTGACCGTGCCAGGAAGCGGCCTGCTCATGGCGAGAGATGATTTTTAACCTCTGGGGGTGTGGAGAGGATTAAATGAGATAATCCTGTCATTCCCTTCTGTCTCCACTGCCTTCATGCACACTCTCCCTCGCTCGCCTGGGTTACTGCCAACCGCTAAGGAAATCTGGTTTTGCCCCTCTCTTTCCCTCTCCCTGACACTTGCAGCCAGAATAACCTTTCCAAAATGTCAATCACACTATGTCTCTGCCCGGCTTGCTCTGAGGACAAGCTGTGAACGCTTGGTTTGCTGCACAAGCATCTCGGCTGGCCCAGCCACACACCACCCCCGCCCCCGCCCACCCCTCGCCTCAGTGCCCTGCTCCAGCTCCAGAACACGCTTCCTGGGGGTCACAGCAGCCAGGCCTTTGTGTCCCCCTTCTAATCAGCTGCCCATCTTCACAACCCCTTCTGGAAGCTTTCCCAGGTTGCATGAGGGAGCTGCACTGGGCTCCTTCATTCATGGAACCTATGTCACCCCACCAAAATCCTGTCTGTGCACCCACATGGACCTCCGGAGCACCAAGTGCCTTTTCCTTCTTGTTCCCGAGCACCCAGAGCAGCTGGCGATGAGCAGTCAGCCCCCAATCACACAGGCTCCGTCTTCCTTCCTTTCCTGATATTATGCCTTAGACGGTGTCCTCAAGACTGAGGTTGGCAGTGGTAAATACAACCGTAGGCTACATGAGTAAGGCTATTTATCTCCACCCTAAATAGGCCCAGACCACTGGTTTTTTTTTAATAGTCCTTCTGTTTGTTCTTCTGCTGTCAATTCTCACCTCTTGCTATTGACTGTGTCTTCCTTTATGTACAATTATTGGGCAAGGCTCGCCTGTCTTGCAAAATTAAATCGCGGAGACTTGAGCTGTTTTCCTCACCATGCAGGAGTCTTGTCTCTACCCTTGTCTATGGCTTTGTCCTAAACCAGTGGGGAGGCAGGAATCTGGCTTTTGGACGAGTGATGGGGGACGCTGCATGGGTGTGTGTGAAATACCTTATGCAGATTTGGGAATGTGGATGGACCACATGACAGCTGCAGAAACCAGAGCTTCCAGATTGTTTCAAGGGCTAATCTGATTAAGAATGACTTTAATTCCTGGAACCTGCTTTGAAAGCTTGCATCTTGTGTAAATGTCGTTTCTTAGTGTCAAATTCAAAACCACAAAAGGATTGATATTTTGCTTGAGCTGGAAGATGACTAGCCCTCTTGGGAGAAAGTTGCCCAGGGAGGCCGAATGGGGCCACCAGGAGCATCTGTCCCTTCCAGAAATGCCTCTTCTGTGACAGGAGGGCTCACACTGCGTTCCCCACAGGCGCACGCCGTCTCTGAGGCAGGTGGGCCAGTGACACAAGGACTCAGCTCAGGGCAGAGGGTGTGGCCCACTGAGGAAGATGCCCACGTGTGTGTGTGAGACACCCAGGCACAGAAGAAACCTTGAGGAAATGTGGGAGATGGAACTACCAAGTTATAGGAGATTCAGCGTTCAGAGGGCCGTGTTGAACTCACCACAAAGGTGCTCAGAGCACGGTCCAGAGCAGGAGAACTAACTCTGCAGGGCCTTCACAAGCCTGGTGTCCCCAACAAAGAAATCGTGGGGCACCTGGGTGGCTCAGTCGGTTAACCTTCTGACTTCGGCTCAGGTCATGATCTTGCAGTTCATGAGTTTGAGCTCCACGTTGGGCTCGCTGCTGTCAGCTCCGAGCCGTCTTTGGATCATCTGTCTCCCTCTCTCTCTTCGTCTCTCTCAAAAATAAATAAACATTAAAAAAAAATGTTTTTTCAACAAAAAAACTGCAATAAAAACCGAGAGAGGTGGAACCTCTAGGCCTTGGTTTCTCAATTTCCTTCTTCTTGACATTGGCTGGACTGTTCTCCGTCATGGGGACAGTCCTGAGCATTGTAGTTGTTGAGCAGCATCCCTGACCCCTGGCCGCTCAATGGCAGCAGCACCCACCCCAGGTTGCAACAATAAGAAAAGTGTCTCCAGACATTGCCAAGCACCCCTTGGGAGCAAAATTGCCCTTAGATAAGTAGTACCGCTATAAATTAAAAGAGGCTTAAGAAGCATATTGACCAATCACAATGCATGGACTTCATTTGGATACTAAATCAAACAAGTAAATTTGTAACTGTTTACACATAAAAAAGGAACATTCATGAGACAATCCCAGAGCTGTATTATCTGATGTTATGAAGGACTTGTTCATTTTCAGACGTGAAATGACACTATGAGAATCTTTTTAAAAATTCTGTATCTCATCCTTTGGCCATACCTGGAGAAACATACGAACGATTCATATGATTCTGGGCTTCGTTTCAAAGTAATCCAGAGTTAGGGACAGAGAGTAAACGAAGATGGAACGAGACTGGGCGTGAGTTAGAGATAATTGATGTGCGATGAGGGCACCGGGTTCTTTATACGCTTCTGCCTAGGTTTGAAATTTTTCACATAAAAATACCTGAAAGGAAAGAAAAAGAGTAAAAGAAGAGAAATAGTAGATAAGATTCTGAAGCTGGAGATTTTTTTTCCTCTTCAGGGTGCTGCTGTCACCTTCTCCCCAGCTTTCCCAAACCTGCCCTTTCATAGATCCCTCGGGAACCCTGTGCCAGTGTGGTCACCACCCTAGAAGGCATTAAGCTGTGCAAAGAAAAGTCACATTGGGATGAGTCCTTGCTCCATGAGAATTCTAATCGTCAAGACTGCATGCCCCATCTTGCCAGAGCATTTCCTTCCATAATGAGTTCTGGCGGGACAAGGTAGGCACTCCACAAATGGCTTTTGCATGCAGGCACACATGAATGAATCAACTAGCGAGTGGGCAGAGTTCAAGGTAGTCTCCTAGGCTGGAGGGGAGCGGGGTACATGGTGATATTAAGTCACGGCCCCTGCCCTTGAGAAGTTCACTGTCTACCGGGGCTACGAAATGTTAAATAACTGGCATGAAAATAATTCAGAATGAAGTCAATGCTAAGTAGACTCTAAGCAACACGACAGGGCATGGCCAATTTCAAGGAATGAAGAGAGCAAAGTCCCAGCTAAAACCTTGGGGACTGATCTCAGAACAAGCAGCACAAATTCTTATGACATCCAGTTGCTTTTTTCAGCTCTTTCAGTTGTGAAGTCATAAGAGCCACCATACTCTAACAGATTCACCGGGGGGGGGGGGGGGGGGGGGGGGACTTGGCTGGCTACAGAGGGGAAAGTCTGTTTACATTAAAAAGAAAAAAGAAAATCAGTTCAACTACTGTAAGAAACCGAAAATCAGAAAAAGCTGTCGATGGCTTAATATGCTCTTTAGCGGCTTCAGAAGATCTGACTCATGCCTTTCCCTTAATATGTCTTCCCGTGTCAAAACCCACTACCTCAAAGGAAGCGGAAGATGGTCTTAGGGAGACTGTGTTCAAGACGGCCGCATGCGAACGGTGCCAATGTGTTAGCTCACCGCCCCGAGCGCAAAGTCCTTTTAGGAAATTGATTTTCCTTGGATAAAGTCACTTCCTCTCTCTGCACCTCAGTCTCCTCCACTGTAAGGTGAAGCAGTTGAAGCAGTTGGAGGAGTTCAAGCACGGCAAATGTGTCGCACCCTTGCTGTTCCTGGCCTCCCTGTGCCCACGGAAGACACTGCTCATTGATCTAAGCACGCTTCCCCGCTGAACCCAACCACTCTTGGTACGCTCGGCAGGGGATTCTGGGTACCCACGATCCATCGGGGAGAACAGATGCGAGCCTCAAACCTACTCATCCACGCTCATCTTCAATTTCCCAGAATTCCGAGATTAAAAAAAAAAGAAAAAAAAAGCCCCGATTTCTTAATACATCAACAGAGAAAATCCCAGGTGCACAAACAGTTACTTCAGACCGTTGTTACTAACCATCAAACGCTATGGAGACCCTGAAACTGGCTGAGTGCTGATGGGATCTGGGGTACAGGCAGAATACGTGGGCCACGCTCTCCTCCCCTCTCCTCCCGCAGTTTAAGGGGCTTGTGGCTTGGTGGGGAGGGGAAATCACAGAGGAAAGACCAACCACACAGTGTAACACCAAGGGCCAGGTCAGTGACAGCAGATAGCCAGGCTGTAGGATCTGGAGGTGGAGGTGACACAGAGGGAGGGGACAAGTTGGCACAGGTTTCTCAGCAAGTGGAGACTTGAACTGAACCTTGAAAGATGAGCAGAGTAGACAAAACAGCAAGGAGATCCGAGGTCACCCAGAAATCAGGCCCCTGCTCTGGGCTCTCTCTCTCTGCTCTCAGAGGTGATAAGCAAGCCCCTTTTCTTCTCCACTGATTTCTTTGCCAAGAGCTCCATTCCTAAGCCAGCTCCCCAGTGATGTAATGTCCACAGGGATGTTAGGTGATGAGGATTCTAACAGCATCCACGATGGGAAAGGAGACAAAGCTTGAGAAATCTACACTCAAAGGCATCTTTTCCCCCACAAAGGGAATATCTGGAAGTTTCCTGGTGGGTGAGCATTTTCTCCATTTCCCCACGCAGATTGTGCTGAGCTCAGAGAATGGAAATGAAAGCATCAAGAATGCCCTGATCTTAACTGCGTAAAACCGGGAGGTAAGAAGTCTGGATGTCTGTGTGCTTGCTTTTTCCTTTTAGCCTGGATCTTTTGTTTGTTTTCAAAGCGGCTCCCCAAACTTTTATTCCAGAAATGTATGGGGCCAGCCAAGGCAGAATCTACAGATGAAAAAGTCTGCTTCAGCTATGTGGATAGTGAGATAGAGAGTGTAACAGGAAAAGGTACAATTCAACATATGGAAAGGAAAAATATATTTTGATGTGTTACCTATTTCCAAAGAGGGGTAATTTGAGCATTTGCCTTGGCCAAACTGTGAAGCTGTGTATCGGAGGTTTCCTGTGTCTTTCTCCTAGGTCTGGCCAAAGTCAACTGGACACCAGACTCAAGGCATGTCCTCTCTCCACAGTGGCCAGGTTTTGGTGCAAGCTGGAGTTTACCAGCTTCCAGGACTGTGAGCCCTGGGCAAGCCCGGATTCACAACAAACTCTCCTTGTCAGCAGAGCATGCAGCTGGCCATCTGGGGTCCAAAATGGGGGGTAAAGGACAAGTGACTCTGAACCTTAGAAACTGGCTTGGGCTTCTTCTGACTCCATGACCCTTAACCCATAAAGGCCCCCAGTTTTTTTAGGAAGAGTACACTCCTGAGGTGCTCACCCTCCACTCTGCTTTCCCTCAGGGTGACGCAAATCATAGCATATCCAAGCCATGAAAACCTCAGGGGCCATTTAGTCCAACCCCCCCCCCCCCCCCACTATGACCCACTCTTTCTATTTCGATGTTTTTAATCTGCTATTTATCTGAGAAATCCACTCAACACGTTTGTTGGACATGAATGTCAATTAAAAATACATAGTCTGGGAGGCGCCTGGGTGGCTCAGTCAGTTAAGCGTCTGACTTCAGCTCAGGTCATAATCTCACGCTTCATGGGTTCGAGCCCCGCATCGGGCTCTGTGCTGACAGCTCAGAGCCCGGAGCCTGTTTCGGATTCTGTGTCTCCCTCTCTGTCTGCTCTTCCCCCGCTCATGCTCTGTGTGTGTGTGTGTCTCTCTCTCAAAACTAAACAAACATTTAAAAAAATTAAAAAAGAAAATAATGTTTAAAAAAATACAACAACCCAAATGTCCATCAACGGTCGAATGGACATATAAATTGTGGTGTAGTCACAACAGAATAGTTCACAGCAATGAATACGGACAAATACAACCATGCACAACAGAACGAAAACAAGTAAAAGTAACCCATGCCACAGAGTCAGGAGCATGGTTCTCTCTGAGTAGCAGGACTGGGGAGATAATACGAGTGGCTTCTGGGGGCTAGTAACGTTCTGTTTGTTGATTGGAGTGGTGGTTACTTGGGTGTGGTCGGCTTACGAAGATTTGTCAAGCTATACAGTTCAAATGTGTATGCTGTATGCATATTGACAGCACTAAAAGGTTTTAAAATCTAGATCTTGCATAAAAAGTTGCATGGTATATGATTCCATTTGGATGAAACATCCAGGAAAGGTAAATCCAAAGAGATAGAAAGTGGCCTGGGAGCTGGGGGGCAGTTGGTGGGGGGAGGGCAGGGAGTGACCGCTTAATGAGTATGAAGTTTCCTTTTGGGGTGATGAAAATGTCTTGGAACTAGACAGAGGTGGTGGTGGCATAACACTGTGAATGGGCTAAATGCCTCTGAATCGTACACTTAAAAATGGTTAGTGGTTCATTTTATTCTATGTGAATTTTATCTAAAAAATTACACATATATATATATGCACACACACACATATGTGTGTGGATATTTATGTTTATGTTTATATTTGTATTTATAACTGTCTAAGATGAACCACCCTCTAAAAGCCATGTTTGTTGCCATTATTCCTGCAGCTCTGTCACCCCTCCTGGCTCTCTCCGGGGTCGCTGATGGCCGAGCTCAGGGGCTGTAATCTGAGCCCCACATAACTGGGGGTTTCAAGATGGCGCCAGTCAGCTGTCACAGTAGAGGGGCTCCCGAGACTTAAAAGGTCCACAACCCGTCCCGGGGGTCCTTGCAGAGTGCCAAACTTTGCCCCGCGGCCGTGTCTCTCTCCAGAGCTGGACGCTCGCCAGGCCTTCAGCCGCATGCCGTCCTGGGCAGAGCTGGGTCTGGCAGGTGTCCCTTCAGCCTCGCGTGGAAAGTCACACGCAGCAGTGCGCGAGCCCAGGCTGGAGAGCCACGGCTGCTCGCACTGTTATCCTTTTCTTAGCAATAATGTTTAGGTTCGGGAAAGAGTTCCAAGATATATATAATTCCTCATGCTGAGTAAGGGCCCCAGCCCTGACTCTGCTGCTGCTCGGGCTACCGCTCTCTCCAGGAATGTTATTACACCAGCCATTGGCCCGGCGCTATGGATGGGTGTCTCTCAATGTCCTCATTATGTACTCCGTTTTTTTTCAGGTCATGTAATTCAGCTGTAAAAATTTGCCCCTGGCTGCACCTGGCATAAGAGTGGCACAGAGGGGTGTGTTTATTTTTTTTGAGGTGCTGTTAAAAATAAATTTAATAAGAGAAAGAGAGAGGAAGAGAGAGAGAGAGAGAGCAAGAGACTGAGACTGTGTTTAATTTGAGCTGTGGAGGAAACGATATGAACAGAAGGTCTGAGATCCTGATGCTTTGGGGATGTGTGTGTGTGTGTGTGTGTGTGTGTGTGTGTGTGTGTCAGTGGGCACAGGCAAATGTATGTTTCTCCTGAGTAACTCAAAGCCAGCTTTGTTTATTACACCAGGATTTTCCAGATCGTTAGGTTGTGATGTGGCTTAGTTTACACTGTGCAATATCCCATTTTAAACACAACGCAGGTACATGAGTGCAAACCAACTGAGCTACTTCAATTAGTAAGACTACAGGCAGCAATTAACTTTGAATGAACATTTTTGTGAGTTTTTTTCCTTCCCTTCCTCCCTTGGCATGTAATTAATGAGTCGCTAAGTGAGCTGTCTCTGTCTATGAAACTAGCAGATTATGGCTCTGGAATCCGCAACACATAGATGGAGAGGAACTAGGGGGCTTGTCGTCGTGGGTGCTCCCTGGGCGGAAGAGAACCGTCTCCCCTTCCCAACAGCCACCAGCCCCTGGGGAGATAAGATGTATCATGGGCGGCCTTATCATCTAAACCAACCACCGAAACATTTAGCCTGACAGAGTTTCATCCCACGTCTGGCTTAGACAAGCTATTTGGGAAATACCAGGTTGAATATTGCATTTTCTAGACTACATCCAGTGATTTAGGAGAAAACTGTCTGAGAAGGACATGTTCTGGAAGGACTGAGATAGTCCTAGTAATGAGGAGGTGGGGTTTGAAGACACAGATACACTAAGCTATCCCTTTCTCCACATGGCCATGTTACTAAGGTCTCTGGCTTGCTCATGTCCCCTGAACCCCCAATGTCCATGTTTTCGCTCAAACATTGTACTACATCGAAATCAAAAATCAAGGCTCGGGGGACAATGGGAGAGGGGATGAGACCATGGATAGAAGGGCCTATCTTCTGAGGGGCAGCCGCTGCTCAAAGAGTCTTCTGCTTCCCTCTCTCAACTGCGATTAGAAGCTTGGGGCAGGGGGGTGGCTCCTGGGGGGCACAGTTGGTTAAACATCCAACTCTTGATTTTGGCTCAGGTCATGATCTTGTGGTTCATGAATTCCAGCCCCCCATCAGGCTCCACGTTGACAGTGTGAAGTCTGCTTGGGATTTTCTCTCTCTCTCCTTCTCTCTGCCCCTACCCTGTGCTCTCTCTCTCTCTCTTCTCTCTCTCAAAAATAAATAATCAAAGTTTAAAAAAAAGAAGAAGCTTGGGGTCTGAGGAGGACTCCTCGGATATAACCACATACATGTGCAGGTGTCCATCCAGGGCACCTATGGAGGGCCACCCAGAGCTGGGGAGGGGCGGGGGTGCCTCTTCGTGGGGACGCTGGGAAGAGGGCCTCTCAGATGGACAGAAGGAGTCCTCCCACCCCCACCTTCCAAGTTCTGTCCCCCCAGCCTGCCTGATGGGGCCCTGCCTCCCTGTGCCCACAGCCTCTGCCAGTCACTCAACCACGGTCAACAGCAGGAGGTCGGCCACGATGGCTTAGTGTTGAGATAGGCCATCGTCACATAGTCCCTCACCAGAATGCCACCCTGCCAGAGCTGGAGCCAGGACACCTCTCTTTCACAGGCAATTGGCTTCACCCACTCTATTTGACAGTTTGTGGATGCTGTTCCCTTCAGAAACCAGCCCAGCCTGAAACGCCCCATTTGGCCTTACTCGGGCGCCACCTGGTGTCCAAGAGGGTCCCTGCGGGTGGCTTCTGGCCTAATGGAATGAGCGCAGGTTTTCGCTTTTGCCTTTGTTTATCCTGCTCTTTGGGGGGCCAGAAAGGCTCTGTGGTGAGAAGTGTCATCGGCCTCTATTACAGCAGCTGAGCGGGCACAAGCTAACCCGGGACATTTCCTGATGCAGAGGCTATGTTGTGTTCTGGGCTGGTTTTCACACGTCACAAGGAGCTCCCAGAGACCCTCAGTCAGTATTTTGTTTTGTCTTTAACATATAGAGAAAGATCGAAGGTGTGGGGACAATGGATTGGTTAGGAGTCTTAATCTCAGTTACTTACTGGCTGTGTGATCATGGGCAAGTTACCTTAATCTCTCTGACCCTCAGTTTCTTTATCTGTGAAAATGGGAGAGCGACACCCGCTTCAGAGGGTTCTGTGAGATTTGGGACGACAGAAGTCGTGCCACGTTCTTCACAGCGCACAATGTTCCATGAACGATCGGGCCCTCTTTTCTTTGCAGACGCAAGGAGATGCAGACAATGGTACAGGCAATAAAGTTTAATGACACAGCGAAAATAACATTTATTTTCACTGGCATGTGTAGGGGTGGGGAGAGAAGTTGGGGGTAGAAGGAATTTCTTCGATCTCACTTTCCTCCAACCCCCTCCAGAGTCTTTGCGCGACTAGGAGGAGGTGTCTGGGTTGATGCCGTGACCCTGACCACACCGCCGTGAAAAGGACTAGTGACATACTTTCCTCCGAACTTCGCCTGAAACTGGTGAATAAGTAATAAGGCAAAATCCTGTTGACTAAGCTTTGCTTGGAATGTTCTCCAGGGCCCAGTGTGCCCCAAACAGTTGTGTTTCTACACCCCCCCCCCCCCCACGCCGATTCCCATTTGGCCAGCACCTATCTAGACAAGACACAGTCAGATATGTTGCAAATGTTGCTCTGTGTACTCTTGAAACAACCGTTTCAGGTCAGTATTACTGTCCCCGTTGCATAGGTGAGGAAATTGGGGCTCAGGGGGATCAAGTCACTTGCCTAAGGTCGTGCATCTAGGAAGTGGCCAAGTCCACACACGTCTAGATTCACTTTGTCCTCTTCCTGCTTCTCCCAACCGCCCCAACTGGCCTCTCAGGGCTCTTCTGGAGTGACAGCCTGTCCCTGAACCAATCAGAAACGGTTTTCTCCGCCAGCCCCAGTCCCCGGCATAAATCAAGTCTCAGTTCCTGCCCATGGGTCATTGGTTGGGCTCCCAGCTGTCTTCCGTGTAGTTCCTGGCGTGTGGCTATATTAAGAATGTGAACCATAACATTAACACTTTTTTAAAAATCCCAAAAAGAAAGGAAGAAAGAAAAGAAATACCCCTAAAGAGTCTAAAGTCAGGTCCAGCCAAGGGTCATAAATCAATGTCAGTAAATTTATAAACAGTTCATAAATGTAAGTGCTTTTTACAGGGCTGTTTGTTATTGTGACGGCTGAGGTGGGGGCGGGGCTGGGGGCAGAGAGAAGCTCTGCATCCGTCTGTCTTCTGTTGGGAGCCGCTCAGATGGCTCCAGCAGCAGAGGCGTCGGCACAAGGAAGAAGGAAGGGACCCGCCCGGCCTAAATACTGGTATGCAGGTGGTCTGGCACGCCAGGACCTTGCGAGAGGGTAGGAGAACCAGCCTGGATGACGAGTGAGCTGAGCTCTGAACTTGAACTGAGGTGTGAGGACGTTTACAGCAGCAATATCACAAGGAGGGATTTTTCTCCAGGGTCTCTTTTTGGCTTTTCTAAGTATTCTCTTCTTGGGAGCTCTGCTGTATCCCCCCAAAAGGGAATGCTAGAAAGCCGAGAGCCAAATTCAAGCACAGTGCCCCCTGCACACTACTGTCACGCCACTTCTTCTACACACCCACCCGGCCGTTCCCAGGACCCCAAACCCAGAGACTGGGGGTAAGGACAGGCTTTGCCGTGAAGCACCCTCTACAACTGCAGGATAGTGACTCTGGCTAGAGGAGTGGGGTTTTGTGAATGAAAGGGGAGAATGGCTGACTCTGCCCCCACCATCCTGTCTTGCACCCAGGAAGCTCTCAGAGCAGGTCTTGAACAGAGCTTCTCAGCTTCTCTCCAGCAAGACTAGGAAACGCACATTATCTCCTCTATTAGCTGTATTCTTCTCTCCTCCTAGATACCTCTTAACTTGTGCACGTGTCACTTTCCCCATTAGCCCCCAGACAAGAGACCAAATGAGATGCAAATGAGCTCTTGCCAAGGGGTCCTCGGGTGGGGGCCAGGGGCTGGGGTTGCTTCTTCTTCCCAGAAGCTCCAGTTTCTGGAGACCCGTCGGCCAGGCAGCCGGTTGGTAAAGGTAGAGCGTAGGTGGGTACTGACCTCTAGTCTTGGCTGCCCGCTTCCAAGTCCCAGTCCCCTGAGCTAAGTCACTGATGGTCAGCTCAGAACATTCACAAGCACCCGGAGGATCAGTCAACACTGGGCCAACTTGTGACTTCACCCTTGCACTTTACAAACTCAGGGCCCATGAACCCCTCTGGAATGGTACTTAATAAAGTAGGCACGTAAATCTGATGACTTCTGGAGGCTTCTCTCATCCTAAGTCTGAGACATATATTTCTTTTCTTTTTTTTTAATTAATTTATTTATTTTGAGAGAGAGAGAAAGAGAGAGCAAGAGAGCAAGTGCACACACCTGTGTAGAGGACGGGCAGAGAGCAAAGGAGAAAGAGAATCCCAAGCAGACTCTTCACTATCAGTGCAGAGTCCAGTGTTGGGGCTCAAACTCACGAACCATGAGATCACGACCTGAGCTGAAACCAAGAGTCAGACGCTTAACTGACTGAGCCACCCAGGCACCCCTGAGTCCTACGTTTCTAAGTGTAAGTGATTATAATTCTGACATAAAGCAGCTCTTCTCTTAGTGAGACTTAGAAAAATTTGCCCATTTCTTACAAATGTTGTTTCATTATTCTATAACTTTGCCCTGATTTCCGGGAGACTCTGGGCACCGCACATTCTCCAAGAGGCTGCCGGGCCTGACGGAACCACCTTGCACAGACAGAACTGCCCGTGGAAATCCCTTAACCAAGTGCACCTTTCCTGGCCAGCACTAAACAGGGATTTCATTTATTTGAAAAGTAGGTATTAAATATGTCAGATATAGGAAGTTAAATGTAATGGGCCCAATTCCACACTCGGTTCCATATGCGTAAATCCCACTGATGGAGAACAGAGTGCGGCTAGAACAGCAAAAAACGAGGTCCCTGGTCTGTGGGAGGAAATTGCACTCTTGATGGATCTTAGCTGACATTCTAATGGACGTTGAGTCGGGACTGTTAAAACTGGAAGGGGCCCTGAAGTTCCTGCTGGAGTTGCTTTGTGTGTGTGTGTGTGTGTGTGTGTGTGTGTGTGTGTGTGTTTTAAGCTTTAGGAGTTGTCACATTTCTGCTTTATTCCTCGGTCTTCTTTTCTTTTTTTCTTTTTTAACTTTTTTTATTTTTTTCAAAAATTTTTACTATTTATTTTCTAGAGAGAGACAGACAGAGCAGGAGTGGAGCAGAGTCAGAGAGAGAAGGAGACACAGAATCAGAAGCAGGCTCCAGGCTCCGAGCTGTCAGCACAGAGCCCAATGCGGGGCTTGAACCCATGAATCGTGAGATCATGACCCGAGCCGAAGTAGGACGCTTAACTGACTGAACCACCCGGGCACCCCTATTCCTCCATTTTATTTCCTAACTCCCAGTAAACATTTGCCATTTTTCCTCAGAGCTTTTGTTTCAGTTCAACTGTGCTTGAGGTGAATTTTCCAAGAGGGTGACTGGGGGATTGGCCAAGGAACAAGCAATGATTTCATAACCTAAGTTTGGTGAGGGGCCTGAAGGTCCCCAGCCACGGACACTACATGGAAAGCCTTGTGACTCGAGGTGTGGTCCCTGGATTAGCATCATCAGCAACTCCTGGGAACTTGTTAGAAAGGCAGGGTCTCGGGCCCTACCCCAGACCTACTGAATCCTAGTCTGCGTTTAACACAACCCCAGGTGATTCATGTGCACAAAACAGTTTGAAAAATCCTGGATTAGAGAACAGAAACTTGACGTGACCCCTTCTTTGACACGAATTTATCACCAGGAGTTATCTCAAGAACTGCAAGAATCCAGCTCAGATGTTTGCGATAACTCTGCAGGGGGTAATTCACTAGCCCAGTGGCTCTCTTTCCAGGCTGTACATTAGAATCACTGAGGAAATTTGTTTAAAAATGTAGATGTGGGGGACCATCCCAAGAAACCATGATTCAACTGGTATCTGGGAAGGGGCTCTGACTTGTGTTTACTTAGAGTTCCCAGGTGATTCTACTGTGCAGTAGGGCCTGGGAGGTCCTGGGATAAAATACTGCTTTGAATAGTTAGACTTTTTTAGGAATGGAAGAGACAACATTGTCTGATTCTCTCACCATGCATTGCGTGCTGGGCCCCGTGGATGATACAGAAACGGACACCATTACTGCTCTCCCAGAGCTGACACTTCAGTTGAGGAAAAACCGAGGTGCCTCGTAAGAGATGCCACACAGTATGGTTTCGAGAGGTGCTCACGTTCTGCGAGGACAGCCAGGGGTTGGGGAGTGAGGGAGGCCGCGCAGAAAGAGACAGTATAGGATGGAGCAGGGAGAGCTGGAAAGTGCTGGATCTGAGAGGAGATGCATCCATGAGGCATGCTGGAGCTGGAAGGATCTTAGGATCTTCTGGTTTTGCCCCAGAAGAACATTCCGCAGGGTTTTTACCACTTCAGCACCATTGCTATTTGGGGCCAGATAATTCTGGATTCTAGAATCCTCTCTAGGTGGCCACAGCGTGGATGTTGGCACTCGATTACCTGGCTCCAGTCCCTATTACCCACCCTGGCCGACATCTTTGATTTCCGTGTGCCTCAGTTTCTCTGTCTTTAAAGTGGGACTAACAGTGCCTATGTCAATGGATGGTTATGAAGCTTAAGTTCAGCCACCGAGTGGAGGTAGAACATTTCCAGCAGGGCCCGGCAGAGGGTGAGCAGTGCCCAGGTCTGAGCCATAACTGACTCTATCATCTCTGAAGAGGCAAGTGAAGGCAGGGATATAGGCCAGAAGGGAGACTTCCGGGTTCTGCTCTGTAAGCTTCTGCCCATTTGAATTCTGTGTCATGAGATTATATTTGTATATTGATTGTGAAACAAGGCACACATATACAAAGCAAGAAGGCCTCTCAGCCCCCCTCATCTTTTGTTTTTATAAATTTTTTTTCAACGTTTTTTATTCATTTTTGGGACAGAGAGAGACAGAGCATGAACGGGGGAGGGGCAGAGAGAGAGGGAGACACAGAATCGGAAACAGGCTCCAGGCTCCGAGCCATCAGCCCAGAGCCTGACACAGGGCTCGAACTCACGGACCGCGAGATCGTGACCTGGCTGAAGTCGGACGCTCAACCGACTGCGCCACCCAGGCGCCCCTGTTTTTAAATTTTTTTAATGTTTATTTATTTTTTTTGGTTTTAAAAATCTTTATTTTTTTTAAAGTTAACACGTGCACACAAGGAAACTGAATAACACAAGAAGCAAAGAACAAAGTCATCCATAGTCACAAGCAGTTTACAGTTTGACTTCTAGGTCCCATGCGTGTATCTACACAACTAAGCATTTTAATGTAATGAAGATTGTACAGTTACGTGTCGTGCTTTTTTACACACCATGAATTTTACCATTTCCAAGTCCCCAAACCAGGAGTATTTTGATAACCAAGAATACACTACACCAACGCCATCTGAAAGAAAAAAAATGTAATCCAGCCTTTCTTGGCGACAAAAATGGCAACAGGCCTCTAGATAAAGATATTGGCAGAGATACAATTAAAATACTGCATTCCTTTCACGTTCAATTAAAAATGAGACAGAAAGTAACAGAGTACACAAAGGACTTTTGAGCGAGAGAGAGAGAGAGAGAGAGAGAGAGACAGAGTGCGAGTGGGGGAGGGGCACAGAGAGAAGGAGACACAGAATCCGGAGCGGGATCCAGCCTCTGAGTGGTCAGCGCAACACCCCGTCGCGGGGCTCGAACTCACAAAGTGCAAGATCGTGACCTGAGCTGAAGTCGGACGCTTAGCCGACTGAACCACCCAGGTGCCCCAGCCCACCTCATCTTATCAAAGAAACTTCTTATTTTGGAGTAATTTTAGGCTTCCCCAAAAAAGTTACAAAACAGTACAGAACGTTCTCTTACACCTGCCACCCAGTGCGTTTCCCCGAATGCTACCGTCTTAGGTTTCCATGGTACCATGAAGGGTGCTGGCCAGGTGTTTTGTTGAAGGCCCCTTCATTTGGGTCTGTCTGATGTCCTCTCATGACTAGATTAGGGCTATGTGTTCAGAAGAAAACCATAGAGGTGAGGTGCCCATGCTGGAGGCATGTGCTGTCCACATGACCTGACACTGGTCACTGACACTGATCACCTGGCCAAGGTTTCTCCATGGGAAAGTGTCCCCCGCCCATTCCACACTCCACTCCCTGGGAGCAAGTCACCGTGCGCGGTCTGTCCGAAAGAGGAGGGAGATTAAGCTCCTCCCCCAGGAGAAGGGAGTAGGTACCTATAATTTGGAGTTTTTCTCTAGGAAGATTTGTCTCTTCTCCCTCATGTATTTATTTATTCACTCATTTATTTATACAAGTATAAATACATTTATTTATACAAGTATGGACTCATGGATATTTATTTTAGAGTTTGGTATATAAACCAATACTGTGCTATTTATTATGTTGCCCAAATATTCTGTTTGTGTTCATCCGTTGGAGAAGCCCTGGATGGGGTGGGGGTGGGGGCAGTCTGATGGTGGATTGGAGGTTCCAACAGTGAGATGATGGATCATGAGTTACAGGTCCAGCTTGAGGTCTTCGGTTGGGAATGGTCTCTGGGAAGAAGGCCATGGCCTATAGGAAGCAGAAAGAACTGAGGCTGTGTGATTGTGTCAAAGGCTGCTGCCCATGTGGAAGTTGGTGACTGAGGGAGGACTTCAAGGAGGAGGAACGCAGACAAGAGGACCTGAATGTGCGGTTCCAAGGCACTTCTTATCTGTGAAATCTTGGGGAAATCAAGGCTGCAACGCCGTTGAGAAAGTGATGCACCGGAGACCTGGGACTTTCTCAAGGGTCATAGAACAAAGACTTTCGGGGATGTAGACTTTGTGTGATTTTGGGGGGAGGGGGACACAGGCATGTTGAAATCCCCAGGGCAAGGGGTAGAGAACAAAATGTGGTGTAAAAGAGATATAATCACAGGCTCTGATGTAAAATGGGAGTGTATCAGCCTTGTTCCTGTTAGTCAAGCTTGAGCAGGGAGTCCCAAAATGTACCCAAGTCTTGACTTCAAGGTTGAGCCTTATCTTCTGTCCTAGAAGGAGTCCATGGGGGCGTGGGAGGCCCTCTGTGGCTTTCTGGTGTCTTTAGCCTTTAGCTCCCTCACCCAGGGTCTCCCTTCTTCCATTTCTTGGTCTCCCATGTTGGGGTGTCGGGCCCACTCTGTTCATTCCAGCCCCATGAGTCCCAGAAAGGAGAGGGGGAGAGAAGGCTAGCTGGCCTTGGATCCTAGTAGCATACTTTCCTGGTAAAGGCCTTTCACAGCCAAGCTGGCCTCTCCCAGCATAGCTCCTGTGGGCATAAGCTGCTGGGGCTCTTTTCTGCATGGAGTCACATCGCCCAGTGCCCTTTCCATTCCCCTGACCTCCTTCTATGTATTTTTCTAGGAAGTGGGGCATGGGGTGAGGGAGCATCACCTGTCCATTCACCAATACTTGTTAGACATCCTATTGGAAGAATGAAAGACTCACAAATTAGGAGACAGAAAGACCAGCTCTCCAAAATCTTCTTGGCTAGTGGGCCTGTGTCTAGGTAGAGTCTATCTACAGATTTAAATGAAGCAATGTATATAAAATAAGTATCATTCTTACGTGAAGCCATTCAGAGTATCTTTTGATGACAGGAGAAGTCATGGGACTTCAGTTCTCATCAGAAGGCAAAATGGGTTGCAAATCCAGTGTGGAAGCTCAGATCTAGTCCAACCCTCGGGTTTGGGCAGGTGAGGAGACAGGCCTGGTATGGAGAGAGTCTTGGCCAAGGTCACACCCAATCCTCTGGAGGAGCCATTCCAGCTGACTGGAAGCTGTGGGCTTCTCCAGGACTTCTACCCATGTGGTCTGGCTGGTCAAGGCAAGAATAACTCACAATGGAAGAAGAGGTGAGTCAAAGACAGCCTCCAGAAGAAGGGAGCGCAGACGGCCTGACCACAGTCAGGCCCCCTGGATCAGCTTCCGACTCCCACACGCTATGGGAGAGCCTTCCTGGAAGCCAGAACCCTCTGGCCAGGAAATTTTTTTTTTTAATGCCAAAATGAACCATATGTGGATCCTGGGACTCAGACCATCAGAGAGGAAGAGGAGGAGGGATGAGAAATACCAAGAAGAGGCTGTGATGCAAAGGCACTGTCCACAGTACAGCTCCTGGAAACCACTAAGGTGATGGCATGTAAATGGGAAGATGCTCCTGAGCCCAGGAGGGGGCCTTAGTTTGACTCAGCCAGGCTTGGCTCCCTCCCCTGAACCAGTGCCCCACAGGAGGGAACCCAATCTGGCCACCCCCAGCTGAAGGGGCTTCCTCTGCCCAGCAGCCTTATTGCAAGAAGGAACAAGGAGAGCCTCGGGCTTCCATGAAGGTGGGAGGGACTAAAGGTCATCCTCTCCAGCAGGCCGCCATGAGCAGGGTCACAGGAAATATTCGTGGCCGATTCTGTTTCCAACAGGCACGGAGGTTATGCCAGGGCCGCATAGGACACAGGAGACACAGTCCCTGCCCTCAGGGAGTTGACCGTCTTTTTGAAGAGACAAGTCTGGTCTGGGTAGAGCGCAGTCTAGGGATCTGTCAGTGTGGATTGGAGCCCCACCTAGGCCATTAATGGAGTGTGGGTTAACATCTGCATAGGGGTCGTCAGTGTCTTCCTCTTGTTACAGATTAAGCAGAAGACCAAGGGAGATGCAAAAGATGTGTCAGGAAGACAGCTGAGGGTCTTGGTGACTGGAGGCACATGAGGGATGGAAGGGGGACGAAGACAAACCCCATGAGTAACATTCTAAATGGCCAGATCAGCACTGACACCAATCTGGTTGTGATGGGAAAGAGTCCTGCAGACATGGCTCCCTTGGGACGCACCCCACCAGGCCTAGGGCAGGTGTCCCGGTGTTCACGCTCACCTCTATTTTTCAGGCTATCGTCACCCCAAGGACACCTGCAGTCAGTGTCTGAGTGGGAGATCTGCTTGCTGGCCGAAGCCTGCAGGCCCTGGTGCTGCCTTTCCTCAGGAAGTTACCCTGAGGTTCAATCTGTCATGGAACCCGCAGCTTCGGCAGCAGGCCTGGAGCGGGGCATCTGCTGTGTCTCTTTCCTTCTGTCATGTCCCAGAGAGGAGGGGAAGACCGTGTTCAGGGTCTGTAGCACCTGCCCAGCCTCTCACGCATCTCCTCCTGACACCAAGAAGGCTGGCTTGGAAGACCCAAGGTGACTCCAGGATAGGCCCTCAGCCCCCAGACTTGGCCCAGAGATTCCTCTAGTGGCCTCAAAACAGCAATGCACAAGAAGCCCTGGAGGCCAGGAGCAGCAGGTGTGGGCAGAAATGCCTCCACGAACGCTTCCCAGTGGGCTTGATCTGATGTTGCTGCACTAGCCTTGGAACCCACCACGGCCCTGAAGAGATAATGCACAATAATCTGCACATAACGCACAATGCACGACTGAGACCTGAAGGGACCATAACTCATGTTTCTACCCAAGTCCATCCTTTTCTCTTTCAGTCTTCACTCTTTGGCTCTGGGCCTGCTGGCGGTTTGGGTAGAATTCTCTAACAATCGTAACCACGTCAATGATAACGGCCACTACTTATTAAACACCTGCCTGTAGGAACTGACTCCTGGTCTAAGTGCTTTACAGGCATTATTTCCAATCCTTATAAGAACCATGGGAAGGAGGTGGTATTTCTGCTTCACGGATGTGAAAATTGAAGTCAAAAGAAGTTAAGTAACTTGTGGGAGCTCGCACCATCAGCGGCTGAGCGGGGATGCTGAACCTAAGGTGATCTGACCCCAAATCCTTGATTTTTTTTTTCACTGAATCACACCGCCAATCTCAACCAAATCCCATGGTACAGATATTCTGACGCAGGACTCCCAAACCTTTTCCACATTATGGCACACGTAGGGAGTATCACATTAGTACGGTCCAGGGCAGGGAACAGGTGAGGCTGCCTGTTGAGGTGGGGGCATGCCTGGGGGCTCTGGCTACCCCACACCCAGGCAGCAGTGAGGGATAAGTGGACCAAGACCTCTGCACTGTGTGACCCATCCCCACACCCCTCTCTGGAGACTCTGCCCTAAATTATTGATTCAGGCAGTGGTTTCCAACTTTGGCTAGTCATTAGAATCACCTGGGAGCTTTAAAAACGTTATGTAGGTCATCCATACTGTCTGGGATTGGGTCCCGGGTGCAGGTATTTTCGAGAAAGCATTAGCTGCCTGCTGTTCTTGCCGATGCCTCATCCACATTACACTCCACCCCACCGCCCGCCCTCATCCAGCCTCATGTTCCATCCAATTCCCAGGCACTGCGTGCCTTCTAAACGCAAAGACCGTGTGCGTCTTGCTCACCCCTGGACACTGTGCCCAGCGTAGGGTCCCATGCCATAGGTGCTCAATGGATTTTTTTTAATGGATAAATGTCGAATGCCTTGGAAAGGTCTCAGGCAAGACTCTCACATTTTTCTGATTGCATGGCAACTTTCTACACAGACAGTGACTCATGTCACAGAGGCGAACATCTGTTGAATTAACTTTTCTTTCTTCGCATTTACAATTTGAAACATCAGCTGTGCTTCAACACAGAGGTCTCCGCACTGACTGCATATGATAATCGTGTGAGTATCTAAGCGTACGACCCCAGACCAACTGTTTCCTTCAGTTCAGAAACATGAGTTCTTGCCCTCTTCAGGCTCCTGAAAGAAAGTACTTAATTGAGACCCAAATAAAGTAGAGGGGTTGATGGTAGCCTGGCGACAGTCATAGTGTTTTTCACTTACTTGGGCGGAGAGCAGAGAGGAACCAAAGCAGGGGGGTGGGGGGATGTAAAATATACGACATGGAAAAAAAAGGGAGAGCAAGAGACCTACCATCCCTGTTCAACGGGTCAGCTCTTGGTCTCAGATGGGATAGAAGGTGAAAAAAAACCCCAAAAAACAAAAAACCACCAGGCTCAGATGGGGTCCAATCTGTCGATGAGAAGCTAGCAGTCTCCAAGGCCAACTGACTAACTGGGTTGAATTGTGTGGAGGTTCTGGGGAGCAAGAAGCTCTGTCTGCTGAAGAGGCTGTGGAAAAGGTAGGGTTTAAGCTGAGATGTCTGCTTCTAGCAATGTGGTAGACTAGGCGTCCACACTACCCATCCTGCCCAAAACAACTAAAAATGCGGGGGGAAAATATTTTTACTGCCTTTATTACTTTTTAATGTTTATGTATTTATTTTGAGAGAGAGTGAGGGAGGGGCAGAGAGCGAGGGAGAGAGAGAATCCCAAGCAGGCTCCAT
The DNA here is from genome assembly GCF_028749965.1 of Puma concolor. NCBI lineage: Eukaryota > Metazoa > Chordata > Mammalia > Carnivora > Felidae > Puma > Puma concolor. The sequence continues at coordinate 43,461,732 of NC_141671.1, read as the reverse complement.
GCTGTCAGAGCAGAGCCTGATGCCGGGCTTGATCCCACGTACTGTGAGAACATGACCTGAGCTGAAACCAAGGGTCAGACACTCAGCCAACTGAGCCACTCAGGTGCCCCTACTGTCTTTAAATGCCTTAGGGGCGCCTGGGTGGCGCAGTCGGTTGAGCGTCCAACTTCAGCCAGGTCACGATCTCGCGGTCCGTGAGTTCGAGCCCGGCGTCAGGCTCTGGGCTGATGGCTCGGAGCCTGGAGCCTGTTTCCAATTCTGTGTCTCCCTCTCTCTCTGCCCCTCCCTCGTTCATGCTCTGTCTCTCTCTGTCCCAAAAATAAATACAAACGTTGAAAAAAAAAATTTTAATGCCTCCACAAGTTGTCAAGGAAGTATGGAATGTACTGGCCAAAAAAATAAATGAGGGCAGAACTCACGTGAGAAGAGCACTCAAGCCAGCATTTGAAGGATTTCTTTGAAGGAATTTTCTGGATCTTGTGAACTTGAAAATTGATATGTTTGGAGCCTTGTGAGGGTCTGTGGGCAGGAGACCGAGCCTAGGTGTGCCCAAGATGGACAGTCCCACAGGAAACGTCCCATAACGTTAGGACCTCCGAGAGCCACACCCGCAGTATAAGGAAGGACTGAAAATAAAACCAACCTCTTCCCAGATTTGGGGAGCAAGTTACACTTCCAAGGGAAAGCCCTTATTTTGCATCTTGGCACTGGAGTGAAGAGGGGAATATCTCTCCTGGGAACTTCAAACGAGACTTCTTGTATATCTGTAGCTTAAATTCACTCTACATGGGTCATGAAAAAAATTCACTCTACATGGGTCTGAAAAAAAAAACCAGGCAGAAACTTTAAAGGGATCACAGACTAGAGGATTAGCAGGCACCCAAAGAAGCAAACAGAAATCTTCTCTGAAGGAATCCACCTTTCCCTAGGCCTTGAAGAATTTCCAGCAATTTCTAAGGAAGATGAGAAGCTCACAGCTAAAAATCACCACAAGTATAAGGAAACAAGGCACAAAAAGCAAGAGCCAGCAGAAATGACAGCAGAATCAACAAATGGAAATGGACCTTTAAAATATGAGTACAGGGGGCGCCTGGGTGGCTCAGTCGGTTGAGTGTCCGACTTCGGCTCAGGTCATGATCTCGCAGTCTGTGAGTTCGAGCCCCACGTCCGGCTCTGTGCTGACAGCTCAGAGCCTGGAGCCTGCTTCGGATTCTGTGTCTTCCTCTCTCTCTGCCCCTCCCCTGCTCATGCTCTGTCTCTCTCTGTGTCAAAAATAAATAAACATTAAAAAAATAATAATAAAATAAAATATGAGTACAGGATAAGCAGATTTGTGAAGGAATAAAACAGAACTTCTAGAAAATAAGGAAATAAAACAGAAATTTAAAACTCAATGGATACATTTAATAGCAGGCCATGTACCACACAAAGAGAGACTTTGAGAACTGGAGGATAGTGTTGGAGAAATTACCCAGAATGTAGCCCAGAGAGATAAAGAGGTGAAAATATAAGAGAGATGAAAAGCCGTAGAGGATAGAGTGAAAGGCTCTGAGAGCTGTCTAACAGTGTTTCAGAAGGTGAGGAAACAGGGCAGAGGCAACCTGAAGGTATCAGAGAGGAGAATGTCCCAGAACTTTTGACTGACACCAGGCCACGGATTCAGAATTGGAGCTGAGTCGTGACCATAGAAAGGATGGGATTTACATGCAGGTGGGGCATGTGAGAAGCAGTGTGACCTGGGAGTATGCCGATGGGGCCGGCGCCCTGGGCACTAGCCTCCTGGGACTGACAGGATGGTCAGAGACTGGAGAAGCACAGAGCTGTGCCAGCCCTCCTGGTCAAGGGTCCGTGGGAAAACATACCTTCTTCCCGGATGAAATAGCAAGAACAGCAGGGCAGTTCTGTTTTGTCATTTGGGGGCAAGATCCTTCTGAGGAAGGGAGAGAAGAGATAGTATATACCCATTGAATGGATTAGGGAATTGAAGCACAGAGAACAGAAGTTCTTTTTTTTTTTTTTTTTTTTAGATTTTATTTTATTTTATTTTGATACAGAGAGGCAGAGAGACAGGGAGGGAGAGAGAATTCCAAGCAGGCTCCACACTGACAGTGCAGAGCCCAATGCAGGGCTCGAACTCACAGACCATGAGATCATGACCTGAGCCAAAACCAAGAGCCAGACACTCAACTGACTGAGTCACCCCGACACCCCCGGAGAACAGAAGTTCTAAAAGAAGTGAAGGGGCAGTGTTGGGATCAGAGCTCTTTCTGTTGATCCTAGGGGGCAGGCACCTCTGGATAACTAACACAGATACTCTGGTGCCCCAGGTGCTTGGCATACCGGCCTCAGCAATGGTCGGAGCCACCGGCATCATTTTCAGCCCTGAGGGGGTTTTCAAAAGTAGAAACAAACCACAAAGGACGTTGTTGTGCAACAGCCTCTCCTGGGCCCAGGCCTGATGCCTTCCCGGATGAGCCAAGTCCTAATTACCCATGACCCATCTATACCTGATGACTTAGGCCCGGCCGATGCAATGTCGTGACATCTGTGTGAGTGACGTACACATGAGCTGGACTTCAGTGAGACGGCATATATTTGGGTACATTTATCAATAACGGTGAATGTTACTATCAAACCTATTTCTTGTATTCCCATATTATGATTGAATTAAACAGCCAGAGGATTCTATTTGCCTGTAATTAGACATGGTTGCTTTTGGCTTAAGGGTTTGAAAAAGGACTTAGAAAACTTGTAGAATTTTGAATAAAAGGAGCAAGAATGTCAAAAGAAAGAGCAAAAATGCCTAAGGGAATAATGGAAGGGGGTTCGAGTTTCACTTTCTTTAGATTCCTATTTGACGATAAATCTCAGCTGGGGCAGGCTAGCCTTCTTCTGGGTCTCAAAGATATTCTTCCTGTTTTACCACATCCTGGATTTTCTTGATGCACCGTGCTAAATTTGACTCAGGAGTTTGAGAGCAAAGATGATGGGACCCTGGCACAAAGAGGCGATGCTTGTGTGTGTACATAATAGAGAATCAACAGTGTGGTTAGCCAGACGGCTAGACCCACAGTGTGTCTGAATCTAAGGGATGGGACCCCAGTGCCACGGCCGTGACTGCTGACAGTTCAAAAATGTGTCACAGGCCAAATGATGATGGGAAATTCCAGTCCACACATTTGAAGAGCAGGCACAGTGGGTGGTCCAAAGGGATCCAGCAAGAACATGACAGTGGGAAAACAAGTGAAGGAAAAATTAGATTCAATAAAGGGGGAAAAATTCCAAATGGTGAGTTTCGTTCTATTTGGCTGCAGGATAACCCCTCCAGGGAACATGGTGGAACTTGAGTCATTTAAGCCTTGGCTGGGAAAAGTCGTGGAGGATGTATTATAGACAAAGCTGGAGTTTGGATTAGTCTGGTGGTGGGCACAGGAGACCCAATGGGCGATTTCAGTCGGCATTGCTCTGATTCACCGGACGTGCCCCCCGCTGTCCGAGTCTGCTGAGGGCTGGCCGTGCCGGACACAGTGAATGGACGTGTGTGTAAAGGAAGGTGTTTTCCAAGTCATCACTGCCTCGTTTCCTTGGACTGACTGGGACGTTTGGAAAGTTAGCATGTTCCCTCTCATAATAAATTTCACATCTCTTGCAGAGAGTTTGTTTCACGGGGAAAAAAATACAAGCAGGCGAAGGATATTCCGTTTGAATTTAAAGGAAATGATCTTTTTAATTAGAAGGCTGCCACACATTTCAGGTTTTCCAATAGTGCTCGAGCTCTCTGCCATCATATGTGCATGTGCTTTTTTTAATAAAAGCACGCTACTATTAATTATTTGTTTTTCCTAGAAAGTTCTGGTTAAGGTGTGACTTCTGTGAAATCAGAGCCTTGCGTGTCATCCAGGTGATCGATACTTGGTTAAATGGTTTGCTCTGTGGGGCTTGGTTCATGGGGTTATTTGAAGCCAGGAACCACCACTATAAACTTGATATAAACCAAGATTTTACACTGAGTATTATCGATCCCTGGCGCAATGTTGGGTAAACAGAGTCTTCAATAATTGCACATTGACTGATTTGGCAAGCTGCCTAAAGTAATAACTCCTCCAGGGTATCTGCAGGGAGCAAACCAATGGGTAATTAAACCCAAGCAGCTTTTTCTTTCTTTCTTTTTTTTTTTTTTTTTTGGTAAGTTTATTTATTCATTTTGAGAGAGACAAGAGATAGTGCGAGTGGGGGAGGGGCACAGAGAGAGGGAGAAAGAGAGAATCCCAAGCAGGCTCCTCACTGCCAACGCAGAACCCAACATGGGGCTCAAACCCACGAACCGTGAGATCATGACCTGAGCGCAAATTCCTGACACACAGAAACTGTGAGAGATAACAAATGACTGGTGTCGTTTCAAGCCACAAAGCTTCAGGGCAAAGTGTTGAGAGCAATAGATACCTAACACAGGGACGTTCCATCCTCTCCTCTCCAAGGAGCCCCTGAGGACTCAGCATCAGTCATATGGCAGCCCCCAGTGCATTTTGGGAAGTGTTTCCATGACCAGAACCCACATGCTATGGTTTTCCCGAAACAGACTTCGGAATCCAAGGAGCGGGAGGCTCGTCACTTCGCTACCAATTGTGGGCAAGCAAATCCTGTCGGTTCCTTGGGACCTAGGTTTCACCTACTGTCAATAGAAGAGGCTTTCTCCGATCTGTGTTATTTCCCAGGAGTATAAATTATACAACCTGGAGGTTGGTGAAGTGTTTTGAACTCCTCAGAAGGCCCTGTTTCAATTCAAGTAGTGTCACGATGCATCTTCCACGTAAATGGCCCACGTGGTGGGAGGTGACGTGGGAGGAAAGACAGGGCTGTGGCTCCTCTGGTCTTGCCCCCTCCGGCGCTTGGCCACTCACCCGACTGGTCACTGCTCTGAGCAGCACCTTGTGTGTAGAATATGGGTGGATTGGCCAACATGTTCTTGATTCTTTTCCAGCTGCGGGATGCTACGAGCAAGAACAAAAAGAAGAAAAGCTAGGCTCACTGCCTTCAGTGAGGGAGCAGACCCCCCCCCCCCCCCGCCTAGTTCAAACACTAGAGGACAACAGGCTATTAATGTTAAATGGGGTGGTGCATTAGGGGTGCCTGGGTGGCTCAGTCGGTTAAGCGTCTGATCAGTTAAGCTCGGTCAAGCTCAGGTCATGATGTCACAGTTCACAAATTCCAGCCCCGCCTTGGGCTCTGTGTTGACAGCTCAGAGCCTAGAGGCTGCTTCGGATTGTGTGTCTCTCTCTCTCTGCCCTTCCCCCACTTGCACTGTCTCAAAAATAAATAAACATTAAAAAACAATTTTTTAATGGGGTGGTGCATTTAAAGACGGGCACCTCCACAGAATCTAAGGGCCCAGAGAGAATTGTAGAGAGGTCACGTCTTCAGCTGCTCTTGAAGGACGGTGCTATGGACTGAATGCTTGTGTCCCCCCCCACCCCAAATTCAAATGTTGAAGCCTAATCCCCAGTGTGGTGGTGGTAGGAGGTGGGGCCTTTGGCAGATGATCACCCGTCGTGAATGGGTCGGTGCCCTTTTAAGAAGAGAGATGATCTCACTGGGTGTTGTATGGAAACCAATTTGACAATAAATTTCATATTAAAAAGAAGAAGAAGAAGAAGAGAGATGGTCTCTCTCTCCATCATGTGAGGATGTAAGAAGAAGATGGCCATCCGCAAACTGGGAAGAAGGCCCTCCCCGAGACCGATCTGCCAGCACCCTGACCTTGGACCTCCCGGCCTCCAGAACTATGGGAAGTAAGTGCCTGTTGTTTATGCCACCCGGTCAGTGGTAGCTTGTTAGGGCAGCCCCAGATGACTGAGACAGCGTGACAGTTACAATTCTTAGTTGCAAACAACAGAATCCATTCTTGTTCGTTTAAGGGGGACAAGGGGGGGAGTTTAGTCAAGACCATCAAAGAGTGCACAGACGTCCAGGAGAGCCGGACTCTGAAGCCTTTCGCCGTAAAGCGCCCAACCACACGAAGGGGTTTCTTAGAGAGGACCCCACGGCCACTCGGCACATAGGACCCTCAGCAGCAGAAACCAGAAGCTCAATCCCTCCTCTGCCCTCAGGAATCAAATCTCTGCCACTCTGTGTTGCCCCCCTGGGGGCCTCAAACCAAGTCTCACGTGGACACGTCACATACAGAGCGTGGCACGGGCGTCTAGAGATGCGAGGGTCCTGGCTTCTCCCTTCGGGACGCGGGATTTGGGGTTCAAGAGTTATCCCGAGTGTCAGGAGGATATGCAGAGATGTGCCCCCAGGTGACCAATGCCCCCCAAAGATGGGAAGCGTGTGAACAGCGGAGGATGGAGGGGGGAGCAGCACGAGAGAGGGGCCGAGGCGTCCCCGCGGGTGCAGAAAGCAGGCTGAGTGGCCGAGGGCGCTGCTCGGAGGGGGGAGCCAGGCCGCCGAGCCGCCAGCCCTGCATCTCCAGATGCCTGTCGCCTGGCTGTCTGCGCCCCTTCCCCTGGCTTGCTCCAGTCCCGCTCGGTCATTTGGAAGCGGCCGTGCTTTCCCGAGCTGGCGTTTCGCCGGTTGGCAAGGAGCACCCGCTCTCTCTCAACGGCTGTCCGTCTTCTCGTCTCCCCCTTTCCAACAGGGTGAATGCATTTCTCCTCGGCTGCGCACGCCAACATACCTCGAATTTGCTGGCAGCTGGCGCTTCTCATGTGTTGGTTTTGGCACCTCTAACAGTTTGTCCTATTTCTCTTCCATCTGGGCTAGAAACATGCCAACCAGGATTTCTCTGGATTTTTTTTTTTTTTTCTTAACCCTGGGCTGCGACCCAAGGGAGTATGTCCCTAGACCCTCTGAGTCTCAAGCCCCATCACCGCCTCATGCCTCCCTCCCCGGCACCCGCCCCCCAACACCTCTCACCGGGCAGCATGGCACTGGGTCCCTGAGGTGTAGTCCCGACTTGCGGTAACCCCTCAAACTTAGCGTTCAGAGGCCAGGTTATTGCAAAGGGACATTTGAGCTTCCACTGGAAATTGGTAATATATATTCTTGGCAGCATTAAGGACAGGCTGTGAAAATTCTTTCAGTGGGACTTCTTTTGAGAAGTTGTTCGTGTTTAGCCTACTCACAGACAGCGGAGGTCGGCGGGCACTGGGAAATGGGAACACCGGGCTGGAACTGGAACGGGGCGTTTTGGCGTCCGTGTGTCCGGAGAACATCAGTGACCAGCGCCTGGCAGGTGTTCAGGGATAATCTGCCGCAGAGATGACCGGATAAAATGTAGGAGCAAGCAATACGTGGTAACATTCCGCTTCACTCTTTCAGACGCATTCATCAGCAAGTGACAATCCTGAGTCCCACCGAGTCTACCCCCTTAGCCTTCCGGGGCCGTGGCCACCCCTCCCCCCCCAACAGAAAAAGGACGTTGGTAGAAAAGCTGCAAGAAATCCAAAGAGCGTCTGAAATCTGGTGAATAGTAATGTATCAATGTTAACCTCCTACTATCGACACATATTAGCTACCATATGTATGTAAGATGTTGACAGTAGGAGAAACCGGGTGAGGGGTACCCTGAACTTGGCAACTTTTCTCTGAATCTCAAAATACTCCTACAACAAAAAGGTATGTTTAAAAGCAAATCTAACCATATCCTTCTGGTGCTTAAAAGTAGGGCGACCAGCTCTCCCAGTCCGCCCAGGCTGGGGGCAGATTCTGGGATGCAGGATTTCACTGTTGCAAGAAAGACCCCAGGCAAACAGGGACTGTTGGTCCCTCTAAACCCTCTGCTGGCTCCTTATCAGGTAGAGATCAAGTCCAAATCCTTCAGGCTGGCTAAACTAGGCTTTCCGTGGCCTACACCTGACCCGTGCCTGTAATCACAGAACTCACTGTGATCCCGCACCCTGCCCACCACCCTGGACTCTGCTGGGTGCACTCCCCCAGGAGCCTAGCTTCCTCTCCACCTGTGCCTTGGCTGATACTGTCTTCTTAGCTGGGAGGGCTTTCTCATCCCCCACGTTCCCCCTGGCCAACACCAGTGTCCCGTTTCTGGTGCAACCCCCCAATAAAACCTTTCTCTACCCAAAGGGTTTAAAAACCTATGTCCACACAAAAACCTGCACACGGGTATTTACAGCAGCTTTATTCACAGTTGTCAACACTTGGAAGCAACCAAGACGTCCTTCAGCAGGTGAGTGAGCCAATAAATAATGATCTATCCAGTAGGTGGAATATCATTCAGCACTTAAAAATGAGCCATCAAGCCATGAAAAGGTGTGGAGGAAACTTAAATGCATGTTACTAAGTGAAAGAAACCAATCTGAAAAAGGCTGCAGACTGTACGATCCCAACTACAGGCTTATTCTGGAAAAGGCGAAACTACGAAGACAGTAAAAGGATCAGTGGTTGTCAGGGGTTGGAGGGAGGAGCGGGATGAACAGAGGGAGCACAGAGGATTTTTAAGGCAGTGAAACTATTGTATATAGTACACTATGATGGTGGATACGTGTCATGATACATTTGTCAAAACCCATAGAATATACAACACCAAGAATGAGTTCATGTAAACTGTGGACCTCGGGTGGGTAAGACCGATGTGTCACTGGAGCATCATCCATTGCAACCAGTGTGCCCTCTGATGCAGGAAGTTGGCAATAGAAGACGCTGTGCGTGTGTAAAGGCAGGTGATATACGGAAAATATCTGTATCTTCCCCTCAGCTTTGCTGTGAACTGAAAACTGCTCTAGAAAATAAAGTCTATTTTTTATTATTTTTTTAATGTTTATTCATTTTTGATAGAGAGAGACACACACAGCACGACAGGAGAAGGGCAGAGAGAAAGGGAGACACAGAATCCGAAACAGGCTCCAGTCTCCGAGTTGTCAGCACAGAGCCTGATGCGGGGCTTGAACCCACAAACCTTGAGATCATGACCTAAGCCGAAGTCAGATGCTTAACCGACCCAGCCACCCAGGTGCCCCCTTTTTAATTTTTTTTTTTTAACATTTATTCACTTTTAAGAGACAGAGAGAGAGAGAAAGAGAGAGCATGAGTGGGGGAGGGGCAGAGAGAGAAGGAGACACAGACTCTGAAGCAGGCTCCAGGCTCTGAGCTGTCAGCACAGAGCCTGACACAGGGCTCGAACCCACGGACCGCGAGATCATGACCCGAGCCGAAGTCAGACGATTAACCTACTGAGCCACCCAGGGGCCCAGGTCTATTTTTTAAAAAAGAACAACAGTGCCTCTCTCCACACATCTGTCCCACTCCCTCCCATAGACTTGGCCCTGCCTTGTCTGCTTCCTCCGCCCCTACACTCATCTGTGGAGCCTCTATAGCAATGTATCAAACCTCTGGCTTCCACACCTGTTTGCTCCCACTCCACCAGAAGCCTGGACCACAGGGATCACATCATATTCGTTCCTACATTCGCAGAGCCCGGAGCACTTTTTGGCTCCTGGTAATTTCATATAACTGTTGGCTGAGTCAGTATTATTGATTATCTCCCTCCTGAATGTCTATATTCTCCATCTCTGGTGCTTTGTTGCCTCCAGCCTATACAGAAGTCAAAAGAAATCTTCTCTTCCTCTGACGTCCTAGGTAGTTATTGCCTCCCACAACTGCCCACCCCGGTGGGCCCACTGCAGCCAGACATGGCCCAGTGGGAAGGAGCGCTAAAGAGCACAGAGGAAAGAGGGAGCCTGGGGGGCTGCTGGCAAGAGGGTGCACGGTTCAAACATTATTGCTTCCAGGTGGGAGAGCCACTTGAAACTCTTCTCCCAAAATGAAAACTGTACATTCAACACCCCATATGGCCCTCAATGATGCATTTTTGCCTGTATCCACAGGCAAATGGAGTTCAAGGCAATAAAACGGGAAGGACAGATATACCCAGGTCCACGTTAAATGAACTCCCAGCCTAACCTGAAGATGCTGAAGGAAAACTCGGGCCCTCAGGGGTAGGGATGCGAGGTCCAGTCCCCAGAGAGTGCTGGACACCTCCCCATCGCTGGGGCTGGCACAAAGCTCTGTTGCCATCTTGTGGTGAGCAGAGGTGGGCCTCAGAGGTCTCCATGGCTTCTCCGGACTTTTCTCCAGTTACACGCTCCCAGAGGAGCTCACACGCGTCTCTGGAAATGCAGTCCCGCCCTCGGGCTTCAACTGCCCAACACCTCCCCCGAACCCAGGCCCTGGACCAGGCTCCGCTGGAGACCCGCAGGGTGGCCGGAGGCAGCTCCTCTCTGGGGCCCTAGGCTTCCCTCTGGAAAGCTTCAGATCGTCCTGGATCACAAGCCCCCATGACGCTGTTCACGCCAGGCACTGTGGGAAATGCAGAAAGCGTACAGTAGTCCGGCTTCTCCCCTCAAAGTCAGGGCCCTGCGGTTCTGCGGCTCTCCCTCTGAGCAGCTCCCACAGGCAGTGCCTCCCAGGAAGGAAGGAAGAGGAAGCAGTCTTTCCAGTGCTTGCCGTCCGCGCCCAAAGGTGGAATACAACCTCTCTGCATGTGGGGTGGCCGGAGGGACAGAGCCGACGACACCTGAGACACAGGGACCTAAGCATGTGTGCACGTCTACACGCGCACGTGAATCCGTATATGTGTGTGTACACGCCTGCGTGTCTGTGCAGACAGAGCAGCTCCCGGCCTGCTGGCATCTGGGAGACAGAAATGCGGGCTTCTGTGCCATGAAAATCAAGGCTGCGCCCACAGAAACGATCAAATCCCATTTAGCAGGGGCGGCCCCAGGACCGGAAGCCACAGCCTTCTCGACCGTGACTTCAGCTCTGGCGGAGACTTAAACCACCTGTGACAACCATTCCAGTGTCCTACTGCAAGGCGCGGAAGGCCACCTGAGGCCCCACACCAGACCCTGCTCCTCGCTCCCACCCTGGAATACCCACCCCTCTTCATTCCCTGTCCCCAGGGCAGCGTGTCCTGGGTCGCAGCCAGCAGGCTCCCTCCCTGTCCCGGTCCACGCCCTCAGGCTCATGGCCAGGTTTGGAGGGACTGGCCTTGATCAGCCATGCCCAGGCTGTTGGAGGGACGTGGGTTCCCACTTGTGATCCAATCCCACCACGCTTTCTATCCAGGAGGCACAGCCCCCAGTGCGTTAAGTGGGCACTGACTGACAACTCTGGAGAAGTTTGTTTTTTATACTTTCCAGAGGGAATGTTGCCAAGACCAGCCAAGGTTGGGTGGGCCCCGGGTGACGGGGAGAGAGTACCAAGGGGCTAGGTGGTTACCATTCCACGCTGGGGGAAATCAGGCCCCAATCTGGGCCGCGAAGCAGGTCTCTAGGAGCACTGGAATTAATATCTGAAGCTTCTGTATCCGTGGCAAAGGATGTTAAGGAAGTAATATTGTGTCCATTTTACAGGGGAGAACACTGAGGCATAAAATTGTTCATCTGTGAAGTTGGTGGCTCCAGTAGTAATACATATACATATATTTTACACACAGATATACTGTCTATATCTATTTCACATTCTTACTTTCCCAATATCTTTCTTGATTCTGGAAGGCTATGTGAGGCAGAAAGACCAGACTTCCAGTCTCTCAGCCTGTAGAGCTCTGTTAAAACAGGGCTTCTACATTCCTGGCTGGGAACACTGTTGGTTGCTGAACTGCTTTCCTTTCTAACTCATTCTCCCCTTGCCTTCCTTGCAAAGTCTGCTCCTCCCCATCCCCCCCCCCCCCCCCGCCTCTGTAATATCAGGGAACCTGATCCCACCAGTGAAGGTGACTCAAATCTCCTTGCTTGTGTTGGGCTCAGAGCTCTGGGTTAGGCCAATCAGCCCAGGATGTCAGACTAGTGACTGCTATTAATCCAGGGGGTGGCTTAAATTAACCAGTTCAGAGGAAAGATCTCCCTTTCTCCCTGGACTTGACCAAAGAGGCAAGTGTGAAAGCTGCTGCTGGCAGCCATCTTTTAGCCGTGAGGAAGTCAGACTAAGGAAAAGAATTAGAAGAAGGAAGAGCAGGTGGGATTATAGGAAAACAGAGTTAACGCCTTGATCATACCCTACCTGAAGCCCCTGACCCTGGGCTACTTATTAGCTTGTATAGTAAACTCCTTATTGTTTAAACCAGTTTGCATTGACTTTTCTTTTCTTATATCTCTTCTTACTAAATGGGCATGTCTGGACAGACACACATTCCTTCACTTTAGCCCTTAGACTTCTTGCCTTCCTCTGATCCCTGTCAGAGCCAAGTCAGCACAAATTGAAAGGGCCAGCACAGACTAAATGCGTCTTCTGGACACCACAAATGTCTCTGTGGTATCTCAAAATTCTAAAAACTGTGCAGGGAGCTGTGGCCTCGCTCAGTCCTGCTTCCCATTAGGATAAACACATCCCTCCGTGTAGCAACTCGTGCACAGCTCCAGAAATAGCCTGCCCACCAGAGAAAATGCACTTTATTTGACAGGCTTCCACAGCCATATCATTATCATATAATCTCTTTTATCCACCCCTTTCCCCCGACTGGAACTCAAATTGCATCTTTAAAATGTCTAAACAGCAGTTCGGTGATCTTCAGTGATGCTATACTTGATACTGAGCTGGGAAAATCAATGTCAAAAGCCCAACTTCAGAGAAGTCTGGGCAAAGGGTGGGGAGGTTTTACATTCAAGTATTTTCCTGTGGAGAAAAAAAAAAAAAGGTGGGTTCGTAAAAATTGACAATCGACTAAGTTTCAACGTCCGAAAGTCCCGTTTTCAACTTCTGAATCAATGACGCCCACCCCACAGACCTCACCTGAACACCCGTACGTGATTTTCCACCCTCGTTACTGGGTGGTGACTCTTACTCCTGGATTCTTTCTCACAGGGCTGGCACAACCATATGTGGGTGTGGATAACCCAGGGCTCCAGGAGAAATCAGGCAAGATGTAAAGAGACCCCAGCAACATATAATGACCGCATCTAAAAATGCCAGCTGGTAAGGGACAGACAGCACCAGAACTATTCCCATGGGGGGCTGCTCAGGGCGGTCAAAGATAGTGTCAGACTAGACCAGAGAAAGCTTTCCAGAAGAAAGTGAAGACATCTGGGCCAGCTATTTGGGAGACTGGGAGCAGGCAGGAATTGGCCTCCCGCGTCAGGCCCACCTCTTCCTGCCTCAGTGCCCCGCCTGGGTGGAGCTATAACTCTTCCCTCTTCTCCTTTCTGAAAACCTTCTCCAGGTCCTTCCTGGACCCCAGTGACAGGCTCCAGCTCCAAGTGCTGAGGGGACAGCCAGGGAGGCAGCCAGGGTGTAGGAGGGTGGGGCAGCTTCCCAAAAGGGAATAAAGCCATCTTTCTGCCAGGTCTATTACAGCGGCAGACTGGAGGGCTCTGTGGGAGAGGGCAGCACGGGGCCTCTAACCCCTTAAGCACCCACCTCAGACCAGCCACTGTGCGCACGTGACCTTCTCAGCACCTCACGAGAATGGCACATCACGGGCATCTCTGGCCCCAGTTTATAGATGAGAAAACTGAGGTTGAGAGAGGTCAAGGAACGTTCCCGGGATCGCACTGGTTATAAAGTGGCCACTGGGATTCAAATCTACGTCTTTTTGCCACTCAAGGCCTGGCTTGTTCCCTACTCTGCTCGGCTACTTTGGAGACGTGGGCTCCGACCTGCTTTACTGCCTCTTGAACTGACCTGAGAAAGCACAAAACCGCTCGCTTTGCTGGAGGCCACACTATGCAGGCCTGGACAGGGGCTGGTAGTTGCAGGACTAAAAAAAATCAATCTTTTTCTGTTCCTGCAAGTTGCTCCCAATCAATGCTGGGCAGCACTGGCCATCTCAAGAGAAAGGGCAATGTGGAACTTTCAGGAAGTCCACTGGGTGGTCAGCTCACAGGGGCTTGCTTGTTAGGGCATGCCAGATTTTCACATTCCTCTCCCGTCATGGTTTTTGTGGCACCCAGGACTTCTGCCACACCCACCACGTTTCTCCTTCTTCGGCTCTTCTTCCCTGGACGCCCACCCCCCCAGGACGGACACACACACATACACAGAGACACATGCACGCACGCGCACACACACACAACAACCAATTTCTCCTGAGGCCAAAATACACGAGCTTATGCGATCGTGTTATCTTCTAGATTTCTGGAGTATTTCAACAAAAGAGATCCTTAACCCTACACTTCTGGTTGAGGAAAATTTCAACGATCAATATCAAGTAACAGAAGTAGAGCAGATCTGTTTCTGATGAAGAAGGTTTGGGGAAAGGCGGCTTTTCCACGTGCAGGTGTGTTTCCGGGCAGTTTCCATTTGTGCGCGCTGTGGGGGGGCGGGGGGGAGGGCACGCTGCAGGGACCCTCACACAGCTCCGTGTGCCTCCGTGTGTGCGCTGAGAGATCCAGAAGCCCCAGAGCCCCTAGTCCGGTCAGGTTCAGGCGGCAGAAAATCTACGTTTAATTGCAAATGTTGTAAAACTAATCACACCGACGCGCAGGCTAGCGTTGGAACTATGTGCCCTTGACTTGGTGCCTGAGTGTGGGGCATCTTTCTGCTGAAATGCTTACCGAGCCGTAAACTAGAAGTCAAAATTTCTTCAAGAACATGTCTTCTCTCGTTAGGATGAGTTTTTCTTCTGAGGGTGTTCCCAGGCTTTTCTGGGAAAAGGAGATGGTGGGGGGGGGGGGAGGGACGGGGGAGGGGGCACATGGGGAATTTGCAGGCTGAAGGAGCCGGCCAGGGAGGCTGACTTAGATCTATCTTAAAGATGTCTTTGTTTTTAATTATATGTGTCTTGGGCTAGAGCAAAATCAGCTTCTCTCCTTCTCTCTACCTCCCAGACGGTGGCCTTTTCCTCATTTGAAGATTATTTATTGCTTCTCGACCACCTTTCATGCTGTTAAATGATTCTCCATGCTCAGGGAGGAAAACAGCCCAGCAGGATTTTATTTTATGTCCCCGAGTGCCGACTGGTCCTCCCTCCTCGTCCCAGAGAGCATTTGAGGCTGGATGTCTGCACCGCTCTCTCCTTTCCTGGGCCAGCTCTGGGTCCTCAGCCCAGCCAGGGACAGGCCCCCGAGTCCCATAGTCACCAGAGGGTTGCCTCTGGGCCTGCATGGCTGTATTTTCAAAAGACGGAAGAAAGCAAACAGCTTCTAGAAGCTTGCTGAGAAGGAGCTCAGTCTGAAATGCTTCTCGTCCAGCTCCTCCACCCCCCAGTATGTGGGCATCTCTCCTGGACTTGAAAATGCAGATTTAGTCAGAGTGGGTTGATGCCAAGCCCCCTGGCCCCCCACCTGGGTCCAAGATAAATTCACACCTCCTCACTTCTGTCCTATTAATCAGTCAGTCTGAGGAAAAACAAGCCAGCCGAGCCCAGCCAGTTGGATGAGCCACAAAATACATGTTTTCAGATATTTTTAAATTAATTTTATTTCCTGCTCATATTTTTAATTTCACTTCCGTTACCAGAATGCAACTGTTCTGTACCACCCTGTAAGGAAAACTGCAAATTCTACAGTTAGACTCTCCCCCTGCTCCCGACCCCAGACTCTGCACTTGTCTCCCACCTAGGTGGTGACAGTGGGGAGGGTAGACCCCAGTCCCTTCCTCCTTCAGGTTCTAATCTTCAGCTCCTGTCCCCCTCCCCTGCTGGGCCCTAACTCTCACTTCCTGGCCTAGTTTGGGCAATGCCCAGGAGGCCTTGAGACCAGAGCCTACTCACCAGCCTTAGGGGCAGAGGCACCCAGGTGTCAGCCTCGTTTCCCTGAACCCCGGGTCTCCTCCTCCTTGCTCTTTCTCTCTCCAGGCCTTGCCCTCTGATCTGCCTCCTCCTTCCACTCCTGAACCTCTTTAAAAAACAAAAATCCTCCCTATATAAGTGAAATCATATGGTATTTGGCTTTGTCTAACTTATTTCATTTAGTATAATACCCTCTGGGTACATCCATGTTGCCACAAATGGCAAGATCTCCTTCTTTTTCATGGCTGCTTAATATTCCATTGCATATGCGTACCACATCTTCTTTATCCATTCATCACAAACAAACAAACAAACAAACAAACAAAACCAGACTCTTAACTACAGACAACAAACTGGTGGTTGCCAGAGAGGAAGTCGGTGGGGGGGATGGATGAAATAGGTGAAGGGGATTAAGATATACAAACTTCCAAGTTATAAACTAAATAAGTCACAGAGATGGAAACTACAGCATAGAGAACATAGTCAATAATATTGTCATAACATTGTGTGCTGACTACATCATGATGAGCATTGAGTAATGTATAGAATTGTCAAATCAGTATGTTGTACACCTGAAACTAATATAACAATTTATGTTATACCTCAGTTGAAAAAAAAGCCTAAAAGAGTAGTCAAAATGTTTAAGAGGAATTTTAAAATGCTCTGTACATACATAGACCGCAATAATAGCAAACACTCGCTAGAGCTTAGCAAACACCAGCTTCTATCCTAAGTACCCTACATGGGTTAATTGACTGTTCCCAACAACTCTGTGAGGTGGAAACTATCACCATCCCATTATGTGGGGGACTGAAGCACAGAGAGGCTGCCTGATGTCACCCAGCCAAGATGTGGGGGGCTGGGATGTGGACACAGACAGCTCTTAACAATTGCATTATTTGACCTCTTAAATATGACATTTCTCTAATGGCAGAAGAGTAGATTTTTCTCATTTTTTTCTAGTGCAATACTCATTCATTTATAAAAAGATCAATTATTTGATAATCTCAGCCTTTCAGGCCTCAGTCAAGAACTGAAAAGGTGGGGCGCCTGCCTGGGTGGCTCAGTCGGTTAAGCGTCTGACTTCCGCTCAGGTCGTGATCTCACAGTTCATGAGTTCGAGCCCCGCACCAGGCTCCGTGCTCACAGCTCGGAACCTGGAGCCTGCTTTGGATTCTGTGTCTCCCTCTATCTCTGCTCCTCTCCTGCTTGCTCTCTCTCTCTCTCTCAATCTCAAAAATAAACAAACATTTAAAAAACTGGAAAGGTAAGTAAAGGACGTTTTTGAGAGACTAAAGAATATGTTAACAAAATTCAAACTCAAAGGCTCCTGAGGAAAGCCCCTCAGCCCTTCCCACAAGATCACAAGACCTAGTAACTCTTTCTAACAGGCTTGGTGGGTGGTTTCCCAGCCACAGTATATTAGGAACAACAAATTGGAAAGAAGTGAGTATCAACCCTACAGGGACCTCCCTAAACAATCTGGTGCCTCAAGAGCAGCCATATTGCAGCAGCCAATATAGATGATGTTTATGGTAAATTAAAAAAAAATTTTTTTAATGTTTATTTTTTAGAGAGAGAGAAAGACAAAGAGACAGAGTGTGAACAGGGGAGGAGCAGAGAGACAGGGAGACACAGAATCCAAAGCAGGCTCCAGGCTCTGAGCCGTCAGCAAAGAGCCCGACGTGGGGCTCGAACTCACAGACCGCGAGATCATGAGCTGAACCAAAGTCGGACGCTCAACCGACTGAGCCACCCAGGTGCCCTGGGATAAATTTAAAATTAACATAGGGATATGCTCATGTTATAGCTAAAAATAAGCAAGACGCAAAATTGTGTCTACAATATGACCTCCACATGTAAAACAAGCAAACAGAGCTCAAAATTATGAAAAAAAAAAAAAGGAGATAAAGTACAAATATACCAAAATGTGGTTTTCTCTGATGCCAGAGGACATTTTTCCTTTTTTAAAAACTATTTATTTTGAGAGGGAGAGAAGCAGAGAGAAAGGGAGAGAGACTCCCAAACAGGCTCCACGCTGGCAGCAATGAAGCTCAGTGCAGGGGCGCAAACTCACGAATGGCGAGATCATGACCTGAGCCAAAATCAAGAGTCAGACGCTTAACCGACTGAGCCACCCAGGCACCCCCATTTTTTTTTCTAATTTTCTGGGTTTTTTTCTGTTTTCAAATTTCCTATAATGAGTGTGCAGTCCTTTAATAATGAAATACTCCCGGTAAACTTGAAGAGAGAGAAATAAGGAAAGAGGAGGGGAGAGAGAAAGAAAAGGAAGGTTTGGCAGGGAGCAGGGAGGAGAGAAGGCCACCCCAGTCAGGTGCAAGCCATGCAACTGGAGATGAGGGAGAGGAAGAGAAACTGTTTAATTCACATCCAAGAATTCAAAGTGCCTGACGGTTTAGGGAGCACTTCCTAGAAGGGCAAACGGCTCTACATAAATCAACTGCCTCGCATAGATCATTAGCTAATCAACTGGCAGCTCGAATAATAATTACTATTAACTAAGCACTTTATTTGCAAACTCACTGGGCCGCAAATGGAGGTTATGTTTTTCTCAGTTTACCTGCGAAAACCTGAAGTAGGACTACTGATACCTGTCAGGATGAAGGTTCATGATACCCAGCTAAAAAGGCCAAGAAGCGAGGAACCAAAAGTAGGTGTGTTCCCATGTAATATCGAAAATGAATGAGAATATCTTTCTATTTTAAAAAATTTTTTAATGTTTATATTAAAAAATATAATTACAAAATAACATTTTTTAATGTTTATTTTTGAGAGACACAGCATGAGCAGGGGAGGGGTGCACACACACACACACACACACACACACGTTTTGAAGCAGGCTCCAGGCTCTGAGCTGTCAGCACAGAGCCGGTGGCAGGGCTCGAACTCACCAGCCATGAGACCATGACCTGAGCCGAAGTCAGATGCTTAACCAACTAAGCTACCCAGGCACCCTGAGAGTATCTTGCCTTTTAAAGTCTGAGTTCGGGGCACCTGGGTGGCTCAGTAGGTTAAGGGGTGGATTTCGGCTCAGGTCATGATCTCACAGTTCATGGGTTCGAGCCCCACATCACGCTCTGTGCTGACAGCTCAGAGCCTGGAGCCTGCTTCAGATTCTGTGTCTCCCTCTCTCTCTGCCCCTTGCCCGCTTGCATACTCTCTCTCTCTCCCTCCCTCTCTCTCTCTCTCTCAAAAATAAATAAACATTAAAAACAAATTTTAATTAAAAAAATAAAGGGTGAGTTCCGGGTGCAGCAAACACTTGCTTGGCACATGGCACATGGCACAATTGTGGTGTTAGGTGGTGGAGACCTGAGGACCCCCATGCTAGGTGCACTTCAGCCCCACACCCTGTGGGAGTGCAGCGGGGCTGGAGGGCTCACTAGCGCCCTCAAGAGGCGCGTTCCCGTGTGTGTGTGTGTGTGTGTGTGTGTGTGTGTGTGTGTGTTATGCTCCAAACTGCCCTAATGCAGGGTTTCGTGCAAAGTAAGCTCTCAACACAAGGTCCCCTACAAGGCAAGAAGGGGCAAGGCAGGACGGGAGGGTCTGTGACCTGCGTGCCCACGGTGCTGTTACGCAGCCCAGCTCCCGAGGGAGCCTCGCATGATGACGTCCACGGCCCCCGGGAACACGTAAGTGGTGTCAGGGAAGGCTGCTGAAGCTATTAAGTTAGCTCTCTAATGAGCGCAGTGTTATGGGAACACGGGAGGGATAAATTTTGCGGAAGGCAGACCTGGGCGGGCCGCGGAGGAAGGGACACGTTGCGTCTTTTCCTTGGAGACGCAGTTAATTTAAAATAAAGGTGTTTTTGCAGCATCATAACCATTTAGCTCTGAAAGGTACTTTAACCCTCATCTAGTTTCTCGTCCAATTTCCTTGTTTTTACACATAAGGAAAGCAAGTGCCAGAGAGCAGAATTGATTTACCTGGGCTCATATTGCAGGTTTGTGCTCAAGCTGGAACCAGCAATCCCTTTCCTAGCTTCTTGCTACAGCAGACTCGTTCTGGCAGTGAGCTCGTCTTCAAAGACCGCTCGCTGGTGCCGTGTGTGGGGGGAGCACGCTGTGTTCTCCTCCTAGAAGTTAGTGAAACTTCTCTGTGAGTGGGTCCCAGGCCACATGGCCCTGCCCTCTCCATCTGGGACGGCTTGAGATAAGGGTCTTGCAAACGACCACCCTGTAAAACCCCAACCAGAATGAGCCCCAACCCTGGCCTAACCCTAATCTGCACCCAGCCCGAATACCAATCTTTTCGCTGAACCGCAAAAGGAACTGAAGTCTTGCAGAAAAATTCCCAGTGAAGCGTTATGAACCAGAACCAAATGGATACGCTTTCAAAGCAACGGAAGCAGAGCTGAACCTGGGCATATCAGAATGTTCTCTGACCTCAGGAAGTTTCAGCTCTTGGCCATTAGTGTGATGTGGACAAAGAAGAGAGGGGGTACGGGTGGAAAGAAACTCTCTCTTGATGGAGAGAAGTGGTCAGTTACCCCTGGATGTGTACTTCCCTGTTGGAAGCCCCATTAGGGCATCTGAGACTCGTGTTTATGGTGCGGGACAGAAACCCGAGCTGTATCCTACCCAGGCTTGATGAGAGCGGTCCCTGGAGGGCCAGAGAGCCCAGGAGGAAGGTGAAGATTGAAGACAGGCAGAAGGTCGATGTCCTGCGTGCTTTGTGCCAATGGTTGAACTGTGAGTTACAGAGGTGGGCATTGAGTTGGGAAGACGGTCTTTGAAGAGTATGGCATGCATTCTTATTTGGCTTCTTAACAGGGGCACAGCATTTTAGGGTTCTACCCACTAGCTCCGTTCAGGTGACAGCAAGCACCAACAGACTGACGGATGTGCACCTGTGTGAGCACATACCTTGGGAATGCCAACATCCGATGTGAAGCCAAGCTTTTGTCTTCCGTTTTCCAACTCAGACGTCCTTCCCTTCACTGGACCACTTGATGACTCCATACTCCCTGCTAGGGGAAACAATTTCCCTCCTCTGAGCTCTCACATAAGTACTGCTGCACTTCTGCTACGAGACTGAGTCATTTCTGCTTCTGAGTATGGTCCTCGACACCTGTGAGCCACTTGGGGCAAGGTCTCCGAGCCTACGCTCCCTCACTCCCCGGCCTGGCCTGCAGCACCCAGAGTGTGGCAGCCACACGAGTGTTTATGAATGAATGGACGAATTTCTGAGGTTTGCTACTTCTTAAGGGAGTGTTCTCAGCCCGCATGGACGGGCTGGAGAGGAGCCACAGACCATCTGAAGCTACACGCAAACCTGGGCAGACAGTCCCTGTACACGTGCTGTGTGGGGAAGGGTGCACAGCTTTTATCAGGTGCTCGGGGGGATCCAGTTCCCAAAAGAGTTAAGAACCACAGCTCCAGGATTGGCATAAGGGCAAACCAGATGAGATGGCGTCTGCTACAGAGCTTGGGATTCCACTGGGGGGAGTGTCTCAGGTTGAGCTCCCGGAAACCGGGAAGCCATGCTTCTGCTCTGTCTCTCCACACCTCTCAAAAGTAATAACGCTAATGGCCACCATCATTTTCCCAGGACCTGTCGGGCACCGGGCTCTGCTCCAGTGTTTGCAAGCAAGGCTCAGAGAGGAAGAGGTTACTGAGATCACAGAGCTGGTAAGTGTAGGGCTGTGTTCTGAACCTAGGCCTTACTCCTCTGAGGTAGCTCATGCGACACGTACAAATAGGACTCCAAGTAGTGCCCCTGGCATGGCAGAGACCTCCAATTATAAATTTCCAAAGTCTCAGCTGTATAAAGTGTGTGTGTGTGTGTGTGTGTGTGTGTGTGTGTGTGTGTGAACAATGGATGGATGGATGGATGGATGGATGGATCACTGTATGGAGAGGGAGAGGAAGAAGCCCATCACTAGCTTCTTCCAGATGTTTATCATCCAAACTCACAGGTGTGGCACGGACTGAATCAAATTGGCACACCCAGATTTGGAGAACAATAAATTCAAACAAGAAGAATATGTTCTCTGTTATGAGTTGAACTGTGTCCCCTGCCCCCCAACAACAAAAAAATCCATAGGTGAAGTCCTAACATCCAGTACCTCAGAATGTGACCTTCTTTTGGAAACAGTGTTACTGCAGATATGATAAGTTAGGACAAGGTCACCTTAGACCTCGGAGTAGGTTGGGTCCCTAATCTACTATGACTGATGTCCTTATAGAAAGGGGGAATTTGGACAAAGACACACACGGGGACAACGCCATGTGAACATGAAGGCAGAGCGCTGGAAGCCAAGAAACACCAAAGATGACCAGCAAAGCCCCAGAATCTAGGACACAAGCCTGGAACAGGTTTGCCCTCACAGCCTCGGAAAGAACTTTGATCAGACTTCTGGTCTCCAGAACTGTGAGACAATAAATTTCTGTGGTCGAAGCCACCCAGTTTGTGGTATTTTGCTGGCAACTCTTGGAAACTAATAATCCCTCTTTCTCAAAAAAAAAAAAAAAAAAAAAGAGGGGGGGTATGAAAAGGTGTGTGTGATCTGAACTCTAGTTCTGCCCCATGTGCCAGATTCTAACTTTTTACTCCTTTACTTCCCCCAACAAAATGGAGACAAACCAGTCAGGCAGTAGCCATACGGCAGCTATTTGCAATTGATTGAGTTTTGCCAGGTAGCGTTGCTTGGTTTTCACCAAACTTTTCTTAAATTGTGTAAACTTCTTAAATCAAACCCCTATTCTCCAGAGGTTTGCATCACTTATTTACTTGTCCACTTTCTTTTTTTGTTTAAATCTTTGGATGTTTATTTATTTTTGAGAAAGAGAGAAAGAGACAGAGCATGAGCGGGAGAGGGACAGAGAGAGAGAGAGAGTCACAGGTTCTGAAGCAGGCTCCAGGCTCCGAGCTGTCGGCACAGAGCCCGATGTGGGGCTCGAACCCACAAACTGTGAGAACATGACCTGAGCTGAAGTCGGACACTTAACTGACTGAACCACCCAGGCGCCCCTTGTCTATTTTTAATGCACAGTTAACCAACTCAGAAAGCCAAGACTTGGAAATCTGGTTGGAACTCACCTTCGCCTGGTTTCTACCTTTCCAACTGAGCAGCCCTCAAGCCTTACATGTGGCGGGTGAGACGCTGGACCCTGTGCAAGTTTCACTGAGGGCGAAGGAAAGGGGCTTGGGCACAGCCCCAGCCCACAAGGGCTCTACACTCAGGCAGAGGACACAAGACTGCACAGACGCACAGTACAGGTCTGAGTAACAATGACAGTCAACAGTGCGAGAGAAGCCAGGGCAGCCGGCAGCCAAAGGAGAGATACGACGACCAGAGTGATGAGCTGGGAGAAGGGAGGAAGTGTGTGGAAATCAGCCAGAGAATGGATAAAATCAAACGTGCAGTAATTTGAAATTCAGGCTTTGCCCAAGTCAAGGGGAACTTGAAACTCAAGTTTCCAGATCACATCTACATTTAGAGCTGGAGTTTTCAGTGGGTTTGAAACCTGGCCAAATTGCCTATCTCTCAGGTTCAATTCTCTTGATGTGTCTGAAGCCACAAACACGGCATTTCTAAACAGAGGAACCAAAAGTCAAGGGAAGCCAGCTGGGTTGGGTCCCTTACTTACGGTTGGTGTCCCTGAGTCCCGAAGGAACAAGTCCTTCCCCTATTATAAGCGAAAGACGGGTCTCTTGTGCTTCCCGTGGGTTTTCTGCTCTGTTGTCACTGCCCTGGGCTGGGGATTATTGAGCACTTATTATGTGCCAGGCACTCGGCTACCATCAGGAGAGCTGCTTGTGGAACCTGCATGGTAACCTTCTCTGGCTTCCCCACTGGGGACTTAGCCCAGGGATTAAATCACGTACAGGTGCAGAGTAAAAAGCCCACCCTGCAGGATGGAGCGACAGAATAGGTCACACAGATGCAGAGACGGAAGGTACCAACGGCAGCAACTTCCATACATTGTCTTCATTCCTGTCAATTTACCCCCACATGGTTCCATCTTTAGCATTCAAAAGTGAAATCTGGCTATTAAGGACGTGCTCTTTATTTTTTTTTAATTTTTTTAACACTTATTCATTTTTTTGAGAGAGAGAGAGACAAAGTGTGAGTGGGGGAGGGGCCGAGAGAGAGGGAGACACAGAATTGGAAGCAGGCTCCAGGCTCCGGGCTGTCAGCACAGAGCCCGACGAGGGGCTCGAACTCACCAGCAGTGAGATCATGACCTGAGCCGACTGAGCCACCCAGGCGCCCCAAGGACGTGCTCTTTAAAGGGCCCTCTAGCCTCAGAGCTGACATTCTAATCCTCAGTCCTTTAAGGTGGATGGTGAGGTTGACGTGACATCGAGGAACCCAAGGCAAGCCAACTAAATTGCCGCGCTGGCGTGGGGAAGGGAGGGCCATGATGACAGCACCGGCTCGGGGGAGATCATCCCGACATTTCAGAGGGTAGCTGTGCCTGTGTGTGCATGTGTGTGGTGGGTGAAACCCTCCACCAGGCCCTCCCTGCCCCGCAGAAGTGATGTCTCTGCAAATGAGACCTGGGTGGGGTCCTTCAGAAGATCTGCCTAGGCTGGCCTGGGGCTCGACGCTGCTTCCCTCACACCGGCATCCTTATGGGAAGCACACCAAGCATTCAAGGGAAGTAAAACAGAGAAGCTGAAAGATCTGACGTAACAGAGCCAAATGGATTAAAGACCATGACCCAGTAGGAACTGGGGTGTCGCAAGCTGCTTCCTGGGGGAGCCCCAAGCTTAGGGTGCAGTGAGGTTCACAGCTCGATTCTATCAGGACACTCAGGGCCCCACGAAACCTGGGGGGTCGAGGCATGATCACTCATTTACAGAAGGGATAAAAGAAAATGCCGTGTGCCCTTTACATGGGAGGGTAACTGCTGTAATCATCTGTTCCCAGGGGGAAGGTCCGCTGTAGAGATTAAACCCCCAATTCTCTGAGCAAGCAGAGGATAAAGAAAAGTAAACTGAGGGGCGCCTGTGTGGCTCACTCGGTTGAGCGTCTGACTCTTGGTTTTGGCTCAGGTCGTGATCTCACGGTTCGTGAGTTCGAGCCCCTCTGTGCTGGCACCGTGGAACCCGCTTCCGGTCCGCCATCCCCCTCTCTCTCCGCCCCTCCCCCGCTCATGCTGTCTCTGCCTTTCTCAAAATAAAAATGAAAAAATAAATTTTAAAAACGAAACAGAAAAGTAACGCAAACTGATTTCCTCAACTCTCTGGATGCTAATTTCCTCACCTGTAAAATAAAGGGGTTGGCTTTGATGGCTTCTAGAATCTTTTCCATTCCCCAATTCCTAGTCTAAGAAGACTAGTGCCTCTTTCTAGACCAGGTACGTGTTCACTGGGTACCACAGCTGCCTCAGCAGCTCCTCCTACTCTTGTCAGGAGAAAGAGTCATATAAAATAAAGTAACGGGCTTACGAAATGGGCCAGCTCTGCCAGGACACCAAAAGGCAAGAACTGCATTCCTGTCACCACCATCGCCTTCAGTCACAGGCTCTTGGATCTGACTTCTCCCAGCCTGGATGACAGCTTTTCTTGTCCCCTTTAGAAAGTGTAACAGTCTCATGTGTGTGTTTTTTTTTTTAATTGAAGAATAATTGACATACAACATTGTGTTAGTTTCAGGTGTAGAACACAGGGACGTGTTATTTATATACATTATGAAGCAGTCACCACAATAAGTCTAAGAAGCATTTGTCACCATAGAAAGTTGTTACCTTTTTAAAAAATGTTTATTTATTTTGTTTTGAGAGAGAGAGGGAGAGTGCAGGAGTGGGAAGGGGCAGAGAGAGAGAGGGGGAGACAGGGATCCCAAGCAGGCTCTGCCATGTAGAGCCTGATGCAGGGCTCGAACTCACAAACCATGAGATTATGACCTGAGCCAAAATCAAGAGTCAGATGCTTAGGGGCACCTGGGTGGCTTAGTCGGTTGGGCATCCGACTTCAGCTCAGGTCATGATCTCATGGTTCATGAGTTCAAGCCCCGTATCGGGCTCTGTGAAGACAGCTCAGAACCTGGAGCCTGCTTCAGAGTCTGTCTCCCTCTCTCTCTGCCCCTCCTCGACTTGTCCTCTCCCTCTCTCTCTCTCTCTCTCTCTCTCTCAAAAATAAATAAACGTTAAAAGAAATAAAAAAAAAAAAAAGAGTAGGACACTTAACTGACTGAGCCACCCAGGCATCCCCAAGTTGTTACATTCTTGACCATACTCCCTACGTTACACCCCCCTGTCTTATTTATCTTACAACTGGCGGTTTGTACCTCTTAATCCCCTTTACCTATTTTACTATCCCTCCATAATCATTGTCAGTTGTTAGGAAGTCCGGTACAATCTAAATCAAAAGTTCAGTCTCTCATTAGTTCAAACTTCCACTCCTCCCCTCTGCTTTAGGGCCTCAGCAGAAATTCAAGACACCAGGGACAGCACCAACTGGCCCGCTCTTACGTGTACAGAAAGCACAGTTGGTTCAGGATTATGTTTTGTCGCTTCTCACGAAGCTGTAGTTTAAACTACCCCAAATCTCAGTCAGTGGCTCAAAGCAACACGGGTTGCTTCTCACTCATATTTTATGCACCTGCAGGTGTGGCTCTGCTCCACATGTCCACATGGCTCTGCTCCACATTCCAGGGCCCAGACTAAAGGGGCAGCCCCCATCTGGAACATGCCATTCTTGCGGGAGAAGGAAAGTCACAATGGCTTCTAAAGCTCCCAAGCGGATGTGGTATACACTACTTCCTAACCACATTCCATTGGCCAAAGCAAGTCACATGGCCATGCCCAGCAGGAGCTGGGAAGTGTACTCTTCTCAAAGGGGACACTGTGAATCCCATGGCGACAGGCAGGGATATATGGTCCTCCTATAGGCAAGTGGCAAATAACTGGGAACTATAACATCACCTATCACAAATAGTTTTGAATAATTTCCGAAAAAAAATTATCATTTTATTTGAGTCTAAGTTATAGTTTATCTTACAATAATCACATTTTAGATTGTGTCTTCCTTCAAGATTTGAACGTTGTCCCAATCCTCAATTTACATCTTCTGGTAGGCTGTTCTCAAAATGGACAATTGCATACATTTCATTGTAGTTTCTGTTTCCACCACAAGATACATTTTCTCATCTTGTCCCCAAATTCTTGGACCTCAACTCTGACCAACGTTTAGCTTGGGAAGGAAGAAGCGGTCAAAGGTCAGTGCCTTACTCACTGCCTGGCACGTAGCAAGTTCTCAACTGGTTGTTGAGTGAGTGAATGAGCACATGAATGGGTTATGGTGACTATTGACCATATCCTTGGAGGGCTTGATGATTTCGGCAGTGTTCGAACAAACTTCCTGGTTTAAAGGGGTTTAGGGGTTATGGCAGATGGGCTCTTAAGGTGTCCTACATGATTCCTGCCTCCTGGTGCTTACGTCCTTGTGTGAGCCTCAGTTCTTGAGCTTTTGAGGCCAGTGACTTGCTTCTAACCAGTAGAATAGGAAAAATGGGACAGGTTGTGTGAGATTACATGTATGTGATAATATGATTCTATACAGTTGTAACACCTATCTTGCTGGCCTCTCTCATTCCCTTGCTGGCTTTGAAGAGGCAAGCTGCCATGTTGTAGGCTGCCTTTATTGCAAGGCCCAAGTGGCAAGGAACTGACAGGGGTCTCAAGGACTCAAGGATAGACTCCAGCAAGAAAGCGAAGCCTTTGGTCCCACAGCTGCAAGGACCTGAATTCTGCTAACAAAAGTGATCCTTTCTCAGATGAGCCTCTGATGAGACTGAGCCCCTGCTGACACCTTCATTGGAACCTTGTGAGACCCTAAGCAGAGGACCTAGCTAAGCCGTGTCTGCCCTCCTGGCCCACAGAACCTGAGATAAGGAGTATGTTTTTCTAAGCCACTGAGTGTGTGGTGATTTGTCATGAAGTACCAGACAACGAAACACTTTGGCTCTGTGAGATTCTCTCCACGATCTGTGAGGAAAATGTTAACCACATCCAACACCAGGAAACTGGGCTCCTGAGGTAGAATGACTTGCCCAAACTTAAGACCACTGGGAGGAGTTCTCTGCCTGGGGTGGTGGAGCCCATTTCTTTGCTAAGGATTCTGGGATTTTCTGATCAAGAACTGATCAGCCTTAAGGGGAACCTTAACTGTAGGGTTTAGCCCACCATGTCTCAGAACAGAAGACTCCACCTAAGCTACTTGTGTCCAAAGCCCTGCCCCTTCTCGGGCCCAGAAGAATGAGTGGGAAACTACTAATTAACCATTCTCCAGAGCACAGGTTAATCGCCTAATAGGGCCTAAGAGCCAGAATCTTAGGAGCTTTGCTCTCCCACAGTCTTCTTAATCATCTTGACAAGTAAGCCACAAATTGTTCAGGATGACCCAGCTTCCAGCTTCACTGAAAGCTCCCTTCTAGAAAATTATGAGATGCTGTTTGTATCAGAAGGGCTTAGGGGAGCATCTGATAAAAGAGCATTCTTTGCCGCAGAGCAAAGAACCCGGGATAACCAAAACAACTTTTGTGAGCAGCTACTGGCCTTGGGGGCACAGACGAGTTAACATGACCCCAGGCGAAGCGCGGGCTCCCAGCTTTCAAGTAGGAAGGCCCCTTCTTCATGCTGACATTGTTGACAGTAGTGATGTCTTTTACATCTGTGGTAGAGGGCACTCCTAAACATGAACAACCACCAAAAATTCAGCAACGTTTTTCAATTGATTTGTTTCCTTTACAACACGAGACCCGCATCTGTTTGGGTACATAGGTGCGATATCAGTATTTCTCTAGGTCTGGATCAAGACTCGGCTTGCTGACTTCATTTGATGAGCTCACGGGCACTGATTCATAACTTTTGTCAACTTGGAGTTTGGTTGAACAAAAAAAAAAGTCTCTACCTGAAACCTGCGCATACATCCGGCTTGTTTTAGAATTTAAATTTTGGTGCCATGGTGTTCAAAAACGGGACGTCACTTTACAATGAGAAGCCCAGTGGAAACCCGGCGATGCCCAGATGGTTCAGAACACGTGAGATATCTCACTGCAGAGAAGAGAGAAGTTATCAGTTCATTTCCAAAAGGCTAGAAAAGAACTTGTTTTCCTATCAGGCTCGAATGAAGTACAATAAAAGATAATGCCAAATCTTTTATTCATGCTTGTCAGTTGGGATGTGGTAGCAGCTACAAATTTGGATTTGGAGATAGACCTTCACTTGGATACCAGCTCCGCCATTTGTGAGCTCTCTGACCTTGGCAGTTTTCTTAGATATTCTGAGCTTCAGTCTCTCACATTGAGATGTATTTGTTTTCAACCACTGCATAACAAATTACTACAAACCAATGTAGTCCTTGTCTCACAGTTCTGTCGGTCAGAATCCAGGCAGGGTCTTCTGTTTAGAGATTCCCAAGGTATTGGCCAGTCTGCCTTCTCATCTGGAGGCTCTGGGGAAGATTCTGCTTCCAAGGCTCATTCAAGTGTTGGCAGAATTCAGCTCCTAGCGGCTGTATGATTGAGGTCCCCATTCTTTTGCTGGCCGTGGGACAGGACTGCTCCTGGCTCCTAGAGGCTGCCCTCGGCTCCTTGCCACGTGGCCCCCACCACTGGCAGTTTGCAACATGGCAGCTCACTTCTTCGAGGCCAGCAGGAGAATCTCTCTCCCCGTCTGCTAAAATGAAGTCTTATGTAACCTAATCATGTGATTAACGATTTCATATCCTTTGCCGTATTGTGTAACCTAATCACAGGAGTGACATTCATCATATTCACAGGTCCTCCCCACACTCATGTGGAGGGGATTATATAGGACATGTAAACCAGGGGCGGAACTTCTAGGAGCTGTCTTAGAATTTTGCCATCCCAGGGTTAGGGGATTAAATAAGACACTGTATATAAAGTTCTTACCTCAGCACCTGGCCCACAGAAAGCATCAGTCAGCGATAGTCACAGTTACCACCACCAATATGTGTGGCAGGCAGAATAATGGCCCCCTGAAGATGTCTCTGGAACCGGTGAATATGTCATGCTACATGACAAGACGAATGAAGTTCGGAGATGGAATCAAAGTTGTTAACCAGCTGACCTTACACTCGGGAGATTATTCTGGATGAGCTCCTTACGTAATCACAAGTGTCCTTCAAGGTGGAAGAAGGAGGCAGAAGAAGAGTCTGAACCAGAGAGATGTCAGCATGAAAAGACTTGGCCCCATTCTGCTGGCCTTTGAAGATGGAAGAAAAGGACCATGAGCCAAGGAATGTGGACGGCAAGGAATGTGGCCAAGCTGGAAGGGGCGAGAGATAGATTTTCCCCCAGAGCCTCCAGAAGGGAACACAGCCCTACATCACCTTGCTTTTATCCCAGTGAGACCCACTCCAAACTTCAGACCTCCAGAACTTTAAGATAATAAATGTGTGTTGTTTTACCTTGGTGTTTGTAGCAATTTGTTACAGCATCCACCAAAAACTAATACGATATGTTACATAATTCACTGGGGCTAAATAAAAAGATTAAAGTGACAGCATTCAGGGTCCATGTTGATTCACTGCCCATTTATGAAAGCTGGTTGAGAATTTGTGAAGTGGAGAATCTAAAGTGGAGTAGAAGACAGTCCCCCTGTGTCCCCTTGCTTGGCCTGAGCATTTGTGGGGCAAAGTGTCTGGATGCAGATAAACAGAGCACTTTCCAAGGAGACTGACATGTCCCACAGAGAACAGCGCAGAAACTAGAGGTGAAAAGACAGCATATGGAGACTGGATGGGGCTTGGGGAAGTATGTGACGGACTGTCTTTTGGATGAGAACTCAGAAATTTTATGTACGGTCCCAAGGGGAGATCTACTGGGTGGATGCTACTGGAACTCAGCACTCAGCTCAGTATGAGTAATTGCTTCCTGGAAGCCCATGACTGTATTGGATAGGCATAACAAAGACCAGAACTAACAGTGACTTAGACAAGAGAGAAGTAAGTGTCTTTTCTGTCACAGTGAATGTCCCCTGGAGGTGACCCATCCAGGACTGGTCTGACTGCTCCATGTCTCAGATCCAGGCTCCTTCTCCCTTTATGAGCTGCCTCCCCTAGGTTGGTACTGTCCCCCACATGGTCCAAGATGGAGAAACACCACACCCCCATCCCAGGCAATGGAAGAGGAAAGAGTACAGCCTTTGAGTTCACACCCCAGAGGCTGCCTACATCACTTCTTTTCCCATCCCAGTGACAAGAACAGAGTCATATGCCCTCACTTTGCTGCAAAGGACACCGGGAAACTCATCGATATTCTGAGTGGCCATGCAACCTGTTAAAAAATTGGAGGTTCTATTAGCATAGCAGGGGGAAGGGAGAACTGGTATTGGGGGTTGGCAACCAGCAGGCTCTGCACAGTGATGACTGGGTTCTTTTGGAGGTAGGAATTTTCCCCTCTGGGATGGACACTCACAGTTTTGGCGCTCCAGTAGCCCCCTAATCCTTTTTGGGAATGAACCTCTTTCCCGTGGAACTGTCTGAAAGGACCGTTAATGGAGGTGCTGCTCTCCCCTGCCTTCTGAGATTCCTCGAACTGCCTAGTACTTGTCCTTTCTCAGACCACTTCTCAAACCTTTTGTGGTCTGTCCAAAACTTTCCATTCTCCTTTGATGGCTTAGAAGGAGCTTCTTTTGCCTGCAGCCTATGACCCCTCACAGATACTCTCCCCTGAGTCTTCCAGCAGAAGTTTACGACATCTTGGCAAAACTGGAAGGATTAATGTTGCAGGGCAGTGCATGGTTTGGTATTACATTGGAGAATCAGAAAGCAAAACACCCACTAAATTAAATGGTTTACAGAGATTTATATTACCATCACTAAGACATTTGGGACTAAGCACTCCAGAGTTGTTACAGGACACACGGATCCCATTAAGCAGGGATCATCAAACTTTTTCTGGAAAGGTTAGATCAGAAATAGTTTAGGCTTTGAGGACCACGTGGTCTCTGCCACAGCTACTCCATTCTTCCACTGTATTGTGAAAACAGCCACAGATAATACATAAAGGAATGGACATGGCTGTGTTCCAATAAAGCTTTATTGACAAAAACAGATGGCAGGCTGGGTTTGACCTACAGTTCCTACCTTCTTGACTCTGCCGTTAAGGACTTAATTCCTTCTCTCGCTTCCTGCTCTGCTCTAGCATGTGACTTTGTCATCATGCTCATCCCATCACTGTCAAGAATGGCTACTCTAGGGGCACCTGGGTGGCGCAGTCGGTTAAGTGTCCGACTTCAGCCAGGTCACGATCTCGCGGTCCTTGAGTTCGAGCCCCGCGTCAGGCTCTGGGATGATGGCTCAGAGCCTGGAGCCTGTTTCCAATTCTGTGTCTCCCTCTCTCTGCCCCTCCCCCGTTCATGCTCTGTCTCTCTCTGTCCCAAAAATAAATAAACGTTGAAAAAAAAAAAAAAAAAAAAAAGAATGGCTACTCTATGTCTAACATCATTTCCTTCAAAAAAAAGTTTATTTATTTATTTGGAAAGAGAGAGAGAGAGCATGAGCAGGGAGGGGCAGAGAAAGAGGTAGAGAGAGAGAATCCCAAGCAGGCTTTACGCTGTCAGTGCGGAGCCCAATGTGGGGCTTGAACTCACACACTGCAAGATCAGGACCTGAACCATAACAAAGAGTCAGACGCTTAATGACTGAGCCACCCAGGTGCCTCTAACACCATCTCCTTATAAAGAGGCTTTTAGATCCCACCAGTGACTCCCACCTACATCTCATTGGCTCAGACTCTATCACATGAACACCCCTGTCACCAAAAGAAAACAAAATTGGGAAATGGTGGTTTTTTTAGAGGGATACTTTGCTAACCTGAATAAATCAGGGCTCGTCATGGCAGAAAGGAAGGGAAGGAAGGAAGAAGGGAGGAGGGAGCAAGAGAGAAAGGAAGGGAGGAAGGGAGACAGATTGGATGAAGAGTGGGTAATGAGCAGTGTCTACCCCAGGCCAGGACTACGTCTTGTCCACTCTGGTGTCCGCACACCCTAGCCCAGCACCAGGCACACGGTGAGGAGGACCAGGAGGACGGTAACCACTACCGAGCCAGCCCTGGAGTAATCAATTTCCATTCATTTGTTTGTTTAATTCTAAAAACAACCCTGTGGTATAGGGTGCCATTATTCTTCCAGGTTTATAAACTGGAGATTGAAGTTACACTTCTTGCCCAAGGTCCAAATTAGAAAGTGGCACAGCCAGGATTCAAACCTGTGTCTACCTGACTTTGAGCCAGCACCCAGCACCGCCAGGACATATTTATGGAAAGACTGAGGCTGAACCAGACAACCTTGACGTTGATGGCCCCTGCACCCTGATAGGCTATGATAGCTACCGTTGCTTAAGCAAACTGAAATGGAGCCTCTCTGTGGTTTCCACCTCATGCCCAGGACCAGGCTCCAATTACTGTCCTTTCCAATTTCTCTCTCCCCACTTATGCTGTCCATACTGTCTGAAACAAAAATCAGGACACATTCATCTGGCACTGGCCTGACATGTGGTCTCCCAACACGGCAGGCTGTTTGAAATCAAGACTTTCTTAGAAATTCTGGGACACAGAACCCCAGGGTCTTTTTTGAGTTGGGAACACAGGCCTCATCCAACCGAGACGTAAGAAGCAGGGTCACAGCCGTTGCCTCTCATGGCCACTCAGGACTGGGAAAATGGAGGGTGGCTGTGGGCATTTTGGAAAGTGTGGAACCTGCAGATTATTCTGCCTCAGAGCCGAGGATTGGCAATCAGAAATCTCCTGGAAAATTTGCCTCTATGAACCACAACTCTAGAGCATGGGACCAACCCTGCTTCACTAAGACAAAGATTCTCGGGGAATGAGAAGGTAAGAGTGTCACCATGACTGCATGTGTTCTCACTGAAGAGCCAGGAAGGAAACCCACAGAGACAAGTTCAAACAAAAGCTAGGTGGGATTAACCAACTGGTTTGGATTCACTTACTGTGCTGACCCAGCAGTGGAAGAGAGGAGGGCACTGTGACCACCCCTTTTTCTCTGCCAGTTTCCTACTCTTCCCCTCAGAGACAAACCCTCTTTTGCCCCAGTGTGTCTCTGAAAGCCTCCATGTTGCCCCAATGTAGCCTCCTCCAGAAGCTACCTGGACACACACCTCCCTCCCAAGAAGCCCCTTCTCATTATCTCAGCCGCCTTCCTCACCAAACAGAGAGACGTCCGCCCTTGCACCTACACCAGTTTGATAGCCAAGGAGGACCCAGCATCACTTGAGGTCGAGAGATCCCACTGTAGCCCATTGGAAGGGCTGAAAAGCAAGACCATGACTCCCTCATCACCATGCATGGGACTGTTGGTCTCCCCAAGCCGGCTCTAAATGCAGACCCAGAGGTAAATAGGAAGGCTTTGTAATCAGGGCAGGTGCATGAGGACAGGTGCATTGGGAGGACTAACAGGTGTGAGGACTAACAGGTCACCACAGCCCTCCATGCTCAGGCTGAGCAAAGAGCACCGTCCAGGCCTTGTCTCCCCACAGGCCGTCCTCTTATAATGCGCCAACCATGTAGACATGTGCAGACTCCCCAAAAGTGCCTCAGAGCTTCTGCCCACACTGCTTCGTTACCTAGAACATTCCCCCTTGGAAAACAGGACCCTTGAGGAAGGGAGGGCCATGTTGGGTGACCCAAGGAGCACCATTTCCCATCCGTAAACTGGGATCTTCATAGAGCTTCCAGAAGGATTTGATGAGAAGATGTACTCAGAGTGCCTCGAACCACACCAGGCACACAAAAGCCAAGCAACAGAGACATGGAAAAATTGAAGGGCTCTGGGCATCTGGGCCATCACAAAAGGGAAGGGACAGCCCAAGGAGAGAGGACAAAGGCTCCGTGGTGACCTGTGTCAATGTCACAAGTTTTACCGGAGTAAGGGAGGGTAGGGTTTCCCTCTGGCCTTGATATAAATTATATCTGTGAACACAAGCGGTAAAACAAGCCTGGACTCTGAAGCCTGCCTGCCTGGGTTCAAATCCCAGCTCTACCACACTAGCAAGAGGTTGAACCGCTGTGTATGTACTCCGGGAGTCACCCTGTGTGTCCTGTCCTCATCTGTGAAGTGGGCTGAAGGGATGAACGGGCTGTGGTGTGCAAATTGTTTAGCAGGACTCACTTGGTGGGCACTGGGTAAGTGCTTCCTATCATAATGCCCACAGACCAGCATCCACCATTTCTTGAGCACTGACGGAGGTAGGTGGCACGGAGCCACGTCCGTACATCATCCTCCATCCTCACACAGCCCACCAGGCTAAGAATGAGGCTCGGGGAGCCTCCAGGTAAAAAGTGACTAGACTGGAATTGGACTGTTAATTATCTGGCTCAAGAGCGGAAGCCAGGCCACAAGCCTTTAGGGTCACTTTTGGTGGGGAGCATGTTATGGGGAACCGAAATCCCTCTGTCCAAGTATATCTGTTTTCACTATCTGTTTCTTGCCTCCCCATCTGAAAAATGATACAGTGCAAGTAGAAACAACTCCCAGGGCGCTTAGGGAATTAAAGCAATCAATTTTTTAAAAGCTGATCGAAACGTCAGAACTAGCTCCCAGATTCTCCTTCTTGCCCCACCGCGTCGTGCCTCCCTCGGGCTCCCTGACATGACAGCTGCATGCTCATGGCTGGCCAGGGAGAACTCTGGTGTCCTGAAAACACCTCTCTCATCAGCAGGGATCTGGGCCTGCCTCAAGACACCTTTGTGCTGTCCACGGAGGTGCCCGTGTCTCCCCTGCCTGCCCTCTGCTCTGCTCTACCCCGACCCGGTGAATCCCGACATCTTGGACAATAGGTTGGGGACGACGAAGCTACTTTATCAAATTCCACTTGTCCTTATATGAAGAACCTCCCTTTATTCATGTCCCCAAGCCCTTTTACGGGATCAGATGTGCTTATTTTTTATCGCCCCTTCTTTCTTCTTTTACCATCCCTGCCCTAGCTATACTCCTCTTTCTAAACCGAATAGTGACCCCTGACAGTCACAGTTAACCCTCTGCAACTAATGCTCAGAAGGCCCTGTATGGGGCTAAGTCTGGGGACCCACACTCCCTGACCTCTTCCCTCTTGCCTGCCCTTGGCCCTGCTGGAGGGACATTTTAATCAGGTAATGGTGGCCTTCGGTGAGTGATACCGCCACACCCTGCCCTCTGTCTGCTCCCAGCCACCCCTTTTCCTGACCAGAGACCCCTCCCTTCTCCTTAACAGCTCCCAGAATTGTAACCTGCCCCCGGAAGAAGGCCCTTAGGCTGGATTTATTCTCTATACCAGAGTCAGCACCTCTGAAGGGAGCCCAGCAAATGGGAATCATAAAACCACAGGCCGTGAGAGCCACCCAATGTGGAACTGGCCCTTTAGCAGAGCCTGGCCTCCCATCACCACGCAGACGACAGATTCCAGAGAGGAGAGACCAGGAGTTCTAATCCCAGCCCACGCAGGCCAGGCCCCACCACTGAGATGTCAATGCCACCAGACACCTGTGAGGGACTGAGGTGCACGAGTCAGCTTAGTGTCTCCCTAGTCATGGCCAGCAACCCCCGGGGAGAACATCTTCATGAAGGTCTTTGAGCAGCGTGTGTTAGGGGTTGATGGCTAAATCTGACTCAGTTCATCTCCCATGTATTGGAGAACCGCTCTGTTGTACACACTTGTGCCAAAACATGGAAAGATGAACAAGCATGACCATTGCCCCCAGGGTGCTGGCAGGCTCCCAGGTGAGAGTGAACAGCTGGAAATAAGACAATAATCTCTCGACTCTGGGTGGTTCAGTCGGCTAAGCATCCGACTCTTGATTTCAGCTCAGGTCATGATCTCACGGTTTTGTGGGTTCAAGCCCCAAGTTGGGCTCCAAGCTGACAGGGCAGAGCCTGTTTGGGATTCTCTCTCTCTCCCTCTACCCCTCCCCTGCTCATATATGCTCTCTCTCTCTCAGAATAAATAAATAAAAACTTTAAAAAAACAAATAAGTAATCTCTCTGCCCTTTGCAAACCCAAGACCCAAGGAGCTGTGACACACAACTCTAAGGGGAACCCTTCACACTGTAGATCTTAGGGTGAAGATCTCCAGAAGGTGCTACCAACATGGGATGGATGCATTGATGCCCCATAGCCATGCCACCTGGAGCCACGACAGGAACCTAGATGGCAAGTGGAAGGGAAACATCAGGTCACTTTTGGACGTGCATGGACTCCCATCAGCTGCTCCCTAACGCAGGCCAGCTGAATCTCACTTTGCTCATTCCAGAAACACGAGCTGCTTAATTTTTCTAACTCAGCAGCATTTTTTTTACTGAAGATGAACATATAATGTATTGTCCAAACCAGGGCACTCCTGAGATTAAAAGAGGGAGCTAATAAGAATTACATGAGAACAAGCCAAGACTGCCCCAGGAAACAGGAAGTATGGTCCCCCCCAATTTATATTCCTGCTGTATCCCCCTCCGTAGCCAGCCCAGAACTTGCACATCAGAAATATTGAGAACATTAAATATGTTATTGTTTGATAGATTTACTTCCTTCTTATCAGCTGAGCCAAGTACAGAAACAGCCTCTATTTTTAGACTGCCCTACTTTGTAGCAACTAAGCCTCCTTTGAGGCCTTGAGTTGCATTGAGGTAATTTCCCCAGTAGACCGGGCAAAACCAGGTTGCAGGTTCCCTCATCAATCACAGAGCCTAACAAAAGTGCATGCATCTGACTCCCCCGCATCTCCTAAAGGGCATTGAAGCAGCAAAGCCATGGCCTTACCCTCCAACTTGGAGTCTCCTAGAGGACGGTTAGGACTTTCCCTGATGTGTGGGTTGAAATGGGGGTGGGGGGGGGGGAGGTGGATCTTCCCTTCCCTTGTAGAACGTAGTAGAATAATAGGAGAGCACCGGCAGACTCATAAATGAACTGTTAGCTCCGTGGACAAAAGACCTCGTGAATGGCCCTGAATCCGCGGTCAGTCGGTCAAGCCAGTGAAGTCAGTGAAATCAGGGCCGATGGCCTCTGCGCTTCTCCCTACAGTTTCCCCAGATACCGGGTCCCCAAGCTGCTCCTCCCCCGGCTGCAGATATCTTCCTGTACCCACCCCCCATATCCAAAGGTGCCTATCCTATGTTACACGCCTTTTACCATGGACCTTCCCCCTCCAAAAAAACCCAGGAAGCTTCTCTAGTATTAATGCCTGCTAATGGGTGAAGCAGGCTGCCCCTCTCTGGTTAGCTATTTCTTTTTCACAGGAGCCTCCTTGACCTGAAGGCGTGCTCCCAGAAGGAGCATTTCTATTTCAGGCCAAAGGTAGTTGGACATCTCAGGGCTCTTAAAATTACATCCTATGTAAGTGGACACTTCTGGACTTACCCACAAAAACAGGGAGGATCGAGGCCAAACCCATCAGGAGCTGAAAAGTGGCGTTCTGGGGCGATGGGTTGTGTTCTCTGGTTTTGTCTGTGACTTGCTCCCAGACCAGTCTCTTGAAAATAGACCCTCTGGCATCCCTGTGGCTCGCATCTGTGTGATTGGTCCCGCCACAGAGCCCATCTGAAATGACAGACACCCGTGCGGAGCCAGAGGGCCGGCCCTAATCAGGACCTGGGTGGTTTCCTTGGGCGTCAGGGGATGGAAGCCTATGCCGGGTGGCAGGTATCGTGTTCCCTGGCAAGCCGAAAAGAGAAGCGGGAGAGGAAAAGCAACTGAAGTGGCCGAGTGTCTCCAAAAGCTGGAGGGCTGAAAGGCAAGCATGAGGAGGACTCTTGTCTTTTTCACGGGCTCTCTTCACAGCTGTTTTTATTTTGCCAAATGTACTGGAATCAAAATGCTGATTGGAATTAGAGTCTCAGTTTGAGGCTCCCAGCAGGACTGTCTCGCTCATTAGGGCACCACATCTCATCAGCTGCTCAGCAGGGAGCTCATG
Source organism: Puma concolor (assembly GCF_028749965.1). Classification (NCBI taxonomy): domain Eukaryota; kingdom Metazoa; phylum Chordata; class Mammalia; order Carnivora; family Felidae; genus Puma; species Puma concolor. Next base: position 43,423,153 of record NC_141671.1, on the reverse strand, counting down.
GTTTACTTGCGGGGACAGCAGTGCCCCTCACCCACTACAAATGCGCCCAGGGACTCCACCTCGCCACCCAAAGGGGATGCTCCCAGGGAGTGAGTAATAACCGTCCCCCTAACTCCCTGACATTGGAGATCGCCCTGTCGTCCCTGCACAAGACATCCTCAGCCCTGGCACAAAACATCTTTCAGCACCTCCTCGTTCCTGCTTTGGTGCCCTGCCCCCACATGCCCAGGACCCTCCTGGACACTGCCCCCTCCCTCACAACTTTACAAGAAAGGAGCATTTGTTGAGCACCCAGTTGTCCCAGTTAAACCACTAAGTATCTGGCACTCGCCATCCCATCTCATCTCCATGACCCAGAAGCAACGAAAGAAGTAACTTCCTGGTCACCCAGATGGTCCTTGTCAGAGCACAAACTTGAAATAATCTCTGTTGGGTGCCCGGGTGGCTTAGTCGGTCAAGCATCCAACTTTAGCTCAGGTCATGATCTCATGGTTCGTGGGTTGGAGCCCTACGTTGGGCTCTGTGCTGACAGCTCAGAGCCTGGAGCCTGCTTCAGATTCTATCTCCCTCTCTCTCTGTCCCTCCCCAGCTTGTGCACTCTCTCTCTCTCTCTCTATCTCTCAAAAATAAATAAACATTAAAAAAAAAAAAGAAAGAATCTCTGTAGCCCCAAAGCCCATGTTCACCTTACTCTGCCCCACTCAAAACCTAGCTGTCAGCCATTCCAAACCTTTTGAGTCTCATCTCTGATAACTAAACAGCCAATAAACTAATAAGTGTTCAATTATCCATAGTTGCTAATGGTTTTAAATGGTTTAAATGCCTGCCCCTTTCTTTCTATGTTTGTCCAATATTGTTGACTTTCAGTTCTGGATATCCAGATGGAGTATCCCTCCCCAGCTCCAATGACCCCTTTCTTGACTCTTTATATCTCTTGGTGACAGGTTCTCCCATCTCCCCCCAACCCAACCCAAACACCACATGAGGGTGGGGTAAGTGAGCATCGGCCCAGAGGGAGACGCATGGAGACCAAGCAGGCCTTAGCTGTTGCTGTCATTATGCAAACACCTTCCATCTGTAAAGAAGAGTCTGACCTGTGGGCTGCAGGCTCTGGTGTTCTCAGAGTTACTGCAAACAGTTTGTGAGAAAACATACGTGTGTCAGGCAGTGTTAGGATAGTATATAAATGGATACGAATAGAGAACATGACATACTGTTTCTCAAATGTATATAGATTAGTAAAGTAAAATTCATTTTCAAGTACAAATTCAAAGCACTTGGAACTTTCCAAGTATAGCTGCTGTCATATGCATCTCCCTGAAATGTTGTGAGCTTGAAAGAGGACTTTTCCCTGGAAAAGGTTGGGAATCCCAGATTAAAATATTATACAGCCCTCCATCCCCATCTCAGCATCCTCGGGTTATAGAGATTTGGTTCAACAGGTGTTTTCTGGGCGCCCACTGTATGCCAGATGGTTTTCTTGGCAGTGGGATAGTACCCATGAACATAATAGACAAAAGTCTCTGCCTACCTGGAGCATACATCCTGGTAAAAGGAGACAGAAAATAATGAAAAGCGTATCCTATATTAGGTAAAAAGTGCCATAAAAATAAAATACTACAGGATAAGGGGAATTGGAAGGTTCTGGTGGTGGGAATGTGATTTTATTTTATTTTTTTTAAGCAATTTACTTTTTTTTAATTTTTTTTTTCTCTTAACATTTATTTATTTTTGAGACAGAGAGAGACAGAACATGAACTGGGGAGGGTCAGAGAGAGAGGGAGACACAGACTCTGAAACAGGCTCCAGGCTCTGAGCTGTCAGCACAGAGCCCGACGCGGGGCTCGAACTCACGGACCGTGAGATCATGACCTGAGCCGAAGTCGGATGCTCAACCGACTAAGCCACCCAGGTGCCCTGGGAATGTGATTTTAAATATGGTGGTCAAGGGGCAGCTGGGTGGCTCAGTCAGTTGAGCGTCAACTCTTGATTTCGGCTCAGGTCATAATCCCAGGGTCGTGGGGTGAAGCCCTGGGTCTGGCTCCATGGTGAACGTAGAGCCTGCTTAAGATTCTCTGCCTCTGCCCCTGTCCCCTGTTTGAGTGCACTCTCTCTGTCTCAAATAAAATAAAATAAATGAATAAAATATGGTGGTCAAGATGGACCTCACTGAGATGGGCTTTGAACATGGGAATGATTTATTATGGGCTTTCCAGCAATATTCTCAAGCCAAAGACATCCCTTTGGATAGGGATTTCCAGATTTTAAAAGGGCAATGGCGGAGATGTTAGGGACTAATGGGGTCCCACAGAGATTCCTCATAGACTACCACATAGGCACTGCCTGCCCATGGTGCCTGGCCTCATTGAAACACGAGGGGACTGAATGACTTTGATCCTTCCCTTTCCTAAAAATAAACGACAGTCCCTTCCTAAATGCCCATGCGTGGGAGAGCATCGGCTCCTCCTGCCTTGTCCTTCCAGGTATCTTTAGACCAAGAGGCCAGACTCCTTACCATGGAGCCAGCCACACACAAGCAGGCGGCCCACCCCAGGCACACACTTGTTCCAGAACTGCCTGCGCTGCCCTACTTCACACTCAGCATCCTCAGTCATCTGTCTGCATTCCCTTGACCTGCCCTGGCATCAAACTTCCAAGCTTCATGCTTCCCTACAACAGAAACTAACATGGGCCATGCCCTTTTTTGTTCCTGACTAGTCAAGCACAGATGCCCTTGACATTCACAAATACTCCAACTCCAAAAACCAAAACTGTCTTTACCAGTCCTCAGACATTGAGTATCCTGAGTCTTCTGAATCTATCTTTCCACTCCAAGAAAACCACCTTTTAAGCCACCAGTAACTTTCTCTTGTGAAGGTTTCTTGTCACCAAGAAACAAAGTTCTGAGATGCACCCCTGAGAGGTGAAGGGGTTGCTGACTGCTCATGTGACCCTCGTTCCCATGCCACCCCATGGCAGAGGCCATTGAGACTCAGGTCTCAGCAAATTTCCTGATTACTTCTCAGGGCTGAATCAAACCTCAAAACTACAGAAATCTCCTCAGAAATGAGGTGGACTCTCTGGGCCTAGGGCCCCACCCACTGGCCCACGGTGGGACCCACGTAGGGGGTAACAATCAGACTTCTTCCTTTGGAGAAGGGATCTAAGCAGGAGGACACTTGAGAGCAGGAGCTGAAAAATGTCCTGGTGTATATAGAAGGGTTCTCTTGGGCCTTGGGCAAGAGGAGAAAGTACCCTTAGAAAGCAAGGAGAGAAAGAAGCCAAGAGAGGCATGGAAGAGAAAGACCAGTAGCCCACAGAGAGTTCAAGAAATCTTCATTCTGGGGCACCTGGGTGGCTCAGTTGGTTGAACGTCTGACTCTTGATTTCGGCTCAGGTCATGATTTCATGGTTCATGGGATCGAGTCCTGCATCAGGCTCTGTGCTGAGGGCACGGAGCCTGCTTGTGATTCTCTCTCTCTGTCCCTCTCCCACACACTCTCTCTCTCTCTCTCTCAAAATAAATAAACTTGAGAAAGAAAGAAACAAAGAAAGGAATCTGCATTCTTCATTTCCCCAGTAGAGTCTTGGGACCCAGCTGACCTCAGTCCTGGGAGGCGCCTAGTCTGCACCTGCTTACTCAGGCTAGTTGAAGTGGGGTTCCGCTCCTTAAAACTAAGATAATCTTGCACTACAGGCCTCCAGAGGCCCTAAATGTATGTGCGCTGAGCTTCTGCCCCAGCTATTTGGCTAGCCTAAGCAGCTTGCTTTGAGCCAAGCAGCTGGGGGGGGGGGGGGGGGGAGCACATGCAAATGCCAAGGGCTCACATCCCCATGGAGTAGTCACCTTGCTCCCAGACCTCTACTCCAGGGCTACACCTTTGCCTCAGTTTCCTGATTTACTCTTTGGGTCTCTCTTCTTGGCCAAGGTTCCAATCCCCTTTCTAGCACATTTCAGCCCTGGTCTTGAATTTGTCAACGTTTTTTTCTTTATTATAATAACAATTGTCTTCTGATCATAAACTGGCAGGACAGTGGTTAGCTGGCAGAAACATTCTGTTTCTTGACCTGGTGGTGGCTGAAAGGGAGTTGACTTCAGAGCCATTCAGTAAGCAGCACACATACGTTTTCTACATTCTTCCATGTTTGTTGTTTATTACATATTTTAAAAGATGTCGCCACTGAAGACATTGTCCCAGCCCTTGAAGAGGTTGCAGTCTCTTTAGGGCCTCACTGGAACCGGGCTCCTGCCCAGATGCTGCCTCCTCCCTCCTCCCCCTCCCCCCTCCCACCTCTTCCCCCTCCTCCCCCACAGTTTGCTCTTGCCCACCCTCTGGTTTCTCTTCCTCCTCACCTTCCTGCAGACCTACTCGTAGCCCACAGTCCTCCACTCCTGCCCCTTCTATCTTTGTCCAAGATTGCTGACTTTCAGTTCTGGATACCCAGATGGTAGTTCCCTCCCCAGCTCCAATCTGTTGGTGACAGATCCTCCCCTCTCCCCCCAAACCCCAACCCAAACCAGGTTGAGCTTTGGTCCAGGAGAAGATGGTTAGAGACCAGGCCCGGGCCCTTCGTCATTGCTGTATGATGAACAGCTAACACTCAGGGATTTGGAAGTGTTTGTATCTCCCAAAAGCCTTTCATCTCTAAACAGGCCTCGAAGTGATGGAGAGGCAAAGGGACTCAAGCAAATGACCATCACCCCACAGTCTCAGATAACAAGACTCAATTTCCAAGTAAAATGTCCATCGTTCTTCAGTGACTGTTTGGATTTACTGAAATTCCACTAAAAATACTAACGTGTGGTTTTTAGCCAGATTATATGATTTTAAATTTCACATGAAGAAAACAAAACAAAAAAAATTGTCCACACAACTCTGCAAAAAAAAAAAAAAGAGAAATGAGAAGGCCGTATCCTACATGATCTACATGACAGAAAACATGTTCAACATTTCAAAAAATGGTCATATTGGCATATACATAGTTAAACCAATGGTATATAATAGACCAGAAATGGGTCCAAATAATATAGGATTTTGTAATGATAAAAGTGTCATTTCAAATCATGGGTGAAAAAAATAGATTGTTCAATAAGGGATTGACTAAGTGGGATATCGACTAACAAGCTAGATGAAAATAAACTTGGACTCAATTAGAAAATTCAAAATGGATCAAAGACTTAGACAAAAGGTAAATAAAACTATATAAGTGCTAAAAAAAAAAAAGATATGGAACAATTCCTTAAAGACCTACAATAGGGAAAGTGTGCCTAATTATAACGGAATATCCATATTATAAAAGAAAAAGACTGATTTGATTACATGAAACCCAAAAACTCCTCCATGGCAAAACAAAAAAACAACAAACATCCTAAGCAAAAAGAAAGAAAGAAAGAAAGAAAGAAAGAAAGAAAGAAAGAAAGAAAGAAAGAAAGAAAAAAGAAAGAAAGAAAGAAAGAAAGAAAGAAAGAAAAGAAAGAAAGAAAGAAAGAAAGAAAGAAAGAAAGAAAGAAAGAAGAAAAAATCTTTTAAAAGTCAAACTAGGAAGAAATATTTGCAACTTATCCCAGTAACAAAGAGCTGGTCTCTATTATAAATAAAGGGCTCCTACAAATTAATAAGAAAAAGACCAAAAACAGTACAGAAATAGGCAAGGGATAGGAGCAGATAACTTCTAAAAAAGAACTACGAATTAAGCATTTGAACATATATATGACCTCACTCATGATAATATAATACAAAGCTACTCCACTTTTCTCTTATCAAATGATAAAAGCCTGAAAGTTTGAACACACATTCTGCTGGTGAAATTGTTCAGAAAGTGACGCTCTCATACATCGCTGATAGCAATACAAATTGGCACAACAAACCCCCACAGAGGGCAATTTGGCGTCTATCAAAATATAAAATACACCTATCCTGTGACCCAGCATTTCCACTTCTCAGAACTCACCCTTCGGGGGAGCCTGGGCGGCTCAGTCGGTTGAGCATCCGACTTCAGCTCAGATCACGATCTCACGGTTCGTGTGTTCCAGCCCCGCGTCAGGATCTGTGCTGACAGCTCAGAGCCTGGAGCCTGCTTCAGATTCTGTGTCTCCCTCTCTCTCTCTCTGCCCCTCCCCCGCTCACACTCTGTCTGTCTCTCTCTCTCTGTCTCTCTCTCTCTCTCAAAAATAAATGTTAAAAAAAAAAAAAGAACCCACCCTTCAGGTATACTTAAATATATGCAAACGGTAAATGTGAAAGATGTTCATTGCATTTCTCTTCGTAATAGTAATGGGGAACTGGTTAAATAATTCATAATACGTCCTGACAATGGAATACTATGTATCTGTTGAAAAGAGAGAGAATTCTTTATGCTCTTTATTACAGTATGGAAATACTTCCAAGATGTCTTAAGTGAAAACAAACAAACGAACAAAATACAGTGTAATGTGACACCATTCATGAGAAAAGCAAGGCTAAAAATAATACGATTATCTTGCAAACTTACAAAACAAAGTCTGAATGGAAGTAATGACCTAACAACAATGGTTACCCATCAGATGGAACAGGAACCGAGCATGAGGGAGCAAGGGTGGGAGAGCATCTATACTCTATACCTTTAAGCATCTCTAGATGTTTGAGCCTTATATATGTTATCTATTCAAAAAATAAATTTAAAACAATACAGAAAGAGGGGCGCCTGGGTGGCTCAGTCGGTTAAGTGTCCGACTTTGGCTCAAGTCATGATCTCGAGGTTTGTGAGTTCGAGCCCCGCGTCAGGCTCTGTGCTGACAGCTCAGAGCCTGGAGCCTGCTTTGGATTCTGTGTCCCCTGCTCTCTACCCCCGCCCCGCCCCCCACTCATGCTCTGTCTCTCTCTGCCTCTCAGAAAATAAATAAACGTTAAAAAAAAATTACAGAAAGAAAAAAACAGAAGCAGGACTTCAGTGGCTTAGTTACAAAGGATGTGGCTAGCAAACGGGCACACCCCAAAGAGAGGCCCCAAAGCGCGTTGAGCAATGACAACCTGGTCAACACGAGGGGCAGCTTTGGGGCACAGTGCTCATTGGACATCTCCATTCTGCTCCTTTAGTTTTGGGCAAAGTCTCTGTGGTTTTATTGCCACTGGTGCTCCTATCCAGAGAACACCTGCATCCGGGCACGTGAGTCCCCAAAGACACATTTCCGTGGTTCTACCTCCCTGGTGCTGGGGGGCCTCACACAGGGCACCCCCTTGCCTACAACTGCACAGGCCATGAGGTTAAGGGTATAGAGGGGAAAAGGAGCCAACAACCTCCTGGAAGTATTCTTTCTTTCTTCTACCCCAATCTCCACCTGGCCTCCTACCTGGCTCTCTAAACCAAGGGAAGGGCACCCTCTTTGTTTCGCTGTTACTGCCCCCTCTGTATTTCTGCTTAACTTCCAACGGTCCCGTAAGCTCCTTTTCTAGCTGCGTGACCTTGGGCAAGTCACTGCTACAATTCACTCATAAGAAGAGAGGCTATTGTGGGTTGTTATGAAAAGCAGGTGGTATCTAACCGAAGGGGCTGTGTTGATATGAGGGGGTGTATTCATCAAAGTAATTAGCGCTAGCTGTCCCACAGGAAACCTCCAAAGCTCAGGGGCTCGGTACACTTACAAGCTTATTTCCCACCAGGGAAAATTCCAGTGTGGGTTGGGCAGCCTTCCCCCATCTTGCCATTGACCCATCTGAACCGCGTGGTCTCCAGGGTTGCCGGAACAGGAGGAGCGGGGCATGGAAGGGGGACACCGGCTATGACTGCCTCAGCCCAGAAGGGACACCCATCGTTCTGCTCAGGGTCGCCTCGCCAGAACCAGTCCTGACTCCTCCTTCACCGCACGAGAGGTTGGGAACAATACCCAGGAGCACGTGGAATAATACCTGGGGAGCACGTCTCTGCCCTGGTTTCACCGTCACCTCATCACGACGCCCCACCAGGCCTTGTGCTTTGCCACCTTCTCCGTCCTGAGCCCGAGGCAGCCGTCACAAGCAAATGCAATGCCCATAACGGGGAAGCCCAAAGAAATCTCCTATTTGCCCCCTCTTGCTAACGCGTAGGACGTTGACTCCTCACCTGCTTTCCTTCCACCTCCACCCACAGCAGCCGGGGCAGCCTCGCGGAGGTCTGGACAGACTGGGCAGCAGCCAAGACTCGCGCTTCAGGGTCGGGCCTGGACGAGCCCCTTCATTTGCTCCACCTGAGGTCAGGCACTGCCGGGGAGGAGAGCTGAGTGAAGGTGTGTGGCACCGGGAACCGGGTCACAGGCCTCACTGTGGGGACCAGCATGGGAAGAAGCAGCTGGGGTCTCTTTGACCTTTGACTTCGGATTTCCTCAGCCGAAGTCTGCTCTAACTTCCTGGGTGACTGCGCCAGGCATCCAGTGGTTGGGGGCACCCGGACACTCGGCATTTGTGTAGGACCGTGTGGTCCACAAGTGGCTGAATAGCTCGTCTCGTTTGCTCTTTCCCACAAGATTCCAGGGGACCCTCGTGAGGGGTGGCCTCGTCGTGCAGCCCTCAGCGAGCACCCAGCCAGGGGAGCCGGGAGAGGTTTGGGAGGGGACCAGGCCCTTCTCTAGGCCTTTCTCTGTGAAGATCACTTTTCTAGGTTGAGCCACCACGGCAGTGAGGATGAAAAACAGTAAAACAGCATGTCAGAGAGAGGAAGGGGAGAAAACCAAGGCAAACTCTGCCCTTCCTTGACCCGACCCCAGTCCTCACATCCCCTCCCTCCCAGAATACCACTGGGGAGGAAGAAAAAACGGGTGGAGAAAGGCGTCCTCCTGTCCTCCCTGGGGCTCCCTGCAGCTGCTTGCTGCCCCCAGAATGCGCAGCTGTGAGGGGCTGCTTCCTCTCCTGTGGGCACATCCTCACCATGCTTCCAGGGGCGGGGGTGCCTTCTGTTAGCCACGGAGGGAGACACGCCCTCCTCCGTGTCCCAGGTGACCCTCTCCCACCTCCTGGAGCACAGGCCACCCTGGTCCCCCTTTAACAGCCAAATGAAGTGGTTCCAGACTCATCCCCCACAAATGTGGGGAAGCAGCTTTGACCCCAAGACCCAGAGACTCCTGGGAGATGTCCATTCTCCGAGTCACTGCTCTCATGGCTGCTGACCTCTTTCCCTACTCCCCTGTGACCCCATGGCTCCTCTTCCCTTTCCCCAGCTTCCACGAGTCCACGCCTGCCATGTGGCGTAGATGAAGAGAAGACAACATAACCCAGGAACCCACGTAACACCAGAGAGATCTCACAGCTCCAGAGGACCTGGGCGCCCACGCAGCCTCCACACACACACACACACACAGTCTTGTTGGCTGTCCTCCTGCCTAGCTGCATCTGTTCTCCACTTATCAGAGCCCTGTCTCCCTGGCCACACTTTCACGCCTTTTGAACATCCCCCCCCCTCCCCCTGCCACAGAAGGGTTCCAAATTCTTGGTGCCTTTGCCTGTGAGAGTGATGTCTCTCTCAAATATCACTAAGAGGCAGAATAGCATGATGGTTAGGAGTACACACCGCCCTGAGCCAGACCACTGGGATTCATACCCAGTTATGCCACTTACTGGCCTTATGACGTTGAGCAAGTCACTCGGCCTCTCTGAGCCTCGGTTTCCTCGTGTATAAAACCAGGATAATGAGATTGCTTACCCGCCAGTGTCACCACCCTTTGAGGATGAAATGACATCATGTATGGTTTGAATGGTGCCGCCCCCCCAAAAAAATCCCCATGCACTGATCTCCAGAATCTGTGAACATGAATTTTTTTGGAAAATGGGTCTTTGCCCGTGAAATTAAGCAAAGGGTCTCAAGATGAGATCATCCTGGAGTGCCTGAGTGGACCCGAAATCTACTGACAAGTGTCTTTACAAGAAACACGCGGAGGAGAAACCCATGAGAAGACAGAGGCAGAGACTGGAAGGATGCAGCCACAGTCCATGGAACACTTAGAGCCATAGAAGCTGGAAGAAGCAAAAAAGGATTCTCCCCTAGAGCCTTTGGACGGAGTCTCCAGAACTATGAGAGAGTACATTTCTGTTGTTTTAAACCACTCACTTGGTGGTACTTCCTACGCGGCCCTAAGAAGTTAATACAACTGCTCAAACAGTGCCTGGCACATGCAAAACGTTCTATAAATGTTAGCAACTAAAATTATTGGATCTCACTATCATTGGACACAAGTATTATTGAACCTAACCATTAAGAGTAATAATTATAGGGGAAAACCCATCTGCCTCTTTCAGGTGGATGTCTTCCTGGGTCCCACCCTTAGCAAAGATGCCTCCTAGAGCTCTGATCTGGGCTCCCTCCCCCCACCACAAAGGATCGAGTAGAATCTTTCTTCCTGTCACACTCCAGAACCTTCTAGTCCATTCTGTTGGTGGTCTAAGGCTGAACTCTTGGTCTGGGCACTTTCTGATAAACTCCACTCTCCCCAACCCTTTGCTCCGGCCAAATGAGAGGACTCACTCTCTCTCCTGCATTGGCCATGCCTACTTATCTCGCTGCCTATGCCCATTTGGTGTTACCCTCTACTTCCATGTAACCCAGTTTTTAACCCACCTGTCCAGATGCCCTTCTGTGAGCCCTCCCTGACAGGAAGAATATGAACTCTCTTGCCTCCTTATGCCTCTCTTTGGGCACTTATCCATGATGCCAGGCTTCCATGTCTGACCCCATTTCTACATTCTGTGCTGACACCAGCAAATCCCTCCTTGGGGCTGGTCATACCTCCCAGTTTTGAGAGGGGCATGAGCAAAAGCCAAGACGTGCCTGGTTTCCTACTTGCAAAAAAAAGATCAGCAACCTCCACACAGTTATAAAGTTCTCATAACTGCAATACTGTCTAACATTATTTCTGAAAGTTTTCTTACATCCACAACCTCATCTGGACACTTAATGAGCCTGTGGAGAAGGCAGGCAGAGATTACCATCCTTCTTTTACTGATAAGGAAACTAAATCCTAGAAGGATTCCAATTCAGCTAATGTTTATTGAGCACACTCTACGCGACAAACATTGACTTTGGCACAATCACCTTATATATGCTCAGAAACTCTTTGAAGCGGGTACTATCTCCCCCTATTTTATTGATAAGGAAAGTAAGTGGCTTAGAGGAAGGAAGGTGACCAGCCCAAGGTCACTCAGCTAGCTACTAGCATCAACAGTAGGACTTGAACCCAGGTCTCCTGAATCCCAAAGCCGGGATCTTTTCATGAACTATGTTTCTCCCAGGAGAGTCAGGAGGCACAATAGGTGGGTGATTTAGAGCGATAAGGGAGCAACTTTGCTTCTGGGTCAACTCTGTTTAGGAAAGTTGTTTTCTATGGCTCCACTTCGCCATCTGTGAAATGACAGAGCTTGTGGAAATAGCCAGGGAACATCAGCTTCCATGGAGATGGGGTCCCGGCTAATTGGCATGCTCAGCATTGGGGTGTCTGGACCAAATAAGACAGAGGATGTAAAAATACTTTGGAGAGAGCTCAGTGACCGAAAGCTCGAGTTTCACTGCAAATTAACAGTTGACCCTTGAAGAACGCAAGAGTTAAAGAGTGCCGACCTCCTGAGCAGTCACAAATCGATGTATATCTTGTGACTCTCCAAAACGTAGCTACTAATAGCCTACTGTTGACTGGAAGCCTTATTGGTAACATAAACAGTCGATTAACACATATATTGTATATTATATGTATTATGCGCTGTATTCTCACAATAAAGGAAGCCACAGAAAAAGAAATGTTGTTAAGAAACTCACAAGGAAGAAAAAATATACTCAGTACCATACTGTAAAAAATCCACATGTAAGCAGTCCCACGTGGTTCAAGGGTCAACTGTAATTCCTCTAGTTAATAAAAGCATCAAATACAGATTTTCCACTTTTTAAAAGAATCCGAATCCATAACACTAAATGCGCTTTGAGTCTGGAAGAAAAGTCACAAAACTCAGGTTTGAAAATGTGCCCCTGGGGGTACACCCGTGGATAAGGGGGCCTTAGTGTTCTTACTGATGAAATGGGATGTACAGCTGGCCTCTCTTACACACCTTCTTTAAACTGCTGGCAAGCCCCTGGTCTCCAGACCATTTCTCATGTGCGGTGGTGCTGTCACTGGCCCAGCCCCACCCAGTCTTGGGAGAATACTGGAAACCAGCGATGCCATTCCATATCAGCCACTTAAAAGCCTTGTGACTTGGAGCAGGCCTCAGTTTTCTCATCTATGAGATGGGAATTCGGTCTGTCCTGTTCACCACACAGAGCACTGGGTGGTAGAGAAGAAATGACCTCACGTCTGTAACAATGGCTCGTTTAAAAAAAAGAAGAAGGAGAAGACAACAAGGGACATCGACTGCCGTGACTATGACTCTTCTCTGCTGCCATTAGAGTGGTCAAGGATGAAGCCGCTTCTTACAAGGGGCTTCAAGATTCCAGGGTCCCCGGATCCCAGGGAACAGGAACTGGGTTGCAGAGCTGGAGGGAGGTCACAGGGTGGAGGGGCGAAGCTGGCACGTGACTTTGATTTCAAGCGGTTTGCAGCAAAGAGGATCCTTGCAAGTGCGGTGGCCTCTCCAAAGCCTACGGAGCAGGGTGCTGGGAGGAGATGGGAGTCAGCATTCCTGAAGTTCCAAAGCCTGACAATTTTTATGTTTTAAATCCGCTCCCCTATTTCCCTTTAGCCTATTCTTCCTGGCCATAATCTTACCTATTAACTCAGGAGCAACTTGATTTAAAGGGGACACAGGGTTTCAAATAGGTTCAAGGTGCTCAGAGTTTTAAATAAACCTCTCAATTACCTTTTTTAATTATTTTTATTTTGCAGGAAAAACAAAACCGTTGTTTCGCCTTGCAGCACTTTTTCAATGAAGTCAGATTGATAAAGTTTTTTTAATTTTTTTTTTCAACGTTTATTTATTTTTGGGACAGAGAGAGACAGAGCATGAACGGGGGAGGGGCAGAGAGAGAGGGAGACACAGAATCGGAAACAGGCTCCAGGCTCCGAGCCATCAGCCCAGAGCCCGACGCGGGGCTCGAACTCCCGGACCGCGAGATCGTGACCTGGCTGAAGTCGGACGCTTAACCGACTGCGCCACCCAGGCGCCCCGATAAAGTTTTTTAAAAAATAATCTTTTAAAAGTCAGAATAATATAGTTTAACTTTATTTTATTCAACTAGTATACAGATTATTTTCTGTGTTTCCTGTGTCTAATGGCCATCATTTAATATTGTTTTGCAGACAATAACGGTGCCCAACATTTGGAAAGCACTTTCACATTCACTATCTCAATTTTTTTTTTTAACCACTATATCATTCCCATTTTATAGGTAAAGAAACTAAGGCTCACAGCCCAGGACCACACTGTCAGGGGAGGCAGGTGTCAAATTCTAAATTGCTGTTTAGAAGCAGCACTCATTCCCAAATATTTTCAAGGTCTGACCTTGAAATTGTATTTCTAGACTGTGGGTGGCAAACAGGAATGGCATGAAAAGACCAGACAGAGAAGAAAAACAAGAAGTGAGTTCCAGTACTGCAGGTGAGTCCCTGGGCTGAAGGAGGTAAAAGGTACAATCCAAGGAAGTCAGCTGAGGCCAGTGGAAGAGAGCACTTACGCCCTCCAAGGACTTATAGAGGAAGAATAGGAGTGTCCTGGTCCAGTGCATTCGTCTGGCTCCTGAGAGGTCACCTGTGTACTCCTCAGGTGGGGTGCAGTTTGGGAGCATGAAATAATGGGCCGGTATGGATGAAGTATTTATTGAGCACTTACTATATCACTGAGCCAAGTGGCGTGGGACTACAAGTGTCACACGAAGCACATGCGCTGTCCTCAAGGGGCTTCCAGTCTAGTTAGGGAGACAGAGCTAGAACAAAGAGTGGCAAAAAAATCATTCCTGCATTCAATGTCGTAGTATAACTAGAAGCTGTATAGGGCTGCAGAGCAGAGGAAGCCCAATGGAGACCAGAGACATTTAGAGATGTGGAAGACAGAATGAGGAGGGCTAACATTTCTAATCAGAGTTACAGAAGGAAAGAAAAATGGAGATGGAGAAGAGGCAATTATCAAAAAGCTAATGGCCTCTCTTTCTTTGGAACTGGTAAAACATCGGGTACACGTACAAGAAGCACAAAAGATATCAAAAGTATTTAAACACACACATACACACACACACACACACACACACACACACACACCTGGATATATGATAGTAAACTACAAAACACCGACAATACAGAGAAGATATGAAAGCAGCCTGAGAAAAGACCGCTCATCCAAGAAAGGGCATACGACTTAGAAAACATCATTCTCAAGGGCAAATATGGCAACCATCTTCAAAATGCTGGGAGAAAATCTGTGCTGACCTACATTTGTGTACCTGAAAAAGATTATCTTTTAGAAATTGGGTGAGGGGCACCTGGGTGGCTCATTTCATTAAGCATCCAACTCTTGACTTCAGTTCGGGTCATGATCTCACAGTTTGTGAGATCGAGCCCCACATCAGGCTCTGGGAGCCTGATTGGGATTCTCTCTCTCCCCCCTCTCTCTGCCCCTCCCCCATTTTCTCTCTTCTCAAAATAAATAAATAAATAAACATTTTTAAAAAATAGAACTTGGGTGACATAAGACATTTTATGAAATGAAAAGAGCAAACCCAACAAGCCAGTAGTAAAAAAAAATAATAATAACAACTTCTAAAGAATATACTTTAGGAAGAAAAATGATTCCAGCTAGAAGGTCTAAGATGCAAAAAGGATTGATGAACAAAGAGATTAATACATATTTATGTAAATCCAACCAAACATTTTATATATACAAATTATGACATCTATTTTGGGATTTAAAAAAGATAGAACTAAATACTGAACATAAAAGCATGTAAGTTTTGGGGTGCCTTGGTGGCTCAGTCAAGTGTCTGATTTCAGTTTGGGTCCTGATCTCGCAGTTCATGGGTTCAGGACCCTCACTGGGCTCTGTGCTGACAGCTCAGAACCTGGAGCCTGCTTCAGATTCTGTGTCTCCCTCTCTCTTTGCCCCTCCTCCACTCACACTCTGTGTCTCTCTCAAAAATACATAAACATTAAAAAAATTTTTTAAAGAGCCCGTCATTAAAAAAAAAAGCATATAAGTCTGGAAGGTGTGTGCAAAAAGCTAATGTCTTACAAGTTTCCTGTATTATTTGGGAAGGGGATTAAACTGATTAACTTAAAATTTGTTTAATATGCATCATGAAATTTCCATGAAAGAAAAGAAGGCATGTATCACACACAAATTAGTGAGAGGATGGGGATAATGGAATAAGAAAACAAACTTAATCCAAAATGAAGGAGTAAGAAAGGAGAAGAAAGAAAAAGCAAGACAAATAGAAGTACAAAGTAAAGTGACAGAAATAAGCCCAAATATGTCTGCAATCACAGTAAGTGTAAAAAGACTAAACTCATCACTTAAAAGACAGGGATTATCAGATAGGAATTTTTTAAAATACTAACTATAGACTTCTTATAAAAGACACATCGAAAACATGATGGCACAGAAAGGTTGAAAGAAAAAAAAAAAGGTAAAAAAAGATACATCAGTCAAATACTAACCAGAAGAAGTCTGGAAATGCAAACAATATCAGAAAAAATAGATGCAAGGAACTGAGGAGTGCAGGAAGTCTCCATAGTGGAGCCTTAGTATTGTTTATGTTAGTAGATGTTTATCTGCTCGGTATTCAGATGAACAGAGAGGAGGCCAGTCTGGATGGGGAGAACTCAACAGAGCTGTGTGATGGGAAGAAATCGGGACAGTGGGATGGCACATTAGAGCTCCTCCAGTTGTATATGACCATGCAGGGTAGCCCTCTCCTCCCCCAACAGCACAGCAGAGTAATGTACCATGTGCCGCAAAACACATGGAGCTGAGCTTACTCACATGAGGCCATCTCCCCTCTGCCCAATGGAGAAATGAAAGCCTAGCTTTGTTTATGTCTGGTCCTGGGGCAATAACGCACCTCCTAATTCATGACAGTGCTGTGATTAGGGCTTAGACGGCCTTGAGTGGAATGTGAGGACCCCTTTCTTTTTGATTTTTCTAAAGGAAGTTCTTTTCAGTGGGTATTTGGGGTTCAGAAGAACAATGTAGTATATTCAGCCAGTAATTTTGAAATGCAACATCCCCCAATGAACCAAGGGTAGGAAGTCAGGGAAGGGCCATGCGCAAGGAGTCTGGTATTGTCAGCACATCTTTATGGCTGGTCTGAGTCATGTCTACACCACCTTGTGTCTATACTTCTAGTTCTACAACAACTTACTCCGAATTCTCCCCTCCCCCACCCATTCCAACGTTTCTGTATAATAAAATGGCAGGTGGCCAGAACTTGAGATCATAAGTCTACACTCCCAGAGAGAAATCATCTGCACTTTCTTTAAAAGCTCAGCTTCCAGAATAAACCCCGGGATCAGTTCACTTTTAGCCCAAATTCAACAATTCCTTTAAATGATTATTTATGTTCACAATTCTATCTCTGAGTCACTTATGAAACAAAGAATTGATTGTGCTCACTATCAGAGGCCACACCTTCTGCAAAGTGAAGAAGGCAAATGCATGAGCAAAGCACCCACCGCAAACTTCAAGCCTCCGTAAACCAGGTCCCAGGTCTCCCAGAATGGGTGCAGGGACCATCCAGCCATCACACACAGCATTTCCACATCATTCACAAAGAATGGGTGCATGGACCACACTGTGTAGATATCCTTTACATTTTTGTCTTCTTTCAAGGAGATATATTGTGTTTGGGGGAATATCCAAGAGCAGAATCTATTGAGCCAGACATTTTTGTTTATTTGCATAGAACAATGAGAAACTTCTCTATACTATGGGAAAGATAAATTAAGCACAAATTTGCTTCCCCTCTGGAGCTTTTGCCCCACAAGGCACTGTCTTGAATGTGTAAGGATGACTGATTGACATGAAATCAGGTCACCGTCAGATTTCAGCAAATCGGGATTCAGTAGAGTCTTGTCCTTGGCTCTTCACATGCAGGAACAGTCACCCCTCATTAGTCGGCTGTGAAAATAAATCCAGGACAAAGCTAGAGTGGTAGGTGTAGCACCTTAGAAGCAGCACAGAACTGCTGAAAGAGTGAACTCCTCGTGGCTAGTGACTAATATGATAAGAAAATTTTACCTTTTCCAACGAAGTCAAGAAGCCATGGAGAAGATGACAAAGGCAGACATGGTTGGATCAGATTATAAACAAAAGATGAATTTCAGAGGCGCCTGGGTGGCTAAGTCGGTAGAGCGTCCAACTCTTGATTTCAGCTCAGGTCATGATCCCAGGGCGGTGGGATCAAGCTCTGCCTCGGGCTCTGCACTGAGTGTGGAGCCTGCTTAAGATTCTCTCTCTCTCTCTCTCTCTCTCTGTCTCTCTCTCTCTTTCAAAAAAAAAAAAAAAGATGAATTCAGAGCGAGCAAATGGCTTTATACCTGACTTCTGACTTGCTGCTTCCAGAGCTGCCCCTTGCCATCACACTCCTCTTACTGACATGGGATAAGGGCTGATATGTTCTAGCGTGATTTCATCCCTAAAATTTCACACAAAACCATTTCCCTATAAGTCAGTCAGCTATTCAGAAGATTTAGTCAAACAAAGCCCTTTCCTTAAACCTGAAAAGTACTCAAGGATTAGGTCTATAGTAATGCAGCAACATCACTTCAGGGCCCTGAAGCTATGCTTTCATGAACAAGCTTTAAACAACAACAATAATAAAAACAAAAGACTCTCAGGCCAAAGCCTGATGGTCATGGTGGAGACAACAATGCTACTATTTCCTAAAAGAGCCTGTCGTCAAACCAGAACAAATAATTTAATGAGTTTGACCAAGAAGTGGATCAGAATTTGGGGACTGCTGGCAGGAAAACACAGTCCCCCACCCCTCACCCAAAGACTACCACTCCAACTTCTTGTCCCACCATAAAAATAACCGGCCCTGTGTCTCACTCCCTCAGAATCCTGCCCTCTTGGGTGATAAGTATGAATTGGCTTGTATCCATTGGACAGTGGGCGTTAGCATGTTCTTCTTCCTAGGAAACTGATATCAGGGAATCTCTCTTCAAGCACATTTCATTTGTTCCACTTTAGACCTGTTTTCCTTCCATAGTACCATACAGAAGGATGAGAAGAGCAAACCTGCAGAGATAAAGTGGAGGCCACACAAATCATGGAGAAGAAGCTGATGGGGGTGCACAGACATGACCATGGAGAGTCCTTCTTCAGAGGACCTGAAGCTTCTTTCTCTCCCTTCACATTTTTGTGACTCCATGACCCTAACCACAGCTAATCACAGTTGGCTGGTTTCAATGATTGGTCCAAAGGGTGGGTCGCATGCTTTTTCCATTTCAGTGATAAATCTGGAAAATGTGAGTCATGAGCAGGCAGCAGCCATGCCCCCACCATGTGAAGAAATCCCAAGTGAGGTAGGAGAAAGTAGAGAAAAGCCACAGAGAGACTTCTGGTGACTTCAAATCAGTAGTTGCTACCTCCCCCCAACCCACTCCTGCATTTCCAGAGTGCATGAGCAATTAAAGTCCCTTCTGGCCAAGGTTGGTTTCAGTTGAGTTTCTGTCACTCACAGCCTAGAGTCCTAACTAGAACAGGAAGTGCCCTGTCAAGGGTTCTCATCTTGTGTTAGTGGCCGGGCTGAAATAAGACTCCAGAGCCCCTGATTCTACCTTCTCAGGTCACAAGGATCTTCAGTTGGCTGAGTGATCTCAGACGAGCCACAGCCCCACTCTGAGCTGTCTGTTGGGTTGGAGTTCACGATCTCAAAGTTTTCTCAAAAAATAAGTCTAGGCAGCACCTGGGTGGCTCAGTCCATTAAGCCTCAACTCTTGATTTCAGCTCAGATCATGGTCTCATGGTTCATGAGATTGAACCCTGCATCAGGCTCTGTGCTGTGACAGCATACAGTCTGCTTGGGATTCTCTCTCTCTCTCTCTCTCTCTCTCTCTCTCTGCCCCTCCCATGCATGTGCTTGCTCTCTGTCTCTCTCTCTCTCTCTTTCTCAATCTCTCTCTCTCTTTCTCTAAATAAATAAAATAAACTTTAAAAAAGTCTGTGATTTTGTTTGGTTTTAAAGCAATGAAGGAAAGACAGAAAAACAAAGAATGAGAAACAGAAGACCTGTGTGGAAATGGGGGAGAGAGAGAGAGCGCAGCTGCTTGAAGGAAAAGCCCAAACGGCACAATTAATCTTTGTTCCCTGCTAGAGGCTAGAAAAAGTAAAAAAAAAAATTATTAGGAGTTCTGACACAGACTGACATCGATCAATTGTACACAAAATAATTTTTTTTTTATTAGAGAATATGCCATCCCAAAGTGAGCTTGTGGAAAATCAGATAACCCAGCTTGAGAAGAGAAAACAGTGGTAGCTCAAGTTTGTGTGACTAGAGACAGCAGGGGGTCTCTAGGCCTTTATTACTTGGGGAACAGAATGTTCCCTAGAATAAATGGGCCACCAGGCAAGTGTCAGAAACTTCAGTGGTTCAGGGATTTCCATTCTTACTGGTATAAGTGATGGCAGATGTGAAGCGGTAATTCTAGGTCATCTGTGAGGGAAGCAGCTTCCAGACAGGGTCAGTTCTGCAGCATGGTTGTGAGTGCTCTTGGAGCCTTAGTCTTGAGTGTTTCTGCAATTATTCCAACAAGTCTGGGAGTTTGTCACCATCTCTTAATACAATCCTTTTCTGCTTAAACTAGCCAGAATAGATTCTGTTGCTTGCAACTGTGAACCATAATATGTAGGTGTCCATATGGTAGAGTGGAGCTTAGTTGGGGGGGGGAGAGTACCAATTATGTGCCAGGAACTGTAAATTGTGCCAGCATGACCTTACATATCATCTCCTACGAGGCCCATGAGATAGGTACTACTGCCTTCATTGTACAAATGACAGAAACCCAAGTCAGAGAAGTTAGATAGCCTGCCCAAAGTCACCCAGCAATAAGCAGAGCCCAGATTCAAATTCAGGCTGGAATCTAAAGCCTATGCTCTGTTTTCTGCTCCAGATATTTCTCATGTATGCTCAATAATCCATTTCATTAACAAGCTAATTTTTTGTGTGTTTAAAAATAACTTAAGCATTCAATCTGATAGATCTGATTTGGTTACCCCCACTCCTCATGGCTTCCCTCAGCCATGTCTCTCTGTGTTCCACTTCCCTCAGGACTGTGGATGAACAAATTGACTTCTTGGGTCACCTAGACCCTGCAAGACCTAATCGCTGCCTGCCTTTCCGGCAGGATCTCCACTCACTTACTTTGCTCCTTGCTGTGACTTGAATGTTGGTGTCCCCCCAAATTCATACGTTGAAATCCTAATGCCAAATGGGATGGTATCCTTTGGAGGAGCCCTCATGAATGGGATTAGAGCTCTTATAAAAGAGACCCCACAGAGCTCCCTAGCTTTTCCACCATGTGAGGACACAACGAGAAGTTTGTGGCCCAAAAGAGGACCCCCTCCCAACCATGCTGACACCCTGATCTTGGACTTTCAGTCTCTAGAATTCTGAGAAATAAATGTGTGTTGTTTATAAGCCACCCAATCTGTGGTATTTCATTATAGTAGCCTGAGTGAAGGGACCAAGTCTCTCCTCACACTGACCTTCTTTTATCTCCTAAAATATTCTAAGCTCTTTCCTTCTCATGGTCCAGCACTGTTATCTCCAGAGCTAGTGTCAAACTTGACCCTTAGTAAGTGCTCAATAAATATTTATTGAATGAACGCATACTTGATTCTTCAAGGGATTTGCTGTGTTGAGTCTTACATATGGGGGAAAAATCTTGGAATAACTCAAGTTCTACTCTCCAAAGTCCCAAGGCTGAAGCAGTATGAGATGCATGATCTGGGCCATTTCCCCTTAGTGGAGGGTGGGGGGGAGACCACCTGGGACTTTTTTAAAGAATCTCAATGGGGCGCCTGGGTGGCGCAGTCGGTTAAGCGTCCGACCTCAGCCAGGTCACGATCTCGCGGTCCGTGAGTTCGAGCCCCGCGTCGGGCTCTGGGCTGATGGCTCAGAGCCTGGAGCCTGTTTCCAATTCTGTGTCTCCCTCTCTCTCTGCCCCTTCCCTGTTCATGCTCTGTCTCCCTCTGTCCCAAAAATAAATAAACGTTGAAAAAAAAAAAATTTAAAAAAAAAAAAAAAAAAAAGAATCTCAATGGTGCCTTTCTAATCGCCAGTGACCTCAAGCTGGGAGCGTATTTGGAGAGATCAGAATGGATGGAGAAGGAGTCCCAAGACACCCTCATTGGAGGTCATTAGAACACCATTCAACTCCACCCAACAATTATGTATACACGTGTGTACATGTGCATATGTGTAAGTGTATATGTTGAATAGTCGGTTCACAAACCTCATGAGTGGATGACAAACCTTCAGGAAAGGGAGGAGAGATGAACGTGTGGAGAACTTTACTGCCGGAAAGATAAACAAAAGCTGCATAGCCTTTCGTATGGAGGACTCTGATGGAGTCTTGTCCTCAACCAGGAAACATTTATGTCTGGTCCCAGAGACCTGGTTTGGGATTCCCAGGGATGGCCTCTCTGGATCCAGCCTCATGCCTTTTCATTGCTGTACTTTCTTTTGTGGTTGTGGTTCTTTTGTGGTTGTTTCACCTAAAAATCATAGATTCTTTGGAGATTAACAAATGATGTATCTGCATTCTTCTCAAGTAATAGAACAAATCAGTCTAAAATTCACAAAATACCTTAGAGACCACTGACTGTGGTCCCTCCTTATTCTAAAGGATGGGGAAACCATATCCCAGAGAAAGGAAAGAACTTGCCCTGAGTCACACGGCTGGCAGAAGCAAGCCCCAAACCCCAGTCTCCCAACACCCAAGATCCAACACCACGCTAGGTCTCTTGTCACAGCACCACATGTCCAGCCACCCAGGACCACAGGCTTGATTTACATCACAACATGTGGGCTCTTACAGTCTCCAGCCGGGGCTCCCCACCATGCCGTGGGGCTCTGGATGTGCCCCTTACCTCACACGTTGACTTCAGCAACGCCACCCGATTGGTTGCTCTGCCATAGAGCCAAGTCTCCCATTGTTAATCATCTTTTAAAAGAGTTTAACATCTGCTGCAGGGAAATTTACTGGCCTCAAGTTACCGGCTATAATTTTGGTCATTTGGGGGAAATAATGATGCTATAGTCGTCACTTTCCAAATGTTGCAGGAACCTGACCCAAATCAAGAAACCTCTCAATAAATCAGCTCAAAAACAGCATCAATTTCTAGCCTTGCTATTTAGAATGTTGCAGCTCTGAATCAGTGTCTGGGCTAGAGAAAGCATCCAACTCAAAGTCTCTAGATTTTAATAATAGCTGCCATTGTTCAAAGAGGGATTCATAACTCTCAATGGACTCTGGCCAAAAAGCTTGAGCCAGACTCTGTATTTATGTATGTTTGGGTGTACTAAGTGCTCTGCAAGTTTCATGAGTGATTCTTTCAGTGTGGGAGCTACCCTGATCTCCAAGCCACGGTCCTGCTTGTGGACATCACCATGGACCAGGCCCTCTCTACTGACAAGGCTTCTTTGGCCCTTGATTTGTGTACAGATGGCTGGATCGTTGTACATAATGACATAGGTCACCAATAATTTCTTAAAAAAAGAAGGTAACTCTTATGGAGTGCTTGTTCTTGCGAGGATCCATTCTCTTAATTCATGTAATCCTCACAACCCTATGAGACAGGTACTACTGTTATCTTCATTTTACACATGAGGAAACTGAGGCACAGAGTGAGTAAATGACTAGCCCAAAATCACACATGTAATCAGAAGAGCTGGGGTTTGAACTCAGTCAGGCTCCAGAGACTGACCTCCCTCTCTCTTTTATTTTTTAAATGTTTATTTATTTTTGAGAGAGAGAGCACACGTGAGCACATGAGTGGGGAAGGGGCAGAGAGAGAGAGACAGAGGATCCAAAGCAGAGTCCGCGATGACAGCAGAGATCCCAATGTGGGGCTCAAACCCATGAACCATGAGATCATGACCTGAGCTGAAGTCATATGCTTAACCAACTGAGCCACCCGGGCGCCCCCTCCCTTTCTTTTTTAAACAGCTTTATTGAAATATAACTCTCTGGCAATGCAAGCTGGTGTAGCCACTCTGGAAAACAGTATGGAGGTTCCTCAAAAACCTAAAAATAGAACTACCCTATGACCCAGCAATGGCACTACTAGGCATTTATCCACGGGATACAGGTGTGCTGTTTCGAAGGGACACATGCTCCCCAATGTTTATAGCAGCACTATCAACAACAGCCAAATTATGGAAAGGGCCCAAATGTCCATTTATGGATGAATGGATAAAGAAGATGTGTTATATATACAATGGAGTATTACTCGGCAATGAAAAAGAATGAAATCTTGCCATCTGCAACTACGTGGATGGAACTAGAGGGTATTACGCTAAGGGAAATTAGTCAGTCAGAAAGAGACAAATATCATATGACTTCATTCATATGAGGACTTTAAGAGACAAAACAGATGAACATAAGGGAAGGGAAACAAAAAGAATATAAAAACAGGGAGGGGGACAAAACAGAAGAGACTCATAAATATGGATAACAAGCTGAGGGTTACGGGAGGGGTTGTGGGAGGCAGGATGGGCTAAATGGGTACGGGGCACTAAGCAATCTACTCCTGAAATCATTGTTGCACTAGATGCTAACTAATTTGGATGTAAATTTTGAAAAATTTAAAAATTACAAAAAAAGAAATATAATTCTCAGACCATACAGCTAACCTTCTTAAAGTATACAGTGCAGTGGGTTTTTAGTGTATTCACAGAATTATGCAACTATCATCACTAATTCTGAAACATTTTCATCACCTCAAAAAGAAACCCTATACTCCTCAGCAGACATTCCTAATTCCCACCCCTTCCTTCTCCCAGGCCCTGGCAATCTCTAATCGACATTCTGTCTCTATGGATTAACTTGTTCAGGGTATTTCGTATGAATGGAAGCCTACGATATATGTGCCTGGCTTTTGCACTTAGCATAATGTTTTCAAGATCTATCTGTGTTGTACCATGCATCAGTACTCCGTGTCTTTTTTATAACCAAATGATATCTCATCGTACAGATATACCACTTTTGTTAATCCATTTGTCAACTGATGGGCATTTGAGTTGTTCCCGTTTCTTGGCTGTTACGAATAACGTTGCTGTGAACGTTTGTTTGCAGGTTTTTGCACATACCCAAGTTTTCTTTTCTCTTGGGTACACCCAGATGTGGAATTGCTGAGTCACATGCTTACTCTATGTTGAACTCTTTGAGGAACTGCCAAACTATTTCCCAAAGTGACTGCACCATTTTACTTTCCCATCAGCAATGTAAGGAGGGTCCAGTTCCTCCACATCCTCACCAACACTTGTCATTTCCCACTGTTTTGATGATAGCCATCCTCGCGAATGTGAAGTGGTATCTCATTGTGGTTTTGATTTGCATTTCACTAATGACTAACGATGTTGGGCATCTTTTTACATACCTATTGGCTATTTGTACATATATTTTCTTTGGAGAAGCATCTATTCAAATGCTTTGACTATTAAGAAAATGATTGTCTTATTATTGTTGAGTTGTAGGAATTTTTTATATGTCCTGGATACAAGCACCTTACAGGTAAATGATTTTCTGCCAGCCTGTGGGTCATCTTTTCACCTTCTTGATGGTATCCTTTGAAGCACAAAAGTTTTCATTTTTGTGAGGTCCAAACTATCAATTGTTTTCTTCTGTTGCTTGTGCATCTGATGGAGTATCTAAGGACTTCCCCAGCACAAGGTCAGGAAGACTTGCTCCTACATTTTGTTCTAACAGCCTTAGAGTTTGGGGTTTTATATTTAGGTCTTGATATGGTATGAGATAGAAATCCACCTTTATTCTTTTGCATTGGATATCCCGTTGTTCCAGCATGATTTCTTGAAAAGACTGTTCCCCATCCCGCTGAATGGTCATGGCACCCAGAGGCTTCTCTTGACTACTACACTCAATGCTTGTCTTGAAAACTTTTGGGAGATGACTGCCTCTGTGTGTGTGTGTGTGTGTGTGTGTGTGTGTGTGTGTGTCTTACAAAAAGCAGAGACCCACAATGCTAGCCCCTGGTGAACTTAAGTTGTCAGGTGTCTGAAAGTCTAAAGAGTGACAGTGATTAAATAAGACCAAAGCCAGAGTATCCATCTGATCTCCAAAGTCTGCAAAACCATTGGAAAAGAGGTGGAGTGTTAATAGAGGTCTGAGAAACAAAAGTCTCATGAGGAAGAAGGAAGGAAGAAAACTCCGTAAGGAGAAAATGCTGCCTAAACTAGCAGACATCCTCTCGTTACCTCTTAGGTGTGTTCTAGTGTTCTCTGCCCAAGACACATCTGAATGAGCATATAGAGTCAGATGGAGTCAGCCAATGTTGTGATTGGAGTTTCAGATCTATGATGATTTCTATCAGTCCTTCCTCTAAAACTTGGCTTATTTCTGTCTTTGTCACAACTGTTAATACAATAACTTCCTTCCCATTACTTGGGCCAGAATCTGCCCCACTAGTGACTCAGGGTCCTCATCTCAAGGAGTGGCAAGGCTATGACTTTGTTGCCCTGCCCTTTCCAGAAACATCTCTTCAACCTCAGAAGGAGCTCTGGCACTACGCAATTAGTGATTCATTGGTTCCTCTCCAAAGACAGCACCCCATATATGAGGGGTACTCAGGTAATTTGAAAAGCCATGACTTTCAGAAATAATTCCTTTGGGATAGAAGTGATATCATATTGAGTAAGGCATCCTACAACATGAAACTTACTCAGAAGTGATCAAGCCTCAATTATTTTACCTTAGCTTCTTTAGGATTTGCTTTCCTTTCCTCTACATTCATCATGAGCCACCCCCTCATTCTCCAAAAGGTTTGTATAAGCCAGGGCAAATAACACTAGTTGCTATATCAACCCCTCAAATTAAAATAGTTTAATTAAGGAAAAAGTCATTACTGTCTCCCACAAAGTCCAATGCACATGTTCCAAGCCAGGGCACAGACTGCCATATGGTCTTTCAGTGCCCTAAGGTTTTTCTATCTTGTGGGTCTGCCATACTCTTAAGACTCTAAGCCCCCTGCTGGACCCTATCCAGCCAGCCAGCCAGCAGATGGGAAAGAAAAGATATGGAATAACTCGGCTGGTATTAACGGGCTAGACTTGAGTGACATGTTTAGCTACATTCCATTGGCCAGAACTCAATCACACGGACACATCTAACTCAAAAGAGCCTGGGGAACAAAGCCTCCTGTGGCCAGGAGACAAAGGAAATGTTTTCGGTGAACAACTTGGCAGTCTTTTCAGCAACTATGAAGCTGCAGAATTCAGCTTCCAGGATGACAAAATCTTTATGATGCTTCCAAGTTGTCCTGTTGTGCTCCTTCCTCTGAGCTCAAAAAGGTCTCCCTGGCCATTTATTACAACTGTATCTGTATGCAAAAGGCCCATAAGCAGATCTGAAAGCCAGGCAGTGAGATGAGCCTGAGCAGGATCCTTCCTTTCATAAGCTCAAGATGGTCAAACAAGATTTCTACAAATACCCACCTTTGGTAAAAAGTCAAGAAGGTGTGATGAGAGCCTGAGCTGGGTAGAGAAGACTGGGGTTGATGTGTAGGCTGAAAGGATAGGACCCAAGAAACAGAAAAACAGGCATGTCTCTCCGGAGGGCTGAGCACAAAGGCAAAGCCAATTGCCATGCCTTGAAGCAGAGATTGGAGGTATCAGAACAAAGCATGAATTAATTAATCAATCTAGGCATTGAGGATCAACAGTTACTAGCATCACACACAAAAAAGGGACAAGCAAACCTTATGTGTCTCCTGATGAAAAAGCACCTTAGTTATTTCCTCTTCCTAAATAAGAACATATCACCTAGGGGGAAAAAAAGCCTGAATGTGATCAAGCCTCAAGGTCCAACTACTAATTTATCAAAAATGCACAGAGTAGAAGAACATGCTAACTGACACCATGAGGCTGCAATCAGCAAGATCTAGTCTGTGCAAAACCCTATAGATCAAATGGTCCTGGCTCTTCAACAAATGCATGGCAAGGAAAAGGGGATGGGGGAGGAAGGTTTATACAAAAAGGGACTTAAAAAGATATATCAAAGGAGGCGCCTGGGTGGCTCAGTCAGTTAAGCGTCCAACTTCAGCTCAGGTCATGATCTCACAGTTCGTGGGTTCAAGCCCCTCATTGGGCTCTGTGCTGACAGCTTGAGCCTGGAGCCTGCTTCAAATTCTGTGTTTCCGTCTCTCTTTGCCCCTCCCCTGCTCGTACTCTGTCTCTCAAAAATAAACAAACATTTAAAAAAAAAGGTATATCAAAGATGTGGGGCAAAACTAAAATGCAGCACTTAAGAATGCATACTTGTATGATAAACTATTTAAAAATGTCTGCCACAAAAGTCATCCACCTTCACAGGAAAGAAGAGCCCCAGTGTCTCAAGTAGCTAAGGAAGCTCCTGCCCTGTTTCTGGTTTTCAAAATGAACTTAGGCAAGTCTCTGCCTCTCTCTGGGCCTCACTTTTTCAGTGGCAAAAATAAGGCCAACTATACCATTTATGCCAAACTTCTAGGATTTTCCTGAGAACCAAATGTGCCTGTGCCACCCACTTTATTCCTTGTCCCCTTGGTAAGCCAAGCACCTTCTGCACTGAACCTCATCTGAACCAAGAGATGCAAACCCTCCCTTCCTGCTGGCCCCATAGTCATGAACACATCACTGTGATGTTCCAGCTAGTTTCTTATGACTCCTTCTCAACCTGCAGTGTCGCCAGTACCCACTAAGGAATGTGGGCACAATAAAGTCTATTGTAGACATGCAATGGAGTCCATTGAGGGAATAATAGGTAGGAAAGCCTATCATGAATAAGAGGTAGTTACAAGTGTAAATGATTATAGTTATTTGTTGTTTTCACTGAGCTATAGGATTAGGACACTAGAGGAGAAATGTCATATTGTTAAGACTAGAGGGTTCAACAGTCTGTGGCCTTTCAGGCAGAGGGGACATTTTGATGAAAGAAAGGGAAACAGAGCACATAATCTAGGTGGGCGCTTTGTCTTCGTAGGGTAGGCCGATGGTAGCACCAGAGAGGGTGTCCAGAGGAAGTGGTGAAAAGAAGAGAACAGAGAGGATGTCTACAGGCAAACCTATATACAATTTTAACTTTGCTAGGGTCTGGTCTCATCTGTGTGACTGAGTGGATGACAGAAACGTTCCACCACCTGAAAATAGCCCGGAGCAGAAGCTCTGCTGCTGGCCTTTATAGTGAGCTCAAACCATCCTATGCTCTTCTCACGGTCCAATGGGCTTCACTGGGAGGCCATGTGGCCACGAACAAAAATCTCACAGGGCCCTGGACTGAATGATGTCAAGTAGGTCCAACCAACCTTGAGTATTTCTAGAAGCTCATCTTCAAGATCTGTTTCCCGGTAGACTATATGCACCAGGTTTCGTGTGCCAGGGGGTGGTTTTCAGGAACAGCTGATCTGAACAGTTGCTGGAGAGAAGACTGGGATGTTACTGAGCCTTAAATATGGTCTTGGAGGGATAACCTGCATGCAATTACATAACTGGTATTCAAATGAGCTATCAGCTTTGTTCTCTGAGGGTGGTGTCCATTCACCTTCACTCCCCTGCCCAGTGCATGGAGAATCTGGGCTCTCAGTTCTGGTTTTACATCCAGGTACCACAGGGAGGCTTTTTGACAAGACACGTTTCTGGTCCTTAGTTATTTCCTCTTCCAAAATGAGAAACAGGAGCGTACAAAATAGCTCAGAGATTCCCAGACAGTCACTCAATGTGGTAGACCTGCCCACTCCAAGGCCAGAACTCAGGGGTATCTCAGACCAAGTTGGTGCAAAGATTTATCATCCCACACACAAGGGGGATTCACAGCTCAGGAGCAGTGAGACCAGTTTTGAGGAACTTCTCCGTCCAAGGTACTGTCTTTCCAGAAGTTAGAAGGCACATATGACAGAAGTAACATTTCAAATGCATCCCAAAGCAGCAATGTCCCTTGCCAATGATGCAGGCTGTCTATGGAAGGGTCTACAAGATGGTATCACAATTTTCTACCCGAGAATTCTCTGCCATGTCCCCATGGCTTAAGAATAAGACCCTGGCCCTCTTTCTGTGACAAGCTTTGGAAAAACGGAACTGACACTGGGCTGGAAGAAAATCCCTGAGCCACGTCCCAAGGCCAGGTCTGCGAGGAAGTGAGAGAACAGCCAGTACCAGCTCTCCTCCTCCTGCTGCTGCTGGGCTTCTGTTTTCTCAGCCCCCTCCAGCAGCTCCTCCTTTCGGCGGCAGCTCGGGTGAGAATTATGGAATTGCTATTATTACCCCAGCCCAGTGTCCAGGGCTTGATGGCTGCTGCCCTGGCAGCTCCTGCCTAGAGGCAAGCCAACTGCAGTGACAATAAAACAAAGTCCTTGGCAGCCGAAGGCCTCTCCTCTGTGTGCTGGGGCTGACGAAGGGGATGTGAAGCCAGCCCTGACTCCGGCTCCTTGGGAAGTCTTGGAGCTGGCCCATTGCCTCCCTGGCATCTGATTCCAAAGGCATTTTTCAGCCCAGCTGGGAAGGCCATGACAGTCTCAACAAGGCTCATTCTATCAACCTCAAGAAAGGAGAGTCTCCAAGCCAGGGCTGTCTGACCAGGGCCTCTTCCCAAAAAGAAGGATATTAGTTTGCCTTAATTAGGCTGGCCTTCTCAATCAACCAAACAAACAAATAGGATTTAGAGAGCACCACTGCATTCCAGGGCATTGCTCAAGATTCATGCATCCAACACAGCTTTCTACAGCACTCGCTTTGTGTCAGGCACTGTGTTAGGTGCTGACGATATATCCATGGACAGAGGGGACAAAAATCCCCATCCTCCTGGGAACTGTACTCCATTGTCAGGAGAGAGATGAGAACAGGATAGATCATTAATTTAGTGAATTAGAAGGTAATGGGTGCTATGGGGGGATTTGAGCAGTCAGGGATATTGGGTGTGCAGGAGGCAAGAGTGAGGTTTCAATGCGTAGTCAGGGAAAGCCTCACTACAAAGGTCACATCTGAACCAAGACTAGAAGGCAATGAATGGTCAAAACCTAAACCCCACACTGATCGCCTTTCATGGGTTTACCAGGCTTGTTCACAGACGGCCATAACAGTAGATGTCTCGAGAAATGCCAGACTGGAGGGTGGTGGGAATTCAGAAGAGGAAGCCAGTACAGACCACTGCAACCGGGGAGGAGAGCACGCCATCTTGGATCTGCTCCAAGGAGGGCTTTATTGCTGGCAACTCGGGAGAGACACCTAAGGCAGGTAGGGTTTCAGCTGAGGTGTGACCAGAAATATAAGGAAAGGGTGTAACTGGGGCTCAGGGAAGGAGAGTAGGGACCAGGCAGGGAAAAGACAAGACCAGAGGCCCATTCCAAGGTGGGGGCAGTCCAGGGAAAAGAAATACCTGTAGAACTCTAACAGGCTGAGCTAGTGGGAAATCCCCCTTTTTCCCACTAGATAGACACTTCCAGATCTGACTGTTCTTCTAAGACCAAACCCACTATACCAGATGGTCTCAAACCTGCCTGACTATCAGTATTACTTGGTTTTTAATAATACAACTTCCTGGGTCTCATTCGGGACCCATAAATCAGAGTCTGTATTTTTTTTTAACTTTTTCTTTTAAGTGTGTTTATTTATTTTGGGAGAGAGAACATGAGCTGGGGAGGGGCAGAGAGAAAGGAAAAGAGAGAATCCCACGCAGCCTCCACACTGTCAATGCGAGGCTAACGTGGAGCTTGACCTCATGAACCGTGAGATCATGACCTGAGCTGAAATCAAGTGTCAGATGCTTAACTGACTGAGCCATCCGGGCGCGCACAGAGTCTATGTTCTTTAAAAGCTCTCCAGATGGTTCCAAAGACCTATCAGATTTGGGGTCCACAGTTCTGGCCTCACATTTTTACAACCAGAATAATTTCAGAGGCAGCTCACATGGTAGAAAAGTCATACCAGTGGCTCTCCTCATTGAGTGGAAACGATCCGTTACATGTCAGTCATCATGATAAGCCATGAGCCCCTTGAAGACAGGGACTATATCTTACTTTTCCGTATGAAAACTTGGGCATTTTCTATATGAAACAGAGACTTGATAAATATGTTTTGAAGTGAAATGAGCCAGGTACTAGCCATTCAGCTGTGGCCATGACCCTTAGCCTCCTTGAGCCTCAGTCTGCATCTATAAAATGGGTACAATGATTGCCACCCTTCCTGTCTCGCAAGATTTGTGAGAGGCCCAAAGTGAGGTAACTTGGATACTCACAGGAGCCGCTGAGCAGTTTTTTAGGAATTCCCAATGGAGAGGAAGCTAGGTATGGGTGATCCAGAACAGATCATCTTACAGCCTTGTTTAACCTTGGAATCCATCCTATGAGTCAGCTTCCTTCCTGAATTTTTTCTTTTGCTTTAACTAAGAAAATCACCCATCCGCACTGAACAAAGAGTTAAATAAGTATCTACTATATGCTATGCACCATATTTGGCAATAGGGACCCCACAAATGAAAAAGACACAGTCCTGACTGTCACAGAGCACAAATGTAAACTTGAAGGAGTGAATACACGGACTAAAGTAGCTGGTATAGGCAAGCGGGAGGGGGGTTACACTCAAAGACATAACTTCCAGGCCTGAAATAATAACCAGAAGAAAATCTTTAAGAGTTCAAGGCAGAAAGTGCACAGTGACCAGAGAAAGGCAATGACACAGGAAACAGGAAACAGATAGCTCTTTCAGGATCAGCAAGTCAGGAGACACGACCGGAGTGGGGAGTGGGTGCAGAAGACGCAGGAGAGGGGCCAGGAGTGGTAAACAGCCTCAAACACGGCACCCGATGATCCCTGCCTCCTGGCATTCCTGCCTTTGTATGATCCCCTCCCTTTGAGTGTGGATTGTATCTAGCAACTCACTTCTAACAGGGAGAATATGGCAAAAGTGATGAGATGTCACTTCCAAAATCAGCTGCAGGAAAGATTATAGCTTCCTTCTTCAGTGCCCTCTCTAGCTCTCTCGCTGGCTCTCTCTGAGGAAGCCAGTACCATGTTGGGAGCTGCCCTGAGGAGAGACCCATATGGCAAGCAACTGATATCTCTGGCCAATGGCCAGTGGGGACCTGAGACACTCAACCAAACTGCTTATGAGGAACAGAATCCTACCAACAGGCACACGAATAAGCTTAGAATTGGGTCCTCCTCCAGCTGAGCCTTCAGATGAGACCACAGCTTGGCTGCCATCTTGACTGCAGCCTTATGTGACCCTGAAGTGGAGGACCCAGCTAAGATGCACCCAGATTCCCATGAGACAATGAATATTTGCTGTTTTAAGCTGCTAGGCAACTTAATTTAACACAGTAATAGACACAAGTGGCCCTCCAAGTTTTCAAGCATGAAAGTGAAATAAATAATTAAACCTAATCTTCATTAACTGTGTTGATTGGCAGTGAGGGACCTCTGCAGGAAGCCCAGTGAGGAGTGATGGGCTTTTGAACAAGGCAGCAGCAGAAGAAACGGAAAGGAATGGACAAGAGATCTTGCGAGATCCAGTGCAGGGGACATGGCTTCCAAGAGGACAGATGGCCCATTCATCTGGTTACTCAGACCAAAAGCCTCAAAGTTGTCATTGATTGCTCCTTTACTCGGTCCACCAGTAAATCCCATCTTCACCCTCCCTCCCACTCAGATCATACCACTTCCCTGCTCAAAACCCACCGATGACTTCTAACTGCACTTAGCACGAAATCCCGAGAATCCCCATGGTCCACAAGGCCCAGTGCACCCTAGCCTCCGGCTGCGCTCTGAGCTGGCCCTGCTCACACAGCCCAGCCAAACCGTCCCTTGCTAGCCCCTCTGGAATTCTCTTCCTGCAGATGCTGTTCACTCCACTCACTCCTTTAGTCGCCTCAGAAAAGGATTCTGAGGATTCTGATTCAGAAAAGGATGAGGAGACATTTAGGCTGAAGTCCCGAAGAAAACCCACAGAACTTGCCATCTTGGATGGCTTAGGGAAACTGGCCTCATTCGTTCTGAATCACATCACCTGCAGCAAGATCAGTAGTATGGAGTAGGGCAAAAGCCTTCCCTGGATGATGCCGGAAATGTGGCGTGTGGGACCCAATGACCAGAGAGAATGGGGGACATTCTTCTTGGGGGTTATTGCACGTGTGGAGCATCTCAGTGACAGCCCCTCCCACCTGTCACGGCCACTGCGACTGCCCCAGACCCTTCCCCTCTGCCAGTGGACTTGATCCCCCAGCAAGGCTAAAGATGCTGTCTTCACCACTGCCTGTGCTGTCCCACGACAGAGGCACAGGGAGCGGAGGGATTTGTCCTAGGCTTTCTTGTTCCCAGTTCAAATGTACCCCCATCATCCTTGGGTCTTCAAAACAACGAGCACTGGACAGGAAAAAAATAAATAAATCTTTTCGGCTTTTCTTTTTTTGAGAGAGAGAACGCACATGAGCTGTAGAGGGAGAGAGAGAGGCTTAAGCAAGCTCCACGCTCAGCATGGGGTCCGACTCGGGGCTCCATCTCACAACCCTGAGATCATGACCTGAGCCAAAACCAAGAGTTGGACGCTTAACCCACTGAGCCACCCAGGCGCTCCCCAAAATAAATAAATCCTAATAAGAAAATAAGTGATGGGTAAAAAGTCCTTTGTCACTTGCGTGACTATTTTAGCTTAACATGGCGTGGGTGTGAAGCAGTCACTCATTAAGTTGACCTTTATTGGCCACCTACCAGCTGTGTGGTCAGACGTCGTGCTAAGCAGCAGCCACTTGCTGTGCTCAGTACGTGCCAGGGCGGGGCACAAGGCTGGGTCTGAGGGGCCAGGCGGAGTGGGCCTGGGGAAAGGAGGGCTCTCCTGCTCGGTGCCTGCCGCTGGGGAGAACCACAGCCCCCACGGGGCCTTCCGTCGTCTGCCCGATGAAGGGTCTTCACAGCCCTTGGCCCAGTGGCCGTCCCCCTTCCCCTCACTCTGGGCTCCCGAGAGGCCTCCTACCAGCACTGGGCCAGCCAGCTGGCCGTGAGCCCACCACAAGCATGGTGTTGGTCTCTTGGCAGTGAGCAGGGCCGTGATGATGTGAGATGGCTCTACCCGATGACCCAGTGAGTCAACAGTGTGCCCCTCCCCCCAGTCCTCTACCTCATCGGCCCCCTTACAGGCCACCCACAACGTCCTAGACATGCCAGTTCTCCAATTTTCACTTTTTCCTTAAAGACAGAAGAAAAAAGACAAGAAGTTGGAAAACCAAAGGGACCAGGTAGTGAGCAGGGAGGTGCCTTTGAGGGGAGTCAATCAGGGTGGGAGCAGAGGATATCAGGGACAAGGGACCTACAGATCTCGAGGGCAATGGGCCCCACTCCAGTGGTGACAGGAGTCCCCTGGATCCTGGGCAGACCTGGAAAGGGCTTTGAACACCATCTCACTGAGCCTTGGTTTCAAGTCAACTGATGTTCGCAGAGGTTAGATGAATTGCCCAAGTTCGCAATTAAGCCAGATTTGTTCTGGCCTTAGAGAATGGAAGAGAACGTTGAAAAAATAGTTACCTTGGACAGAAAGGCTGCCTTTTAAGGCACTCAACCATATAATGACACCTAATCATTTACCTACGACGGGTCTCCATCTGGTTTCCTCTAGACCAGCCTAAGCTCCTTAAAGGCGGGTGTTTCTGAGATCCTCTCATGTCATGGACACCCAGGAAGTGCTGGCCCAAATTGACAAACAGGAAAAAAGAATAGTGGGTGCAGCCCAGGCAAGGAACAGAATAAATGAGCGAAGAGATAACCCCTAAGTTGCCTACAGCCCACCCCTGCTGAGCGAGAAGTCAAAGCCAAAAGCAAAAAGCAAAAAGCAGTGTGGTCTAGTTAACTAACCTGAATTAAAATTATAAAAAAAAAAAAAAAAAAAAAAAAAAGCAGTGTGGTCTAATGGAAAGGCACAGAATCAAAAATAACTATAGACACATTGTTAACAATATCAAGAACGTGCGTTGCATGGCACGCTATTTCGTCGCAGAGCCTCGTCACCATGGCCTGCTGGCAGGGGCAAGTCAAGGTCACACTTAGGGTACCTTAGGGTACCCGATCCTGAAAATCTCACAGCCAGAGGAATTGCAGAGAGACGAGTGTCCTTTCTTACCTAAAGCCCAGGCAGTGCCGACAGATTCAATTTTCACGCCTGCCCGGAATGAAAAATAGCCTATTTCAGGGCCTGCCTTGTGTTTATCAGACTCTCCAGGGGACGTGAGAAGTTTGAGGAAAGCACGCTCTAAAACGATCGTTGATTTTTTTTTAAGTCACCTATTTCATTTATTTTGAAATTTCAAAAAGCATCAAGAAAGGGCATGAGATTTTTTTTAATGCTCATCAGAAGGTCTGGGTTTGAAAGGCTGAGAAATCCCACAAACGTGTCTGCTTCTGCCAGGGGCACGCCTCCCACTCCCCAGCGTCCTTGCAAAGAACGCAGAAGGGGGTGTGCCCGGGTCTCCTGTCCTCACCCTCCTCCTTCTGAGGGAGACAAATAGCCCTCCAGCTGTGTTCGGGAATCACTTTCATCCTCTCCACTGTATCTGATCTGTGGGACCCCTCTGTGAGCCCCGCAGGAACCCTACCCAATTCGACAAATACTCCTTGAAGGCTGCTGGGAGCCAGGCGCTGGTCCTTAAGGGCTAAATGACCCCAAACCGAGAGTCTGGAAGAGGAGTTAGGGAGGCCACTCATTTCCCAGAGGAGGCAACAAGGTCCAGAGAGGAAAAGGAGTTGTTCTCTGTCACCCAGTTAACGTTGGAGTCAGGACTCGAACCCAGGTCCCCCAAATCTTCACAATCCAGTGCTCCATTACCACAGCACGTAGTCCCCTTCGGTTGTCCCCTGCCCTAGAAAAGGAGAGACAAGACTGAGAGTACGGATCTGCCAGCAGCATGCTAGGACATTTGGTGGAGACGGTTTGCAAACAGGGTCTTCTGTGCTTCTTTTCTTTCTTTCTTCTTTTTCTTTCAAGATTTTATTTAAGTTCTAGTTAGTTAACATATAGTGTAGTGTTGGTTTCAGGAGTAGAATTTAGTGACTCCTCTTTTGCCTGTAACACCCAGTGCTGTCATAACAAGCACTTCTGTACTTGCAACGGCACTTTCCTGTGTCATTTCACACCCACCCTCCAAGTACCGAGTCCCAGAGGCCCTTAACGTCTGGTGGTTCCTCGTAAATGGCCATCAGCACAGGCGCTACCCAGGGTTGCGGGGAGGAGCAGTGACAGCTGGGTCGTACCTCCCCCACCTCCCCCTACAGGCTGCAAGATGTCTCCCCGCCCTCATTTTGCATCGAAACCACAGAGATGCGAGGTGCCAATGTTGGCTGGTGACATGACTCCCAGCTGATGGCCCTTCCCCAGTCCTGCTATGGAAGGAACCAGGCTGCAATGAGCTGGGATTTTCCCTGTATGAGAGCACAGGGGAATTCTAACAAGAAACAGAGACCCAAGCCACCACCATCGAATTAGGCCAGGCATTTTATTTTCAAAACCCAGGTTTTGGGGGGGTTTTTGAGAGGGGGAGTTGTTTTTTTTTTTTTTTAAGTGTATTTGAATGTTTGATTTTCTGGGTGACATCAGGCTATAAATGACTTTCAGCCTCTTCTGAGCTCTGCTTATAGTAACCCATCCTCCGTGGAAGAATCACACCATGGTGCTCAGAATTAAAGGGGTATTCGTAGTGTTCACCTGCTTACAAATGTGGTAACGGAAGCAAACGCCACCACCCCCAACATGGACAGAGAGACAACCCAGAGCAGCGAAAGACTGCGATTCAAACCCGGATTGATTTTTCTTTTCCCCAACCCATTGCGTCAAAACCCGGATTTTATTTGTGAGGTTTGCTTCTTCATGAGGCATGTCTCAGGCGCTTGCGATCACTTTTAGGGTGTGAGAGTTCCTGCTGGGGCACCAACATCACCTCCTGATCAAAGCCTCCAAAGTGCACAGCAGTTGGGGCTCTGACACCCAGGAGACTGCTCGCGGGTCATTTCTCCCAATGCACCAGAATGTCTGCTGGTTCTAGACATTCACGCAGGGTGTTCTATCCTGGCAATCATACCATGGGGCTGCAAGTCTTGGGGAGAAAATTGGTAAACCCTATATGAGAAGTTTCTACACATTATGGTTACTAAAATGTAAATCTTTAGCTTTCAAAACTCATTCGCCACCCCACTGATACCAGAACGTTCCCCAGCTGGTGAGTCTGGAGTTTGTATCCCTTCCTTAACCAGCTTTCTTCATGGTTCCTTCTGGGCCCGTCCGCCGGTGTTCAGTGTTGCTCGCTGCAAACGGGAAGTTTCCAGACATCAGAAAAGTATTCTCAGTTCACTGTCTTCTCAGAATATGCGTGAGGGAGATCCAGATGGCTGAAGGACGGCTGGCAATACAATGGCAAGAGAGGTGGCCACGGGGTCGCGCCGTTGGGCTCTAGTCCCAGCCTTGCCCCCTTGCTGTGTGACCTTGGGCAAGTCACTTCTCCTCTCTGGGCCTCAGTTTCCTAGTTTGTAGAATAACATGCTTGTTGGGGATGAAGTCTGGGTGGCTTACCTGCTTGGAGCTCATGACTCCAGGAGCCCCTGAGAGCCTGACCTCAGGAACCAGAGAGATCTTGGGCAAGCCACTTAGCCCTGAGTAACACAGAAGTGACGATAATAAAATGCCTATATCTTTGGGTTTTGTGAAGAGTAAATGAATCAATACACGTAAAGGACTTGGAACGGAGCCTGATGTACCCTAAGCACTTGCGAAGTATTAGCTCAGACTTCTGTTACTTCCGCAAAGGTTGTGTCTACCCATCTTTGTGTCCTTAGCCCCCCCCCCCCCGTGTGGGACTTGGCAGGCTCCGGCTTAAAAGAGTGTTGAATTAAAATAATGAGTGAAGAAACATCCAAACCAAATATATGAGAGAGGAGGGGAGGCTCAAGGGGGGGCAGCTAATCTATGAAGGGACAAATATTTCTTCTGTCCTAGCCTTTTGAAGTGCCTGTGTTGGCACGGGGTGGGGGAGATGGAAATACCTCCAGCGCCCCCCCCCAAACCCCTACCCCACCCTACTTCTGGAGCCTGAGGAAATCCGGGCCCCCCTGATTCCTGGTCTGTGGTGACCCTGCACAACCCCACCCCCCAACTCAGCCCATCTCAATTGCCCCTCCGTCTTCTTTCATCCCATAGTTCATCTTCCAACTCAAGGGAAACAGTAGTCAAAAAAGAAACAGCCTCCACCGCCCCTCAGCCCCTGGCCAGTAATCTGAGCTGCAGAAGGAAAGGGGCAATTATGGTTTGGGGTTTCTCCTCCTCCTTTTCCAGCTCCTTGACTCACTTTTCATCTTTCTCCTGCGTTTTGAGAGCTCGACATTCTAGGGGTGGCTGGAGGTGGGGGGGGGTGCGGCCAAGCCCCCCATTTCCTTCTGAGCAAGACTAGGGAGAGAGCAGCAGCCCTGGGGGGCCCTAGTGCCCCTCTGCTTAATCCACAGCCCAGTGACTCTGCCAAGTGCCTGGCAGGCTCACCCCTCGCCCAGAAGGAAATTTATTAGCAGAGGCTGCGGGGAGGGCTGGGGTTACTGAGACTTCATTACTCTTACAAAATACACTATGGGACGTTTACTAGTGTCCCGTGAAGTGTGGCCATAAATCAGAGGCTCTGCAGTGCTTGTCAGAAGAAATGAGGAAAGTGCGTTTGCTCGCGCCCACCGTGGCCTTGCCGTTGACCCCATCTGCAAAGCAAGCCCACGGGGCTTGACAAAGTTGCATCGCTAACGGCCCTTGGGGCACCCTCCTCACCCCACAGCTAGGCACAGGTCTGTCCCGCCTTGCCCGGTCAGGATGAAAATGCCGTCCAGTTTCAAATCCACACATATCACACGTTGAATCTCTCCTGGAAATAATATTTCCTCTGCCAATTTTATTCCCCCAGCCCCAGGGACCTACAAAACTTCTGTGCAGCACGATCCTGTTTCTAATATATATATATATATATATATATATATATATATATATATATATATATGAAGGAAATCTACTCAAAATTAAACAGTGATTCTCTCTGGGCACAACAATTATGGGTGATTTTTATTAACTTCTTCCTACTTTCCCGGCTTTTCCACACTTTAAAAAAAAAAAATATGGGTGACGTTTCTAATCAGCAAAAATGTTACTTTTTATAAAAAAGAAAATTCAAGACGCAATCCTGGGGAAACAAGCCTGTGTTCATATTATTCATAAAAATGCAAACTATGAACAACCTAAATATATAATAATTATTTCACATTCCAGGACGGAATGTCACAGTCACTTAAAATACTGGCTTTGGGGGCACCTGGGTGGCTCAGTCGGTTAAGCGTCCAACTCTTGGTTTCAGCTCAGGTCATGATCTCACGGTCTGTGAGATCGAGCCCCGAATCTGGCTCTGTGCTGCTTGGGTTTCTGTCTCTGCTCCCCCATCTCTCCCTGCCTCTCCCCCACTTGCGCAGGCACATGCACTCTCTCCCTCTCTCAAAATAAATAAATAAACTTAAAAAAATAATAAAATAAAATACTGGCTTTGAAGAGTTCTAAGCATGATTTCATGCTCAGAGGAAGAAAAAAGGGCAAAATACCCAGGTCGTTTTACATGCATATGCTAACTTGTAGTGTATACAAATTATACGTAAGAAAAATGCTTAGAAAGAAATATTAGCAATGTATTAAGGTGTGGGCTTCTGGAATATTTGCTCTTGCTCCTCTCTGTTTTCCAAATTTTGGGTAATGTGGTTATGGTCCTTTTGTAATTTTTAAGTGTTTGAAAAGAGAAAAGAAAACGCAAACGGGGCAGGGGGTCCTGCTCCTCCCCCTCCCCGCCAGGGCCCAGTACCACACACGTGTTCTCGCCCCACATTAAAACCTGAGGCCCGGGGTGCCGTGGTGGGTTCAGTTCCGTTGGGACAATCTGGAACAATCAACTCCACCAATGAACTTTTTATGGAGTTTCTGACTTTGAAGCCGAGTAATGAGACTTGGCCCCTGACCAGGCCTTGAAATGTTCAAAGTGGTCCCCCCTCCCCATCAATTAGCTAATCCAAGGCATCCGAAGTAGTAGGAGGGGAAGGCGGGCATCGAGGCCCTGGTTTCTAGAAGAGAACAGGGGAGGCAGGTATCCCTGTCTGAGGCCAGGCTGGGAATGTGAGAGACCCCTCCAGCCTACAGCCAGACCCCGGGGGGGGGGGGGGGGGGGGGGGGAAGGGGCGGGGTGGGCACTGCTGGAGGAACAGCCTCCCCCCCCTGAGCAGCCTGAGAACACAGGTCCTTTCCTTTTGTCTTGCACTTAAGGGCACTCCAGAAAGGGAGGTTGGGTGGAGGGCCCTGAG
This sequence comes from Puma concolor, assembly GCF_028749965.1. NCBI lineage: Eukaryota > Metazoa > Chordata > Mammalia > Carnivora > Felidae > Puma > Puma concolor. The sequence goes on along the minus strand of NC_141671.1, from coordinate 43,382,687 downwards.
CTGGTCTCCGTGGGGCAGATGAGTACTTCATCTGGAAATGAGACTTGTCTGTTTTGAGTAAACAGGCTGGTCTCGAGCACCCCCTGGCTGACCAGGGCGTTCACTGTCGCAAACCACCACCCCATGCCTCAGCACAGGCAAGAGGTATCACTGGTCTCTCTTCAAAAAAGTCCCTGGGGATTTTCTAGACCCTGGCTATAAGGGAACTATCGTTTGCTCCTTCTGTCCCTCCATTTATTTATTTTAAAAATAAATCGCCCTTCCTCAGTGACGGGAGTCCTCAATCCCAACAGAGCCACGCATTTTGCGAGGTTTGGCTTGTAGGGGGAGTTGGAGGGCGGGGAGGGGAGAGGGTGGCAGGCTCCCCCACCACCACTCCCTCCCCATCCTTATTTTTTGGTAAGAAGTCACTGTCTCCTGGCCTGGTGGGGCAGGAGCAGGTGAACCTCTGGCCTACCCCTGATCATCCCCCTTCACTCCACATTTTGAATGGGTCTCACAGCATTTGGAATTTCAGTGGCATTTGGTTTTGATTTTTAAAAGCTGTGGCGGGGCCAGTGGGGGGGTGATGGGAGGGGCAGGACCTTTGCCTCGAAGCAGTGAGTGCTCTTGGCAGCTCTAGGGAGGCTGGCAATGTTGAGACCTTTCCTGGCAGGGCTAAGAAGATGAGCCGGTTGGTTGTGGTGTGTTTAGAAGTTTAAAACAGCAAAGAGACAGAGGGATGGTTTGTGGGAGGGGGGCTCGGGCCTGGGAAGGGGGGGGAGTGGACAAGACCTCCGGATCTGCTCTCCTCTCTACTGTAAATTACAAGCCTGCTTTTTTAAATTTCCTTTCCCAGAACAATGTTATTCATTCAATTCCAAAGTAAACACTGGGCTTAGATACTCAACAGTTTGGGAGAACAAACTGTCCTCGTTGTTAGGGTCTTTACCTGTCAGAGGCCTGATTAAACCCATATATCTTCATGGCAGCCATCAGCAACCATAGTGGGCCGTGAGGAAGGACCAGGCACCCCCCTCTGTCCCCACACGGGTGAGGGCAGCCCCTCTCTCCCAGGCCTGGCTACAGTAGGGTGTCTATTCAGGGCTCCAGCCTGACCCTGAACCTCTGGCGAAAGGGGGAGATGGGAGGAAATGCTGAGGCCTGGAGGGTACCGGGAAAGGGGGAGGAGGAGGGGAAGGTGGCGTTTGAACCACCTTCAAGGTGATAGATGTTTGTACTACGGAGGAGTTGATTTGGGGAGAGGCACAGGCCTTGGGTAGTAAATCATGCAATCCGATGTTGGTGCTAAGAATATGGAGGCCCATTTCCTTTCTCCTAGGGGAAGGCCGCTTAATTAAGAGATCTCTGGGTACTCGACTTTCCTCATAAATTTTAGAGAGCTGTAAAACTCAGCGTGTGTGTGTGTGTGTGTGTGTGTGTGTGTACGTGCACCCGCAGGGTGGGCAAAGACGAGCACATTTGGAGCTCTGTTCAGAAGGGCAGTCACACTTCAGTCTTCAGTTCTTATGTCCTTTGGGCTCCTGCTCAACCTCTTGTGCCTCAGTTTCCCCACATTGGGAATGGCAGTAACAGGCCTCTTCCCACATCCCCACTTAAAGTGAGCATCAAGATACTAACTTGGAAGGCTCAAGACGCTCTGTTGAGCGAATGGAGGAGGACTGGGGCACCCGCGGCAGGGAGAGGGGAAGGAGGGTTGGACCCCTTTGCCTGTGTTGGGTGGGGGCGGTCACCGAGCCCAGACCCGGCCCCAGATGACAGTTGCAGATGTCGGGAGCAGAACTTCCACCCTTCTCAGCCCTCACCCGGGGGATGGCGCGGTCTCTGTGCTGAGCCTTCCTCGGAAACCCGTGGCTGGAATCTTAAGTTCCCCGTGCTCCTCTAAGGAATATTTAATTTCCAAAGTACAGTCTGTTTCTCTTCCCAAAGAACTTGTTTCCCCTCCTGGCTTATCTGATTGTGGGTATCTCAGGGAGCAATCCGTCACCTATCATTTTCCACAGAAGTGAACATTAGCAGTTGAGGAGCCACAATGGGGGCTCCCGAGGAGCCCGTGCTGCCGGCACTGTGGGGAGAAACACAGCGAGATACAGAAGGTGAAGGAAGGAAAGAAAAAAACCGCCTCTCCCAGAACAACTCGAGCTAAGTCAAGTTTTCACGCGCATGGAAAGAAAATACTCTTGTGTGGCGTTTTACCCTCCAGAGCACCCTTGGGTCTCACCGCATCTCAGAGAACGGATGGTAAGGCCAGGTGATTGTCCCGAGTTGCAGAGGGAGGGAGAGCTCAGCCAAGGAAAGGAAAAGTGGCCTGTGCCGGCAATGGGTCAATCCAGTCCTCCGAGCCGCTCCTGCCAGGCTCTCATCACATGCTGCATCAGTTGGCGTCAGCACAGCGCATAAAATCACACTTACAAGGTTTGGGTGATGGCTTGTTTTTCATTTCGGGGCCGCTCAGTAATGGGACTGCCAGACAGCAGGTGACAAATGTCGGGAAGTTGCTCTTATTCCTGTACCCTTGACGTAGGACAGATCCAAGATGGTGACTGGGACGGCTTGCGTGCACTCCCAACTCACAGCCAACCTGAGTGGTTCTTTTAAGCCCTAGATTCCATTTGGTGGGGAGCCTAGGGAGGATGGAATCAGGCAATGTCTGTGAGCATGCCAGGCATGAAGTGGTCTCCCATGACACGTTGGTTTCACTCTTCCAGAAAACGGGAACAACTTGCATACTTGCATACTGCTAAACAACTTGCAGCCCTACCCTGAGCTGTGCTTGTGGAAACATTAAATGCTGGGAACTCGTTTGTTCACAGGGCTCCTTCCTTCAAAGATGATAATGCCAAGGCCCAGGGAATGGGCATCGGAACACAGAAGTGAGGTCTGGTGCTACAGGAAGAGAGGTAAGAGCTCTAGAATATTGCAGCTCTGCTTAGGTCCATGGTTCCATCACATCCTTGTTGAAATGGTTTTGTTTTTTTGTTTTTTGTTTTTGCTTATTTGTGTTTTTCTACAGTAAACATTCATTACTTGTATAGTGCATGAAATAATAAAATGTTGGGGTGTTTTGTTTGAGAGAAAGAAAGAGAGCAATAGAGAGGGTAAGCTGGGGAGAGAGGCAGAGGGAAAGAGCGAGAGAGAGAGAGAGAGAGAACTTTTTTTTAAACGTTTATTTATTTTTGAGACAGAGAGAGACAGAGCATGAACAGGGGAGGGGCAGAGAGTGAGGGAGACACAGAATCTGAAACAGGCTCCAGGCTCTGAGCGGTCAGCACAGAGCCTGACGCGGGGCTCGAACTCACAGACCGTGAGATCATGACCTGAGCCGAAGTCAGACGCTTAACCGACCAAGCCACCCAGGCACCCCGAGAGAGAGAACTTTAATCAGCTTCCGTGCTAAGTGAGGAGCCCAACACAGGGCTCTATCCCACGACCTTGGGATCACGACTGAGCCGAAATCAAGAGTCAGACTCTCAACCAACTGAGCCACCCAGGAGCCCCAAGAAAATGTTTTTAAAAGAAGACTCACATTTAGGGCACATAAAACCCCTGTGTCTATTCATTTCCTGGTGCTCAGGTGCATTATAATGTAGGTTAAAGTTAGAAAAACTCCATTAAGACCATCCTTTTGGAAGTCTCACTGTTACATGGTTCAGTTAACAAACGTGTGCGACCAGCTCGCGTGGGGCAGGCACCACGCCATCTCGTGGCAACGCCGATGAATAAATCACTCTCTCTGACCAGCACCACACAGCTTAAAACAAAGCCACATATATTCTTGACGCCCTCTACCTGTAGAATGTGTGAAAGACCCAGAGACCCACCCCAAATTCCCTCCTGGCCGATGAACCCAGACCACGGACTCAAGGCTTTGGGGCCAGGCAGGACATGAAAAAAAATCCCTGGTCCTGGCCTTGTAGGATGGGGCAAGAAGGCCCAGAGAGCCGGGCAAGTACAGGGCCTCCTTTTTTTTTTTTTTTTTTTTTTTTTTAATTTTTTTTTTTTCAATGTTTATTTATTTTTGGGACAGAGAGAGACAGAGCATGAACGGGCGAGGGGCAGAGAGAGAGGGAGACACAGAATCGGAAACAGGCTCCAGGCTTTGAGCCATCAGCCCAGAGCCCTACGCGGGGCTCGAACTCACAGACCGTGAGATCGTGACCTGGTTGAAGTCGGACGCTTAACCGACTGCGCCACCCAGGCGCCCCCAGGGCCTCCTTTTTAAAGGGAGCCGCCTCTACTCCGCTCTGGACCATCGTTCCACCTGGAGAATGTGGACATAATGTTGGCATGGCTTCCACTTATGTGTGAAAAGCTGAAAATCCATATTTTTATGTGAAATCCCCCAGATTTTCAAAAATAGCGTTTCAGTTGGAAACTTTCGGTAGACAGAGACCTGAAAACAACTCAGTAACTTCATATCCACTGAAAACAATCCTATGAAACGCATAATACGGTTGCCCCGATTCTATGTTGAGGAAATTGAGGCCCCGAAAGGGTAAATAATCAGCCCAAGGTGACACAGTTAGGAGTGGTCCGGGGGGGGGGGGGGGGGGGGGGTTGCGGGGAGAGCCTGGCACAGGAGGGCTTAAGGGAGGAACTACAGGCCCCTGTGCTGAATAAAAGGAGACAGAGCCCAGTTTTCTACCATAACGGTAAATTGGTCCCAAATTAAGCCAATACCCAGTTCCTATTGCTTTTGCAAGGAATTAATAAGCCATGACATCTTCTGAAATGGGGGGAAGGCCAGCTGCTCAGAGAGATGTCAGGAAGGCCTTTCTTCTAGGGCTGGGGTTGTTCTGCCTTCGCGAGTAAAATGATTATGCCGCAAACACGCAGAGAAGGAAAAACAGCAGGGGCCGCCCACGCCTGTGCCCGCTCCTGGCTCGGCTCCGAAGTGTGCCCGCCACCGGGAGACGAGGCCCCGCAGTAGCCAGCCCTCAGCATTAATGGCTGTGGCCTCCCAGAGAACACTCTGGAATATTTTCGGTTTATATTTTGCAGATGGCATGCCAAGTCATTCCCTCATTCTGCCTATTAGATGGTTAGTTTCCTTTTTCTAGTTAAAGGATTAACTAGAATTATCAGTAATCATGAGCTTCCCCCAAGGACAGGTCAAAGGAAATTAATGGAAACTGCAGCAACAGGGACATGGGGTAGCTCCATAAGAGGAATTCCTGACTGGGAGAATTATCCCTGGCATGGGTAACCAGAGAGTGGAATTAGAACCCATCATGGAATCCAGGCAAAGCTGGAAATTCCTTCGGGCTCTGGCTCAGAGAGGAGGTTACAGGCAAATAAGAAGGAGGAAGGAGGCTGGTTAAATACTTTACTGTAAAGAGTTCTAGAAACTCAGAGCTGAAGGGGGACCTTTGAAATATTCCAGCCTGACCCCTTAATTTACAGGGGACAAAACTGGCCCAGAGTTGGACAGGGACTTGCTAAGGATCACACAGCTAAGCCGCAGCAAAGCAGGAGCTCAAGGCCACAGTGTCCCCCGCCTCGAGCTGCTGATGTTCACGAGAGATGAGACTTTAGACTTCACAGGTTCTCGGTTTGTCAATCTCTAAACTGGAGCATTAGACGCAGCATATCGCAATGCAATATCTATTGACACGTCTATTCCCTTTCCAGGCTGAGGGTGAATGTCTCAAGGACAGCCACCACGCCTTCCTCACCTAAAAAGATGAGGTCACTCTGTGCCCTCCACATGGCCCAACACACGCTGGGCCCTCAGCAAGTGGTGCGGAATTAGGTGACTAGTCAACTTTGAGGCTTTGCCCCTGTGCGTACAATGTCTGTGAAGTGCTGGACAAGATGTCCTTGTGCAAGACAGTATCATTGCAATCTGAGCAGGTACGAAACCTTGCCTCTGGGAGCTACGTCAAATGTGGGAAATGCTATTTGTTAAATCTAGGTGATGTGCATAGGGGCACGCGTTATACGACTCGTTGTGATCAAAAGTATTCATTATACTGTTTCTGATAGTTTGAACAGTTTCGTTAAAAATAGTCAAAACAGGGGCGCCTGGGTGGCGCAGTCGGTTAAGCGTCCGACTTCAGCCAGGTCACGATCTCGCCGTCCGCGAGTTCGAGCCCCGCGTCAGGCTCTGGGCTGATGGCTCAGAGCCTGGAGCCTGTTTCCGATTCTGTGTCTCCCTCTCTCTCTGCCCCTCCCCCGTTCATGCTCTGTCTCTCTCTGTCCCAAAAATAAATAAACGTTGAAAAAAAAAAATTTTTTTTAAAAAAATAAAAAAAATAAATAAATAAATAAAAATAGTCAAAACAGTTTAATAGCAGCCTAAATAAAGCTTATTCGTTAAAAAAGCACATGCTCATGGAGTTTGGTTCTAGAAAGTAGCCATGTCATTCATTCAGCAGATGTCTATTGTCGCTAACCGAATGCTCCACATTCTTTGGTGGCCCAAAAGTGAAAGAGACTTAGCTCCTGTCCCCAAGGAACCTGAGGGGAAATGAGACTCGGGTGACGGTGTCATAAAATAAGGCAGAGGTGATGGCAGGGGAGGCATGTGGAGAGCTGGCTCAGCCCAGGAATAGCCATCGACCCCACCTCCCCACCAGCCCAGCCAGCGTTAACCCCCCGCACACCCACAGTCGCACCACAGGCACAACTGGAGGCAACCAAAGGCTGGCTGATGACCACGGTCCCCCCTGAGGAGAGCTTGGGACCCCTCACCCCCAGCCATCCTCATTTCCTGCTATGGAGTATTGCACAAATGACCCATGAAATGGAGAGGAAAATGGGCCCCCCAAAAGGGCATGTGCGTATCGAAGGGAGAATGCAGGGTCGCTGCTGCGGGACTTGTTTTGGGATGGGAAGAGAAGGAGGGTTTATGGGCTGAGGGTACGGTTGAGAATGCCACTGCCAGCCGCAGGGCACCCCAAGTCCAGGGTCGTGGCTGGTGGGCATCTTTGTAAGCTTTAGGCTGCAGCCTGAGAGCTTGGAAAACCACTATATTTAGAGTCAGACAGCACTGGATTTAAATGTGAGCTTTACCACTTACCGACAGCTTTTAGCGAGTTGCTCAGCCTTACTTTTCCCCTCGGTAAAATGAGGCTAAATGAGGATCTGCCTCACAGGGCTCATGCAGATGGCTACCTAACACAGCCTGGCAGACGTCTGCCAGGTGCCCAGTAAGTGCTTTCTCACTCACCCACTCCTGCCCCTTTGCAAGACCAGGTCATCTCCACGCAGGAGTGTGGGCACTCGCCCAGCTGCTTTTGGCTCAGAGCAGACACGCCAACCATCTTCCGTAGGTTTTCGCTTTGAGTCCTGGGTGATAACAACCATGTCTCCCATGGAGATACAGTCTTGGGCAAACATTCAGCGAGGCCAGTGGGTGATGATACCTCCCGAGGTAGTTTGGGGTTCCCTGAGAGGCTGACCCAAAACAAGAATTCAAGTGGGCAGAGTTCATCTGGGCAGTGGTCCCAGTAAACCCTGGTGAGGGAGTGCGGAAGGGAGACACAGAAGGGAAAAGAGCCAATGAACGGAGTGTGGATATCCATGTTACCACAGGGGACAGCTGGGTAAAAACGGAGGGGCTCTGTCCCACAAGGAAATCTGGGGAGACTATAGGACACACCTCAATCGCCCATCTTCGGAGGGGGAGAGCTGGGGTATTTCTCCTCTAGCTCCCATCTATCATTGGCTGAGGGATGCTCCTGGGCATGTGACCTCCTAGGAATTTCCAGGAGAATTGCCTGTGCAGGCAGGCTAAGAGAAAGCCTTCAGGCCCTCGGGTGCAGGTGCTTATAGTAGAAAGTGGGGGCATACCGTTGGTGCAGATTGAGGTGAGGACCAAAGGGCACGAATGGGGGTACTGACAGCATGTGTCTATCCCCTTACCTGCCTTCTCACCGCAGTATAGCACGGGTTTCTGATGGCTTTGGGCCTCTATTTACATGAAGTTCCTACCTACATCTCTTCATAGCCTTCTAAAATCTGTCGGCTCTTGGGGCGCCTGGGTGGCTCAGTCGATTGGGCATCCGACTTCAGCTCAGGTCACGATCTCGCGGTCCCTGAGTTCGAGCCCCGCGTCGGGCTCTGGGCTGATGGCTCAGAGCCTGGAGCCTGTTTCCGAGTCTGTGTCTCCCTCTCTCTCTGCCCCTCCCCTGTTCATGCTGTGTCTCTCTCTGTCTCAAAAATAAATGAACGTTAAAAAAAAAAATTTTTTTTTTAAATAAAATAAAATCTGTCAGCTCTAGGAGTGCCTGCGTAGCTCAGTCGGTTAAGCCTCAGACTCTTGATTTCGGCTCAGGTATGATCTTGTAGTTCACAAGTTCGAGCCCCGTGTCAGGCTCTGTGCTGAGCTCTGCACTAACCTCTGTCCTGACTTCTGCAGCTGACTGTGCAGAACCTGCTTGGGATTCCCTCTCTGTCCCTCCCCTGCTCACGTGCTCTGTCTCTCTCTCTCAAAGTACATAAAATAAACATTAAAAAAAAAAATTTTAGGGGCGCCTGGGTGGCGCAGTCGGTTAAGTGTCCGACTTCAGCCAGGTCACGATCTCGCGGTCCGTGAGTTCGAGCCCCGCGTCAGGCTCTGGGCTGATGGCTCGGAGCCTGGAGCCTGTTTCCGATTCTGTGTCTCCCTCTCTCTCTGCCCCTCCCCCGTTCATGCTCTGTCTCTCTCTGTCCCAAAAATAAATAAACATTGGAAAAAAAAAAATTAAAAAAAAAAAATTTTAAATCTTTCGGCTCCAAATGAGTATGTAGTATAACCTACTGAGACATACATAATACAGATTCAGATGGCAAAATCCCTTAGGGCAGTAACTTTTCTTTTATTTCTCTTTTACTCTTTTGGCTGACTCTGGCCTTGGCTTCTTTTTTTTTTTTTTTTTTTAATGTTTATTTTTGAGAGAGAGAGAGAGAGAGAGAGACAGAGCATGAGCGGGAGAGGAGCACAGAAAGAGGGAGACAGAATCCGAAGCAGGCTCCAGGCTCTGAGCTGTCAGCACAGAGCCCAACGCAGGGCTCGAACTCACAGACCGCGAGATCATGACCTGAGCCGAAGACGGATGCTTAACCGACCGAGCCACCCAGGTGCCCCTGGCCTTGGCTTCTTTATCAAGAGGGTTGCTATGATGGCCTCAGAGTTCCTTACTATGTGATTTTTCTGCTGTCTGCTCCCATCCCAAGCCCCCAGAGCCACAGAGAACACACGGCGGGCATTCCCGAAGGTTGGTGGACTAAACAGACACCCACTGCTTCGAGCCAGAGGCTCTATCCACTCCTCCAACTGGTGGAGCAAGAGACACAGCCCTCCTCCCGAGAGCTGGCAAGGACTAGCGAGCAAGAGGGCAGCCAGCGGAAGCTGAACAGAGGAGAATTGAATTCTGGGAAGGGAAGCTGAGGGCAGAAATGGCAAAGTCAGATTTGTGTGGACAGAACCCGCAGAGGTCACAAAATCCATCCCACTTGAGATCACACTCTAGCTCTTCAGATGACAGCACAGGCTACTTTAAAAGAACCAGCCAACCCCTGGCCCTCCCAGTACAAGCCACCAATCACGCTGTCCCGAAAAGTCAGAGACAGAGACACAGAGAGAGCAAGTCATTGTTCTACAGTGTCAAGCCCAAACACCCAAAGCCCAGGTAGATGGGCACTTCAGGTGCCACAGGGAATAAGTCTCTGCCCCCACCCTCTAGGAACTGCCTGCCCTCCCCGTGCAGGACCAGAAGCTGCCGGGAGCCCCAACCGCTCAGTCTCCCTCTGGCTCCAGGCTCACTGGAGATGGTGAACAGCTGTTTGCTATTCTGAGCGGAGGAGCCTTTTATATACTTGACGACATATTAAATCATATCTTAATGATGACGGGGAAGCCTTCTTGTTACAGCTACCGCCTGGATAAAAAGTGACGGACCATACGGCACTGGTGTTAATTTCATCTGGGCTACGGCCGTGCAGGCTCCTGGTAGAAACTAAACAAGTAGAAGCGTTGTATTTTTAACGCTTCGCCTTCAGGCAGAAAGACTATTGAAAAAGTACATTTCTTTAAAAGACTAAAACACCAGCAGTAGTCTAGTTCTGGATGGTGGAAAGACGGGTGGATTTTATTTCTATGTATTTTCTCAATTATCTGCCATGCACATGAATAAAAACTTTTGTAATCGGGGAAAAAATAAAGGAGGGATGCTTCCAAACATAGGTAGGCTTTTTAAGCAGTTTGTAAGTTTATACCCGCTGAGACTTTTAAGTCGGGGCTGTTTTTGAGATGGTGGCGAGACAGAAGTAGCAGAGGCTAAGAGAGAGAAGTCCAGAAGGGAAGGTGACAGATTTCCCTAGCCCGCACCTAACAACACATAGTCTGCATACAACAATGAACTGGGAAAATGCTGTTACTAGCCCCCTGTGTCTTAAACTCACACAGCCTCCCTTTAGCTCAAGAAAATAGTAGTTGGCAGATCGACACAGCATCTCCTAAGGAAACTTGCGACAGAGTAGTGTATGTTAGAGCTCTAATTATTCTGAGCACCGAGGAAAAAACTATCTTTGGCTTTTGGAGTGTGATTGGGGTCTGAAAGGGATACCCACATTTGCATGGGATAGAAGGAATTCCCCAAACATGAATGAACTCACCTAAACACGTGAATTCTGGGGAAATGTGGATAATAAAACATTAAACGAAAAAGCCAGCTATAAAATCCTACATACATTACAAACACGTCTATGAAAATGCTACGCCTAGATAGAAGAGCTGGAAAAAAAGCAAAATAGATGTTGTGTTGGGGTAGCCTTTTGTAAAAGTTCTTAATGTAACTGTTGGCTATTCAGGGTTTTTATCAAACACTTTATTATGGAAATTTTCAAACAAATTGAGAGAATTTCAAGGTAGCCACCTATTTACATAGCTGCCTTTACTGCTACTGAGTTTTGAAACTAATTTAGAGTGTCTAACACTTTCCTATCATGTCATATTTGGCATTTACATGAACATGTATAAATTATAAAGCCTAATTATAAAATGCACACCCATGTGCTAAGTGAAATTAGTCAGCCAAAGAAAGACAAATATCATATGACTTCACTCATATGAGGACTTTTTTTTTTTTAATTTTTTTTAACCTTTATTTATTTTTGAGACAGAGAGAGACAGAGCATGAATGGGGGAGGGGCAGAGAGAGAGGGAGACACAGAATCGGAAGCAGGCTCCAGGCTCTGAGCCATCAGCCCAGAGCCCGACGCGGGGCTCGAACTCAGGGACCGCGAGATCGTGACCTGAGCTGAAGTCGGACGCTTAACCGACTGAGCCACCCAGGCGCCCCTCGTATGAGGACTTTAAGATACAAACCAGATGAACATAAGGGAAGGGAAGCAAAAATAATATAAAAACAGGAAAGGGGACAAAACATAAGAGACTCTTAAATATGGAGAACAAACACAGGGTTACTGGAGGGGTTGTGGGAGGGGGGATGGGCTACATGGATAAGGGGCACTAAGGAATCTACCCCTGAAATCACTGTTGCGCTATATGGTAAGTAACTTGGATGTAAATTTTAAAATCAATTAATTAATTAATTAATTTTTTTAAAATGCACACCCATGAACCCATCACCCAGCTTACGAACCAGAACATCACCTTCACACTTCCATCTCCCCGTGTGCTCTATCCTGTTCCCAACCCACGAGTTTCCTCCAGAAGTAGTCATATCCTGAGCTGTGGGTGCATCACTATCTTCCTCACCCCTCACATGGCTTTCGGGTGCGCGTCTGCCGCGATCAGGGCAGGCGAAGTCATGCTACAGTAACAAAGCAGTCTTTCAAATCTCGGCCGCCTGGCACACCACCAAAGGTTCGCTTCCTGCTCAAGCCAAACCCAGGGTTTGTTCGTTTGTTTGTTGTTGTTGTTTACAGCTAAATTTTTTAAGAAGAGGGAAAAGGGGAAAAAAAAGAGCAGAAGGTAGAGGGTGTTAGGTTGAGATTTTTCCATTTTGCAAAGGAAGGTTGGGGACACAGGATTATAAAAAAAAAAGGAAAGGAAAGGCAAATGAAAGCAAGCAGCTGTTTTTTTCACATGATCTGGAGTTTCTAAAGCAGTGCTTCTCAGTGTTAAGATGTCATCATTTCAAGGGACAACCTGACCTCAATGCAAAGTTAATTTTCATTTGCCTCCTTTTCAAAAATAAATAAATGACACACTCTGATCCTTTTTCCTTTTTTGTTGGAGGGAGGCATGCATGCCTTGGAATCAAAGACATAATGACAAGGTATTTCAACTCCCCAAAGATTGGTAATCACCAGCATATGGCCCTGGAAGGAAACAAATGGAACAAGGGAGATAAGGCTCTTCGTGACAGATTTTGACATGAGCTAAACCGAGGAATAACGTTAATCATATAATTTATCCTGCCGCTTTCCTGGGAAGACCCCTCGTGTTAGCTTTGACCAAAAGCAAGAAATAATGGCTTTGATGAAGTTTGTTTGTTTCGTGTTGAATTTGGGGGGATAATAGAAGGCCTCTGGTAACTCATCTCTTGATAGATAAAGAAAGAAATTGAGAGAGAGTCAATGGTAGATGGCTGGTGGACAAATTGGATAAAACGTTGGGGGGGCGCCTGGGTGGCGCAGTCGGTTAAGCGTCCGACTTCAGCCAGGTCACGATCTCGCAGTCCGTGAGTTCGAGCCCCGCATCAGGCTCTGGGCTGATGGCTCAGAGCCTGGAGCCTGTTTCCGATTCTGTGTCTCCCTCTCTCTCTGCTCCTCCCCCGTTCATGCTCTCTCTCTGTCCCAAAAATAAATAAACGTTGAAAAAAAAATTTAAAAAAAAAAAAAAAAAACGTTGGTAGAAGTCTGAGAAATTGTCACCCTTGGTTTTGCTGACAAGAAAAGAAGAGGGAGCTGGATCTTAGCTCTGACCTTGGAGGACCAGGACCCGGGGTTGACCTCTGACCAAGGGCAGAGAGAGGACATCCAGGGAGCAGGGCTCCTTTCCACGGGAATGTAAAGATGTCCAGCTGCCCATGAATTAGTAGAAGCCACATATTGTAATTCAGTGATCAAAGAATAGGGCTCTATCAAGTTGAAACAAAAGCAGATGCCTCGTTCATTCTTGGTGGCACTAACGGGGCATTTCTAAATGCCATCTACTATGTATTGTCACCTTCTGTCTCAGAGCAAGCCACTAAGGGGAGTGGAGTTATCACTCAGGCTTCTAGCTGGCAAGCGACAGAAACGAACTAGGGTGATTTCATCAGAAAAACAGCTTACCAAGAGGACATCGGGCATCTCGGAGAATTACAGAGAATGTTCAGAAAATGGGCTTCCAAGGGAAGCCAGGACCTGAGTTCGGTCATGAAGAGCAAATGTCATCGCTAGATGGGCGCACGTCCCTGCATCTGTCACAGTCATAACTGCACCTGTGGCTGCTGAATAGAGCTCCACCATCCCTGTGTCTCTGCACCACAGATCCTAGATTCAAACTCCTGGGGTAAAGGGTGGGCTTAGTTGCACCTGAGCTAATGTGTGCCAATGTCCTGGGCTGGCCAGGTGGAGGTAGAGGTTGGCAGCCCAGCAGGAAGAAGCAAGGGTCGGCCTTTTAGGCTTTCTTACCTTGAAACAGTCCTACTTCTCACCAAGACCCATGTGGGCGGAAATTCACCAGTGTGTAGGAAGGACCTTCAGAGGCTGGTCAAAGGCAAAAAACTGGCAGGTGTCCCCTAAAGCAGAAGTCATTTTTATCCCAGTTACAGATGAGGTGCTGTCATATGTCCCGTCCTGGTGCATCACGACCGGTGGTGACTCCTCACCATCCATACCGGCATCAGGCAGATGCTGGCTGAGGAAGAGCTAAGACACCCACAATTAAAATGAGGCCGTGTATACATTGTAACAGCGAACCCTCTATGGTGCTTTACAAAGTGCACTGACCCATTTTGTTTCACTTAATCGTTATCCAAAAAAGTCCTTACACGGACCCCGTTTAGGTGCAGAGGGCGGTCGGGTGTTCTTGTCATCCTATTTGGCACATGGAAACTAAGACCAGATCAACTTAATGGCTTCGCTGCGAGCAGAGGCTAAAATGAGATATTTTGGGGGCGCCTGGGTGGTTCAGTGGCTTAAGCGTCCCACTTTGGCTCAGGTCATGATCTCGCCGTTCATGAGTTGGAGCCCTGCATCTGGGTCTGTGCTGACAGCTCAGAGCCTGGAGCCTGCTTCGGATTCTGTGTCTCCCTCTCTCTCTGTCCCTCCCCTGCTCATGCTGTCTCTCAAAAATAAATAAATGTTAAAAGAATTAAAAATAATAATAATAAAATAAAATGAGATATTTTGGCCACAGTCTTCATGCTGTATCAAGTGATTGTGTAAGTACTTGGTTGATTTTTTTTTTTTTTTTTTTTTGGTTTAATGGTCCATTTAATGTTTTTAAAGATGATTATAGCAGGACTTTTTTAATGCTAATAAGCACAGGAGTCACCTGGGGATCTTTTTAAAATGCAGATTGTTTCAGTAGGTTGGGAGTGGGACTAGAATCCTTGCTTCTGTTTTTTTCTTGTTTTTTTAAATGTTTATTTATTTTTGAGAGAGAGAGAGCATGAGCAGGGCAGCAGGAGAGAGGGAAACAGAGGATAGGAAACACAAATAGAAGAGCGGAAAAGCCAAACAGAACAACAGAAAACCCTTCCCCGAGAGACACGGAAGCCACACATCTCGGAGGGCCTGAGTCAGGCTTGAAGAAGCAGCCAGCCTTGTTGGAAGCAGGTCACAGAGAGCCCAGAACCATGAAGGTAAGTGAGGGGACAAGGACAGTTAAACAGGAGATGAAAACTGCGACCCCTGAAAAAAACAGCAGGGAGCAGGGGTGGAGGGGGTGGTGAGGAGGGTCATAAAAACAAGGGCTCCTCCTAAAAACAAAGAAAGACAAAGGGAGAAGGAAACAAAGAGTAACCAGATGCAAGGTTTGCCTGAAAGCCCAACCCCCGAGGCAGAGCCAGGGCGGAGTGGGGTTGTTGGAGCAGCTGAGGGGTTCAGGGGAGCAGAGTTGGGGAGCAAACACAGCACCTGCAGGGAAGGGCATCCTCAGAGCAGGCCTGCAGGTGCCAGCCCCAGAGTTGAGATTAGCAAGCAGAGGGGAGCGGCCACCCACCAGCCCTGGACAGTGTTGGGGACAAGGATTAGAAAAAAAGCTATGGGGATGCCTGGGTGGCTCAGTCAGTTAAGAGTCCAACTCCTGATTTCAGCTCAGGTCATGATCTCATGGTTCGTGAGTTCGAGCCCCATGTCCGGCTCTGTGTTATGAGCACAGAGCCTGCTTGGGATTCTCTCTCTCCCTCCCCTCCCCACCCCGAAAATAAGTCAATAAACTGTTTTAGAAAAAAGAAATAAGAAAGCTCTATGGGGGTTTCCTTTGTGTCGCTGGGCCACCAGCTGTGCATATGCTGTTCTGGAGCCTGAGACAACAGCACTGATTTCACCAAAACCACCCTTGGGCTTTTAAAAATAAGAAAAGAAAACACCCTTTGAATGCTTCCACAAGTCCTTGCAGTTCTTCAAAGTACGTATTTCTTTTCAAAAGGATGTTAGTCAGCAGTTTGGTTTATTTTCTTCCTCTCCAACTAGAATGCCTTGTGTGTACACATCAAAGGAAGCAAACACGGAGGGAATATTTTTAAGTTTCTAAATTGTAACCCTTGAGGTTGGGGAGCATGTCGGCTCTCACCGGTCCTTACATTTCAGGTCCCTTCCCCTGCAAACTGCAGCCTCCTCCCTGCACCCCTTCCCTCCGGGTGAGGAGGTGAGCCACCCGCTGCCCTCACTCCACGCTCTCCGGATGGGCCCAGCACTCCGTCCTAAAGAACCACCGCCTTCCCGCTCTCCCTGGGCCTCTCTTCCTTCCTGCTCCCTGTGCCCATGCTGGTCACTGCTCACCAGAGTGTTCAGCACACTTCCTGCGCCCCGTTTAGAAAAGGGAGATTTTTGCTCCCACCACCTCATCCACAAGCCCTGTCAACCGCATCAGTGTTTTTCAGATTGGTTGAATAGCTCCCAGACTCTGCCTGTAGGTCGAGACTGATGGGCACTATTGTCCTGGATACTTGATCAAATTCGACTTCAGGCTCTGGTCTCAAGGTGGGAGGGAACAGGTCCCAGCTTCAGCCATGGGGCTGTCATCCATTAGAGCTCCTTCCCCTCACAGGCTGCGGTGGGTCCCCCTCCAAGTCTCTGCTCGCCTGTAGCCTTGTTCCCACCCGCCCTGTGCTTACCTGCCTCTCATGCAAATCCTACCCGCGCTCAGGGTCACCCTCAGCAGGCAGTGTTCCCAGCTGCGCGCGCATCATGGCCCAGGCTCCCCAAGACTCTGCCCCCTACAGGTGAGTCCCAGGAGCCCTCTGACATCAGGAAAGTCCAGATCGCACTTCACGGGAGACCCACGGTGTACCTGAACACTGTGGTCTCAACGCTCTGATTTGAAGAGTCTCACATCTACACTCCTCGAGCTGTTTGCTGTGTGCTTCTACGTGTCCAGACCTACCTCTGGCTGTCCAGGTAGAAGGCCCACCTGGCCAGGGACTCTCTCTGCGTGTGGCCCCCTATCAGTTGATCTTTCACGACTGACCGCTGAGGACAGGGAATTGGAGCCTGCAGAACTGGTGTGATCTCCAGGAATACTGTCAGGTGCACTCTGGCTTTTCTTTTCCGCCATCACATCAGACAGGAGAAGGGCGTGATCTTTAAAGGTACACACCCAGAAATGTGGCTGCCCCATGTCCGGCACCCACATCCTCCAGGAATCCTCCCATGACCCCAGTCCCTACAGATGTCAACGTTCTGAAAATTTCCATGGCAGTGGCCAGCGACCTAAGGCTCATAGGCCACACCTGGACCACCATCTGTTCTTTTACATAAAGTTTTATTGTAACACAGACATGCACATTCATACACCTATTGCCTATGCTGCTTTTATGCTGCAATGGCAGACTTGAGCAGTCACAGTAGAGACCATATGGCCGGCAAAGACCAGAGTTATGTTCTATGTGGACACCGACAGGAAGGATTTGTCCAACTCCTGCCATAGAGTATCTGCCTTTACAATTTTAACAGTTACTGCTGTGTGCTTTTTCACCTCTTTAATCGACATTCGAGAACTCCGAAGAGCAGGAACTGTGGACAAATGCTCTCCCCTTCAGGTAACAGAAATTCTCTCCCAGACTCGCTTAAAGAATCATGGCATCTGTTGTTGCACAGAACCGGAAGTTCAGAGGTGGGGCAGGAGTCAGGCACGGAACCCACGTTCTGTTCTGCTCTGTCAGCAGCTGTGCTGGCTTTGCCCTAACACCAGCCCCACCCCCAGTGGTCTCACCATGGCTGCCAACAGCATTCGGAGCAACGTGCTTCCTTGTTCACAGCCAGAAAGGTGGGTGGAGAACTGGTTGCTCTTTCCCAGAAGCCCTGAGCAAGCCCCCCACCGAATCTCATTGGCCCGAATTGGCTTACACCTGCCTGGTGCTGAGCCAATCCCTGGCAAGGGCAGGGGAATTAGCATGGCTGACTTAGGCTGCATCTGGGGACTAAAGGATGCTGGGGAGTCAACCACAGTGTCCTACAACCAAACCTTTAAAAAAAGAAAAACATTTTGTCACATCTTCACCTCTCAGTATACTATGTTTTGAAATATTTCAAAGCAACAGCCAAATTGGAATTTAATCACTCAGAATGGTAGTGTATTTCGTGAGTCACCTGTTCTTCGTGGCATTATTGAAACCACAGTGAGCATCGCCTTAGAGCAGCAATCCCAAACACACACAAGCTCTGCCCTCCAAAATTACGCCTCAAATGACACAAAAACATATTCTCTATATATTACACATTTTTCTTCCAAACCAAAAATATCTAATTCCAATGTGTTCTAAAACTTTGAATTTACTAAACCACAGACATTTCCCCCCTAAGACTTTCATTTCTAGAATCCCAAAACAAGAGTGGTCTCCCCCCCCACCCCCACCCCCCAGCTAATTAGCATTCCAACCACTTAAGGTCATAGGAAAACGCCTGATATCTCTATGAATGAGATGTTCAACCTGCTTTAACACTCTGCTAACCAGCTCAGATTTTTGTCCAGAGGTTACTGGAATGTTATTTCATTCCCAAAGGGAGGGAGGGAAAAAAAAAAAAAAAAAAAGGAAAGAAACAAAATAAATAAATTAAATTAAATTAAATTAAACGAATAATGTCCTCCAGAAAAGAAGGAAAAGGGCCACCTGACTGTCACTTTGCCTCGTTGAATGACGACGTGAAGAAACAAGGGAAAATGGCTTTTGCTACACAGTTGCTATGATTTCAGACCCCTGCCAGGAAAATTGTGGACAACTGTGAAAGCTCTACATCCAGAGGCGGGCGAGGCCTTGACCAAGTGCTCCCCTCGAGGAACAACAAAGCAAGCCTGAGGTGAATCAATGGGCAGCCCTTGCCAGAATGTGTTACATGGGCGCTAAATATCTACCGCTAGGCCGCCATCACCCGTCTCACCACCGTTAGGGCAGGGGCCACCCTGAGGCCTAGACTGAGCTGTATTTCCTCCTTACAGTCGGGTAGAAGGGGCCTGTGCAGGAAAAGGGGAGAAAAGCTGTGCTCTGATTACATAGAGTAACACCATGTCGGTGGCTGGGCTGGTTGAATTATAGTTTGGGGACCCAACAGTGGTCTTCGCATAGGGAAAGGGCATGAACCTGACTATGAGAGTCATTCCCCCTTCTCTCAGGGAAGCCGTATGTCTACCACCCCCAGTCAGGCCCCGCTCCGGTGAGGGAGAAGCGTGCTATTAAATTATGTCACTTTGATATAAGGGCCTCTGTCTAGAAATTCAGTGTTGAATCATGGTGTGCTAGGCTTGAACAATATTGAGGGGGGCCACCCGTGTCCCCTGGGTAGGTCAGTCCAGGTCTGGACTCCTATACAATGATGACATTGCTGCTGACGTGAATAATAAGCGTGATTTATTTGCTCAAGCTCCATATTCCAGGCACGAGTGGTTTGTGGGGTTGACAACCTGCAAATTGCAAAGTGGAAAGTTTATGAGGCTGATTCATGGATAAAGTGACAGGCCACTTCTCTACACAGAAGACAACTAAATGCCTCCTGAGGCAAGATTTTGTTCTTATCAGGCCAGGTCGCATCTCACCAAGGCTGACCTGCCCATAAAGAAAGGAGGCAGAAGCAGAGAGTCACTGAGACCCTTACTGGTGCACCGCACTAGCCATGAAGCCCCCGACACTTTCCAGTATCTCAACTCGGGACGCCCCCATCACAGCCACCATCACCTACTGCAGCCCTACCATCATGGCCTCTGGCATGCTCATCATCACTCTCATCACCACCGGGATTGTCCCCACCTTTACCATTCTTACCATCGGCCCACCGTGACCATCGCCAATAACCCTGCCGCCACCATCAAGACCTCCTGTAGCCACTTCGCCGCTGCCTTCACGATCCCCTCAGGCCCTTTGGAAGGTCATAAATCATCTTACATTCTCCAGCATGACTGGGCTGCAAACAGAGCATTCCAAAGAGATACAACCTAGAAGAAGCAAACACACATGTTTCAGCGTCATTGCTTAGTGGGGTCACAAGTCTTCACAGGATTCCCCACCTACTCACCGTACTAAGGATCCTGTGGTCACAAAAATCACGTATTTGTATTACATTCACATCCATAGAGGCTCCAGGAAACAAAAGTATACACCCTCAGTGGGTGTCCCATGTTGCTAGGGGCTTTATTAGCTCTGGGCCCACTGACATCCCTCACTTGCACATTCCTGGTCTTTTTAGGGACCATCTCCTTGCTCCTAGCCCAGGTCATTAACTCCGTAAAGCCTAATAGTATCATCAATAAATAGGTCTGAGTTGGGAGTTCTTTCTCCTCGGGGGATTACTAAAGCTACACCAAACTACCCACCCTCGTGACCAATGTCCTTAACACGAATGTCACCGCCAGAACCACGACCACTATCTTCATTTTTACCATCATCACCATCATTGACATCACCTGGCCACCAAGGTGAAGTATGAACTTGCCCAAGGCATTCTGCTAGGTACTGCACAGAGAAATGCAAAATCCTTGTTTCTAGAAGAGTGGGTGCCAAGGGTATTCTTCAGAAAATAAGCTCAGGGGATACGCCATGTATAAGAGGGAGAAAGTTCCACTGCCAGTTGAATTTGGGAAACGCTGCGTGCTAACAGTGCCCAATGTCCTTCAGCATGGTGGAGGCCCTGAGATGTCCCGCAGGAGCGGAATCTGTACAAGGCTGTGCAACCCAATATTTCTCAGGAATATTTTACCACTAAACCATTGTTCCACTTAATTTCTATTAATATCACAATGAACCCACGTTCCACAGAACACACTTTCAGAAATGCAGCTCTAAAAGCTTAAAATTGCACAGGCCACAGTGACATCGACACAAATGTGCCAATGGGCCACCAGTTTGAATGCTTCTCAGGTGCACATTCTGCCACCCAATCATAAAGCCTATTCTTCCATCCTGCCCCAAAATGGTAACCTTCCCTGGGCCCTGGAAGACAGGGTGGTCATCATCTCAGCCTGTACAATATCCTCTGTGTCCTCTGAGTATCCTATGAATATAAGCACTATTCGTTGCTGACCCCAGTTCATCCAGTTTCCCACTCCCAGGTGTGGGGACTTCCCATAGTTTTGGATGTGCATTTTCCAGGCCACTAAGTAACTAAGGAACATTCCACAGACATCTGAGCCTCCAGACAGCTATCCGTAAGGGCAGATCGCCCAGCCTCAGGCAGGAGGGACCAAGGAGAGTTCACAGTGCAACTTCCAAGGATATGGAGGCCAGAAGAGGGGCAAGAGTCCCCGGGGCCACAGTGGCCGCCACCCTCACCCATTTGCACAGCAGCAGCCCCCAAGCACCAGTCCAGGATGGGGACTAGTCTAGGTCCATCACTGGCCCAAGATAAAAGGAGAGAACTCTACCCTCCGAGTAGATTTTGCATAAAGCTAGACACATTCAACTCAAACTGCTAGACACATTCAACTGAAACTGCCTGGGGATTAGAATATCCTGAAACGTGGGTGTGTTTGTTTCCTGAAGCTGCCATCACAAAGGTCCACAAACCGTGTGGCTTAAAACCACAGAAATTGATTGTCTCACAGTTCTGGAGGCTAGGGGTCCAAAATCGAGGTGCCAGCAGAGCCCCACTCCCTCTGAGACTCCTTGCCGCTTCCCAGCTTCGGGCGGGGGCTGGCAATCCTTGGCTCTCCTCGGCTTGCAGCTGTCTCTGTGCCTCTGTTCACCCGTCCTTCCCCCACAGTGTCTTTGTCTTCACCTTTCCTCTGTGTCCGTGTTTCCCCTTTTTATAAGGGCACCAGTCATACTGGATTAGGGGCCCATTCTCCTCCAGCATGACCTCACCGTACGCAATTAGATCTGCAACCGCACTATTTCCAAATAAAAGTTGGACTGACGGGTATCAGGGGTCAAGACTTCAACATATTTTTTCCTTTTTTTTTTATTTGAGAGAGAGAGAGAGAGAGAGAAAGCGTGCGCAGGGGAGAGGGGCAGAAGGAGAGACAGAAAGATAGAGAATCTTGAGCAGACTCCATGCTCAGTGTGGAGCCCAACGTGGGCCTCGATCCCATGACCCTGGGATCGTGACCTGAGCCGAAATCAAGAGTCACTCGACCGACCGAGCCACCCAGGTGCCCCGACTTCATCATATTTTTGTAGGAAACACAACTCAATTCAAAACAGTGGTGTTTCTCTCCTGGTGTTCTCACTGGGCGAAAGAAAAAGCTGGCAGCCCTTAAGTGGAATCTAGATGTTGTTTGCTTTTTGTTTTTGTTGTTGTTTTACAGGTAAGCAAACTCCCACCACCCAGAAGCCACAGGAGAGGGCATTTTCCACAATACCCGCTCTCCCACTGCCTTGGCTGCCCCCACGCCCCAGCCAGGCCTCACCCTGAGGGCACCTCGCAGGAGGGAGGCCTGCTTTCAGCCTCACTGTTGTCCTCCCTGGGGACCCAGAGGGCACTAGTGGCCCCTCTCCCTCCCCCGGCAGGAAAGAGAAGCCCTCCTCCCTCATCTCCTGCCAGAGCCCCTTACCCGAAGGAGACGAAGGAGAAGAAGGCTCCGATGTCTGGCCCAACCCCAGGGCAAGGGGGTTAAGACTCAGGCAGGGCTGACCTCACCAGCCTTCTTACAGTGGCCCTGCAGGCAGGGCACGTCCACTGCTGGCCTGGCCTCCTGGCTCCAGGTGTGAAACACGGGAGACAGGCTGATGGCTGAGGCCTTATCAGCCAAGTGAGGGAGAGAGCCCTCCTTATTCATTCTGGGCCCGTCTGGCCCCACGGCTGCTTTGGCATACAGTAGGTGCTCAAGAGAAGCTTGTGGAACAGAATCGAATGAGGCTGAATTTTATATTCCCCATTTCCATTTTATTTGCTTGGCTCCTACTGGTCCCTTCCAACCAGGCCGGCTGGCTCACTTCCCTACACAGGCCCTGTCAATTCGGACTTCCATCCCCTTTATCACGCTATACCTGCTACCTACATTACCTTTTCCACTCCCCCATCTAGATAAATCCCAGGCGCGTTTTATTTATTTTTTATTTTTTTAATGTTTATTTATTTTTGAGACAGAGAGAGACAGAGCATGAATGGGGGAGGGTCAGAGAGAGGGAGACACAGAATCTGAAACAGGCCCCAGGCTCTGAGCTGTCAGCACAGAGCCCGACGCGGGGCTCGAACTCACGGACGGTGAGATCGTGACCTGAGCCGAAGTCGGCCGCTTAACCGACTGAGCCACCCAGGCGCCCCTCAGGCGCGTTTTAAAGATCAGCGTAGTCCTTACTCCTCCGTAACTCCGTCCTTAGCCTCCAGAGTCACAAAGTTCGGTGCCAGGCATTTGGGGTCCAGACATTGCCCGGTGCTGTCTGTCGTCTGCTTATCAAAACACATTTTTCTCTCCCTAGTTGCATGGGAAACATGTTGAGGAACCACTCCAGAAACAAAGCCATACATCACTATATTTTCCTTACTCACAGTTCAGCATCTTCGTCTACACATCCTGCTTCCTCCCCAACCCCTTTCCAAGGTGTTAACCCCTAATAAACATCTGTGCCCCAAACACCATCTCAGCATCTGCTTCTGAGAAACCAACCTACTACAGAGATCGTGACAATTTTAATTTTTTTTTTAAGTTTATTTCTTTATTTTAAGAAAGAAACAGAGAGAGCGGGTGGGGGTGGGGCAGAGAGAAAGGGAGAGAGAGAATCCCAAGCAGGCTTCTCTACCAGTGAAGAGCCCGGTGTGGGGTTTGAACTCACAAACCACAAGATCGTGACCTGGGTCGAAACCGAGAGTGGGACGCTTAACCGACGGAGCCACTCAGGCGCCCCGGCAATTTTAAATTTTTTTTTTTTTTCAACGTTTATTTATTTTTGGGATAGAGAGAGACAGAGCATGAATGGGGGAGGGGCAGAGAGAGAGGGAGACACAGAATGGGAAACAGGCTCCAGGCTCTGAGCCATCAGCCCAGAGCCTGACGCGGGGCTCGAACTCACGGACCGCGAGATCGTGACCTGGCTGAAGTCGGACACTTAACCGACTGCGCCACCCAGGCGCCCCTCCCCGGCAATTTTAATTTATGATCTAAAAGCCCCCAGCACCGTGCATGACACATCGCCGGAGTTCAGAGATATCGCTTCCCTCCTTGGTCCCCAGTGAGGAGTAAGCAGAAGGCTCTATGCAGTTTTGAGTTAAATCTCTGCAACCGGGTAGGAGAGCCTCAAGAACACCACACGCCAGTGTCTGGAAAGGCCGGGCAGGAGGGCCCAAGACATACAGGGGCCTGTGATTAAAGAGACAGAAGTGGATTCAGATGGCCAGGAAATATCGAAACTCAGCACTGTGAGTAGGAGCGAGCGTGGGATGAGTGGAAATCTATATGCAGAGTTAATGTTTTCCAGCTCCTTCAGGCACTGCTGCCCCTGCAGACCTTCTGCTGTCTGCCCAGGAGTGGAGTCTGCTCAGCCCTGAGTTTTTCCTATAAAAAGAGCCCCCTGGCTATTATTCTTTGCAGTGTGAAGTGGAAAATTACCTGGATGAGGTTTCACATGAAGCAGCAAGCTGTTGGAAACGGTTGGAGGAACCTCTGAGCTGAGAACAAGATACGAAGCAAGTTCATGGGGACGCAGAACTGACAGGAAGAAAGAAAGAAAAAAAAAAAAAAAAAGGAGTGTGGGTCTGACCTCAGGGGCCCAGTGCCCAAGTTCCTCGGTGTGAGAAACTGACGTGTGATCAGGAACTAGACTCCTTCAGGGACGCCTTAGTCCCCTTGGGGACTAAGACCCCTTCAGTCTCCCTCACGCCAACTCCCCAACCTGAACACCCCCAAGGGTGGTTTCTGCTAAGGGAACAGCAGGGGGGAGAGGCCCAGGGAGGGACGTGTCCACAGCACAGGCTTCAGAACCAGGCAGCTCCAACCCAGTCTCAGCTCTGCCACTCTGTAGCTGTGTGACCTTGGGCAAGTTATGCAACCTCTCTGGGCTTCCATTCGCTATTACCATCTTTATTATCATGTTATTCTTGCCATCAAGGGTTACAATCTCCAGGGGCGCCTGGGTGGCTCAGTCATTCGAGCCTCTGACTCTTGATCTCAGCTCAGGCCATGATCTCACGGTTGGTGCAATGGAGGCCCACATCAGGCTCTGTGCTTGTAAGCCTGGGGTTCTCTCTCTTGCCTCTCTCTCTCTCTCTCACTCTCTCACTCTCTCACCAAAATAAATAACTTATAAATAAATGAATAAATAAATAAATAAAGAGGGGCACCTGGGAGGCTCAGTGAAGCACCGACTTCAGCTCAGGTCATATCTCACGGTTTGTAAGTTCAAGCCCCGTGTCGGGCTCTGTGCTGACAGCTCAGAGCCTGGAGCCTGCTTCCGATTCTGTGTCTCCCTCTCTCTCTCTGTCCCTCCCCTGCTCATGGTCTCTCTCTCAAAAGTAAACATTAAAAAATTGAAAAAAAAAAGAAAAAGAAAAAGAGTTACAATCTGTGGGCAAATCGATGACCATGCCTCAAAACGAAAGCAAATGTGTGTTCCTCCCGACTGGCCCTCCCGGCTGGTCCTCCCTGCTGGAGCTGGACTTCCCCAGAACCAATACAAGCCGGGCTTGAGCTTCAAGGTGGACTTCATGCATCTGAGTGGGGCCTTGAAGGGCAGACTTTGCATGGGCTTGGAAAAGAGAGAGAAACAGGGAGCATAAAATATTTAGATGAAACCACAAATGTAGGAAGGGGTGCGGGATGCTCGTGGGGACAGAGAGGAGCCTGGGGCACCACAAGGATGCCACATCCACTTGCTGGTGCTGAGGACTCCAAGGTGAGTGATATACAGTCTGGAGGGGGCAAGAGAGGTGAACATTCTACGTGAACCAGGATCTAGTCAGGGAAACAGAGACCCACAGGGGACAGCAAGGCAACCCAGTTAGCAACATCCAGGAACCAGAGCCAGCAGGTGGGGGCTGAGGCCATGGAGGAACTGTGGACCCTGACAAAGGCTCTACCAGAAGAAACTAAGAAATACCCCCTCTTCTCCCCCCTCCACTGCCCCCAACCTCCTGCCATTGCTTCCCATCGACGGGACCTGACCAGAAGCCATAACTGACAAGGAACATGGGAGACATGGTTTTCAGCAGTCAGCACCCCTTCCCCCACAGTATTGAGGCAGAGCAGATGAACGCACACAAAATAGCGACGACCATGACAGAAATATTCACAGATGCCACAAGAGAACTTGGCAGGGTGACTGCATGGGGTGGGGGTCAGCGAGGGCTTCCGGAGGAGGCAGCACCTAAGACGAAGCTGGGGGAGGAGTTAACAAGGAGAAGAGAAGAAGGCTCTGTGCTGGGCCAGCAGAGGTCCTGGAGGTGAGAAGGCAGAGAGCCCCTGTGTAGCCCCAGAGGAGGCAGGGAGGTGGGTAGAGGCCAGATGACAGAGAATCTTCCTGTGGTGTCTGGGCCCAACCCTGAAACCTCATGGGAGCCCTGGAAGGTCTGAAGAGAGGGCGGCCCAGTCGTACCTGTGTGAGCAGGCCACTCTGGGCCCATGGAGAGGCCTGCATTTGAAGGAGGCAGACTGAAGGCTGGGGGCCCAGCTCTGTCCTGAGGTGCTGCAGTGGGAACAGAAGAGAGTCCGTGGAGATAGTGCCAGGGTGGAAGTGACAGGGCTTGGGGGGTGCGGGCATTGGGCATGGGGAAGAGGAAGCCTAGGGGACACCCAGGGTGACATCACAGGTTTCCGACTCGAACACCCAGAAGCTGTGCCTTCCCACGACTCTGAGTTTGTCAGTGTCATCATCCCCACCTTGCAAGTGAGAAAACAAGACTCAGAGAAGCAGTCTTACCTGTTCAGTCCCCCAGCTAGTGACAAATGCACGAGGGACCAGGGCAGGGGCCCTTAGCCTGGGCTTCCTTCTCCCCCACCTCTGCCTGGAGTGTTAGCATTTCCTTCCATCGCAAGCGTGGGCCTCAAGCACGGTTGATGGCACCCAGGACCCTGTCAGCTGTAGCAAACTTCCCCATGACTGTTCTCAGGGTTACCTCAAAGAATGTTCATATGCCTCACGTCTCCAAAATGGCGTCACCAGGACCTGCTGCTAGATCTCCCTTGTCTAACACGTGAGTAATGACCCACACGTATTGTTCTAGCACAGTTTTTATAACTAGGTCAACGTAATTGGTTTACTTTATAACCCTTTGGTTTTTTTTTTATCTTAGGCGTTTGTAAACCTTGCTCTGAAAAGGGTCCAGAGAGGCTCCAGCTCGTTCAGAAAAATCCAAGAGAAACCTGATATGAAAAAGAACTCTTCCCGCCTCCCCCCACCCCACCTCATGCCACAATTCTTCCCTAACTCGGCCCATCCAGGTCCCTGGGGGTTTAATGAACTGGGTCGGGGAGGCGCCCTAATGCCTGTAAGGCTCTCAGGGAAAGAAGAGAGGGCTTCATGTTTTTCCTCAATTAACACCACATGGATATGTTAGCTTCAGCCCCTGATTTTTCGGCATGGCTTCTAATTAAATCATATTTGTCTTTGTCAGGCCGTGGGTCCCAGACTGGGGCTCAGGCACCATGGCCACGGAACTCAGGAACCCCTCAAGTGCATGACTAACCCTTGCACAACAGCCAGGTGGGAAACAGAGGAAACAGAAAGCTGGAGAGGCCTTGAGGTTTTGGCCAGGGACTCCCACCCACGGCTTTGCCGGGATGCAGGGAGCACTCAATCTGGGCTCCCCGTGACCTAGGGCATGCGTGTCACCATGTGCATGTCCATGGCTTCCCCACAGGGACCAGGGCCTCTCTGGACGTTGGCCTGAGTGACCGGCACCGCCTGGGCTCCCGCTGTCTGTTCTCGGGGCTGAATGCACGCCACACGGTAGCCAGCCCCAGCTCCTCCCTGGCACAGGCCGAGGGACCCTCTGCCTCACATCTGACCCCTTCCCAACCCCAACCGAAACAATGCATCTTTGTCTGTGGCGTATTCCCTGCAGAGGGAAACTCTGATGAAGGCCAAGCCTCTCACACCCTCAATACCAGCCCAGCCCCCCGTTGCCTGGTGCCACCCAGCCAGAGTACCCACAGCAACACCCACATCCCCGTCTTTATATCATTCCTGGAACCCAGGAGGGGTTCCCGGGGATCAGAGACACAGCAGAGGAGCCCAGAAAGGGCAGTCACTTTGAAATTGCAGGATCGCAGGCCACAAAATGGGCAGGCAAAATGTGAATGCCCCAAGGGCTGGGTGGAGAGCGGCCCACCCGGTACTGGTCAGGACCCTGGAGAAGGAGCTGGGTCCGTGGGTAGAGCGGAGCAGCTCAGGGGCTCCGGGAGGGCAGGTGCTCTGCACACACTGCAGGGCTGAAGGCACCTGGATCGACCACGCGTGCCCCAGAGGACCCTCTCCGGTGCTCGGTGCCGGAGATATTCCTGTCACCATGTCATCACCTCTGTGTCCTGGCAAGGGCTGGGAGGCCGAACACGCCATGCCATAGGTGCTTAAAGCCAAGCGTGCGCGTCGTATGGAGGAATAGAGGAGAGGTGGTTCATGCTCCTGGGGGTGCTGGGGCCCTTCTGTGGTGGACACTGTCATGTACCATCCCAATCCCCCTTCGAGGAAGGCCTCGCCTCTGCAGCTGCTGGGAGCCACCAGCTGTCAGCCCCTAGAGCTCAGCTGCAGAGAGCTGCCTTGTCGAGGTCTGCCCTTTCCCAGCAGCCCACATCCAGGACTGATCAATCCAAGGTACGAAGCAGGTCGGCTCTGACTGGGCCCCACTTGCTGCAGAACCTGCCCCCCCCCCCGTGGGGTCTGCCCAGGCTGTCACGGAAGCTTCTGGTCTCCCTCGGCCCACACCTGCTCCCTAGCTCTCACCCCAAGCACCCAGAGCGCTCCTTGCTTTCACAAACCCCTTCTCGGAGTCTGCTTTCCGGGGAACCCAACCTGCAGCCACTTTCCCCAGAGAAGTGGCTGTGTGTTCCACTGTGTCCACGGCAGAAAGCGCATACCGTGCTGGCTCAACCAGAAGGGGTCTCGCTTCCACAGAGCTGTGTCCGCCAGGCAGGCAATGTAGACAAGGCAACCACAGACCCGCTCTGGGGAGCACGGCGGGAGGAGCTTGCCCCAAGGAGGAAGGAGCAGCTTCCACAGGAGCTGACGTTGCTCTCAGCATTGAAGGCGAAGAGAGTCCCTGGGGCAGAGGAGAGAGAGGTACAGGCGGCGGCCCTCACCCGAGTATCTGTATCCTCACAGACGCACACAGAAAGGAGGCCCACTGGAGGCCTGTTGAGGAAATTGTAAGCTGACTGAGAGGCTTCTAGTAAGGCAGGCAGGGGGGCCAGACCACGAGGGCCTTATTTGGACTTTAGTTCCTGGACAACAGAGAGGCTTTAAGGGGTTTGAGGCAGAGGACCGTCAACACCAGGATGTTTTGGGGAAAATAACTAGGGTGGCAAAGGTGGACGAGGGAGAACTAAGGTGGGCTGAACTAAGGCAGCGGGGATCGGGGAGTGGGGTTACAGTATTTCCCGATTACTACCGATGGGCAGATTTTAGAAACAGGAGGGCTGGGGTGGTTCTGCAGACTTCCACGTCTTCTGATCTCTTTGGGTCTACATCCTTTCCCTCTTCGACCGGTGCCTACCTCACAGCCCTGTGGCGAGAAGCAAACTTAGTGAACCACGCCTAAGAGCCTGGCATGAGGGAAATGCTCATTACCTTTCATTTCTTGTTCCTTTACTTTCCACACACTGGGCGTTCGCCATCCCAGGCTACGGATGAAGAAACTGAGCCCCTGTGAAACAAGGCTGAAGTTGACAGTGTAGAGACTGAAGAACCAGGCTTCCGGCCTACCCACTCTGCCCACAGGACGTCCCCACACACACTCACTGCCTGGGCCAGGGGCCAGGGTCTGGAGGGTTCCAAACACAGTCCGTTTGGTTGGGGAATGGTCCCATTCCGGGAGTTGCCTTCAGACTTCTCTGTAGCCCCAAGGGGAGCAAAGATAGAAAGAGGTGTAGATGTGGGTATTCAGAGCAGAAAGAAAGTGGAACCAGAGCCAGGGCTAAGGGGGCCGGGGGGGAGGGGAGAGGAAGGCGGAATGGGGGGAAGGCGGGGGGGGGGGGGGGGGGGGAGGGCGGGGGTGCAAGACCAGCAGGAGGGCGGCTCCTGCCACTGCCTATCACCAAGTCTGGGAGTCAAGGAACTCGAGGGGCCCAGGATGAGAAAGAACAGGGGGGAAATTAGAGGCAAAATGTGAAGTTAATAAAAATACTTTATTCAATCAAACTCCAAAAGCAGCTGCAACCCTGTAATGACAGCCAAAGCTGGCTTTCTGATTTTTCACTTTGGTTAATTATCTAATGGCTTGCAGGGCTCCCTGCTGCTTTATGACTTGCACATTTTTCTGTTTCTTCTCTCCCCCACCCCACCTTCCTGCTCAATTCTGGTCTTCATTCTCTGGAGTCCGCCTCCCCTCGAAATCAGCTTTGCCCCGTCTCTTCTTTGTCAAGAGGATGCTGAGTCACCGAAAGGAATTTTCTGGACCTTAATCTGTTCTGATTGAGCAGGTGCTTCCAGGGAGCACAGAGAATTAGGGATTTGGACCCTGTCTGGCAGAAGTTGATGGTCAAGGTGAGGCAAAGATTTTCACATTCATACGCCAGGTTCAGGTCAAGTGGGAGCCAGCACTAATTATCAGGCTGGAGGCCGGGACCAAAAGATTTTTAGCCTTTTACTCTTGCAAAAGGACCCAAACTATCC
The DNA here is from genome assembly GCF_028749965.1 of Puma concolor. Classification (NCBI taxonomy): domain Eukaryota; kingdom Metazoa; phylum Chordata; class Mammalia; order Carnivora; family Felidae; genus Puma; species Puma concolor. The sequence continues at coordinate 43,352,394 of NC_141671.1, read as the reverse complement.
GGCTGGAGTTGAGATGTGGCAGGCAAAGGATTTGGGTTTTGGTTCTATGGGCAATGAGAAAAAAGATATTCCTTGGACTAGATCCTCCTAAAAACAGAGCCTGAGACAAGGATTTCGGTGCAAGTGCTTTACTTGGGAGATAATTCTAGGAAGCATTGGCAAGAGAGTAGGGAAGTGAGACAGGGAAGGAAAGGAGGCCAATTTGGAGTGTAATAATGAGCAGGTTACCATTGAGGGCATCTGAGGCTCAATGCCACTGGCACCTCTGAGAGTCTGAGTAGGATACGCCTCAAAGTTGCATATGAGGGGCAAATGAACTGGGGAATTTATATACCACTGGCAACAATGGAGGGCTGCTCCTTAGAGTGTAAATGCCCCAGCATTTCCAGACAAACTGGCCACAGGGGCTGCAGCAGGCCAGCACCAGTGTATAAGAATGGTCAGTGCCAGGGGCTATGGGCAAGACCTCAACCATATCTCCTACAGATGCAACCAAATGGAAATTCAGCTTTCATTACCACCCAAGACACCCATGGATCCAGCAAGCACTGATGTGAGATGGCAGGGGTTAGGGAAGGGGACTCTGGGCTGACAGGAGAAATGTGTAGAATCCGAAGATGCAGGACAGGAGACAGGAAATTCTAGACAAGAATGAAAGCCATTTCAAATAAAGGCCTGTGCCAGTGGTGGAAGGTATGAGATCGTGATGAAAAAGACCATCCATGCTCCATTCAAGGAGCCTGATAGGAACACAATGGGAGTAGGGCTGGGTGAGCAAGATCGGGCTAGATGCACTTGGGCTCTGCTCTGTAGACCAAGAGCCAGGCTCAGAGCCCCAGGACTCTCTCCCCACTGGAGGGCCCAGCCCTGCCCACTGTGGGTTGCCTTCAGAATCATCAGGCCAGAGGCTTTTTCTCTGCCACCCTGCCGGGCCCTTCTGTGAGGACTATACTCACCATAACGCCTTTATAAGCCTTAGGATGGTCCAAGGAACAAAATCTGACCACGGTTGCTTAAATTATAGGGTTCATAATCTCTCCTAACAAAAAGTCTAGAGGTGGGTGACTCCTATCTGAGTTCTTTCAGCCCTTCAGTGATATCAAGGCTTTTCTGTGTAAGTCTCTTGGCTTTTCTTGGAACAGATGGCTGTCACAATCCAAATATGACGTCTTCACACAACAACGCGTGAGGCAGGCTGGAAGGAAGAAGGAAGTTTCTCTTCTCCTCATCAGGGAGAAATGGGATGTGAGCTCAGCCAGAGCTAGCTTACACACCCACACCCCATTCTTGAGTAGAACTGGGGTTCTGTAGCAGGAAGGGAAGATGGCTTCTGGGAGTGACCAACAGAGTCTGCTACTCTCTCGCTTCAGAATCCCCTCACACCAAGGTTTGAGTGTATAGACCCAGTCAAGGTAACAAGGGATACGAGGAAACACCTCCAAATACTTGTCTTCCTGGGCTGCCCAGTCTCCCCACATTGTCCTCTCCCCTGAGGGCTCCTTCCACTCACACACTTCCCCTAGCAAAACCTGCTCTTGGTAAGACCCCAAAAAACCCATTCATAAGGTGCAGATAATAATGTTAAATTATTACTCCAACCAGAGAATTTGCATTGTAACAGAAAACAAGGGACTTTAATATTTTTTAATGTTTATTTATTTATTTTGAGAGAGGGGTGCTGTAGGGGCAAAGAAAGAGGAAGAGAGAGAATCCCAAGCAGGCTCCGAGCTATCAGCACAGAGCCCGATGTGAGGCTCGATCTCACGAACCCATGAGATCATGACCTGAGCCGAAATCAAGAGTTGGACGCTTAACCGACTGAGCCACCCAGGCGCTGCACCACCCCCCCGCAACAAGGAACTTTAAACCAGACATTTCCAAGTAAGCTTTCAGGAAGGCAGTGATGGGGCCCTTCATTTCATTATTTCTGAAGCTACGAAGCTAGTGTATGTTTGTCTGTGATAAAGTCAGACAGGTAAACTGAAAGTATGGAGTTCTTCTGCCCTGGATCTGAGTGCCTCACAGGGTCTCTGGTCAGCTCATCTGATCTGAAGCTCTAAGTGGCAGCTACATGGGTCTCTGATTAGAAAATATATTAGTAGGACCCCCCCCCCCCCCGGGTGGCTCAGTCAGTTAAGCGTCCAACTTCAGCTCAGGTCATGTTCTCACAGTCTGTGAGTTCGAGCCCCATGTCGGGCTCTGTGCTGACAGCTTAGAGCCTGGAGCCTGCTTCGGCTTCTGTGTGTCCTCCTCTATCTGCCCTTCCCCCACTCACACTCTGTGTGTGTGTGTGTGTGTGTGTGTGTGTGTGTGTCTCAAAAATAAATAAGCATTAAAAAAATTTTTTTAAGAAAACATATTAGTAAATAAATGCAGTTCATTTGGCAGATAAAATATGTCCAAACCTATGGTCTGTGAGGGAGAAAATTTAATAATGACCGCATCTGTAGTGGCGGTAGGTTTGGGAACTGTGGTTTTAATGCTCTACTGATGGTACATGTCATGGAATACAGACAACCACAGGCTGGGGGGCCCCAGAGACCCCTCAGGGTCTCCCGAAACTTCATCCTATTCTTGGCCTCTTTCTCCCACCACTCTAAGGCCAGACCTGCTGTCTCCCCTCCTGTTTCCCTTCAGTTGATAATCTCAGGCTCTCCCTTCTCCGAATCAGGTGTCGTGGTGAGGACACAGACGCTGTCCCTGTCCTGCAGGATGCAGACTAGGGGGGAGATAGGATGAGCCACAAGCACTGGTGAGGCACCAAGAAGCCTCCTGGAGCCTTAGCTCCTCGCGCCCTCCTTGACTGGGAGGGTGGCCACTCAGCAGCAGCAGGGGGAAGGATGGCACGGGGCAGGGGTTCGGGGCCTATTCAGGGATCTGCCAGGGGTCTCAGAGCAGAGCTGTGGAAGCAAAAAGGCACATGTAACAGTGGAGGAGGGAAAAGGATAGCAAAGTAGATTGGGACCAGATTGCAAAGGGTCTGGAATTCGAAACCGAGACGTGTGTATTTAATTCATCAGAAAGTGGGGAGAAGTTAAGGGGCAATTTCTGGGGGTTTTATTTTAACAGAGGAGAAGCAGGCTCTGAGCTACGGATCTGTGGAGTTGTCGCGACAGATGCGTTGGAGTTCGTGATCTCGAATGGCTTCATCTCCAACCCATTCACCCATGTGAGTTAATAGGCGTGAGGCACTCTGTGACCCTGTGGTTTTACTGTCAATGGAAGTCAGGCAAAGGCAGGGAAGGTGGGGCCAAGCAGAGCAAGAGAGGGCCACATTTGGGGGCCACAGGCCAGGGAGGGTCAGCCCAGGGAGGAAGGCGGTAGAGGACATGTGGTGCCAACTGTGGAGGGGGTGGTACCCAGGCAGAGAGTTCATCACACCCACGGAGTAAGGAAGCCAAAGTGTGCAAGACCCAGGGATGGGGTTTCGGGGGCAGGGTCAGCAGAATGGGCAGGAAGGATGGCTGAACTACCTGTGAGAGACGAGTGAGTGGCACCCCCCATCTCTGGAGGGAACCGTTTCTCCAAAATCCAGCCACAACCCAAGTAACAGCCCCTTGCAGCTTTCCCCATCATGTGCCTCTGGGCAGGCCCTGCCCCTGGGGCTTTGGCTGGGCCAACAGCCAGGCTCCAACCAGCACATCAAAAACCCACCAGAGATGATTAGAATCTCGATTTCAGATGACATTCCTCCCCTTTTACTCCTTCAGGTAACCCTAAACCTTATGATGTCTAAATTATTATGCTGAAAGCGAAATCGAGTCTTTTCTAGCAGCAGGCGGATGCTTCCCAGTGAGCGCGTAGCCCTGCGAGCTGAGGTAATGGTTACCAGATGCAGGTACAAACCCTGGGCCTGCCTAGGTCAACGCATCCGGGTCCTATCTGCGCCGATGTCCACCTGCACTTGCCCGGGGGCTCTGAACTCACACGAGGAAAGCGGGGTCCTGAGGAGCACCCCAATTTAGGACATGGTAAAGTCATGTCGTTCTTGCTATAGTCCCTCAAGGCCCTGACATGGTCAGAGAATCCATAAATGTGAGCACTGGAAGAACTTTTAAGTATATAGTCTCATCCGCTGTTTGAAAGAAACTTGGGAAGGAAGGAAGGAAGGAAGGAAGGAAGGAAGGAAGGAAGGGGAGGGAGGAAGGAAGGAAGGGGAGGGAGGAAGGAAGGAAGGAAGGAAGGAAGGAAGGAAGGAAGGAAGGAAGGAAGGAAAGGAGGGAGGGAGAAAGGAAGAAGGAGGACGAAAGGAAGGGAAGGGAAGGGAAGGGAAGGGAAGGGAAGGGAAGGGAAGGGAAGGGAAGGGAAGGGAAGGGAAGGGAAGGAGGTGAAGGACGTGAAGGAGAGAGGGAGGATGGGAGGAAGAAATGTTATTTCCAGACCCCAGGGTATCAGAAGGGGAAGCCCTGTGGAAGAGGGGTAAGGTGGGACCCCCCCACCTACTCAGCAGGCCAGAGGCAGCCCCCAGGAAGACTGAAGTTGGTCTTGCACAGGTCAGAGAAAAGCAGTGAAGTGCGTGTGTTCACACAGCCAGCTACTAGTGCCTCTAGGCCAGAGACCCAGGACTCCGCTCTCCTCCTGCCACACTCCACTGTTTCTACCACCCAGCCCCCAGACCAGGCTGCTGAAAAGTCAAGGCCATTTTGCTTCATTCCTTGGGGTCTGCAGAGACTACACAGCATCCAGGGAGAACCAGCAGTGGGTGCAGATGATGTGACAAATGACACGTACAAGAAACGGAGGCACAGGATGCCTCCAAAGTCAGACATGACAATTATTTCCTAACCACGCCCGTAACTGCTATTTTGCTTTGATATTTTGTTTCTTCTTTCCTTTTTTTTAAAAAAAAAATTTTAATGTTTATTTTATTTGGGGAGCCGGGAGGTGGGCAGAGAAAGGGAGACGCAGGACTCTGCACTGTCAGCACAGAGCCCAACACGGGGCTCGAACTCATGAACCGCAAGATCATGACCTGAGCCAAAGTCGGACGCTTAACCACTTAACTGACTGAGCCACCCAAGCGCCCCTCTTTTTCTTTTTTTTTTAACAGTAGAAAAATTCATTCATCCTCCTCAGTCTTTCAAGGAAACAACCTCATCCCAACCCCAGTAATTCTTCCTTTCTTTCACCTCCTGTGTCCAGTTGGTCACCAAATCCAGACAGATCTTAAAACAGCTCTCATCCCCCCCCCCCCCCCCCCACCGACTGCCACCCTGGTCGGCTCCTCACCTTCCCTAGGAACTTTCTCCAGCCTCCTCCCTGCCTCCCCACCCCACCCGTCTTGTACCCAAGCTCAGTGACTGTCCCTTAAGGCCTAAGACAGCGTCTAAGCACGAAAGGGAAGTGCATGTAGGCCCTGCCTGCCCGCCTGCTGTGGACAGCACTCCTAAGAACCCGCTGTGCTCTGCAGGGAGAGCTAGGGCTTACATCAGGTGAAGGAGGGAATGTCTCCTCCAGGATGTGAAGCTCAAAAGGTATGGGCCCTGGGGCGCCTGGGTGGCTCCGTGGGTTAAGCGTCTGGTTCTTGATTTTGGCTCAGGCCATGATCTCATGGTTCGTGAGATCGAGCCCCACGTCAGGCTCTGTGCTGACCACTGACAGGAAGCCTGCTTGGGATTATCTCTCCCTTTCTCTCCGCCCCTCCCCCCGCTGGCACTCGCTCCCTCTCTTTCTCTCAAAATAAATAAAGAAACATTAAAAACAAAAACAAAAAAAAGGTGGGGGCCCTGCCTGCTCCAGCTGCCCTTAATAAACCCTCTACAGCTGTTCGTGGTTACCTCAACGAAGTCTTCTTGGAACTCTCTCTGTTTCCAACCTAAACTTCTTGTCAAGTCAGTAAATGTTCAACATTTACCCCTACCCTTACAATCGTATCTCACTTGTCCAAACCTACCTCCTCTGAGTTTCAGACAATGCAAGGTTTGAGTGGGGCTTGTGAAGTCCTCAACTCCAGTGAACAGCACACAGCGCGTATCCACTCCCTTCACGGTTGTTTCCTTGCCTGGGAAGTGGGGATAAACAGCAGCTACCTCTCAGGATCACCGGGAGGCTAAATGAGATAACGCGTTCATTGTCTGGCTCAGAGCAAGGGCTCCATACACGTTCTCTTAAAAAGTAGCATCCTAGATGCCCATAAGGCCAAAAAGGAAAGAAAATAATATTTCTTGAGTCCTCCTACTGGCAAGGCACGGTGCCAGGTGTTCTCATAAGTTATGTCAGTTAATCTGCTCAGATTTTATCCCAATTTTTACCATTTTATAAACCAGGAAGCTGAGGAATTGTGAGGTCACTTGCCCAGGACTCCCAAGTGAGTCAGACTTCTTCGGGTTGCAAATGATTAAAGCCAACTTGGCCAACCTTACATAAGAGACTCAACGGTTCCCCAAATGCAGCAGCGTTTAAGAAGCAAAGCAGGCATGGGAAAGGCAAGAAGCAGCCAGGGCCCAGAGCAACTAGAGGCAGGGGCTCAGATACCATCAGACCTCTCTCTCCACCTCTGCTGTCACTGCACAGTAGCTATCTGCACGTGGCAGGAAGTGCCTCTGCCTACATTCTCACATGGATGTCATCCACAGCCTTCCCCAGCAGGGAAGGAAAGACTCCAAGCCTCAGTTCGGGTTTCAGAAATCCTAGGGAAGGACTCTGATTGGTTCAGCTTGGCCTAGAGACCCACCCCTCAACCAATCAACTGTGGGATAGGATCTTGTGAGTTGTGCAACTTCCCACAGGACCACGTGGATAGAGCAGGGGTATGGGCAGTCTCCAGAAAGCGAGTGTGCAGCTCCCAAAAGACAGGGGTGTGGGCGGGCCACAAAATAGTAGCACACTCTAGTTTCATAGCCAGTAAGTGGAAGAGGCTGGATTTGTGCCCAGGTCTGTTGGCCTCCAAAGCCCACATTCATTCTCTGACGCAGGCTGCCTTTTTGAGGCTCTAAATGTCTACTCCTGCATTAGGAAATCAGAGTTGGTCAATCAGTCTCTCCAGAAACTTCAAACAAATTTACTGCCCAGGGATACTCTTGGCTTCCAAAGCCAGATGAAGCACATCACTAGGCTGGGAGCCACATCGTCCATCTTCTTATTCCATGGTCATTGTTATCACTGCCTCTATCACCGCTTGCTTTATTTATCGTCTTTTTTTTTTTTAATTTTTTTTTTCAACATTTATTTATTTTTGGGACAGAGAGAGACAGAGCATGAATGGGGGAGGGGCAGAGAGAGAGGGAGACACAGAATCGGAAACAGGCTCCAGGCTCTGAGCCATCAGCCCAGAGCTCGATGCGGGGCTCGAACTCACGGACCGCGAGATCGTGACCTGGCTGAAGTCGGACGCTTAACTGACTGTGCCACCCAGGCGCCCCCGCCTTTTTTTTTTTTTTTAACCAAACTCTGTCCCCATCATGGCTGGAAATTTGGGTTTTCTGGGGAATTGAGGATTTCTTTAAGTGTGATATTTGGATTCCCAGTCTTGTAAGTATGGAAATCAGAGGTTGTTAGAGCTAAAAAGGGATGCCAAAACTATTAAATATCTCCTTCTTTCTCATTTTGCAGATGAGGAAATGCTGACCAGGAAGGGAAAGTGATGCTCCCATGGGAACATCCACTTCTTGCTCCCGGTCCAGTGCCAGCCCCTCCCCCACTCTATCTCTTCTGGATCACATTGCAACGCAGTGTTGTATTGCCTCATGTCATACCAAACATAATCCTGGTTCCAAATTTTATTTTTATGACCCAATAAGCACTTCTGTTTTTAATGGGTGGGAACAAACGCCATAAATTCTTAACTTCCTCAACAGAAGTTCATAACATCCCTCACCTCCTAGCCCCAGCTAAAATCCTGTGAGCTGCTGAGAACACCACTTCCTTGGAATCCTGTAAAGTAAAGACCATTCATCCTCACACCCAGTGGACTTGGGGCTTGGACGTGTTGACAGTTCTCTAAGGGTCTCTCACATTTCAGTACCTCCTGCCAGCAGAGGCATTGACTACTTTCATTCTGAACTTGCTTTTCAAGGTGTTTGTAGAGTGACCAGGCTTGGGAGATAGAGATGGTGTCTCTCTCCAGAGCAGAGGGCAGGCCAGCTTACCGTCCATTGTAAGAGATCCGGAGCCTTTAAGCTCAGGGTTCCTCTCCTGAAACATAACCTGCTTCATGTACATATATCCCTTGAATCTTTGCATCGCTCTGTGGGAATTGAGGCTCAAAGGAGCCATGCAAGTGCTAATCCTCTGGCTACTGCTATTGCTGGGAGTAATCATTGTCCCGTGTCTCTGACACAAGACTTTCAAGTCTTCTGCCAGCACCCATGAGGCTGTGGCTCGTTGTAAAATGCCAGACCCTGCACAGTTCTTGACAGAGAGGCGAAATCCACCTCTGCACTCCTCACTGTCACTTCCAGATCACTTCTTCTACACTCTTGTTAGAAATCCTTGGGGCGCCTGGGTGGCGCAGTTGGTTGAGCGTCCGGCTTCAGCCAGGTCATGATCTCGCGGCCCGTGAGTTCGAGCCCCGCGTCGGGCTCTGGGCTGATGGCTCAGAGCCTGGAGCCTGCTTCTGATTCTGTGTCTCCCTCTCTCTCTGCCCCTCCCCCGTTCATGCTCTGTCTCTCTCTGTCCCAAAAATAAAAATAAATGCTGAAAAAAAAAATTAAAAAAAAGAAATCCTTGTGCCAGGACATTTCAATCTCATCTGGCGGGACCACTCTAACTGTCTTCCTCTCTGTCCTCTACTAACCTTCTTCTTATCCAGTAATATCTTTGGCACTTACCCTCCCCTGCCCCAAGTCCTGCCATAATTTTGGATGACTTCACAGGTCACATGAACGGCCCACCCCACTCCCTGCCTGTCAGTGCCTGCATCATGTCAACTGCTCTGAAGACCTCCTCTTCTCCACCTTAGCCACAACCTCCTCGAGGCCATACTCTGGACAAGGTCAACACTAGTAACTGCTCTACCTCAGAAGGTAGATCATTCTGTATTTTGATTATTCTCTGTTTTGAGCAAACAGATCGTTATCCATTTTGATTATTGTATGTTTCGATTTGAGTAATTCTGTTTTGATTTCCCAATCAGTTTGATTCCCTGCAGATATTTTTAAGCTAATTTTTTATTTCTTTAAACAGATTAAGCATAGTTTTTTAATAATCTGTGTCTGTTATTACAGTATCTGAAGCAACCTATGGGTTGCTCATGTTCTCTTATTTCCATGCTGTAGTTATCTTTGACACTGTGCTAGCCATCATACTTGAAAAATAATTTATAGAAATATGTGTCTCATAACCTTAGTCTAGAACCCACCTTTACTCCCAAATCAAGACTTGAGTTTCCCTGAATCACCCCAATGGTACACATCTGAGCTATATGCCCATGTAAGAGTTGGTTTAATTTAGCTCATCCTGCTTTCAGGCTCCTTAGGAAGCCCAGCTTATGGTAAGGAAAGCTTCCTATTAGACACTACACTTTGTGCCGGTCTTTGACTTCAATTTTGGTAGACAAAACAAAAGTTGAGATTTGCTAAAATGTGAAATTCCCTCAGAACAAAAGCAGATTCTTGGGGCACCTGGGTGGCTCAGTTGGTTAAGTGCACGACTTTGGCTTAGGTCATGATCTCACGGTTTGTGGTTCTAGCCCCACATTGGGCTCTGTGCTGACAGCTCAGAGCCTGGAGCCTGCTTCGGATTCTGTGTCTTCCTCTCTCTCTCTGTCCCACCCCCACTCATGCTCTGTCTCTCAAGAATGAATAAACATTAAAAAAAAAAAAAAAAAAGAACAAAAGCAGATTCTGTACTCACTTACCTCTCTGGCCTCTTTTTCTGCTTAAATGTTGGCCCAGTAATTCCTTACAATCCTGTCAGCTCTTGTCACTTTTAAGAAAATTTTTCGGTATTTTATCCAGAATTCTTGGTTGTTTTTAGCATGCAAGATAGCCTAATTAACTTAACTCACCATTACCTGGAAGAAAAGTTCTCATAGTCTATTCTCTATCAACAATCACCTGTATCTTCCCACACTTTTCTTCCACCAGTCTCTCAGCATCTGTTTTTAACCCTTTGAGACCTCCAGACCTTTGGCCTCATTTCTCCCAATATATTAGCCCTTTCTGTCTCCACTCCCTTCTTTTATTATTATTATTATTAAAAGGTTTCCTTTAATGTTTATTAATGTTTATTTATATTTGAGAGACAGAGACAGATCATGAGTGGGGAAGAGGCAGAGACAGAGGGAGACACAGAATCTGAGGCAGGCTCCAGGCTCGGAGCTGTCAGCCCAGGACCTGACGCAGGGCTCGAACTCACGAACGGTGAGATTATGACCTGAGCCGAAGCCTGACACCTAACCGACTGAGCCACCGAGGCACCCCTCCAACTCCCTTCTTTATATTCCATGAGCCATTATTTCATGTCTTACGGAAACTCTTAATCCCTTTGCCCCCTTTTCCTTCCCTTAGATTTACCTGGAACAAAACAAATCCTAGATTCAGCCCAGCGTACTCTGCTCCTATATTCATCCTGCTGAATATTTCTGGAGAAATCCACCCGACCACTCATTTTGGTACTACTCTTCTCCCATGGTCCCTGACAATTGCTGGGTCCCCATCACCGCCCACCTCCAGGCACTTTGGCACAGGAGCTTTATTACGCTTTCCCCTCTCGTGAAGTCCTTCACCTTCCCACCAACCCCACACACTCATAAGGTGTTCACATCTCCTGGTTTAGCCAAAGCAGCTGCATCTTCCTGTTTCCCCACCACTCGTCTCTTGTCTGTCAGCTCACCTACATCTGGGTCTACCCTTGTCTCTTCCTCACCTGCCTCACAAGGATTCTCTTTACCCCCAAGGCTCATCCTCCCACCTGGCACCATCCCCTTCCACCTTCTTAGGAACCTCAGGCCAATAAGTGAGCTCAATCCTTTCTCTTTCAGTGGCGCCTTCCCATCATCCTGTAAACACACTGTCAAGTTCTTCTTATTTTGGGAAGGAGCCCTTTCCTTCAACTCGCCAGTCCATCCAAGGAAGTGTTCTTGGCTCTGCTCCCCCCGTATGGAGTAACTCCTTCTACAAGTTCTCATTGCACCCCAGGATTATAGCCTGTTTCCTCGTACTGCAGTGCCTCCCCCAAAACATGGAGTGCCTTGAGGGTTGGGATTTTGCCTTAATCACTATTGAATCCCCGACATCTAGGATAGAATTTGCAAAAGGAACAAAAGAGTAAGGCCTGGGGTCACTGTTAGGCCCAGCAGCCCCCATTAATCTCTGTGTACTGGTTACCAGGGAATTCTGCTTTGATGGAAGGCCAGTTGGCAGAACACTAACTTCACAGTATTCCTGATGCTATGCCGTTCTTTTCAGTCTATGGAAATTCTGGCTTTATTTAGTTAGTGTCTAATTTGCGGGTTAATAAGTCTTTGTCTGAAGGTCTTGGTGCACAATGCAGGGCTAGGATCACCTTTCTCAGACTCCCCTGAGGCTTGGGGTGGGGAGATGAGTGTGTTTTGAGGCATTGCCTCTTTGTACAACTTACAGGATCTCAGACTGGGCGTAGTACTCATTAGGGTTTATTTACCTTTTGTGGTGGCCTAGAAAAAGCCAAGCTTAATGAAGCAGTTACCAAAAGCCTTTAACATCATAGTTTCCACAGAGTCCGTAAAAATGTTGACAGTGGACTTTCCTGCTACATTGCATCTTTCAAGGAGATGAACAAAAATGATATTAAGCATATTGATTTGTTTTTTATAAAGCCTTCACAGCAAGAAGCCCGGTATGTTCTCATTCTCCATGGTAGCAAGTAAGACCTTGCCATGGATAATGAATACGTTGACCACATGGCCTTGGATTTGCCACTAACCTTCCCTTCTCGGTTTCATCACCATAAAATAAGAAGCTTGGATAAAATGAGCTTTCAGGTTGTGTCTGTTTCTGAATAGAATGATGCTATTCTTTCTAAAATCTGCTGTAAAGGGAAAAACAACAAGGAATATTATTTTCCTCTCTGAGACATGAGAGAAAAATGGGGGTGATAATAATAACATTGATCTCACAGAGCAGTTGTGAAGGTTAACTGAGATGTAGGTACAAGCGACATACAGCAAGTACGCAACATGCATTCTCAGGTCACCCGAGCAGGTGCTAAGGGCCTACATCAGGCAGAAGGATGTTGTCCCTCCAATGGTCCACTCACCCCACATACGTACGCTACCTGTCGGTGATGTCTGAGATCCCAGGATGAGCTGCACATCCAGCGGGGCCAGAAGGGAAGAAGGAATAAAAGGCTGGGTTCCTTTCTCCACCACCAATCATGGTCCCCTGCGTGGTCCCTGGCCCCCCTTGCAGGTGTGCCTACACACCCACATACACATGCATACATCTCTGGAATAACACTGGACTTGCTTGGGAATTAAGACTCAAAGGAAATTGGAGTCCTTGGATGCCACCTGAGGGTCAAGCCCTGTCTCCTGCAAGGATGGGTTCCTGATCCCGAATACCTTTCCCCTCTCCCCTGATAAAGTACACATGCTGGGTCAGGCCTGGTGGGGTCTACACACCATCCATCCCCATTTCTGTCCAGACAGCAGCTAATCAACCAGCTCTGACCCTCAGATCTATGGAGCTCTGCCCTGCATATACAAGAACATGCTGTGTTCACATACATGAACATATGCATATACATGAACATGCTAAGAACCTACCATTGGTCTAGTATGAGGGACAACCAAACAAGTATACCCAAGAAATAGGCAAAATAATGGCAAATTGTGTTGAGCACTATGGAAGACCCAAACTGGATGGGGTGGTTTGTACTTAAGGAGAGGTCTCATTTGGAAAAGTCATGGAAAGCCACCATAATTATGGAGGTTGCATTTACACTGAGACCTGGAAGGTAAAAAGGAATTAGCCAATGGCTAATTCTAGTATGTTCTAGGCACAAGGGATGGCATGTGTGAAGGTTCTGAAGCAGAAAAAAAGATTTACTTGTTTAAGGAAGCCAAAGAAAGCCAGTGCACCTGGCATACAGAGAGGTAGGGAGAAAGCTGAGGGCAGAGAAGGCAGGGCCCCTGTGAGCCATGGTGAGGAGTTTAGCTTTTATCCCAAAAGAAGCAGGGATCTACTAATGGGTTTACGAGGGTGGTGATCGTCCCTAAGTAGGAGAAGAAAGAGCCTTTCAGGAGAAGGCAAAGGTGACATGGAAGAAAATAAAGGCTGAAAGCTAACCAAAGAATTGTCTAGAAAGCACTTACGCCCTTCAAAAGGCCCCAGAACTAGAACGATGGGGCTATTTTAAAGTTCTCCCTCTCTCTTTTCTAAAAAATCCTTGAAAATTGTAAGCACCATTAAAAAAAAAAAAAAAAAAAAAAGGATGCTGAGGAATTTTAGGAGACTTTAAACAGCTTGCACGATTAAAAGCCACCCTCAGATCCAACGCCCACATACCTCCTGATAACTGTCAGCTGGAAAGCCATACAGGGTAGGCGTGGGAAGGGTCGGTTTAGCCTGGGATGGCCATCCACAGACATCCCAACGTGGCAAGTGACAGGGGCTGGCCGGCCAGAGAGTATTACAGGAAGGCAAATGCCTCTCCCCATCAAACAAGAACACAAAATCCCCACCCCATTGCACATGAAAAGTTCAGCGAGAGTTTGAAGATATTAGGCCAGGATTTCTGGAAGCCAAGTAAAAACGACCTTGAAAATAAACCACATGCTGCTGCTAATTAATCTTCGTTCCTAGTTCTCCCCAATCAGACCCTGAACTATAATCTATCTTCATTACACTTCTTTTAAAGCAAAAATGTTGCATTTCCGCAAGTCTAATTAAGGAAGGAACATTATAAGGCCTTGGGTCATAACTCTCTTTCTGTCATATGTGTGTAAGTCTGCTACACACACACACACACACACACACACACACACACAGAAATTGAAAGAGAGAGAGAGACAGAGACAGACACAGAGAGAGAAATAAAGTATTTTAAATAACCCCCCATGACCTATTTACTCACAACTACAGGCAGGTCACTTCAGAAGCCAAACACAGATGAGATGGCCAAGTTGGGTGCCATCAGTCATGTCAGCCAGTGCTTCTCCCCAGTCCAGGGTCCCCACCTTGCACACATCTATCCCCCATATTGCTGTACACAGTGGGCAGCTAGATATGGGCTCCAAGAAGGGCCGCCTGCCCACCCCATCCCACCCACCCCACCCCCCGCCCCAGGGGATGAATCAGGATTCATCTGAGCTGGGAGAGGCAATTTGAATGGCTCTTTGACAGTGATTGAATTTAGGGTGACATTTGACCCACTTCTTCTGACCAGTTAGACAAAAGGAAAGGTCGCCTGGGATTTCTGGGAAAGATTCTCTTCCATGATAAAAGTGATCAGCCCTCGGGGCGCCTGGGTGGCGCAGTCGGTTAAGCGTCCGACTTCAGCCAGGTCACGATCTCGCGGTCCGTGAGTTCGAGCCCCGCGTCAGGCTCTGGGCTGATGGCTCGGAGCCTGGAGCCTGTTTCCGATTCTGTGTCTCCCTCTCTCTCTGCCCCTCCCCCGTTCATGCTCTGTCTCTCTCTGTCCCAAAAATAAATAAACGTTGAAAAAAAATTTAAAAAAAAAAAAAAAAAAAAAAGTGATCAGCCCTGAACATGACTGAGTGTGTGAGGGCGAGATGCTGGAGGAAAGTTATCCACCAGTGTGGGCCTGCCAAAGACATGACTTTGGGTGTTTAGGAGAACTTGGGAAGAAAGTATTGGGATCAAGCTGTGTTATCTCCGAGAGCTTGTCTGGTCATCACTAACTCCAAGATTTTTGACTTGGGATCCCAAGGAAAGGCTGGAATGGTTCAGGATCCATCTTTGAATTGGCCTTCACATTGTGGGTGGGGACCAAGTTAGGGTCATGTTTGAGAGATCTGGTGAAAGGTGTTTCTCAGCTGAGAATGGACACTTTCCACTGATACATCCTTCACTCCCATTTCCATCACCACCCCACAATCCTGGATGAACCATAAAGTAGACTTGAGTTTTCCCAATTGTTGATGATTAGGGGAGTCCTACAAGCCTGTCACAGATTATTCATTGAAGTCCCTGAACCGATTAACCCTTAAAGAGCCTCTGAGACTTACTGAAGTCTCTCTCTCATTCACCCACAGCCCCTACCCCAAACCCACTTACCTCTTCCCATCCACCATTTATTGCTGCAGTCCCTATCAGTCAAACCCTTGAAGAAATTCTAATTCCAGTTCTTGCCTAAATTACACCAACAATTATAGATTGTAAGCAGAGACACAGAGCCCTTGAATTTCTTGCTAGGAAAATGTACCAATTCATCCAGCTGATTTTGCCTTATCACATGATCAGCTCAGTCCAGAGCTGGTACATTCTCATGAAGAGAATATGCGCCAGTGTATTTCAGAAAATACCTGACTACACAGGTGTAGGTGACACCCTTTTAGAGACAGAATTCACACACATGGATTGGTACCTATTCACTTGCGCAGCATGAGGCCCAGCCAGGAAATCTTCAACAGCAGGGCAGGAGAAGAGAGGCTACTGAACTGCACAGCCATCAGGTTATATTAGAACTTGAAGGGACTGAGGTAAATCCGGGTGGCTCAGTCGGGTAAGCATCCGACTTCGACTCAAGTCATGATCTCACAGTTCGTGGGTTTGAGCCCCACATCAGGCTCTGTGCTGACAGCTCAGAGCCTGGAGCCTGCTTCGGATTCTGAGTCTCCCTTCCTGTCCCTCCCCCACTCACGTTCTCCCTCTGTCTCAAAAATAAATAAATAAATAAATAAATAAATAAATAAATAAATAAACATTAAAAAATTAATTTAAGAACTTAAAGGCACAAATCCCTCACTACACAGATGTAAAACTAAATCCCAAGAAGGAAAGGGTATTGGCTTGAGTCCCAAAGCTCCAAGCTAAAGTAAAAACAAGTGAATTAATAGTGGTAAGGATGGGTGGTTTCCTGCAGAGCAAAGTGGTAAGAATGACTTTGTCCACTATTCAAGGTTAAGCCCTGCTGGTGTGGTGGAATTTTACAGAGTACCACAGACTCCTCTTGGGTAGCCCCCAGGAACTCCCCCCTCGGTGGTGGACACAGCCAGGCATTTCCACGTGGGCCCCAAAGGCCATGTCTATGCTACATGATCCTGGCCACTGGCCACAGCCGACTAATCATCAGAGGATATATAACCCCAGGGTGGGAGGCAGTCAGAGACCTTCTGTTTCCCAGGACTTTGACATCCATATCAGCACACGTGGACTGGAAATCATTGGGGCTGGATTGTGTTGATGGGAAACCACCAAGAAGAGGATCTGGGAACTCTTGCTGCTGAGCCATCAGGGGCAGCCCCGCTTTGTTCCAAATCTTAAGTTGTTCAAGCCTTCCTTTGATTTGTCAGGTACCCCATAGTCCCTCTAACACATTGCCTTTGCTAGTCAGTGTGTTTTCTGTTGCATGCAACTAAAAAACAAAACAAACAAAAAAGCTTAACAGAACCACAAATCTGCTGTTCCATGGGTACCCAAATTTGCTGCTTCATGGACAGCATGTCTGAGAGGTCCATGAAGCTAACTAAATAGTTACATGGCTTTAAATTCCCCAACACTGTTCACTGGGGCAAAATAAATTAAATGAATAAGGCTATATAAAGCATCACCAACCCAATGTGTTTAAAGAGCCTGTTGAGTTTTATTGAGAATATTTAACACTGTCCATAAACATTGTCCCAAAAGGATGACATTTTTGTTTAGACAATGATCAAGCTTGGGGAGCAGAGGCTAGGCAAGGGGTCACCCATGCTGAGACCTTGGGAGAGACGTCTGGATCCCAAATCTAAGGTTCTTTCATTGCCTCAAGCACTGCAGATCCATGAGTTAAGAGACTGGCTCTTTAATCTTTACCCAGCCACAAACTCACCTCATTTTGTCTCTCTGGAAATGATTTCCTCCTCTGTAAAATGGGAGGGTAGAAATACATAACTTCTAAGTTCCCTCATAACTACAAAATCACCCAATTCTATTTGGCCAATCATCAGAAATCTTTGTTTATTCATATTTAGGCAGTGATTCCAAAACCGGTCCTTCTAGAGATCATTGAATAGATTACGTCTGAAAGAGAGCTTTGGAATGAACTTAGCTTAGGCCCCTGTGGTCACCAGCCTCCAAGATGGCTCACAGTGGTCTTTGCCTCCTACTGTGCATGCCCTTCTGTAATCCCGCTCCTTCACTGAACCAGGGTGACACGTGAGTACAGCATACTGTGGAGGTGATGGTGTGTGACTTCTGAAGCTAGGTTATAAAGGCATTGTGGTTTTCTCCTTGGCCTCTTGGATCGCTCACTCTGAAGAAAGCCAACTGCCATCTTGTAAAGGTACTGAAGCCTCCCCGTGGAAAGGCTTGTGTGAAAAACTAAGACCTATACCAACAGCTAGCACAGCTCGTCAACTATGTGAGCGAACCATCTAGAAGCAGGACTGTAGTCCTGATCAGCATCTGAAATACCCTTATGAGACACTCAAAGTCAGAAACTATGAGAGACAATAAATGTTTATTGTCAATTTAAGCCGCTTAACTCTGAGGTAATTTGTCACACAGCAAAGACAGCTGATTCCGCCTTTAAAATTTTATATCTGATTCATTTGATATAAAAATTGGAAGTTCTGATAAAGGTAGCGATAATGATAGGATCATTATGGTATTTTTTTTGTCTTCGAAAGGTCCAAAATGCTTTCAAACATCTGTCAGAATTTTCCCTGAGAGATCATGTGAGGTAAGTAGGTGACTGTGAGGGACTTACCCCTCTTCTTGCCACCTGAGAAATTGGTATACTGTTTTTCAATTAGGATAGGTTTGGCCAAACATTGATAAGCTGATGGGTACCTGGGGGTTCATTAGGTGATTCTCTTCACTTTTGTCTACACTGGAAGAATGCTATGTTCAAAAAGATCACAATTGTTAAACCTTCACTAAAGTGAGCGGGGGAGGGAAAACACGCTGGCAGCAGGCTTTGCCTGCCTTTCCATCTTTATCTGCTACCCCATCTCCTCGAATCTCACTACTCCAGTCACTTGGGCTTCCCCACTCTTCCTTGAACACACCAAACTCACTCCCTGATCTGAGCCTTTGCACTTGCTGTCTTCCCTGCCTCTGGCAGAGAGCACTGCCTGTCCCCCCAAATCCATCTTCTCCTTGTTCCTGGCCACGTGACTGGACTACATTTCCCAGGCTCCCTTGCACTAGGGGCTGACCACGTGACCAAATTTGCTCCAGTGGTACACGAGCAAAAGTAATGTCCGTCACATTCAGACTGACCCATCGAAAACTCCCAACACACTTCCCCAAGCTCTTTGACCTTCCATCCAAATGGGATGGTGATGCCAGGAAGACCTTGGAAGTCAAAATTTGAAGACAATAGAGCAGCCATCACCCTGAGTCCCCAAATGGCTACAGAGAGGAAAGCCATCCCTTCGGCCTGAATTCCAACAGTGAAGGATTCTGTGAGAAATAAGTCTTACTCTTTAAATTGTTTGATTTCGAGAGCCTGTTTGCTACGTCAGCTCAGCTTATAACTAACATTATATAATTATGCTTATATAGTTAGAATTATAACATTATATAAGTAACATGATACCTATCCAGAGTGCTCACGCCTTCACATCATTCAGACCTGCTCAAATGGCACTTGCTTAGAGAAGCCTTCACTCTTAGCTTATCTAAATTGGCTCCTCCCTGCCCTCTACCACATTACCCTGTTTTCTTCTGCTTCCTAGCAGATACCCCTACTTGAATATATACTTGTGTGTGTTTAGCTGTCTCCCATACGAGGAGGTGAACAAAATGATAGTGCCCAGCATATAATAGGAATTTGCTCTGTAAATACTTGCTGAATAAATACAGTGGGCCAGGCCATGTTGGGAACTCAGGCTAGGAGGTCCGGAAGCATAAATAAACCTAATCAGTCGGTTGTCAAATCTTCCAAATCAAAAGCACGGTTTCTGGATCTCGTGCCCCAAATTTCTAACCTGTCATGTGTGGGCATGGGGTAGGAACCGAACCTCTGTGTGTTCATGCATGACCAGATTTGAGAGTCACTGCTCTGGCTCTGCCTAGGATCTGGATGTGCCTCTCAGATACAAACTCAGAGTGTCCACACAGTGGAGAGGAGAAAGCCTTCATCTAAGGGAGAATTGAAGAAGACCGGCTCCCAGGGAAAGACACTGCTCCTCTGGACAAGTGGGCATACCATTTAGGATGTAGACTTAGAGATTTCACCTGGCCGTGAAAGCCTAAACTTCAAGCTAAATGTCTATTTCTCTCTGAAGGAGAAGTCTGAGTTGGGATGGCAGCTGTGCTCACAAGGCCCTCCCCCTTGCATCCATTGTTCTGCCGTCCGTAGAGTGTGGCCAGCACTCACATGGCCAAGAAGGTTCCCCATCGCGTCCATGATGCAGCCAGCGTGGAGGAGGGGCATGCCCTCCATTCCCTCTAGGAAATGACATTAAAGAGCCCACAGGGCGCACAAATCCTCACCAAAAATTGCCACTGAGTGCCAGCTCCAGCACTTTCCAGAAAGACCTCCAGCTTGCTCCAGGGTGGGCAAGGGCGCAGCCCCCTGAATGACTCATAACCACCCTGTTGCACTCCATTACCAAGTTTTATGGCGAGCCAGGGAACAGGCCTTCCACGTGTATGCTCTCCCCAGTGAGCAGTAAAAAAACGCCCAAACACGAGAGTCAGATGTGCTGTATGTTAAGAGTTTTCTGTCCTCCCTCAGCCTCTGAGTGTCTGCCAAGTCCCATAAATTAGGCAAACGTCTCCAGGCTCTAGAGCTGCAGAAGTTAGAACCACCAGCAGCCAGAGCAGCAAATCCAGAGGAGGAAAGATCAGGAAACAGGACGAACAGATCAACATGAGCCTGGCCTTGGGGAAGGAAGTTCCTCATCCCTGAATTTCCCAAGCAGGCTTTAAGAGTTTTGTGCCACTTTGCAATTCCCTAGGGTAGGGATTCTCAAAGTGTGGTCCCTGAACCAGCAGCATCGGTATCACCTGGGAACTTGCTAGAAATGCAGATTCTGAGGCCTCACGACAGACCTCCTGCATCAGTAACTCTGGGGCTTGGACTGGTGATTTATGCTTTAACAAAGCCCTTTTAACCAGCCCTCCAGGTGGCTTGAGGGCTCACTGAAGTTTGAACACCCTGGCATGAGAGGCTTTCTTGTCTAACCCAAATCAGCCCCACGTTGGCTGGACAGGCCAGGCGGAGGGTGAGGCCGGAGGGACACGGAGTGTAAGGAGGTGGTCCTTTCTCAGGCTGTGCATTTGCATGACCCCGAGAGCGAGCACCTCACAGTCCCAACTGTGTGTGGCAATGATATATGGAGGGTGGGGGTGGTAGGGGGTGGTAGCTGGAACCATGTTGGGATGTTTGGAGCCTAGGAGAAGTGGTGGTCTACAGGAACCAAACCCCACAGAGGCCACCTTCGGGAGGACAGCGACCCGGCAGGGTGTGGACTCATCACTGGTGAGTGCCCGTGGGCCAGTACACCTGGGCCAGACACATTGTGCCCACTCTTGGCTCCATTTAGCCAAGAAGGACTCTCAGGCCCTCAGAGCCCATCATTTACTCAAACTCATCCAGTAAGTGAGCCCTGGTGGCTTGGGCGAAAGGGAGTGGGCTCAGTGCCAGTGAAGGGGTAAGAGGAGGTGAAGGAAAGAGAGAGCTTCCTCTCTTGTCACTTTGGCAAAAACTCCATTCAGGACCCCCCTTGAGGATTTTCAAGAGCCTTCAATTATCTCCACAAAACCCAGCCAGCAAATCTCTGGCTATGGCTTTTGCAATTATTATTTTGGAAGTCAACAGCCTGAACATCAACGCTTTCCTTCCCTTCGCTTCCTGCTCAATCAGGTTTCATCCCCATGAGGGAACATGGACCCCAATGACTCACAAGGAGAAGGTCCAGAGCCAGTTATGGGGAGGAAGCACAGACCAAGATGTCAGGAGAGCGAGTCGCTAGATCTGTTCTAAAATACAGAATTTTAGGGGCTCCTGGGTGGCTCAGTTGGTTAAGCGACCGACTTCGGCTCGGGTCATGATCTCCCAGTTTGTGGGTTCAAGCCCCGCATCGGGCTCTGTGCTGACAGCTCAGAGCCTGGAGCCTGCTTCAGATTCTGTGTTTCCCCCCCTCTCTCTACCCCTCCCCTGTTCACATTCCGTGCCTCTCTGTCTCTCAATAATAAATAAACGTTAAAAAAATTTTTTTTAAATAATAAAATACAGAATTTTAGAGCTGGAAAGAACCTCAGAGGTGATCCTGTCTAACCCCATCACTTTATACACAAGGCATAGAGAGGGAAAGTGACTCGTAGGGGTCACTGAGCAGATTAGTGGTTGAGCTAAGGCTACAGTCCGGACAGAGCATAGTCCTGCTCATGAGAAATACATCTGACATGGCCTTGCTGCCCAGGTCTGCTCTGTGGAGTGAGTGGGGTCCGTCACTCCTGCCTTCATGTTTCCATTATTCTATTGCCCCATAATTCTACCGCATTATCAGAAACATCTCCCTCTCTTCTTCCAAAACATGGGCTGTGTATTAGTCGATGTGGCTTATTCCGTGGTACCCCGCAGCCCCACAGTCTCAGCTTGAACACATACAAGCTTGCTCCTCCCTTCTAGATCCCTCCTTAGTGAGAAGTGAGTCTTCCACGAGCCCAGAAGGAGAGGAGAACCAGATACGTTTGGGTACTGGCACTGTCACCACAATCTGTGACTGAGCCGGTGTGTGACCTACAGCAATCACTCACTAACTCCTAGAAAGTGTGAAGGAACAAACAAGTGAGACAAAACAAGGAAGGAGCACAGATAACGAGGGAACGAGGGGCCTGCCTGCCCTCTGCCTATCTGATGGCATTTAATCCCTAGGCAACAGGGGAACGTAGCAAGAGAAACGGACACGGGGTCAGGGGGGCTGCAGTAAAGCCCTAGCTCTGCCACCAGGCTGTGTCACTTTGCACAGGTGTGAAATAATAGCAAAAATGGAATCAGTCTCCCCCCAGTCCCCAGCACAGAGCTCCTAAAACCCTTGGAACTCCCTGAGTGATGGGAACGTCTTTGGTTCTTGGCGGGCCCGTGGGTGGCGGCTGGTCACCAGAGACACCAAACCACGATTAGAAGGTTGACGCTTTCAGAGCTGCCCCTCACTCTCTAGGGTGCAGAGAGGAGCTAGAAACGGGGTTAATCATCAATCGGGCCCACGTGATGAAGCCTCCATAAAAATCCCAAAAGAACAGGGTTCAGAATGCTTCCAGGTCACTGCACGCATGTGGTGCTGGGAGGATGGAGGACCTGGAGGGAGCATGGAAACTCTGGGCCCCCTCGCCAGACCTCTCACACTTCGTATCTCTTCATCTGGCTGTTCGTCCGGATCCTTTATCATATCCTTTATGATATAACAAAGTGACAAACGTAAGTGTTTCCCTGAGTTCCATGAGCTGTTGTGGCAAATTATTTTTTTTTAATGTTTAGTTTATTATTTTTGAGAGAGAGAGACAGAATCTGAAACAGGCTCCAAGCTCTGAGCTGGCAGCACAGAGCACGACATGGGGCTCGAACTCAGGAACGGCGGGATCATGACCTGAGCCAAAGTCGGACGCTGAACCGACCGAGCCACCCAGGCGCCCCTGCTGTGGCAAATTAATGACGCCAAGCAGGGGAGCATGGGATCCCTGATCTAGAGCGAGTCGGTCAGAGGCACAGGTGACAGCCTGGGACTTGCGAGGGGGCATGTGAAGGAGGGGGGGCAGTCTTGTGGGACGCGGCCCTTGTGGGATCCGATGCTAACTCCGAGTAGGCAGTGTCAGAACTGAATGGGATCATAGCACACCCGGCTGGTGGCTGAGAGTCGATGGGCGTGGGGGAGACATCCACACATCTGGTGGCCGGCAACGTGAGTGTGGTTGTAGCAGGTTTTCCTGACCACGGGTCACCTTCCTTCTCTGGGCTCCGGTTTTCTTACCAGGAGAACGATACAGTTGGACTACCAAGAAATCCGTTCTAAGACCTCTGCCAGCAACAACATTCCATCAGCCCACATCCCTGGTCGTCCTCGCGCAACAAAGACGACACCGCAGAAGGGGTCCTGCTAACTGAGTGGGTAGCTGGAGTTTTAGCGGAGCAAGTATAAGGAAACGCTTAGGGGAAAATGACCCGCATTCTATGCTTTGTAGATTGAATTAATCATCAGTTACGACTCAAGGATTCCTAAAGATAATAGCAAATGTGTTCCTAGTCCCAAAGGGTGGACATTATCTGAAAGGAATACTGAAGACTGTATCTCTCCTGACCCAGACCCCTGGGCAGTCAGGCCTGCAACACTGGGTACAGGGCAGGACTTGTGCTTGGAGAGAGCTGGAGAAAGTGCAGAGGGAAGTGGCCGGGCCTCCCTTTACCAACCACTCTCCACCCTTCGCCTTGCTCTAGGCCCCGGGGAACCAACCCTGGGCTACATCCATGGCCCACTTGGCCCCTGGCTCCAACCGATGAGAGGCCCTGGCAGGAGCCAGAGGATGGGAGAGAATGAGGCCTGGGCGCCCGGGGAACCTCTTTCCCTCCCTGCATCCCCCCCCCCCCCCCCGCTCCCACTCAGGCTGGCTGTGTCCCTCCGCTTCCCTAGATGGCTCCCCTTCCAGATGCCAGTAACCACCCCTCCCTCCTCCCTTGGGCCTAAGAGTGGTAATAGCTCAGTTATATCAGCCCCAGCCGGGCACAATCCCTTATGGCTCCCCTACACCCACACCTTTGTCCACAAGCTCTCCTCTAAATGCTCTGTTGTTAGTGAGGCGCCAGTCTCCAGTAGGAATATAGGGCAAGGCCACGGATGGGAAAGGCAGACCAAAGAGATGAGCCTCCCAGACTTGGCGGGGGAAGGGTAGGGAGACAGCATGTGGTCTACAAAGGGCAGATCTTGGGGGACACAGACTCACTCCCATACCCTCGAATATGAGACCCGGGTGGGGCACCTGGGTGGCTCAGTCAGTTTAGCGTCAACTTCTCACAGTTATGATCGCACAGTTCATGAGTTCGAGCCCCGCATCAAGTTCTGCGCTGACAGCACGGAGCCTGTTCAGATCCTCTGTCTCCCTCTCTCTCTCTCAGAAATACACACACACACACACACACACACAAAAGAATACGAGATCAGAGGAAATGTCTCCACCAGCAGAACACAGGCCTATGACAACTATGGGCAAGTGTTGTGTAGGTAACACATCATAAGGTCTCTGCCCCACCTAGGCCCCCTTCTCTGGTCATTGCCTGTGCCCATAACATCTGCTGAAGATGGGCCTGAGTGGGAACATCTGTGTGTGAGTCCTGGTTTCCCACCCCCTCCCAATGCCCCAGTTGGACCAGCCGCAGACAACTGACACAAGCTGGACCAATCATGTTTTCGCCATCTAGAACCACAAACAAGAGACCCAGGCCAAAAACATAATGCAAGACAAGACAAGTGAAATATACCCATGGGCCATTTACTATAAATGGATTTGGATTTTGTTCATGTCTTTTTAGATATATAATATGTATCTTAAATATATTTTAATATATTAACATTTTATAAATTAATATATTCTTATTCATGTATATAATTTTACACATATAGCATTTCTTCCCAGCCTTTTTAGAATAGATTCTCTTTTTTTAATGTGTATTTATTTATTTTGAGAAAGAGAGAGAGAGTGAGAGAGCAATTGGGGGAGGGGCAGAGAGATCGGGGGAGAGAATCCCAAGCAGGCTCCACGTTCAGTGTGGAGCCTGACACGGGGCTCAGTATCACAACAGTGAGATCGTGACCTGAGCCGAAACCAAGAATCAGACGTTTAACCGACTGAGCCACCCAGGCGCCCCTAGAATAGATTCTTAGAGCAGCTGGTTATGGGGAATAAGTAGGAATGTAGGAAAAAGACCTAAGGTTTACTGAGCACTGTTCTGTACCAGGCTCAATGCCATACGCTCTACATAAACCTTACTTGTCCTCACAACCCCCTCAGAGCAAGTGTACTTTTCCTCATTTTGTAGTTAAGAAACTCAGGTTCCGAAAAGTTAGGCTCAAGTATTGGGCAAATGGCTTTTGAGCACCTGCTATGTGCGCAGCCTGGTTCTAGGCTCTAGGGAAGCATGTCTGTGAACAAAACGGACCAAAGATCTGCCCCCGTGGAGCGACACCTGACACCCCATAGAGAAGAGAGACAAGAACTAAATATCTAGAGTGTGCGGCCATCAGATGACCAAATGCCATAGAGAAAAGAGCAACAGGGAAGGGGCAGGGAGTGTACGGGGAGGGATGGGGGGGGACAGAGAAGGGCATTCACTAAGTGCCAGCTGGTGCAGGCTTTACAGAGGTGACAGCGTGTGCTGCACAGCCATCTCGGCAAGACTGTTCCAGTAGAAAGGAGTAGCCAATGCAGGCTTGAGGCTGGCGGAGAAGCAACCGGGAAGCCAGTGTTCCTGGAACAGAGCGAGCAACGGGGAAGGAAACAGGAAATGATGTTACAGAGGTAGCAGGGGGCCGGCGGGGGGGCAGCACCTGAGTGCAGCGGGAGCCTTTGGAGGATCCTGAGCAGAGGAGCGATGTGGTCTAACTCGGGTCTTACAGGCTCTGTCCAGGTTGCAAGAGAGGAGACCGAAGGGGGGTGTTAGGAGGCTGCCCGTGACTTTGTGGGTCAGGACTAGGCTGGCTGGGTAGTTTGTTTCTGCTCTGTGCGGCCGCAGCTGGGGAGGCCCGGGTAGCACATCAACCTCCAAGGTGGCTTCTCCACTCATGCTTAGTGCTCAGTGTCCCTTAGCATCTCTCTCTTCTCACAGCATGGTGGTCCCCAGGCAGGTACACTTCTTACATGGCGGCTGCCTTCCAAGAGGCAGGAAGTGGAGGCTGCCAGGCTACTGAAGGGCTATGCCCCAAACTGGCCCAGCATCATTTCTACCATATTCTATTATTATTCAAAACAGTCCAGGGGTGGCTGGGTGGCTCAGCCAGTTGAGCATCCGACTCTCGGTTTCATCTCAAGTCACGGTTTCACGGTTTCAAGAGTTCAAGCCCCACATTGGGTTTCATGCTGATAGTGCAGAGCCTGCTTGGGATCCTCTCTCCCTCTCTCGCTCTCTGCCTCTCCCCCAACTCTGTCTCTCTCAAAATAAATAAATAAACTTAAAAAAAACAGTCCAGAACCTAGCTTATTTCTTTTTCTTTCTTTTTTTTTTTTTTTTTTTTGAAAAAGAGAGAGAAAGGAACCGAGAGCAAGTAGGGGAGAGGGACAGAGTGAGAGAGGGAGAGAGAGAAAGGGAGAGAGAATCTTAAAGACTCTCCATACTCAGAGTGCAGCCCAATGCAGGGCTCGATCCCATGACCCTGAGATCATGACCTGAGCTGAAATCAAGAGTTGGACGCTTAACCGATTGAGCCACCCAGCCACCCCCAGAACCTGGCCTATTTCAAGGGGGTGGAAAAATTAACTCTACCTCTTGATGAAGGAGTAGCCTGTCACATTGCAGAAGAGCATGGCGGGGACACCGGGGATATTTTCAAAGTCATCTTTGGAAAACATGATCTGGCCCAGAGGAAGTTTGCATTTCCTAAGATGGAGAGGACAGCAGGGGTTGGAGGGCGATCAGCGTTCCATTTTAAGCATGTTAAGTTTGAGCTCTTCATTGATTGTCTAGGCAGAGGTGGAGAATAAGGCCCCAAATCTGCCTTCAGCCATCCAGTCACCCACCTATCCATCTGCCGGGCCTTTATGGAGTAAGAAGGAGCTCTCTGGTTGGCTTTTTGGTGTCTGAACTGTTTCAGGGAACTTTTATAGCTTTCTGTTGGGGAGGACAGGAAAGTGGAGATAAGAAGAGAGATCAACACAGCCTCCTCCCAGGCAACATCAGGCCATTTGTAGTTATAATAAACCCTTCTGCTGGCTCCATCCAAGGCCCCAGCACCAAGGTGTTGTAAAAAAAAAAAAAAAGGCTCTGAGTCAATGAGAGGCAGCTGGTTGAAGCATTTCCCAGTTTTTCATATGACTCATAAATTTGTTACATGGTGAGGAAATTCCCTGAAAGCTTTTTGGCAGTCTCATCCAGTCTGACCAGTAGCTAAGAAACACATAACCTTCCAGTTAAGAAAAGGAAAGAAAACACACAGGCTTTGACTCAGGGCTTAAACGGAGGGTCACTTTAAAAGCTTTCCTTACACTGAGTTCACAACAGCTTTCCGGGAGAGATCAGAAATTTATCTGGAAGGTTTGCCGTTGCAAGCAGACTCTAAGCTGCAGATAGGTCACAGGGAAGTGTGTGCGTGCACGCACGTGTGTGTGTGTGTGTGCACACGCACACGCACGTGCCTCAAAGACAAGCCCCTGGTTGGGGTAGATAAAAAGAGGTCGCTCCCTTGACGGGTCTTTCTCTGTTGAGAAATGCATGGCCTTCTCTCCAGATACACAGACGCCTGTACCTACATGTAGCAAAGTCAAGGCCAGGACAGAGCAGAGCCATGAGTCAAGCCTAGGTCTCCTGTCACTGCCCTCACAGGAATGCCATGCACTTTGGGGGCTCATGTTATAGGCAGTAGAAAGACACTGGTCCCTTTCCTCAGGGAGGAACTTCAGGCAAACTCCCTCACCTATTTGTTAGAAGTCAGATGATGGTTATCTTTGGGAAGGAGAACAGCAGAGAAAGGGGGGGGGGTGGTATTGTGGGGCACTGGTGGCGTTCTATGCCTTGTTCTGAGCAGTGGTCAATGGATGTGTTCACTTTGTGCTAATCTATCAAGGTTTCAATCACCAGACCTAATTATTATTTTTAGGCAAGTTACCTGATACTTGACATCTTGGCAACATATGATTCTTCAACCATTCTCCTCTCTCAGCTTCTATGACACGGCTTTCTCTGTATAGGATGTGGGTACTTCCTACGGAAATATATCTATTTCCATTAAAAGTTTATTTTCAAAAATTACCTTGTCAAATCATTATACTGTACACGTTAAATTTATGCAGTGCTGTTTGTCAATATATCTCAGTAAAATGGGGGGGGGATTACCTTTTCCATCTGAGCCTCAACTTCTTCATCTGTAAGATGGTGATAGGAATTAACACCTCATGCCTCAGGGAGAGTGTAGTAAAGTTAGAGATATTGACACAAAGTGCTCAGCAAGATACCATCACATGGTAGACATTCGGCACCTGCTGACGCTACACATGACAAAATGTATTTGTATGTTGACCTCTTATGATATGACATGATTGTCATGATAAACCATGACTTATTTTTCCCTTCTTTCCCATTGACTCCCAACCGTCAACCCCAAGGCATCTGTTGGTTGTTTGGTACTGGCATTATTTTCATAGGTTAAATTTTCAGAATTAAAATTCTAGATAAGGGGCACCTGTTGTGACTCAGTTGGTTGAGCGTCCAACTCTTGATTTCAGCTCAGGTCACGATCTCACTCATAAGATTGAGTGCTGTGTCGGGATTCTCTCTCTCCTCTTTCTCTGCCTCTCCCGCCCCCCTGTCTTTCTCAAAATAAATAAATAAATAATAATTTTTAAAAAATAAAATACTAGGGGCACCTGGGTGGCTCAGTCAGTTAAGCATCTGACTCTTGATTTCGGCTCAGGTCATGATCTCACAGTTCGTGGGTTTGAGCCCCACGTTGGGCTCTGTGCTGACAGCTCGAAGCCTGAATCCTGCTTCAGATTCTGTCTCTCCCTCTCTCTGCTCTTCCCCAGCTCATGCTCACTTGCTCTCTCTCCCTCTCTCAAAAATAAATTAAATTAATTAAAAAATATATTAACAAAAAAACAGGACACTTCAAAGACCCAAAGGATGTTGTTAATGTTGAATAAAAACCACTGAGGACATGCTAGTGGATGGAATTTCTTGAGGAAAGCTTGGAGGTATAGAATCAAGGAAAGTCCTGGAACAAACCCAGACAGTAGGAGGATGTTAATGAGAACAGAAGTTACTGGGGCAGGTTTGGATTTTACCCTGAAGGCAGAGGGGGAGACTGAGTTTTAAAGTGTCAGGGGCACCTGGGTGGCTCAGTCAGCTAAGCGTCTGACTTTGGCTCAGGTCATGATCTCACCGTTTGTGAGTTTGAGTCCCGCATAAGGGTGAGCTCGATCCCCGCTTCAGGTGAACATGAGCCCCACTTAGGTGAGCCCCATTTCTCTCTCTCTCTCTCTCTCTCCTCCTTGTGGGATTCCTTTCCTCTCTGCCCCTTGCTAACTTGCTCCCTTTCTCTCTGAAAAGAAAAGAAAAGAAAAGAAAAGAAAAGAAAAGAAAAGATAACTATCAGGACTGGAGCCACATCTCAGGAAGAAAGCAGCATGGAGGGTGGAGATTGAGAAGAGGGGCAGACCAGAAGATGCTTAAATCACTTTTTAAAATTGCAGTAAAACACACATAAAAAGTTTACTATGGGGCGCCTGGGTGGCGCAGTCGGTTAAGCGTCCGACTTCAGCCAGGTCACGATCTCGCGGTCCGTGAGTTCGAGCCCCGCGTCGGGCTCTGGGCTGATGGCTCGGAGCCTGGAGCCTGTTTCCGATTCTGTGTCTCCCTCTCTCTCTGCCCCTCCCCCGTTCATGCTCTGTCTCTCTCTGTCCCAAAAATAAATAAACGTTGAAAAAAAAAAATTAAAAAAAAAAAAAAAAAGTTTACTAGCTTTTTAAGTGTATAGTTACACTTACTGTTAAAAGTAACACTTTTAAATGTACAGTTCAAAAGGAGTAAGTACATTCACATAGTTCTGCAAGCCACCTCTAAAACTTGTTCATCTTGCAAAACTGAAACTCTGTGCCCATTGAACAACTCCCACCCCCACTCCAGCTCGCTTTCATACAGCTTACTAACAAACTGGATGTGGAATCGAGGAAGACGGAGGTGACTGGGTGACTCTCGGGTTTTGAGGTTAGAAGGCTGGTTAGGTGGCCGTGCCACTAACCAACTTAAGGGATGTAGGATATTTCAGTTATCTGTTGCTCACAACAAACACTCCAAAACTTAGGGACTTGAAATGACAGGTAATTACGATTGCTCATGATTTAGGGGTTAGCTGGATGCTTCCTCTGCTGGCTTCATCTGGGCTCACTCATTCAGCTGTAATGAGCTGGAAGATGCACTGGGCTGGAAGGTCAAAACTGGCCTCACACACGAGTCTGGTGGTTGGCACTGGCTGTCAGCTGGGACACTTCAGTTCTCCCCCACCCCTCACCCTCCAACAGGCTAGACTGGCTTCCTTACATGGCAGCTGGCTTCTCCCAGGCCTAGGCTTCAGACTCTCGCAAAGTTACAAGACCAGCCCAGAGTCAAGAGGAGGAGAAATAGATTCCACTTCTGGACAGGAGGACAGGAGGAAGAAGGTGCGGCCATATTTAACCTGCCACATGAGAGGAGGACCGGGTTTAGCAGGGAAAATGAGTTCACGGTCATAGACATAGAAGACGACATTGAAATCAACTCAAAGGAAGAGACTTCCCAACCCAAAGGGAACATAACACTAAAAAGAATGTAAAAAAGAGGGGAAAGATGGGCCCAGAGAGACAGAGATGAGGTGGAGGTGACCAGAGACTGGAAAGAACCAGGAGAAAACTCAGTCTAGAAGCTGAGAGAAGAGAGGTTGACAGAATCATATGTTGCCAGCATGCAATTTGCCTTGAAAAAAGAAACAAAGATGGGGCATCTGGGTGGCTCAGTTGGTTGAGTGTCCGACTTCAGTTTCAGGTCATGATTTCACGGTTCGTGGGTTCAAGCCCCATGTTGGGCTCTGTGCTGGCAGCTCAGAGCCTGGAGCCTGCTTCAGATTCTGTGTCTCCCTCTCTCTCTGCCCCTCCCCCACTTGCGCTCTGTCTCTGTCTCTCTCAAAAATAAACATTAAAAAAGCCTTTAAATAAAAAAAAAAAAAGAAAAAGAAAAAAGAATCACTACCTGTGACAACTAAAAAGACTCTAACGATCATGGTGAGGGAATTTGGGGAGAGTGCCAAGAAGAGACACAAAACTACTCTAGATACTATGTCCGAGGGTGCTGAATTTTTCCTGGTATACCCAGGAAGATGCTTGTGCTGGCACTCCCTGGTGACAGGATTCTTCCTTCCCATCCCACTGACTTCAGGCTTGGTCAAGTGGCCTGCTTTGGCCAATAGGAGGTAAACAGAAGTCAGGTGCGCCGCATGCGAGCGAAAGTTTTAAGATCCATACGTGGTTCCATCGTTGCTGTCTTATTCCCTCTGGGTGCTGCGCCTTCAACCTGGATCCCAGAATGAATCACTGAGAAGTTGTGGGGTTGGTTAACACAGTATAACCCAGCAAAAGCTAACCCATACAGTACTCGGGAAATACTCCTTGAGTTCTATCAACTAACGACAAAACAATGAGAGCCCAGAATTAGGAGTGCTCCATTGTGACTGAGGTGACAGTCAGAGAGGGACTCCAGAGAACAGAACACTTGTGCCAGACATTGAAATCTGGCCAGGATTTAAAGAGGAGGCAACTGGGGAAGTGGTATGTTAATGTCCTAATAACCAAGACCACATATGCTCTTGGGAGAATTTTTTATGTTATAAACTCTGCATAAAAACTTTCTAGTCCCTATGAATACTTATTTAATAGTATGCTTTGGTTCCCTTTTGAAATATGCTTCGAAAACCTGTAACA
Source organism: Puma concolor (assembly GCF_028749965.1). NCBI lineage: Eukaryota > Metazoa > Chordata > Mammalia > Carnivora > Felidae > Puma > Puma concolor. The sequence continues at coordinate 43,320,706 of NC_141671.1, read as the reverse complement.
GCAAACAGGGGCTGCATGTTAATGGCTTGGCCCAGCTTATGCATAGGAAGGAGGGCCAAATAAAATTGGAGTTTCAGAGGAGAGAAAATAAAGAGGGATTTGAAAAGAGCCCCAGATTCTTGCCTGAAGAAAATTATTCTCTTTTTAAGAGACAGACATCTGACACCCAGGAGATGCTCACCCACAGAAACGGAGCCCCCTTCAGAATGTGGGCAACTGGGGCCTTGCAGCAATATGGCCCCACCAATGCTACCCTTTCCCACCCCGGGACCTAGCTGTCTTCAAAATGTAGCAGGAGAAAGCAGGCTGTGAATAGGCTGGGAGTGGAAACCCTCTGGAATTCAGAGGCTGTACCTACCCCTCCAGACGGTGCGTTCCAAGGCTTTGGGTGAGCAGATCTGACAGGGGTGACTCTGTGTGTGTGTGTGTGTGTGTGTGTGTGTGTGTGTGTGTGAGTGTGCGTGCACTCGTGCACGTTCAATTTAGCAGAGGAAGTCAAGGCAAATAGTTTAATCACGACCATCCCTCGAGGCAATTTGGAATAATTTTCTCATTAGGGAATGTAACGTGCAGCATGACTAATGTTCAATCAGACGGTAGCTCTCGCAGTCCCCCTGCTCACCGCCATTACGCGGGCTTCAGCTCTGATTAATGGGGGCGGGCTTCCGTCCTTCCTTTTTGGGCCTGGGATGGTGACTGGAGAAAGGGAGTGGGGGCAAAATCTTTTTCCAAATATAAACAGGAGGAATAAAGTAATGGGACCCCTCGGGGCTTGAAGCTGCAGTGATTAGAGCTGGAGGTGTCTTCACCCCCTGGGAGACCGGGAAGTTGGGGAAGCACACTCCGGCCCTGGAGGGGGGGGCAGAGCCGGGGGCCTCTACTTCTCCCCATGCCCCCACAATTCCCTCCACTCTCCACCTGTACTCTCCCCGGCTGCTTTCCTCCTTCTGTGTGTTTCTCTGCCTCTCTCTCAGGGCACAAACCTCTCCTCCTGTGTTCGTACTATTCTCTGCATCCCTCACTGTACCTGCTCCCTGCCACATGGCACCCACTGCCTTTTTTCCCATTCTTCTTCTGCCTCTGTCTTTCCCCCTGCGAAGTGTGTGTGTGTGTGTGTGTGTGTGTGTGTGTGATCTCTGGGTCCAGAGCTGTGTGCTTGAGAAATCCCTGGAATGTGAGAACCCCAGCTCTGCTTGCCCACTTCAAAACCATAGTTCAGCTCTGAGTTCACATTGAAAGGACTCTTGGCGATTTTCTAGAGCCTTCCCATTCCAAGCGCAGCCGGTGGACCAGCAGCCTTGGCTTCTCCTGGCACTGGTTAGAAAAGCTCTCAAGCCCCTCCTCAGATCTACTGAATCAGAGCCTGCCTTTTATCAAGATCCCCAGGGGGTTGATGCTCATGGTAAAATCTGGGTTGCACCAGCTTCACTGCCTCATTTCAGAGGATGTGCCCCGGCCCCAAGGCCCAGAGTGACAGCACTCACCCTAAGTTAAAGATTGTCACAACCCCCAAGCCAGGACGCCTGCCTCACCATAGTCCACACCCCACCCCTAATGATAAGAAGCCCTGTTATTGTCAAGACACCTCTCATTTTAAGATGTCTGGTTTCCAGGTGTTTCCTTCAGGGATCACTTTAGAGAAAGTTTACCCCTCAATACAAAAAAAGATCCTTCTCTTCACAGGGGTAGCAGCCCCATCCCTTCTCTCCAAGTGCACTAGGTTACGGGTATTCAGAAAACCTAATAATACACAGGTGCTTTAGACGCACCTGTGAGGTATGGCAAACGCACCCATTTTGGGGCCATGACGGGAGCCATAGACAACTCAGAGCTCAGTTCTTGCCCCCAAGAAACATTCACTCCCGAGATTTCCCACCTGTCCCAAGATACATCAATAGCTCAAGTCAGGGTGGCTGATTCCCCAGGTGCCATAGACACTTGTATGCTAATTACACCCATGTCAACACACACACACACACACACACACACACACACACAGGTTAAATAAATCAAATAACTGAGCCAGCGTGGAATGATCGGGGCCAGAAACACAGTTTACCAAGCCAGACTCCCCTGGAGTTAGAACTTCTCAAAACTCTCCCAAAAGTTGCTTTGGGGCAAACCACCCCCGCCCATGCCCCGGTTTTCCCAGTGTAATCAAGCAACAGCACCCGAGCTGCAGGAAAGAGTCGCCCATGGTGGTGTCCTCTTTTCTCACTCTCAGAAGTCTGAGGCTCAGTGGAGAGACAGGAGGGGATGCAGAGCCAGACGACCCCAAATTCCCATTTCCCTTCCCCCATCCCCGCCCCAGAGACAGTGAGTTAACGGGTCATGGAATCCCAGTTTACACCAAACAGTACGTTGCCAAGGCCAGCACGTACCAGGCACATCACAGTGAGGACATTCTCCTGCCGTCTAACCTAAATGCTAGAAGCCCGATCAAAATGGAACAGGCGTGGCCTGTGGGCTCAGGCAGACCTGCAGAATCCCCAGCTGCCTCTTCCGGTTGTACGGACCGACTGTGGCCCGTGGCCTCCCTCAGCCTCGCCTTCCTCTTCTGTGAAATAAGGAGCATCCAACGAGGGGAGGTACGCGAACGCCTTAGCACGTGCACATGTGCGCGGCCAGCAGACAATGCTCCCAGGGGTTGTCGGCAAAATGTAAATATTTCAGAGACCCTCCAGCGACTCCAGACCCCCGAGGCGCGAGGACAGAGGCACGGGGTAAACACTGGGATCTGCTGAGTGGTGGTTTTCATTACACGGTGCATGAGTACTCAAAGATCCACCGGGCCTCCCCTGACCCCGAGCCCCACCTGGCAGCCCACAGAGTCAGGGGCACCGGAGCACAGCTGGAACCCATCGGCACCACACGTGGGGGCCCCTTTCAGCACCACACCCCCCCAGCCCCCACAGGTCGGAGTGGGAGGTGGGGTGTCAACACCGACAGACACACTTCACCCCCTCCTGACTCCCACTGAGGTGGCTGGACGGGCCCCCCCCCATACAAGCCTGAATGCAAAGGTTGTGGGGAGCACCTGTGAGGAGAGCAAGATTTGCTGTGGTGCTCCCCACTCTCTTCACCACCCCCACGTCTTTGCGGCAAGCACCCCTCACTGCCAGCACCTCGCACCCACCGTTGAAGCGGCTGCCTTCCCCTCAACATCCCCATCCGGCATCTTCAAGACCCCCAACTGCCCAGACCCCACGTGGATGTTAATGGGGCATTCAGTAGCCATCCCCCCCCCCCTACACACACACACACACACACACACACACACACACAAAAGCCCCTCTGTGACCTTACTGGAATAGCTACCAGCTTAGTGAGGGACTGGCTGATCTTGGACCTGACTCATTCAAGATTATTAACCCAAAGTCATGGCTTTTAAAAAAGCAATTTGGGGGCGCCTGGGTGGCTCGGTTGGTTAAGCATCCGCCTTCGGCTCAGGTCGTGATCTCGCGGGTGGTGATTTCCAGCCCCGCATAGGGCTCTGGGCTGTCAGCTCAGAGCCTGCTTCGGATCCTCTGTCTCCCTCTCTCTCTGCCCCTCCCCTGCTCACGTTCTCTCTCTCTCTCTCTCTCTCTCTCTCTCAAAAATAAATAAGCACTTAAAAACTAAATAAAAATAAAAAGGCAATTTAGCCATAAATGGAGAGGGGGAGGTGCGGGAGGACACCAGCCAGGAGAGGCAAGCAGAGATACCAGGGTCTAGCAGGGACCCTCCAGCTCCACGGCTGGAGGAACCGGACAGAGGGGCAGGAAAAAAGCCCTGAGGGAGAAATGGGTCTGCAGCCTGACCGAGGGCAAATGTCTTCCCCGATCCTACTTGCCCAGGGAGGGAGAAACAGAGCGCCGCGTTCCTGGAATCCTGAATCACCTGGGCTGCGAGCCTCTTCCCATGTTGAACTTGAACCGCTCCACAGGAGTTCTGACATCAGCTGCCATTGTCCCATCATCCTTCCTCCCTCTGAGGTCCCTGATCACTCAGTGCCTTCAGCACCTCCCCGCCCAGAACCAACTCCCAGGAGGTGATGCGGGGGGGGGGGGGGGGGGGGGCGGTGTGTGACCTCCATCCTTTCTGAGGGCCCAATCTCTGATTTTAAAGACTAAATGAACTGAGAGTGTGAGTATGACTTGGACACTGGGCCAGTTAGAACAATGTTCTTAGAGTTATTTGTGTCTTGACTTCTCTCCCTCCCTTGAGGGCAAGGACCTGACTCATTCATCTTTGAATCCCCCTACAGCACCTAGGGCCATCCCTGGCTCAGGATAGGAGAGCAAAAGACATTTTGGATAGATGGATGGATGGATAGATGGGTGGTTCTGTGGCTGGGAGGGTACAGCAAGCATCCTGGCAGACAGAAGACGAAGTAGCACTGACTGCCAAACCCAGTGAGTGGCCAGCCCTCCTGTAGACAAGGCCTGGAAGTTGGGCCCAATTAAAGGCACCACACAGCATTCTTGCGTTCAGCAGTCAATACGGAATATTTGTCAATCTTTAAAAATTCATATCAATCTTTAAAAAAAACAAAGGCCCAGTAGAGACCTCTGCACTTAGAAGGGGAATGCCCAACACCTTCAGTGTCTAAGGCCCAAACCACCTTCCCTCATCACCTCTTCAAACCAAGCTATGCCACGTGGTGAGACATAGGAAGAAGGAGATTGGACAGGAGATGGGGACCGGGATCCAGCAGCCGGCCAGCCTCCTGTGGTAGCCAGTCCCCAGCATCCCGTGTGGAAAAGACCCAAGTGGGATCCAGAGTTGTGGCATCTGGCTCAGCCCTGGCTCCCTGATCTGAGCCTCAGTCAGAACAAGCCAGTCTCCTTCCCGCACTGACACTGTGTGTGCGGTGGGGACTTCTGATCTTTGGCACTTACCTTGATGGTGGTCGAAGTGCCCACCAGACTGGAGGCCAGTGAAAGCCCACACCCCGCAAATGTCTTCTGAATCTAGTGATGCCACATACGCTAAAGCCTAGTTGCTCAAAGCATGGTCTAGACCGATGGCGTGTGCACCACCTGGGAGCTTATTAGAAAGGTGCCCACCCCAGGAGGCACCTGGGTGGCTCAGTCAGTTAAGCATCTGACTTTGGCTCAGTCATAGTCTCACAGTTCGTGGGCTGGAGCCCCGCATCGGGCTCTGTGCTGACAGCGTAGAGCCTGGAGCCTGCTTCAGATTCTGTGTCTCCCTCTCTCTCTGTCCCTCCTCTGCTTGTGCTCTGTCTCTCTCAAAAAAGAAGAAAGAAAGAAAGAAAGAAAGAAAGAAAGAAAGAAAGAAAGAAAGAAGAAAGAAAGAGAAAGAAAGAAAGAGAAAGAAAGAAAAAGAAAAAAGAAAAGAAAAAGAATAAACGTTAAAAAAAATTTTTTTATGTTTATTTATTTTTGAAGGAGAGAGGGGCAAAGCATGAGCAGGGAAGGGACAGAGAGAGAGAGAGGGAGACACAGAATTGGAAGCAGACTCCAGGCTCTGAACTGTCAGCACAGAGCCTGATGCAGGGCTCGAACTCCCAAGTCTTGAAATCATGACCTGAGCCAAAGTCAGAGCTCAACAGATTGAGCCACCCAGGCGCCCCCATTAAAAGTAATTTTTAAAAGAAAGGTGCCCATCCCAGACCAAGTGGGTCAGAATCCGCATTTTAGCACCAGTCCTAGGGCGTGCGTGTGCACACTAAAGTGTGAGAAGTGGGTTCTGAAGCACTCTGAGCCTCGGAGGAGACAGCCTTGAGGCCTGGGGCAGGGACTCAAAAGCCAGCTGGCTCTGCACCTTACTAACCGCGTGGCCACAGGACTTTGGCCCATCTCTATGCTCCGGGTTTGCATTTGTAAAGAAGAGGGGATAATGTTTGACCTACACACACCAAATAGCAGATGGGAATGCATTTCTGTAAGTCGGTTAGGTGCCCGGCTAACATAGGGGTGTTCGCGGCGGCTTCATGATAGCCGCCGAACTCGGCACGGTGTAAATATCAGTCCCAAGGGACCTGCTGCAGGAACTGAAGTAGGACCATACGATGCAGGACGGCACAGCGAAGAAGGATAAACAAGGACTGTGTGTCCATGATCTACTTGCTAAGTGAAAAAAGTAGCATTACAATATGTGTAGTGTGCTACCAGCCATGTGAAACACACACACATGCACACACACACACACACACACTCACATGCATGTTTATGTACAGATGGAAAAGTCTAGAAGATTATAACCCAAACTGCTAATAGTGGACACATGAGAAATAGAGGGACCTGAATCAGGGGCAGAGAAGAGGCTTTTGCTATCTCGATGTTGTTTCAAATATTCCAATTGATCAGAAAAAAATACCATGCTGTATAAATCTGGGGCGCCTGCATGGCTCGGTCAGTTAAGCATCCGACTTCGGCTCAGGTCATGATCTCGCGGTCTGTGAGTTTGAGCCCCGCGTCGGGCTCTGTGCTGACCGCTCAGAGCCTGGAGCCTGTTTCAGATTCTGTGTCTCCCTCTCTCTCTGCCCCTCCCCTGTTCATGCTCTCTCTCTGTCTCAAAAATAAATAAACGTTAAAAAAAAATAAAATAAAATAAATCTGAGATATTATTGCCATCATTACTGATGGGACGGAAATAACGTAGTGACTTTATCCAGGAGAGAGAACACATCCAAAAAGTTGTGTTTCTCTCATTGGCATTACTACCCTCCGCGGGATGGAGACACAGGGGCCATGGGGACAGTTGTGAGGCTCCACGAGGTCCTCAGTCTCAGTTCCTGCGATTAAGTGCGTTGCTGCTTTAGTGAAATAACTCTCAGAGGGTAACGTTTCCAAGATAAGTGCTCCCCTCCCTGTATGTTTGTTCCTCCTAAAATACCTATTGTTTACAGTAGAATACAGGTTAAAATGGCATCCAATTTAGAGCAGAGTTATATCGCACTCAGTCATTTTGACTTGAAATGTCTGTAGCTCATGGGGTTCCACAAAGTCCTGTGTTCCACAGCTGTAGACAGCAGGTGGGGGAGGTCTGTGGGGTGTTCAGGGGATGACAGGAAGGCTACTGAGGGGTCAGAAGACACTGAATGAGAGCACCATGCCCATGCAGCCCGGAGATGGCCTCAGGAGAAGGACACCCTGACAGACCACCACCTCTGCCCAGAGGTGCGGGAAAGTCAGCTGTATGGGATTCACCCAAGAAGGGGAGATAGCAAAGCAAAGGAAACAATCAACAAAACTAAAAGGCAACCAACAGAATGGGAGAAGTTATTTGCAAACAACATATCAGATAAAGGGTCAGTAGCCAACATCTATAAAGAACTTATCAAACTCAACACCCAAAAAACAAATAATTCCGTGAAGAAATGGGCAAAAGACACGAATAGACACTTCTCCAAAGAAGACATCCAGATGGCCAACTGACACATGAAAAAATGCTCAACATCCCTCATCATCAGGGAAATACAAATCAAACCACAATGAGATACCACCTCACACCTGTCAGAACGGCAAACGTTAACAATTCAGGAAACAACAGATGTTGGCGAGGATGCGGAGAAAGAGGAACCCTGCTTCCTTGTTGGTGAGAATGCAAACTGGTGCAGCCACTCTGGAGAACAGTATGGAGGTTCCTCAAAAAATTACAAATAGAACTACCCTTCGACCCAGCAACTGCACTCCTAGGTATTTATCCAAGGGACACAGGTGTGCTGTTTCGAAGGGACACATGCACCCCAATGTTTATAGAAGCACTATCAACAATAGCCAAAGTATGGAAAGAGCCCAAATGTCCACTGATGGGTGAATGGATAAAGAAGATGTGGTATATATATACAATGGAGTATTACTCAGCAATCAAAAAGAATGACATCTTGCCATATGCAACTACGTGGATGGAACTGGAGGGTATTATGCTAAGTGACATTAGTCAGTCAAAGACAAATATCATATGACTTCACTCATATGAGAAATTTAAGATACAAAACAGATGGACACAAGGGAAGGGAAGCAAAAATAATATAAAAAAAAGGGAGGGGGCCAAAACATAAGAGACTCTTAAGTATAGAGAACAGAGGGTTGCTGGAGAGGTTGTGGGAGGGGGGGATGGGCTAAGTGAGTAAGGGCCTTAATGAATCTACTCCTGAAATCATTGTTGCACTATATGCTAACTAACTTGGATGTAAATTTAAAAATTAATTTATTGATTAATTAATTTTTAAAAATAGGGTGCCTGGGTGGCTCAGTCGGTTAAGCATCTGATTTCAGCTCAGGTCATGATCTTGCGGTCTATGAGTTCCAGCCCCATGTCGGGCTCTGTGTTGACACCTCGGAGCCTAGAGCCTGCTTCAGATTCTGTGTCTTCCTCTTTCTCTGCCCTCCCCCATCTCACACTCTACCTCTCTCTCTCTCTCAAAAATAAATAAACATTAAAAAAAATTAAAAATAGAACTACTCTATGACCCAGCAATAGCACTACTAGGAATTTATCCAAAGGATACAGGAGTGCTGATTCAAAGGGGCACATTCACCCCAATGTTTATAGCAGCACAATCAACAACAGCCAAATTATGGAAAGAGCCCACATGTCCATCAACTGACGAATGAAGAAGATGTGGTATACGTATACAATGGAATACTACTCGGCAGTGAAAAAGAATGAAATCTTGCCATTCGCAACGTGGATGGAACAGGAGGGTATTACGCTAAGCAAAGTAAATCAGTCAGAGAAAAACAGATACCATATGATTTCTCTCATGTGGAACTTGAGAAACCTAATGATGAACATAGGGGAAAGGAAGGGAAAATGAGATCAAAACAGAGAGCGAGGCAAGCCATAAGTGACTCTTAAATACAGAGAACAGGGGTGCCTGGGTGGCTCAGTTGGTTGAGAGACCGACTTCGGCTCAGGTCATGATCTCATGGTTTGTGAGTTCGAGCCCCGCGTCGGGCTCTGTGCCGACAGCTCAGAGCCTGGAGCCTGCTTCTGATTCTGTCTCCCTCTCTCTCTGCCCCTCCTTCACTCATGCTCTGTCTCTCTCTGTCTCAGAAATAAATAAACATTAAAAAAAAATTTAAATACAGAGAACAACTGAGGGTTGCTGGAGGGGGGTGAGGTGGGGTGCGTTAAATGGGTGATGGGCATCAAGGAAGGCATTTTTCGGGATGAGCACTGGGTGTCATATGTTAAGAGATGAATCACTGGGTTCTCCTCCTGAAGCCAAGTCTACACCGTATGTTAACTAACTTGAAAACTGATTAATTAATTAAAGGAGATAAAGAAAGAGGCCCAGGAGATTCTCGAATAGCTGCCTCAATGCCATCCATTCACACCTGCATAAAAGATTGGGATCCAAGGAGACCGAGGGGAGACCAGAGAGGTAGGATCTTTGAGGGAAATCTCTCCTGACCCAGCATCTACCTGGAGACATGTATAGAAAGCCAAGGGCTGAAGCCCCAGAATTATTTCCAAATACACTGCCTGACAAGGCAGGAATCGGGCCTGGGTGCAGAGAAGTGAGGTGAGGTCTGGGAGGGCAAGGGAGTCAGGAAGAGGGTTAGCACCTACGAGTAGGGGGTAAACATGGACACTGGAGTATTTACCAACTGCCTGGCACACAGTAGGTGCTCAGTAAATAGCAGTGCACTGTCCTCCTCACCCCTGCTGCTCCAGGGCCTCAGCCCTCCTGCACTTGTCAGTGCTTGAGGAGCTGTCTCACGTCCAAGGACGGAGGAGCCTTGACCTCCCCTAGAGAAAGGAGTCCTCCCTCCAAAGGGACAAGACCAGCTGGGGTCCTGGGGAGTCATCTTGCCAGGTCCCATCTCCCAATCACTTCCCCGTGTTTCATCTCATGTAGGGTTGCCAAGTAAAATACAAATGAAATATGCCATGGGACATATTTATACTAAATAATTACCCTTGGTTTATTTGATTTTTTTAAATGTATTTGTTTATTTTGAGAGACAGGGTGTGTGTGCGTGCACGCAAACAGGGGAAGGACAGAGAGAGAAGGAGAGAGAGAATCCCAAGCAGCCTCCACGCTGTCAGCACAGAGCCCGAAGTAGGGCTCGATCCCATGAAGGTCAATCTCACAAACCTGAGGCATAATCAAGAGTTGGATGCTCAACCAACTGAGATCCCCCATCCCCACCGGGCCCGGGTGCACCCCCCCCCAAGATGTATTTGAAATTCAAATTTAAGTAGGCATCTTGTTTGGTCTTACATTGTTGGATTGTTTTGTTTGTTTGTTTGCTTGCTTGCTAAATCTAATCCCAGAACAATATACAGGCAGGCAGTCAGGCATCAAGGATGTCATTGTCCCTACACTGCAAAGAAGAAAGTGAGGTCCAGAATTTCTTACAGTGCTCACGTTCCCAGTGCCGGTGAGTGGGGGAGCTGGGACAAGACCTCAGATTTCCAGTTCCCAGCCTACGCTGTCCCCCACAACAACAGTTCCCCATCTTCTCATGCAGCAAAAACAGCTGAGAAACTTAGTACAAATAAAAATGAGACTAAAGAGGTACATCCCTAACCAATGGGTCCTCAGGGTGGCGGGGGGGTGGGGAAGTGCTTGGCTGGGGAAACCCAAGGACTGTGTGTTTTGTTTCACACACCTTCACGTTGCTTGACTGGCCTCCTCGAGCATGTGCTGCTTTTGTGATTTTTTTTTAAGTTTATTTACTTGTTTTGAGAGAGAGAGAAAGCATGCACATGAGCATGAGTGGGGTAGAGACAGAGAGAAAGGGAGAGAGAATCCCAAGCAGGCTCCATGATGTCAGCACGGAGCCCAACACAGGGTTTGGACTCATGAACCGTGAGATCATGACCTGAACCGAAATCAAGAGTAGGATGCTTAACCAATGGAGTCATCTGGGCACCCCGGCTTTTGTGATTTTAAAAGTAAGACCATAGGGGCGCCTGGGTGGCTCAGTCAGTTGGGCAGCCAACTTCGGCTCAGGTCATCATCTCACGGTCCGTGAGTTCGAGCCCCGCGTCGGGCTCTGGGCTGATGGCTCGGAGCCTGGAGCCTGCTTCCGATTCTGTGTCTCCCTCTCTCTCTGCCCCTCCCCCGTTCATGCTCTGTCTCTCTCTGCCTCAAAAATAAAAAAAAAATAAACGTTAAAAAAAATTTTTTTTTAAATAAATAAACGTTAAAAAAAAATTTTTTTTAAATAAATAAATAAAACTAAGACCATAAACGAGGCTCCACATTGGAAGGGAGCAAAAGCTGGGTGTATCGCGGGAGTGGAACCCAGCACAAGGGAATGGACAAAGCTAAGTATTTCAAAGTCTACCCTAGAGCTTTCTCACACACCCAAGAACCCAGCTCGCGGAAGGAATCGGACAAAGATTCCCTTATGTGCGACCCGTACAAAACATGCTTTCAGAAAATATCGAATGTCACGGGAAAATACTCATGATGCTCAAAAGGAAAAGGACACCAAAGTGAGTGTGGTACTTCTCCAGATATAAATGTCTGTACAATAATAAAGACCGGAAAGAAGTTTGCAAAAACGCTCAGTGTGACTGTTGGAGGGCAGAAAGCATTATGGTTCATATTTTCTTAATTCTCAGAAGGTTTTAAATGAACACGCATGCTTAAATACTCTCTTTAAATAAAAATAAAGATGCTTGAGTCCTGCATCAGACAGACTGCACCTGAATCTCTAAAGGCCGTGAATTCTAGAAATCTGTACTTGTGAAGCGTTTGGGACTCCCCTGTGCCTTCGCCAATTCCTTACAACTTGCCACCAAGAATCAAAGGCCAGAAGAGGGTTTGCTAGCACAAGTCTCTGCCCACCTGATTCATTCTGCCCCACCAGGTGGTTCTAGGGGAAGAATGGTGCAGGGGAGAGGGGGCCCTGCCGGGGAGGAAGGGCGCCTCCCAGGCAAATGCTCCCCAGCATGTGACCTCCTCGAACTTGAAGGAAACAGAGCTCTGCGGCTCTATGGAAATGGCTTTGCAAACAAAATGGAAAGCAGGGCCCTTGAGACAGCCAGCCCCACAGCACACACCCAGAGTCCCTCCCGCGGACACACAGTTATAGTCAAACAGGTGGCACCACCCAGTGTAATCCAATCAGAGTCTTATCTATGAGTTGACATCACTCTGCCAAGGGGCTGCCATCTTGGACTCTGGAGTCCAGGAGGCCCATGTGCTTCGCGAGAAGAAATCTGTGCGCGATCAAACCACAGCAATGAGTAAGTGGTCTATAATCACCTTAGCCAGGGGTCTGGTGGCGTCTGGACAGAACAGGAGACAGAACACGTCAGCTTGGATACAGCTGAGAGTGGGTGGACCAGTGGACCCTTGAGGTCTCCCCCCACCCTTGGCATGTCTTCCTCCCCAAAACACCAAAGTGCCCAACATGTCCTCCTACAGGTGCCACGGCCGGAGCGCCCATAAAGGAGCTCAGCTGTTTAGCTGAGATTCCCTCTCTCTCAATCCATTCTTTCTCCCAAACTTTCAGCCCCTCGAGGGGCAGGGCTTGACTACATATTAAGCAGAAAGAAAATGACCAAATTAATTCACAAGAAGGTGTGATGGACCCATAAACTGACCCCTGTGAGCCACAGGAAATGGGAAGGCCATGAAGAACATCTTGGTTCCTGCCCCCCTTCTGGCCTTGGGGCTCCCACCTCCCCCTGAGAGGTTCGGAAGAGAGGGTCTCTTGGATAACTGCCACCATCTAGAAAGGAGGCTTCTTCCTGGGCTGCCTCGGTGACCATCAGCAGGCCTGGAGCCCCGAGGAGAGACTCACGGGGCAATTACATCAGCACAGGACGCCTTTGTTTTGAGCTGAGGCTGGTTTTCCCACAAGCGACTGAAATAAATTAGAGCATTTTCAACGAGGGCGGTTGAAAGCAGCACTCTTGGAAAAATCACAGCAGCTGCTCTTTATTGGATTATAACTAGGAGCAAAACACCCCAAACCACACAATCGCCTGCAAAGGGGGGAAAAAAATCAAATCAAATGCAACATTGTTGTAGGCTCTGGAAAATGTTTCCCCAGGAAAACCAGCCTGGGAACCTGGTCAATGTTCTCTAGCTCGACTGGTCCGGGAGACAGACACTGCTCCTTGGGGGTCAGATACAGTTTGTCTACACACGGGCGGCCAGAGACACCGACAGACAGCCACACACAGGCAGGCTGCAGACAGGGAACAGGCACCCCAGTGCAGGCTACCGCCACGGGGGTCTGTGGGGGCCCCACGAGAAGGTCCTATCTGCAAGGCGGCCCAGCCCAGGACCGAGCCACGCCGGGCCCTCTTTGCAAGAGATCTTTAAAAGTCGGTGGAACCACCCTGTTTGTGGGGCAAGCAATCCCCACCGTGCCCTGAAAGCCAGAGGTGGGACACCTTCCCTAGGGAGCCCAAGGAGGCATTAAATCCACTGTTCAGTTCAGCAGCTGGCTTGAAATGGAAAGAACACTTGGCTGGCAGACCAGAAACCTGGGTCATTCTAACCCTGCCACCACCGAGCTCCGTGAGCGTAAGCAAGCTACTTGTACTCCTTTGAGCCTCATCCCTCTTATCCATAAAATGGGTATTATCTTGTTTTCCCTCTTTCCAGGGTGGTGTGGGAGGTGGGAGACAGTTGTTCATTAGCCTCCAATGAGAAGCAAAAGGAGACAGAAATGAGAACCGTGGTTGTTTGGTGGGGGTGGAATGGACCTGGAAGGGAAAGAGGGATCTCTCTGGGTGGATGCAGATGTTCCAGATCTTGACCCGGGGGCCAAGTCCTCGAGTATGTGCGTCTGTCAGAATCGATCGAACTACGCATTTAAGGTCTATGCATCACACTGTGTTTAAAGATGAGAAATAAAGTGGGCTGCCTGGGTGGCTCAGTTGGTTAAGCATCCGATTCTTTATTTTGGCTCAGGTCATGATCCCAGGGTTGTAGGATCGAGCCCCCAGTTGGGCTCTGCACTGAGCATGGAATCTGCTGAAGATTCTCTCTCTCTCTCTCTCTCTCTCTCTCCCGGGGCACCTGTGTGGCTCAGTCAGTTAAGCACCCAACTTTTAATTTTGGCTCAAGTCATGATCTCACAGTTCGTGAGATCAAGCCCCGCATCAGGTGGGGAGGGGAGCCTGCTTGGGATTCTCTCTCTCTCTCTCTCTCTCTGCTCCTCCCATGCTCATGCTCTCTTTCTCTCTCTCAAAATAAACTTTAAAAAAACCTCTCTCTCTACCCCTCCCCTGCTCACGTGCACACACTCTGTCTCTTAAAAAAAATTAAAATTTAAAAAAAGATGAGAAATAAAGTTACAGTGCCGAACAAATGAAATAAAGGAAACTCGGCTGGCCTGCTGGGAACAGGACACTCTGAAGCAAATAAAGTCTCACTTCGCCCTCGGATAGGAGATTATTTTGAAGTTCAGGTTCAATAGTTTCAGAAAACACATATGTTTGTGTCTAGTTCAAACTGGCTTGGTAGGTATTTAAGAAAAAAACAGTTCAATTCAGAGTTCAGTTGAAAAATAATAATATTTGGATTCGGTTTTGGGTTCAGTGAATCGGGGCAGTGTTTTCCAATGTGGGGGTCATGGTTCGGTTCAGTTCAAGTTCTTGTTAGAGCGGCCCAGCATGGGGCTTGGCCCCTGGGACACGGCCAGCCTGGCCCACCAACCATTGTGTGCACACTTTCAGCCCCTCCAGATCAGTTTCGGTCAAGGGAGCCCTTTCCAGCCTCTCTCCTGCGCCTTCCAAAAAGAGAAACCAAAATATAAGAGAAAAAGAAAAGAGCTAAATTCTTTGGCTATGTAAAATCAAACTTGGGTCCTCACTGGTGTGCAGGGTGGGTGAGAGGCGGTGGTCGGTCCCTGAGATGCTGCCACCCAGCAGGAGGAAGAGGAAATAATCATGACATCCAGGCAGCTTATGCCCTGGCCATAGGGTGAGTGGGAGCTTCTGGGCCCTTCGGCAAGCAGTGGAACCCCGCGGAAGTGGCTTACCCGGTGCCCTTGTCAGGGGTGAAGACTATGCCCACGGCCAGGTCTACACAGGCAGTGGGCAGGTCTGAGAAGCCCTTGCAGACCACCCCAAGCACGGGGCGGACTCCTTCGCCCCGCACTCTCTGTGCTCTGTCGGTCCTAGCAGGCACACGTGTGGTATCCGAACTCTCTTCTACAGACTTGTCATTTCTGTTGAGAGTAAGGTTCCCAACTTTTATTTCCAAGACTCCCAGGCAGGATCAGGCCCGATGGGAGAAGACAGAGCTCAGAACTACCAATGGAGGTTTCTGGACGTCGCATTTATACGGTATGGGGATAAAAATCAGGGGAGCCTACAAAAAGAAGTGTTACCTCCCCGCTCTTCCCTCCTTGCGGCCCCCTTCTCTCCAAGTCCAATTCCTCCCATCCTCAACGACAGAACAACGCACAGAAGCCCAGACCTCTACCCTCCGGCCCCTGCCCACCTCGTCCCCCACTGTCCCCTCATTGCACCCCACCCTCCAAGCAGCCTGGAGATTTTAGGCCTCTGCGCATCTGCACATGTTATTCCTTTGCCCACGAGGCCCCTCCTCCTCCTTGTCTTCCTGAATAACTTCTTGTGGGTACTTCCCAGGCAGAGGCGGCCACTCCAAGCACACTCCGGCCTCACTCCTGAACCCATTCATGCATGCCTGGCACTCCTCTTTCCTGACAAATTCCCTCCCAAAGGGTTCCTCGGCCCCTGACACAAACAGGCTTCTGTCGGCAGGACCACCATGTGCAGTCGCACAGTTCACGCACTGCACAAAGGCACCCAGCTGAGGGGGTTAGTGGGATCTGAACTTGCAAAGCTGTGCTGCCGAGAGCCGTACACATCCAGAGAGGGCACTTGTCCTTAACTCTCGCCTGTGAAGGCAGCAGCCCTGCTTGGCAGACACACACAGATCCCAGGAGTGGACGGGTGACACCTTGAGCTCTGTCTTAATGAGCTCGTCACTCGTCCTGGTTGCAGTGACTTGCTGAGGAGTCTGTCTGCTGGGGGCCCAGGAGCTCTCACAGGCAGAGACGGGAAAGCTGGGGCTTCTCTCTGTAACACTGGCCCTGAGCTCGGCAACCAGCCTGGGGGGACAAGAGTTGCTTTTACCGAGTGGATCAAGGACCATGTGGATCATTTCTCTTGGGTTTTCACGCTCTTTTGAGTGTTTCCCCAGCTCCCCTGTCAGAACCCAACACCACTCCATGACAAGCTGTGGAGGTAGCTGATGCTGTCCCTGCCCGCCCCACAAGGGGGATGACCGTGAACTTCCTTCAGGATCTGCTTCTTCCTGCTCACCCGGTCCTGCTCGGCTCAGCAAGACAAACCCACAAGTCCTGAGCTCACCAGGCGTTTGTTCTTGTACCAAAAGACATTTAAAAGAAAGACAATTTTTTTAACGTTTATTTATTTTTGAGACAGAGAGAGACAGAGCATGGACGGGGGAGGGTCAGAGAGAGAGGGAGACACAGAATCCGAAGCAGGCTCCGGGCTCGGAACTGTCAGCACAGAGCCCGACGCGGGGGTCAAACTCACAGACCGCGAGATCATGACCTGAGCCGAAGTCGGACGCTTAACCGACTGAGCCACCCAGGTGCCCCAAAAGATACTTTTCTTTAAATGTCTGGGCTATCGAGGGGGTACATGAAATTGTCAGAGCCTCCTTGGTGGTGTGGTCTGTCCCCCCTCCGGCTGACATAACCTGTGTTGTCCCCCCGCAAGCCCTGTCGGCCCCAGCAGTGCCCCCTTGGCCTGGCCCGTTGCACATCTTCCTTCTGCGTGTGCCCTCGCCGACATGTCCTCATCTCCCCCCAGTTCCCAACACGCTGCTTCCCTCAGAACTGCAAGCTCTTGAGGGGCTCCCGGGCCGCTGCCCCAGTTCAGGCAGCGGCCGCAGCACACGTTATAATTATCTATGCCCACGACCCACAGCTGCCTACTGTTTGGGCCTCCCAGATTTGCCTCCGAAAGTCACTTCTCAACCCCCAACTTCGGAGGAATCCAGGAGGCTGTGGAGTGCAATGGAAAGAACACCAGTGAAATGGACTTTCATTCCAATGTCAGCTTTTTCCTCCCCATTATGAGACCTCCGGCAGCCCCTTTAAGCTCTCTGGCCCTCAGTTTCTTCTTCGGAACAACGGAGGTGACAATGCTACTGCCGGTGTGGATTACATGAAACAGTGCCTGAAACGTGGCGGCTACCCAGTTAGGATGACCAGGGTGTTCCCAGCTTCCCTGGGCTTTCCAGGGTGTAGCACCAAAGTCTTGTATCCTAGCAACCCCTCAGCCCCTAGCCACCCGTTGCTGGACAAATGGGACCACTGGTCACCCTCTAAACCCATTCAGGTGAGCTACTTCCTTTCCTCCTATGTTGCAGAGGAATAACTCAAAACCTAGAACAGGACCCTTCAAGAAAGAAAAACCAGGCTGGGGACTCAGCTTTCCAGACCCAGGCTGGGCCCCTCTTTGTTACACTTACACATTCCCCTTCAAGTTGTCCCATCCCCCTGCCGGATTATGAAGTCCAAAACGCCTCTTCATCGGAGCACCCCGACAGCTCCGGGGAGAGCCTGGCAGGCAGTGGTGCCCTGGAGCCCCACGTGGCCAGGAGGCCAGGGAGGACACTGAGCAGCCAACCTGCATGGAGTTCTCTTCCGCCCACAGCCTCCCGGCCTCTTTGGGCGAAGGAGGAAGGGGGGGTGTCACCCCTTGTCTTAGGCAGAAGTGGGGACGTGGGGGAGAACAGGCTTCTAACCCTGTTATGGCCCAGGGTAAACCCTGCCGGGCGGGAACAGAGCTGTTTGGTCCATGCGCGGGGCCGTCTGCTGGGGTAGCAGCGACACCTGCTGGTCCGGGCCGCCACCTCCACGCTCGGGATGGGCCGGGACCGGTTTGCCGCCGCACTGCGCGGGAGCCTCTCTGCGCGCTCGGGGGCCGCCTGCTCGAGGCCCTGCTCCCGCCTTCCGCAGCCCAGAAGGAGCACCTGGGGTCTGGACGGAGCTGCGAGGGCGTGTAGCATCCCACACCATGTCCCCGATTTCCCCATCTCCCCTCGTAGTTCCCCAGATGCCCAAGAACACATCGTTTCTCCTGTAAAACTTTTTCAACGTGTATTTATTTTGAGAGAGAGAGTGTGTGTGCAAGCGAGCAGGGGTGGGGCAGAGAGAGAGGGAGAGAGAAAATCCCAAGCAGGCTCCCCACTTGTCAGGTCAGAGCCGGACATGGGCTCGATCCCTCTAACGTCAGGGCATAACTTGAGCCAAAATCAAGAATTGGAGGCTTCGTTGACTGAGCCACCCAGGCGCCCCTCTCCCATAACACTTCTTAGTTGTAAGAATCATCCCTCTCTCTGAATCTTCTAGCCCTCATAGCTGGTTTTCGCTTCAGGGCTTCTTCCAGAAGTTAGCGTTTCTGCAATGAGTGAGCATGACGAGGAGATGCCTCTGCCTGCACTCCAGCCTCACAACAGCAGCTTCGGGAAGATGAGGGCTCAGCAAAGTCACGGGCCATCACGTGCCTCCGGGGCCAATGATCTATACAGTATACATCTATACATATCTATGCTAATTCCCATCGGACAGATGGGGAAACTGAGGCTCAGAGAGGTGGAGTGCCTTGCCCAGGCTCTCACAGGTACCTTCCACCACCGTAGGCCACGCTTTCGGCTCCTGGAAGAAGCCATATACATACTTGGGAAGGTCATGATACCAACAGGAAGAACTGAACACAGCCTTAAATGTTTAGCAGTAGGGGGACTGATATAAACAATGCCTACCCACTCAATGGAATACTATGGAATACTATGCTCACCTTAAAGAGTAGGCGATAGATACACACATATAGAACTATATGAATGCATTACTACTTTTGGTACACACACACACACACACATCTGCATACGCAGAGTACAAAACAATGTATGTGCTCACCATCAGTCAAGGTCCTACAAAACCTGAGGTGGGGCGATTTGGGGAGAGTTTAATAAAAAGGGTTCAGAAAGGAAGGCGGGAAGGAGGAAAGAGGGTGCCTGGGTGGCTCAGTTGGCTACACTCCAACTCTTGATTTCGACTCAGGTCATGAGCTCACCATTCATGGGATTGAGCCCACATTGGGCTCCGAGCTGGGTGTTGAGCCTGCTTAGGATTCTCTCTCTCCCTCTGCCCCTCCCACCCTGCTCATGCACACATGCTCGCTCTGACTCTCTCTTAAAAAAGTAAAATAAGGGGCGCCTGGGTGGCGCAGTCGGTTAAGCGTCTGACTTCAGCCAGGTCACGATCTCGCGGTCCGTGAGTTCGAGCCCCGCGTCGGGCTCTGGGCTGATGGCTCGGAGCCTGGAGCCTGTTTCCGATTCTGTGTCTCCCTCTCTCTCTGTACCTCCCCCGTTCATGCTCTGTCTCTCTCTGTCCCAAAAATAAATAAACGTTGAAAAAAAAAATTTTTTTTTAAAAAAAGTAAAATAAAACAAACAAAAACACCTAAAAATAAATAATAAATAAATTTTTAAAAGGGTTCTTTAGGGGCGCCTGGGTGGCACAGTCGGTTAAGCGTCCGACTTCAGCCAGGTCACGATCTCGCGGTCTGTGAGTTCGAGCCCCGCGTCAGGCTCGCATCAGGCTCTGGGCTGATGGCTCAGAGCCTGGAGCCTGTTTCTGATTCTGTGTCTCCCTCTCTCTCTGCCCCTCCCCCGTTCATGCTCTGTCTCTCTCTGTCCCAAAAATAAATAAACGTTGAAAAAAAATTAAAAAAAAAAAAAAGGGTTCTTTATAGGGTTAAGGGAATGGGCAAGGCATGATGAAGGACCCAGGGGCCAGCTGCACCCCCTCCCCAGCCCCCCACGCGCTAGAGTAAAGGGAGGAGGTAGCTGTGGGGATGGGCAGAAGGGAAGGAATGCACTTGACAGATGCTCTGACCCAGAACAGACACACCTGGCAGAGAGGAAGGAAAAAAACACCACGACACTGTCCCTGCAGGGGCAGAGAGAGGCAGAGCAGGCTGGAGGAGTGAGAGTGGGCCTGGAGGTGTGTCCAGGGAAGAAACCACGCAGGTTGTACACAGATGAAAATGTCCAAAGGGACACACGCCAACATGCGAACGTGTGCGGACTGTTAATCTTGGGGGCGCGGGGCCAGAACTGCAGGCAGTAGGGGAAATGACATGTGACCTTTCACTGTCTGTGCCTCTGCCTTTGAGCTGATGACAAGTAGCATATATGAAACGTACAATGGCCACTAAGAATGAAATACTCAATCCTGGGCACCGTACCTGGACTTCAGGGAGCTGTGATGGCAAGAGCCCTGTGGGGGAGGGAGGGTGGCCTCCTTCACAAGGTCCTGCCAGTCTCCCTACTCCAACCACCCTCAGCCCTCCCTTCTCAGAGCGCCACGTGGGCTCCAGCTCACCTCGGGCTGTTCTGGACTGTTCCACTTAAACAAGGCGTGTGTCTCCACGGCTAGACAGCAGCCACCTCAACGTCCTTGCCAGCAGCCCAGCGTGGGGCACAAAGGAGGTGGCTGCGGCAAACACGCGGTCACGACAGACGGACGGAATGCACAGGGCGACCCGCGCTGTGAGTCAGTAACGTGGTGTCCTCGTCTCTCAGGTGCACAGATCGATGGGGGCCCTGCTCGCTGCCCGGGGTTGCTGTGAATGGGGAGCCTTCTGAGAAGGCAAAAGCACACGCAAACCCAACGTGTCAGGAGTAACACGCTTGGATTCATGCACCTTTGCGAACACTTTTCTTTCCGTTACACATTTTTTTTTTTAACTGTGTTTAAGAAGAGTGATCATTTCTCTTCATTTCCTGCCCTCTCCCCTTCTCCGGGGCATGAGACGTTTCATTCAGGGTCGCAGATTCTGTTTCCGTCTGGGGGAGGCGGGCCTCGGGGGAATGGCCCCCTTTAGGAATTTATACCGGCTGGGAAATATAATCCAGTGTTTTCCAGCCATCATTTAGCAGAGAGTTGTCATCAGAGTGGTTTCCTCCCGCCCAACTTTGCCTCCCACCGCACCCCCTCCCGGCCCCCGATGGACCGACTTGGTGACTCTCTTCGTAGTTATGAACAAATCTGCGAAAACTCAGGAGGCCTCGGCTGAACCAAAACGTTTTTCAAAGAAACACTTTCCAGCCCAAGAAAGGTAATATCCTGGAGGGCTGCCCGCCTTCCTGCAATTAACTAGAATACCACCCAACGGCGCTTTTGTTGGCTACCATTTCCCGTGGAAATACCTCAAATGCTTTTCCTCCTGGTGGTTCAGCAACTAGAGACATGGAAACAGACAGCAGCCCTAAAATGGGACCTTTGTCTCTTTCCTGTTCAAGCCGCAGATGGGCAGCCGGGACCAGCGAGCCCTTCCTCTGCCACCCACCGCAGCCCAGGCGCCGTGGGCAAGGGACAAGGGGCCTGGCTCCCAGGTGGGCTCTGGAGGCCAGGGGCCCGAGGGAGGGAGAGGAGCGGAGAGGAAGGGGCACTGTCTTGAAGACGGGCCAGGGGTTGGGATTGTACCAAATGTGCGTGTAAGTGCGGCCCCGCCAGAGAGCCGCCAGCTCTGTGACCTTAACCGAGTAACTGTACCTTCTCAAGCCCCCAAACCTCCACTTCCCTATCTGTTGAATAGGAAAGTAAACCCATCTGTTGTGGGGATGAAATGAGATGATGCTTTGTGCAAAGTTCCTGGCATCCAGTGGGTGCTCATGACACCCAAGTCTTTTCTTAACTTTTTTTTTCTTTTGAGAGAGAGAGAGAGAGAGAGAGAGAGAGAGTGCACGCATGCGTGCCTGAACTGAAATGGGGGAAGGGCAGAGGGAGGGAGAGAGAGAGAGAGAGAGAGAGAGAGAGAGAGTCCTAAGCAGGCTCCATGCTTAGCAAGGAGCCCGACTTGGGGCTCAATCCCACGACTCTGAGATCAAGACCTGAGTTGAAATCAAGAGTCAGACGCTCAACCGACTGAGCCACCCAGGCGCCCCTCCACCCTAGTCTTCATTGCGTTCTTTGAGTTGGAGCATTGCCCTCTCTGGTTGCCCCACTGTCTCCTTTTATAATATAAAAAGGGAGGGAGACCCTTAGAGGGTTTCCAGGAGCCTATCAGGAAGAGAAAAGGAGGCAGGTGATGGTGTCAGGCGGAGGGTCCCAGAGCAGGCACGTCGGACAAACCGAGCCACAAGGCAGCCATGCTACCAAATTGGGGCCAGTAGCAGAGAGGTCCCCCCAGGCAAGCATCGGGGTACCTGAGCCCTAGGGACACCGAGAAAATGCCCATCAGACGCAAGGACTACAAGAGCCACCTCCTGTCCCCCCCCCCCATGCCACCAGAGTTTCACCGCTGGCAGGGTGCCCAGGGGAGCTGGCACGCAGGCCACCCCACCAGTTTCCCGCCTGCCCTGCACCCACCTCCAGGGCCCGCTCTCCGGGTCCGCCGTCTCCCTCATCCACCCCGTGCAGCCTGCCTAGCCTCGGGAGGATCTCCTACCCCAAGCGACCTGTCCCAGCTGCAGTGTCTGTACCTGAAATCACACCGCTGGCTGTCGACCTGTTCCAACAGGAAATGTCCAGATCTTGAACACGTTCAGACCATGGGGGAGGAGGGGAAGGGGGAAAAAAAAAAGTTAGAGAGGGAGGGAGGCAGACCCTAAGAGACTCTTAAAACCTGAGAACAGGGGCGCCTGGGTGGCTCAGTCGGTTAAGCGTCTGACTTCGGCTCAGGTCATGATCTCACGGTCCGTGAGTGAGTTCGAGCCCCGTGTCGGGCTCTGTGCTGACAGCTCAGAGCCTGAAGCCTGCTCCAGATTCTGTGTCTCCCTCTCTCTGACCCTCCCCCGTTCATGCTCTGTCTCTCTCTGTCTCAAAAATAAATAAACATTAAAAAAAATTAAAAAAAAAAACCTGAGAACAAACTGAGGGCTGACGGGGGGTGGGGGAGGGGCATGGAGGAGGGCACCTGTTGGGATGAGCACTGGGTGTTGTATGGAAACCAATTGGACAATAAATTTCATATTTCAAATAAAATAAAATCAGGAAAAAAATAAAGAAATAAACAAACAAACATTAAAAAAAAATTTTTTTTTAACTACTTAAGCACCAGCCCCTCATTGGGATGAATAATCTCAATAGCAATGAGAGCTGACACTTACAAAGGGCTTGTTCAATGCCACACACCTTTTTAAATGTATTAAAATGTATAAATGCCACACACCTTTTTAAATGTATTATGTATTAAAATGTATTAAATGTATTTTAAAGGAGGCACCTGGGTGGCTCCGTTGGTCAAGCGTCTGACTCTTGACTTCGGCTCAGGTCATGATCTTATGGTTTTTAGGTTCAAGCGCTCACAGCTCAGAGCCTGCTTGGGATTTTTTTTCCCTCTCCTCTGTCTTCCTCTCCCCCTTCCCTGCGCACGGTCATACATTTGCGCTGGCTCGCTCTCTCTCCCTCCCTCTCTCTCTCTCAAAATAAATAAACATTAAAAAAAAAGTAAATGTACTATATACCTCACTAAGTACCATCATCACCACCATCCCCATTTTTACAGGTGAGGAATCAGAGGGCAGAGATATTTAAAACTTCAATGGCAGAGTGAGTTCAGGCTTCAAAACAGGCCATCTGGCAACGGAGAGCCCACCCACTCAGCCAAGTAGGCTGCCCTCCCTCCAACCGCCTGAAACTTTGCACTTGACCCAACTACACATGACATTTCAAAGAACGATTCCCGGTGATTTTGTCAATAATTAGAGGTATGGAATATAGAAAACTCAGCTAAGTTTATAAGGCCTAGAAAATGTTTAATTTAATTGCTGTTAGTTTAGCAGAATCGAAGATAAGCATCATTTATAGTATCACTGACATTCAGAATAATTTTCCACTTACGGAGGCTACACGTTACCCAATGACTATAATTTAAGTAGGGAAATTGCCAGAAGAGCTTGGTGCCATGTCCTGCATCAAATCATTGTCCAGACAGGTTGCATCACTTCAGAAGGGTCAGCCACAGCAACCGGGAGCCCACACCAACGGTTGTTAAACGTGAACAAGTAATGTGGAAATTATCAGATGTGTTTGATGAACCATTTGTGCTACGACTTGGAGAGTAAAAGAGAATATGTTTTTTTAATTTATTCTGTCATTCTGAAGAAAGACAGACTTAAAGTCACTCAAGTTCTGTTTGTCTTTATTAATCATTGCACTGTCATTGTCCATTTCAAATCCGTTGTTTAAACCCAGAAGTACTCACCCGGGGGCTGGAGACACGGGCTGCTCACCAAGCCTGAATGCTTTTGAATAGCTGTGAACTTCTTCTCCAAGTGAATGTACACACAGTGAGTTCCCGTGGGTCAGGGGCCACCTGTAGAACTGAGTATTCTCCAAATGTACTTCCAGGTAAAATAGTACTTCCTTCCTTTCTTTCTTTTTTTTAAAGTAGGCTTCACGCCCAGCGTGAAGCCCAACACGGGGCTTGAACCCACGACCCCAAGATCAAGACCTGAACTGAGATCAAGAGTTGGGCGTTCAACCGACTGAGCCACCCAGGTGCCCCAAATATTTATTGCTTAAAAGATAAAGGAGGTGCCTGGGTGGCTCAGTCGGTTAAGCGTCTGACTTCAGCTCAGGTCATGATCTCGCGGTCCGTGAGTTCGAGCCCCACGCCGGGCTCTGTGCTGACAGCTCAGAGCCTGGAGCCTGCTTCGGATTCTGTGTCTCCCTCTCTCTCTGCCCCTCCCCTGCTCGTGCTCTGTCTCTGTCTCAAAACTACATAACAAAACCATTAAAAAAATTATTTTAAAGATAGATTAAAACAAGCTAATTTAAAGCTTATGCATATGTTACAATTGTTTATGACTTGAGCCAACAAAACATTTTTTCAAGGAGTCATGTTATCACTGCCATGGTTCAGAACTGCTGGCTTTATTGCTGATGCACGGTGATCGTGAAAAGCCGGTTTTTGTTGCTGTTGTTGCTTTCATTCTTTAGTCAATGTGCCCCCTTGCCAACTGCTCCCCCCATTCACACCACTGCCATGCTCAGAAGTGTTCCAGTTTAGATGATACATTATTTGGTTAATAATTTATTGGCATCTTTGTTTTTGCTTACACAGGGACCGGAGGGGGAATGGGGAGAAAATGGCCATTGGATACAAGTGGGAGAGGAAAGAAACAGCCAGAAGCACAGAAGCTTTGAGACACAGCCCTGCACCTTCTTACCAGGCTGTCCTCCGTCTCTGTGGAACTGCCCCCCGCCCCCAGCCCTGCCTCTCTCCCTTGAGGTCCTGTAGAAGAAAATTAAGCCTCTTTCCCAGGGCCACCCTCCAAGTATTAGAAGAGGGCTTGTTATGGCTTGAATGGTATTCCCTCCAAAAAGGTGCTGAAGCCCTAAGCCCCCAGTACCTGTCAATATCTTATTTGGGAACAGGGTCTTAGCTGATAAGCAAGTAAAATGAGGTCATTATAGAATAAGCCTAACTTAATATGACTGTGTTTGGACACAGAGACATGCACACAGTGAGACGACCCTGTGAAGATAAAGAGATAGGGCTCACGGGTCTACAAGCCAGGGAATGCCGAAGATTGACGGGAAATCACCAGAAGCTAGGAGAGAGGCACAGAAGAAGGAACCAACCCTACCAACGCCTTGATCTTGGCTTTCTAGCCTCCAGAACCATAAGACCACACATTTCTATCATGTTGGAACTTGGTTTTGGCAGCCCAAGGAAACTAAAGGGGCTCTTGCCTCATTTCACCCCAACCCACCAGCTCTTTCCTCAACCGGATCTCCCATAACACATGTCTGAGTCTCTTCACACTGATGGCCAGTTGCCCCAAAATTCAGAGCTCAACACAATTCCCGCAGTGGGAATTCTACTGAGGCTGCTGGTGTGTGGTTCCCACATCAGGCAGATTCTTCCATTCAGCCTCATCTCGTGGACCATATTGTTACATTCAGCTCATAAGGCTGTTGGATCAAAGTATGCTTTGCATCTTTCTAATATTTTTCAAAATATCAGCTCTCCCAACTCGTTTCAAATCATCGCCAAATGTTGTAAGTATGCTCTTTAGGGCTTCAGCCAAGTTACTGCGTTATCTATAGGGTCAAGGTCAGAGCCTGGGGCACACCACCAGTTACCACCCTTGGGAGCAGCACTATTCCCGGCACTGGCCGGAGTATTTCCTCTTCCCGTTTCTCTCGCTTACCCACAGCTGAGCTAAGCTCACCAGGCACCACCGCAAGCCTGCTTACTCCTGCTGAAATTTTAAGTAGTGCATTGGGAGAGATAATCAGCTTCTTTAGGAATATCTTTACATGTCCAGAAGTCCAGAGATGGTCCAACTGAGGCTAGTGTGTCCCTCCCTGGTGTCGGGGACCTAAGCACCTTTTATGTTCTTCTCTCCTAAGCCCGGTTTCCCTTCTCCGCATGTCCCTGTGGGACGGTCGGTGGCTACTGTGTCCTATCCCCAGTTCCTGGCACAGGGCTCCTAATCTGTTTGGAATGTCCTTGAGTGGTAGGGGTGATGGAAATGTCTTTTGTTATTCATAACAAGCCCTTTTAGACCATAAGGTGACTCTAATCTAATAAGGTGACTCTTGGTGGTCCCCTAGATGGTGGTAAGGAGGGAGGCTGGTCGCCAGAGGAACCGACCATGTGACTGATTAGAGGGTTGGAACTTTCAGCCCATCCCCCACGCCCCAGGGAGGGGAAGGGACTGGAGGTTGAGTGCAGTCACTAGTTGATTATGACTTTTTTAATGTTTATTTTTGAGAAGGGGGGGCGAGTAGCAGAGAGAAGGGGGACAGAAGAGCAGGCTCTGCACTGACAGCAGTGAACCTGACACGGGGCTCGAACTCATGAACCATCTGATCATGACCTGCGCCGAAGTTGGACACCCAACCAACTGAGCCATCCAGGTGCCCCATGATTTAGTCAACCGTGCCAACATAATGGAACCTCCATATAAACCTGCAAACGACAGGATTCAGAGAGCTTCCAGATGGCAAATGCATCCATCTGCTGGGAGGGTGGTGCACCCCAACTCCATGGGGCCAGAAGTACCTGTGCTTGGGACCCATCCAGACCTCATCATACATGTCTCTTCTTATGGCTGTTCACTAGTACTCTTTATCATATCCTTTATATCCCCAACCAGTAATAGTTGGGGCACCTGGGTGGCTCAGTCAGTTGAGCATCTGACTTCTGCTCGGCTCGTGGTCTCACTGTTTGTGGGTTCAAGCCCCGCGTCGGGCTCTGTGGCGACAGCTCAGAGCCTGGAGCCTGCTTCAAATCCTGTGTCTCCCTCTCTCTCTGGCTCTCCCCCACTTGTGCTCTGTCTCTGTCTCTGTCTCTCTCAAAAATAAATAACATGTAAAAAAAAATTTTTTTTAAAATAAACCAGTAATAGTTAAGTCGAGTGCTTTCTTGTGTTCTGTGAGCCATTCTAGCAAATTGCCAAAACTGAAGGGGTCATGGGAACCCCCGATTTGTAGCCAGTTGGTCAGAAGTGCAGGCGCCGGGGTGCCTGGGTGGCTCAGTTGGTTAAGCGTCTGACTCTTGATCTTGGCTCTGGTCAAGAATCTCAGGATTCTTGAGTTTGAGCCCTGCGTGGGGCTCTCTGCACGATTAGCACAGAGCCTGCTTGGCATTCTCTCTCTCACTCTCTCTCTTCCCCCTACCTCAAAATAAACAAACAAATAAACAAACTTAAAAAAAAAAAACAGGAAGTGCAGGTGACAGCCCAGGACTTGTGATTGGGAATCTGAAGCGGGGCAGTCTTGTGGGACGGAGCCCTTAACCTGTGGGATCTGACACTAACTCCAGGTCAGTAGTGTTGGAACTGAACTGAATCGTAGGACCCCCGGGTGGTGGGCAGAGAACTGGGAGAATTGGTTGGTGTGGGAAACAAAACCCACACGGTTGGTGTCATAAGTGTTGGGAGTAAACGTGCGGAAAGAGGGACGAAGGGCACCCGGCCTCTTTTTAAGAACACATCCCTCACCTACATTTCTGCTTCCGTCCCACTGGCCAAACCTTAGACACATAGGTCTTTCTTTTCTTTTTTTTAACGTTTATTTTTTATGTTTGAGACAGAGAGAGACAGAGCATGAGCGGGGGAGGGGCAGAGAGAGAGGGAGACACAGAATCGGAAGCAGGCTCCAGGCTCTGAGCCGTCAGCACAGAGCCCGACGCGGGGCTCGAACTCACGGACCGCGAGATCGTGACCTGAGCCGAAGTCGGACGCTTAACCGACTGAGCCACCCAGGCGCCCCAGACACATAGGCCTTTTATATGGCCTTGAAAACTTACCGCCAAACCGTGCCGAGAATGTTAACTGAGAAAGTAGTAGTTATTTTAGAAAAATACGAAACAGGCTTAAAGGCTAGGCCGTGTGTAGGAAGTCTGGGGCTCGTAACTTTGGGTTCCTCTCCTAAGAGACGTGCGGAGTTTATTTGTAAAGTGAGTGTATTAGTCAGGATTAAGTTCAGCTGTAACACAAAACCCCAAAGTAACAGTGGTTTGGTTCCGTTTCCCGCTTCTGGGCGTTTTAAGTGACGGTTATACCTACCATTGACTGGAGGCCTGCTGCGTGCTGGGCACAGTCCGAGGCACTTTACATTTCATCGTCACAAGAGCCTGGAAAGGAGGATCTGCTTTACAGGTGAAGAAACAAGAAACCAAAGCTCAGAGAAGGTAGGTCACTCGCCCAAGGTCACACAGCTCCTTCGTGGTAGAGGCTGCACGAATCCAAAGCTCTTTCCACTCTGCTGTCTGGCCTTCTGGGGACAAATGCCCCCCCCCCCCCCCCCCCCGCCTACTTCTCCCCCATCAGCCTAAGGGAGGAAGGACATCACCCAGCTCACCGTACAGTTGACAGAAGCATGTTTTTCCAGACCGGCTTTCAGAACATGTGTGTTAATGGTTGAAAAGGCAAACCGAAATGTGCTTCCGCACTCATCACCCCCACACTGCTCTTCCTGTTAATTTGTTTAAATCCCACAAAGGAACATATTTGGGTTGTGCTTCTGGTTCACCAAGTACAACTAATCAGCACATCCACTCACTCAGATACAAACCAATGCCAAGGACTTCTGAGTCAGGACACTGCGGAATGAGGAGTCTGCAGGCACTCCCAGCCTTCCTGGCCAAGTCCCCTTTGCCTCCGCAGTCCCGTGTTTGGGCTCGGAACCTGATAGGGGGCTCGCGTTAGTATCTTTCTCCATGAACGATGAGTCAGGAAGTCGTGAAGAGCTTGGGTGGTAAGGAAGCTTTGCAGGCGTGAGCGCTCGGCAGCTCACAAACCCACCCTAACCGGACTATCGGGACAATCCACGAGAGCAGAACAGCCGCATCGCGCACAGAGAAGTTCAGAGACATCAAGTAACCTGCCCCAAGTCACACAGCCTGAAAATAAACAGAGGCAAGACTCACACCCAGGACTTGAGACTCTGAGAACAGTGGTTTCTCCTTCCCGGGACATTTCTCCTCGACGACTCCCTCTTCCCTTTCCCTTCTGTCCAGCCAGCAAAAGTAATTGTTATTTTCCAGATTGAAGGGCATCTGCTGGCATGGGGGTCAGGGGTGGGGACTGACAAGGGGATCTGTTTATGGGCCAGAGGTGCCAGGACACAAGAGGTAGACGGGGAAGAGACACAAAGAGACAGAGACAGAGAATGAGCAAGATACTTAGATACCCAAGTATCTTTCTGAGGAGATGCTTGGAAGACATGGTTCGAAGAAGCTCTGGTCTAGCTAAGGAGTCAAGAGGAGACACAGGAAGAAATGAAGCCTAAAATACATGAGGCCAAGGAGCACCTGTGCGGCGCAGTCGGTTAAGCGTCCAACTCTCGATTTTGGCTCAGGTCATGATCCCACAGTTTGGGAGATTGAGCCCCGAGTCCGGCTCGGCACTGACAGTGGAGAGCCTGCTTAGGATTCTCTCTCGCTCCCTCTCTTTAAAAACAAACATTTTTTAAACATATAATAATAATAAAATTCGTATTTTTTATTCACATTTATTCGTATGGGGGCGCCTGGGGTGGCTCAGTCGGTTGAGCGTCGGGCTTCGGCTCAGGTCATGATCTTGCGGTTTGTGAGTTCGAGCCCCGCGTCGGGCTCTGTGCTGACAGTGCAGAGCCAGTCTCGGATCCTCTGCTTCCCTCTCTCTCTCTGCCCTTCCTCCTCTCTCTCTCTCTCTCAAAAATAAATAAAACATAAAAGAATTTAATGAAACAAAATGCGTGAGACCAGATATGCGTCAGCACCACAGGTGACAGAGGAGGGCTGAGTGGGGGAGGGTGGGCTGGGGCTGGCCTTGCTGGACTTGAACAGGGCCAAGAGGGAAGACAAAGACAAGACCGGCCTGAAGCAGGGGTGAGCAGGGGCGGGGGGTGCCCCAGCCCCAGGGCACAGGACTGCATAGCGTTCCATGGCGCAGGCGTTGCCGTGAAGAATTGGATCCGTTTACGGGCATCTGGACTGTTCCCAGTAGTCAGTGCTGCAACAGAGTACCCTTTCGTCGCCGCGGTCTCTGCAGGTGGCTATTCCCAGAGGGGCCACTGTGCTAAGACGGCCCCAGAACCGCCCTCCTGCTTCTTTCCAGCTCAGTGACATGGAAATCGGTGCTCCGATCGTGCATTGGAAGACATGTAGAGAAATGAAGGTTTACAGGCTTATTCTGACCTTTTCAAATGTCCGAGGGGGCTAGGCAGGTCTGTAAACCCCACCCCGACTCCCACATACAGCGACCACCCTCTCTTTTATGTGCTGTGGGAAAATGTGTGGGGAGGACACCGTCCTCTGGCAGTGACCTCCGTAACCCCAGGCCCGAGAGGGCCACGCGGACATGAGACGGAGAACTGGGCTGAACCGCGAATGCCTCCCAACCTTCGCCCTCATCCTAACCTTATCTGAAGCTGGGGATCCTGACTTGGGCATTCCCTCCCTCGCGCCCACTTCCGTGCTGCTGAGTAAGCAAGTTTCCCCCTGTGATCACCCCGTGTCCATGGGACCTCAACGGAGTGCGAAATATTTTGAAATAGGCTTCAAAGACCAAGGCACAGAGAGGAAAGCCTTCGAGACACCGTTTTACTTGTGTATGAGGAGAACCCATCACCAGGGCTAATAACTAAACGCGCCGAAAGAAAAACACCTTCTTATTCACAGAGGAAACAACTGCTAAGACAAGGTGCTTTGAGCTTGAGGCAGGAAATGTACAGACACATTTCATACGTGCAAACCCTTACGCTTAACCGTTAGCCGTAGGAGAACGCGAACCCGCGAACACCTTTGTGTTTGAAAAGTACCATTTTGAGGAGCTGCCCACCGAGGTTTTGTTCTGTAAAACAGCCTGCATCCGGGTTAGTTTCGAACCTGTTAAAATCAAATCTCTCGGGGCGCCTGGGTGGCTCAGTCGGTTGGGCGTCCGACTTCGGCTCAGGTCGCGATCTTGCAGTCCGTGAGTTCGAGCCCCACGTCGGGCTCTGGGCTGATGGCTCAGAGCCTGGAGCCTGCTTCCGATTCTGTGTCTCCCTCTCTCTCTGCCGCTCCCCCGTTCATGCTCTGTCTCTCTCTGTCTCAAAAATAAATAAAACGTTAAAAAAAAAATTTTTTTTTATAAATCAAATCTCTCAAGCAACACTAAACTGGTACAGCTTCCTTGTCTAATACAGTTTCAAGAGCTCCCTTCTGCCATGTTCGCCGTGCCTGGTTTTCTTCCAGAGAGAATAATACGCACATTGCTGGAAGTGCAGGGAGCCAGGAGTGTCGTTTTTGTTATTGTTGTCACTTGCTTTTATTGTGGCCGCTTTACTTAACTGAATGAGGATCCGTGAGTTGTTGTTTTGCGTGGCGGGGGGGGGAGGGGGATTGGTGTTTTTATTTATTTTTGAGAGAGACAGAGCATGAGCAGGGGAGGGGCAGAGAGAGAGAGGGAGACACAGAATCCAAAACAGGCTCCAGGTTCTGAGCTGTCAGCACAGAGCCCAATGCAGGGTTCGAACTCGTGAACCGTGAGATCATGACCTGAGCTGAAGTCGGACGCTCAACCGACTGAGCCACCCAAGGCACCCCATCCATGAGTTTTCTTCTGATAAGCCTTGTGGGCAATTCAGAACGACACCATCTCTCTCCTCTCTCCCCGCCCTGCCCCCCCGCCGTCTCTCTCTCTGGCACCCAAGCACACTTCCCAGTTAGTGACACACACTATCCTTAGAGACCACTACTGTCCCCTACTGTCCAGTGTGACACAAGGCAATGAAACATGGCCCACACAGTTCCTTATCACTTGGGCAAAATGAGCACGGGTGCCCTGTCTTACTTGGTCTTCAAAGCATTACAGAACTGAAAGGCACACTTATCCCACCACGTCCAGGGTCCCCTCTTGTAAATTTACTCTTGTGAGTTAATACTGCATGCCAGCAACCGACATGTCAACCCTATACGGCTTTCCCAAATAGCAATGCCCAACAGAGCTTTCTTGGTGGAAATGTGGCCGTTGAGCACCTGAAATGTAGCTGAGATCACTGAACATAATTTTATTAAACTTAATTAAAATGTTCATTTCAATAGCTACATGTAGCTAACGTCCGTATTGGACGGCGTAGTTCTAGAACCCGCACTTCTTTTTTTTTTAATTTTTTAATGTTTTATTTTTTTATGAATAGAACTTGTCAAATTGGCTTCCATACAACACCCAGTGCTCATCCCAACAAGTGCCCTCCTCAATGCCCATCACGCATTTTCCCCTCTCCCCCACCCCCCTCCATCCACCCTCAGTTTGTTCTCTGTATTTAAGGGTCTCTTGTGGTTTGCCTCCCTCCCTCTCTGTAACTTTTTTCCCCCCCGTCCTCTCCCCCATGGTCTTCTGTTAAGTTTCTCGAGATCCACAAACGAGTGAAAACATGTACCTGTCCTTCTCGGACTGACTTATTTCACTCAGCATAATACCTTCCAGTTCCATCCACGTTGCTGCAAATGGCCAGATTATATTCTTTCTCATTGCCAAGTAGTATTCCATTGTATATATAAACCACAGCTTCTTTATCCATTCGTCAGTCGATGGACATTTGGGCTCTTTCCATAATTTGGCTGCTGTCGAGAGCGCTGCTATAAACATTGGGGTACACGTGCCCCTACGCATCAGCACTCCTGTATCCCTTGAACCAGCACCTTTTTGAACTTTTTTCCTTAGATTTCCCGGCCTCTTTGTCAAAGTACAAAAATGGGAATTTACGGATACAGCACGAGTCCTTGTTCTCCCCATCCTCACCCCCTAACCGCCCTGCCCTTTCTACCTTCCCCCCTTCCACCAAGGTCTCTAGAGCTTTCTAGGACCAAATATTATTTCTAATAACAGAGCTTTCTCACTCCAGTTATAATCACAAATCCCTCTGGGGAAAAAGTCTTATAGAGAAACAAATGGCCTATCCAAAGGTTTCCGAAAATGGCTTTTTAAAAACTCTTTGGAGTGGACTATGCAGGGAAATGAAATAAGTATCAGGTTGGTTTGAGTAAGTTATCACATAAGCCCCACGAGCTCCAGGGCATGTTTTGAGAAGGCTTTTTTCATGGCTCCCAAATAACGGACAAATTGTTGATATAATGAGTGATCGAAGGAAGGGCTGGTCGGCAGCCTTCAGAGCAGAAAGGCCTCTGCAGGGAGGAGAATATTAATGCAGGCTTCCCGAGAGCAGGGGCAACCGGGAGAGAAACAAGCCTTTCCTTCACGTACAAGGCTGCTCCTGGGTATGTTTCCAGCAGTGTTTCCCGAACTTTAACGTGCATGCACGCCAGCTGGGGAATCGCATTAAAACGCAGATTCCCATCCAGTGGGACCGGTGCTCTGAGGCCGCTGGTGCAGAAACCACACTTTGTGTAGTGAGGCTTAAGGCCTCAATGCTGCTGGCACCCACAGAGAGAGCCCGCTGACGACAGCCGGCAGCTGGTTCCAGCGCCCTGACTCCCGGCCCACTCCTGCCTGCCGAGGGCTAGGTTCTCTTGCAAGGATCGCCTCGAAGCCTGTCTCGCAGAAAATCGGCCCCGCTTTGTAAACTCACCTGCTGCAATCAGCAATCAACAGAACTCTGCGAAGTTGCCAGAACCCATCCGAACACAGAGGACCGACGCCCCGAGAGCCCAGGGTCTCTGGGAGAGCCAGCAGTCTGAGTGAACACATCTGTGCCACCGGCTCACAAGGGGGCTGTGCTGAGGCTTGGGACTAGGGGAAAGATTCCGGAAGCCACTGTCAGCACAAATCTCGGCCCCACCTTCCAGCCTTGTTCCATCGGTAATAATGTTGATATTTTCGCTGATATCTTCTCAGTTCTTCTCTCCCTCACACTTAATTCCGTCTAAACTGGGGGTGAAACACTTGGCCCGTTCAAACCACTTTACCTCCATCTGGAAAAGGAGGGTATGAGAGCACCTACACTTCTCGGTTTTGTGAGGATTAAGTTAGTGCACAGGGGTCTAGCACCGTCCCTCGTATGACAGGTACTTACTACACGCAAGCCATTACTATAGGCACTTTATAATGTTCGTTCCATGAATAAATACAGATCAGTCTGCAGTAACAACTGCCCTCTGGGCCTCTAGAGCCAATGCCTGCTCGGTATTTCGCTAGAAGCAAACATTTCACCTTTTCTCCAAAATCTGGTCCCCTCAGCATCTTCTGTCAGAAATGACTAACACGTAGCTTTTTGTTTGTTTGTTTGTTTGTTTTGCCTCCGTATCCAAATGCCAACACTTTTCAATCCTGCCTTCACCTCTTGAATTCTTCTGCCTTCACTGCCCCCCGCCCTTGTCACCTCAGGCTCCTTCGGCAACTTCTCACCAGCCTTCCTGCCTCCACCTCTCTCCTTCCCAACCCCATTACAGAAACAGCCTCCAGGTCAGTCCTCCCCGAGCACCGCTGAAGAAATTCCAAACAATTCCAATAAGCAGTTCCAAAGACTTTTATTTTTAAGCAGTGGCGGCACTGTTGAAGTAAGCGCATGGCTTCCTAGGGGACTGCTTGGGAAAAGGCCACACAAATACACCCTGGCGCTTACGAAATTAGTCCACAATCAGTCATGGTACTTTAGAGCCACATCGCAGGTACTGTGTGACAGAGATGCAGACAGACCTTCGTTGCCTCGTCCACACTCAGGGAGCCCCCGCTAGGGCTAGACGGTGAGGCATTAACAGCTCAGTCTAGTGAGGGACAGACGTAAGTCTCGGGTTGGAGGAGCCCGAGGAGTTTCTCAGACAGCACTGGTTTTGTTTAGGTTTTTTCCCTTACATATTGGCTGTGATTCTGTCATCAAGAAATCACTGCTTCTATTTCTTCATTACCTGCTAGGGATGTTAGGGCCTAGTATTATTTTGGATTTCATCTGGTTCAAAAATCAGGATTTCCAAAGAAGCAAGTTCCCTTGAAAATAGCAGTGACACTGGAGAATGAACATGTTCTGTTTCTCAGATTTGAAGGTCAAAAGTCTTAACCCAGTTGTTGGTTCCTTGGTTGAAAAACAATTCCTCCACTTAACCACTAGATGGCACTTGAGCCGTGGTTCGCGGAGACAGCTGGGTGGAGGTTAGGGCCAAACCCCGCGGGGGCTGACAAGAGACTTGGAATTCCGAAGGTATGCCTCTACTTCCTTAACCCAGACATAACAAGCATGTCGCTCAGAACTGATTCTTATTAAAGGCAAGAACAAAATACTTGACTATCAGCAAAGAAGTAGCAGAAAAGCAAAGAGATGACTTGGAAAATAATTCCACATAGGAGTCTAGGTCATGATTCTTCCTAGCCCCACCCTCTAGTTTCAGCTCCTCACCCCGTGAAAACGACAGCTTTTGCAGGTTAACTACTTCCAAATCCCTCTGGCTTAGCACCAGGTCCCTATCTGCAGGCTCATCGCTGCTAAGATCCCCACCTTCCCTCTGAGCCCAATTCTCCAAGATGCTATCCTGTAAGTATTCAGAAACCATTCGTTCACACGGGCTCTTAACTTATCAACCAGAAAAGTAGCTCATTGCCAAGCCTCAGTTCCCTTAGCCAAATACCAAATTAAAACATGGCTGTCATCCTCTTTCTTCTTCCTTTACTAGATTTTATGAACCCATTCTGAACTTTGGGGGCAGACACTGGACACTTCCACGGTTGTTAAAAACTTCTACATTTCTCAAGCAAGCAAATCCTGAATCTGGGTAGGTTTTCCGGACATCTCCTTCCTCCAATAAAGAATTTTAAACACAAAACTAATAGTTGACAGACCTGATGCTTTTTGTTGGGGAGTAGGGAGTTCTCCTTGGCAGAAATCAAGTAACCATCACCTACATATTTTGAACAGCTCTCTTCTCCGTCAGATACTAAATTTCCCTGCAAGGGCTCTTCTGGAAGCAGAGAGTAAATTACACATTTGATCTTCCAATTAATCCATAACATACCTCCTCGAGGCAAGCCATATGCATCACTTCTAAAATCTGGTCCAGCTTCTGTCTTTTGGCCACCTCACTATACCAGGACAATCTTCAAGTACATTCTGTCAGAAACTCTTGGCAAGAAGGGGCACAGGGACAGAACATCAAGTGATGCTCGGTGGGAAAGGGTGACAACTGCTCTTCCCTGAATCAGTTTCAAGGGTAATCAGTACAAGATAATACTCCTAAGATATAGAAGGAAAGTCCGTAATTATTCATTATTCATTAAAGAGGGATTATTCAAAAAGGTGGATTTCTTTAAACTGGAAGGTGGGGCACCTGGGTGGCTCAGTAGGTTAAGCGTCCAACTTTGACTCAGGTCATGATCTCACAGTCGTGGGTTCGAGCCCTGTGTCGGGCTCTGTGCTGACAGCTAAGTGCCTGGAGCCTGCTTTGGATTCTGAGTCTCCCTGTTTCTCTGCCCCTTCCCTGCTCATGCTCTATCTCTGTCTCAAATATAAACAAAACATTAAAAAAAAATTTAAAAAATAAACTGAAGGGTGATGAGTCAGTCCCAAGTTTATTAGATTATAGGAACGTACAGTGTTATTTCATTTAAAAACAAGTGTCCTTGGATGCATCTTCTTTGAGATTTCAGATCCCATGGTGCCTGCCTACAGTAGAAAAACCAGGCCTACACTCTGGACGTGGCTTGAACATCAATTTCACTATTTAGGCAAATCCCTTCCCCTCATGAGATTTCAGTCACCCCATCTGCAAAGGAAATTATACTGCACTAACCGCTTCGGGTTTCCTCATGACTATATTTTGCACACCTAATATCAAGAAAGAAAAAATAACAATAAAAACAACAAAATCTAACTAGTCACTTCTGCTATTTAAGTTGAAAAGCCCCAGAATCCAAGAATGAGTGTAAGGACAGGACAGTGACACAGTGCACACACAGGACACAGCCACCACCAGCCTCTCTCAGGCACATATATGTGGGGTGAGAGGCCCAGGAGGGCAGGGCACACCACACTTGTTTTGTTTTGTTTTTTAATTTTTTTATTTATTTTTGAAGGAGAGAGAGACAGAGCATGAGCAGGTAAGGAACAGAGGAAGAGGGAGATAGAATCTGAAGCAGACTCCAGGCTCTGAGCTATTAGCACAGAGCCCAACCCAGGGATCAAACCCATGGACCATGAGATCATGACCTAAGTTGAAGTCGGATGCTTAACGGACTGAGGCAGCCAGGCGCCCCATCTGCATTTTTTTTGTGTAATTTTTTTTGACATGTATTTATTTTTGAGAGACTGAGCAAGACAGAGCATGAGTGGGGGAGGGGCAGAGAGAGGCAGAGACAGAATCTAAAGCAGGCTCCAGGCTCTGAACTGTCAGCACAGAGCCCGATGCAGGGCTCGAACTCATGGACCATAAGATCATGACATGAGTTGAAGTCAGACACTAAACCGACTAAGCCACCCAGGCGCCCCGCCCCATCTGCACTTCTGATCAAAGAGCAGAGAAAGCTGTGGATTCTCTGAGTAGATGTTCCTTATTTCCAGCCAGCTTAATCTAAATTAGCAGTTCTCAACTGGGGGGGGGGGGGGGGGGGAGTGGTCTCAGGATCCCTTTATACTTTAAAAAAAATTGAGGACCCCAAACATCTTTTTTGTGAGTCACATCTGTTGATATTTACTGAAAACATCACACTCCCTGATTTCTAACTATATTACAAAGCTACAGTAAGTAACACAGTATGGTGTTGGCATAAAAACAGACACACAGATCAATGGAACAGATTATAGAGCCTAGAAATAAACCCATGCATATATGGAAAATTAATTTACAACAAAGGAGCCAAAAACATACACTGGGGAAAGAACAGTCTCTTCAATAAATGGTGCTAAGGGGCGCCTGGGTGGCGCAGTCGGTTAAGCGTCCGACTTCAGCCAGGTCACGATCTCGCGGTCCGTGAGTTCGAGCCCCGCGTCGGGCTCTGGGCTGATGGCTCAGAGCCTGGAGCCTGTTTCCGATTCTGTGTCTCCCTCTCTCTCTGCCCCTCCCCCGTTCATGCTCTGTCTCTCTCTGTCCCAAAAATAAATAAACATTGAAAAAAAAATTAAAAAAATAAAATAAAATAAAATAAAATAAATGGTGCTGGGCAATGGGACAGCCACATGCAAGAGAATGAAAGTGGACCCCTGTCTTATACCATTACACAAAAATTAACTCAAAATGGATTAAAGACTTAAATGTAAGCTCTGAAACCATACACCCTCTACAAGAAACATAGGCAGTAAACTCCCTGCCTTGGCAATGATTTTCTGAACCTGCCAAAAGCAACAAAAGGAAAAACAAACAAGTGGGGCTACATCAGACTTAAAGCCTTCTGCACAGCAAAGGAAACCATCAAAAAAATTAAAAGGCAAGCTATTGGGTGGGAGAAAATATTTGCAAATCATGTATCTGGTGAGGGTCTAATATCCAAAATATATAAAGAACTCATTACAACTCAATAGCCAAAAAAACAAACAATCGATTAAAACATGGGCAGACATTTTTCCAAAGACATACAGATGGCCGATGAGTACATGAAAAGATGCTCATCATCATTAAC
Organism: Puma concolor; assembly: GCF_028749965.1. Lineage (NCBI taxonomy): Eukaryota > Metazoa > Chordata > Mammalia > Carnivora > Felidae > Puma > Puma concolor. The sequence continues at coordinate 43,281,780 of NC_141671.1, read as the reverse complement.
CATCAGAGAAATGCAAGTCAAAACTACAATGAGACATTACCTCACACCTGTCAGAATGACTAGTGTCAGAATTACTAGTATCAAAATGACAAGAAATAATAAGAGTTGGCAAGGATATAGAGAAAAGGGAGCCCTCGTGTACTGTACTCAGGAATGCAAACTGGTGCAGCAAGTATAAAAAACAGTACGGAGCTTCCTCAAAAAAATTAAAAACAGAACTACCCTATGATTCAGCTGTTCCACTTCTGGGTATTTATCCAAAGAAAATGAAAACACTAACTCCAAAAAATATCTGCACCCCCGTGTTCATTGAACCCTTTACAATAGCCGGGATGTGGAAACAACACAGGTATCCATCAGTGGGTGAATAGGTAACAAAAACATCACACACACACACACACACACACACACACACACACACACACACAAGAATATTATTCAGCCATAAAAAAGAATGTTCCCTACTTAGGTACTCTCTGTCTACAAGTAGTAGTTCCTCTCTACATCTGCTAGTCCTACATTCTTTAAGGTTGCCTTTGTCCCTCTTAGTGATCGATCTCCCGTTACTAGCAAATAATTCTTCGTATTAAATTTCCCTGTTCAAATTACTGGTATGGTTTCTTTGTCCTGAATGGATCCTGAACCCTAAATGATACCATCATCATCTGTAAAACTTAAAAGAGAATGCATATTTCCTAAATCACTAAGAAAATTAAAGCCCAGGGCATTATAGCCCATTTAGGAAATGAGAGGAATCAGTGAGAAAGCATAAAACATGATCACAAAGACCAAAGTCAGTAATTAACATAAAAGCAAATGGATTAGTCTCCCCTATTAAATTGCAAAACCTCTCCAAATGGGTTGAAGTATAAAATCCAACAAGACATGCTCTTTAGAGAAAACAAAAAATTATATAAAAGTTAAAAAAAAAAATAGACAACTTATCAAGCAAGTATAAGCAAACAAAAAAAAAGAATATTCCAATCTCAAAGAGATAACACATAAAGGACAAAAAGAATAACTTTATAGATTGCTTGTCTTATGAATGATCCCCAATAGACACAAGTATTTACATACTAAACAACCATATCAAAATATACAAAGAAAAAGCTCCAAACAAGATAAAACTGGGAGAAAGAACGATCTAGAAGCCTTTAAGACAACACTACTAGTCTATGGTAGTTTACACCCAAAAATAAGAAGATAAAATTTCAATCATATAATTAAAGTGGTTCAGTACGTGTTCAGCTGTCCCACATACACTGAATAAACCTTCATTTATCCATAGCATGCTTTTTTAAAATGCTGGGCCCCAAAACCTCAATCAATTCTAAAAAGCAGAAACTACATAAGCCATTTTTCCTTGCTACAAGTAACAATTATTTAAAACAAACAAAAAAAAGCCAACCACACAGAAATTTTTAAATATTCTTAATTATTTAACCAAAAGTTTAAACACAATGATAAACTACTTAGAAAAAAAAGACACATCAATGTAGCTGGGATAGGAACATATTTGAAATTAAAGATAACTAAAACCCTTCATTTGTATACATATAAAAACAAAAAATAAACATCAGACTCCAAAAGTTACAGGGAAAAATTCTACAGAAAACAAAAGAAATACACATGAGAAATTAAAATATTTTAAAATAAATCACACGTGATAAATCCAAACAGCAGGGTTTTTTTTAAGGGAAAAAAGATTACCTTTATCAAGTCTAATCAAGGAAAAAAAGGAATGGTCAAACTAAGAAAAGGTCATTTCTTATAACTTAAAAGTAACAAACTTAATATAGAAAATTTCTTCCCTATTCCAATTCTCTGCTAATAAATGTGTTAAATTTCAACAAAATTCAGTTTTCTGGAAAAACATAAATCACTTAAATTTAAAGAAGTGATTTAAAGGAGTATTTAAAGTGTATTTAAAGGAGGATTTAAAGTGTATTTAAAGGAGAAATACATTTGAAACAAAATTTTAAAATCAGATATGAAAATACTTAAGTTTAAAAATAGGTAACAGTCACAGAAGAAACTTGAGTTATCAAGAAATGACTTCCAAACAGGGCTCTCAATTCAAAAGTTTTATAAGCGCAATCCTTCCATGTTTAGTGGAACAAGTCACCCCAACGATATACGTGCTTGATGCAAATACCCATATTTATCCTATTCACCTCATACAGCTAGCAAAATCTCTACGCCAAAAATTGGACATGAGCCCAAAAGACTAAATTCACTCACGTAAAAGTGCCATTTTCCTAAATAACATATTAGCAAATCAAATTTTATAAGACCAATAGGGCGGCCACATTTGAGGAGAAATGCACTGCATGACGTCACAAATTTCACAACGGATTTTCCCAGAAAAATAAATGTAAAAATCAGGAGAATAAAACGGTTGGCCAGCAGAAGTCTACAATTGATGGTAGCAGAAACGCGGCATCATTTCTAATATTTCAGAGAGGAGATCCCACTCATGCTGGCGGGTTTGAGGGCTCTTTATCACATTTAATGTCTGTCCCAAAGTTACTGCCACTTGAACGTGATACACTAATGTTACCACAACCATTCAATGAATGCCTGTAAGAGAATACGATAAATGTGAATGTGAAAACAGTCACCAAAATCACGCTCAGAGTGGTACTGGTGAAGAACCCTGGGCTTTACAGGATGCTCACAGAGGAGGATGGCAGAACTCCCTACCAGTTAAAGCTTCACTGCTACAAAGCAAAAGCATGAGCCATCCACGATGCAGACTGCCAGTTATGAAATTACACAAACCGTGGTCATTCTTTAGGCTGGAAGTATGTGTGTACTACTTCAGATTTTGAAAACAAAGGGAGCCTTTAATATGAGAGCAACTATTTTAAATCCATATAATTCAAGTCTACACAAGACGCAAGTAAAATGTAAATCTTAAAAAAAATTTTTTTTTTTAATTATCTACCTGATTCCAGGAGTTCAAAGATTGGTTTAATGTTGGAAAAATCAAGGGGCGCCTGGGTGGCGCAGTCGGTTAAGCGTCCGACTTCAGCCAGGTCACGATCTCGCGGTCCGTGAGTTCGAGCCCCGCGTCAGGCTCTGGGCTGATGGCTCAGAGCCTGGAGCCTGTTTCCAATTCTGTATCTCCCTCTCTCTCTGCCCCTCCCCCATTCATGCTCTGTCTCTCTCTGTCCCAAAAATAAATAAACGTTGAAAAAAAAAAAAAAAAAAAAAAAATTTAATGTTGGAAAAATCGACTGATGATGTCATCAACAAACTAAATGGAAAAAGCCTATATGACTATCTTACAAGATACCCAAAAAGTGTATGTGACAAAATTCCAGAGCCAATCCTAATTCAGAGTCTTTAAAAACTAAAAATAGATGGGTATTTCCTTTCTAGATAAAGAAGAACTCAAAACAGCTAACCTCAAACGAAAATATTACGGACATTCCCATGAAAATCAAAAACAAGAATGTCTGCCATCATCGTCATTTAAAACTGTTCTAAACATTTGTGCCAACAAAATATGCAACAAAAATGAAACTACTAGAAGAAACATTACTGCTATTCACAGATGATGGAGTGTTTCCTAGAAAACCCATGTGAAATTATTGAAAAAAGTTCTAGAATTAAAGTGACTAGGTAACTAGAAAAACATATAGTCTGAGGAGACCACATACTGATTACTGCTCAAGTCCCTGCACCTGCCCCACCAGGACTGCCTCTATCCTGGTTGGAGTCAGTATTATTGTTCGTCTGCCATTACCTTCATGCTCAACTAAGTGGCTTCCCCACCCCCCGTCAGCCTGGTGAGACGTTATGCACTAGGACCACAGGATGTTTCTAAACCAAATCTGATGCCATTCCTTTGCTCAGAATCTTCTCACAGCTTCCCATAATAGAGTAAAAACCAATTTCTTACCAAAGCCTTCTACATATGCCCCTATACGCCCAGGCCTTACTCAAATGCCATTCTTGACACCCTAGCCACCTTGTCTTCCTTCCTCTTCCTCAAATACCCCAAAGGCGCTTTGCCGGCATTGCTCTTCCCCACATCCTATCTAAAATGTTACCCCTTCAAAGACCTCTTCTGATCATCCAAACTAAAGTCGCCATCCAGTCACTGTCTCCCATCACCCGATTTTAATTCCCTCCATAGAATCAAAGCTCATGATCTGATACTTTTCCCTGTATGTTGAGTATCTCCTCCCACTAATGTCACCTCCATGAGAGCAAGAAGTTTGTCTTAACTCTTTATCTCCAGCACTTAAGTGTCTGGCACTTAAGAAGAGTCACTCAAAAAACATCTGAATTTTAGTCGCCTATCATCATTCCCAATGGACTGTAAGCTCCACAAACTAGGAGTCATACCTACTTTACTCATTGTTCTATCTCCATGACTCTGACACTGGGCGGTTAATAAATTACCTGATAACTGAATAAATCCCTCCTTCCCTCCTTTTAATCCCTAGGATTAAGATGGGGAAATATTCCTGGTATGTCCAACATACTGTTGGTCTATAATGAACTTGTAGCCAACTAATAACTATCCCAAACGACTTCATGTGAATTATAAAGTCTGGTCTTCCCACTTCTACCAATTCCCAAAATTCTACACTTGTGTAATTAACTTAGGATAAAAACACAAAGCTTTAATAAAGTGTGATAGCCTTACTGAAATTAATCTTCAACACACCTTTGCAGAAAAGACATTTAAAAGAACCTAACAGGTCAATAAAAATGAAATCTTTTGAGTCCTAATCCATAAACTGTGTGAGTAGCTGGGCAAAGAAGAGAACTTCTTAAAATTATACTTGAAAAAAATCCAAAAAACAAAAAAACAAACCCTGAGGTATTAAAATGTTAATCCATCTTGTCAGTGTATAGAGAAATGAGTGCCCTGTGCTAAAACTAGCGAGGCCACAAAAGGACTGCCTCTGAAGGAATTAAGATACCGGATCACCATTCTGATTACCCAAGAGTTACTCATTAAATATGACACAGAGTACATGCTTGCTGGTTTGTGGGCACTCTAAGTATCTAATTACTTCAAACAAAAGGCTACACTCACAATTTTTTTATTTTGTTTTTATTCAAGAGTTTACTCACAGGCAGCACTTTAAAACCAGGCTTTTAAAATTAAAGGCCAAAACTAAAAAAATTTTTGCAAATATGACACTGCTAAAAGAATGATCATCTTAATAATTTAAACCCTAAAACATTTTGTGGAGTTAAAGTCTTTATACATAGACTATGTAAGATCAATATCATTTAAAGTAAACAACTGAAAAACCACAGATCGTGGGCAAATTTGTCAATGAAGATAATCATCAGTTTCAGCCTTCCAGAGTATGAAAACCAGCAATTAATTCATCCTGTGACAGAGTATAAACTATGCTTCAGAATTTGGACTTTAAAGTCTCTTTCTCCAGCAGCAGATCAGCATATCTATGCTGAAGTTCTTTTTCTCTTTCCTGTTGTCGCTGAACATCTTCTTTTAGACACTTGAAGAGACAAAAATATTAAATCATTATTTCGTATGTAAGCACACAATGAAAATTAAAAATATCTTATGGCACTTTATCATCTTACGAACAGAAGGGTTAAGTCATGACTCTTAAGAGAGAAGTATTCCCCAGAGAAACAAGGAAGAACAACTACTTATGCTCTAAAGCCAGTACTACAACCGTTCTTTGGTCATACGGCTACCATCTTGTTGGGAGAATCTCTGTTAGCTCAAATACACAAGCCACTGCTGCCCTATCAGTACCCACAAATGCACCTCGATAAGCCCTCACGGCCCTTTATCTGGGTAGGGACTATCATGCACACTTTGGAAATAAAAGTTAAACCAGATCTGGCCAGAGGAATTTCATGCTGTACAATGACCAGCTATATTTCCAGCATTCTAAATTACAAAACAGACAACGGTTTAATGTACCTCAGAGAGCTGTAAGAATGGGATGCAATTAGGTTTCAGGGGGACAAATCACAAGGGTTACTTATTCTATTTCACCGTGTATCTATATGCAAACCAGAAAATCAGTAAAGGAAAAGCCATTGTATCCACCACTGGCCTGGTCTATCCACCTATACACAGACAATTCTAGATAAGAAAGTCAAAAACTTCAGGCTCTCACTGAAAAAAGCCAGACAGTATCAACTTCAGAGATAAATCTGCACAGGAGAAAGAAAAAAACAGGAAAGCCCTGGTAATTTTTTGCAGTTCTCTTTTTAAGCAATGCTGCAAGGCAATGATGTTTACCTCTAGCCTCCGGGGAATAGCAGAATCTTCGTGTTTCTTGAGTTCTTCAAAAGTGCGTAACTCCAAGTAAGCCTGCTCGATTTGGTCCCATAAGTCATTCAACTGTTTCATAAGCCCCATAGCACGAGACTGGTAACCCCCAAGCAAAATTTTCATCTTCTTTTCCATCTTTGCAGCTCTCTTGGCTTCCGTTGTCATGTGACCCCTGTTTATCTGGGGGAGCAGGGGAAGATCACATCAGCAGACATGAGAAAAGCAGGCTAAATAACAGAAAAGGCCCTGTTGGTTCATGTACCTCCTCAAAGCCAAGACGCATTAGAATTCCTCATACTTGAGCTACCATAACACAAAATGTGGCCTAAGAAGGATTTGTCTTGCACTGGAAGGGTTGTACAGTGTAGTCCCAAATAATCGATTTGTAATAATCTCACCCATAATTCAATTTCAAAGCAGGCTTGAATTTCACAGTGTAAGAAAAACTAACCTGCGCTTCTGAAAATAACTTCTGCTATCATTAATCTGCATGGATTTGGGGACTGGCAGAGACCCGTCTTCACCAGCTTCATCCCCAAAACGCACTGCTATACCATATGACGACTACAGCTAAGACTCCTGTATGACGTACCGGGAAGTTGTTACAAGAGTAAATCTGAAGATCACAAGAGAAAATGTTTTTCTTTCTCTGTTTTCTTCTTCCTTTTCTTTACATTTTATCTATGTGAGATGACAGATTTTTAACTGAGACGAGACTGTGATAATCATTTCACAATATATGTAAGTCAAACCATCATGCTGAATGTCCTAAGTTTATACAAGGATGGATGCCAATTATTTCTCAGTAAAAGTGGAGAAAATGCACTTCTATATTATACATCCAGTACATTTTTAATAACTGAGTAACAACCAATTACTGCACCACAGTTGTAATCAAAATGTAACCCCCTCAAACTATAAAACTACTGGTTATTTTTATAATGTTATAATTCTAAATTTGGCATAAAACCCATAAAGGAAAAACAATGCCACATTTGGCAAAGAAAAAAATACTTAGTTTTGGTACAGTGAAAAGATACCATAAAATTGAGAGATGGCAGTTTTCCTATTAAATATGTATACTGGGCACAGATGGGCTGCCTCCTCGGCTCACTCTAAAATTAGGGGAAAAGAGTTCAAAATATATAAACTCACAAAAGAACAGGAGAAGGACAATGAACAGGAGCAAGATATCAACAAAATTCTAGAGCTGAAGCAGGACAGAGAAGGCCCCAGTTGAGAGACAACGAGAGAGTCCAAGGAGAGATGGATGAGAAGGGTTTGAAAAGGTATGTAATGCAGAATCCCATCCACATGGCACCTACGCCAGGTATCTAGTCTACGTCCCACAGTATAACCACATCATATTTTAAAGTGATCTGCAAATGCACATACGACACTTACAACTGTGAGGTCAAAGCCTTAAGAGTAACTATTAAATCTGTTAGCTTCTTATATTCAATCTGTGTTAATTTATTATCTATGTCTGTCCGTTCCTTTCCTCTCTCCCTCCCTCCCCTTACTTCACCTCTCTCCACTCTCTTCCACTCCCCCTCAAACTGATTTCATCAAGTGACTCCAAAACTAAGTAGTTTCAAGATAACATACACCCAAATGATAACCCATAATTCATAACAATGTAACTATAAACAAGGAAGACCATGTGACAATGTAAATACTCTTTTTTTTCTAAGATACCAAATGTGGAATAAATAGGATAGGGATAAGTAAACAGAAATGGTACCACGGATAAATGTCAAATGCAAAATAACTGATAGGAAAAACTATACATAGGATGTTTTATTAAAATATTTAGAAACCATATAATCACCAAAACAAATATATAGCTTTCCAAAATAACAACTTTGAAACATCCACTTCAATGCCTAATATCCGATTTAAAAATAAACACATCAATTACAATGCTTTATGGTTAGAATATGTAAGAACACCAAAAAATTAAAATGTTCCTCAAGGGCACCTGGGTGGCTCAGTCAGGTAAGCGTCCAACTCTTAGTTTCAGCTCAGGTCATGATCTCATGGTTCCATGAGTTCAAGCCCCCTCATCGATCTCCGCACTGACAGTGCAAAGCCTGCTTGGGACTCTCTCGCTCTCCCTCTCTCTCTGCCGCTCGCTCCCTCCCCCCCCCCTTTCTCTCTCACTCTCGCTCTCAAAATAAATAAATAGATAATAAATAAAGTAAAATATAACATAATAAAATATTCCTCAAAATACAAAGTATAGTTGAGCCTTGAACAACATAGGTTTGAACTGCACGGGTCCTCTCACATGGACTTTTTATAGTACTGTAAATGTATTTTCTCTTATAATTTTAATAACATATTCTTTTCTCTAGCTTACTTTACTACAGGAACACAGGGCATAATACATACACAATAGAAAATATGCGTAAATTGACTTTATGTTATCAGTAAGGTGCCCCAGTCAACAGCAGGCTGTAAGTTTTGGGGGAGCCAAGCCATGCATGAATTTTGAACTGGGGGGAGGGGGGCGGTCAGCGGCCATAAACCCTGTGTTGTTCAAGGGTCAAGTGTATACTTTTACCGGAAAAGTAACACTTCATACCTATCCACCTCCAGCTTCGTTTATTAAAAGTCAAAGTCAAATAAGCCTGTGGGGTGGAAAGAACGAACATGTTGCATGTCCACGCCTTGCCTTAAAAATGTGAGATGGATCTAAAATTAAAATACAGCTTTTTAACAACCATTTATATCTTCGGCATTTTATACAAGTTAATAAGCTTTTATTCCTCTGCAATTCATTTGAAGAATAAATCCAAGAATAAACAATGTCCTTTATAAAGGGGCCACTTTCCTCTAATAGATAGCAAATCAAAGTAAGTTCCATGGCAGTTGTATGTCTTCTAAGGAAATACTGTGTAAAGTCAAGGCAGCACAGTATAGTGGGAGAGTGAGTCGTTCTTTCCTCGCAGCACAGCCACCCAACTGTTGTGAATCGATACAAGTTATTTAACCTGTCTCCATTTCTCCATCAGTAAAATGGCAGTCACTACTAAGTTATTATGAAGCTTAAATAAGATAATGTACGTAAAAGCCCTTAGCCACCCAGTGACTGGCACAGAGTAAGCAGTTAACAAATGTCAGCTCTGATTACAATTATTTCATATATACTAAGAGTTTAACCATTTTGATCTCCTCGCTAATGGACCAAGGGACTAATGATGAGGCTTTCAAACCTTCTTTAAAATTCCAACCTTAATTAAAAAATGACCTGGAATCCTTGCTGGAAATAAAACAAGGAAAAATAGCTGTTCCTTCTTTAAGAGAGCAGTTTGCCTCATGAGGACAACCATACCAAGTAACACGTACTCAAACACATCTTCTCAAGCCAGTGGTTTTCAATCCCAGCTAAACTTTAGAATTACCTGTAGAGCTTTTACGATGTACCAGTGTCAGTGCCCTAAACCCAGAGACGCTTATTTAAATGGTCTCAGACTTTGGTATTTTTAAAGCTCCCAAATGACTCTCCTGGACAATCAGGATAGAGAATCTGTTTCAACCACTGTCATTACAGAAGCTGGACATCAATCAGCTGTTTTCTCTGAACTAGACCCACCAAAAAGCTCTCACTCCCAATAATAAGTGAACTAAATCAGTGAGTTGCATGCAGTTCCTTAAATATAATTCAGCACGTTCTAAGATACTCTAATCACATGTGGATTCAAATAAACATTCCAAAAACCTTACCAGTACAGAATTTCAAATACACATAGCACATTTTTAAAAAAATAGACATACAAATTTTCATTTTCATTGGTCAAGACAATCCACTTAACTATACGCTGCACTCCATGGATATTCAATTTCCAATTTGGTGCAATAGCTTAATATTTATGTTCCAAAAGTGTTTAATTAGTCATCAAGGCACATTTACTATGACTGGTACCTTGAATCCGGGGAATACCTTGCCTCGTACAGTTGAGTCATTTATGCTTCCCAAACTATCAAGGATTTTAAAACTACTAAGCTGCTAGGTTCCATTTCACGCCAACTATTTAATTTAGCTCAAGCTTTATATAAAATCTTCTGGCTCGAACACTGTGCTAAGATTTCAAGCAAATATGGAAATAAATGATACCCCAAAAAATTAAGTACAGGAAAAAATTTAGTCGAGTAGCTATATAAATTTAATCACTAAAAGTATACAGAAGAAATTAAATGCAGCTTTTAATATTCAATTTAAGCTCAGTTACTTTAACACTTATCATCTTATCATCTGATCATTAAAATGTGAAGGAAGAGATCTGTACACTTTGTAAAATGTTCTATGACTGCTCAATGTGCTTTAGGAGGGAAAAAACTAACCTATAAGGCTGGCGTTTTTCTAACAACAAGAAATCACAAGCATGAAATAAATGCATATGCAAATTAGTCCAACCCCCCCCCCCCATACACTACAGAAACATTAAAGTCCAACAGGATATAAGACCTTATTGTTTAAAATACAAAAAATCAGGGATGTCTGCTTGGCTCAGTCAGTTGACCACCCAACTTTTGATTTAGGCTCAGGTCATGATCCAAAAGTTGTGGGATCAAGCCCTGCATCTGGCTCCACTGCTTAATATTCTCTCTCCCCCTCTGCCCCTCTCCCACACTTGCTCACTCTTTCTAAAATAAAGAAAATTTTTAAAGATTTTAAAATACAAAAAAAAAAAAAAAAAAACAGGGAAAAAAAAGACTCTGATTTAATCATATTCGTGTTTCTAAACCTTTTTTAAAAAATTAAGTATTCACGGGGCGCCTGGAGGGCTCAGTTGGTTGAGCATCTGACTTTAGCTCAGACCATGATCTCACAGTTCGTGGATTCAAGCCCTGCATCAGGCTCTGTGCTGACAGCTCAGAGCCTGGAGCCTGCTTTGGATTCTATGTCTCTCTCTCTCGGCTCTTCCCCCACTCGCTGTGTCTCCCTCTCAAAAATAAATAAATGTAAAAAAAAAATTTTTAATAAAAAAATATATATTAATAATTAGCAACTGCCCTTCCTGAAGGACAACTTATTTTAAACAAAACGATATTGGCTTAAGGAGCTTGGATGGTACATTAGAGCTGACTTACAAAAAGTTCTCAAAAATTTTTTTCAAATCCTTATCTGCACTATAGATATGCACTTCAAATTCCTCTTCAAACATCTAACAGAGGGGTAGCTGGGTGGCTCAGTCACTTGAGCATCCAGCTGGCGCAGGTCCTGATCTCACAGTTGGTGAGTTTGTGCCCCACATGGGGCTCGCTCCTGTCAGCACAGAGCCCACTCCAGATCCTCTGTCCCCCCCTCCATCTGCCCCTCTCCCACTCGTGCGCGAGCTTTCTTTCTCTCTCACAAATACTAACAGAGACGGTAGTGGAGACAGGATTAAATACTTTGTTAACTTGTCACTAGACAAACCTACCAAATATGGTTATAATGGAAGTCTATGCTTTAAATACATATCTATATTTCTAATATCTATGAGGAAATTAAAGTAGGCAACACTTGATATAATTAAAGCTGACTACGCCCAAAATGAAAGAATAAAATTCAATCCAAGAGATGAATGAGAATATATCTACATATAAGTGTGTAGGGACACCAAGACGACAAATTTCATGTACCATAACTGTTTTACAATACAATGTCTGGAATTTGGTTCAAAATAGTGGGGAAGGGAGAATGCCATATGAAAACAAAAGTGGCGGTGAGTTGATACAGCAGGATGATAACACTGGAGGACTCATTAAACTAATCCACTTCAGGATGTACTTGAAAACTCCCATAATAAAAGGTTTTATAAAATTCAAATTCAAGATCTACTGCAGAGGCTATTTAAGACTGTACACCACAAACCATGAAACACCAATACAATGAAATATAAGAGACATCAAAATTTACATGTCAACGATTTTAGCACACCAGATGTATATATGAAATGTTAAATTAAAATCCACAATTACGTTAAGATCCATTTATACTAACCAAAATCTGAGCCTTCAGTCTTACTCAATCTCTGCGAAAATCAACCCATATCTCCAATTTCAGACAGTCATCAAAACTTCTAGAATAAAAACTCAGCCACCCTGCTGTTCAAGGTAACAAAGTTACTTCATGACACCTAAAAATATCAAACCAAGTTTAATCCAATTTAGACAACACTAACGGTGGTTAACAGACCTGAAGAGACATGGGAATTCCCATTTGCTAAAACTTGCTATTTGCTAGGCACACAGTATCTCACTTAATCTTACATTGTCTCAAACTCTCACTTCCGTGAGATAAGAACTATTACCCACCCTAATTTTACAGGTAAGTATGAGGAAATACGAGGCTCAGAGACGGTAAGTAACTTGCCCTAGGCCACATGGCCACTAAGTGATGAAGCTATGAAGTATGTCCTACTTGAAAGTTCAACACACCACTACTAATAAACCGAATGTCCCCTCTGCCTCAGCCCGTGAAATGCAAACATGCCTGAAGAAATTCAAGCTGTGGGACTGAATGGCTTAATGCCATCAGACAGTTCCCTGAAAAACAAGTTATTCTAGACACATGTAAACAAGATCTTAATTAATGGACCTGCCCATCACTCTTTCCCTGATTGAGACATTAACCTACAAGAGTTTTATTTGACACTTGAGAAAAGCTTTGACTTTCCTCAGCTTATCCTTTTAAATTCCTAACTCTTCTATTCTTAACAAGCTATAAAATTATAAGAACACAAACATTTCTCAGAAAAAATTTACAGGGAAAAAAAATGTTATTTAACAACTTCTCAAGAAGTTGGGCAGAATATAACTAGCATAATTGGGGATTTCACCAAACCAGATCTTTGCCACAACTCTATAAATGAGAGCAAGTGATCAGGTCTTTTTAAAATGGTATTTGCAATATGTTATTAAATCTACAAAGTAGTATATGATGATTCCAATTCAGTTTTAAACATCTTCCTCCTTTCATCCACACACAGATGCATACAGTAATTTTTTTCTATATTTAATTATACACACACACATATTAATAGACAGTATATGATGATTCCAGTTCAGTTTTAAACATCTTCCTCCTTTCATCCACATACAGATGCATACAGTAATTTTTTTCTATATTTAATTATACACACACACATATATTAATAGATATACACACACATACATATCCCTCAAAATGTATAAGGCGATTATGTTTGGATGGTAGGCTTCTTTTCAAATTGTTTTTTAATTTCTTTTTAAATTTTCTACAAAGTACAGGTATTATTTTTAGAAAAACGCCCACAAATGTTATTTTTTAAATGCATAGAAGAGAAACTGTCTAAAAAAGGCTGGCCAGAGACCAATGGAAAACTGATGGTCCCCAGGAGATGAATCAGTGGAACCATAAGTGTTTCCTCGGGTCATTACAAAAGGGGGCTGTATGGGACTTATAAAAGTGTAATTGTTACTTTCAAACTCACTAAGTTTGTTAAGGTTACTAAGCTTAAGTAATTCCAAAATAAACACATTATCCTTGGGTCTCCAATACTGTCTTCAGTTAAAGTCTGTTACAGTGAGGTTCAGAAACATTAAGAGCATCCCTCAGTGAAACTCTTGCTTGGAGGCCCAGAATATAACTTTACACCACTGGAAAAACAGGTTTAAGGATACCCAAAATAAATACATAGTTGATGGCAGCTCCACTTCCTAGTCCATCGTTTAGCAATATGATCCTATGGTAGTAACGATGTGGTTCAACCACCGAAATGTTTGCAAACAACAAGAGCCCATCAGTGCCTTTCCTTTCATCTCTATACTACTCGCTAGCATTAAATCGTATCAGTGAACCTTCTCCACACTGACGAGATGCAGGTCCAAGCATGTGATTATTGCTTGCATCTACCAGAGTTAGCATCCACCAGACTGCATCCCGACAAAGCAAGCTAAACAGTAAGGCAAAAAACCTTACCAAAAACCTTTCCGAGAACAGTAATGTACCAACAAAGCAATACCAAGAGCACCTGACATCTGCATGAGCTAGGAAATGAAACACATAAACTGCATGAAAGAAATTCAACTCAACGTTGAGGCATAACAGAAGCAACACGACTGTACCAAGGAGATCTCTGGTCCAGCTCTTCTTGATAGAAAAAGCAAGAAATCTGCCAGTGCCCTTAACGGTCAAAGCACAGAGCAGAATTTGAGAAAGGGAGCATTCCAGAGTACCAGAAACTTCTCTCCTGTGCCCCATGTCACCCCTCCCCCACACGCACAAGAGAACATAAACCTGCCGAGTTACTTCAACATACAGTCCTCCATCCAGATTTGCCCAACAACTTGATCCTTACCCTAAATTTTCACTCTTTAAAGTATTAAGGGAATTTTTTCCTATGTAAAAATATCTGACTTTATAAATAAAATCACTGAGAAAATATGATCCATTGTACAGCCAATTTTGCTGAAATATAACCATTCAGTAAAGTCAGGGGTGCTCCTAAGAGTTCTACAAGTACACTGAGAAAGATGTGTTATCTGTGTTTTTCAAGTTACTTTATTTCCAAGAAGTCGATGTTACATAATATTTCTTGACTAAGTTGACTGTGCCAGTAAAATACAGAGAGAAGTATTACTTCTGGACCTAGTTTCCACCTCTAAGGAAAGCCTTTCCATTTTTATAGCTAACATGACAAAATCTACTTTTCAGCCAAACTTCCTCAACGCAGCAGTTTAGATACCATTTCAAATACTATTAAATTTAATAGCAGGCCTAAATTCAGACTTCTCTTTTCACTTTTGCACCTCCTGGAAATTATTTCACTCAAAATAATTATGTCTTCAGACGATTTCCTATTTCCACTTAAAGTGGAAACAAATTAGAACACTTCAAATTCTATTTGCACTTCCCAAATACAGTAATGACTCATTTATCTGGCATCATCAGAAAATGAGGTTCTCCTCCACATGAAGCATTTTCCAGATAACTGATGTCCACAAGAGCATAGAGCTTGTCCGCTATGTTCCTGCTACGCTCCCAGGTGCTAGAACAACGGCTGGCACATATTAGATGCTCAGTAATAGTCACTGAACATACGATCACATCAAGGACTATAAAGTCCTTTTATTTTTTACCATTTGATACAAAATTTTCCTACTATTTTAGGCATCCTTCTTTAAAAATATATATATAACAGTGAGCAGAAATTAACCATTTTTTTTAAATACCTGGGGCATCACTACAGATAGCAATCACTCTGCTCTCCCACCACACACCCATAATGCCCTCAGAAGCTAATAAAATACTGTATCTAAATGGCCTCGACATGCTATGCTTTCTAACTTTTCCTTTTCTGATATCAGTTATCATTTGTTTGCTGCTGCTGCTGCCTTGTGTGACACACAAATGTATGGCACAGTTCTAAAATTAATTCTGCCTCCAAAGCAGAATAAAACACATGAACTTGGTTACAACTCAGAAGTCTTTCCCACTTACTTCTGACCTGTGACTACTTTCTGATTCCATTTATTTAACAGACTCCTTACACCACCCACCACATTCTACATAAAATCTGAGATGGTTCCATTAGTTTTAAGTGAGTATCCTAAGGATTTTCATTTAAATTCTGCATTTCAAATACTAATCATGAGTAATGGCTCAAAGACCCAGCTCCAATATAAACCTCAGGGCATATTTTTTAATCCATTTAGGAGACACCAACCACGACAAAGCTGGATTTCATCTTGCTTGATACACTGTGATAGGGCCATAATTTAGATTCGCTGTTCCAAAGTTCATGACAGCAAAAATCAAACACACTGGCAGCCATGGTGTATTGTGCTTGCACAGAAAGGCATATCTCCCTGAACCTAAGAGTGGAAAGAATAATTTAAGTATAGCATTTAGTTTATATAATACAACTGGAGTTCCTTCCCCACAACAAACTTTGAATAGTGTTTATAATTTAGCAATCAACTGAGATGATGAAAGAATTACCACAATTGAAATAAAATATTTATGTATTTCAAACCAGGAGAATTGTGTCTTCAAAAACTAAAATAAGCTAACACAAGCCTAGTTCTGAATTAGGGATGGATACAAATAAAATGGGGGAGTTGTTTATTTGGGTTTTTGAGTCTCTTTTCTTCTTTTTAAAGATTTAATGAACTTTCATTTGAAATAAGTGTAGTTTACTAAATTAAAGGATTTGATTACATATTCTTTAAAAGTAACTAGCTGGGTAAACAATAAAGTAAGTTATCCAGAAGTCAAGAAAAGAAAAATTACTTCAGACTGTTTTATGAATATTCTTCCAAAATCACCAATCCTTCAACAAAAATAGTTCAACGGAAGATTTCAGTTCCTGGTACTGAACTGAACAAAGAGAGCCACATGTTTTTAATGGTTGCTCATAAACGACCCAAATAAATCTCCAAAAGAACGGCAGTGGTTCTTTCTGTATTTTTCCCTTCAAAACTCACAAGACCAATTCAACATAAAAATAAAAATTACTGTACTTTATGGCACCACTCACTTCGTGACACATTTATTTGCTGTCACGAAAGTTAGTGCCTCAGCAAAGTAAATGAGATTTAGGGAAAAACTTTTTTTATATTTTAAAGAGCACAAAATGTCCTTACCACGTGGGGCAGAAAACGTTTACCCACCTCAAATGAGAAGATTTTCAAACTAAGTGAGAGACCGAAGTATTTATATATAAAGGTTACAAGAAAGCTTTCCAAATAGCTTTCTAATCAATTACAATGCTGACCTTAGATCAGGATTACACTGCTAACTACCACTTATAAATAAACGAAGCCAACACAACAGAAAATGTAACTCAAAATGTGCCCACTGATGTTCTACTTGCCCTGACTTTAAATCCCAAATTAAAACACAGAACAACAGCACACCCTGCTGGAAGTTAGCAGTACAACGGAGTAACAAGCAGCAACTGGACTGCAAAGATTTCACCCACGATGAGAATTACTTCAAAGAGAAACTAATTTCCCACTAAGTGATAAAAGAGGCTCAAAGGCATTAACCACCAGATGCCTATACGTGTAGTCTTAAAGGTAAAATTAAGACTTAGAATAATTTCATATTACAAGAACTCTTTTTCCTGTTCATTTCCCTAGCCCCACATGATACCAACCACTCCAAGTGGTACTGCTATTTTTAACTCTAAATAAAAATATTTTCCAATTTGCTTTCTGTAAAGAGAAATTAGTAATCACAAAGGAGGAAATTGAGGCCATTTCTGCATGTGACTGCCTGAAGCACCCTTTTCTCCCCACCCTACCCTAGCCTCAGAAACATCCCTGAAGACCACCTTGAAAAATCCACAAGACAGCCCAGTGGTCCACGAACCACAATTTACATGCCATTGGCCAAATGCCTACACAGATTCTGGAATTCAAAACCTGCAGACTATATTAAGAAACCATGTGCCATGAAACTCCCATCTAGTACATTTCAACATTTCCTCAGATGTGAAAAAAATCACAGAAGCTATTATCTAAGATAATCCAGCTCGGTGCTCTCTAACAAACCCAAAGGAATCAGAGAATGAACAGAAAGGAACCAAAGTTACATGAATGTGCTCTCTTGGCTCCAGAAAAAAAAGCTCCTTGGTACCACTGAGATCCTTCTTTACAGAAAACAAGCTATTCTAGCATTGATGGACATTGTTCTGGGTGACCAGTGTTAACTTCTTGTCTTCCTTGCTCCCACATTTAAAAGGTCCTGTTTGACCTGTGATCAACCTGGAGGGCACCATTCTTTATCATAAAGGCCAGCAATTCTGAAAAATTAATGAAAGCCAAACAAGACCAAACACTTTAGTACAGTTTTCCCTCCAGAGCTGCAAAAGCAAGGGGCACTCGGCTGGCTCAGTCAGAAGAGCATGCAACTGTTGATCATGGGGTCGTGAGTTTGAGCCCCATACTGAGTGTAGACATCACTAAACAAAAGAAATAGACTTTAAAAAAAAAAAAAAAGGCAAGAATTGCAAAACCAGTAACTGCCTCAGGTCTATTTTTCTGTAATTGTCTCCAGTGGTTATTACTTGGTCCATTGTCTCAATCAAGGTATATTTAAATTAGAATTTTAAAAGGATACCAACCTCAAGCCTCTTTTCAAGTGACTCGATTCTGTCCTTTTTGCTAGCTAAGTTGGCCCGTGTGTAGCGGCTCTGCCCAGGAAGATACAAAACTTGACTGTAGCATTCTTCCCACACCTGGTTATAAGCTTCACTTGAGAGTTCTCCGTGGCTCATACCTTGTTTCACCACTTCCATCTCCTGTACCAAAACATCCTGGGCCTGTGTACAGTAATAATTTCAGTAAGCTTGGGTACCAGAATTACTTGCTATCAAGAGAGAACTTTAAAAAACTAATTTTTCCTCTTTCTTTGGGTAAAGGCAAGGTGTTGTGGTTGACTGGTTTTTTTTGTTTTTCGTTTTGGAAGGGGGGAACAATATCTAAACAAAATGAATTAAGAAGCCAGTAAGTTGACACAGACTGATTTGAAAGTCAAGCTTCCATATATCACCAATAAACATCTTTGCCTTCACCCTATTATTAACAGTAGCTACCATTTCTTGGACATCTACTCTATGCCAAGAACTCAATTTAAAATTTTTATCTACATTATCTCCAAACACCATTAACACATTACAAAGTAGCTGGTATTACTCTCTTATTAAAGATGATGAAACTAAGGCTCAGAAAGATTAAGCAATTTTTCAAAAACACATCACACTAATAAAGGCAAGACAAGATCATGCCCCAAGCCGAATGGTACCTTCGCTTGGGTGTGCTCCTTCCACTCTACCAATTCCTCCATACACTTCACACTTCACAGAATTATGAAGGGGAACCAGGCATTTATTGCTTCTGATACATGCCTTTTTTCTCATCTGAAGAGATGCCCCTGACATTGCCAAAGAATGAGATGGGGGCACAGATCAAATAATAATGGCTCACACACCAGCTTTTACTTTACTAAAGAGAGTTTAAGATGACAGAATGAGGAGAGATAAAGTTGGACAGGCCTGGGTACATATCATACCTTTACCATTTAAGTAGCTGTCTGAACTTGCTTAACATCTCTGAGCCCATTTCTCATCTGTAAAATGAGGATAATACCCACCTGACATGTTTGTTATCAGAATTAAATGATAAAACATACACACAGAGTGTGGCCCAACTCGAGACCCAAGGACTCCACAAGCATACCACATCAACTTTTTCCAGCCCTTTGCATCCTGGCTCAAAACTGACAACTATCGTTTTGTGCCTTAAAGACAGCTTTCGATCATTCCAGTACATCAAAGACCAAAATATATAATAAAATCAAATACAAAAACTTAAAACAACGGAAAATCATGTCTATAGAAGATAAAAAACGGATATTTTTAAACAAGATCTCTGAGAAAATAACAAAAACAAACCAATTTTAACACACTTAATGAAAACCCAACATTTCATAGTAACAGAAATGGTGTTTCACTCCAAAACTGTACACAGTAAAAATTTACAAATTCAGCTCTTATCATTATTAGAAGACAGTAGTACTAAGTTATCTTTAATTTTTTTTTTTATGTTTATTTATTTTTGATAGACAGAACACGAGCGGAGGGACAGGCAGAGAGAGAGGGAGACACAGAATCTGAAACAGGCTCCAGGCTCTGAGCTGTCCGCACAGAGCCCGACGCGGGGCTCGAACTCACAGACACAAAATCATGACCTGAGCTGAAGTCGGACGCTCAACCAACTGAGCCACCCAGGCGCCCTACTAATTTATCTTTAAACTGCCCATAGAGAATCTGCTCGCTAAGTAAATGCTGTTTCAAATTCATTTTGGAAGAGAGAAGAATATAAATATATACAATAAAATATGAAAGAATATTTAAACTAAAAAAAAAAAAAAAAAAAAAAAAACTAGGGCTGCATGGGTGGCTCAGTCAGTTAAGCACCCAACTCTTGATTTCAGCTTAGGTCACGATCTCACTCATGGTTCATGGGTTTGAGCCCTGCATAGGGCTGCACACTGACAGCAGAGGCTGCTTGGGATTCTCTCTCTCTTTCTCTCCTCTCTGCCCCTCCCCTACTCACCCTCTCTCTCAAAATAAACTTAAAAAAAAAAAATTCAAACTACTTTGTAATGGTTTCCAATAATTCTAAAGCACTACCTACAACTATTATTTTTAAAAGTTTTATTAGGGGGCGCCTGGGTGGCGCAGTCGGTTAAGCGTCCGACTTCAGCCAGGTCACGATCTCGCGGTCCGTGAGTTCGAGCCCCGCGTCAGGCTCTGGGCTGATGGCTCAGAGCCTGGAGCCTGTTTCCGATTCTGTGTCTCCCTCTCTCTCTGCCCCTCCCCCGTTTATGCTCTGTCTCTCTCTGTCCCAAAAATAAATAAACATTGAAAAAAAAAAAAAATTAAAAAAAAAAAAAGTTTTATTAGAATCGATTCCCCACAGAACCTTCTGTTACGTAACAATGTGATCCTTATTTCAGGTTTCCATACACACAGTAAATTTCTCAAATCCCATCTTCCCCTATTTTCACTTTAAAAAGAGGAGACTGTTCAAGTATGGAGTTCAGAGTGTAATTCTCAACCCCAGTCCAATGGTAAAATGTGCCTGCCACAAGTGTAAGCATTCAACAGATGTCAGTTTCCTATCATACTTACTAAGAGTAATTCAAGGTTACTCAGAAATCAGGGGCAAACTGTCCTTCCTTTCTCTAATTTCTAAAAATCCTTCAATAAACACGTATTACTTTTGCAAAAAGGAAAATAGAAAGCAAGAAAAAAATACAGGTAAAGAGCAGGAGAGAAGACAGAAAAAAATATATATATATTGTAGGGATTCTCTCCCCAAGTATTCAATAACCCATTCCAATCAACAAGTCTATAACTGCCCCTCAGGGCTAAGGACTAAAGAAATAAGACTAAAGCTAATGACCACTCTGCTTCCAACAATGACACCAACTGTATTTTCTCATACCATGGAACAGATTTCTATTCGCAATCACAGCTGTTTGCTCTGTCAGAACAGAAAAATCAAATGCATACGGAGGAAGAGGCAGGACAGACTTTATTCAAGAAAATGTTCCTGCATTTCCTTATCTAAAAAGATAGTGGGAAATGATTTAAGGGAAAAAGATTCAGTAAAACCATATTTCTTTTCTTTGAATAGGTGAAAAAAACATTTTTTACGCATGCCTGCTTTTTCATATTAATCTAAATAAATGAGGTTTAGGTATTAAAGGTATTCAATTCAACTCAGAAGTAGCAGAGTTAAACACAGAAAATGGCAATTTGCAGCAACTGTCCATGAGGCATACACCCATGAAACAAAACACCTCGCCACCTAAGCCAGTGTTTACCTGGAAAAGGTCTGTCACTGAATGAAAAGTGGGGGGGGGGGGGGGGGGGGGGGGGGGGGGGGGGATTAAGTATGTCTTCTTCATAACACTTACTATGAACATTTATCTCCTAATCATGAAATTCACTTGTTTATAAATATCAGAATGAGAAAAGACAGTGTTTTCCCATTATACACAGTATTTAATGAATACTTTATAATCAATGATACCTTTTTCAGCTCTTCTTTGGAGAACTTTTCGTAAGGGTTATGTTCCAGATAGGCAATGTGCTCTGAATTATTAGTACCAAATCCTACAGTTTTTCCTTTTTTATTTCCAGATGGTTCATAAGGGTGATGTAGAAGGTCATAATGAAGCATTGTGATCATTTCTTTTTTGATTAGTTCTTCACTTTTTTGTAAATCTGTTAGAGGTGGTTCTACATTTAAGGGTCTTAGAATAGTTTCATTTACCTAAAATTTTAAGACAAGTACAATTACCAAACATTATCACTCCAATGCTGATGTTATTACTTGTTCTAGCATGAATTAAATAGTAGTTTTACATTTTCAAAAGAATTTTGCTTTCCTTCTAAGGTCTTATTTGTACCAGCAAAACATTTTACATTATATCTGGGAAGTGCTTTACTATATTCCAGAAAGAATATAATATTTTGTTTCACAAACTTTATGAATGATATAAAAGCATCAATCACATAAGAAGAAACTCAAAACTTCCTAAGCCAGAAATTCTAATACTTACTTCTGATGGTCTTGGCAGATCTTTCTGGACAGCTTTGTGCATTCGCTTCATTTCCTTTACACGCTCTGCCTCTCGTATAGCCTAAAAAAATTATTTTTATATCCATTATTACAGCTATATGGTATTTGCCACATTTCAATAAAGTTGAAAACATGTATAAGAACATGTACGTTCAAGAGTTAAAGCTGTCGAAGTCTGTGTAAGTTTGTAGAAAGGTAATATAAGGCAACAGAAATCAGTCTATTCATTCTCTCATTACAATACAAACTAAGAACTGCCAACAGCTACTAGAGCATTCTCCAAGTTTATGTGGCTCCATCCATCAGATAATCATTCTTTTCTTGTTTAATTTGGAATTCTAATAAAAATCCTAGAAGAGAGCATAGGCAGGAATGTCCCTGACACCAGCTGTAGCAACATTTTTCTAGATATGTCTCCAGAGGCAAGGGATATAAAAGCAAAAATAAACTATGGGAATTACATCAAAATAAAAAGCACAATGAAGAAAATAATCAACAAAAGACAACCTGTTGAATGAGAAAAGATATTTGTATACAACATATCCAAGAAAAGGTTAGTATCCAAAATATATAAAGAACTTATACATCCCAACACGAGAAAACAAATAGTTACAAAGTGGGCAAAAGACATGAACAGACACTTCTCCAAGAAGACATCAAGATGGCTAATGGACACATGAAAAGATGCTCAACATCTCTCATCATCAGGGAAATACAAATCAAAACTACAATGAGATATCACTTCATACCTGTCAGAATGGCTAAAATCAAAAACACAAGAAAGAACAATTGGCGAGGATGTGAAGAAAAAGGAACGCTTGAGCACCGGTGGTGGGCGTGCAAACTGGTACAGTCACTGAGAAAAACAGTATGGAGGATCCTCAAAAAGTTAAAAATAGAACTACCCTACAATCCAGAATCACACTATGGGGCATTTGCCCAAAAAATACAAAAACACTAATTCAAAGGGACATGCACCTTTATGTTTAGAGCAACATGATTTACAAGAGCCAAACTACAGAAGCAGCCCAAATGTCAATGGATTGATGAATGGATAAAGAAGTTGTGGTGTGTATATGTGCGTGTATATATATACCTATAAAGATAATGAAGATGTAATACATACACACACACACACACACACACACACACACACACACACACACACATATATACATAACATGGAATACTACTCCACCATGAAAAGGAATGAAATCTTGCCATTTGCAACGACATGGACGGAGCTAGAGAGTGCAATGCTAAGTGAAATAGTCAGAGAAAGACAAATACCATAAAATTTCACTCATATGTAGAATGTAAGAAACAAAACAAACCAGCAAAAGAAAAAAAAAGAGACAAACCAAGAAACAGACTCTTAACTATAGAGAACTGATGGTTACCACAGAGGAGGTGGGTGGGAGGGATGGGTGAAATAGGTGATGGGATTAAAGAATGTACTAGTCGTGATGAGCACTGGGTGAGGTATGGAATTGTTGAAACACTATACTGTACACCTGAAACTAATATCACATTGTATATTAACTAAATTGGAATTAAAATAAAATTTAAAAATTTAAATAATCAATTGGAATCCTAAACTTAGAGGGGACTCTTATTTGTTCCTCCTGCAACACAGCCCTCACTTCCACCCCAAAAGCTACTGATTTTTAATTTAAAAAACTAGCCAATGTGTTGTTTCCTGATTCTTAAATCACAAATAATGTAAGTTAACATATTAGAATTTCAAGGCATTTCTGAGAGTAAATGTAGGGCAAAGTAACTAAGAAAACTAAACATAAAAAGTAATATCCTGGGGGCACGTGGGTGGTTCAGTGTGTTAAGTATCCAACTCTTGATTTCACTTCAGGTCATGATCTCATGGTTCATGAGTTCAAGCCCTGCACTGGGCTCTGTGCTCACAGTGCGGAGCTTGCTTTGAGGTTC
The DNA here is from genome assembly GCF_028749965.1 of Puma concolor. Lineage (NCBI taxonomy): Eukaryota > Metazoa > Chordata > Mammalia > Carnivora > Felidae > Puma > Puma concolor. Next base: position 43,257,422 of record NC_141671.1, on the reverse strand, counting down.
TCTCTCCCCATGTCTCTCTCTCTGTCTCAAAATAAATTAACTTAAAAAATAAAGTATTATCCTGTACTACCAACTAAAAAGCACATTCAGGGGCGCCTGGGTGGCTCAGTCGGTTAAGCGTCCGACTTCAGCTCAGGTCATAATCTCATGGTCCGTGAGTTCAAGCCCCGCGTCGGGCTCTGTGCTGACAGCTCAGAGCCTGGAGCCTGCTTCGGATTCTGTGTCTCCCTCTCTCTCTGACCCCTCCCCTGTTCATGCTCTGTCTCTCTGTCTCAAAAATAAATAAACATTAAAAAAAATTAAAAAATAAATAAAAATAAAAAGCACATTCATGTTGACTTCTCTCTGAAATACGTTTACATTGATGCTATTCACACTCGAGTCCCACGAAATTCCATTTCTAAAATTATCCTAGGCGTGCCTGGGTAGCTCAGTCAATTAAGCACCAGACTCCTGATTTTGGCTCAGGTCACGATCTCACAGTTCACAAGACTGAATCCTAATTTGGGCTCTGTGCACTAAACATGCACTTGTTTTTAAGACTGATCAATAACACCTTTTCTTGGCTAGAGTGAAAAGCAATGTCTAAAAGAACATGTATGTGTATTTTAAAGAAGCATAATAAATTTGACAGGAGGTATTTAAATTATGTACATACACATATACATACACACATTTTAAGACTGCCTATCAAGATATTCTTGTATATTATTAATTACATGAGTACATATTATTAACTATGTTAAGCAATTTAGGGTAATTTCTTTTTTTAGATATTGAAAAAACTTTTAAATATGGACACATTTAATGACCATTCTTCATTCTTTCAGCCTACTGACACAGTCAGCGACTTCACACTTCTTTTCTAGCACAATTACCCACCTGCTTTCGTGCATCCACATCAGCAGCATCTTCAATGTAAGTATCATCTATTTCACGGTCTTCCAGCTCCTTCTCAGCATTTTCTGGCAGAACAATCTCAAAGTCATTCTTAGGGGCAGGGAGGCCCAACAATCCTAAACGGAGATGCTCACGAGATTCTCTTTCCTGTAGAAAAAAAATTGATCTTCTCAATTCATACATCTTAAGTATTCAACCTCCATTCTTAAGAGTTTCTAAAAAATAATTAGCCTAATTTTAATTCTAGAAAAATGACCCTAATTTCAGAGCTGAGACAAGTTTGTTTGATTTCTATCTCAGTTTCTTCTCTAAATTAAGACCAAAAACTCTGATTTGTGATCCGTAAAGTTACTCTCGGATATTCTAATAGAAGGTTTGGGAATTATCTCTGCAGGGCAGAAAAAAATCCTTTAGAATTTCCATTTAAGGAATACATTTCTGACCAGGAAATTTAATAGCAAATGAAAGAACAAATTCAGAAGTCAATTTGTTCTTGGACTAATAAAATCTAATCTGAAAAGATGCCTGAGTTTTTGTGTGTGTTTATTTTTAATAGAAATTACCAAATCATGGGGTGCCTGGTTGGCTCAGTCAATAGAGCATGTGATTCTCGATCTTGGGGTTTTGAGTTCAAACCCCACATTGAGGGTACAATTTACTTAAAAACAAATTAATTAAAAAAAGAAAAAGAAAGGAAGAAATGACTAGACCAAAGAATACAGTCCACACTTCCCAAAAGAAACTGCCTGGTACCCAAAGTTTTCCCCAGTACATCCTTGGCTTACCTTTTATTCCCCATAGCTCCATTACACGTATGGTAGGTGTGAGGCCCAACCAGATGACCTGCTATGTCCAAAATACACTCCATGCTTACTCGTTTTGTGGCCTCTATCTGAGACAGCCCCCACCTCTCCTTCTGAGCATACCTCAACGAAGGTTTTCCTAGTACCCACCATTATTTCCGTCTTTGGCCCCCCCAAGCATGTTGGTTTTACACAGAAAGCTTATTTTGTTCTTACGTTACAATTATTTGTGGACTTGGTTTAGCACTGTCAATCTCTCCAGAGTATAAACTTCCTTAAGACAAAGGACATCTTTACTCAACTTTAGATCCTCTGAAGTCTCCAAATCAGCGCTCTGCACACATTAAATTCATTTGTTTAGCTATTATGTAGCCATTCACAGTTGACATTACTTGATATCAAGCTGGGCATTAAAAAAATTCTAAACCAGGGGCGCCTGGGTGGCGCAGTCGGTTAAGCGTCCGACTTCAGCCAGGTCACGATCTCGCGGTCCGTGAGTTCGAGCCCCGCGTTGGGCTCTGGGCTGATGGCTCAGAGCCTGGAGCCTGTTTCCGATTCTGTGTCTCCCTCTCTCTCTGCCCCTCCCCCGTTCATGCTCTGTCTCTCTCTGTCCCAAAAATAAATAAAAAAAAACGTTGAAAAAAAAATTTAAAAAAAAAAAAATAAAAAATAAAAAAAAAAAAATTCTAAACTCGGGATGCCTGGGTGGCTCAGTCAGTTAAGCGTCCAACTTCAGCTCAGGTCATGATCTCATGGTTCGTGAGTTCAAGCCAGCGTCAGGCTCTGTGCAGACAGCTCAGAGCCTGGAGCTTACTTTGGATTCTGTGTCTCCCTCTCTCTCTACCCTCCCCAGCCTGCGCACTCTCTCTCTCTCTCTCTCAAAAATAAACAGTAAAAAAAACACTCTTTTTAATAAAAAATTCTAAACTAACCAAATCTATACACTAGGTTAGAATTAATTTGTAAACTAAAAACAGGTATCGCTGGAACTCATTAAAAAAAAAACAAAAAAACTCACAATGCTTTTCTGTGGCATCATATAAGACCCAAGAGTGACATAAGAAAAGCAATAACATGGGCAGAAACAAAACTGTGGCTTTTATGATTAGCTGTCTGTATCAGCTTGCAAAATATACAAAAGAAAACTTCACTAAGATAAGCAATAAACATCAACTTAATTTGGCTTTGAGATCTAGATAGTTCTTCTAAAAGTCTAGAGCAAACAAGAATCAAGGCTCAAAATCTAATTTATGAGGCATTCCAAACTCACAATTTGTTTTACAGAAGTTAAAGAAAAAAGAGTGCCATTCAAGAAAGTAAACTATTAATTAGTAAATGATAAAAAATAAAATCATATGACATACAAGGAGAACTACTATCAGCATAATCAGTATTCACAAACACATTAAAAATTAGTCAGCTTAGGGGCACCTGAGTGGCCCAGTCAGTTGAGCGTCCGACTTCAGCTCAGGTCATGATCTTATGGTTCATGGGTTCGAGCCCCACGTCAGGCTCTGTGCTGACAGCTCAGAGCCTGGAGCCTACTTTGGATTCAGTATCTCCCTCTCTCTCTGCCCCTCCCTTACTCACATGCTCCCTCTCTCTCTGTCAAAAATAAATAAATATTTTTTTTTTAATTAAAAAAAAAAAAAAGAGTAAGTAGGCTTAGGAGACCAAAAGGTTCTCCTTCTCAAGTTCTATAAATCATTTTCCTTTTCTGGAATCCATAGGTGTACAGTTATCTTAAAGTATATGTAATATGCACCAACAAGGGAAAATATTTTAATACAACGTCCATGAAATAGAACAGTTTAAAAAAAAAAAAGAATATTAAAGGGATTTGACACGTACCATCTGCTTCACATAAGAGGGATCACTGTAGTCTGCCATTCCATCCTCGGGATTAATGTTTAACTTGTCTCGAAGAGGAGTTCTACCCGGGGTGGAGTTAATAACTGGTTTGGGAGTTGTCCCACTGCGGGGAGTCAACCCTTCAGATCCATGAGAAGGAGTCCTAGAAAGACAGAAATTCCAATTAATAAAAGTGCCAATTTTATCTGGATTGTGCTTCCAAATATTTTTCACATAAATTATTTTACAAAGAAAGCATGAAAGAAACTAAGATTGCAGAATATCTGTCTTCCTACCTGGTTTTAAGTGAGATCTCTACGTTGGAGTACAAGTTTAGTTCAACTAGCTTAGTATTTACACACAGTATTTTTATTTTAATGACTTCAAGTAAAGTTATTACATTTGACATTTTCTTGCCTTGCTAAACTAGGCCCACCAAACATTATTTCAACCTTTTCTTGATGCATTGTGGGGTGGCTAAGAACATACCATGGGCAGAGGGCAGCCATAATGCTCAAAGACCCCTAGGAAACTGTTTATAAGTTCAAATAGTGTCTTCATCTTATCATTTGCCCCTCACCACCAGTAGCTGCTGGCTAGAACACCACTATCATAGGTATGCATTCACTTCAGCGGTTCCTCCTTTACGTTCTGTTTGGAAACTGAATACCATGTCTACATATGAACAGTTCTGAGTGAGGGCTGAGACTCTCTTAGCAATAAATAAAATCCACAGACTTTGCAACTGATATCTTAGTTGTTCAAAGCCTGTTTTTGGTTGGTTGGTTGGTTGGTTGGCTGGGTGCTTACTTCCTATACCTTAGCTCTGTTCCAGACAAGTGATCTGCCAGGCAGATGTTCCCAAAGGTGAGATGAGGTGTTATCAAAAGACAGGGTCCCTACCCCCAAGGAGCTTACAATCTAGTTGAGAGACAAGACATACACAGGGAAAGAAGGATTAGGCTCTCTTACAAGCCCTGCCAAAGTGTTAAGTTGTATATTAGGATTTGGCTGCCAATGCTTCTTGATCCTGCTGTCAGGCACAGTTGTAACAGTTTGAGACACTCCCATACTAAATAACCAGTACGAGGATATATCCTAACACTGAAAATTAAAAACGAACCTAAAAGATTTCCAAACTTAAAAGCTCAAATTTCATTTTAATATGACCTGCTTCCACAAGGTTTCTATCTAAAAAATTCCTCTTAAAAAATAGTAACTTAAAAAAAAATCATAAACAAAGACTGAACTCTGGACTCTAGTTAATGATAAGCACAAGAAAGTATTAGAAGTGAAACGGACTGAAACCTGCAACTTATTTTGAAAAGCACTAAATAATTAGATGGACTGACGGATGGATATGTGAAAAGCAAATACGGTAAAATGTTAACAACTGTAGAATCTAGATGGTGAAATATGGATGTTTGCTTTCCCATTCTTTTAACCTCTCTGAATGTTAGAAATTTTCAAAACAAAATGTTGGGATATGGGGCATCTGGGTGGCTTAATCGGTTAAGCATCTGACTCTTGTTTTCAGTTCAGGTCATGATCTCACAGTCATGAGATCAAGCCCCACAAAGGGCATGGAGCCTGCTTAAGATTCTCTCTCCCTCTCTCTCTCTGCCCCTCTCCTGCTTGCTATCTCTCTCTCTCTCTCTTTCTCAAAAAAAAAAAAAAATGTTGGGAGAAAAGCAATAGTAACACATACAGATAAAGGACTACAATTTTTATAAAATTCAACAAATGATCAAACGAACAATGGACTGATTTGTTCTTTTAAAGCAGATAAAATGGGGGTGCCTGGTGGTTCAGTTGGTTAAGCATCTGACTTCGGCTCAGGTCACAACCCTGCAGTTCATGAATTCGAGCCACATGTTGGGCTTTGTGCTGACAGCTCAGAGCTTGGAGCCTGTTTCAGATTCTTTTTTTTTTTAATTAAAAAAAATTTTTTTTAAGTCAATAAATCAGATAAAATGTATTCAGAAAAAAGGTGATAGCATCAGAAACTCTGAAAAAAGAAGACAGTTCCATACAGTAATAACCAACTCCTGGGTATTATTATGTTATTTACTACCATGAATGAGAAGAAATCAAAAAGCCATGTTAAATACTTATTTCCATTCTCTGTCAACATTACTAAAACAAACATGTTGTCTAAATCCTTGAAGTTTTTCTAAAACAATAAAGATGTATTCGTTTACAATACCTGAATGGGGTAGAAAGAACTGTGTTTGGAGTCTGTACAACCTGCCGCTGTGGAGTCACACCTGAGAAGTCGCTCTCATGCAAAGGGGTATTAAGTCCACCTTTCAATGGGGTGTCCACATTGGTCAGGGCCATGAGGTTCTGAGCTTCCTGATAAACAAGAAGGTAAAGAAGTGTGTTTTAACAGTTCAGCCAGAATAGCCGAATCCTCTCTTCTGGTCCTACTATATAAACCTCAAAGGAGACAGAATTCTTATACATTTTCTTAATGAACACCAACAGATAAAATGAACTCGCCATGACAGAATTCAATACTTCCATTCCTCTGTCAACCTAACACAGCAGATCAGAAGTTTTGGAATAAAGTTTTAAATATCAAAAAATGTTTTAAAATGAAAGTATCATGACTCAAAAGCTTCTATTACCTGTGCCAAATCTCTTTACAATCATAAAGAACTAAAAATGGAAATTTCCCAACGTGAACTTAGGCTAAATGTCAGAATACCCAGATTTTAGTCTGGCTTTATCACGAACTCTCTCCAGTGTTCATTAGCCCCTCTGACTCTCAGTTTCCTCTACTGGGAAGTTAAGGTACCTCTAACTGGCCAGTCCAATCCACTTCCTGAGAAAACTCATGAAGGCAAACTCCTTTCGGAAGTCTTGTCCTCTTTAGGCAGGCCTGCCAATGTTCTGAAGTCTTTAGTCCCTCTGCCACAACCCTGCAGCACTTACTACTATCACTGCACCCACAATCTCCTAATCCCCAACTCCGGGCCTGTGAAAGACTACATCTTCCAAGATAATGACAGCCATCTCTCTCATCTTATGTGCTCTTCTTAGAATCCAACCTTGATACTCCTCCCATCATGAAGTGGAAGTCTATGTCCCCTCCTTTTGAATCCAGGTGGCCTTGTGAATTACCTGTAACTAACAGAATGCAGGAAAAGTGACACAGCTTGACTTCCAAGGCAGGGTGAGCAAACATACAGCTTCCTACCACACTCTTTACAACACCCCTAATGGAGCCTTGAGACACCATGAGAGAAGTTTAACTGTCCTGAGGCCACAGGCTGAAAGAAAGCGCAAGCTTTGGAGAGGCCACATGCAGATGCATTCCCCATTCTCAGGTGAGGACCCAACCCACAGCCAGCATCAACCACCAGTCATGGAAAGAAGATGATTCAAGTCCCTATGTGTCAAGACACCCCCCAGTGCTGAGTCTTCTTAGCTGAGGCCCTTGACATCATGGAGCAGAGACAAGCCATTCTTCCTGTGCCCGGTCCGAATTCCTGACCAAGAGAGACCATTAGCATCAATGACATGTTTTAAGCCAGTAAGTTTTGGGGCAAAATGAAGATAACCAAGGGCACGTGGATGGCTCAGTTGGTTGAGTGTCCCTTGACTTCAGCTCAGGTCATGATCCTAGGATCATGGGATTGAGCCCCACATTAAGCTCTGTGCTGAGCATGGAGCCTGTTTAAGATTCTCCCTCTTTCTCTCCCTCTGCCACTCTCCCCCACCCACTTGTGCACACACTCTCTCTAAAAAAATAAATAAATAAAAATTTAAAAAATAAATGAAGATAACCAGAATAAGGCTTATTCCATTATCCATTACTCTGTTCTTAATTCATGGAAAGAACCTTGAATTTCATACTACCAAAGTCCTGTGTGTGTTCTTTTTGCTAGTCCAAATACAAAACACTTTCCCCAACTAGGCTCCTAAAAGTCTGGCCAGCTTTATACCTTTGGGCAGAAAATTGGAAGCTACTTTTCTCAAGAATCTGACTAACCCAAAAGATGTAGAATACTGACATGAAGAATTTGCCAAAGAAACCCAGCAGACAGTTCAGCCTACAGGGAAGCCTGGAGTTGAGGAGCCTTACCCACACCTAGAGAGCTTCTAGTCTACTTTTAACTGCCCTGCCCTTAACCCCTAGATACAGGCAGAGAGCCAAAGATCAAAAGATATTTGAGGAAACATCCAATATGAAAAAGAGAGAACAAAAGAAACTTAAATACCATACAGGGAAAAGAAAACATAAAAATAAAACAAAACCATCAATAGCTTCAGAGAAATAAGACAAAATATTCACTAAATGAAACATTTAAAAACTGAATACATTTTTTTAAAGAGCTCTTAGAAATTAAAAATGTGATTGTAGAAATTTAAAAACCAAAAAATGATAAAATTCACAGAAAATCTCCTAGCAAGAAGTCAAAAGGTCAATTAAAACAGAAAACCAGAGAGGAATAAATAAGAAAATTCTTATTTTATTTCATAAGAGAAACAGACCAATGAAAGGGAGGAAACAAAATTTTCAAAATAACATCCTAGAACTGAAGGCCAGGAATCTCCAGAATGAAAAGATCACTAAGTTCCTAGCGAGTGATTGAAAACAGACCCACACCAAGAACTATGCATGTGAAAAAGAGATCATATTAGCTTCTAGAGAAAGGAAAAAACGGATTTGCTAAATGGCAGAGATCTCAATAGCTATAATAGAAGCCAGAAGACACTGGAGCACTGCCTTCAAAACTGTAAACAAAAACCATTTCAATCTGGGAGCACCTGGCTGGCTCAGCCAGTGGAGCATGCAACTCTTAATCTCAGGGTCATGAGTTCAAGCTCCACGTTGGGTGTAGAGTTTAAAAGACAAAAAAAAAAAAAAAAAAAAAGATTTCAATCTGGAATTCTATACCCAGTTATACTATAGATAGACCAATAATTCACAGCTATGCAAGGTCTTAAAAATTCTATCTGCCATGAACCCTTCCTCAGAAAGTTATTGAAGGAACTTCCATAGCTTCAGTAACCTTTCACTAACAGACATAAACCAAAAAAACCAAAGACATGGGAGCCAGGAAAGAGGTGATCCAAGAGACTTTCTAGGGTGCCAGTAACAGGAAATCAAGAGAACAAGCTGTAAACAAGATCTAATCGTCCAGGGGTATTTGGGTGGCTCAGCTAGTTAAGCACCGACTTCAGCTCAGGTCATTATCTCATGGTTTGTGGGTTTAAGCCCCAAGTCAGGCTTTGTGCTGACAGCTGGGAGCCTGAAACCTGCTGTGAATTCTGTGTCCTCCTCTCTCTCTGTTCCTCCCCCATTCATTCTCTGTCTCTGTCTCTCTCAAAAAAAAACATAGGGGCACCTGAGTGGCTCTGCTGGTTAAGCGTCCAACTCTTGGTTTCAGCTTAGGTCATCATCTCATAGTCTGTGAGTTCGAGCCCTGCATCAGGCTCTGCGCTGATAGCACAGAGCCTGCCTAGGATTCTTTCTCTCCCTCTCTCTCTGCCCCTCCTCTGCTGTGTCTCTCAAAATAAATAAACTTAAAAAAATAAATAAATAAGTGGGGCGCCTGGGTGGCTCAATTGGTTGAGTGTCCAACTTCGGCTCAGGTCATGATCTCACGGTCCGTGGGTTCGAGCCCCGCGTGGGGCTCCGTGCCAATAGCTCAGAGCCTGGAGCCTGCTTTGGATTCTGGGTCTCCCCCTCTCTCTACCCCTCCTCCGCTCACGCTCTGTCTCAAAAATAAACATTAAAAAAAATTTTTTTTAAATAAAAAATAAGTAAAAATAAAAATTAAAACATTAAAATAAAAAAGATAAAATAAAAGAGTAATCGTCCAGAATAGAACACTCAGAAATTCTGAGAAAGACTTTTTCAAGAAGCTGAGAATATCTAAAATTTGATCAGATTACAAGAGATTTGCACAGTGTCAATCTAGAGTTGAATTTGTGCTAAGTCATCAAAAAATTTAGCATCTGAACAAGTATTAACTAAAAAAAAAAACATAATCATAAGTAATCATAAGGCACTTTGTGGGCTCAGCAATGAATATAGCTTGCACAGTCATAAAGTAAACCATGAATACAGAGCTAATCAAAATTATGATATAACCATAATGGAAAATGAGGGAATAGAAAGAGTGTGCGTGCATGATAGAGCAAAAGGGTGGGAGAGCCAAATGTTCAAATCCCCAGGTGGAGAAGTGGCTAAAACTGAAAATAAAATCAACAAGTAACAAGTGTCCAAGCAAGAAGATGGTAAAAACAGAGTTGTAATTGGTGCCTCTAGAGAGCAAGCAATGAGGAACACAACTATTTTTCTTACTAAGTTTTAATAGGAACCATGTGACTCCCAATAAAGACCTTAAAATTGTACTTCTGACTATTAGAGAAGAGGAAATGAGACGTAAGGATGTTCAATAGTGTTTTGTTAGGTGTGGCTATTCTCTGGCATACAAACCCCCTACAGAGCTGTATACCCCATGTGTTTAGGAGAGGGAAACTACTGATGGCACCCTGTGCCAAGCTAAGCACAGAAATGCAAGGAAATTTTAAAAGTTACTGACTACATACATCTGACTTCTTTCTAGGACTGCTAGGCAATGTGAAATTTTAAAATGCTTTGCTTTACTAATAGGTACTAAAGATTTCGAAGGGCTAGCTTCAAAACAACAAAACAAAACAAACAAACCTATGAATAAATGTGGAAATGAAATCACCTCATTATTGAATCTGCTAATTTAGGTTCCTAATAACAAAATCTCTAGGACCTAGTTTACCCCTTTTAAAAGAAACAAACCAAATCACTTACTATGCTCCTTCACTTTCAAGGACAAGAAGTGAAAGCCTCACTCTACTATCCGACAGCTTACCTGCAGAATTCTGTCCTGGGAAGCCGGTGTACGAGGTGTTCTAAGAGCGATGCTGTTGTTGGTGACATTGTACTCAGACAAAAGCGTACTGGAGGCAGAGTTTGTTATGCCAGATTCCTCAGCGGTCTGACGTGCGATTTCACTTGCTTGGCCTACTTTTACAACCTCCTGGAGTTCTGCATCTGAAATCTGAAAATCATCATACAGCAACATTTTAACCAAAGAACAATACAGCCTAAAACTTCCATATTCCAGAAAGACGAATCACTGAAGCTGTGTGATGAGTACACAGGGGTTTGCTGTACTACTTTCTTCACTATTGTGGGTTTGAAAAATTCTACAAAAAAGTTTTTAAGTCTTCCCCATATAATGTGGGGATAAATTCCATATATGATATACTATCAAGCGGCAAAGTCTTGTATTTCTATAATGAAATGCTTTCAAACCAACTACCACATCAATAAACCAAGAACATAAAATAATCACGTTTGTATACAACCATCAAAGGAGGGGGGCCTAAAAACCAATTAAAACATCAAAGTCCACTGAGCCATAAGATCCCTGAGAAAATCAAAAAGCATTATCTTAGTAATTTTACAAAAATAAGTATCCTAGGGGCATCTGGGTGGCTCAGTCGGTTAAGTGTCTGACTTCAGCTCCAGGTCATGATCTCACAATTTGTGGGTTCAAGCCCCAGGTCAGGCTCTGTACTGACAGCTCAGTCAGCTGTTCTCGCTCTCAAAAACAAATAAACATAAAAAAATAATAAATTTTTAAAAAGTAAGTATCCCAAAGAGAACTAAGAAAAAAAAATTACAGGCAAATCTCAATTTAAGAAATATCACTACTTTAGGGTGCCTGGGTGGCTCAGTTAAGCAATCGACTCTTGATTTCGGCTCAGGTCATGATCTCACAGTTCGTGGGTTTGAGCCCCGTGCTGGGCTGCACACTGCGGAGCCTGCTTGAGATTCTCTCCCTCTCTGCCCCTTCCCCATTCAGGCACATGAGCACTTTCTCTCTCTCTCTCTCTCTCTCTCTATCAAAAGAAATAAACCTTAAAAAAAAAAAAAAAAAAAAAAAAAGGGAATATCAGTACTTGGATGGCAGCATCTGACAAAATTATGTCATGTTTATGCCCAAGAATTTTGTGTTGACGTAAGTGCATCATTTGGATAAAGAAAGAAGCTCTTCTGGCCTCCTAAGTCCATCCTTCTGCTCCATTAAACCAAACAGTCCAATTCTACAGAGCTGTACTATTCAAAATAAACCAAGAACTTTTTCAAAATTCCCATGGTTCTGACCAACTATAAGTAAGTCAAAGGAAGAGAAGGCTCTTCCTTGATAAGCTGAATGATAAGCTGAACGAGGGTATGTTTCTCTCTTCACATCTCCCACATTAATTTTCACAGCTGTTGTCTCAAAAAGAGAAGTATGACACAACAAAACATTCTCTATAAGAAAGCAGCCTGAAGTCCACACAGCCAAATACCACCTGTATCCTAATCGGCTACAATAAGAGGCCGGGAGCCCTAACCTGCTCACAAATTGCTAAAAGCTGACAATTACTTACTAAACCATCACGGGGCAATTTAAGGCCAGATATAATGATTTATACAGAGAAGTTGTTACTTATCATAGTAAATCACAAGGACTTATCCTTATGTGGCTCACCTATTACACTGTAAATTTCTTAAGGGCACCCAACAGCTAGCAAAAGCCTGGCATGTAGACCCTTCAAACATGTGCTAAATAAATTATAAGCATATGAGTTCACACAATAAAAAAACTGTCATTATTAGATTACCTGAGGGGCAGGGAGTACTAGTTTGCTTCTTTTTTTAGTAAATTCAGAAACACCACTAGTCTGAAGAATAGCTGATGGTAAATCAGATTCTTTTTTCCTTTTTAAATGCTGCTTGTCTTTTTTTCTGTCTCTTCCTTCTTTTTCCCTACCATGAATCAAAGCAGAGAGAGATTTTTAAAAGTTACACATAGACAATAACAGTAAAAGCCATATAAATACTCATACACTTCGAACAAAATAATCCCATTCCTAAAAAAATTACTGATAAAAAGACAAAATCCAAATACATTAAGCTGTGCCCTACACCATTACTCACCCACTATACTCAAGAGGAATGCAGGCTGAGAATAGCGATAGAATTAATAAGAAGATATAGTACTAAGTAACTTACATATTAAATATTAAGCCTACATAAAGACTATGATTATAAACAAAATTTTATATATAATTTCAACAAGAAACTTAAACTACTCCTGTATCATGATTACATTCTTACAAAAGTATATGCGTGCACTTAGGAAAATGATGGAGACAAGCATACAAAAAAACGGAAAACGGTAATACAAAGGGGATGGGATTAAAACACTGAATTTTTAAATTTCCCTTTAAAACTGTTCTTCAATTGTTCATTATGATTCTTTTAATTCACTTGTTTTTTTAAAGGATATTTCAGTCCTGACAAATGGTTAGTCTAACGCCAGGCTCAAGGCCACCTCTGAAAGCTCCAAGAATGCCTCCTCCCAGTCTGGGTATCAGCCTCTCCCCCATCCAGCCTGTTCCTTCCAGATGAGCCGCTCCCACTTCCACCTCTTTATTCAAACAGCCTACCTCATACAAGGTCTTAATTTGAGAAACAAATACAATGGAGTACATCCGAGAAAATCCTGTTTCATGGTGCCCGACACCTGTCATTTAGTCCCAATTCATGTCAACTGAGTGGAAAATCAGTAGGGGAGTAGAAAACTAAACTTCTCTGACAACCATAAAAAGTTCTCCCCACAAAATTCAGATGGAAGAAATAGAAAAAACTCTAAAAATCCCTAGAAATAGGCAAAATCCTCTGCACCTTTAGACAAACATTTTATAAATACACTTACATATCCCCATAAAAAGACTTAGGTATGCATCGGTAACTTTAATTTCATTCAAAGAAAACAAGATAAAATTTTCACTAGAATAGACAAAAAACCAGACCAGATTTTGACAGATTCCTCAGTCCCTTAGTAAAATAACTAACTTGTTCACAAATGCACATCAACGTTAAGACTGTGACTCAGTGAGTAAAGACTACACTAAGAGCCAAGTGCTGACGTGTCAGGAGATGCAAACAGCCTTCTATGCCAAAGACACGACCACAAGGGTCACTGGTTTTCTCAGAAACGTGAATCCAGTAAATAAATAAAAACATTATGTAGGTCACATTGTCCTAAATAATAAAAATCTGGCTCTGACAAGGATAGCGCATGGCCCTCCATAAAATTCCTACTATACTTTTCCATTTTCAAAATCAGAAAGGCAACTTACGATCTTAGTTCCCCATCAAGATCTTGTTGTCTTAATTTTCTGAAATCTGCATCAAGAGCCTGGTAGTTTTCCTCAGAAGTATCATAGAAACCAAGAGCAGGCTTTTTTTCAAATGGGATTTCAGCATTATAATCAACTCCTCTCTTCTTTTTTCTCTTCTTCTGAATTTCTATGCCAGCTGCTCTAAGTTCTCTTCTCTTCTGGAGGGCTGCAAGACGCCTAAAGAAAAACAACACAAGATCACCCTGAAAATCACATACCATGGGGAAGGGACAGATCATCTAATAGAGTTAAGAAAACTACTTGGATATTTGGGGAAGAAATATTTATTTAAATTTTTTCTTAATGTTTTTATTTATTTTTGAGACAGAGAGAGACAGAGCATGAGCGGGGAGGGGCAGACAGAGAGGGAGACACAGAATCTGAAGCAGGCTCCAGGCTCTGAGCTGTCAGCACAGAGCCCAACGCGGGGCTCAAACTCACGGACTGTGAGATCATGACCTGAGCTGACATCGGACGCTTAACCGACTGAGCCACCCAGGCACCTCAAGAAATATTTATTTAAATCCTCACCTCACAACCATTCACCAAAATAAATTCCCCTTTTGATTTAAAGATACGCACACACAAGCAAAAAGAAAAACCAGAAAGAACTATATAAGTAAGTATGCATCTTATCTGTGGTTGGGAATTACTCACTTAATATAAATTAAATAAAAGGCAAAGGTAAATACCCAACAGCTTTGAGTTTTCAATTTTGTATCTCTATAGAATTATTTTTTTTAATCATAAAACAAAAGTTAAACAACAGGAAAAAACATTTGTAATTTATATTGGGAACAGTTAGATATAAACAATCTATTCAGGTTTTTTTGTTTAATATATTCCAAGGGGGGGTGGGGGAGGAAACAGAAGAAAACAAATAGTTCTCTAAGGAAAAATATGCAAATAGCCAAAATGATAAAAGGTATACTTAGCTAATAATCACAAATTAAATCAAGTACCATTTCTGCATATCTAATTAATAGTGTTCAGTTTTTTGTTTCAATGGCAAGTACACAAAAAGTGGACAGTCACCCTCAGTGGTAATGGAAAACAAATGGGTGTAGTTTCCCCAAAGAGAATTTGGAAATACACATTAAAACCCTGAAGTTTTGGGGCGCCTGGGTGGCGCAGTCGGTTAAGCGTCCGACTTCAGCCAGGTCACGATCTCGCGGTCCGTGAGTTCGAGCCCCGCGTCGGGCTCTGGGCTGATGGCTCAGAGCCTGGAGCCTGTTTCCGATTCTGTGTCTCCCTCTCTCTCTCTGCCCCTCGCCCATTCATGCTCTGTCTCTCTCTGTCCCAAAAAAATAAATAAACGTTGAAAAAAAAAATTTTTAAAAAAAACCCTGAAGTTTCTCACATTTTTTAACCCAATAATTTCATTCCTCAGCCTTTAGCCTAAAGAAATAAGTAACATAAACAAGGCCTTGGCTGCAAGACTTCAAGCAGCATTCATAAATAAGCTAATAACTGGACACAATCTAGACATCCAACAAGAAATTAAGAAAACGTATAGCATAGTTATAAGCTAGAATATTAGACAGCCATCTATATAACGTTTAAAAAACCTGTAATTTGCCAGGGAAAGATGCTCAAGACATACTGGTGTGTAAAACACGTTACAAAGTTTACATGCCATAGAGCAACATGTAAAAATTACATGCATATATGGGGCGCCTGGGTGGCGCAGTCGGTTAAGCGTCCGACTTTAGCCAGGTCACGATCTCGCGGTCCGTGAGTTCGAGCCCCGCGTCGGGCTCTGGGCGGATGGCTCAGAGCCTGGAGCCTGTTTCCGATTCTGTGTCTCCCTCTCTCTCTGCCCCTCCCCCGTTCATGCTCCGTCTCTCTCTGTCCCAAAAATAAATAAAAAACGTTGAAAAAAAAAATTTTTTTAAAAAAATTACATGCATATATCTATCAGTGAATATACGCTTGTAAGATGTGAAGGATGTCCAACAAAATATGAACAATAATCACTGGAGGTTAGAATTTCATTTAATCTTTACTTTTTTGTATTTTCCCATGATGCTATAATTCTAATGATATAATGACGAGAAAAGTTATTTATAATATTAAAAGGGGAAATCAGCATATAAGAACACTTTCCAGCATGAGGCTCTGCAGACCTACACCCCCAGTTAAACTGACAAAAATTAGAAAAAAAAAAAAAAAAAAAGTTTAAGTATCTGGAAAGGATCCAAAGGAGATATAGCACATGATGAAACATTTATTCAAGAAAACCTGAGGGGTCCCTGGGTGGCTCAGTCAATTAAATATCCGACTTTGGCTCAGGTCATTATCTCACAGTTCAGGAGTTTGAGCACCACGTCGGGCTCTCTGTTGTCAGTGCAAAGCCCACTTCAGATCCTCTGTCCCCCTCTCTCTGGCCCTCCCCTGCTTGCGCTTTTCTCTCTCTCAAAAATAGACATTTAAAAATTTTTTCTTTTAAAAATTTTTAATGTTTATTTATTTTTGAGACAGAGGGAGACAGAGCACAAGTCGGGGAGGGGCAGAGAGAGAGGGAGACACAATCTGAAACAGGCTCCAGGCTCTGAGCTGTCAGCACAGAGCCCAATGCAGGGCTCGTACCCACAACTGTGAGATCATGACCTGAGCCGAAGTCGGACGCTCAACCAACTGAGCCACTCAGGCGTCCCTTATTTTTTTTCTTAATGTTTACTTTATTTTTGAGAGAGAGCATGAGTGAGGAGGAGCAGAGAGAGAAACACACACACAGAATCTGAAGCAGGCTCCAGGTTCTGAGCTGTCAGCACAGAGCCCTACTGGGGGCTCAAACTCACAAACCAAGATCATGACCTGAGCCCAAGTCAGATTCTTAACCAACTGAGCCACCCAGGTGCCCCCCAAAAAATATTTTAATTAAAAAAAAAAAAAAAAGAGAAAGAAAGAAAATTTGAAAGACAAGGCACCTGGGTGGCTCATCAGTTAAGCATCCAACTTTTGATTCTGGCTCACGTCATGATCTCAGTTTGTGAGATCAAGCCCCGTGTCAGGCTCCGAGCTGCCAGGTCAGAGCCTGCTTGCGATTTTCCTCTCTCCCTATCCAACCCCTCAAAATAAATAAATAAACTTAAAAAAAAAAAAAAAGGGAAAAAAGAAAATCTGAAAGAGGGCTTCAACTACCCCCATTGTGGTATCAGTCTGTACTTTTTAAATTTTTATTTATTTTTTTAATTTACATCCAAGTTAGCATATAGTGCAACAATGATTTCAGGAGTAGATTCCTTAATGCCCCTTACCCATTTAGCCCACCCTCCTCCCACAACCCCACAGTCTGTACTTTCTAATTAAGTTCTTCTTTCCAGCTTACCCCCTCAAGCAATAAGGACGGCCCCAAGCCAGTAAGACCCTGCAGGTAATGAACTCCAAGACCTTGAGTGCCAGACTTTTCCTGCCCACCTGCAAATACCCACTGACCTTTGTCCCACTTTCCTTACATAAACCAGGAAGTATTTCTGGCACTTTGGAGACAGTCTTTGAAACACCAGTCCAAGTCTTCCCGGCGTTGGCCTCACTGAAATAAATTTCTGTCTTGTTCCACCACCACTCGTCCCTCCGCCTTTGCATTTTGTCAATGGGGAGTGGCCAAATCTGGTGTGTCTGGGACCCCCCAGAGCCAGGTACTCTTGCACCCCGGCACCCCAGCTACAAATCTAGTAAAATTCATTAAAGAAAAGTGAAAGTCTATAGTATCTGAATTAAGACCCACTTCCTCATCTCCTACCCCTGTCAGCACTGGGAGATATAAACTCTACTCCACACTGGTGCAGCCAAAACCACAGGGTTCTCTCTCCCCTCCAGTTCCCAACAGGAAGGCTTTCATTACAAGAGGGGCACAACATCAGCAATTCTCATCCTGCCTCCAGATACCTGTTGCAGAGGTTAAATTCCAACAAGAGTGGCCCAGAACCAGGGCCACTTCTTTCTTGTGCCCAGACAGAGGCTCTATCTTGGACACAATGCTGCTAAGAATGCTGGGGCTCCAGGAGTCCTTGCCCTAGCTTGCGGGATGAGGCTTCCACACTAGGAGAAGCAAGCGGAGGAGACCTAGGGCTGCTGCCCACACGGAGCACTCAGCTCCTGAAATGGAAATGTCATTCAGAGAGACAAACACACCACAGCCCAAGGGTAGAAGAGAGAATGCCAAATCTCCCCGCAAAAAAATTGACTTCGTTTGCAACAGAGTATGGAGAAAACGTTCAAGCCTAAAAGCACTCTCAAAAACAGTGGAACCTGTGGTAAGAGGTAACTGGGAAGAAACTGGTCGATTCACTGAAGAAAGAGACTAAACTGTTGGCCCACTAGTTTGCCATAAAAAAATGGGAGGAGACTTCCTGGGGTCAGAGCAAATACCAAGCACTGATGTGAGAAACTATGCCTGCAACTGGGTGTTGTAAGTGACAAATGAATCACTGAATTTTACTCCTGAAACCAATATTGCACTGTATGTTAACTAAAATTTAAATTTAAAAAAGGAGGAGGAGGAGGGAGGAGGAGGGAGGAGGAGGAGGAGGAGGGAGAAGGGGGAGGGAGAAGGAGGAGGGAGGAGGAGGGGGGTGGAGGGAGGAGGGGGGTGGAGGGAGGAGGAGGGTGGAGGGAGGAGGAGGAGGGAGGAGGAGGGTGGAGGGAGGAGGAGGAGGGTGGAGGGAGGAGGAGGAGGGAGGAGGAGGGGGAGGAGGAGGGAGGAGGAGGAGGGAGGGGGAGGAGGAGGAGGAGGGAGGAGGAGGAGGAGGAGGAGAAACAACCATCCTTTCAAAGGAGCCCAAATTTAATTGGATAGGTTTGTGGAACACTTTATGTCCCAAGACATTGTTGAAAACAATACACCAATCAGCTGGCAATTAGTAGAGCTTAAAATGTGGGTGTAGCTAGGGAAAAAGATGCCAAAAAGTGTGGTCAAAACCACACCATCCCAGGTGACTGTGGGCATACCCAAGACTGCACCCCGCATGAGGTGCAACATCAGAGGCTTTGCATTCTGAGGGGGCTGCTAGGGGAGAAGAGACTTCACTAACATAACCCACACACAAGCAAATAACAATAAAAAGTCTGGATGGAGAGAACATAGCACCCAGAATTGCTACAATGTATGATCTAAAGTGTCCAGTTCCCAACAAAAAAAATTTGAGACCTGTGAAGAAACAGGAAAGCAAGACCCATACAGCAGAAAAAAAGCTGGCAACAGAAACTGCCAGTGAGAGCAACTAGATGTCAGATGTAGCAGACAAACTTCAATGGACCCATTATAAATATTTCCAAAAAACAAAAAGAAACCATGATTAAAGCAGCAAAGTATGATGAAAATATTGCATCAAATAGAGAAAATCACTTAAAGATAGAAATAACTTAAAAGAACCTAGAGAGAGATGGTAAAGATTAGGCAATCCAGGGAAAAAAAAAAGTAAGAACAGAGCCTCACAGAAATGCAGGGCATCATTAGGTGCACCAAAAGGAGAGAGAAAAAGAGTAAAATATTCAAAGAAATAATGGCTGAAAATTCTCCCAAATTTACCGAACCTACACATCCAGAATGCTCAACGAACTACAAGTCAGATAAAGAAATCTGCATGCAGGGGGTGCCTGGGTGGCTCAGTCGGTTAAGTGTCCGACTTCAGCCCAGGTCGTGATCTTGTGGTCCGTGAGTTCGAGCCCCGCGTCAGGCTCTGTGCTGACAGCTCAGAGCCTGGAGCCTGTTTCAGATTCTGTGTCTCCCTCTCTCTGACCCTCCCCCGTTCATGCCCTGTCTCGCTCTGTCTCAAAAATAAATAAACGTTAAAAAAAAAAAAAAAAAAAAAGAAATCTGCACACAGAAACATCATGCTAAAAATGTTCAAAGCCAAGGGAACTCCAGTAAGGTTAACAGCTAACATCTCATCAAAACAACATGTAACAATATCCCATTTTATACAAATATTACTGTGTGTATATGTACACATAAATGTACCTCTGTATTGAAAGGCTTGCAAAGACACACATTTCAAAAATAAAGTTATTTCATTCTTTTTTTTTTTTTTTAATGTTTATTTATTTGGAGAGAAAGAGAGCTGGGGAGGGACAGAGAGAAAGGAGAGAGAGAAGAATCCCAAGCAGCCTCTGTGCTGTTAGCACAGAACCAGACATGGGGCTCAATCCCATTAACCATGAGATCATGATCTGAGCCAAAACCAGGAGTCAGACACTTAACCGACTGAGCCACCCAGGCGCACCAATAATTTCATTCTTTAAATAAAGGAAATAAAGACTTCAAATGACATCAGAAATGCTTTCACTAAGTGAATATAACCAAGCTAATAGCATCATATCAACCTCAAAAAGAAAATAGTGCAATACCGGAGGAAAAACGTATTACATTTATAATCAATAAAAAGCTTTAATGGGAATGCAAGCTGGTGCAGCCACTCTGGAAAACAGTATGGAGGTTCCTCAAAAAACTAAAACCCACAACCCAGCAATTGCACTACTAGGTATTTATCCAAGGGATACAGGTGTGCTGTTTCGAAGGGACACATGCACCTCAATGTTTATAGCAGCACTACTGACAATAGCCAAAGTATGGAAAGAGCCCAAATCTCCATCGACAAATGAATGCATAAAGAAAATACAGTATATGTATACAATGGAGTTTTACTCAGCAATCAAAAAGAATGAAATCTTGCCATTTGCAACTACATGGATGGAACTGGAGGGTATGATGCTAAGTGAAATTAGTCAGTCAGAGAAAGACAAATATCATATGACTTCACTCATATGAGGACTTTAAGAGACAAAACAGATGAACATAAGGGAAGGGAAACAAAAATAATACAAAAACAGGGAGGGGAACAAAACAGAAGAGACTCATAAATATGGAGAACAAACTGAGGTTTACGGGAGGGGTGGTGGGAAGGGGGATGGGCTACATGGGTCAGGGGCACTAAGGAATCTACTCCTGAAATCATTGTTGCACTAGATGCTAACTGATTTGGATGTAAATTTTAAAAAATTAAAAATAAAATTAAAATTAAAAAAAAAAAAAGCTTTAAAACACATCTGTAATTTAGCATTAAAGAAATAGTCCTGCAATGTATTTTACATACAGACCAATCTGGTCTATTACAAGACATATGTACAAGTTAAGACACACAGATTCTATAAGAAAATCTACAAGATAGACCAGAGAAAATTTAAATCTGTAAAACAGTATTTAAAGCAAGCAATACCACTTATACTTAGAGAAGCATCCTTAGCCATCCATGGTTAAAAGGCTCAAAATTATTTGGTCTCCAAACAACAATGGACGAAAATGGAAAAGTGAATTTTTTTCAACCCTACTCACATTATTTAACCCTAAATAGTGTACAAAGTACAAAAATGACTGAAACTGGGCAGAAAATTGAGTATCTCCTCTTCGTTTCTGTTTATTGTTCCAGGCCATTCATACTTCCATTAAGTAACTATTCTGGACTAGTGGCTGGCCAGCTTAGCTATGCCAAGAAGCATCCTCAGGTATGAAAGAATCCTCCACCCCAAGACCTGGCACTTCAAAGTCACTACTGGGAAAACCATCAACATAATGCTAGTCATCAGGTCAGGAAGGACTTCCTAGTGTGGGGACCAAAAACGGCAGCTGTGTAGGCTAGGAAGGTCACCCCAGTACCCAAATTCCAAAAGCTAATAAGCTCTTAGACACTTCAGATTTTCCCTTTAACCATTTCATGGTTTCTGGGCCATAGGAAATGAGCTCAATCATAGATCTAACCAAAAGGAAAAAGGAAGGGGAAAGTGGAGAAAACCTCGAGCAGACGGCAATGATACCACTCACTTTTTAAACAAAAATTTCTAGAAGGGCCTAAAATTTGGTTCAAGGCTCATTAACTCCCTCTACATTCAGCCAAGTTTCTTATTTTACAGCCAATACCTGCACAATACTAATCAAGGAGAGTAAGTAACAGTCACATAGCCTTGTATGTCCTCTAGCCATATGACTCCAAGATGCCTACAACAAATGAAGCTCTCCTATGTTAACAGAACAAATCCAACATAATCAAGCGATCACCTGGGCGTCACTTCTGCCAACATATTTTACTTCTTACAACATCTCTTTAAAGACGTATTTTAGGGGTGCCTGGGTGGCGCAGTCGGTTAAGCGTCCGACTTCAGCCAGGTCACGATCTCGCGGTCCGGGAGTTCAAGCCCCGCATCAGGCTCTGGGCTGATGGGTCAGAGCCTGGAGCCTGTTTCCGATTCTGTGTCTCCCTCTCTCTCTGCCCCTCCCCCGTTCATGCTCTGTCTCTCTCTGTCCCAAAAATAAATAAACGTTGAAAAAAAAAAAAAAATTAAAAAAAAAAAAAAAAAGACGTATTTTTTTTTCTGTATCTATTCTGTGATGGTTAGGGAGAAAAAAATAAGATTTTTCCAAAGTATAAGGGTGTCTGGCTGGCTCAGAAGAGAAAGTATGCAACTCTTGATCTCAGGGTTATGGATTCAAGCCCCATGCAAGGTGTACAGATTACTAAAAAAATAAACTTAAAAAAAAAAAAAAAAAACT
Source organism: Puma concolor (assembly GCF_028749965.1). NCBI lineage: Eukaryota > Metazoa > Chordata > Mammalia > Carnivora > Felidae > Puma > Puma concolor. The sequence goes on along the minus strand of NC_141671.1, from coordinate 43,235,084 downwards.
TTTCCAAAGTATAAAGGAACTAAAGAGTATTAGCAAAACTGGAATTGGACAATTCTAATTATTACCCAACAGAGTTGACAGATCACAGTTTTATGGGGTCTAAGGATGCACAAAATAATTGTTCAACTACGGATGGAAACAACTATACCTTGCTTCTTCCAACTGTTTCTCTCTTGCTTTCCTCTTGGCTTTCTTTCCCTGAGTATTTGCCAAGCGGGCTCTAGCTTCAGAAAGCATCTCAAGTTCATCTGCAAAAATAGAGAAGAAAAACTAAGTTCTTCAACAGAAGTATGGTATGTGAGAGATATACTATAGTACTTAAGAAGAGAAAAACCATAAATATAATCATTACATGGTGTTGTATGGGTTTTGAAGTCGGAGAAACCGAAGTTAAAAACCAGGCCCACCACTTGCTAGCTCTGTGACCCTGGATAACTTATTTATCCTCCCTGAGCATGTTGCATCATCTATAAAAAGGGAATAACAAGTCTTATTTCACAGGAATGTTGAGAAGAGCTAAGTAAAACATAATAGGTAAAGCATCAAAAAGTATTCATTAAATAGTAGCTATAATTACCATATCTCTCATTATCATCAATTAACTGACACAGCACCAATCGTAACAAACTACTGTAAAAACTACTATTTAATTATAAGGAAACAGATACTCTATTAAACAAACCTTTTTTTCCTCAGAAAAGGTTCTTTTCTCCCCTCCAATACATTTCCACGGCTCCCAAAATAGAATAAATTTCATTACTGATGCCTTACAGCAATTCCTGTATAAGGTTGTTGAGTGGAATCACAACTTTTTTTTTTTTTTTTTTTTTTTTAAACAAGATAACTTTTTAAAAAACTCAGATCCCAAGATTACCCACTCCATGCTGCAGCTTACTGACTCAGATCTCCCGGGGAGACCCTGGTACTTGTATTTTTAGAAGGTCACCACATAACAATGATGCAGGTAGGAACCACTACTTTTAAACTTCTAAATTTTAAAATTTCAACAAACATTCACTGAACACTTCACAACATCTCTGTTGAGGTAAGACAGCTATCATTATTCTCTATCTAGCAAGAAAGAGAATCAAATCTCAGAAGGATTATGATCTTGCCTAAGATCAATAGCTAATAAGTGGCAGGCAGGAGACTAAAATCCAGTTCCTCTGATTCTCGATTCAGTGTCTGAAGAAGGCATCATGAGTCTGCCTCCTAGTACTGCACTGCTGCCTTACTACAAAGGTTAAATTACCTGCCTGAAGTCAAAATAGTTAACAGGACTGAACTCCAAATCCTGTCGTGGTACCTCTCTCCACAGAATGGGAAGGAGAAAACAGAACTCTCAAGGGCTTACAACTAGCCTTTAGGGAATCTGTCCAGTAGTATTATGCTGCTTAATTTATTAAATGAAATGAAAAATCAAAAAATAAAGACACTGTCCAGAAAGAACAATTACTCTATAATAGAAGACTGGACACAATTAGAAAGAGAGAATAACAACTGCAGACAGAACTGGGGTTCTAAAAAGTCGGAGGAGCTTAGAAAGAAAACTCAAAGAGTTAAAAAGAGGCCTGAGGACTCTATGGTTACCAAAGAAAGTCCTCAGAAGCACGCACTCACCCTCATCCATATCAATCGGATCAGGCCGTGCTGGTTTTGTTTCTGGATTTGGATCTATTTCCCCAGGTTTAAGTTTTCGTGGATCATCTGTCGTTTCCTCTTCATTGTCTCTTTGTGCAGCTTTATCCCTAGAAAAAAGCCCATAAAAGTTAGTCACACTATCACACCATTCAGTCTTAAGAAATACCAGGTTTCCTAGCACTGGCACTCTTTTCTTTCAAAAACCCAACAGATGGACATTCACAAAATAAAGTGATTCTACTTTAGAGATGGCATTCAAATTCTAATTTCAATGAGTGTTCCATTCACTATGAAACAGGACCCAAGGAGCTCCTTAATCACAAATGCAATAAAGTCATACAAAAAAAAAAAAAAAAAAAACACTTTTCGTGAAGAACCAAGATGTTCTGGTTCACTCTTAGCAATATAATTACGGGTGTAATTATGGGTGATTATTAGCTTTTTTACCATTTTTTCCCTAATTTTCTAAAAAAATAGAGTATGTATGATTATATAATTTTAAGTTACTCTTTTAAAAAGCATGTAACAAATATGTAATATTATCAATAACATGAGACTTAAGAGTATATATTCCGATAGCTTTAGCTCCTTTGGCTTTACTCAGATCTGTAACTGAATGTTTAAACACAGAAAATGCTAAACGCTTATTCAGCCTCACTCAGGAGATATACATACATTTTAACACTGATTTGGAAATTCACTTACAAAAGAAATTCATAGTGTTCCAAGCACTGGGCAGCTGTTCTTCCAATGATTGGCGCAATGGTCCTCCACTGAGTTGGCATCAACTTGGCCAAGTGCAATAGTTTTTCCTCTTCTTCTCGGGACCATTCTGTTTTCTTAATGCTTGGATCTAGCCACTCATACCTATTAAAATGATACCATTTGATACATTCATTAGTCACTCGGCACGAATATCCTATTTACACATTAGATATACTAACTTCTGGTGTCTCAAAAACACAAGCTAACTCTCACCCTTCAATTACAAAATCTGTTCTTTTTAACACTATTTGGTTAACTTTACCCCATTTACTATTCCCTATCTCACTGACTTCTACTGTTTTTTTTAATTATGCAAGACTAGTAATGCTTGAAAAAGGTACCCTAACTGAAACATGATCATATGCCTTCTTTCTCTACTATCAATTGTTTTCGTTTATTTTACACTTTATTAGAGGTTTTGAAATGACCTGAAATAAGACAGTACCACCTCACATTTTTAGTGTTTCTAGTTTTCATAGTACTTTCTCACACTTTTTTTTAATTTTATTTATTTAAGTAATCTCTACACCCAACATGGGGTTCAAACTCCCAACCCCAAGATCATGAGTCACATGCTCTTCCGCCTGAGCCAGCCAGGTGCCCCTCTCCTACTTTGATTCAATTCTCACAATACCTTGGCTTACTTTAAGTATCTGACTTATACTCACTAAATGCTTCCCAATATCATGATTTTGGAGTTTTTTAATTTAAGTAAAACTACTATGCCATCCTCTATCTTTCCTATTGCCCAACCCAACCCACCTTTTCCATCCAGTCTACTTAGCTGCAATTAAGATACAAGCCTTACTAAATATTGGGGCAGGAGCTTAGCTCCACTAAGACAAGCAGAAATCCAAACTTCTTCAGGCTGAGGACAATCTTCCTCTTTGGGATCCAATCTCTACATTCTGATCCTTTCTCCCACCCAGGTGCCTAGGAAATGAAATCACTCTTGTACAATCCAAAATATGATCTTAGTACCACATGGGTCAAGGCTGGGGCCAGATCACTCATGCCAAGAGCTTAATGTGTCCACTACCCTGTGACTTAAAAGGAGACACCACAAGTGCAGTGTTGAGTTAAGTTATATTTTGGGATAGCAAATACACAATATTTCAACCGTGTTGATGAAGAAAACTCACTACTGTGAGCTAGCCTAGAAAACTAACCATTATTTATCATTAATTTCTTTGAGAAAGTAAGTTCTAAATCAACTTACAAATTGTTGGAACACAATCCACTTACAAGCTGGGGTCCATCAATACTAAAAGTAAATTTATTTCATGCTTAACAAAACACTCTCAAGCACATTAACTCATCTGTACCTCGTATCTCCATCAGTTAGTAAGGATTATTATCCCCAATTGGGAGAAAACAGAGACAGGAAAACAGAGACAGGGTATAAAAAAAATGCCTTGCCTAAGATCACACAGGAAGCAAGTGACAGCTAAGGCTTAAATCTGAATTCCCATCTCCCACTCCATACTTTCTGTTGTATCACACTGCCTGCTTTCTTTGGCAAGGTTCAAAGAACTGACATTTTCCTCATCATAATTAAGGTCGCTTTCTGTTTTCTACTCATTAAGTGGTACATACCATCTGGCTTTGCACTGCTTTGCTGATTTTCTATGCAGCAGTGAGGCAATCCTAGACCACTGGTTTTTTCCATATTTCATTACTGCTGCTTTCAGAATTTCATCCTAAAAAAATTGTCAAGGAAAAACAATATATTCAATCACAAAATTCCAAGTGAGAACAGACAAAATTTCTCCCTAGGATTGATAGGCAGAAAAGTCATAAACACACACACACACACACACACACACACACACACCAAGGTCTGGAAAAAAATACAAAAATTTAATTTACTATAACAAACAACAAGCCAGAATTGGCAAAATGCAAAATATTAAGAAGAAATCCCTCCGAAGGACATCCTACCCTCCCTAATACACAACCTCCCCACCCTAATAAATTGGGAGTGAGTACAGCCCAATCTGAGAAACACTACCTGGCAGTGATTAACAAAAAGTACTCTCCAACGTTTGGCTGTCATTCTCAAAAGGATACAGCTCCATCATTTATTCATTCACTCAAAAAACATTTCCTATTTCCTGTACTAGGTCTTCCATACTTCAGAAAAGAGAATGAAATAGGTCTCATCCAGCCTTTAAGAAGCAAAGCAAGACTCTGGGAATCCATTCTCCACTCCAGTTTACAAATGTCATTTTCTCTCCAGTCCCATAACCCCTGCTCTGACCCAAGAATCCACAGGTATAACTCAAGAATTAAGTATTTTTCCCCTACTACACCAGTCAGCTCTTCTTCTAGCCTTTAGTTATTGTTTCACCAGGGCACCCATTCTGATTTGGAATTCACTACTCCCAGGGGAGTCCAGAAAGCTAAGCCATAGACAGACACCAAGGATAACAGAGCGACAGATGAACGCACTTGGGCATCTCACTTTTAGGCTTTTTTCCACATTGAACTTGTGATACATGCCTCATATATGAGCCACTCCACCCCATCCCACCCCCTACCTCATCATCAGACATTTAAAAAGACTGCAGGGCTTTGGCCACTACACAGGAATCCTGCTGTTACTTGATTTTGTACATCTGTCTCTCCCCCAGAAGTCATCTCTTCTCCAATTTAAACAGCCTGGTTCCCTCTGTACAAACTGTGAGACAAGGTTGTCACTGATTTTATGTGTCACTTTGTTACAATACGCATCTTGAAGTAAAAACAAATAGCAACTGTCCACCCTACTAGATTCATTCTGCAACCATTTGCCAAAAAGATTATTTCATGGTGGTTACTGTCCGAGGTTCTAGGGATTCCAAGACCTGGTTCTCTTGCAGTGCTGTCTGCTGGGGAAAAGCAATGTCAACTAGCACTTACTGAAAGACTACTATGTGCCAGACTCTATTCTAAATGTTGATTCATTTAATCTATAAAAGAAGATTACTGTTACTATTATCATCCCCAGTGGAAAACTGAGGCTCTGAAAGGTTAAGAAACTTATCAGCATCACACAGAAGAATATGATGCTTGCAAAAAGATAAAACATGCTATATCAGATGGATGAAAGATGTACCATGGGGCCACTTATTTTTACAGGGTGATAGGGCAAAAATTCAAGAGTTTCTGAACTGGGTTTTGAAGGATGGTCAGAAAGATGTCAAGCAGTAGGGCATTCTGAGAGGGCACAAGCAGTAAAAAGACACAACATAAAAAGATAAGATGTGCTCCTGAAACTGAAAGTTCAGTGCACTATGAACACAAAATGCATCAAAATCTTACTTGTATTTTACTTTTTCTCTACTGCCCTTTAGCTAGCCATTGGCATTATCCATTGCGTTTCTGAAGCAAAGAGACTACTGCAGGTAGTTTGTCCTATCTGGTTTCTATCCTGGCTGAGGCGGAGGCACAGGAAGAGACAGGCCTTGGGATCCGTCGTGAGGACAAACAAGTTATGCCTTGATAAGAGATAACAAGAGGGATGCGGGCATACACGGGCCCTGAACTTGGCACTCAAGCTGCTTCCCCTCCGCAAGGAAGTCAATGAAGGAACAAAGTTGTGGCCACAGCACTTCTCTATATTTTATCAGAGAAGCACAATGCCCAGGCTGACGGACGGGGGTGTGCCAGATAACCAACTCTCCCAGAAGTCCTATCCCGCCCCTTCTACACAGTGAGCTCCTCCATGGCAGGGGCGCGTCCTCAATTCAACAAATATTCACTTAGGGCCTAACAAGTGCCTGGCACGTCAAGTGATTAAATCACGGTCCCTGTCCTTGAGGTGCTCTGATGACTCAAGGCCGAACGTCAAGTTAAGACCTCGAGGGTCCGCCCCGCGCTGCACCCCACCCCCCGCACCGCGCCCACGTAGACCCCGCAGGGTATCCTCCTTGCCTCCCCGACCTCCGCGCGCGTGCGCACAGGCCGCCGGAGGGGGCGGAGGGCAGCGGACGGCGGGAAAGGGGGACTTACCTCGGTATTCCTCCACACACCCCCCTTGATCATAATTCGAGGCATCTTGGCTGTGGGGTGTCTCGGCAAGCGGCCGAGAGGAGCTTCACAGAAGTAGTAACGGCGCTACGGCCACGGGACCTGAAGCCGACACTTCCTCCAAGCGCGACCTTCTGGCTTGAAGAGATGTGCGCAGGCGCAAGGTGGGGGGCGGGGGGAGCAGAGTAGCAAGTCTCGCGAGAACCGAGGCTGCTGAAAGGACTAAGTGCCTTGTTGTTATAGCTCTGGTCTAGGAAGACTGACAGAAACCCATCAAGCCCCTCTGGCTAAAGCGCTCTACGCCCCGCGCATGTCCAGAACAGGTTGGAGGAAACCACGACTCTCGCGAGATACCGCCGGTGGCTCTTAGTAAGCAAGGTTGTGGTGGGATTGATCGTGAGGTCACCTAGTGGCGGAGAAAGGGAACATCACGCGTGCAGAATTAGCCAGCTGGTTTAGGAAGAGCTTTGTTAACTTATTAATTTAGCATTTTATTAGGCATGTAACTAATAGGAATTTACTCGCGGAATACTCAGGAAAAGGAAATAATTTAACCCTAATTTTTTTTTAAGTTTATTTTGAGAGCGTGGGCTCGTGAGCGAGGGAGGGGCAAAGAGAGAGAAAGAGGGAGAGAGAATCCCAGACAGCCTCCGCGCTGTCAGTGCAGAGTCCAGCGCCAGGCTCAAACTGAAGAACAAAGATATCATGACCTGAGCTGAAATCAAGAGTGGGAGGCTTAACCAACTGAGCCACCCAGGCATCCGTAACCCTAAATTTTTTAAGCTGTAAAATAGGGATAATAGTATAGCAACCTCATAGGGTCATCCTAAGGATTAAATGAGATCATAAACCTAGGCCAGTATCTGATATATATAACTACCCCTAAAAGTGGCAGCTGTTATTACAAGAAAGGCAACTTCAGATGATCGGTGATTGTCCCAGAAACCCACAAAAATATCTCATCAGTTTTTCATATATTTCTATTCAATCTATGTGGATTAATAATAAAGTGTTACCATTGATAGGCACTGGTATTAGACAAACTCAGGTTGGATTGAAATCTTCGCTCTCTCATTAGCTTGGGTAATAACCTTGCTGAATCTCAGTATCCTCATCTAAAAAGTGGAGTTAACAATACCTACCTACATAAATTTGGGTGGCAAATTAATTGATACATACCTAAAAACCCAATGAGGTAGAGCTTGTCAAAATGCCATTCCAGCACCTGGGGACTCACTCAGTGTCTACAATTTCTACGATGTAAGTCATGCCCCCTAAGGGCATGCATTATACAACCTGCCCATTGGGACAGAGCAACCCTGTCAAAATGTCCCCCAAGACACCCTTGAACATGCAGACTGCATGTCTCACTTAAGGATTCAGAAAATGCAACATCATGCCACTTCCATAATGTCTAAAACCAAACCCAATAGCCATGAACACAAGAGACTGTCCTCCGACGTCGCGTGCACTGGCCAAACCCCCACAGTATCACCCAAGCCTCACCAGCCAGGACTCAAGAGTCCCCACAAAGAGGCCATCACCATCCCAGCTGGCAACACTAGAACTAAGAGAGAGGCATGCTATATCTCCCCGCCTTGAGCACCAGAGAATGAAGCAACCTTGCTGACACCTTGATTTCTGATTTCCAGCCTCCTGAACTGGGAGAGATTAAATTTCTCTCACTGTAAACCACCCAGTTTGTGGTTTGTTACAGCATCCCTAGGAAACAAAAAAGCTCCCTTTTTAATATAACATTTCCAAACAAAGTTGACCCTGGAAACATTTTTTCTTATGCTATCTATTGGTATTTAGGAAACACAATTTGAGAAACTCTGGCCCAGGAAAAAGAAATTGCCTGCCTCACTCAGTCAGTGGAGCATGTGACACTCGATCACAGGGTGGTGAGTTCAAGCCCCACGTTGGGTGTAGAGAATACTTAAAAATAAAATCTTTCTTAAAGGCCGGGGGTTGGGCGGTGGCACCTGGGTGGCTTAGTTCGTTGAGCATCAGACTTCAGCTCAGGTCACGGTCTCACGGTTCATGGGTTCAAGCCCTGCATCAGGCTTTGCACTGACAGTGTGGAGCCTGCGTCAGATTCTGTGTCTCCCTCTCTCTCTGCTCCTCCCCCCCCCCAATAATAAACATTAAAAGTATTTTTTTAAGAAGTTGGCAGTCCATCCAGCTTACAAAGGAGTAACAGGGATGTTAGCAGGAGGGTTTGTAGGTTGCAATGTCCCCCATTTCTCCACCTCTCATTCCTTTCTGAGGAACCGGTTCTGACTGGGTTAACTTTGCTTAGCCAAGAAAACAATCGAAATTCTAGTTTCCTCCTTGTCCAGTTTTTACCATCAAATTGTGCAGGAAAAGGGCTAAAGTTAGGGTCAGAAGCCTGTGACAATACCAAGACATTGGGGGCGGCTGGGGTTATAATCTTCATCATCTCCCCAAATAAGCAGATGGAATTTCAGTAGAAACACTGTGCTGCTTTGCAAATACAATTTCAAGACCTCTAGGCCTGCCCTGTCTACTGGATTGCTACCCCTAAGCCTTTCCCTTCCATTTAGAAACCCTTCAGCTAATGTTGGAAAAAGCTAATGTCTGGGTAGACATGAAATTCCACGCACCCTAAGTGCTGGTAATTCATACCGTAATGCTAACCATGGTTAATCATCTAAGTTGGCTTGGGGACGCCTGGGTGGCTCAGTCAGTTAACCTTCGGTCTCTTGATTTCTGCTCAGGTCACAATCTCACAATTCGATTCTTTAGTTTGAGCCATGCATCGGGCTCTGTGCCGACAGTGCAAAGCCTGCTTGAGATTCTCTCTCTCCCCCTCTGTCTCTGCCCCTCCCCCACCTCAAAATAAACTTTTTTTTTATATGAAATTTATTGTCAAATTGGTTTCCGTACAACACCCAGTGCTCATCCCAACAGGTGCCCTCCTCGATGCCCATCACCCATTTTCCCCTCCCTCCTACCCCCCTAAATAAACTTTAAAAAAACAAATAAACTGGTTTGGGTTTCGCCTACTGACGCTTCTTCATGGTGGACCCAGTTGTAGTTTGTAGTCTTTTTCTCAGGTGCTCATATTCATTATTTCTAGGGAGTCCCCTATGCCCTGGGGTGGCAAAGTGTTCCCAAAGAGGATTTGGGTTTTTTTCTCAGGCCACAGAGTTTCAGAGCTCTCTTTGAGCGCCTATCTTGGTTTGGGATCAATATTCTGATCAGGTTATTTATTATCTAGACCCTGCATCCACATGGCACAGGCTTGAGATTCATATTTCTCACAGGAGCCTTTTTTCTACATTCACGTACCAGTCCCCAGTGCATATACCCAACTACATCCCAAACAATTCCACTCTGTGTGTGTCACAGTTTCCTCAAATTCAACTTCCCAAAATTGAGCTCCCCCTAGACGACTTCCCCAGCATTCTCTATTTCACCAAATAGCACAGGGCTGCCGTGTATGGTTGTGTAAGTAGTTCACTGCACAGGGACAGAAGGGGGCTGAAATCTAGCTGGCACACTGCTTACCAGGCAATGCATCCATACGACTATCTCCCCCAAGAGGGCATCTTTCCCTAAGTGTATAAAGACACCACGTGCTGCCCTGGCAAGGGCACCACTAGCCACCTTGCTGCTACTTGTCCTTTTCCCATACCTTCCCCCTACCCATATCCAAGTCTTTTTACCTCCTAGTTAGCCCTCAAATCCATCTCCTTTGTGCCACTTCTGTAAGTTGCCAGATTTAGCAAATAAAAATACAGAACTCCCAGTTAAACTTCAATTTCAAGTAAAAACAAAACAAAACAAAACATATTTTTAGTATAATTATGCCTCATGGGTCCATTCCGTCCTCTCTAAGAGGACCCCGCGTGTTACACCAACCCACACTGTACCCAAACAAAAAAACACGTTTCTAACCAGATGATCCTAGCCACGCTCACACCATCACCACTAAAAGCTGCCCCCACACCATTTTTATATTTGGTGGAAACCAACACATTTCCTCAGAAAACAAGTTATGGGGTGGGGAGTGGTTCAGTTGGTTGAGCGTCAGACTCTTGATTTTGGCTCAGGTATTGGTTTTGGCTCAGGTCATGATGCCAGGGTTGTGGGATCAAGCCCCACATTGGATTCCACACCGAATGTGAAGCCTACTTAAGACTCTCTCACTTTCTCCCTCTGTCCCTCGCCCCCACTCAGTCTTTCTCTCTAAATTAAATTAAATTAAATTAAAATTAAATTAAATTAAATTAAATTAAATTAAATTAAATTAAATTGAAATAAGTCATTGGTATATTTGGCTTCTCTTTGGATATGAGGCTGGGCCTCCTCCCCCGTGCACATTAAGAAATGTTTACTTTTCATATTAGTATTTCTTACAAGGTCCGGATTTCAGAGCCTCAGTGTTGGTTCCTCAAGTCGGTAGTGGCGCCCCCATCTCCAGGGAGGGTTCAGGCCATAACCCTTCCTAGAGTTGCCCAGCATCAGAAAGACACCACATGGGTTCCCACGTCCTTTCCCAGAGCCCACAGGGAACTTGGCCAGTAGACCCCCTGCAAGTGCCCCATCTACATCAGGCCCATTGCTCAGTTTCGGGTCAAGGTATCACTGTGTCCTGATTTTCCAGCCGAGAAAGAAAAGCCTCTCCGTCAGTAGCATGATCTGGAGGAGCTCCAGCACTGATATATTTCAGCAAGAAATCCTATACAAGGCTTCTATCTGCCCAGCTTTTAAGGGTCAAAGGCCTAAGAGCAAAAGGAAACAGTCTAACCAAATTGGGTAGCTCATACCAGAAATGTGGACAATTAATGAAATTATACAGAATATTCATAACCCGTTTGTGGAACTGTAAAAGTTTAACATCCAAATATCTTAACATTTTGATGACTAGGAGTGCAGAGACTATAGAAACAGTCTTGGAATTGTCTTCATTTAGCTTATTTGGAGTTGAATGTCACCAGCTGTATAACATAATATTCCCTCCAGTCCACAGAGGCTAGTTTTCATTCTTCCCAGGATCTGAAATTAGAATACCCTGTGTACAATATGAAGTTGTTACTCTAATGAATCTACTTGGAAATGTCATGTACAGGTTGCTTCCATTAAGCTTGAGAGTTTCAGTGATTGAAAGTAGGAGGCGAACACACACACACAGGTACACACATGTGCACCTGCACCCACATGCTTATTTACCAAGGAACCTGCAGTGAGGTGAGGGGGGTTTTCATGCCTTAAAAGGTCCAACATTTTTGTGCCTAGGAAGAAAGGACTGGGACAGCTAGGACACCCACATATTTTTGCCATTTGGCCATTTAGTCTATGCCTTACTCTCCCCATAAGTTTTGTGAGTTTGAGCCCCGTGTCGGGCTCTGTGCTAACAGCCTAGAGCCTGGAGCCTGCTTGGGATTCCATGTCTCCCTCTCTCTCTCTGCCCCTCCCCTACTCGCGCTCTCTCTCTCTCTCTCTCTCTCTCAAAACTAAACAAACCTGGGGCGCCTGGGTGGCGCAGTCGGTTAAGCGTCCGACTTCAGCCAGGTCACGATCTCATGGTCCGTGAGTTTGAGCCCCGCGTCAGGCTCTGGGCTGATGGCTCAGAGCCTGGAGCCTGTTTCCGATTCTGTGTCTCCCTCTCTCTCTGCCCTTCCCCCGTTCATGCTCTGTCTCTCTCTGTCCCAAAAATAAAATAAACGTTGAAAAAAAAAAAAAACTAAACAAACCTAAAAAAAAAAAAAAAGGAATAATCTAGACCTCTTTGAAATCTTCAGGCCGCTATACATCTTCCAAAACTGTACTCTGGGTGTTTTTCTCAATACCTTTATTATATAGGACTCCGTCCCTCCAAAACACCAGGGTCCCCTCTGAGAGCAGTTTCCTGGTCCACCTAGATAATCCCACCTAGAAATTCCTGCAGAATCCTTTTTTGCATCTATATCGTGTTCTCCATTATCCATCCAACACAGGTGGTTGCCACTGAATTTTTTATATTTTAAATAATAGAAGCACAAAAGTTCTCTTTTACAGGAGTAGGTGTCTTTGAGAAAATTTGTTGGCAGCCTCTTTTTTTTCCTTTTCTAAATTATTTGTTTTGTTTGTTTGTTTGTTTGTTTATTTATTGTGGATTTTGTCGGGGACAGCGGTGAGCTTTGTGTCCCAGGGGCAAGGGAACCAGCGCAGAGGTATGCTGATGCTAACCCAAAGAGTGGCCAGACACAGTTGCTGGCCGTGGCCACCATGTTGTCTTCTAGTTGATCCAAAGGTGTGTATAAAGACAGCAAGGATGTACTCCGTTCTAAACCCACTTCATTTACTTCACTTATTGGCTACCTCTGGAGACAATGTTTTCACAGAGAAAGAAGTCGTGTCTCGTGTCTCGAACAATTTGGAGTCTCAGCATGGGCCCCAGTTCTCTCTTTGCGCTTTAACGTTTCGAGAGACCAGACCCACAGCCCTCATTAGCCAGCCAGTGGGGTCTCCTTAGTAAAGGAGATCGGCTATGAAGATGCTGAGTCACTGGCTTGACTGCCGAGGGTCACGGCCTGAATGTATATGGTTGGCTTTTATTCCTATCTTTTCTTCCAAATATTTGCTTCTCGCCTGATTGATGAAAGGCCCTAAGACTCACGACTGGCACTCACTGAGCTCTCGTCCTTCTTGGCTGTGTGGTCAAACAAATACAGGAGTGAGGGAGGGAGTTACAGGGGCAATGGTATGAGTCGCCTGTGGCGATCCAGCCTTCACATTTTTCTGACATGTACCACGTGAATAGTAGAGAAAATCTCGAATGTATTAATGAGAATAGTTTTACCAAACTAAAGCTGACGGCTGCATTTTACCATTGATATGGGGGCATTCTTAGAAAACGAAATTTAACTGACTAAAACTGAAGGTGGACCGTCAGAGAATTGTTATCAATGTTAGGTTCCCCGAACTTGTTATTTTGTATTGCAACTGTTGGCGCATATCCTTGACCTTAGGAGATGCATATCGAAGTATATAGTATGTAGGAGCACAGGGTGATGATGTCTGCCACTCCTTCTCAAACAATTCTTCAAAATAATAACAGAAGGGGCACCTGGGTGGCTCAGTCGGTTAAGCGGCCAACTTCAGCTCAGGTCACGATCTCGCGGTCCGTGAGTTCGAGCCCCGTGTCGGGCTCTGGGCTGATGGCTCAGAGCCTGGAGCCTGCTTCCGATTCTGTGTCTCCCTCTCTCTCTGCCCCTCCCCCGTTCATGCTCTGTCTCTCTCTGTCTCAAAAATAAATAAAACGTTAAAAAAATTTTTTTAAATAATAACAGGAATGAAAGAGAGAGAACGCACAAATTCTGACAAAGGCTAACCACGGTGAATTCTAAGTGAAGGACATGTAGGTATTTGTTCATTGTATGATCCTCACAACTTTTCTGTAAGTTTGAAGGTTTTCAGAACATAGAGTTAAAAAAAAAAAAAAGGCAACACACAGTGATTACTTATCAAAGTCAAACATTTGACTTAGAGCAATCACACTGACAGAAGCAACCAATTGGAAGAGGCTCTCCAGAGTACAGTCAGTGCATGCTCTATGGGCCTGTTTCTGCTTAGGATTGTCTTGGTGAATCCAATGAACCTGTGGATAGAGGCACGGAGTTGAAGGTTGTGCCCCATTACAAGACTAATGGTGCTCAACTAACACACTCAACCAGTGATGCATGACCATGATAACAGCAGCCCAAGGGACCACAGTGTGGGGCAAAAGATACCATCCACTCTGGGAGAGGCTTTGCCTTCTCTCCTCTCCACTGCGAAGCCTCTCAAAAGCCTGCTCTTCTGGGCTTGCCTCCAGTTTTATACTATTCTTTGAAGGTTCTTTAACCCACCAGCAGGGAATAAACTGTGCACCAAGGGGACCGCTGGGTGCCAATTGTCAAGCTCCTCCACCTCTCTTATCTCGGTCTTCAGCCTGTTGGCCTTCTCCTTCACCCAGAAAGGCAAGCTGCAGGAAGAAAACAACACCTGAGTTTGAGTTTGTCTAAAGCAAAATGCACAGACACGTTCAGTGGATAAGGTACTACATCCTCCGAAGTAAGAAGGCCTCCGATTTAGGAGATCAGTGACAAAACACCATGGGAAGTTGTTCCGCATTTGCCCCTCCCTCCAAACCCAGATCTCTTTTCTGCCCTTCTCTGCCCAGGGAGCTGACCCCTGCAACTTGCATCACCTTGATTCCTCTGTGCCCTCACCTTTGAGCTGGGCTTAGCTAATGGGAGGCACCAGTAAGAGACCAGAAAGCCAGAAGAGAGAGAGGTTGTTTATTTCTCACCTAGCTTCTCTACTCCCGCTCATCTCCTGAGGCACCTCGGTTCCAGCAGTGAGTGCACTCTCCACTGCCACAACCCCTTCCAGACAGCCCATCTCCACCTCCCCCCACACAGGGGGGGCAAGATCACTCTTCCTGCTGCTCAGACACATGAGTGGTAAGAGCTGCCCACTGATGGGAGCCCCTGGATGCTTCGCCCTTCCATGTGAGTTCCCTCATCCGGTTCACACATCTGTAAACAGTCCTTTCATTCAGGATTCTTCAGAATCCCACCTGAGCATGCCCTCTGTTTTTCTAACGCTGACAGCCAGCATCCTCCCAAGTCTGTTGGGATTTGAAAGGACATATGCTGGGCCACACTGTGTATGTTCCAAGAGGTACCAGGAATTGTGACTCCTGGGATGAGTCAGAGAAAGAAGATGAAGATTTTTTTTTTTTGTTATCTTTTAAGCAGCTTTGATTTCCATCCATTTAGGGAGAAATGCACCATGATTGGGAAAATGGCCCAATACACCTGCTAGGGATGTGGAAGTTCCTGCAGGAAGGAATGGGGTATTACCACGTAGGTAATAGTTGGAAGTCAAGGGCATCATGTAAAGCTGACAAACCAGTATGAGAAGCCCAAATAAGACCAGCAGGATGAAGAGCAGTACAGAACAATTCTAGCATAAAGAATCCCTAGAACAAGGGGCGCCTGGGTGGCTCAGTCGGTTAAGCGTCCGACTCTTGACTTCAGGTCAGGTCATGATCTCACAGTTTGTGGGTTTGAGCCCCACATCGGGCTCTGCACTGACAGCACAGAGCCTGCTTGGGATTCTCTCTCTCCCTCTCTCGGCACCTCCCCTGCTCGCTCGCTCTCTCTCTCTCTCAAAATAAATAAATAAACTTTAAAAGAAAAGAATCTCTCAAACAAAACCACCATGGTAAAAATAATATAGTACACATAATAAATGTAACAAAATACTAGGATAGAATTGAAACAAATCTGCCGAATCATTAATGCAAAAGATCTTAATTCACCTATTAAAGACAAAATTTTTCAGATCAGCTCACAAAGCAAAAATCCAACTCTGTGTCTATAAGACAGACCTAAACCGAAGTGCTTTGAAAGTCTAAAAACAAAAGAATGGGCAAAGGTGTATCAGTCAATGCAAACAAAACAAAGTATGAGTTGTAATCTTAATATCTGGCAATGTATAAGACAAAAAGCATTAAATGAGAAAAAGAAGATTTTTTTATTTTAATTCTAATCTAGTTAATATAGGATGTTATATTCATTTCAGGTATGCAATACAGTGATTCATCACTTCCATATTACTCAATGCTCATCAAGATAAGTATACTCTTGATCCCCTTCACCCATTTCCCCCATCTCCCACCCACCTCCCCTCTGGTAACCATCAATTTGTTCTTTATAAAGTCTGGTTTCGGTTTGTCTAATAAGATATTTTTATAATGTTAATGGCTATACTTAACAATATAGATAGAAATACATTAATATTAGCACACAATTAACACACCCATTTTCAGTCCTAGCTAGGTCAAATGGACAATTTTATTCAAAAAGATAAATCTTCTGGGGGCGCCTGGGTGGCTCAGTCAGTTAAGCGTCTGACTTCGGCTCAGGTCATGATCTCACGGTCCGTGAGTTCGAGCACCGCATCGGGCTCTGGGCTGACAGCTCGGAGCCTGGAGCCTGCTTCACATTCTGTGTCTCCCTCTCTCTCTGACCCTCCCCCGTTCATGCTCTGTCTCTCTCTGTCTCAAAAATAAACAAACATTACAAAAAAAATTTTTGTTAAAAAAACAGATAAATCTTCTGGGTATGTATCTAACTTTGCAGCCTGATGAAATAGATACACCTTCAAATGCATAGAGAGACAGTCCCCATGATGAGCATGTATTTAGTCACAATGAAAAGTTGGCAAGTTCCATAAAATAAAAGTAATAAAAACAATATCTTCTGATCATTGGGTGATAAAAGTAAAAATGAACTGCAAAATAAAAATCCAAAAGCTCTTCCACCTGGAAATTTTAAGTCTATTAAGTAATTCTTTAGTCAAAAGGAAAAGGCCAACACAGAATTCTTTTAAAAAGTAAGGATAATCTACACTTCAAAATTTGTAAAATAAAAGGAGAGCAGTGGTCAGAGGTGCTTTCATAGCCTTTAATATATATAGTAAGGAATTTAAAAATGAATTAAACATCCCATTCAAAAAATTTAAAAAGTGGGAGCACCTGGGTGGCTCAGTTGCTTAGGCATCCAACTTCTGCTCGGGTCATGATTTCATAGTTCATGGGTTCGAGCCCTGCATCAGGATCTCTATCAGTGCAGAGCCCACTTTGAATCCTCTGTCCCCCTCTCTCTCTGCCTTTCTCTCTCTCTCTCTCTCTCTCTCTCTCTCTCTCTCTCTCTCTCTTTCAAAATAAATAAACTTAAATACATAAATAGGGGCGCCTGGATGGCTCAGTGAGTTAAGCATCAGACTCCTGGTTTTGACTCAGGTCACGATTTCACAGTTTGTGCGTTTGAGCCCCACGTGACTTTGACCTTTGCCATCAGGCTCTATGCTGATAGTGTAGAGACTGCTTGGGATATTCTCTGTCCTCTCCCTCTCTCTACCCCTCCCTCAGTCATGCTCACTCTCTTTCTCTCTCTCTCTCAAAATAAATAATAAAAATAAATAATATACAAGTGATGAGTTTACTTATGGGGCTCCTAAATGGCTCAGTCAGTAGAGCATGTGACTCTTGACCTCAGAATGAGATCTCAGAGTGAGTTCGAGCCCCACATAGGGTGTAGAGATTACTTTTTAAAAAAATCAAAAAGAACAAAAATAAACCAAAAGAGTAGAAAGAAGAAAATAATAACAATAGAAGCAAAGACTGATGCTTTAAAAACAGAGAAAGAGACAGTATAAAATAGAATACAATCTTTAAAGCTTCTTTTTAAAAATAACAAATACACAAACCACTATCTAACCTAATGAAGAAAAGGGGGAATAAAGCACCAACACACAAAATTAACAATAAGGGAGAAACAAGTGAAAGAAGACAGGAAATTGGAACAATTCTATGCAAATAAATTTGAAAACCTAAAAGAAATGGATAACATTCTGGAAAAATTAAACATTACTCATAAGAAAGATTAAGTTTGAACATATGTTGAGGTATGTTCCCTCTGTACCCAATTCGTTGAGAGTTTTTATATCACGAAACGATGGTGAATTTTACCAAATGCTTTTTCTGCATCTGTTGAGATGATCATGATTGTTTATCCTTCATTCCGTTAATGTGGTAGATCACATTCATTGATCTGCGGATGTTGGAGCATCTTGCATCCCTGGAATAAACCCACTTGCTCATGATGTATGATCTTTTTAATGTAATGTTTAATTTGTTTTGCTGATAGTTGAGGATTTTTGCACCTATATTCATCAGGGATACTGGCTTGTAATTATGTTTTCTGGCAGTGTCCTTGTCTAGTTTTGGTATCAGGGTAATGCAGACCTCATAAAATGAGTTTGGAAGTATTCCCTCCTCTTCTACTTTTTTGGAAGTTTGGGAAGGAACGAAATTAGTTTCTTCTTTAAATGTTTGATAGAATTCACCAGTGAAACCATTTGGTTTTGGGCTCAAGTTAACAGATTTCTGATTACTGCTTCCGTCTCCTTACAAGTCATTGGTCTGTTCAGATTTATTTCTTCAAAGGGGCACCTGGGTGGCTCAGTCGGTTAGCATCCAACTTCGGCTCAGGTCATGATCTCATGGTTCATGAGTTTGAGCCCCGCATTGGGCTCTGTGCTGACAACTCAGAGCCTGGAGCCTGCTTCGGATTCTGTGTCTCCCTCTCTCTCTGCCCCTCCCCCACTTGCGCTCTGTCTCTGTCTCTCTCTCTCAAAAATAAATGAACATTAAAAAAATCAATAAATAAAAAAGATTTATTTCTCCATGATTCAGTCTTGTGAAGTTGTATGTTTCTAGGAATGCACCCGGTTTTTATAGGTTGTCCAATTTGTTCGGTGGATAATTGTTCATAGCAGTCTCCTAAATCCTTTATATTTCTGGGATATCAGTTGTAATGTCTCCTTTTTCACTTAATGTTATTTGAGTCCAGTCCCTTTTTTCTTTGGTTAGTGTAGCTAAAGGTTTATCTATTTGGTTTATCTTTTAAAAAAAAACAAAAAAACAGCTCTTCATTTCATTGATTTTTTTCTATTACCTTTTTAGTCTCTATTTCATTTATTTCCCCTCAGGTTTTTGTTATTTCCTTCCTTCTACTAACCTTGAGCTTAGTTTGTTCTTCTTTTTTTAGTTCCTTGAGGTGTAAAGTTAGGCTGTTCATTTGATGTCTTTCTTTTTTCTTAACGTAGGCATTTACTACTCTAAACTTCTCTTTTTGATCTGTTTTCGCTGCATGCGTGGTTTTGGGGTGCTGTATTTCCACTTTCACTTGTGTCGAAGTGTTGTTGTTTTTTTTTAATGTTCCTTTTTTGATTTCTCCTTTGACCCATTGGTTACTCAGGAGCATGCTGTTTAATCTTCATATATTTGCACAGTTTCCAGTTTTCCTCTTGCACACGTTTTCTATTTTCACACCATGTGGTCACAAAAGATACTTGATAGGATTTCAGTCTTCTTAAATGTATAGACTTGTTTTGTGCCCTGGCAATTACTTTTATTTTAAATATTTTAGAATAGCATTTACCAAAAGTGTGCAGTACACAAGGTACCTTGGTGGCTTGGTCAGTTAAGCATCCAACTCTTGATCTCAGCTCAAGTCTTGATCTCAGGGTCATGAATTCAAACCCCACATTGGGCTCCACACCCAGCGTGGAGCCTAGTTTTAAAAAAGAAAAAAAGTATACAGGGGTGCCTGGGTGGTTCACTCAGTTAAGTGTCCAACTTTGGCTCAGGTCACGGTCTCGAGGTTCATGGGTTCGAGCCCCTCATCGGGCTCTGTGCTGACAGCTCAGAGCCTGGAGCCTGCTTCGGATTCTGTCTCCCTTGCTCTCTGCCCCTCCCCAACTCACGCTCTGTCTCTCTCAAAAATAAACGTTAAAAAAAAAAGTTTTTATGTATACAGTACAGACATGAGAGGCCCTAATTATCTGCTTCATGTAATAATGCCGTATAATGAAGGTATTAAAGCTCCCAAGTTTGGGGGCGCCTGGGTGGCGCAGTCGGTTAAGTGTCCGACTTCAGCCAGGTCACGATCTCGCGGTCCGTGAGTTCGAGCCCCGCGTCGGGCTCTGGGCTGATGGCTCAGAGCCTGGAGCCTGTTTCCAATTCTGTGTCTCCCTCTCTCTCTGGCCCTCCCCCGTTCATGCTCTGTCTCTCTCTGTCCCAAAAATAAATAAACGTTGAAAAAAAAATTTTAATAAAGCTCCCAAGTTTGGAATAAAAGGCTTTTTATTTCCACTGAGCTCCAGGGTTTGGTTTCCCAGCTGGACTCCAGTGGGTCAGACTGTGGGTCACTTGCCCACTCTATCTATGTTTATATGAAACTGTTTTGTATTAGAAAGCGAAATTTTTTATACTGACACATATCTTTTTCTAGGTCTAAACCCTCCTTGGGCAACTAGATGAGGTTCAGAAAGGACCTGAACTTAAAGTATGACATCAGAGGAATGATACTTCCCTCTAGTGCGAGAATATTCTGACAGCTTTTTCTCTGCCTCTTCAAACTCTAACCATCCTCCCTGGCTGGACTCATTTAAGCCTGTCCTTCTTTTCTGACAACTCTTAGGTTTTAAAACTCAGGGACCCTGCCTTTTTTCTCCATATAAACGTTCATTAGTGCATACCTACCACAACACATGGCATCCAGCGGGCTGTCCATCATATGGGGTGAAGACGTGGACAGCCCAGCTGATAGACTGCACAGCACTTGCCCTCCAAGTGTCTCACTAAAAACGCTCCATACAAACTGCCCCACCCACCAGGTCAGATTCTAAAGGTCCTTCTGTGTTGGGTGTCTATGAGTTCGTCCATAGGAGAAAATAATAAATAACTGATAACTTAATAAAACTTGGATAATATAAAACACAGTGAGAGAACTCACATAGGAATTTGTGGAAGAGGCTCAAGTGGAATAAATGTATCAAATTTCTTTTCATACGGCACTCTGAAAAACAGAAAAGGCAACCATAAAATTGGTATGGCATCTACAGCAGAGAGATCGATAGAAACATCTTTGTGTTCAAGAAGATGTCTTGGGACCCCTGGGTGGCCCAGTTGGTTGGGCGTCCGACTTCGGCTCAGGTCATGATCTCGCAGTTCATGAATTCGAGCCCCGCGTCAGGCTCTGTGCTGACAGCTCAGAGCCTGGAGCCTGCCTCAGATTCTGTGTCTCCTTCTCCCTCTGCCCCTCCCCCCCTTGTGCTCTGTCTCTTCCTATCTATCAAAAATAAATAAATGTAAAAAAAAATTTTCTTAAAGAAGAATATGTCTTATTTTCTGGTTTAATGGCCACCTATGGGCTTCACAACTATAAAGGTCATAATTCTTATTATAATTTTTATTAAACATCAATAAACCAAACATAATTGATTTTTTAAAATATTAATATAATACACCAACTTTTTTTCTTTTAACTTAATGATCCTCTTCTGAATAGCTTTGGCCTAAGTTTAGTTCCAAGTGTACATCAATCCAAACAGTAAACACTAATAATCTGATTCAGTATGAAACTGAAAAGTCCTCAGATTTGTGGTAACAACAATAGTGACAAAATTAACAACCACCTTTTTGTAGTCAAGATCCTGTGTATAAGTTCAATTGCACACGTACATGTGTGTAGACACTAAGGAATTAGAGATTAACTTTTTAAGGAATTTTCAGCAACCATGTTTTGTTGGAATCTACTCCTTATGAAATATAACATATATAGTACAGAGAGCTACAATTCCTTTATAATTAACTAACCCTGCTATTCACATACACTTACATTGAGAAATTCACTGGTGGGAGAGTTGAGCCTGCTTTGTGGAAGCCTTTACTCTGTTCTGGGTACATATATGGATTATCTCCTGGAGTTAACTTTGGTATTCCATTCCTAGGATCAATATCTGTGAAATATTTAAAAACAAGATCATAAAAGGGACTGAAGGTGATCTACAGATAATGCTCTATCCATATGACAATGGAAACAGGATAATTTCATGTTTTATTATGAAGTACATAGAGGCTTCCTAAAGTTCTGTTCGTGATCATCTTGCCTGGAGAATATGAAGATAAAAGTGTGCTTGAGAAACACTGTGTTTGGGACATTGTTCCAGAAAGTGTCCCGATTACCCCCACCCTGGGAAAGAACAGTAGCTTAGGTGCAGGCAGGATGTTTTGGTTTAAAATGAGGGGCACTTGGGTGGTTCAGTTGGTTAAGTGTCCGACTCTTGATTTCAGCTCACGGTTCATGAGAAGGAGCCCCACATTGGGCTCTGTGCTGGGCTTGGAGCCTGCTTGGGATTCCCCTTCTCCCTCTCCCTCTCTCTTTCTCTCTCTCTCTCTCTCTCTCTCTCTCTCTCTCAAAATAAATAAATATTAAAAAAATAACTACAGTTGACCCTTAAACAAAAATAAATATATAGATAGATAGCGAGATAGATAATATAAGAAGTGAATCAAAGGTATCTGCAAAGGAAGAGCAAGAACTCTGCTTAAAATTTGAGCATTGGTGTACTTTGAATCCTTGTGCCCTATGAATCTTAAGGAGCAACTATAATTGGGCTCTGCCTCTCTGACTAGATCTCAGAAGGGAATTAGCTAATGAGGAAGAGCTACAGAAGAGAAAAATCAGTTTCAGGTCAATTTCCCTATAACCATAGACAACATTTTGTTCTTCTTCCATGACAACAAATTTAAGGAACTCCACCAATGGCCTGATCATAGCTGATCATCAGAGTTAACTCTTAATGAAATACATTTTGATTGGATTTTTTCTATAATAAATGTGTTGAATTTCAGTTCATAATGGAAGCTGGCAGTCATAAACGCTGCCTCTCCGTCTTGTCCAAGAAGTAACGAGGGAGAAGAGAATAATGAAGAAATGTCCAGTGCCAAGCTTAAAAATATTAAATACTGCAAGAGATCAAGGAAGAGAAAAAATGGAAAAGAGACCATTGTATTTGAGGTTTAAGGAAGTCACTGCACATTACCCAAGAACTAGTCACACTAAAACGAATCGAGCCTGTATATCCAACTATAAGTGTACAAGAAATACACAGGACAGAGAAACCTGTTAAATGGTACCAAGGGATGTAATCAGCAAAATCCTGACTGTGGCAAACTTTATAGGATAAATAACCTAGTTTCTTCACCAAATAAATTGCAAGAAAAAAAGAGGAAGAAGACCTATATATTAAAAAGAGATTTTAAAGACATTTTAATTAATTGTTAAGCATGGACCTTTTTTGGACCCTGATTCAAACTCTAAATATTTTTAAATTGTGGCATTTGTGAGGCAATTGACTATTTGAACACTGACAATATTTGGTGATATTAAGGAATTATTGTTAGTTTTTTTAAGATAAAATGGTATTGTGGCCATTTAATAAAAATAATCCTTGTCTATTAGAGGTATACACAAAAACATATACGGATGTAATTATCTGATGTCTGGAACTTGCTTTAAAATAATCCCTGGGGGAGGGGGATAAAAATTAAATAAGATTAGCCACATGTGATAATTGTCGAAACTAAGTGATGAGTACATCAGGAAACAGTATGGTCTTCTCTCTACTTTGGCAAATGTTTGAAAATGTCCCCCATAAAAAGTTCTTCTTTGTAATAAAGGTGGAATTGGAGTTACCTGTGGAGTTGGGGGAGGAAAGATGTCATATTCAGGGAGGGGCCTATCAGTAGCTTCAAATATCAAGACAGTACTCTATGTCTTAAATGGAGTAAGAAGCATACAAATGATTGTGATACTTAACGGGAGCCCGGGTGGCTCAGTCAGTTAAATGTCCTGCTTGGGCTCAGGTCATGATCTCACAGTTCGTGAATTCGAGCCCTACATTGGGCTCTCTGCTGTCAGCACAGAGCCCATTTTGGGTCCTCTGTCTCCCTCTCTCTCTGCCCCTCCCCTGCTTGCTCTCTCTCTCTCTCTCTCTCTCTCTCTCTCTCAAAAATAAATAAACATTAAAAAAAACACAAGTGAGGGGCACCTGGGTGGCTCAGTCGGTTAGCCATCCAGCTTCGGCTCAGGTCATGATCTCACAGTTTGTGTGTTCAAGCCCCAAGTCAGGCTCTGTGTTGATAGCTCAGAGCCTAGAGCCTGCTTCCGATTCTGTGTCTCCCCTCTTTCTCTGCCCCCCCCACCCCCGCTCATGCTCTGTCTCTCTCTCTCAAAAATAAATTAGAAATTTAAACAAAAACACAAGTGATTGTGATACTTTATTCTATATAGTCAATAAATACTTCATAAATATACCTTTGCATGCATTCAGTATGTATAAAAACCATAAAAAGACAGAAGAAACAAATGAAGGAAGGATGGAAGGGAAATAATAATAAACAAAATTCAGGGGTGCCTGGGTGGCTCACCCAGTAGCTCACCGGACTTCAGCTCAGGTCATGATCTCACAGTTCGTGGGTTTGAGCCCCATGTCAGGCTCTGTGCTGACAGCTCAGAGCCTGGAGCCCGCTTCAGATTCTGTGTCCCCCTCTCTCTTGACCCCTGCTCAGCTCACACTCTGTCTCTGTCTGTCTGTCTGTCTGTCTCTCTCTCTCTAAAATAAATAAACTTTAAAAAATAATAATAAACAAAATTCAGGATAATGTTTGAGTTAGGAGGGAAGTGATGGATTAGGGTCAGGACTTGAGTCATCACGATAATACCATTTATTTTTGATAAATACTTGTCACTGGCCCAGTTCTAGTCAGTGAGACATAAGTGGAAGGAAGTCTCCTAAGGACCATATGGGAAAATTTTTCCCTCATTCTAAAAAGGGAAGGCAACAAGAGAGATTCCTCTTTTTCATGTTTTGAAATATAGACGTGATGCTTGGAACCGCAACAGTTCTCTTGTGACCATAAGATGACAAGTGTGAAGACAAAAATCCAACAGAATTAAGAATAGCAGCACATAAACACAAAATGAGCCTATTATCTTTGGGGCGCCTGGGCGGCTCAGTCCGTCAAGCATCCAACTCTTGATTTCGGCTCAGGCCATGATCTCACGGTTCGTGAGTTCAAGCCCTGCGTCGGACTCTGTGCTGACAATGCAGAACTTGCTTGACATTCTCTCTCTCCCTTTCTCTCTGCCCCTCCCCTGCTTGCTCTTTCACTCTCTCTCAAAATAAATAAATATACTTAATAAAAAAAAAAAGAGCTATATCTTTGGTGACATCACTGGGCAATCAGACAATATAGACCACCTAGATTCCAAAGCTTCTCATTAAGTATATGATAAATGTCTTATGATTTAAGCCTCTGACAGTTTGGCTTTTGTCTGACTGTGGCTGAGAGCGTTCCTAAGTACTATACAGCTAAACTTAGTCCCTTCTTGGTCTTTCTCTGCTCTTTCATGTTTAAACCAGTTAAATAAATCTTTCCTATTCTATCCTATGGCTGCAACTCAGTTGGGGGTGGGGAGCAAGCGTGTGCACAACAGGCTTATGTGATATCAAGGCTTTGGTATAAGCCTTTGGGTCCTGGATCACTGTCTGAACCACCCTGGTGTCTGACCCTCATCTTATCTCTGCTACTCTCTGTAGGTTGGTATCTATTTCTGTTGTCTGCTAAAATGTGTCATCTAGTCTGATCCTCAGGAAGTCAGCCCGCTCCACAATGCATCAGGTGAGACATAAAGTCGTTCTTATGACCCCTGGCTTGATGGTCCACAGAGCCTCACACGGTGGCCTCCTGCCGTTTTGGTCGTGAGAGCTATGGAGCTCTCCTGGCTTGCTCTCTTTCTTTCATTCTGTCTATGTGTCCCGACCTCCACAGTCCTCACGGGGCAAAGAATGCAGCTATTACCCACGTCTCCTGGGTGGGTGAGACCCTGCATCTGGCTTTCTGCCCAGACATTGCCCATAGCTATCACTACGCTGAGGTTCCCCAACCACAGTCTGAGGCAGAAGCCCCAGCTAGAGTCACATCTGATCACCGATTAGATTTTGGTCCCAGAAACTGAGCAGGATACAGGACTCCTCAAAACACCCACCTCAGCGACAACTCTCCCACCTCCTCTAGTATGGCTTCTCATATATTCTCTATCCAGACAAAAGCCTTGATCTTTAAAACTTTATCTCTGGGGGCACCTGGGGGGCTCAGTTGTTTAAGCGACTGACTTCCGCTCAGGTTCCCGAGTTCGAGCCCCGCATTGAGCTCTCTGCAGTCAGCACAGAGCCCGCTTCAGATACTCTGTCCCCCTCTCTCTGTCCCTTCCCAACTTCCCCACTCACATGTGCTCTCTCTCTCTCTCTGTCTCAAAAATAAATAAACACTTAAAACTATTTGCCGTGCAATGAGTTTAAAAGTCCATTTTAGGGGCACCTGGGTGGCTCAGTCCTACTCTTGATTTCGATTCAGGTTGTGAGATCGAGCCCTGTGTTCTCCGCGCCGAGCATGGAGCCTGTTTGAGACTCTCTCTCTCCCCCCCTTCTGCCCCTCTCTCCCCCACTGGCGTGCTCTCTCTCTCTAAAGCAGAATAAACAAAAAAAAGTCTATTTTAAACCTCAAAAATGAAAACTTTCTATTTCTTCCTCTTTGTATTCCTGCTACAGCAATCCTATTCATCCATGAAGCAAGGGCTGCCTCCTGTATGGTATTTCTATGGAAGAATGTGCTATAATGATCCATTGGAACTCAGCAACACTAGGATCTTTCCATAAAAAATCTATTATGGGTAGGTTGGGACAGAGAACTCACCAAGTAACAAACTATATGAGTATATACACACACTCATCTCAAATTACCTTTAATAAGGTATGAAATAACAGAATGCACTTCAGGCTAAGGTTTATGGGCTATTTTCCTTTTGAAGAATATAATGTATAATTTAAATACATATCATGGGCAGCATCTAATTGAAACAAATTATTTTCTTCCGACTTGAATGAAGGTTTCTATTAATAAGTATCTGAGAGAACTTGTCTGATGACTTAAATGTCACATTAGCATTTTATGAAATGCAGAGAAAAACAAAAATGTGGATCAGCATATGTTGTCAGTTCTTTGCCAAAAAGAATTGCCAAACATCCCCTTCACTTTCCTATCTTCCTGGCCGCCCTACAGTAACATGGTGACCCCCGAGGGCTGACACCAGCCATGGAATGTTGGCCTGGCAGAACCACAACTCAAGTATTTTCAGACATCGCACAGTCAAGGTCCAGGAGGAAAACGTTACCATACTTCTTCCTCCCAAAGCACTTGTCCACCATTCTCTCTGATAGAGACTTCCTGTTGCCAAGGAAGACCCCGTTAAAGAAGCACTGCTTTCCAACGTGGTAGGTGTGGATATTGCTGCTAAACCTCGGGTAAAATGTCCATTCAGGACGGTGCCCATCCTCTGCAAGACATCAGAAATCCTTCCATCAGCTACGCGCCCGGCCTCATAATGCAATTAAATGACAGAAAGTTGTCCCGGGCATTCTCTGACTGTACAGCCTTTATCAACATGTTTAATTCCTTGGTTCTACATCAAGGGCAGTGTTAACCTCTGGGGGACTCAGCACGAGAGGAAGGGAACAGGCACCTGGGTGGCTCAGTCGGCTAAGTGTCAGGCTTCAGTCAGGTCATGATCTCACGGTTCATGAGGTCAAGCCCACATTGGGCTCTGCTTGCAGTGCAGAACCCGCTTCGGATCCTCTGCCCCTCCCCTGCTCGTGCTTGCTCTCTCTCTCAAAAATAAACATTTAAAAAAAAAAAAGAGGGGAACTGGGGAGATAGGTATCTAAGAGGCCTCTTTTTTTTTCCTTTTTACCCTCTCTTCCAAAAATAAAGCCATCTTTATGGTTGGAAGCGATGTCTGGAATGGGAAGCTAAGAGACAGTTGTACAAGCACCTATGATCCAGCCTTCGCTCTGATGAGTGGGTAGGAAGAACAGAATGCCCATCAACCAGGGAAGGGCTGGGCCAACCACGGCAACTTAGTGGATGGACCACAGTGTTGGCAGCAATGATGGGACACGCGTGCACTAGAGTGACTCTGGGAAATGTAGACATGCAACTCTGGCAAATGAGAAAGGCCATCGCGAGACCTCAGGCAAGTCACCGGACCTCTCAGGGCTTTGTTTCCTCGCTCAATACTTTTCCTACAAAATGGCTAAAGTGATTTTAAACAATGAGAGATTCTCTAACAGCTCTAGGGTTGTTTGAGAAACACTTGGGCTCTGTGGTGGCCAAGAAAGAACACAGGCTCTGGGGGCAGGTGAGCCTGGAGTCTAATCCCATCACTGTACTTCCTAGCCAGGTGGTCTTGTACGAGTGACTAAATCTCTCTGCGCCTCAGTTGCCTGGGGTGTTAAATGGGTAGGCCTATATTAGCCACCTAGATTTATGTGTATTGACACAGAAAGAGGTCCATGATCTATTTGTTCTGAGTGAAAATAGTTTGTATACTATTTTCCACTAGTGAAAATATGGTTGTATACTCCAACCCATGTATAGATAAGTACATACATACCAGCACATACACGCTTCAAAATTCCTCACGGCTACAGGGCCCATGGGGGATACATTGGAGAACACTGGGGAAGGGGTTTCTATACTCTACCTTATATACTCCTTTATTATTTTAATACTTTGCTATGATACTTTTATGGTTTTTATATAAAGCCATGTCAGTTTGGGAAAACATATCATGACAGCTCCCCAGCAGAGCTGCTGCGAGAATTAGAAAACCTGTCTGGGAATGCAAGCTGGTGCACCCACTCTGGAAAACAGTATGGAGGTTCCTCAAAAGACTAAAAATAGAACTACCATATGACCCAGCAATTGCACTACTAGGCATTTATCCACGGGATACAGGTGTGCTGTTTCGAAGGGACACGTGCACCCCATGTTTATAGCAGCACTATCGACAAGAGCCAAAGTATGGAAAGAGCCCAAATGTCCATCGATGGATGAATGGACAAAGAAGATGTGGCATATATATACAATGGAGCATTACTCGGCAATCAAAAAGAATGAAATCTTGCCATTTGCAACTACGTGGATGGAACTGGAGGATATGATGCTAAGTGAAATTAATCAGAGAAAGACAAATATCATATGACTTCACTCATATGAGGACTTTAACAGACAAAACAGAGTAACATAAGGGAAGGGAAACGAAAATAATATAAAAACAGGGAGGGGAACAAAACAGAAGAGACTCATAAATATGGAGAACAAACTGAGGGTTGTGGGAGGGGAGATGGGCTAAATGGGTAAGGGGCACTAAGGAATCTACTCCTGAAATCATTGTTGCACTAGATGCTAACTAATTTGGATGTAAATGTTAAAAAATAAAATTAAAAAGAAAGAAAGAAAGAAAGAAAGAAAACGTGTCAAATGCCTGGCACTTCGTGAGTCTTCAGTGAACTATGCCCAACAGTACAGCAGACTTCTGGAAAGCCCTGGGTATGGAGGCACGCAGAGGGGAGGCTAGGACATACTCACTTGTCTGCAACTTAAGCAGGCTGAACTCCTTGGGATATTTATCCTTGGGGACTTCAGGGAATGAGGTTTCAGAGGACTGATCAGAATGTGCGGAGGAGGATTTCAGATCCAAATCTGTAGCAGAGCTGGAAAGGAGGCAGAAGGATTAGAATCTTCTATGTGTTTAAATTGGTAGTTAGAATCTGATTTTATATATCTTACGCTAGAATTACGCTCACGTGCGTCAACTAAGCCTACCCCTCCATAAACGTCCATAACATATCGTTTACTTACTTACAATTTGAGGGGGCTGAAACAGAGCCCAAAGGTGCGTCCTTAAAAACAGTGTGGTGGTTCCTCAAAAAGTTAAATATAGAATTACCATATAACCCAGCAACTCCACTCCTAGGCACATACCCCAAAGAATGGAAAACAGGGACTTAGACACTTGTAAACGGATGTTCTTCGCAGTGTGACTCACGTTAGCCATGCAGTGGAAACCACCCAAATGTTCACTGACAGATGAATGGATGAGCAAAATGTAGCGCTGACATACAATGGAATATGATTCAGCCATAGAACGGAAAAAAGTTCTGATACATGCTACGACACGAATGAAACTTGAAATATTGTGTTAAATGAACTAGGCCAAACACAAAAGGACAAGTATTATATGACTCTACTTCCACAAAATATCTAAACAGGTAAATTCAGAGAGACAGAAAGTAGATTAGGTTAGTGGATTAGGGTGGATTAGAGTACCGAGGTCTGGGAGAAATTATCGCCTAACAGGTACAGCATTTCTGTTTGGGCTGATGAAAATGTTTAAAAAATAGCAGTGACGGCTGCACAACACGGAAAGGTAATTAATGCCAATGGGTAAAAGTGGATAAAATGGCAAATGTTATGTGAATATATATTTCACCCTAATTTTTTTAAAAAAAGGAATGATGTGGGGCGCCTGGGTGGCTCAGTCGGTTGAGCATCCGACTTCGGCTCAGGTCATGATCTCACGGTCCGTGAGTTCGAGCCCCGCGTTGGGCTCTGTGCTGACAGCTCAGAGCCTGGAGCCTGTTTCAGATTCTGTGTCTCCCTCTCTCCCTGACCCTCCCCCGTTCATGCTCTGTCTCTCCCTGTCTCAAAAATAAATAAACGTTAAAAAAATTAAAAAAAAAAAAAAAAAAGGAATGATGTGTTGATACATGTTGAAACCTAGATGAAACTTAAAAATACGATGCTAGGGGCTCCTGGGTGGCTCAGTCTATTGAGTGACCAACTTTGGCTCAGGTCGTGATCTCACGGTTTGTGGATTTGAACCTCGTGTTGGGCTCTGTGCTGACAGCTCAGAGCCTGTGCTTCGGATTCTGTGTCTCCCTCTCTCTCTGCCCCTCCTCTGCTTGTGCTCTGTCTCTCAAAAATAAATAAACATTTAAAAAAAAATTTTTTTATGATTCTAAATGAAAGGAGCCAGACACCGAAGACCACATATTCCATTTATATAAAATGCCCAGAGATAAAAAGTAGATTAGTGGCTGTCTAGGGCTGGGGGGGGGTGGGGGGTGGGGGGGAGGGGCAGGTAGAGTAGGGGCCACGGTGGGGGTGACTGCTCAAGAGGATGGGCTTCTTTTTGAGGTGATGAAAATGTTCTAAAATCGATTGTGGTAATGGTTGCACAGCTCTGTTGACTACACGAAAAACCACTGAACTGCACACTTTGAAAGGATGAATTACACAGTATGTGAATTACGTTTCCACAAAAACTGCTACCAAAAGATACGCACGTTCAATAAAACCATTAAATGGAAATTAAAAATCAACAAAGATAAAGGGAAGGGGAAGAAGTAACCAAAAAACAAACCTAAGCTGAAATGGTTGTAATAACAGAGCATCGTGTTTCGCGAAGTTCCTGGCCATTAAAAACAAAAAACCAAAACCAAAACCTACAACAAACTATTTTCAGCGGTAAAAGCAATCACTTCTTGTTTAAGTAGCTTTACAGTTGACAGATGGCTTTGGTCTTCAGGTATAGTTATCAGTTATCAAATCATGGGATGTTTTTTCACGACATTACATCGCTCTCCCGGTTGAAGGGCTTCAAAGCAACGTCATGACGCTGGTCTTCTTTGCTCCCTTCTAATAATCCTGCGATGTAAGCAGGACCCATATAATCATTTCCATTTGAAAAGGAAATAGGGGGCACCTGAGTGGCTCAGTCCACTGAGTGGCTGACTCTTGATTTCGGCTCAGGTCACGATCCCAGGTTGTGGGATCGAGCCCTGCGTCGGGCTTTGTACTAGGCACGAAGCCTGCTTAGGATTCTCTCTCTCCCTCTGCCCCTCTCCCCACTCGCTCTCTAAAATGAAATTTTAAAACATTAAAAACAAAAACAGCTTAGTTTTGCTTGCTTTTACATTTGATAATGACAACCATGCACATAACATTTATTGTGTGCCAGAGAGTCTTGCGATCACTTTCCATGCATTACCTCCTTTAATCCTCAAAACCATCCTATGAAGTATTATCTCCATTTTGTAGATAAAAAACTGAGTCCCAGGGAGGTAAAGTGATTTTCCCAAGTTCACACAGATGAAGTTGGCAGACCTGGGTTTAAACCTAGACAGTCTGGCTCCAGAATCTATGCTCTTGCCAAACATGTCATTCTACCTCTTAGACTGTTGGCTTCCCAGTCAGAATTTACGCCAACAGTATGGACTGTACTGGCCTCTTACTTACTCTAGGTGAACGGACACTTTGCCGGGGACTGCAGGCTCACTCACACTAGGACATGTTTCAGCAGAAGATGAGGGGCTGACCTTTCTTCCAGAGGATGTTGTGCCAGCAAAGCATCCCTTAGATTCCAGAAAATCACCTGCAACACATCACCATTGGAGTTCGTTAATGAAACGAAATATCTACCCCTCCATCGTGTCCCCTGGATTACAAAAATTATTTAAAAAAAGAAAACAAAAAAACTAACGTTTAGGGGCACCTGGGTGGCTTGGTTGAGCATCCGACTTTGGCTCAGGTCATGATATCACGGTTGGTGAGTTTGAACCCCACGTTGGGCTCTCTGCTGTCAGCACAGAGCCAGCTTCAGATCCTATGTCCCCCTCTGTCTCTGCCCCTCTCCCACTCTCTCTTTCTCTCTCTCTCTCTCAAAAATAAATAAACATTTTTTAAAAATAATGTTTATTGAGCATTTATTGTGTATTGGGGATGGTGTTAACATCTTACACACATTATCCCATTTAATTCCCATAATACCCCACAGACATAAGCATTGCTTATCCTTCCGTTTTACTGATGAGGAGACCAAAGCACAGATGGTTAAGCAACTTGCCTAAGATCACACAGAAAGCAAACATCTAGATCTAGATTTGATCACGGTTCTTGTGATACCAAAGTCAAAAATCCTAACTACAATGCTACACTACTTGTCCCTCCAGAGTTTGTCTACTTTGAATTAAGTGGTAGAGATAACCTCTGAATCAAGTTATATTGAGCATCTCAATACAATTTTCCAAAGGATTGATTCATAGAAAGACTGATGAATAATCCAAAGAACTGTCATCAGAAACTTCCAAGAGGGGCACCTGGGTGGCTCAGTCGGTTAAGCGTCCGACTTCGGCTCAGGTCATGATCTCACGGGTTCGTGAGGTTGGGCTCTGTGCTGACAGCTCAGAGCCTGGAGCCTGCTTCGGATTCTGTGTCTTCTTCTCTCTCTGCCCCTCCCCTGCTCATGCTCTGTCTCTCTCTCAAAAATAAATAAAAACATTTAAAAAAAAAAAAAGTCAGATGAATGGATATTGCATTTCTTTATGCATAACTTTAGCCCAATAGACACAACGTTACCTCCGGTGATTAGAAAATTACAAAAAGGGGCGCCTGGGTGGTTTAGTCGGTTAAGCATCCGACTCTTGATTTTGGCTCAGGTCATGACCTCACGGTTCGTTGAGCCCTGCATCACGCTCTGTGCTGTCAGTGTGGAGCTTGCTTGGGATTCTCTTTCTTCCTCTCTCTCAAAATAAATAAATAAACTTTTAAAAAATTAAAATAAGAGTCAGACTTCTGTGACTCTTGAGTACATTCCCCTCCCCTCCCAGTATCCCCATTCTCAGGTTGTTCAGGGTATGGCATAAAGACTGCCTGCGTCAGAATGACCTGGGAGGCCTGTTAAAAATACAGACTCTCGGGGCACCTGGGTGGCTCAGTCGGTTAGGCATCCGACTTCAGCTCAGGTCATGATCTCACGGTTCGTGTTTCGAGCCCCAAGTTGGGTTCTGTGCTGACAGCTCAGAGCCTGCAGCCTGCTTCGGATTCTGGGTCTCCCTCTCTCTACCCGTCCCCCTCCCAAAATAAATAAAATATTTTAAAAAAATACAAATTCTCATATCCCATCACAAATCTCTCTAAGTGAGGCCTGGGAACCCACATTTTTAATTTGCTCGGTCATGAGAATCATCTTGGGGCACTTCTCCAAAACTCAGATCCCGGAGCTCCAACTCAGACCTACAGGGCAAGACCCGGGTGTCAGAATGTTAAAGAAGCACCTCAGGTGATTCTCAGAGCCGGCCAAGTGTGGGAGGAGCCATTCTGGAATATGCCACAGCACCTAGAACAGCCCTAGGTACAGAAAGGGTCAACTGGTTGCCTGAGGTGTGAATAGCAGGGATGGACTGGAGCCCAGGGGAGGGGAGCTGTGAAGAGGAGAGCACAGGGTCCCGGTAGCCAAAGGCGTAACCACCCACCTACAAACCACAAAAGTAGCGTCAACCAATGTAACATCGACCACACTCTCTGACCACAATGCAATACAATTTTAGGGATCGATAATAAAAAGACAGCCAAAAACATCCATGAGCTTGGAAACTCAAACCACACTTCTAAATATTTCACATAAAAGAAGAAATCGTGAGGGGAATCACGAGGTGCTTAATGGCCAATGACATACGTACTATAAATCAAACTTGTGGGACTCAAATAAAGCGGTAAGTAGAAACTAGAGCCTGAAATGCACCTACTGTATTCCACCAAATATGAGACACCAGCAATTGTAATAACATTATTATTTTATGTACCACAAAGAACAAAGGTTGCCAATTAAAGTAGGAGAGAATGCTCTACCACTTAGAATGTTTATTATATATTTATTGAAGCATTCTTTCAGACTTACTTAGATGTATATTTTAAATACATATCATCCATGTGCATATTTAAAGAAGGAAAATATAAGCAAAATAAATTGGTTAAGACCTTCTTTTTTTTTTTTAATGTTAATATGTTTTTGCGAGAGAGACAGAGCGTGAGCAGGGGAGCGGCCGAGAGAGAGGGAGACAGAGAATCAGATGCAAGCTGTCAGCACAGAGCCCGACGTGGGGCTCGAACTCACAAACCACGAGATCATGACCTGAGCCGAAAAAGAGTTGGACGCTTAAACGACTGAGCCACCCAGGTGCCTGGCCTTCTTTTTTTTTTCTTAAAGTTTATTTATTTTGAGAGAGAGAGAGAGAGCACGCGCGCGCACGCAGGGGAGGGGCAGAGAGAGAGAGGGAGAGAGAGAATCCCAAGCAGGCTCCACACTGTCAGTGCAGAGCCCAACGCAGGGCTCAATCCCACAAACCGTGAGATCACGACCTGAGCCAAAACCAAGGGTCAGACAGTCAACTGAGGGGCCCCTGGTTAAGGCCTTCTTAAATCTTACATTCAAAAGCCTGATTACTGAATCACTTTTCAACTCAATCACTGATGTCCACGTTTTCTACCCAAATTGACCTCAGTGCAACAAGAACATGGGTGATGCAGCACTTCTTAAATAAGTGCTCCTCAATTGCCTCTGGAATTTTCTTCCAAGACAGAGACACACCCTCTATATTATTCAGGGCTCATTCAGCAAAGCTTATAAAAACTACTTCACACCTGCTGCTGGGCCCACAGCTCTGGTAAGACCAATCCAACCTCAGAGATGTTCACACACTGAAAAATGTCTATCTTAGAACTGACAGGTGGTTAAAAAACAAAGATTCCAAAATTAATGAGCTAACTTGCAATGCAAAAAAATAAGGAAAAAAGAATAAACCTCCCAACATGGTTAAAAAAAAAAGGATATTATAAAAATAAAAGCAGAAATGAATGAAATAGAGAAGATTATCAGAACTTTGGCATGGCTTCGTGGAAAGTACCAATAATATAGGTAAGTGAAGTTCAAGAAAAAACAATTTTTAACGCAAGTAAACAGTATTAGCAATGAAATACCATAATCACAAGTGGAACAGAAATAACTTTACACATAAAGAAATTGAGGGTCAGAAATGTCCAGTAACCTATTCAAGGTGACAGAGCTATAGAGTATAATTTATAAAGTATAGTTTAATGTCACATAATCAAGATGGTACTGACACTGATTCTAACAGATTAATCAAGAGAACAAAATAGAAAATGTAGATAGAATAAAACTTTATACAATCGTGGCATTTCATGTCGTGGGGAAAGAACAGATTATTCAAAAATATTGCTGAAACAACTAATCATTTGAAATGAAAATAAAATTAGTTAATCCCCAAATAAATCCAGATGAATGATAGATTTGAATATCAGATTTAAAATAAAAGATGTACCTGAAAAAAATGATAATTTAATGTTTACATAATCTTAGACTGGGGAAGTTATTTCTAAGAAAGATATCAAATACAGGCAAAATAAAGGAAAAGATACGTGATTTGAAAACATATCCATTTAAAAGTTCCACAGAAAACTATAAACTGGGGGAAAGTTTATAGCATACACAACAAGGAAAAGAGTTAGTAGTCATGCCAAATTGTGAGTTTTCATAAATTTATAAAATGAAAATAAATACCCAAGGAAAAAATGGGCAAAAGACATGATTAGGTAATGAATTAAACACACACAGGGGCACCTGGGTGGCTCAGTTGGTTGAGCATCCGACTTCGGTTCAGGTCAGGATCTTGCGGTTTGTGGGTTCAAGCCCTGCGTCGGGCTCTGTGCTGACAGCTCAGAGCCTGGAGCCTGCTTTGGATTCCGTCTCCTTCTCTCTCTGCCCCTTCCCCCTTTGCCTCTCAAAAATAAATGAACATTAAAAAAATTTTTAAACACACACACACACACACACACACACACACACAAAATAGCCAATATACATTTGGGGGGAAAAAATCCATCCTTCCTAATAATCAAAGAGCTGAATTTAAGCCACAATACCAAGGGCGCCTGGGTGGCTCAGTCGGTTAAGCATCCAACTTCGGCTCAGGTCATGATCTCACCATTTCTGAGTTTGAGCCCCACGTAGGGCTCTGCGCTGACAGCTCAGAGCCTGGAGCATGCTTCAGATCTGTGTCTCTGTCTCTCTCTCTCTGCCCCTCCCATGCTTGCACTCTATCTCTCTCTCAAAAATAAACAAACATAAAAAACTAAAAAAAAAAAAAAAAAAAAAAAAACACGATACCAGTGTTTGCTAGGAGTCTGCAAAAACCTAAGATTGGCAGAGGTTAGAGGAATGGCATTCTTATACATTGCTGGTAGAAATGTCTCCATCTTACTAAAACGCACTTTGGCCATATGCATCCTCCAAAGTCCGTGAGAAGTGCACTTTTGATCCGGTGCTTCTGTTTCCAGAAACATAGCTATGAAAAAAGTATGAAACTTATCTATAAGGAATCAGAAAGGATCCACATATGTAGAGAAGACAAAAGCAAGAGCAGATATATCTTCTAGGTTGATAATCATATGTAAGCTCTGAGTTATTACAGCATTTACTGATAATAATTGTTGCCCCTGGATTTTAACAGTGGTTGCCTTTTCATAGCATGTACACATTCTAATTGTATGTTTGCCACTAGAGGACTTACGAGTTCACCAAAGCAAGAACTGGTTGCTATGGATGGCATTACAAAACAAACACTGTTGTTTTGGGGGTTTTTTTTAGGGGCAAAATTTAAATATATTATATAACCCTGAGCAGCAAGCAGTGAAATCACATGTACAAATTTAGCATATTTCCTTGTTTGCTTAAGAAGCTTTGTGTTGGCAGCTCTCTAGAAAGTGGCCTGTGGCTGCTTTGAAAGGGAAAGCTTATCTGACAGGCAAGCATAGGAAGAGTGGTCTCTCTTCTAAACAGGCAAAGGGCACATCCTCCAAATCCAGCTTACTACAGGATCTTCCCAGAAGTAACTCAGCCTCTACAGCCTGGAGACACTTAAACGTGGCCTCTGGCTGCCTCTCCACGTGTCCTCCAGTAGAAGAGGCTGGAATTGCAAGTCTGACCCCTTCTGTTCTGACAGGGATGCTCGCCTTGTGTAAAGGTAACATCCAGTTACTTCAAGTAAGTCAATTACCTCTCCAGCCCAGCTCCCAACACCTGCCCCCCACTCCCCCAGCTCACTAGTCTGAGATGATACAAAGAAGCTAAGGCACATGCTTCTTGAAAATGTCATCATTTAGCATGATCATTGTTATTCAAATTCGATGTCCAGGAAGCCATAAGATGGGAAATTCTAACAAGTTGCCAAAACACAGTGATATAAGAAAAGATGATTCAACAGAAGGGACCGAGAGAAGGTTCTGGCGACTAGAAAGAAATTTAGGGGGAAATGGAGAGTTTAGAAGAAAGTCTGTTTCTTTGGTACCATCTGTGAATCCACGCTAATTATTTCCATTTCTTTAGGCAGGAATAACACCTTACATAACCAAGAACTTTCACATACTTGTCATCACAGCTGATTTACACAATAGCATGGTCTGGCAGGGAGAAAATGATACATCAAGCCAAGGTAGCTTAATGTGGTTACCTTTTAACCACTCAGTTTCTCACCCCTGCTTATCTGCTCCACAAACAGCCTAAAGGTCTAGGACTGTGGTTTTTAACCCTTGGGATCACAGACTCCCCTGGAAAGTAATGAAAACAACAGCCCCCCCCCCTTGCTGGAAAAATGCATATACACCCACAGTTTTGTATTCATGTTCAACTGGTTTGTGGAGCCCCGTCCTTCCCGAAACCCCTGGACTCCATGTGAAGCTGAGTTCAGATATGGTCTCCTGAACGGACACACCTACGTAGCAGGAAAGGAAGTCATGACTCTCTGGTTAATGTGGTCTGGGGATCTCAGAGTCTGGTGCTCCTCCAGTACCGCTAACTCAGAAACATGAACCCCCTCTCCCCCACCTTTAAAACAGCAGCTCCCTCTGCTACCTGAGCTCAACATGGGAACTGCAGAAAAGCCTAGAGCTTAAAGTTAGAATCCCCAAACCTTTTTCTCTTGCTGACCTAGCCACATTGGGCACTCTGGGTTCCAACTCCTGCTCTTCTGGTCCCTGCTTACAGATGCATATGGTAAGTCATACCTCCCCGCTCTCTGTGCACTTGTGAAGGAGAACGAGGAGACAGAAGACCTGTAATACAAAGGGCCGAGGACCAAGCTATGATCTGATGGGGCACAGACAGAACATTCTACAACATTCCTTGTTTCCAGCATTCAGGCCACTCACCTATAAAGGCCAAGCTAGGCATACACTCATTCCAAGGTTTTCTGAGAGACTGTGGCTGTTCTGCTTCATGATTCTGTTCTCTAGAGGCAGTGTGCCCCTCAAACATCCTCCTCAGCCTTCAGAACCAATTAAGGAGCCACTATCCATTATTTTAATTTAAGCCTTTCCTTAAAATGTTCATACTTTTTGCCCGAGCTGCCCATCCAATAAATAGTGCCACAAATCTAGTAATATTTGAGCAAAGAAAAAATTAAAGGACACAGGTTTGGGGGGCCAGAAGACTGTGGTTAATCCTCAGATTTACCATTTATTGACCGTAGCACTGGGCAGGTCAAAACTCTGGCTCCCCCGACCCTTTTTTTTTTTTTTTTATCTTGAGATTGAGAGAGAAAGAGTGAGTACACAAGTGGAGGAGGGGCAGAGAGTGAGGAGAGAATCCGAAGTAGGCCCAAGCCCCATATGGGACTTGATCCCACTAATGGTGAGATCATAAACTGAGCCAAAATCAGAAGTCTGACGTTCAATGGACTGAGCCACCCAGGCGCCCCTGGCTCTCTTCACTCATTAGTAATATTCCTCTGGGCTGTTATGAGATCCAAGGACTTAATTTGTGAGAATCTCTGCTTTGAGCTGCTATCCGCTTCATCAGATCTTGGGTTAAAAGAGACATAAGCTACTTTTCAAAGACTACTTTTTATATGCCCGCAAACTGGCCTCCCCGTACACTTGAAGTGGTTTGAACTTCCCGGCTCTGGTATACTTGGATCTGGCGACCAAATCCACACCCAGCCCTTCTGATTTCTTCAAACTCAACTGTATCTCTTCTCCATCGTGGTCATGCCAGGGTCTCCTTCCTCTTGAACCTTCTCCAGCTCTCTGCTGCAGGTCGCTCTGGAGATGGAGGGGAGAGAACAGTCCCGGGGACCTTTTCCAGGGTACATGGACTCATCTATGCATGTGTTGATTTTAAGTACGAAAAGCAACCCGGAGACAAAGAAAAGACCTTTGTAAGAAAGGCATCAAAGAAAGCCAAGAGAAAGTCCACAAGCCATTGAAAGTCAAAGAGGGCAGGGGTGGCATCTTAATCAGAACTTCCCTCCCGCCCCCTCCTCGGGCTTTTCTCAGGTCGGGATGCCCCCGGGGTTCCCGTGGGTTCTCTCCGCCGCCCACACTCGCTGCCCCGCCCGCCCAAGGTGCTCCTTCCCTTTCCACCTCCGGGTCTTCCACCCCTTCCCCCAGCGGAAGCCTCCTGGGGCGAGGCTGCGAGATCAACGCACCCACTGGCAGCCGAACTGCCACTGCCGGGCGCCGGGCGGGCGAGGAACCGGAGCGGAGGGCCAGAGGGCCGCGGGGCCACCTGCTTCTCCCGCGGAGCCGCGTCCGGGGGTTGCCTGGACACCGGCCGCAGCCGCGCGCGGCCGCGCTGCGTCCCGCCCTGCGTCCCGCCAGGCGCGCTCCCGGTCCTCCTGCCTCCGCGTCCGGGGCGCTCCCGCCCTCCTCAAGCGCCGGGTCCCCCGAAGGGCACGGCTACTCGCCCCGGCTAGTGGGGGCGGCGCCATCAAGGGCCGCCGGAAAAGCTGCTCAGTGTTTCTGGGTTGTTTTTTTTTTTCATTTTCTTAAGAGTTGTGGGTTTTCTCCAGGCAGATGTCATTATTGGAACCGTAGCCTCTGGTGGCAGTGAAGGATGGGCCGTCCACAAAGCCTGCAGATGCCTGTTCATAATTGGCACTGATTAGGCAGGATCACCTACCACTTTTCTGGGCCAGGCGCCCTGCTGGATGTTATCTTCCCTAAGCAGCTGCATTTTTCAAAATAGAAAGCCGAATTTGAGCAAGGACTTGCTCAAGGTCACCCAAAAAACTAGGATTCATTTCCAAGTTTCCTCGTTCCATCATACCAACTCGAATGTATCTCTAATTCTTTCCAGCATCTAACTAATCTTGCATGGAAAATTTTTCTCCAAGTCTGGCTTACGTCCCTCAATTCAAATTCAGACCTAGTTTCTTCCTTGGTGAAGTGGAGGGAAAAATTAGACCATGTTTTTATTTTTGATAACAGTTTTTTTTCCGATTAGAAAAGAAGTCATTGTAGAAATCTTGGAAAACATAGAAAAGTAGTGTTGATACCCAGGATCCCACAATCCTAAGTCACTTCTTCTGCATATCGATTGCTAGATAGCAAACCATCCCCAAACTCTGTGGCTTTAAACAACCATCATCACGATTGTTAAACCCTGATTCTGGGGGTTGGCTAGGCTAACCCTTCATGTGTGGGGGTGTCTCATGCAGTTGCAGTCAGAAGGTAGCTGGAGCTTTCTCATTCATATGTCCGGTGACTTGTGCTGGCCATCAGCGGGGACCTCCGCTGGGGCTTTGGTGTACATTTCTAGCAGGTTCTATAGTGAGGTCAATGGGAGTGGCCTGGTCTTTAGCCCCCAATTTCCCACTCTGACGTGCAGGACCCATTTTGTGTTCACTGACTGGGATCAGCTATGAGAAGGGACAACCGACAGAAGGCAGGGTGGTGGTGTAAGAAGGTTACAGGCAGAGCGGGTCCCTGCTGGTTCTCCCTTGGCTCAGGTACCTCCTGTGACGCCCCCGCCCCAGACCCTTGACAGCAGCTGGGGCAGCTCTAAGAATTAGGTGCTCAGCAATTCAGAAAAAACTAGACGGCAGACTGGGAATAGTATCAAATAAATTCTACCCTGTCCCTTTTGGCCAAGGCCAAACGAAAAATGCCTAAGAAATCTAATCCTAGAAAGATGGCATTATCTGATGGCTGAGCGGTGAGGGACATTGGTAAAAAGCCTCTTGTGTTTGGTAAGCCTCAGGAGTTGCAAGCTAAATTGGGGAGGAGGTCTTAAACACTACCTCTCCCCCCAACAGGATTGCAAGTAGCCCATAGAGGGGAGCCTCTCCCAATGTCAAGAAAACGTCACCGCAAACCCTCATTGAACATGCTTATCCCGTAAGCACACAGCAGAGGGCAGTGTAAACCAGGCCATGGAAAATACAAAGCGCCGGAGAATCTTGACTGCTGCCTTCAGGCTGAGGCATTCCAGGGCCTCAGACAAAGAGGGCGCTGAGAGAATGGGGGCTGAGTGGATTACTGACACACAGTCGCCTTCCAAAACCTTCAGTGGTAGGCAAGGGGGCCTGGCAAAGATGAGAGAGAGAGAGAGAGAGAGAGAGAGAGAGAACGTGCATTAATTGCCTCAGAACCTGCTAACACTACCAGCACCCAAATCCTCAAAGAGCCTCACCATCAGTTCAGGTCAGGAAACAACTCCAAGCACCTTCTATGTGTCAGGCACTGTGCCAGGGGCAAGGGGTTCAAAGGTGAGTAAAACCCAGCCCCTTCCCCAGGTGAGTGCCTATGATATGCCAATCCCTTTGCATTCATTATCTCATTTAATCCCTACGATAATGAAGTGCCATAAAAACCATCCCCATCTTACAGTTGAGGAAAGACAGACTCAAGGGGGTGAACTACTAGTCCAATTAGCCAGCCAGGCTATCGCCATTCCCATCGTAGGCTGCCAAACTGCCTGGGAGAGGTCCGGGGTGATGCTTGTCCCCAGAAGCACAAAAATCCCCTTGGCCTGGATATCAGAGTAAGATAACTAAATGAGTAAGATTTTAAAATATATATAACATTTACAATGTATGAAACAGACGCACAGAATAAGGACACCGGCAAATGGAGTGCAAGGTCTGTTCTCTATAGATTCAGAAGGAAGAAGGCTGGATTTGATGGGGCTGTTGGGGGAATTCCTTGAA
Source organism: Puma concolor (assembly GCF_028749965.1). Classification (NCBI taxonomy): domain Eukaryota; kingdom Metazoa; phylum Chordata; class Mammalia; order Carnivora; family Felidae; genus Puma; species Puma concolor. Next base: position 43,192,508 of record NC_141671.1, on the reverse strand, counting down.
TACCAGGTTTGACCCAACATGGAATGATCCCTGCAGATCCCTCTGTGGAAGAAGGAGGCAGAAGCAGTGTATCCTCATATCCTCCCTGGGCCCCTCCAGGTCAACTCTCCACCCTGCTCTGCTTCCAGAGGCTGATATGTATGGAAAGAATTCCCCAGCTCCCTCAGGAGGCAATGGACCAAAGGAAAAAGAGGGACAGAGGGAGGGTGGGAGGGAGCTGTGCACCTCCGGGCAAGCTACTCATCCTTTGTGAGACTCTGTTTCCTCATCTGTAAAGGGGGATAATAATAGTGCCCAGTCCAAAAGGTAATTGAGAGGATTCATGAATAAATACATGTAAAGCACTTAGCTTAGCACTTACCAAAGCCATGCACTTGGTAAGAAGCCAATAAGCGGGCACTTTTGTAAAGAGCCTTTCCTTCTATGACTGATTTCTATAATGAAATACAAACTCAAATCCGATGCAAGAGGAACTGAACAGCATTTGGCCTGTTCTCTTGGGGAAGGAGAGAGGAGAGAAAACAATAGAAGCGATTTTCATTGTTGCAGGTTGTTGAAAAGTTAGAGGCTTTTGGGGAGAGAGAAAGGTCATCCCCCTTACTCTGCTCACCCTAAGCTCCATGCAGAGGGCTGCTAAATCCCCGTGTGTCCCTGCTCAGGTATTGAACAGGACCAAGGACAAAGAGCCTCCGGAAGGATTGACTGTTGGAAGCAAATGCCTTCTGGGGCAGATGGGCTCCTCTGCTCAAACTCTAAGAAACATGTAACACTGGCTGGGCAGGGAGCCCGCTGATCTGGGAGATTCTTCCCTGGAAAAGGAGCATACAAGACAGATCTAGAGCAATCATAGGCAGCAGATTAGGAAAAGAAATGCAAGTTGGTGTTTAGAGAACAGTCTAGCCAAAAATCCCCCCGCTGAAGTTGTGATAAAGGTCATCGGAACCTTTTTATAAACCAGAGGTGCGACAGAGGGGTCACCCAGCTCTTGGTGGAAGAGCCAACTAGAAAATGATGCTGCCCACAGCCCACGCCGGAGGTAAGATGGGGCATCCTACTGACCTCTGCCATCTGCTTCTTCAGGTCTATCTCCACCTTTTTTCCCCCTACAAGCTTAAGAAAAATAGATTTCCCTGAGAAAAAGAGAAACGGGAGAACAAAAGCCAGTGGATCGACTGATGTGGGCTGAAGAATAATAAATGGTGGGAGAACAGCTTTCTGCTCAGAGTATCGCCAGCGAGAGTTCTGGACTTGGTCAGGTGTCATGGACCACTGGGTGGGACTCCTGTCTTTATTCAACATCTAGGCTCAGAAAAACAAGACACGTCAATGCCTTACTGAACACTGGATATCAGTTCTTTTTACAAGATAGCATTGATATTAGTCTGTGGAGGGCCTCACTCTGCCCCAGGTACCGTGTCACTCTCTCTCACAGCTCAAGACAAGCCTTCAGGTAGGTCATTACTATTTCCATTATCTCTAAATGTCAGTCTGGAGAGATCAAATAGCCTCCCCAAGGTCACAAGACCTTACAGACCCCAGCTCACACCAGGCACTTGCGCTTTGGAGGGCCGGTTCCCTGCTCAAAGTTAGGGCGCATCCCAGCTAGTGGTGCTAATACTCCCTCCAGGGGAGTCCTCAGATCTCACATGCCCCGCCTTCCCATTATTGCAACCATGAGCCCAGATAGACCCTAAAATTGGAAGTCTAAACCTTCCTAGGAATCAAACTTCTACTCCCTGGAAACCTCTCAGACAACATTGAACAATGACACCAGAAAGGTCCAGGGCTCACCAAAGGCACAGAGGGACTGTGTGTGCGTGCGTGTGTGCGTGTGTGCACACGCGGCTCCTGCCCATCCCAACACCTAAAGGAGCTGCCGCCATAGTACTCCTTGCCTCTCATCTTCTCCTTATTCTTCTTGGGGGCCCCTTTTCCACTTGCTCTTTGTTCAGAGCCACCATCACTTCCTTCCTTCCTCCCTTATGCGTCCGTCAGCCGTCTACTTCGCTTACTCTTTTACTCCCTGCTTCTGCATTGTGGTCTTTGTATTAGTCATCTATTGCCATAATAATGCTCTGTAACAAACTTCCCCAAAATGTTGCGGCCTACGACCAGCATATATTTAATAACTCATGAGTTTAGAAGCCAACCAGGTCAATATACTTTAAGCTGCAGATCAGCCTGGCTCCAGGGTGTAGGTCAGGTTCGCTCCCCGAGATTTGTCTCATTCTCCTGGGTTCAGAAGCTCCGTCATGCATGTTCATCTCGTGTCAAATGGCATGAGCACAAGAGGGCTGAATGAAATGGCACATTGTCACTTCCTCCCATATTCTGTGGGCCAAAGCAAGTTACACAGGAAAGCCTAAGAACTCTGAAGGGAGGACATAAACTCCATCCACACCGGTGGGGGAATAACACAAAGTCACATGGCACAGGGCGTGGCTGTGTACTCTTTTTTTAAGTTTATTTATATATTTTGAGAGAGGGGGAGCAAGCGTGAGCAGGGGAGGAGGCAGAGAGAGAGGGAGACAAGATTCCAAGCACAAAGCCCGACTCGGGGTTCTGTCTCACAAACCATAAGATCATGACCTGAGCCAAAATCAAGAGTTGGACACTTCACCAACTGAGCCACCCAGGTGTCCTAGTCCTTGTTACTTTAAAGTGGAAGGATGGGGCGCCTGGGTGGCTCAGTCGGGCTCAGGTCACGATCTCGCAGTCTGTGAGTTCAAGCCCCGCATACGGCTCTGTGCTAACAGCTCAGAGCCTCGAGCCTGTTTCAGATTCTGTGTCTCCCCCTCTCTCTCTGACCCTCCCCCATTCATACTCTGTCTCTCTCTGTCTCAAAAATAAATAAATGTTAAAAAAAATTTTTTAAATAAATAAATAAATAACGTGGAAGGAGGCTCAGTCATTTAAGCGTCCGGCTTCAGCTCAGGTCATGATCTCATAGTTCGTGAGTTCGAGCCCTGTGTCAGGCTCTGTGCTGACAGCTCAGGGCCTGGAGCCTGCTTTGGATTCTGTGTCTCCCTCTCTGTCTCTTCCCCTCCCCCGCTGGTTCTGTGTCTCTTTCTCTCAAAAACAAATAAAAACATTAAAAATTTTTTTTGAAAAAAAAGTACAGTGGAGGGAAACACCTTCTCTTCTGTCTTCTCCAACTCCTATGACAAAATCATGATCTACTTTTCTGACGCCTGGACTGCTCACTGGGTTTGCTCTATGGGCCTTTGAACAGAGTAAGGCCTCACCTGCAGGACTACCCATTTCCTCCAAACCAACCGTCCTCACGATTCTCATGCTTTGGAATAAGGTATGGACACGTCCTCCCAACACACATCGATCTTTTTCAAATTTCTATTCTCCTTTTTCATTTTCCAGAAACACTCCAAACCGGATGTGCCTTCCTCTCGGATGAAACAGGCCTCTAAAAGTTCCAGATGTTCCTTGCTCAGCTACGCAGGATTCAGATTTAGGAAAGGAATCAGGGCAGGAAAGAAGCAGAACTGCATACTCGACACATTTTTCTTCTAAGCAGAGACTCTTGAATACAAACCCTTCGTAGTTAGGAAGCGTTTCAGAGCAGAGGAAGAAGAGAAATTCAGAAATCAGAAATTCAGAAATCAAAATTCAGAAATGGCTTCGATTTATTCTAAGAGATGGCATTCAAACCACCACCGAGCACTTAACCGAATCCACTTAAGGAGGAAGGAATCCACTTATTACTGTGCTGGGCAAGAGAAGTTAACTGGGAAGCTGGCGGCTCCTGTAACTCACACTGGAGACCGTGGTCCGCCACTGAAACAATAGCCACAGAGCAGTTTCTCCTGGTGATGACAGCAGTGGGAGAAAAGTCTACAAGAACAGTCTTCAGGGCACCCTGGCTGGTTGAGGACTGTCATCACACAGCTGGACATTAATAAATTCACACCAAGTAGAAAGAAATGAGAGGCACATTGTGTCTGATCTCAGAGTCTCGGCCAGTCCACTTTACATCAAAAACCCATGGCCTGGGCACTTGGGTGGCTCAGTTGGTTGAGCGTCTGACTTTGGCTCAGGTCGTGATCTCTTGCGTTCAAGTCCCACATCGGGTTGTTTGGGATCCTCTGTCCCCCTCTCTCTCTGCCCCTCCCCTGCTCTCTCTCTCTCTCTCTCTCTCTCAAAAATAAACGTTAAAAAAAGAACTAAAAAAAACAGTCCATGGCCATGTAGGTGGTCCCCAGAGGAATCCAATGCATAGAGACTGAAAATAGAATGGTGGTTACCAGGAACTGGGGGGAGGAGAAAAGCGGAGTTGGTGTTCAGTGGGGACAGAGTTTCAGTGGAGAGTGACGGAAATGTCATGGACGGTTGCACACCACCGCAGCTATACTGACTGAATGCCGCTGAATCGTATGCCAAAAACAGTTGAAACGGTAAGTACATCGTATCTTTTTTACGGTAAAAATAAATTAAGAAAAAAATGTTTTAATGTTTTTGTTTATTTTCGAGAGAAAGAGACACAGAGCAAGCAGGAGAGGGGCAGAGAGAGAGAGAGAGAGAGAGGGAGACACGGAATCCAAAGCAGGCTCCACGCCCTGAGCTGTCAGCACAGAGCCTGACAAGGGGCTCGAACTCGCGAACTGTGAGCGCCAAAGTCAGACGCTCAACCGACTGAGCCACCCAGGTGCCCCTACAATAAAAATGAATTTGGGGGGGGGGGGCGCCTGGGTGGCTCAGTCGGTTAAGCGTCCGAAGTCAGCTGGGGTCATGATTTCGCAGTCTGTGGGTTCGAGCCCTTGCGTAAGGCTCCGTGCTGACGGCTCAGAGCCTGGAACCTGCTTCGGATTCTACGTCTCCCTCTATCTCTGCTCCTCCCGTGCTCGCCCTCTGTCTCTCTCGTTCTCAAAACTAAATAAACATTTAAAAAAAAATTTTTTTAATGAATTTTTAAAGCCCATGACTATTGGAAAATCCATCCAGCCATCCACCTAAATGCGCTTTTTGGCCCCTATAGTTCAATGACAATGAACTTTTTCTAACTTTTTTCTAACTTTTTTCTAATTTTTTCTAACTTTTTTAATGTATTTATTTTTGAGAGAGACAAAAGGACAGAGAGAAAGGGAGACACAGAATCCGAAGCAAGCTCCAGGCTCCGAGCTATCAGCACAGAGCCCAACGTGGGGATCGAACCCACAAACCATGAGATCGTGACCCGAGCTGACGTCGGACGCTTAACCGACTGAGCCACCCAGGTGCCCCCCAATGACAAGATTTCAAATGGTGGAGAAATAAATGTGAGGACAAGGACACAGATAAGTACTGTGAAGAAAGTGAAGCCAGGTAGGGGACAGAGAGGCAGGGCTTGGGACCCAGTTCTTGCCAACGAGCTTATAGATGTCACGCTCTCTCCTAAGAACATCAGGAAGCAATCTTATACTTTCTTGGTTTGGGTTTGTTTTGTTTTGCAGGGAGAGATGAGATTAAAATTCAAGTGCTTTGTGCAATGTGCCAAAGAGTTACTGCTCAATACATTTATCTATTATATAAAAGAGGACAATGTTCATTCAGAGCAAATAGAAGCCTTCTCATTTATAATTGAAATTTATCATTTCAGCAAAATTCAAGGGCTTTTATCCGCCTATTTTATTTATTTTATTTTTAGGATCTTTTTTCATCCAGCCACAGTTTTGCATGAAAAACAAATGTGGTAAGTCTTTGTTAGAAGTCAAAGAAAAACATTTATATGTGTATATATACATATACATATGTATATATGTAGGTGTGTACATGTATATATACACATGTATATGTGTGCACACATATGGGGGGACAATTTACCTTAAAATCAAATTTAAGCAATTTTTACAAATTTTTTTATTTACAAAAACTTTTTTAATGTTTATTTATTTTTGAGAGAGAGAGAGAGAGAGAGAGAGAGAGAGAGTGGGGTAGGGGCAGAAAGAGCCAGAGATGCAGAATCCAAAGCAGGCTCCAGGCTCTGAGCTGTCAGCCCAGAGCTCGATGCGGGGCTCGAACCCACGAACTGTGCGATCATGACCTGAGCCCAAGTCAGAGGCTTAACCAACTGAGCCACCCAGGCACCCCTAAGCAATTTTTTTAACTTTTTTTTTTTTTTTTTAATTTTGGCTTTGACTTAAGGCCCAGCTAAAATCAGACCCAGGTCTTAACTTTGGGAACTAAAGAGGTAAGCAAAAATTTGGGGTGAGACCCCAAGGAAGCCAGCCTCGAACCTCAGTTCAGGGAAAGACAGCTCTTGATTGCTCTTCTCTACCTTTCCTAGCTTCTCCTCTGTGCTCTGCAGCTCAGCCCTCTACCCCAACTCCCACAGTCTGGATGCTTCCCCTGAGTTAAAACTGTCTGGGGAAAAGAAAATGTCAAGTGTCTTTCAGGCATCGATATTTCTGCAAGTCTGCTCCAAAGTAATTAATTACTGTTCCTTCTCAGTCTGCCAAGTGCCATCTAATACCTTCGATTGATCATTCCCTGTAGTCCCTTGCTGCAGTAAGGGTAACATCATCATCCACAGAACTGACAACCAGAATTAAATAATTTACCCATTATCTATCAGCCTGTCGTCGAGGACGAGACAATGAGCCAACTCGTGCTTTTGTGAGCACAGATTCAATTTCAGAGGCTCCCGGCCACTCCTTCAGCTTTTCCCACTGCTTAACAATGAAAGAACAGATGCTATTTGTTAAAGACCCTTCTGATTCCTGGATGATATATCCCAGGTAATGTCTGCTTACCCACATCCCAAGAGGGTACATTGCTCACCCTAAAGTTTGCTGGATTCTGTCTCATGCATGGGAAGATCTTGGAATAAGAAAGAAAGGAGAAAGACAGAAATTCGAAATGTTCATTTCATCAGTTATATTTCTCAAGGCAGGAAAGCCTCTGAACGGGCTTTTCAGCTCGGGTTTTCATAAGACACAAATACCCCGCTTTTTAAGGAGAACTTAACACGGCCAGGAGCTAGAACATGGCTGGCATGATTCTGCTCAGCCTTGGGATTTGGCTGGGATGTCCCCACACACACCCTACCCCACGATTGGGTCCCTGGGGGCACCTAGTAGCCATGCCATAAATATTTGTGGGACTGAACTGAATTTATATCCTCTCCATATTACATCAACCAAGTGGAGTACAACTGCTTTTTCTGCCAGCATTTGGAAAATTCCTGGAGATGCTTCCAAATAAGTAAAGTTGCCCCTATTGGGCCTTAAACCTTGTCATTGAAGTCTTTCTAAAATGCTTTGAATATTTTCTTGATTTGTGACCAAAATACAGCAAACATACTGTAACCTTTCCTTGATGTCCTGGGTCTATGCGCTGGCTTGTGAGTTTGGCTGCTCTAAGAGTGAGATTTAAAATGGCTTAAACAGGGGCGCCTGGGTGGCTCAGTCGGTTAAGCGTCTGACTTCGGCTCAGGTCATGATCTCGCGGTTCGAGAGTTGGAGCCCCACATTGGGCTCTGTGCTGACAGTGTGGAAGTGCTTGGGATTCTGTCTCTCTCCCTCCCTCTCTGCTCCTACCCCGCTCATTCTCTCTCTCTCTCTCTCTTTCTCTCCCTCTCTCTATAAATAAATAGATGAATAAATAAATAGATAAATAAATAAACTTAAAAAATGGATTAAACGGAAAAGTTGGTTCTCTTGCCTGGAACAACACGGGAACGACTAGCACAGGGCGCCCATGTCGACTCCGTAGGATCAGGGTGAAGCTGTTTTCATCCCTTGCTGTTATCCCTGGGGGTTTCCCTTGCCCCGAAGACTGCATCCCAGCCGGTGGACAGGAAAAGGCAGAGGGCAGAGCTTGTGTGACCAGGCACATCTCACTTCTCCGAGTCCAGGGACCACTCGACCATGCTTAGCGGTAAGAGAGACTCAGCAGCTGCAGTCCGTGGAAAATTTGGGGGGTCCTATTACCAAGAGAGAGAAAATGAGAACTTGAACGCTGGGGAGAGCTTATAGCGTCTGCCACAGACTCTGTAACTATCCTGTGCTTTGGTGGTTCCCGCAAGGACAGCTGAACTATCCTGTGCTTTGGTGGTTCCCGCAAGGACCCAGGAACTATCCCTGGGACTATCCTGTGGATATATCCCAGGAACTATCCTGTGCTTTGGTGGTTCCCGCAGGGACAGCCGAAATGTGCAGGACTGACTCCCAGCAAGGGCCCAGACCGCTCAGGTTTGTGGGTTCTTCTCCTCCATCACCGCGAGGCCATCTCTTGATGTTAGGAATATGCTCGCTTCTAGCAGCCCCGCTTCCTAAGGTGCCCAACGCCGGAAAACCAGCTTCCGAAGCTTTTTAGGATGACACATTTTAAATGCACGCAAGCGGGCATGCAAACACACGCTCAGACAGGAAGTCAGGAGAGGTGGTTAACAAGATAGGTTCGGCAACCAGGCGGCCTAGGTTCAAATTCCCTCTCCGTCACGCACTGTCCTGTATATCCGTGAGCAAGTTACTTAACCTCTCTCAGTTTCTTCATCCGTAAAATGGGAATAATAATAGCAATTTATCTCATTGGGTTGGAAGGATTAACTAAGTTATTACATATAAAGCATGTTCCCTGGTACATTGTAAGCGCCCAATTTTTCATGTTTATTTATTTTTTTAATTAAAAAAATTTTTTTAACATTTATTCCTTTTTCGAGACACAGAGAGACAGTGTGAGTGGGAGAAGGACAGAGAGAGAGGGAGACACAGAATCTGAAGCAGCCTCCAGGCTCTGAGCTGTCAGCACAGAGCCCGATGTGGGGCTCAAACCCACAAGCTGTGATATCACAACCTGAGCTGAAGGTCGGATGCTCAACCAACTGAGCCACCCAGGCGCCCCAGGAAAGCAATTATTATTAACATAAATAAGTTAGATTCCACAGGCTCTGAGTGAGGGTGGGAAAGACCCTCCCTTGAACTGAGTTTTTGAGCTTTATGGCAGGACTTGTCACTGCTCAGGGGACCATTTTCCTCACTCCCACACTCTGGGCTGTGTCCCAGACAGTTAAAGCTGCTAGAAGCCAGAGAAGTGGCGTGTCAGTGGAGACAGGAATCAATTTGAATTTTGATATGTTTTATCTCACTCGCATCCTGATGCATTTTTAATAGCATCTCAAAGACAACGGAGTAAGCTGATAGCAAATGAAAATTGCATTAATGTTAGGATTCCTAATTCTGTGTTTAGCTTTCCATTCTCCAAACATCCTTACAGACAGAGGCCCCATTTCCAGAAGGGATAATGGAAGTCTGTGTTCTAATCTATTCAATACTTTGTGCGGAAGGGCCTCTCATCAGAAGTCTCTAGACCAAAGCCAGAGTGACTCTCTCTCCATTCCTAAAAGCTCAAACGACAAGAAGGGAGCCACAGGGAAATAAGATACCCTTGACAAGTGGGCAGATTTGATTCCCAGGAACCATAAACATCACATAATGTCTGCCTCTGTAGCGTGTGCTCTGAAAGACACTATTTTGCATCCCCCAAACTCCATGAAGGCCGGGGCCTGCCCAAATATCTTTGTGAAAGGAGAAGGATGTGATGACAAACATACCTGTAGAATAAACAAACAAAATTTAAAAAAAAAAGCGAAATAAAATCAGTGTCAAAATAACAGCAGAGCCACATGCATGACATTTGTTAAGACACAGAGTCGGTCTGTCACGGTGTAGTGCCAGCCTCTGTGACTGAAATTATGATTAGTCGGGAAATACCAAAGTCTTAAAGTCTTCCATTTTCATGCGTTCCAAGGAACTGGAGAGCACTGTCTCGTGTCATTCTACATTCTCTCTTTTTACACTTTATTTATTTAATTTATTCACGTACACAGGTTGCAAAATCGAAAACTGTAAAAGGTGGGGTGCCTGGGTGGCTCAGTCACTTAAGCGATCGACTTCAGCCCAGGCCATGATCTCATGGCCTTGGGAGTTTGAGCCCCGCATCAGCTCTCTGCTGTCAGAGCAGAGACCACTTCAGATCCTCTGTCTCCCTCTCTCTCTGCCCCTCCCCCACTAGCGTGTGTGTGTGTGTGTGTGTGTGTGTGTGTGTGTGTGTGTGCGCGCGCGCTCTCTCTCAAAAATAAATAAACAAAACAAAAGAAAACTATAAAAAGGCGTACGAGGAAAGACTCGCTCCCACTGCTTCCCCATCCAGCCAGGTCCTACCTCCACTCCATCCCAACAGAAGCCACTCTTACGTCCTGTGTATCCCCTTCCAGAACTGTACAAGCAAATATGTGTGTGTTTTCTCTCCATCCCTTTGTGCACGGTAACAGCATACACTCACTCGGTTCTTTTCACTCTCGGAGATATTTTCACAGCATTACAGAAAGCACTTCTATACCATTTTTTTTATAATTTTTTTTAACGTTTATTTATTTTTGAGACAGAGAGACAGAGCACGAACAGGGGAGGGGCAGAGAGAGAGGGAGACACAGAATCAGCAGGCTCCAGGCTCTGAGCCATCAGCCCAAAGCCCGACGCGGGGCTCGAACTCAGGGACCACGAGATCGTGACCTGGGCTGAAGTCGGACACTTAACCGACTGAGCCACCCAGGCGCCCCTATACCATTTTTTTTAAAGTAAATTTTAACCCCAACATAAGGCTTGAGCTCACAACCCCAGGATCAAGAGCCACATGCTCTACCAACTGAGCTAGCCAGGAGCCTCCAGAATTTCTGTCTTCCAGGTTCTCTCAAGGAAATAAAACACACTACACAGCACCCCTGGCCTTGGTCAACACTGATAAGAGAATAGATTCTTTTTTTTTTTAATTAACTCATATTTATTTATTTATTTATTTATTTATTTATTTATTTATTTACCAGAGAGAGCACTAGCAGAGAAGAGGGGCAGAGGGAGAGAGGGAGAGAATCTTAAGCAGGCTCTGTGCTCAGCACAGACCCCGACGCAGGGTTCGACCCCAGGGCCGTGGGATCATAACCTGAGCTGAAATCAAGAGCGGGACGTTCCTTTTTGGGGAAGACACGGTCACAGCTACAACGGAGCTTTGGAGGCCCTGCTTCTGCTCCTGACTCACCGCTGTTTGCTCTCACCGAGGAACAAGTTGGTCAGGAAGCCGCACCTGCAGTCATGGGTTTTAAGGACACCGGGAAGATAGCCATGGGACCAAGGGTGGCGATTCACCGAATTAAAATTACTCTAACCACCCTCAACATAAAATCTTTGGAGAAGGTATATGCGGACTTGATCAGAGACATACGGGCAAGTCAAACCCACAGCTGAGCAACAAAGCGGGGCTCATCAACACGCTCTCTGTGTATTGTTAACATGAAAACCACAAACCCAAAATGGTGTCGCTTAGGTTAAGGCCCCAAGTCAGTAAACCAAGACTTAACTACCTTAACTGCAATTTCAACCCCCCAGAGATGTGACCTTTAACCAGTCAACGCAGGAATTTCTGGGGCAGCAGTAGGAAATTCACTGAGACACCCCTTCTCTTCCCTTTAGAAGGGCAACCTTGCCTAAAACAATGGATTCTTCCTTTATTCTGCTCCCTGTCTACCTTTAAAAACATTTCCTTTTCTGTAGTCCTTTGGAGCTCCCCTCTACTTGCTAGATGAATCAATTCATGAATCAATTAATCAAGCCGATTAGATCTTTAGAATTTACTCAGTTGAATTTTTGTTATTCAACAACATCTTGGGGCACCTGGGTGGCTCAGTCAGTTGATCATCCAACTTGGCTCAGGTCATGATCTCACAGTTCATGAGTTCGAGCCCCAGGCTTTACACTGATAGCTGGGAGCCTGCTTAGGATTCTCTGTCTCCCTCTCTCTCTCTCTCTCTGCCCCTCCCTACTCATTCTGTCTTTCAAAAATGACTAAACATGGGGTGCCTGAGTGGCTCAGTCGGTTAAGCGTCCAACTTCGGCTCAGGTCATGATCTCATGGTTCGTGAGTTCAAACCCCACGTTGGGCTCTTTGCTGACATCTTGGAGCCTGGGGCCTGTTTCAGATTCTGTCTCTCTCTCTCTCTCTCTCTCTCTCTGCCCCTTCCCCCAGTCACACTATCTCTCTCTCTCTCTCTTTCTCTCTCTCAAAAATAAATAAACAACCAAAAAAAAAAAAAAGAATAAACATTAAAAAAAAAAAATCTTACCCCTTCTTCCAGCCTGTAATGCCCCCAATTTCGAATCCAAGAGACCACCAAGGAGCCGATAAACGCACGAGGGTTTATTTGCAAGCTCGAGCTTGGGCCCAAGTGTACCCGACACAGCGGAGCAGGGACTTGGACCCCTAGGTTAAGAGGCATAGCAGTTTTATAGGGGCCGGTGGCCAATGAGATTGTAACACACACAGAAAGTTGCATAGTCATGTCAGTCCACCCGCAGGTAGCCAATTGAATTACAATTTACCCTATAGTAACTGTTTGAACTAGCCTATCACTCCGGTCAGAATTGGCGCGCAAGTTTGGCGGGCAAAAGGTGGGGTTTAAGAATTGGCATTCAAGTTTGGCGGGCAAAAGGCGGGGTTTACATTCCATGCGGTTAGGGGTTCCGTATTCCTATATGAGCCAGTTTCCAAGAAGGGTGTGCTCAGCGGCTTGACTAGGGTGGGGGTTATACATGAGATGGTGGGTGTAGCACAAAATGGAGTCAGTCTTGCTCTGCTTGTCCAGGGGGTAGGGGATTTTCGTTAAATTCCTTGGGTCCCACAAGCCCCTCACAGTACCCGAGGATCTCAGGCCCACGACTGAAAGGTAGCTTCCCACACAACACAACCTCATCATTCACAACCACACTTAAATGAAGCTACTCAATCTTCAGCTGTTTTACAATACACATGCTCCTCTTCTGAAGTTAGAAAAAATTTAATAAATACTACTTTTTACTAATCAGTAAGTGATGATGCCCTATTAACACGTGGCCTACACGCTTTGCGTCTGTTTCTATGCTGTCTAAAACAAAGATCTCTAAATTCATCCTATTTCTGATGCATTTCACAGTATGTTACAAACATCAGAAGACTTTACCCCTAAACAGTTCAGCCTGCGTATCATCAACTAGACTCAACATTGGTGTAGTGTGGTTTTGTGTGTGTGTGTGTGTGTGTGTGTGTGTGTGTGTGTGTGTGTGTGTGTTTTAATTATACACAGTGAAATGTTTTGACACGAGTCTTGACAAACACCTATGATACCTCCTCGGTTAGCCAAGATCGTGATGTACAATTTTCTATCTGCCAGTCAGGTAAAGTCTGCTTTGTCAGGGGCTGCAGCTGAGATGGCAAGAGAAAATCCCATCAGACTCAACATTAGTGACAAGTGGATACTTGATTTTGCTCAAACCAAAGATGTGTTGAAGGAATAGAATACACAGGAAAATGCCACTTTCCAAAGCATCAAAAATGGTTCCGTGTGCCAGCTGGGACCAGGGCAGGTGAGAGGCATGAAAAACTCACAGGATTAAAATCCAAACAGAATTCGTAGAGACCATAAACTCTGAAAAGGGTCTGAATTAAATAGTCTGGGTACTCTACTGGCTATCTATCTCTATGATCACCTTTTCTTCTTTCTTAGCACCTCCAGTCCCTCAACCATGGGTTACTTCCTGTACCTCTGACTCTTCCTACAGGTGGCATGCAAAGGTGTGGATAGGAAGTCATGGATGGGGCGCCTGGGTGACTCAGTTAGCTAAGTATCTGATTTCGGCCTAGGTCATGATCTCAACGTTCCCAAGTTCCAGCCCCGTGTCAGGCTCTGTGCTGACAGTTCAGGCCTGGAGGCTGCTCCAGATTCTGTGTCTCCCTCTGTGTCTCCACTCCTTCCCCATTCACACTCTGTCTCTCTTTCTCAAAAAATAAATAAACTCTTAAAAACAGGAGGAGGAGGAAGAGAAGAAGTCATGGAAAATACCCATGGGATAATTGGCTTAAGATGCCACACCTAATCCATCAGGTCACGTGAGGAAAAAATCTGTTAACAGAAGAAATGTAGTGTCTGGAAGGGAGAAGACCAAGGGTCAAAAAAACGTAAGTGTGGGTCTCCAGCCCTGTCCAGGGGAGAGTGTGCTAACTCCAACCAAGGCAAACATTTCAGTTGGATTTGCAGGCCTGCATCTAACCACCCTGAGTAACGTCAGCCACTAAGCCGCCGTCCCACTAATTCCCCTTGCCATGTTGCTCTGCCCTTTAAGGAGGCTTCTGAAGATATTTGTTGCTCAAGCCCACGGGAGAGAAAATGCAGTGACCATCTGCCCCAAGCGTCTGATCCGCTTGGCAGTTCCAGGTCTCTCGCTCCTGGTTTGTTAGTAATCTAGCAGTGGGCTAGCAGGATCTGGGCACACATGAGACCCTCAGATGTTTTAATCTCTGGATTTGCAATTCTGAGAGCCAAACTCTGAGCCCTGGTACTATCACGCCATTTGGAAATCTTGCACAAGTGGCCGGCTGCGTTTCACGGGCTCACATTGCTATCTTGGTTCTCTCTCCCTTTAAGTGCCAAAGACAACAGGAAAACCAGTAAGTGATATATGTAATCTCTTTACCTAAGGAAATTCAAAGGTGGATTGTAATCACCCTCCTTCTTTCCCACTCTCCATACCTGGTCCCCCTTTTCTTTAATTTTTAATTTTTGTTGAAATCCAAGTTAGTTAACATACAGTAGTAATAATGGTCTCAGGAGTAGAATTTAGTGATTCATGGCTTACATATGACACCCAGGGCTCATCGCAACAAGTGCCCTCCTGCAGGCCCATCACCCATTTAGCCCATCCCCCCAGCCAACACTGATCCAGCAACCTTCAGTTTGTTTTCCGTATTTAAGGTTTTCTTATGGTTTGCCTTCCTGTTTTTACCTTATTTTTCCTTCCCTTCCCCTATGTCCATCTGTTTTGTTTCTTAAATTCCACATAGGAGTGAAATCATATATATGTCTTTCTCTGATGGACTTCTATGCTTAGCATAATACATTCTAGTTCCATCCACATTGTTGCAAATGGTAAGATTTCATTCTTTTTGATTGCCAAGTACTATTCCATTGTATATATACACCATATCTTCTTTATCCATTTATCAGTCAATGGACATTTGACTCTTTCCATAATTTGGCTATTGTTGATGGTGCTGCTATAAACATTAGGGTGCATGTGCCCCTTCAAATCAGCATTTTTGTATCCTTTGGATAAAAACCTAGTAGTGCAATTGCTGGGTCATAAGCTAGTTCTATTTTTAACTTTTTGAAGAACCTCCATACTTTTCTCCAGAGTGGCTGCACCAGTTTGCATTCCCACCAACAATGAAACAGGGTTCCTCTTTCTCCGCATCCTCGCCAACATCTCTTGTTTCCTGAGTTGTTAATTTTAGTCATTCTGACAGGTATGAGGTGGTGTCTCCCTGTGGTTTTGATTTGTATTTCCCTGATGATGAGTGATGTTGAGATCTTTTCATGTATCTGTTAGGCATCTGGATGTCTTCTTTGGAAAAATGTTCATGTCTTTTGCCCATTTCTTCACTGGATTATTTGTTTTATGAGTGTTGAGTTTGGTAAGTTCTTTATAGATTTTGGATGCTACCCCTTTATCCAATATGTCATTTGTAAATGTCTTCTCCCATTCTGTCGGTTGCCTTTTAATTTTGCTGATTGTTTCCTTTGCAGTGCAGAAGCTTCTTATCTTGATGAGGTCCCAATAGTTCATTTTTGCTTTTGTTTCCCTTGCCTCCAGAGACATGTCTAGTAAGACATTACTGTGGCCAAGATAAAAGAAGTCATTGCCTGTTTTCTCCTCTAGGATTTTGATGGTTTTCTGTCTGACATTTAGGTCTTTCATCCATTTGGGTTTATATTTGCGTACAGTGTAAGAAAGTGGTCCAGGTTCATTTTTCTGCTTGTCGCTGTCCAGTTTTCCCAACACAATTTGCTGAAGAGACTCTCTTTATTCCATTGGATATCCTTTCCTGCTTTGTCGAAGATTAGTTGGCCATACGTTTGTGGGTCATTTCTGGGTTCTCTGTTCTGTTCCACTGATCTATGTGTCTGTTTTCATGACAGTACCATACTGTCTTATTATTTACAACTTTGCAACACAGCTTGAAGTCTGGCATTGTGATGCCTCCACCTTTGGTTTTCTCCTTCTACATTACTTTGGCTATTCAGGGCCTTTTCTGGTTCCATACAAATTTTAGAATTGTTTGTTCTAGCTCTGTGAAGAATGCTAGTGTTGTTTTGATAGGGATTGAATTGAACGTATAAATTGCTTTGGGTAGTATAGACCTTTTAAAAATATTTGTTCTTCCAATCTATGAGCACGGGATGTTTTTCCATTTCTTTGTATCTTCTTCAATTTCTTTCACAAGCGTTCTATAGTTTTCAGCGTACAGATATTTTACCTCTTTGGTTAGGTTTATTCCTAGGTATTCTATGGTTTTTTGGTGCAATTGTAAGTGGTATCAATTCCTTGATTTCTCTTTCTGTTGCTTCTTTATTGGTACATAGAAATGCAACTGATTTCTGTATGTTGATTTTATATCCTGCGACTTTGCTGAATTCATGTATCAGTCCTAGCAGTTTTTGGTGGAGTCTTTCAGGTTTTCCACGTCAAGTATGATGCCATCTGCGAAGAGTGAAAGTTTGACTTCTTCCTTGACGATTTAGATGCCTTTTATTTCTTTTTGTTATCTGATTGCTGAGGCTAATGGTGGTAAGAGTGGACATCCTTGTCGTGTTCCTGACCATAAGGGGAAGCTCTCAGTTTTTCCTCATTGAGAATGATAATAGCTGTGGGTCTTTCATATATGGCTTTTATGATCTTGAGGTATGTTCTTTCTATCGCTATTTTCTTAAGGGTTTTTATCAAGAAAGGATGCTGTATTTTGTCAAATGCTTTTCTGCATCTATTAAGAGGGTCGTGTGGTTCTTATCCTTTCTTTTATTAATGTGATGTATCATGTTGATCGATTTGCAGATATTGGACCACCCCTGCAGCCCAGGAATAAGTCCCACTTGGTCATGGTGAATAATTCTTTTAATGTATTGTTGGATTTGATTTGCGAGTATCTTGTTGAGAATTTTTGCACCCATGTTCATCAGGGAAAGTCATACCTGGTCCCTCTGACCCTTTTACTCTTTCCTGTCCCACCCCAGCACAAATGTGCCTCCAGCGTCCTAATTCCAGGCCAGTTAGTCCTCCGCAGTTTCCCCCTGAGGCCTCTAAATTGCTGGAGGGGTCCCCTCAGCCTTTCAGGTCCCCATACGCTAAAGGACTCTCACTCCTTCCCAGCATACCTTGCACAATACAAATAAAAATTTCTCCCCAAAAAAGATTGTGAAAATTTCAAATACAAGGAACAATTGAATGAATTATACAATAAGCACTCATATACTCACCACTTAGATTCTACAATTGTTAACATTTGTCTGTATTTGCCCTATCCCCTTATCACACATCTATCCCCTCCATCAATGAATCCATTCTATTTTTGGTGCAATTCAGAGTAAGTTGCAAATAGCAGGACACTCCATTCCTCAACACTGGCGTGCTTATGATCAACTACACTCTATTTGTTTAGCTGTTTTAAAAAGCACTTTCCACCCTCTTTACTCTTGTTATCAAAAATAGTTCAACTTTTCTTGCATGCTCAGTGTTGTGTTTTTTAATCATACACTGTCTGCTCACTTCAATAGCATATGTACTAAAACTAAAACAATACAGAGAATAGCATGGCCTCTGCACAAGGATCACATGCAAATTTGAGAAGTGTTCCCTAGATTTTTTTTTTATTATTATTATTACAACTGGGGCACCTGGGTGGCTCAGTCAGTTAAGTGTCCAACTTCGGCTCAGGTCATGATCTCACAGTTCACGAATCCAAGCCCCACGTCGGGCTCTGTGCTGACAGCTCAGAGCCTGGAGCCTGCTTTGGATTCTGTGCCTCCCTCTCTCTCTCTCTCTCTGCCCCTCTCCTGCTTCCACTCTGTCTCTCACAAAATAAATAAGTGTTAAAAAAATGTTTTTAAATAAAAATAAAAAATAAATGTTTAAAAAAAAGTAAAAAATAAAACATTTCCATTGTCCCAAAATAAAACTCCATATGCATAAAGTAGTAAGTCCGTATTCTCCCCTTTCTCTTCGCCTGGTTGCCTTCAATCTAGCTGGCTGTATGGATTTGCCTGCTGTGAACATTGCATATAAACAGAATCATACAATACGTGGCCTTTTGTGCTTGGCTTCTTTCAATTAGCATAATGTTTTCCAGGATAATCCACATGGTAGAATGTATCTGTACTTCCTTTTAAGGCAGTCATATTCCATTGTATGTATATCCCACACTTTCCATTTTTCCACTGATGAGCAATTTGCATTGTTTTCACCTTTTGGCTCTTGTGAATAGCGTTGCCTGTCCCATTATTCTTGAGTGTTTGCTCTACAGCAGCAATTAACAAGCATTTTGGTTTCAGGGTCCCTTTACATCCCTAAAAAGTATTGGAGATCCCCAAAGAGTTTTTATGGAGGAGATATAGAAGTATGCAGATTTATGAAATTAAACTGAAAAATTTTTAAAGATTTAAATATTTTTATGTTAACATAAACAACATGTTTTTATGAAAAATATATTTTAAAAAATCAGTGAGAAGAGAGGCATTGTTTTCTGTTTTTGCAAATCTCTTTAATGCCTGTCTTAATAAAAGACAGATGGATACTCATACTGACTTTGACATTCAATCTGTTGTGATAGGCTGTTTGGGTTGGCATATATGGAGAAAATGCAACCTTACTGACATACGTTGTTGGAAAAACGAGGACCTTGCAGGCCTCCTGAATGGTTTTGGGGATTCCCCCAAAGTCTTTCCATCACCCACTTTAAGGACTGCTGCTCTAAGGATTTCAATATATATCCTTAACTATTCAGAGTCCACCTAGAGTGCATATTATTCTACTTCATAAAAACTTTACAACCATATAGGTCCACTACCACGCCCCCTCCTTTATGTTATAACCATATGTGTGACATACATACACAACAAAAAGGACAGGAGCAAGGGGCACTTGGGTAGTTCTGTTGGTTAAACATCTGACTTTGGCTCAGGTCATGATCTCACGGGTTTGTGGGTTCGAGTCCCGTGTCGGGCTCTGTGCTGACAGCTCAGGGCCTGAAGCCTGCTTCAGATTCTGTGTCTCCCTCTCTCTCTCTCTCTCTCTCTCTCTCTCTCTCTCTGCCCCTCCCCCACTTGCGTTCTGTCTCCCTCTCAAAAAGAAATAAACATTAAAAAAAAAAAAAAAGGAGGGGCGCCTGGGTGGCTCAGTCGGTTGAGCGTCCGACTTCAGCTCAGGTCA
This sequence comes from Puma concolor, assembly GCF_028749965.1. NCBI lineage: Eukaryota > Metazoa > Chordata > Mammalia > Carnivora > Felidae > Puma > Puma concolor. The sequence continues at coordinate 43,173,231 of NC_141671.1, read as the reverse complement.
TGATCTCACAGTTCGTGGGTTTGAGCCCCGCGTCGGGCTCTGTGCTGACAGCTCAGAGCCTGGAGCCTGTTTCAGATTCTGTGTCTCCCTCTCTCTCTGCCCCTCCCCTGTTCACGCTCTGTCTCTGTCTCAAGAAAAAATAAACATTAGAAAACATTAAAAAAAAAAAAAGGAAAGGAGCAATAAACAGAATGATACAATTACAAAATTATTTTGTTTTAGATGTTTTTTAAATAAATTGAGGAAAAAAGATAGCCTTTTATAGAGAATAAATGAAAAAGAGATGATAGAATGTGAATGTCACCATGTTGCACTCTCCAATGAATTAACAGGCAGAGACAGTATGTATATGTGGCTGCTAAGATCATAGAAAGATAACCAGACATCAGCATGCCCTCTGGTGAAAGAGTCTACCATGTAGACTCTCGCCAAAGGGATTCGAACCTGTATCTGATTAAGTTTCTAGATCCAGGTGCTAATTTGATTGAAATAAGAGAGGGCAGAAGAACGTGTTGAATGTGAGTTGAACATTGAATATGAAGTCAGCAAAAACAGACTGTGAAAAAGTCCACACACTGTAAGGAAAAGAAGGAAATTAAGAGGGAATCCGCAGATAAAAAGACTTAAAATGCATTTTCAGTAAGGTTTTTAGAATACATCTAAAAGGACACCTGGATGGCTCAGTTGGCTAAGCCTACGACTCTTGTTTTCGCTTCAGTTCATGATCTCAGTCATGATCCCATGGTTCCTGAGCTCAAGGGCTCTGCACTGACAGTGCACTGACAAGGGATTCTGTCTCTCTCCCCCTCTCCCCAGCTCGCTCTCTCGCTCTCTGTCTCTCTCTCTGTCTCGATAAAATACATCTAAGGATGTATATTTGGGTGATAAAACTATAAAGACACCCAAAATTGTGATAACTATTAAAGTCAGGGTAGTGGCCAGCTTTGGAAGGAGGAAGATGGCTGGGTAGGTCCAGGTAGAGTGCCTGGGATCGAGGCAAAGTTCTATTTTGCAATCAGGGTGGTGGATACAAAGATGTCTGCCTTCTAATAATAATTAAGCTATTCATTTGGTTTGGTTGACTTTTCTAAGTCTGTGTTTTATTATGTGATTTAGAAAGAAAAAAAAAATTAAAAACAAAACAAACCTCTTACACAGGAGTTGGCCATTTTTTTTTTCCCAAAGGGCCAGATAGAAAGTATTTCAGATTTTCCTGGCCAAGAGGCAACTCGAGAATATTACGTTCGTACTTATAACCATTTAAAATGGGACAATTAAAAAAAAAAAAAAAAAAAGCCTAAAGACAAACCCAGGCATTACAACACTGAGGGTCCACTAAATCGCTGAATTCTGGATCCCAGGAGGCTCCCATCCCTGGAGTCCCAGGACCTGCGTCCCCATGCCCTTTCCCGGCTCCCGTGGGCGCCGCCCCCCTCCCATCCCCCCACCGCTGGTCCCCTCAACCTCCGCGTCTCTTAGCAACAGGCAGACGCATCAGTCACTCTCAGATGGACGCAGGCTGAAGAGCATGGGAGCGAGCACGCATGCGCAGGGGGAGCTCCGGGCTCCACCAAGCTGCTCCGGGAGAAAGGGGAGAGCCTAGAAGCACCCAAGCCCTAGGACCCCGCCCCAAGCAAAAGTCTGTGTCCCAACTCTTCCCACAAGTCCTCTCCCACACTCTTATCGCTCAAAGTATGGTCTGGTAGGCAAGGGGCAGCAACAGCATCACCTAGGAGCCTGCTAGAAAGACAGAATTGCGAGCTTACCCAGACCTACTAAGTCCGTGTCTGCAGTTTTAACAAGATCCCGGTAAATCCCTATGCATATAGACATTTGACAAGCGTTGCTTTCACAATCCAGACAGGGCAAAGCCGTAAACAAATACATCAAACTGGGAATACCTCTTACAGGTTGGACTTTTAACCTCGACACTAAAAGATGGCTTTTATGATGAGGAAGTTCCCAAAGCTGACTTCCCTATGCTCAGTAAGGGTAAAAATTCCCTTGTGTCTCCTCTGACCATCAGTCCAGGACAGAATGCATCACTGACCTCAGGTTCCTGCTCTCAAAGCCAAGGGGGAAATCAGGAGGAACAATTTCCATTCCCAGAGTAAGGGCAGGCGTTGCTTCTCATGAACAAGGTGAAAAGAGAACGCTCAAAGAATGGGTGCCTTGGGCCTGCCAAGATAAGTAAGTCAAACAACACAAGGGCAATCCCAAACCCAGGGAAGGCAGCACCCAAACCCAGCTGAACAGCTCCTAGTAAACAGATTCAGTTTACATTTTATTTTTTATTTATTGACTTATTTATTGTTAAACTTGTTAATGTTTAGAGACAGAGCGTGAGCCGGGGAAGGGCAGAGAGGGAGGGAGACACAGAATCCAAAGCAGGCTCCAGGCTCTGAACTGTCAGCACAGAGCCTGACGCGGGTTCGAACCCACGAGCTGTGAGATCATGACTTGAACCAAAGTCATACACTTAATCGACTGAGCCACCCAGGCGCCCCTCAGTTTGCATTTTAAACCCCAAAATGAAATTCTTACAAATACTAAGATGGATGATGAGTACTCCTGTGAGAAGTTCCCAGGTCAGTAACTTCTCAGTCTGGTAAGTTCTCCCCAGATATATCTGTCTTGGGAAACTGCAGACCTTAAGTTTCACTTCCTCATCAGAGGACAGTGGCAAATCAGAACAGACACATCACAATCCTAAAAGAACCACTTTGCTTCACGGGGGGGTGGGGGGGGGGGACAGATTTACCAGAGAATACCACACTTAAACAAAAGAAAATGACCATTTTTTAATGGCAGGGACAAAACAGCAAGATAGAGGAAAAACCCTTCCTCCAACAGAAAACAACTCAAAAAAATGCATTTCTAAAACTCCATGATACATGCTATAACATAGATGAACCTTGTCAACATTATGCTAAGTGAAGTTACAAAAGATCATGTATTGTGTGATTCCATTTACATGAAATGTTCAGAATCGGCAAATCTACAGACAAAACAGATTAGTAGTTGCCTACCGCTGATGGGGGTGGTTAATAGCTAAAGGGCATGAGGTTTCTTTTGGAGGTGATGAAAATGTTCTGAAAGTAATTATGATTCACAGACGATGATTCTGTGAACGTACTGAAAGCCACTGACTTGTACACTTTAAATGGGTGAACTGTAGGGTATATGAATTATATTTCAATAAAGCTGTTTGAAAAACATAATCCATGGCTCCACACTAGATCCACATGAGTCTAAAAACATGGAGTTCCTACTATAATACAAAAACTTTCTGAGAAAAATCTGAAAATGAAAGAAAGTTGTTGACGTCAGTAGTGGTTAGAGGCCCCAGCTAGATTTCTCTAGCAAAACACTCCCATCTCAGTTTGGGGAAGAATTTCACAGTCTTGTCTCAAGATCATCAATCTCACAGAAATCCCCATCTGGCTTTGGGTTCCTGTTCCAAAAACGCTGGAAAAACCAAAACAGGCAAAACACACTTTCAAAACAACACTTTTAATTTACGTGGGCAAGAGGAGAAACAGAGGATCATGGGATAGATGCTATGCTCTGTCAGAATACAAAGTTGAGAATTCACCATTGCTATGGAAACTCGAGTCCAAAAAGACTACACGTTTCCAAGGAAACCATTTTTCAAAAGTCCCTAAATAACATAACTCATAAAGAATGACCAAAAGAGCCCATGTGGATGGCTGAGGCCTAGTAGGTGGCCACACTGATTTCAGCTCTGCTGCTCCGCTTTAACCTTCATGAGTTCTCTTCTTCACCTGTTTAATTTCCCAGGCCAAGAGCAGAGGTTATCATGAGAAGCCCCATGAGGGCCCTGGCTGTACCCACAAGGGCCTGTGTTGGCATCATGGTCACAGCTGTCACCACGGAGAAAAAGACAGAAGCGGGAGGTGGAACAGGTACCTCTCTTACCCTAATGCAAAGCACACAAAACCCTAGGGCTTTGGGAAACTTAGAGAGAGAGAAATCTCTGCAGCTATTGGTCAACAGCTTCATCCTGCCCTGACAACCTGGATTCCCTCTAATCCCCAGGCAAATTAAAAGACCAAATGTTATTTAGCAATTAATAAGGAAACAGATGCTATTTGCTCCTGTTCCAAGGGGCCTGCTTCAATCCCTAAGAACAAAACAGTCATTTCCAATGCCAAGGGCAAAGGGCATTGGCAAGTGCCTAGAACAGTGCCTGGCACATAGTTAATATTCAATATGTTTATTGAATGCTTCTTGAATGGATGCTAATATTACCTCCCTTGGCACTCTGCCTTCTTCCCTCAGCCTGGAAACACACACACACACACGCACACACACGACGTTGAATCCAAGCCTGTTCACTGCAACTCCAGTTGTAACCTTGCAAAATTAATTAATAAACATGACAATTACTACTATGATATAGATTTCTGGAGAGCACGGATTTTTATTAAAGGATTTTGTTGTGACTAATATACCTTAAGAGCCTAAAACAATGCCTGGCACTAGTAGCTTCTAAATGAATATTTGTGTAATGACGAATGAATTAAGGGCCTACTATGTGCCAGGCAGCTGTGCTAGCTAGGCCTACTGCTGACGTCCCCTTCCCAATCACTTCTACCCGAGCGGCAGAGGCTGCCTTGAGTCCTCCTACCGCCAGGGGCCGCTGTACAAAGAGCGCGGCTTCCTTTCCACGCCACCTTCTATCCCCGCGGTGCCTCTTGACCCCGTGAAGTTACTGCCCCGAGTTAAGATGGCGGCGTCGATGGCAGCTGCAGCTCGGCGACTGCGGCGGGCCTTTCGAAGGTCGCCTCTGTGGAGGGGCCTCAGCCGTCGGCCGTTCTCATCCGAGCCCCCTCCAGCCTCGGCCACGGCCGTTCGGGACGCCTTCCTGAGCTTCTTTCGGGACCGCCACGGCCACCGACTGGTGCCGTCCGCCTCCGTGCGGCCCCGCGGCGACCCCAGTTTGCTTTTCGTCAATGCGGGCATGAACCAGGTGGGGGCTGAGCCACCCTGAGCGGGGGCGGAGTTTGTGATTTTTTTCCGGGGAGAAAGGCGCTGCGGGATTGGGCAAAAGAAGGGAGGGGCGGAGCTCTTGGCTTTGGAGGAAAGGGCCGTTTGTTGTTAGGCTAAGTCGTTGGGGGCACAAGTTAGGGCTTGGGGAGGGCCCGACCTCGGAGCTTGGGTTGGGATTTAGTTTTAGGTCCGAGAATGGAGAGTGTGGAGTTCTCTGGGGGCAGACTGGTGGGGGCAGTCTGGCTTCATTTATTCATGCTGTAAATAAAGGTAACTAATTCGTTAAATAAACGTTTGTTGAGCACATTTTATGTGCTAGACTGTATTCTCTAAGCTTTTGACTTTGAGCACCACTTACCCTCTCTAGATTTGTCTTCACCTGTAAAATGAGCAGGGAGGGGGGAATCGGTTAACCGTAGAGACTTTTTTTTTTAAAGTTTATTTTTATTTTGAGAGAGATAGAGCAAGTGGGGAGGGGCAGAGAGAGAGGGAGACAGAATCCCAAGCAGGCTTGGGGCGCCTGGGTGGCTCAGTGGGTTAAGTGGCCGACTTCGGCTCAGGTCATGATCTCGCAGCCCCGCGTCGGGCTCTGTGCTGACAGCTCAGAGCCTGGAGCCTGCTTCACATTCTGTGTCTCCTTATCTCTCTGCCCCTTCCCTGCTCATGCTGTGTCTCTCTGTCTCAAAAATAAATAAACATTAAAAAAAAAAATTAAAAAAAAAAAAAAAAAAAAAAGAATCCCAAGCAGGCTCCATGCTGTCAGCGCAGAGACTGATGCAGGGCTTGAACTCACAAACCGTGAGATCATGACCTGAGCTAAAATCAAGAGTTAGAAGCTCAGCCGACTGAGCCACCCAAGCACCCCAAACGTAGAGGCTATTAAATGCTGAGTTTGTGAGGCATGCCCAGTGCCCTGTGGTCTTGGTTTTATACTGAAGTTATTGGGTGTGGTTTAAAGAAGCTGACATGAAGGATGAAGCCATTCAGTGCCCTATTTCCCGCCACCAACATAGTCCTCCTTCTTTTATGTTGCCTAATTTACTAGCAGAGTATCTCTGTTTCCTGATTTATTTACCTCTTGTCTGCTCCACACACATCAGAGATGGGTGCCTCCAGGCTTCCAGATTGCCCCTTAGCCAAGACCACACCGCACTCTCGGGGGCACAGTCAGCCTTCACTCTGAACACCCCACTCCCCACTTCTCCCGTCTACGGAGGGAGTGAGAACTGGGACCTTCGTGTGTTTCCAGTTCAAGCCAATCTTCCTGGGCACCGTGGATCCACGAAGCGAAATGGCAGGCTTCCGACGTGTGGCCAACAGCCAGAAATGTGTGAGGGCTGGAGGACGCCACAACGACCTGGAGGATGTGGGCCGAGACCTTTCCCATCACACCTTCTTTGAGATGCTTGGCAATTGGGCTTTTGGGGGTGAATATTTTAAGGTGAGTCTCCAGGAAGCCCTAGAGTTAGAAAAAAGGTCATTGGTCAACCAAGAAGGGGCTCAAGAGGAGTCCTGTCTCAACTCCTAAGCCCTGCTTGGACAGGGCTCATACTACACAGGAAGGCAAAGTGCTAGATGAACAAGTATGATGCGACTGTGTCTCACTTCCCTAATTGGATTGTAAGTGTGAGGGCCAGGACTGTGCTTCCTGCCTAATGGCTGGTTGGTAATTGTTGAATGAATAAATGGTCAGACAAATACTAAAATGCAGGAGTTAGAAATCATCCCAGGTTAGGGTGGAAAGACAACTTCATGGAGAGAGTGGGACTTGAAGGAAAGGATCTAAAGGAGGGGTGAAGTTCTCTGGACAGGAAAAAAACTCAAGCAGAAATGGTCATGGTTTGTTCTGGAAACAAGGAGGGCAGTGGAATTTTGTGTTAAGCTGAGGGCTGAACTCATGTGGCTTGATTGGTGCTTCAGCGGGGCCCTCTTCTCACCATTTTCCTCCTCCCATCCCATGTGGGTTTCCCCTGCAGGAGGAGGCTTGCCGCATGGCCTGGGAACTGCTGACTCAGGTCTACGGGATCCCTGAAGACAGGCTCTGGGTCTCCTACTTTGGTGGTGACCCCAAGGCAGGGCTGGACCCAGACCTGGAGAGCAGGGACATCTGGCTCAGCTTAGGGTAAGTCTGCCTCTGCCCCTTGTGTCCACTTCCAGAGGGCAAGAGGACTGGCAAATGGAGAGTACCAGCATCAGTCATCAGAGTCTTAGCATCTGCTCCCAGAACAGATTGGGGTCAGCCCTGTTTCTCCTCTTGCTGAGCTTGGTGGAGAGGCTCTCATGGCAGAGAGGGTTCTGGCTTCCAGGTTTGTCTGTCTCCCTACCACCTGCCTGGCTTTCTTGTCAGGGTGTGTGCCAGTCATGTGCTTTCCTTTGGACCACAAGAGAACTTCTGGGAAATGGGGAACACTGGCCCCTGTGGGCCCTGCACGGAGATCCACTATGACCTGGCTGGGAGAGGGGGAGCCCCCCAGCTGGTGGAGCTGTGGAATCTGGTCTTCATTCAACACAACAGGTAATGGGGTGCTGAAGCAGAAGGAAAATCCCTGGCCAGAAGTGGGCAAGGTGGCATTCAGGAGACTTTGATCCATTTCTTATAAAAAAAAAAAAAAAAAAAAAAACACCTAAATGGTGTTTACTGTGTGCCAGGTACATTTCTAAACACTTTTCAGGTAATAACTGATTTAACCCTAGTCTTTGCTCGTGACACTTTCAACTAGTCACTGCTGTCCGCTGGCTTTTGTTCTCTCATCACTGGATGGCACGGAGCCTGGTGGTCTCTAAGATTTTCTCCCAGCCTTGACATGTCTCTTTCTCAGGGCAAAGAATTCTGTCCCAGAAAGGGGATGTGTGGGTCCAGGCAAGGGCCCAAGCAGGGGTGAGGGTGGAGATCACCCTTTATGAGAAAGTACAGGACCCAAGGCCATCACTGTCTGCCTTTGTGGGAGAGGGGTGGATACCGCCTTCTGGTTCCTCCCACTGTCAGCCCCTCCTCGTTCCTCCGCTGCACTTGGGCATCTGCCTCACCCCAGTAATCCCATGTGGGGCCTCACCTTGCACACCTTCCCTGGCCAGAGAGGCAGATGGAAACCTGCAGCCCCTGCCCCAGCGGCACGTGGACACAGGAATGGGCCTGGAAAGGCTGGTGGCCGTGCTGCAAGGCACGCGCTCCACTTACGACACTGATCTCTTCTCCCCGCTGCTTGACGCCATTCAGCAGGTGAGCCGGCCTCTTCCCTTCCAGAAGCTGGCGCTTTGTTGAGAACTCCGAATACTCCTGCATGTGGAAACCTTGCCCAGCCAAGGATAGCAGGGTCAAACATGAGGCTGGGATTTGTATTTATTACCTGATACTGCTCCCAAATCCTTCCTTCCTTCGCATCTTCAAAAAATAGGTGTTTAGTGCCTACTTTGTGTGTAGTCCCTTGTGCTTAGTAGAAGAGATTACATTGTAGCCTAAGAGATAAATAAGTAAGTGTATTAAAGAACAAGACGGCAGATTTGAACCAGATTGCAGATTGTGACCAGGTAGTAAACATGGATGATAGTAACTGTGGTGGGGGTAGGGGGGCCGGTGGAGAGGAATCTTCGATGAAGTGTTTGGGGAAGGCTCACCAAGGAGGTGATCTCTGAGCTGGAACCTGAAAGAGGAGAGCCAGCCACAAGAAGCTCATTCCAGGCGGAGGGGATGGCAGGTACCAAGGCCCTGAGGCAGGAAAGGAACACAAAGGTGGCCTAGAGCTAGCCAGAGTAGAATCACCTGGGATGTAGCTGGAGAATGTGTGACTGCGCTTTTGTTGTGTAACAAAGCACCTAATACTTTGTAGTTTAAAATAACAATCATTCATTTAGCATATGAGTCTGTGAGCTAGCAATGCTGGCTGGGCTCTGTTGGGTCAACCTTTTGGTCTTCTGTGAGTTCTTTCATAACACCTATAGATAGCTGCTAGGCAGCTGTAGTTCGAGGACTGGCTGGCTGGCTGTTTGGGGCAACGGGGGTGACCAGGCTGTGTGTCTGTCAAGCAGCAGGCTAGCTTAGGGTTGTTCCCATCCCAAGGCAGCAAGTTCCAAGAAGGAGAACAGAAGCACACCAGGTCTCTTGAGGCTTAGGCTCAGGACAGTGTCCTTTCCACCTCATTCTGTTGGCCAAAGCAAGTCGCAAGGCTAGCCTAGGTTCAAGGGATAGAGAAATAGATTCTATCCTTGGATGGGAAGCAGCTGTGGTCTCGTAAAGTGGCAAGCACACTGAAGAGGGAAGGATTGTGGCCATTTTTGCAAACAATCTACCATAGAAAGGAAGGCAGAAGTCCAACCTTCTGGGCCCTTGAAGTCCAAAGTGGGGCTCCTATTATGCTAAGTGTAGTGAAAAGGGTTCTGCGTGGGGGAGGGGCATGATCTGATTGACACTTTTAAAGGCCCCTCTTGTTGCCGCGTGAAGGATGAGCTGGAGGGAGACCTAGAAGAAGCTAAGAAGCCAATTGGGAGGCTGTTTTGTAGTAAAGGGAGGAGACAGGAGGGCATGGTTGAGGCTGGTAGCTGTGGAAGTGGAGAAAAGTAATTGATTTGAAAGATCTCATAAAGGCAGGACAGGAGCAAAAGTCCCCAGTGACAGACTGGATGAGGAAGGGAAATAAAAATCAAGGCTCGCTCTCTAGTTTTTGACTTGAGCAGTGTGGTGAATGGCAGGACTGTTAATTGAGAGGAGGAAGCTCAGGGAAGAGACAGGTTTAGAGCTGGATGAATCAGCCATCTGCTTTGGAGCACTTACACATAGGCACAGCTTACGCCTCCCTCCCTGCCCCCCATAAAGGCTGGAGAAGTGGGTGTGGGCAGTGGAGTCAGGCCGGTGCACATCTCAGATCTGCTCCTGATGCGTTGTGTGGCCTCGTGCCACTTAGCTCCTCAGAGCCTCAGTTTCCTCTTTAAAGCGAGACTAGTAACACCTCCCAGAGCAGGATGTTTTGGATATTAGGCAACGCTTCTTTCAAGCACCCTCCCCATTCTGATGGTAGAAATTCAGTAAATGATCACAGCTGTGATTGTTGTGAGTGCTGAATGTGGCCCTGGGAGGGCAGGGACTGACTCCCTTTTATGTTTGAAGCTTCTCCAACCAGGTCATTCCAGATGTGATCAGCTTTAGGGGTGAGGGCAGATGCTCTAGAGATGATGAAGGGCACCCCACCCAGACCATATCAGGCAGGACCAGCAGCCATGTCTCCTTGTCTCTCGCTCTCCAGGGTTGCGGGGTGCCCCCTTACTTGGGTCGGGTAGGAGCAGCAGACGAGGGGCGCACAGACATGGCATACCGCGTGGTGGCTGATCACATCCGCACACTCAGCGTCTGCATCGCCGACGGTGTCTGCCCCGGAATGTCGGGTGCCCCGTGAGTCTGGCAGGGGCTGCGAGGGCGGGGGGTGGGGGGTGTTGCAGGGGAGAGGTGGGTCAGGAGGAGTGGGGGAAGGGAGAGGGCTCTGAGATGAGAGCACCCACTCTGAACCTCGTCCTCCCCACTCTCCATACTGCTGACCAAGGGTTGCAGGCGATTCTTATCTGGCTTCTGAACCCCTCTAGGTTGGTGCTTCGTCGGATCCTTCGTCGAGCTGTGCGGTTCTCTACAGAGGTGTTGCGGGCACCACCTGGCTTCCTAGGCAGCCTGGTGCCTGTAGTGGTGGAGACCCTGGTGAGGGCAGAACTTATTCTTCTGGGCTTCCCCAGGTGCTCAGGAAGCTTGCCACTGAGCCTAGACGGTGCCCTCAGCCTAGGCTCCCCACCCTAAATGGCCAGCCCCAGGTCTTGTCAGGCTGAGAAAGCCAAGACTGAATCCAAAAAGCAGGGAGCCCTCAGGAGGCCTCCCTGTCCTGGCTTCTGAGCCTCTTGAGTTTGGGACCCCCTTCTGTCCGTATTCCCTGTTTGAGTCTGCCATCCATCAGCCGGAGCTGAGCTTCCAAGGCAGGCATCCTCAGGGAGGTCCGGGGGGGGGGGGGGGGGGAGGTTGCCTTTCACACCTTCTCAGCCCTCTGCCTCCCCCAGGGAGATGCTTATCCAGAACTGCGGAAGCACTCAGCCCAGGTACTGGCTTTGGATGGGGAGGGAGGGGCTCTCCCTTCCAGGAGGCCCAGCTCCAGTCCCGCCCTGCCCCCCTGTTCAGATAGTCAACCTGGTGTCAGAGGACGAGGCAGCCTTCCTGGCCTCCCTGCAGCGGGGTCGGCACATCATCGATCAGACCCTGAGGCGCCTGGGGCCTTCTGATTTGTTCCCTGGTGAGTGAGCAGCCTGGCCAAGGTGAGGGGCTCACTCAGGTGAACCAAGGCAGGAAGAGGACAGACCTCTGAGGCAGGCGTGTGCCTAGCATGCAGACCCTCCTTCCCATGTCCCTCTCCCTGCACTGTCTCCAACACCCACATCTCTCTGTGGCGGGACACCACCCTCCTTCTCCCCACTTCCCCTCTGTCCAGCTGGCCCTGCCACCAGTCTCTGCTTCCCAAGGCAGGCTTCATCCCTAGAATGAGCCTCCCTTCTCCTCTGAGATGACAGATGACAAGGGAGTCTCCTGGGCTACCCTCGGCTCTGGCCTTTGAGCCTAAAGCCTGACCCCTCTCCTGGACCTACCGGGTGTAGGGAGAGGACACTTGTGCTTGGTACCTGGTGGCTGCTGTGTGGTTGGAAAAGCCCTGGCCCTTATTTCTCCCTCACTTCTTCCCCTTCAGTCTATCCTGCCCTCCCCTCTGAACACCCTTTGTCTTCCTTCTTCAAAGCTGAAGTGGCCTGGTCCTTATCGCTGTCTGGGAACCTGGGGCTCCCCCTGGACCTGGTAGAGCTGATGCTGGAGGAGAAGGGGGTGCGGCTGGACTCTGCTGGGCTGGCGCGGCTGGCCCAGGAGGAGGCCCAGGTACACGCTGGGGCACCCCTGCCCAGGCTTCTGTTGGGACAGTCCCTTCCCCAGCCCTGAGTTCCTGTGGGAGGAGCTGCAGCTATTGAGGGAAACAGGAGACAGGGTCTGTCCCCTCACCTCAGGCCCCACCCACAGCCTGTAGCGGAGAACTCTAATACAGTGGACTGAACAGAACCAGGAATGGGGAGAGGCCAGCACAGCATCCTAGAGAGGGGAGCGGTGGGTGAAGGGGGCCTCATCCTGAGACCCTGCATGATGGGTGGTTCACCAGCCAGCCCAGGGTCTCTAGCAGCCAGCCAAGCCCGGAGGGCTTATTCCAGAGGGGCTGCAGAGTCCACACAGCTGTGTGGCAGGGGCAGGGCTCTGTGGAGGCTCAGGTCCCACTGCACTGTCCGTGTACCCCTTCCCTATGCATGCGCCCATCCTGCAGCACCGGTCACGGCAGGCCGAGCCAGCTCAGGAGCGGGGACTGCAGCTGAATGTCCACGCACTGGGGGAGCTGCAGCGCCGAGGGGTGCCCCCAACTGACGACAGTCCCAAGTACAACTACTCTCTTCGACCCAGCGGGGGTTATGGTGAGAGGCTGGACTGAGGCTGGTGGCCACAAGCGTCCCTGGCGGTTTCTGGGAGGGACAGAGGGACATCTGTGAGGGTTGCTACCAGCCCTATACATTTCATGGGGGGCGGGGGTGGGGGGGTGGGGAGGGCGGCGAGGGGGTTATAGCCACCAGGGGTCGCTGTGGCCCCTGAAAGTGCCCCTCCACCAGCTACATGCCCATTGGCTTCAAGTAAGGTACACACCAACGGCCCAGGGCCCACACCCCTGCCCAGCACTGATAACCATTCTTCTTTCTGGCAGAGTTTGGCACCTGCGAGGCGCAGGTGCTCCAGCTATATACAGAGGACGGGACAGCTGTGGCCTCTGTGGGGAAAGGCCAGCGTTGTGGCCTTCTCTTGGACAAAACCAACTTCTACGCTGAACAGGGGGGTCAGGCTTCAGACCGAGGCTACCTGGTGCGGGTGGGGCAGGAGGTGAGCCCCCATGCACAGACACACACACACACACACACACACACACACACACACACACACAGACAAGTTAATTTCTGCAGAAGGCAGACCCGACCTGGGAAGGGAGCCAAGGGGAGGGAAAAGCTACAAGCAGTTGCTCCAGTGCCTTGGCCCCTGCCCTTCCCCAGGATGTACTGTTCCCAGTGCCCCGGGCCCAGGTCTGTGGAGGCTTCATCCTGCACGAGGCTGTGGCCCCTGAGGGCCTGAAGGTTGGGGACCAGGTGCAGCTACATGTAGATGAGGTAAGGCCCCAAGCCCTGATATTTAGAATATCCTGCAGCCTCTTGACTCTCCCTACCCCCCAGGATTCTGGGTGACAAAAGTGTTTCAGGCCTGGCGTCTAGGCTGCATGGAGAAGCACACGGCCACCCACCTGTTGAACTGGGCACTCCGGCAGACCCTGGGCCCCGGCACGGAGCAGCGAGGTTCCCATCTCAACCCCGAGCGGCTGCGCTTCGATGTGGCCACCCAGGTGAGGAAGACAGAAAGGCTTAAAAAGAGGTAGTTTGGTGGCTTGGGGGGGGGGGGGGAGGGAGGGGGGCGGTGGGAGGGGGAGTTTGGCCAGTCCAAGGACCTAGGCTCCCTGTCACTCAGTCACTGTGAGGCCGTGAGGGACGTCTTCATCTCGGCATCCTGCACCAGCGAGGGGTCAGGTTAGATAGCCTCTGAAGCCTCCGGCCACCCAGCTTCCTTGTTCCCGCTGTCACCCAAGACATTCTTGCTCAAGCAGAGCTGCCCTCCCTTCTCTGTCACCCTTCCTTCCTCGCACATCTAGCTCTGTCCTTGCACCTGCGTCTACCCCATCCTGTGTTTCTCTTCCATTAGGCTGGCCCTTGTGGTGAGCTCCCTCGGTACAGAACAGCATTTTCTGTTACATCAATTTTTAGTGCCTGATGAGAGGCCTGCAATTCCCAACAGCTTTCTAAGGAAAAGAACTGTCTACTCCACAAAGGTTGATTGAGCACCTGCTCGGTGCTAGCCACTGTTTGAGAACCTGAGGAGAGTCAGTGAACACGGACTGCTTCTTACTGCTTTGGTTACAGGCACGCAGCTAACTGCCTGTCAGTCTATCCATTTCCCCCTACCCCACCAGGCTCCACTGACCCCAGAGCAGCTCCGGGCAGTGGAGGGCACGGTGCAGGAGGCCGTGGGGCAGGATGAGGCCGTGTACATGGAGGAGGTGGCCCTGGCACGCACCGCCCACGTCCCTGGCCTGCGCTTTCTGGATGAGGTGAGTTGGGGAGGCCCCTTGGTGAGACTGCCTGCCCCTCACGGGCTGGTGAACAGACTGGTCCCCTCTCCTCCTCAGGTATACCCAGACCCTGTGCGGGTGGTGTCAGTGGGGGTGCCCGTGGCCGAGGCGCTGGACCTCGCCTCCCAGGCTGCGCTGCAGACCTCTGTGGAGCTGTGCTGTGGGACGTGAGTCACTCCTTTCGGCCTGCCCCAGCCCGGGGCCTGAGATCCTCACCCTTCTTTGGTCTTTGGAGCCACCAGCCCCCGGGTTGGAGCTTAGGTTGCTCCTTTCCGTCCCACCATGCCCCTTGACTTCCTTCTCCCTCCCTCTGCCTATAGGCACCTGCTGCGCACAGGGGCTGTAGGGGACCTGGTCATCGTTGGGGAGCGCCAGCTCTCCAGGGGCACCACCCGCCTGCTGGCCGTCACCGGGGAGCAGGCCCAGCAGGTTGGCACACCGGCAGGGTCCAGGAGGCCACCGGATTTGGGGGGGGGGGGGGTGGAGGGAGCACACATGGCCGAAACTCTCAGGCCGGGGAATGCCCAGCAGCAGAACCAGTGTTGGTACATGTGCGCTGCCAACAGCTGGCATCTGTTGTGATTATTTGGTGCCTTGACTGGGCCTCATTGTTCAGTATTTCTGTCTTGGCCCTGACTAGCAGTGGGTTGAGAGCCCCCCTGTCCTGGGGAGGTGACAGCAAGCCGAGCAGCCCTGAGCATCCCGTTCCCTCCTGGCAGGCCCGAGAGGTGGGCCAGGCTCTGGCCCAGGAGGTAGGAGCCGCGGCAGAACGGCTGAGTCGGGGCAGCCAGGATGTGGTGGAGGCTCAGCGACTATCCAAGGACATGGGACGACTCACTGATGTGAGGGTCACTGCTGCCGCGGAGCTGTTCCCCACTCTCTCCTGGCCCTCTTCCCCATGCCTCGGTCTCTCCCCCAATTCCTCTGGGACTCCTGCTGGCCTAGATATTTGTTGTTTGTCTGCAGGGTGGGATGTGGTGGGTGTGATCTCTTCCCTTGCTCTGCTGGCTCCCGGCTCCGAGACTGGGAGGGGCGCGGCTGATGTACTGTTTGTGGCCTTAGGCTGTGGACATTGCGGTGATGCCCCAGTGGCAGCGGCGGGAGCTGCAGGCCACGCTGAAGGTGCTGCAGCGACGTGCCAACACTGCCATCCGGAAGCTAGAAACGGGGCAGGTGAGAGGAGGTTCGGCTGTACCCATGGGGGCAGGTACCCAGCACACTTGGCGAGGGGCAGAGGCACTCCAGCATGCACACGGAGAAGCTTCGCGACCTGGCACGGGGCCTGACGCAGGGGGTGGGGTGCAGCTCCTGTCTCTCCTGCCAGCTGGGTGCCATCACCAGGCCATTTCCCCCACTTCTTTCTCTGCCAAACCGTGTCTGTCCTTCAACTCCCAAGTCTGGCTCAGACTCGCCCTCTAGGAAGCTGACTGACTTGATTACGCCTTTCAGCCCCCAGTGCCACTTGACCGTGGATCTGCCTTCCTCCCACCCCCTTTCATCCATCTGTGCTCCAGCCTTAGTCCTTCACCTTCAGTGGCCTATTTGTAGGGGCCTGGAGCTGTGGTGAAAGGGACGAGGTGAGGGACGAGAGGAAGGACACAGGCCATTTGAGGCAGAGCCCCTGGCACCTCTCCTCCAAGCCAAAGACCTTTGCTGGCGGAGGGGATTTCTGGACGGGGGCTCGGTTCGGAAGTGGGGCCCGGCTGCCTTCCACCCTGATCCCTGTGCCGTCCTTCCTGCCCTGCAGGCTGCACAGAAAACCCAGGAGCTGCTGCGGCGGCATTCAGAGGGGCCCCTGATTGTGGACACAGTCTCCACTGAGTCCCTCTCCGTGAGTGTGGGGGCTGGGGGTGGCCCCAGGGTCTGGGGAGGGGAAGGTCCTGGCTGGGAGGTAGCTGGGAGTCCAGAGAGCTGTGGGCTCACTGTCTCCCCTTCCCTGCCCAGGTGCTGGTGAAGGTGGTACGGCAGCTGTGTGAGCGGGCGCCTCGCACGTCTGTGCTACTGCTCAGCCCCCAGCCGCTGGGGCACGTGTTGTGTGCCTGTCAGGTGGCCCAGGTGAGGGAAGGAGGAGAGCAGCCCCACCCACCCATCCTGGTCCAGCTCTCCAGTTGCATACCTTTGATTCCTCCAAGGCTGGGTAGAGGTGATCTAGGAGGACACCCCAGGACGGGGACAGGGCCGTCTCCTCCCTAACCACAGCCCCCCACCAGAGAAGGCACCGTGGTGGTCCCTAATTATGACCATCCAGGCCACACATCCCTTGCAAACAAGTAGCAGACATTCAGTAACCTCCACACACTTTCCCAGCCCCATGCTCTCCTGTCTCCTGACTAATCACTGTGATGCCACTCTCAAAGGGTAGATGGAGTGAGCACTGGTGGGGAGGGCTGCTCTGCATCACTGCCCGTTCTCTCTTGGTTCCCAGGGTACCACACCAGCCTTCACAGCAGAGGCCTGGGCACTGGCAGTATGCAGCCACATGGGGGGCAAGGCCTGGGGCTCTCAAGTGGTGGCTCAGGGCACCGGAACGACGGCTGACCTGGAAGCTGCCCTCAGGACAGCCCGAGCCTACGCCCTCAACCAGCTCTGAGCTGGGCTCGCCAGGGACTCACATAGACTGGACAGACTGCCGACGGGCCAGTGCCAGGAACCCTTGAAGGAGCCAGCAGAACCTCCCCGGAGGCTGAAGCAAAGGACTAAAGACTGGAGGCCAAGCAGCTGAGCCCTAGGGGGCTGCCTTGGGCCAGGCCCCGTGAGGACACGAGGAGTTGGGGTTCTGGAAGGCAGAAGTGGGCCCAGAGACACACCCCCACTGGATGAATGTGAAGCCATGGACTGTCTTGGCTGTGAGTGCTCATCAACAAGTATTTCACTGCAGCCAGGAAGTTCCAGAAGTTCTTCTGCTTAAAAAAGAACAGCTTTCCCCTCCCAGCAACCTGGTAAGGGTGCTCTATCACCCGGCTGATCCCTCACACTGGATCGAACAGTCACCCATCATCCAAATCAGAACCATCCTCCTCGCCACGGGTGTTTAACAGGTTTTCCGTGCCAGCCTGGGCACCCACAAAGGCCTCGCTGGCCACCAAGATCCAGAACTGTCTTATGAAAGTCATTACAGCAGGGCACACCCTCTCTGGTGTCACTTGTGTCATTAACAGTGACTTCACATTTTAGCGAAGGCCCTGGTGATTTGTTGAGAAAATGCGCAGCAGGCCCTGGTCGGCTGCTGAGAATGTGGTGAGAGCGAAAGGGACAACTTCCTGCACTTGCGGAGCTTCTGTCTAGTAGCGAGATATGCGATAAAGAGAAGGAAGAGGATGTAAGGCAGTGATGAGGTCTGCAGAGAAAGAGGGACAGGGATCAGGAGGGTGGGGGTGACTGCTGTTTCCCCCGGAGGTGGCATCTGAGGGGAGGGTATGAGCCACGAGGGTCTCTGAGGGAAGAGCGCTCCAGGCTGAGGACTTCAGCCAGTTCAGGGGCACTGAGGGGGAGCTGAGCAGACACCATGAGCTGGGAGAGTGGCAGGTGATGGGGTCTGTAGAGAGCAGGGGCCAGAGCACCTGCCCCTGAGCCTGAGCTGAAGCTGAGAACCGGCCGCTCAGAGCAGGAGGAAGCCCTGCTTCCCTAACGGAATGAATCCACTCAGGGCCAAGCCAGAGTTCTACCTCTGTTCCCAAATCTCTGCTGCTGGATGAAGGAAAGGACCTCAGGGGGCCCATCTTCAAGTCAAAGGCTCCCTGGTGACTGAGTTCTAGGGCCATTTAGTTAAAATTATTAGCGCAGAGCGCTGCTTCCTGCATGATCTCTCATTCTAATTGCGGCCCTGGTGAGAGGGCTTGCAAAGGACCGGTTCCTGCCCAGGATTCCGGGATTCCGCTGAGCTCTGACCGCTTTCAGCACTGCGGAGTGGCAAAGCTTTACCTCCGCATCTCGTAGCCACCCTTCGGCGGTGCTCACTGAAGGCCCGGCTGTCTACGCGTGCACATCAGGGTGAGGGAGTCATGGCACGGTTTTATGATGGATTAACTGAGCTTCTAAGATGTTAACTTACCCATGGTAACACACTAGGAATCGTGACACCTGAAAGTCAAAGCTAAGCCACCTCCGTGTGAAACTTCCCACCATCCTGGTTGCCTTTCCCCTCCTGAAGGAGTTTTTCTTACTAGCCAGTCCCCTGAAGTTGGTCATTCCTGCCCATCAGAAGCACCACATCCTGTCACCCAGGGCTGGGGGGGCGGGGTGGCGATATAAAGTTTAGGACTGCGTGAAGGAGCGCTGTGGAGACCTGGAACCTTACTGTCTGGTGCCCTCCAGTAACCCCTGCTGGCGCCCTTCCACCTCCACATCTTCCAGGAGAGACTGCTGATGCGTTTCCTGAACTGTCTTTCCACTCGCCACCCCGCGCCCCTATTTTCACACAAAAGGTACCAAGAAGGAACAGCACTACGGTTCAGGAGCCCTGCCCCGGCCCCCACGCCTCATCTTACCCCCAAGAAAAGCCCACCTATTCCTAAACATGTCCCCCAGATGCACAGAGCACGCCCCACTGTCAGAGCGCCCACTACCCACTGTGCACCGCCGAGACTCGGCGCGCGGGCGGGTGTTCTCGCGCACATGCGCACCAGCCCTCGTGCCCGCCCCCTGGCGACGCGGGGCGTCCCTAACGACCGGAGCCGGCCGCGCGGGGGGCCTGCAGGGAAGCGAGCACCCGGGCACCGAGAGTGGGTGAGGTGAGCCCCAGAAGAGAGGACGCTCAACCCCGGGTCTCCCTTATGGGGCTGAACTCTCAAGCCAACCCCCACTCCCACCCAGCTGAGGTTGGCTTGACTCCGGGCGGGTCTGTACCCACAGGAAGCTCCCCACCCATTTGAAGCCTGACGCTTGCCTTCTCCGCTACAGTCACGGTCTGCGAGTAAGGGGGTGCGGGGGTGGGGGTGGGGCACCGCGAGAAGGAGGAAGGGGAAAGTGGGGCATCGGGCAGGCGGTGGAGGAGAGCAGTCCTGAGCTCCAGGCCGCAGTCGTCTCAGAAAGGTTGACCCCCATCCCAGCTCCTGCTGATTGCAGTCCCTCCTGCAGGTCCAGAAACTTCGGCACCTCCCTCCCTCCCTCCCACAGCATGGTTGGTTTCCCTTGGTTACCAAGGAGCTACCAGGGCCTCTGCACCCCATGCAGGTTGGGGGAGGGACTCGCTGGCCTTTGGAGCTAAGCTTCCCTGCTGGGGTGTCTGAGCCCCAGGCAGGAGTGAGGGGTGGGGAGCGAATACTCTGGACTCCTTTTTAAGACCACAGACCAAGTGGTCAGGAGTTGGGAGGAGGGCCAGGCCCGGGGATATGAACAGTGTGCTGTCTCACTGGGGCCAACATCAAGCATGCT
This sequence comes from Puma concolor, assembly GCF_028749965.1. Lineage (NCBI taxonomy): Eukaryota > Metazoa > Chordata > Mammalia > Carnivora > Felidae > Puma > Puma concolor. The sequence goes on along the minus strand of NC_141671.1, from coordinate 43,153,630 downwards.
GGGCTGGGCTCTGTCAGAGAGACTGTTGTCCCTCTTTCGTGGTTTCACAGACTGGGAATTCCCAAGTAGGAAGTTGGGAGTGATCAAACAGGGGGACAAAAGACATCAGGGGGAGTAAGACAAAGGGCCCATTCAGGGCCTGAGGATAGGTGCCAGGGGAGGGTTCTCCCTGGGGATCCTAAGGTGAAGGAGAAGCTAGCCAAGAAGGTAGAAGCAAGGTGGGGGAGGCGGCTGGAGGGGGCGGGGTGTAGCCCATCAGGCCAAGCCAGCCCAGAGGGTTGTGTCCCTGGGCATAGAGGTGCTTGGCGCCTCAGTCAAGAGGAAAGTAGTGAGAACAAGGACCGGGGATGTGATAAGCAGGAAGGGGTGAGAGCTCCCCCCCAACCTCTTCAACTTTCCCATTTGGGCAACGGGAAGAAGCCTCTGCCCACGGTGATTATATTTAACTGGGGACTTGAGAAGAATGGAGAAGGTCTGGGACCTCTGAGGAGGAAACATGCCGGAGGCTCAGACTCTGAATCCTACCTAGGTCTGTGACAAGGGCCCTGCACGAGCCATGGGGCAGGAGAGCAGAGCTCCGCAGGATCTTCTGGGGTCCCCAGAAGGCCTCGTGCTGAAGGCCACAGGCGATGGCCCAGGTCTGTGGAAGGGCCCCGTGTCTGGCAGTGATTTAGGAGGTGAGGGAGCCTGGGCTGTTTAGGCCAGCATCCAAAGGGTGACCCCAGGCTTCACACTGGTGACATGACAAGAGATCATGAGCTGGAGAAAGCGGGAGGCCCGCTGGAAAAGCGCTGTGAACAACCGAGTCTGGGCAACTTAGGAAGGAACCTAAGTCCTTAGGAAGGACCATTGTTGGTCTGTGCTTTTGTGCCTGGAAGTGACAGACAGCTTTGGATGGAGAGCAGCTCAAACCTTAGCGTCTCCACTTACTAGCTGCGTGACGCTTTGCAGGTTACTTACACTTTCCAAGCCTGTGTCCTCATTTGTGCAAGGAGATAATAGTGTCGTAATAACAATAATAATCCTCAATAGTAAATTTGAAGATTTGCTTTTTATTTTCATTTATTTTGAGAGAGAGAGAGCATGAGCAAGGGAGGGGCAGAGAGAGAGGGAGAGAGAGATAATCGGGGCTGCACTGTCAGCACAGAGCCCGACGTGGGGCTCTGTCTCACGAACCGTGAGATCATGACCTGAGCCTAAACCAAAAGTCGAACATTTAACCAACTGAACCACCCAGGTGCCCCTAAATTTAAAGACCTAATAAACATATGTAGGCAAGGCATGTAACATCTTCATCACAATATCTAACACATATTTTGAATGCTGGCTCTGGGCCCAGCATGACATGAAATGTCTCACCCACATCAGCTCCTTTAATCTTCTGGATAATCCTGGGAAGTGGATCCCATTAATTACCATCCCCATTTTACAGATAAAGAAATAGGGGGCTTAGTGGGGTGAAATGACTTGCCCAAGGTCTCACAGATGCCGGGGGGCAGAGTGGAGATTGGCCCTAAGGTAACGTAATGCCCGAGTCCTTAGCCAGCTGCTTCCTGCTGGGAGAGCTTTGAGAGGCCCAAACTCAATAAATCATAGCTGTGTGTAGGCAAGGATATAGTTCCCAGAACATTGACCACCAGGCGCAAGCCATCAAAAATGAGGATAAGCTGGCCAAGCTGGAGCATGTTGTCCCTTTATGTTGCTTGTGCTTGGGCGCATAGAGGGTGGACCCTAACACCTAACCCTCTGATTCTGGCCTGAGTGGGATTTCAGGACCCTGGACCCTGATAGTAAGGACACAGGGTGGGGACGTGGTTGGAAGAGGATTGGCCTTTCTGCAGGGACTGTGGTTCTGTGTTGGGTTAGGGTGATGCTGGCAAAACAGCCCAACAGGCCTGTAAGACAGGTGCCAGGAGATGAAAGGTCACTGGACATGTTCCCACTATCCCCAGTCGAGCATAAGGTGTGCCTTAGATAGGGACACCAGGTGGTGGCACAAGAGGTGATCACCCCCTCGCCCCAACCTTCTCTCTGGAATGTCAGAAAAGATTCTTGCCCCGGAGAAGGATCAGACTCTTAAACCTGCTTCCAGTCTTCAAACTCTGGGATTCTCTGTTTGCCCCGAAGGTTCCCGAGGGGGACAAAGCTCCAGAAAGGAAAGTGACTGCCACTTCTGGGGCTGCCCTTCTTGGGCTCTTGGGAGCTGTCAGGATACCCCTGGGCCCCTAGCTAATGGGTGTCTATCCACCCCCCGGGCTTCCAGGAAAGATACCCGCTGCAGACTGGTGATGCCTAGGCCAGACTAAGGTCACCCAGTGAGGTAGGTAGACTTGCCTCAGGTCCCCTGACTTACTCTCCTGTGGGCCCCTCCCCACCTTCCCCCCACTCAGTGGTGTGCCCTCCTTGCCCACCTTCCTAACTTGGCATTTTGGATCTGAAACTCGTTCACACTGAGATGTGGGGGATTGATAAGTAGGTCAAGTTGCTGATGCCTGGAGAGATGAGAGGTGAGGCTGGAGGCCAGGGGTGGTCAGGATAGGAAGAGGCCCCAGGAGTTAGATGCCGAGCCCTGTGTATAATAAACCCGGGGCCTCTGGCCCTGATTCTCAGACACCCCATCGAACCATTTCATCTCCTGATTTAGGATTTCTTTCCATTTCATTCACCAAATTGTGAGCCGACCCAAATGGTTGGGACCCTTTGGTCACAAAGGGGCAGAAACCGAACTCAGCTTTAGCAAAAGGGACCTGTTAGAAAGGCTGCCAAAGAGGTCTCGGAACCAGAGGAAGTGCAGTTCTGGGGGCCTCGGGGTCTCAGACTGGGGACTGAAGGTACCGGGTGCTCTGTCCACCTCTCATTCCTGCTGGTCTCTCCCAGGCTTCATCCCCTCCTGCAGCAGGCAGGTTTCCACGCGAAGGCGAATAGCCTCCAGCAGCGGGGGATCAGTAGCCTTCAAGGACATGCGTCCTTGGTCTACCTCCGCTGCTCCAACAAATCCCAAGAAGGACTCTGATTGGCTTGCATCAGGTGGCCACCCCTGAGCCAATCACCCTGGCCAATATGGGGCACTCCTATTGGCCAGGATCTGTTCTCAGAAGGGGGTGGGGCAGCTCAGAACACCAGCTACCTCCTGTAGAGCAGACCCACCACGGGCCAGGGATTAGGGAGAAAAAGGAGTCCAGAACAGTCCCTGCACCTCAAGGAGCTCACAGTCTAGCGTGGGTGTGGGGAGAGGGTGATCAATCAGGCCACTGAAGTGACACCAGCACAAGGTCTGTTAGAGGGAGAGGGTACTTGGGGGGTGGGGACCAGAAAGGATGGAAGGCTTCAGAAAGGAAGTGGTAGGGAAACTCAGGCTCGAAAGATCAAGGACACTCCGTTCCCCAGGCTGAGACAGTGGGAAAGGCGTTCCAGGCAGAGAGAGAACCGCTGGAGCAAAGGCTGGGCAGCGTGAACTAGCCTGCAGAGCTCCAGATGCAAAGCGAGCTTATTTCCAACAACATATCTGGTCACGGAGGGCCTTCTCCACTGAGCTGAGGAAGCCGGGCTGTGGCCAGTGGGCAGTGGCCAGCGAGTGGCGGTGGCAGCTGTGGGAAGGCTAGTGGTGAGGACCGCGCTGGCTGCCATCCCCAGGTGCTGGGCAGTTACCACCGGGATCCAGGCTGGCAGGGAGGCCCCGAGCTAAAGCAACAGCATTCAGGGAGGGGAGGGCCGCAGGGGTGGGAGGTAGAACTGGAGGGCGCCAACAGTAACCAGACATGGAGGGGCGGTGCCCCTGGCCAGGCAGGGAGCCAGGGGAAGGAGAGGCTTGGGGGAGGCTCTGAGTTCTCTGGGTGCAGACTCAGTTGGAGGGAGGTGAGAGGCAGCTGGTAGGCCTGAGTCTGGAACTCAGAGGAAAGGTAAGAGTTGCAACCATCTATAGGAGCCATGCAGGGTCGCAGGGAGGTGGGTAAGAGTGAGGGGAGTCTGCAATGGAGACCTCGAGAATGATCGGAGAGGCGGGAGGGGAGCCGAGAGAGTGGCGGCCTCACAGTGGGGGAGAAGGGCAGGCAGGGGTCAGGTGTACCGCCTGCCAGGGAGGATCCCTGCTTTCTATCATCTTTTTTTTTTTTTTTAAGTTTGTATCTAAATTCCAATTCGCTAATATAGGATGGTTACCAGAGGGGAGGTGGATGGTTTACACAGGCGATGGGGAGCCAGGCGTGCACTGGCTGTGATGAGCACAGGGTGTGGTATGGAAGTGTCCCATCGCCACAGCGGGTACCTGAAGCTAATATTACACTGTGTGTTAATTAACCGGAATTGAAACGAAAACTTCTTCAACAAGAAAAGGGGCGCCTGGGTGGCTCAGTGAGTAGAGCATCTGACTCTTACTTTGGCTCAGGTCATGATCCCAGGGTCGTAGGATTGAGCCTCATGCTAAGCATGGAGCTCAAGATTCTCTCTCTCCCTCTCTCTCTCTCTCTCTCTGTCTCTCTCTCTCTCTCTCTCCCTCTCCCTCTGCCCCTCTCCCCCGCTTGTGCACTTCCTCTCTCTAAAAAAAAAAAAGAAGAATCCTCTGTGTCTAGTCATCATTTGCTTCCCCCAAATATTTTTGTAATATCTACTTTTTCAAAAATCAATTAAGTGAATACAATCAACTCCTACCTTATTGTATGAGGTTAATGGCTTCAACATTTGCCTTACAAATGACACCAGCCCTGGTGGTTTGGAGGTTTCTATGAAACATCACAGGACAAAAGGGGGTCTTTTTGATACCAGCCCTGTACCTGGGGCACATGGAAGGATGCTTTGCCTCTTCCTTCTGTGTCGCGGCCGGCGTGACAAACACCGGGGTCAGGGTCCTGAGGGTAGGGGAATGCAAGAAAAAAAGAGAGAAGAGAAAGTTTGGGAACAGGAGGGTCCCCTGGGCTGATGGCCCAAGTGACGACTTTATTGTTGCTGTACACAATCTTTTATAACCAGACTCTTATGGGTTAGGTCATTCTAAGAATAAACAGGTTTCACATAATCGCTGCCCACCAAAACATTTAGTTCTGTGTTTCTTGTGCATTTTCTAGATGGGTCACAAGACCTTGTTGATAAGATTGCTAGCAAAACACAATTCCCATGTTTGTTTCTATCTGACTCGGGGTAGAAAAAGGGAGGTCGCGAGGGGCGCCTGGGTGGCGCAGTCGGTTAAGCGTCCGACTTCAGCCAGGTCACGATCTCGCAGTCCGGGAGTTCGAGCCCCGTGTCGGGCTCTGGGCTGATGGCTCGGAGCCTGGAGCCTGTTTCCGATTCTGTGTCTCCCTCTCTCTCTGCCCCTCCCCGTTCATGCTCTGTCTCTCTCTGTCCCAAAAAATAAATAAATGTTGAAAAAAAAAATGCATTGGGGGGCGCCTGGGGGGCGCAGTCGGTTAAGCGTCCGACTTCAGCCAGGTCACGATCTCGCGGTCCGTGAGTTCGAGCCCCGCGTCGGGCTCTGGGCTGATGGCTCGGAGCCTGGAGCCTGTTTCCGATTCTGTGTCTCCCTCTCTCTCTGCCCCTCCCCCGTTCATGCTCTGTCTCTCTCTGTCCCAAAAATAAATTAACATTGAAAAAAAAAATTAAAAAAAAAAAAAGATTTAAAAAAAGGGAGGTAGCATTACTGCCAACACCTGCAGACCACAGGCTTCAGGAATTAACTCTCTCAGCCTTGACAAGGCTTTCGTATGCCCTTGAAAGTGGGGGAATGGGAGGGGGAACCACCGGGTTGGCTTGAGTCAACGGGGAACGTTGCTCGACCCGGTCTCAGCCTGGCACCAGGGCCTGGCCCCCCACACTTCTGAAGAGGTGGCTCAGGGCGCTGGAACCCACCCTGGGGTGGGTCCTGCAGTGTCATGCCCAGAGGTGGCTGCAGGCTCCAAACAGCAGCAAGAAAGATGAGGACCAGACTCAGGAAGAAATGTCAGGGCCTCAGACAGTGAGGCACCAGGCAGTGAAACCAGCGCCAGCCTGGCCCCAGGTGGGGTTTCCCCACATGTGGCCTCCCAGGAGGAAGGAGAGGGAACAGCCTACCTGGGTGGTGAGACCGGCAGTGTTGTGAGAAATACCTAGAGAGTCGGCTCCGGGGCAACACCGGCCAGAAACCCGGGCTCCCCCTGCCCAGCTGGATCCTGCTTTCTTGGGCCTGACCCGCAGGGTGTCTTGGGATTGCATCTGGGACCAAAGGGAATACGGAATGTTTTAGGCCAGAACTCCGGAGGGAACTTTTGGAGGGAGCCCCAGGAGCCCAGACGTGGAGCTGACAGGAGCAGGGCTGGCCTGTTGTCTCTTTTCTCCTTGTCTGCCAGGCCCCTCCATCCTTTCCAGCCCCAAACACCACCACTGCCACCTTGCCCTCCGCCTCTCCCCTGGAGATAGGGAAGGACCTTATCCAAGGATACCATCTCAGGTCGGCGCTCGAGAGGCAGGGTTCCCCTGTGTCCCCTGCCTAAGACCCTCCCCCTCCGTAGTGTCTTCATCCTCCACACGCCAACCCCCCCAAGTACTCTTTTCAAATATTATCTCAGAGGAATCTCCACAACCACCTGCATAAGGAAAATATCATTATCCTGTTTTACAGATAAGGAAACGGAAACTCAGGTTAAGTATGTTGGCCAAGGTCACACAGCAAGTCACTGGCAAAGCCAGAAATGCAAAGGCATCTGGCACCTCTAAGCAGCATCCCCTCCCAGCCACACCCTCTGAGGGGCTATTAGTCAAATGCACCAGCTGGTTATTCCGCAGATCTGGACACAATCTGTTTGTGAACTTGCATTTGATTTGCATAAGGATTTCACAAATACAAAGATACCTTTCCTATGCTGCCCCTTGCCTCCTTCTCTGTCTCTGTCTCTCTCTGTCTTTCTCTCTCTCTCTCTCTCTCTCTCTCTCTCTCTCTCTCTCTCTCTCTCACACACACACAGCCAGGCTCTTCCTCCTCCTTGAGATGCCTGGTGGACTGGGGAGTACCATCTGGTCCCCTCCATCTGTCAAGGACACCTTTGCTGGTTCAGAGTGTTCCTTCCCACTGGCCACGACACAGTACTCCCGAGTCAGGGAGCAAATCTGAAGGGAAACAGCCCTGAGGAGGAGCTAGGTGCGAGCAGCCCCATTTCCGCCTGCAGTCTCAGGGCGAGGCCACCTGCAGCAAGGAGGCAGGAATGGACAAACGCGGAGGAGGGTCCCCAGCCCCAGATCCATCCTCTGTCTTCTGTCTTCAGCCCCAGATTTAGCTGCCTTTTCGCCTCCCACGCCTTCCCCGCTGCCGTCTGGAAAGCCGGGAGGCTGGGAGAACTAGGAAGACTGGATCAGGAGGTTGGGGGTGGGGTGTGGAGCCAGAGTCCTCGCAGAAGAAGCAGGGAAGGTTCTGGCACCCTGGACAGAGCACGGGTCTGGTTCCCCCTTCCTTCCTCTCAGCCTACGCTGTCCAAGACAGTAGCCAGTAGCCACGTGTGGCTCTTGAGCCATCAGATTTTGAAGGCTTAGTATGAAAAACACGTATATAAAATATCTCATTAATAATTGTCATATTGATTACATATTCAGTGATAATATTTCGGACATATTGGGTTAAACATAAAATTAATTTCACCCATTTCTCTTTTTTTTTTTTTTACAAGTTTATTTATTTATTTTTGAGAGAGAGAGAGAGAGAACAGAGAGGGGCAGAGAGACAGGGAGAGTGAGAACCCCAAGCAGGCTCTGCACTGCCAGAATGAAGCCTGACTCCAGGCTCGAACTCATGACCGTGAGATCATGACCTGAGCGGAAATCGAGAGTCAGATGCTTAACCGACTGAGCCACCCAGGTGCCGCTCTTTACTTGTTTAACGAGGATGCTAGAAAATTGCAAATAGTGTACGTGACTTGAATTTTGACCTGCGTTATATTTCTATCTGCCGGTACTGTTCCCAACCCCATCCCCCTGATCAGGCAGTTGCTTTTCTGTGAAATACTTAACCCCAGGAGCTGTGGGGTTTTTTTTCAATTTTTTTCTTAACGTTTATTTATTTTTGAGAGACAGAGACAGAGAACGAGCAGGGGAGGAACAGAGAGAAAGGGAGACACAGAATCTGAAGCAGGCTCCAGGCTCTGAGCTGTCAGCACAAAGCCTGACACGGGGCTCGAACCCACGCACCGTGAGATCATGACCTAAGCCGAAGTCAGTTGCTTAACTGACTGAGCCACCCAGGTGCCCCGGAGCTGTTTTGAACTAAATGGCTCTTTATTATACCTTGGTCTTTTGGCAATACACACCCCCACCCCTCACCCTCAGACGGACAGTACAATGTAGGGTTAAGAGTATGAACTTGAGGGGTGCTCGGTTGGCTCCATTGGTAGAACATGCAACTCTTGATCTCGGGGTTATGAGTTTGAGCCCCACGTTGGGTGTAGAGATTACTTAAAATAAAATCTTAGGGGGAAAAAAAGGGTATGGGGGCCCCTGGGTGGCTCAGTCAGTTGAGCTTCTGACTTTGGTTCAGGTCATGATTTCATGGTTTGTGAGTTCAAGCCCCACATCAGGCTTGCTGCTCTCAGTGCAGAGCCCTCTTCAGATCCTCTGTCTCCCTCTCTCTGCACAACCCCCCCCCCCCCGGCTTGCACTCTCTCAAAAAATAAATTAAAACAAAATTTTTTTAAGTATGAACTTGATAGACTGAGTTGAAATCCACCCTTGTTATTTATAAGCTGTGCGACATGGGGCAAGTCAAGGAACCTCTCTGTTTCAGGTTCACAGCAGAAAACACAGGAAAAATATGAATGCCTATCCCCAAAAGGCTTTTGTGAGGATCAAATGAGTTAAGATGCCTAAAGAACTTTTTTAAAAAAGTGTCCAACATATATCAATTGCTTACAATTGTTGTGTAGGTATTATTATCCACAATGAGGGCTTGCTCCTTGCTGCAGACAGGATACTATGCCTCTTTGGATGCATTAATTTATTCACTTCTCCCCCTCCTCTTCCCGGTGACTGTTATCCTCACTTCATAGAGGAGCCACGTGAGACTATAAGAGATTCAGTCACTCGCCCAGAGCCACATAGCTAGTCGGCGGGATTTGCACCTGGTTCTGCTCTACTCCAGAGATGGACCCTTAAGAACCACTCTGTGCTGCCCTCTTGCGAAATGCCCACCGAGGTCCTCCAGAGTTAACACCTCTACCCCTCCCCTCCCTCCAGGTTCCCATGGGCATCGAGGGCCTGCCGGTCTGAGAGCCTCCCCATCACAAGGCCATCACCAAGGGGCCACCTGCGCCCACGCTGCCAATGCAGAGCATGCAGGCAACTCTAGGCACACCGACCTCGTCGGCCCTCAGCCGGTTCTCCACCTCCACCCAGGACAAGTCCTCCACTGCAGGTCAGACCTCCAGCACAGGCCCACAGCCCTCAAGGCCCTCCATCATCCCACCCCCTGGCAAGTCCAAGGGCTGGAGTACTGGGGCCAGTGGAGGTCGCATGCGCAGGATCATCGCTGAGGATCCTGAGTGGTCGCTGGCCATCGTGCCCCTCCTCACAGAGCTCTGCATTCAGCACATTGTCGAGAACTTCCAGAGTGAGTCTGTCCCTGCAGTTGGGCGGGGAGGGAAAGGCTCCGAGCGGGGAGGGGTGGGTGGGGACCTCCTGGAGGCGAGGCCTGAGCGACTGGGGCCTGGGGCAGCCCCTGCCCTCCCACACCGTGTCCTCATCCCCCACTCAACACTGCCCTTCCTTCCCAGGGCCAGAGCGACCAGATTCCCACCCGCACCGTGCCCTCCGTGTCTATGCCGTCCCCTCACCTTTCCCACTCTCTCCAGCAAAACCCAGCCCGAACCATATCTACTGAACTCCTCCTCCAGAAAGCCCTCCCTGGTTGACTATCCTCCACACTCTCCTTCCACAGCGTGTATAGGTTCTTAGTTTGTTCTGTACTCGATGCTCTGTAAATGTTCATCCTTTTTAAAGATGAGTTGCCAGCCTCCCCTACTGGATGGGGAGCCCTCCGAGGACAGGGCCGTCATTCTATCTACAGCACCTATCGCCACCCGACCTACAATATTTTCGCTGGACTCTTTTACTGTCTGCCTCCTCTCCTAAGAGGGAGTGGCTTCCTCTGTTCTGTTCACTCTTGTATCCTCAGCACTTAGAACAGCGTCTGGTGCACAAGACATGCTCAAAAAGTTTTTTGTTTTGAAATGAACGAATCAAATCATTTTGGAGTCTCTGAACTCAGGATTATCTCCTCCGTCAGACTAGGTGATCACTGAGGGCCAGTCCTGAGATTCTGGCTCAGACTAGGGGCTCCCAGAAACCAGATACTAAGACATCCAGGCTCAGGCAGGGAACACCCCAAAGTCAAGGGCTGTGTCTCCTCCCTCAGACTGGGCATCCCTGACAGTAAAGGCTGTCTCCCTTCTCAGACTGGGGCTCCCCGAGGGCCGGGGAGGGTCTTCCGTTTCTTCAGGGCCCCCAGGTAGGCCCAGCCCCAGGGCACCGTGCGGTGGCGTCCCCCACGCGGTGACTCCTGCTTTCCTTCCTGTCCCCAAAGACAACCCTATCCTGCAGCAGCTGCTTCCGGAGCACAAGCAGAAGGTCCTGGACCACTTGTCACCCGACCTGCCGCTGGCTGTGACCGCCAACCTGATCGACGACGAGAGCTACTGGCGCCGCTGCTGCACGCAGCACTGGCCCGTGTGCCACGTGGCCAAGCACGGCGGCAGCTGGAAGCGCATGTTCTTCGAGCGGCACCTGGAGAACCTGCTAAAGCACTTCATCCCCAGCACCACGGACCCCGCGCTGATCCTCGACCTGCTGCCGCTCTGCAGGAACTATGTGCGCAGGCTCCGTGTGGATCAGTTCCTTCCGCCCATGAAGCTCCCGCCCCGACCCCGGAGCGGGGAACTGTCCAACTCCGGCAGCGAGGCAGAGGTGGAGGAGCCCGCCCCTGACCACTACCAACTGGGAGACCTGGTGGCCGGCCTGAGCCATCTGGAGGAGCTGGACCTGGTGTACGGGGTCAAGGACTGCGGCATGAACTTCGAGTGGAACCTCTTCCTCTTCACCTATCGCGACTGCCACTCCCTGGCGGCCACCATCAAGGCATGCCACACCCTCAAGGTACCTCCGGGCCTTCCCCCACCTCCCATTCTCTGCGCCTCTTGGATTCCCTCTCCTCTCCCCGTGTTCCTCCTCCTCCCCCATCGCCATCTTCCCCCTCCCATTTCCTTCTCATTCGCCGACCAAGTGTCCTTTTATGCACCGGCACCAAGCTGCGTTCTGCGGATGCAGAGATGAGCAAGGCACAGTCCTCCCAGCTCACTGGCCATTTATTCATCCGGGGAACAGCTGCACCCCAGGCCCTGTCCTAGGTGCTAAAGATTCGACAGTGAGCAAAATTATGCGTTTGTGCCCTCAAACAGTCTGGTGGGATTAAAGGGCTCTAATCAGCAATCACGTAAACATACAATTACAACCAGGAGAGGATCGCTAGGTTTAGCAAATAAAAATACAGGACACCTAGTTAAATTTGAAATTCAAATACACAACGAATAATTTTTTAGTAAAGTAGGTCCCAAATATTCTGGTTGCAAGAGGGAAAGCCTGCCAAAAAGTCAGAGAAAGAGGGAAAGGGGGACGTGGCCTTGAGTCGCAGAGACAAGGGAGGGGGTGTGTGTCAAGAAAAGGGGCAGGCAGCAATGGGGGGCGGGGATGACGATGAGGACCAGATTTAGCAAACTCGGAGGTCACAGAGCTGGAACTGTCAGTGGAGTGCTAGGAACAGGGGCCAGATCGGAGTGACTTACAGAGAGAGTGGGAAGTGAGGAAACCGGATGGCTGTGATCAGCTTTTTCAAGAACTTGGCTGTGAAGGGGGTGAAGGGGAAATTGGTAATAGATGAAAGGTTTGAGTTTTCCTAAAAAGAAACTTGCTTGCATTTAAAACCAATGTGTGTGTGTGGGGGGGGGGGGGGCGCCTGGGTGGCTCAGTCGGTTGGGCGTCTGACTTCAGCTCAGGTCATGATCTCACACTCCGTGAGTTCAAGTCCCACCCACATCGGGCTCTGTGCTGACAGCTCAGAGCCTGGAGCCTGCTTCGGATTCTGCATCTTCCTCTCTCTCTGCCCCTCCCCTGCGCTCTCTCTCTCTCTCTCAAAAATAATGAATAAACATTTTTTAAAAATTAAAAAACAGGGGCGCCTGGGTGGCACAGTCGGTTAAGCGTCCGACTTCAGCCAGGTCACGATCTCGCGGTCCGTGAGTTCGAGCCCCGCGTCAGGCTCTGGGCTGATGGCTCAGAGCCTGGAGCCTGTTTCCGATTCTGTGTCTCCCTCTCTCTCTGCCCCTCCCCCGTTCATGCTCTGTCTCTCTCTGTCCCAAAAATAAATAAACGTTGAAAAAAAAAATTTAAAAAAATAAATAAATAAAAAAAAATAAAAATTAAAAAACAAAAAATTTCTAAAATAAAATAAAATAAAATAAAATAAAATAAAATGAAACCAATGTGGGGGCACCTGGGTGGCTCAGTCCGTTAAGTGTCTGACTGTTGATTTCAGCTTAGGTCATGATCTCACCATTTGTGAGATCGAGCCCCGCATCGGCTTCTGTGCTGAGCGTGGAGCCTAGTGGAGACTCTCTCTCTCTCTCTCTCTCTCTCTCTCTCTCTCTCTTTCTGCCCCTCCCCAACTCGTTGTCTCAAAATAAATAAATAAATAAATAAATAAATAAATAAATAAATAACTCCAACGTAAATCTCCATCCAATAGCAAGAAAGCAGTTGAGAAAGCCACAGGTTCATTGACCAAGGAAGGTTCCTGAGAAGGCAAGACGAGTGGAGTCGAGGACCGAGTGGGACGGTTGGCTCTGGGCAGAGGAGAGAGTGGATATGGTGGGTAGCAGTGGATTTGTGTTTGGTATTAGGAAAGCGATGGGTTCCCATTCAATGGCTGGGGAGGCAGGGGGAGACTTACCTGTAGAGTGGCCCCCTGAAGGGTGAGGAGGCTGGAGAAGGTTGACATCGTTTTTACAGAGTACGAGAGAGTGTGTTGTCCGGAGAAACAGGGCTGAATTGGCACACGGCACGGAGGGTCGACTGGTGGCTCCAGCGCTACGAATCAGTCCTGTCATGTGACATTTCCACCCTGGCAGCTGCTCGGGCACAGGTACACAGAAACTAGAGAGTGGGGTTGCTCCACGGTTGGAGCTTTGCCAGATAGGTGCAAGGAAGTGACGAGAGGGACGAGAGGCTCTAAGCTGGCTGAGAGGGATGTAGGGAATGCTGAGGACTGAAGGATGGGGAGAGCGTGAAGAGGCCTCAAGGAAGAGGGAGGGGCGGGAGGGACTGGTGAGAAGGGAGGGGTTAGGGCCCCCATCTCCAGAATTCCTCATGCTAGTCCAACCTCTTTCTTTCATCTTTTCCTTCCATTCCCCCATTTCCCGTCTCTCACCCCGGTTCTTACCCTGGCACCTCCTTCCAAGAGTTCCTCTCCTTGCCATGGTAGATCTTAGCCAGCTGAAGCGGGCACGGCGAGGGGCTGGGACATCAAACAGACCTGGATTCAAACCTGCCTCTGGGGCTTGATCACTGCGTGGTTCTGGGCAAATGACGCATCCACCCTAAGCTATCATTTTTTTTTTTTTAACTATTTTTTTAAATGTTTATTTTTGAGAGAGAGAGAGTGAGACACAGTGTGAGTGGGGGAGGGGCCGAGAGAGAGGGAGACACAGAATCCGAAGCAGGCTCAAGGCTCCGAGCTGTCAGCACAGAGCCCGACGCGGGGCTCGAACTCACGAACCATGAGCTCGTGACCTGAGCTGAAGTCGGACGCTTAATCAGCGGAGCCACCCAGGCGCCCCTTTCGTTTTCTATCTGTAACGTGGAAAGAACTCATGCTACCAGACTGGGATGCTGAGGGTTAGAGGTGATGGTCATGATATGCTCTACCAGCGTGCACAGCACATGGTGATTTCTCCATAAATGGTCGGCTTTTTTGCTACTGACTGCCACCCATTCTGCATTGCTCTGCCATGCGGGGGAGGCCTGCCCTGCCCAAGAGCCAGTCAGGGGGCCAACATCAGGTGGGCGGAACTTCAGCCCTCCCTGTGGCCCCCTCCTCTACCCACAGAAGGTAGGTAAGCAGGCAGGCAGGCAGATTATCCCTAACTGCCAGCGGCTGCGTGCCCTCTACCTGCCCACAGATCTTCAGGCTGACCCGGAGCAAGGTGGATGACGACAAGGCACGCGTCCTCATTCGCAGCCTCCTGGATCACCCGGCCCTCGAGGAGCTGGACCTGTCACACAACCTCGTTGGGGACCGGGGCGCGCGTGCCGCGGCCAAGCTGCTGAGCCACAGCCGTTTGCGAGTGCTTAACCTGGCCAACAACCAGGTGCGCGCGCTTGGTGCCCAGTCGCTGGCTCACGCCCTAGCACACAACACCAACCTCATTTCCCTCAACCTGCGCCTCAACTGCATTGAGGATGAGGGCGGCCAGGCGCTCGCGCACGCCTTGCAGACCAACAGGTGCCTCACAACACTGCACCTCGGGGGCAATGAGCTGTCTGAGCCCACCGCCACCCTCCTCTCCCAGGTGCTCGCTGTCAACACCACGCTCACCGGCATCAACCTGTCCTGCAACCACATCGGGCTGGTAAGCTGCACCTTCTGGGGCAGGCGGGGCCCAGGAGAGGCCCTGGGGCCTGGGGGGGGGGGGGGGGGCTGGGTGTGGCCTCCGACTGCCTGGGGATGCTTCCGGGATAGTTGCTAAGACCACAGACTTTCCTTGGTTCTAATCCCAGCTCTGCCATTCACTGGGCTAAATTACTTCACCTTTTGGGGCCTCCGTGTCCTCATCTGTAAAATCGGGATAATAATTGTATCTACGAAGTGTTGTTGCTGGGAGGAGTAAATGAGTTATCCTTGTAAAGCAGGTAACATTGCAAAGCCCTGGCTAGGACATCAGCATCGCTAGCTGTTACTATTACTCAGGGTTTTATCCTATGCTAGGCACTGATGTCCTTCGGTGTCCTTTTTTTTTTTTAATTTTCTTTAACGTTTATTTATTTTTGAGAGACGGAGTATGAGTGAGGGAGGGGCCGAGAGAGGGGGAGACACAGAATCCGAAGCAGGCTCCAGGCTCTGAGCTGTTAGCACTGAGCCTGACCCGGGGCTCGAACCCAAAAACCGTGAGATCATGACCTGGGTTGAAGTCGGACACTTAACCGACTGAGCCACCCAGGCGCCCCTATTCTGCCTCATTTTCTAAAAATGCGTCCGTAACCCATTAAATTGACTTTGCAACACACTACTGGGTCACAACCATAGAAGTCTTTCACATAAAAGACCTCTACCAAACCTCTCCAGAAAAGCCTTGTTCACACACGCACTGTTTCCAGATGGGGTGCTTTTGGCTACAAGTAATAGAAAGCTGAACCAGGAAATGGCTTAAACAAGAGGACTGTTGGGGGCGCCTGGGTGGCTCAGTCGGTTAAGCGTCTGGCTCTTGGTTTCAGCTCAGGTCATGATCTCATGGTTTGTGAGTTCAAGCCCAGCATCAGACTCTGGGCTGACAGTGTGGAGCCTGCTTGGGATACTCTCTCTCTCTCTCTCTCTCTCTCTCTCTCTCTCTCTCTCCCTCCCTCTCTGCCCCTCCCCTGCTTGCCCTCTCTCTCAAAATAAATAAATAAACTGAAAAACAAACAAACAAGAGGAACTTTATGTCCCATAATCAGAAGCCCCAGGGTAGGGGGTTCTGGAGTTGGTAAATTCAATGGCTTAGTGCCATTGTCTGCTCTGCCCATCCCGGCCACATGGCCATGTCCTGTCAGGTGCTTCTCTCATGGTCCCAGGATGGCTGCTGCACCTCACAAAGCATCATGCTCAGAGACAGAAAAAGGGAGAGCACCCCTCTTGTTCCTTTTTCAGAGCGAGAAGAACCTTCCAGAAGCCACTCCCTCCAAACTTCCTCCTCACATGTCATCAGCCAGATCTGTCTCACATACCCATGGCTGGACCAGAGGAGTGGAATTACCACCATTGCCACAGAGCGATGTTTTTCAAACCATTAGGGTTGAAAAATCAATTTACTATGTCTTGAGCACCATTTTTTCTTACGGCAGAGAATGGGATAGGGTAGGATAACCTAGGACCGAACACAGTAATGTGGTGCACAAATAGGTTAACCATTGTTTTGTGAAACTCTTATCCTAGTCACATCTTTTTTTGTTTTTTTAATTTTTTTTTTTTTAGTTTATTTATTTATTTTGAGAGAAAGAGAGCACAAGCAGGGGAGGGGCAGCAAGAGGGAGAGACAGAATCCCAAGCAGGCTCGGCACCATCAGCACAGAGCCTGATGCGGGGCTCGAACTCATGCACTGTGAGATCGTGACCTGGGCCGAGATCAAGAGTCGGACGCTTACCCGACTGCACCACCCAGGCACCACTCATCACATCTTTATATAGAGCGTGTAGGTGTGTGTGCGTGTGTGTGATCCTGGGTAGTAACATGAAATGACCCTTTCCCTGTACTCCTCTCTCAGGATGGCGGGAAGCAGCTCCTGGAAGGCATGTCAGACAACAGGACCCTCCTGGAGTTTGACTTGCGCCTGTCAGATGCAGCCCAGGAGAGCGAGTACCTCATTGGCCAGGCTCTCTGTGCCAACCGGGAAGCAGCCCGCCAGCGGGCCCCGAATCCCAGCTGCTTCCTGTCACCAATCACGGCCAAGGGCCCTGAGAACCCTGCAGGATAAGATGGGGGACAGGGCTGGGGCAGTGGCTGGAGCTGGGTCACTGCCTCGGTCCCATCCTTCATTTCATGCCTCTGTCGTGCCTGCTGTAGAGTGCCACACTGGTCTAGAGGGAGGAGAAAGGGGGAGAGCACGGATATCCTTAGGGTGAGTGATCGAGGGTCATTTGGATAAAGATGTGAGGAAGAGGAGGGGTCTGGGATAGGGGGAGCGAAGGGGTATGAAGTGGGACCCATCTCCTATACCCAGGGACAGGATATTACCAGACGCCCCAAAATGACCGACTTCTTCCAGAATTAGGGAAGGCAGAGAGGACTCTGAAGGCCTGTGCCAGCCCAGCCTGTCCCATGGAGGTCGCCCATCTCCCCGACCCTTCTCCCGACCATTTTCTTCTCTATTGAACAGATCCTTGACTTCTTGACCTTCAAACATGTCCAAGTGTGCACGTGCACAGTCTCTCTTTCTCTCTCTCTCTCACACACACACACACACACACATTATATGGTCTCTCTCCCCTGGCTACCACAGAGCTTTGCCTGGCTCTTCCACCCTCACCCCTGCAGATGCCACCTCCGTATTACTCGACCTGCCAAAGTGATCCCATTCTACAGGCCATGCCATCCACTAATACTACCCCCCCCCCCCCACACACACACCTCGGAAGGGGGAAACAGAGGTGACAGGAGGGGCTCAGACTCCCTGCCTCCCCTGCGAGCTTCTGCTGGAGGTGCCACACTGGGGAGGGAAGTCGGTGAGTCATCTGCAACTTTATTATCCACCAGTTTGATTTGTACAATCTTTGCGCTTGGAAATCCACGACAGAAAGGCCACAGTGTGATGCACCCAATTGACAGAGACCCGTCTTCTCCCTAGCCAGGCCCAGCCCACCCCTCAAGCCCTTGTCCCCGCGCACGTATGGAGCCTTCCGGGTGACCTCCATGAGTCTGCGACACTCCATGGCTGCCCACGGGAGTCATGTCGACCCACAGGGCCACCAGAGAACCTGAGAGAGTCAGGCTGAGCCCCCATCTCCCATCCTCCTCCCGCCGAGGGGCCCAGAGCCTCCAGCCTCGTGGTCTTTTCCAAAGGGTGGGCCATGGGCTGCAGCCACAGCCTAGGGGTGCCTGCGCGCTCCAGGGACTCCTTCCACCAAGCAGGCGCCAAGCCGAGCACCACAGGGGGCTTGGGAGTGACTGCACTTGTGTGCCTGTCTGGGCAACCTAGAGTCTGTTTGTGCCTGACACCCTCTGACAGTTCTGGAGTGCACACGTGTAGATGTGAGGGTGTGTGTGAGTGTGAGCGTGTGTGTGTGTGTGTGTGTGTGTGTGTGTGTGTGTACATAGCCACAGCTGCTAGCAGAGGTTCTAATTAGAGAAACAAGAACATTCAGTGTAAAGTTTAATTTTAGAGATTAATTAATTTTCTGGTTTTCGTTTTCCCTGGCAATCAATAAAACTACCAAGAAAATAGACCAAAGAATTGGCTTCTCTCTAAGTCTGTGCGTGTGTGGGAGGTGAGGCTGTCTGCGTAAGAAGACCTAGGCAGAAATGGTCAATACAGGCAAAAATAATAATAGTGCCCCCCGCACCCCCCTCCCCCAGCTCAGGCTCTGTCTCAGGAACAGGCCTGAGGGAGAAGGAGCTGAGTTCCTTCCTCCTCGGAGCCGAGAAGTGGCCAGGCCGCCCAAGGGTATGACATCCAGGTGCCAAGAACTGGGGCCTGCGGCCACAGCTCCCACCACCTGTACCTCACAGATGTCTGTTCAGAGCAAAGAGGGGTGCTCCAACCTCCAGGCCCCCGAGGAGCACAGACTCAGGGCCCAGGCAGGTTCAGTGCTGGCAGGCAGGTGGCCCCTGCTGCCCAGGGAAACCTAGTGGACTGCTGTTCCCGCCTGCCCAAGCCTCCCCATCTCCTGCCTCCTCTGCCTTCCCACTCAGCCATCGCTACAGCAAAGTAAAGCTCAACCCCAGTGGGCCACGGGCCGTGGTGTCCCCACAATCTGTACCTCCCGAGTCCCCCAGGGAAGGGGACAGGGGGAGCCAGAGGAGATGTTGCATAGGTGGAGGCCATGTCCTTGGCAGGTGTAGGCCTGGCTAGGCTGGAGGAAGATGGCAGAGGCTGAAGGAGGGGACGGAGGAGCTCTGATGGCTCGGGCAAAGCAAGGAGCATCAGGGGTGAGCGATGGCGGCCGCCCAAGGGTTATCCTCTCCAGCCTGAAATGTGACCTCAATCCCTGGGCACTAAGTCTGCTGGGAAAACTTTGGCAGGAGAGTTGGGAGGGCAGGGGGTTGTACGCAGACATGCACACAGAAGCACATCAGGGAGGGAGTGGTGGCGGAGAGGAGGTGTCACAGCTTTAGGGGAACAGGACGTGGGGCCAGCGCCCTTGGGTGGTGGCAGGATGCCCCTCTGGGCCCCACTGCAGGGCTTCAGCTCATGGGATAGGGGAGGACAGAGGGGTTGGGCAAGAGTTAGAGAATTCCTGCCTCTGACCCTGACACTGGATTTGAGTTCATTTCTCCAGCTGGGGCTTGTGAGGACATCCTCAGTCCTACAGAGGTAATGTGTGGAGACAACCACCCTTTGCACCCCCCCCCCCCAAGTCTGGGGAAGCAAAAGTTGCCCCAGACACCCCTTTCAGTCTCCCTCGACTGCCCTCTCCTCTTTGAATCCCACCTGCTTCTAGAGTTTGTCACCCAGGTCTGTCTCCCACTCTTCCCACCCACTCACGTTGGCCAGCTTTAATGAACGCACCTAGGGGGAGGGTATCACCCCCCAACCCCCTCAACTGAAGGGAGAGCCCTCTCAGAACCCAGGTGAGGAGGCTGCTGCTGCCAGGGGGCTGCAGAGTTTAGAGAAAGGACCGAGGTACATGCCCTCCACATTATGCCTCCCTCCTCTCTGGGCAAGTGCTCTTTAGGGCCAGAGAGCCGGAGGGGGGCGGGGGGGAGTGACGTGTGCAGTGTGAGCACAGTCCCTCCAGGACCCACACTCCAGGGGCCCAGCGAGATAAACAGCAGTGAAGGGAGTGGCAGAAAGGAAACCCCGATGGTTGGGGCCAGCGCCAAGAAGAGGATAGCAACATTTGCACGGTTTTGAGATGGAGCATCGGGGCTGACATCTGGCCCCGGCTTCAGACCCACTGAATTCATTAGCTGGTTGGAAGCCAGCCCCGCTGTTCGCCAAACCACGGCGACCTCAGTAGAGAGAGGCCCTGGTGGGGCCAGGCAGCGATGGAAGGAAAGCCCCAATTTCCCTTCCCCACGCCTCTAAACCTCCCCAGCTGCACAGCGAGGGGCCTCACACTGGAGACAGGCCCCACGCGGTGCCACAGCACGGCCTCCACTAACAGTCAGAAGATCCATTGAAAGGCTGGACGGGAAATCTCGAGTGTGCGTGTAGGGCGGGGAGGTGTCCCCCTAGGACAGGGACGGGGCTGGAAGAGCCCACCGTGCCGGGATTCTCCGGAGCCCCCCCCCCCCATCCCCTCCCACCCATCGGTCTCTTTATGTACAGGGAAGGCGGGGGATCCGGACCCCATGGGGTCTGTCCCGCGCACCGTCGCCTCCCCGCTCCCCGCGCCGTGCCCAGCACAGCCTCGGTCACCATCATGACCCCCCTGCTACACGCAAGAAGCTCAGTCCCGCGAGGGGCAGGAGGGAGGGCGACGGGCTGCCCGGGGCCGGAGGTCACAGTGAGGTCTCTACGCAGGAGCCGTGGCGGTGCAGCGGCCGGTGGCTGTGGCCCAGACACCCCTCCTGCCGGTGCACGATGAGGACCGGGAAGTAGAGGGCGTCGTGGTAGGGCGGCGGCGGCCCGGCCTCCTCCTCGTCGTCGTCCTCGTCGTCCCCCATGCTGGCCTGGCTCGACAGCCGCGTCTGCTCGGTGGGGCAGCTCGCCTCGTTGACGCTCCCGCTCCGGCTGCGCCACAGGCAGCTGCGCCGGGAGCCGTAGAGGCGGCCGAGCGAGAAGCGGCTGCCCCCGCAGCCCGCCCCGCCTCCGGGCCCGGGCCCGGCCCGCGGGCTGGCGCAGATGCTGAGCGCGCTTCGCGAGAAGATGGACGAGCTGCTGACGGCGCGCTGGCAGTGCTCGCAGCTGCGCCGGTACGGGGCCACGCCCGCCGCGCCCGGGCCGCCCACCCCGCCGTAGCGGCACGTGGGCGCGTAGCCGCCGCCCGCCGCCCCCGCGCAGCGCGCCCCCAGCGCCGCCAGGTCCATGAGCACCGCCTCCGAGTAGCTGGGCACCAGCTGCTGGTTGGAGCGGATGTGCCACTCGAGCTCCGTGCTGTCCACCGTGTTGACCCGCGGCAGGCGGTGCGTGAGCGGCGGCAGCAGCTCGTCGCTGGGACTCAGGCCGCCGCCCGCGCTGCTCGCCGAGCCGGGACCTTCCAGGCCGAAGAGCTTCTCCACGTGGTAGTGCGCGTAGGCCGTGCGGTACTCGGCCAGCACGCGCAGCGGCCACGACAGCGTGAGCAGCGCCGCGGCCCAGAAGGCGGACGAGCAGGCGTACCACGGCGGCCGGGCCGGGTCCGGGAAGGCCACCATGAACTCGCGGAAGTCCACGTTCTTGAGGTGCATGCCCTCGCGCGCCTCCATGTAGTCGTCCAGGCCCTCGTTCTCGGCGAAGAAGCGCGCGCGCTGGCACAGGTACGCGTTCTCGGCCTCCACGCTGGCGAAGCTGAAGCACTTGGTGAAGCGCAGGCGCGTGGCCGGCGCGCCCTCCAGCCCCACCAGCGCCTTGGACACGTCGCGGACGCCGCAGCGCGCGTAGTCGAACTCGGCCTCCGCCACGTGCGTGTTGACGCGCTCATGGTAGACCTGCGGCGCCGGGGAGGGCGGCGGGAGTCGCCTCTGTCGGCTCACCCTCGTCCGCCCCATCGCCGCTCTTGCTGCCTGCTCAAACCCTAAGCCTGCCCTGCCTTCGAGCCCGCTTGGAGCCGGGTAGGATCTGCTTATCATCTGCTTTATGGAGCAGCGCAAGCCCTCAACGTACTCAACTAGAGAGGAAGACGGGCCGGAGCTCAGACCTGCGGGTGTATTCTAGTTTGAATTAAGCTCTGCTTCGTCACGGGGTCAGGCGCTGGCCACGAACTGCCCCTCGGGCTTGCCTAACCTTTTTGCCGTCTCCCATGTCCCCCGCTGCCCCCTCATGACCCCAAATGGCCTGCCCTTCCTGTTTACAGATGTGGTCCCTAATGGCCGGAACCGGCTTTGTCTTGGGGCTCCCTGTTCCCACCTTAGCTGTCGCCCAGCCCCCTTCCTGATTCTCACAGGCCCCAGGTTTCTGTTTACCCATCCCAAAACTGAGACGGGGGTCACCGTTATCTGAGAAAACCTCTTCCTCCAGGGCTGGAATAATGCCTAATCCTGGAGGGTCCAGTAAGTGCTAATTGGCCCCCACTCCACCTCTCCACGAGGCCTCCCATGACTCGACCTCCACCTTTTTGCCAGCAGACTCCCACCTCTGGGAGCCTTGGACTTGGCAAAGGGCCCCTGGCTTAAATCTAGCACTACCACTAAGAAGCTGCAGACCTTGGGCAAGTCATTGAGTTTAGGATTCCTTCCCTGTGAAAGAGGCCCTGGTAGCAGCCACCTCACTGAATGGGTGAGAGTATGCCGCGACACAGTGCCTGTGAGGCCATCTCCAACCATTAAGCACTAACCGGTATAGACCTTGGAGCCAGACTGCCTGGGTTCAGATCCCAGCTCCACCACATACTGTTTGACTTTGGCAAGGTACTAACCTCTCCAAGCCTCACTATCCTCATCTGTAAAATGCGGATAGTAGTTACCTACCTCATAGGGTTGTTAGGAGGGTTAAATAAATCAATGTGGTATTTGTAACGTATGTAGGGCAGAGCCTTGCTGCTAGTGTTTGCCGTTATTATTATGGTTGCTATTGCAGCTCACTGCTGCCTGTGCTCCTCCCCCTGGGAACAGTCAGTCAGGGTCCCAGCACCCCCCTCCCCTCTGGACTGGCCTGCGCTCCCCTCCAGCCCCTCACCTGGGTGGTGGTGTAGGCGTCTCCATTGCGGTATCGGGTGACCTGGCGGGTGCGGCGGACATAGTGGTAGCTGATGGCCTTCCACCAGATACAGGGCGTGGCCTGCTGCATGCGGCCCACACGCTCCCGCACGCTGCTCACATCAACACGGTGCTGCAGCTCATGGCGGGCTTGGCAATGCCAGCACTCCACCAGGTAGACGGCGTACAGCATGAGCAGGAAGGCCAGGGGGATGTAGACATAGCCGTTGGAGCAGGGGCTGTCGTGGTACATGAGGCTGTTGCCCTGGTAGGCGCTGCTGAAGGTGAGGCGGGTCACCGTGGTTACGTGGCACCAGGCCACGGCCCCCAGACAGCCGTACATGAGCAGCGAGAGCAGCAGGCACTTCCAGTGGGACTCACGGCAGAGGGACTTGGTGAAAGAGGGCTGGATGGGACGCTGCTGCTCAGATGGGCAGGGGAAGGTCCAAGGTGAACAGGGAGTGAGACAGAGTGGCAGGACCCAGCACAGAGATGGATGGAGGGGTGGAAGCCAGCATCAGAGATGACAGGGACGTGGCAAGAAAAGGTAAGACCAAGATGGGAGCCGAGGACCAAAGATAAAAGCAGAAATGACCCAGAGTGAGCCATGGGGACAGGAAATGAGAACAAAATGCCAATGCAGGGAAGTGTAGAGAGAGACACCCCAAAAGGCAGTGAGGGATCACAGCCAGAGATGGAGGGAGGAGGCCCAGGTGGCAGAGAAGACAGATGGATAGGATGGTACCCAGAAAAACACAGGCCAAAGACAGACATAAAGATGGCAGTGAAACAGGAGAAGGCGTGGATGGGGAAGACAAGGGAGGACAGATAGGCATCAGGGAAGGCAGGTCCCCAGCCAGGACTCCTTCCAGGTGTTCCAGGAAAGTGGGGAGGGACCCACTGACATCACTTTCCTGCTTAACAGGTGAGGCCCTCGCTTCTTCCAGGTTCTTTGAGTCCTAGGTTCTGGAAGAGCCAGTCCTGTTTGACCCATCCACTTCCCTGTCCCTCACAGACAATTAGTCTCATACCTCCTTTGGGAGGGGGCAGGAAACCCTCAGTTCTGACTCCTTCCCCACGTTCTGAACCCTAGGCCCCCTGTGAGTCCCCTTCCTGGACCCTCACATCCTTTTCCTGTTCTCAGAGGGGAGGGAGAGGACTGGCATCTCTGAGTAGAAGGCAGTCCAGGAGGAGATATCCAGAAGGGCCGAGGCAAGTGGCTGGGGACAGGGGATGTGGGACTGGGTGGGGAGTAGGGAGGAAGAGGTTTGCAGCCCAGCCGTTTGTCAAAAGAAAATGATTCTTGGGGCTGGCTCTCTGGGGGCCTCTTGAAGCACTTGGCCCACTCTGTCCCATGGTTGCCCCAATGAGTTGTTTACATGTCTAGACTGAGTGCTCCTGAGGGCAGGGTCTCCGTCTTTGCATCCTGGGTGCCGACCGTGGCACCCAGCACGCAGCAGCCACTTAATAGATGAGAATGGAGTTGGAATTCTGGTGGTGGGCTGTGCTTTCAACTCCTCCTCCCTGCTGTCTAGCTTTAGGAACCCCTCCCCCCCCACACACCCTCCTACTAGATCCTGATTTCCTCCAATTCCCCAGGCCTAACCTGGAGGCTAGCCACGGGAAGGGAGAAGAGGGTGGAAAGGAAGGGCACAGTAACAGGCAGCAGTCCCTGGGCCTGGTGTGAAATGAGAGGAAAGATCCGGAAGTGCAGATAGGTAGGTGGGCTAGGAAATAGCACACAGCGTATACAAACAAGATTAGGGTACGGGGTACCTTTGTGGGAGCCTTGTCCTTGGGGTGTGTACATATGTGCACCTTTGTGTGTCCACCTGAGTGTATCCCACTGAGCGCACATCTGAAAGGGTCTCTACCTGCAGGTCTGCCCCGTCCCATGTGCTTCTGCTCAAGTGCAGTGTGTATATATGCGTGTGCACGAGTGTGCCTAGGGGGAGGGGGGGGGAGGGGAGCAGTGCTACTGGTACCTTCCTCAGTCTCTTTGTCTCCAGGTTCAGAGGACTGAAGAGTAGGGCTCCAACTAGGGAGATGCTTATTTCCAACACTCTGAAGGATTCCTGGGCTCAGGGCCTCCCCCCACCCAGGAATGAGGGAGCTGCAGGGACGTTGGGAGAGAGGTGCACTCACTCCCAGTGACCCCGGGGGTAATCGCCTCTGTACACATTTGACCTTCTTAGGATCACAGCTCAGGTACCACCACCATTTCCTCTTCTGCCTCTGTAGCCCCTACAAGTCGCCCTTCCTTGCATTCAAGATTGCATCCCCTTCGCGAAACAGGAATCCTGCCACCGTCCCCACCCCATTCCGCCCGGGGTCCGCGAGGCTCCGCCCCTAGGCCCCTCCCCCTGCCCGGGACCCCCGAGCCCCGCCCCCGGCGCAGCCCCTTCCCCGCCACCGCGGACAGCTCCGGCCACCGGTGCGGGCATCGGCGCGGGACTGCGGCTGCGGCGGCCGGCTCGGGGTGCGGGGCGCCGGCCGCGCTGCGGCGGAACCGGCGGGGGCCGCGCGCGGCGGGGGATGGGGGACCAGGCTACGGCCGCGCCCGGGGAAGGGGCGCCGCCTGTTCTCACCTCCTCTCGGGCGGGGCCCTCGTCCGCCGCCGCCGCCGCCGTGGGCTCCTCCGGGACCCCGGGGCCGCCACCGCCGCCGCCGCCGCCGGCGCTCTCTCCCGCGGCCGAGCCAGGGGGGGACATGGCGTAGAGGGGGTGCGTCGAGCTCAGGGCTTCCCGGGGGGCTGTCGGGGGCCGAGGGCATCCTGCGCGGGCCCTGGGGAGGGGGCGGGAGGGGGCGGGGCCCTCGCTGCTCCCCACCCCCCGCCGGGGGGAGGGGGCCTGGAAAGGGCACCGGAGGGTAGGGGTCTAGGGGCTGGGGGTGGGGAGGCGGGCTGGGGGGCCGGGCCGGGGGGGCCGGGGCCGGGGGCGGGTGTCACCTTGAGGCCCTCGCGGCGCCGCTCCGCCTCCCGCCCGCTCCCGCCGCCGCCTTTTGTCTGAGCCGAGCTGGAGCCAGCGCGCCCCCCCCTCTTCCTCCCAGCGCAGGAGCCCCGCCCCCGGCCCCCCAAACTCCGCCTTCCGCAAGCCTACCTAATAACCACCCCCCAAAGAGGAGAAGCAACAGGGGCTCCCTACACCCCTTCCCCACTCCCAGCCCTGCTCACCGCACCCCCTCCTCCCGCCCCATCCTGGGAAGATCTGTGCAGCAACACTTCTCTGTTCCTTCATCGTGGAGGGGGCGCCAGCGGTTCAGCCAACATCCCTCCCCATCCTTGGTTCCCGCAAGTTCCTGGGGCAGAGGGTGGGGAGAGGAAATTGAGCCTTGGAACCCTAGGGAAGATCCTTACTCCCAGTTGGGTGGTAACGGGTTAAGGCAGGAGCCAGCCTTCAGACGCCTGACCCAACTGAACAGAGATGGAATAGGGTAAGAATTGAAGCTAGATATGAGAAAGGACTAACAGAGGGCAGAGGGGAGGACATTGGAACCAGTCTTCCCAAAGCCATTTTCCTTCCTTAGAAGAACAGCCCCAAAGAAGAATGAAGTGTGTACATTACCCTAGGCTGGAGACCAGGAAACCTGAGTTCTAATTTTTAATCCTGGCTCTGCCATTGAGGGGTTGTGTGACCTTGGGCAAGTGCCTTCCGCTCTTCAAGCCACAGTTTCCTCATCTGTGCATCGAAAAAGTTAACTGGACAATCTCTACGGCTTTGACCTTCTTCTGTGGGTGTAGGAGGCATAATCATACCCCAAGCTGGGCTGTGAGTAACCTACCCTTTCCCGCCATCTACCCACACTGCTCTTCTGTACTGCTTAGGACAGGCAGAAAGAAAACTGACATTCATTCATTCCTGGATGCATCCATGCAATAAACAGATATTAGGTCTCTACTGAGTACCCTGTTCAGAAATGAAACATACGATATTCTACCCTCAAAGAATACAAAGTCTAATTGGGGATGGGGACCAATCATTATGATAAAATAGTATAATGGGGGGGGGCACCTGGGTGGCTCAGTCAGTTGAGCATCTGACTCTTGATTTCAGCTCAGGTCATGATCCTAGTGTTGTGGGATTAAGCCCCAAATCAGGCTGTATGCGGAGCATGGAGCCTGTTAAGATTTTGTCTCTCTGGGGCCCTGGGTGGCTCAGTTGGTTGAGCATCCAACTCTTGATTTCGACTCAGGTCATGATCTCATGGTTGGTGAGTTTTCCCCCCACATCAGGTTCTGTGCTGACAGCGTGGAGCCTGCTTGGAATTCTCTCTGCCCCTTCCCTGCTGTCTCAAAATAAATAAATAAACAAACATTTTTTTAAAAAGATCCTCTCTCTTCCTCCCTCTGCTCCTTCCCCCCCCCCACTTCCCCACACTCTCTAAAATAATTTTTTTTTAATCTTTAAAAAAAAATAGAATAGGGGTGCCTGAGTGGCACAGTTGGTTAAGTGTCTGACTCTGGATTTGGGCTCAGGTCATGATCTCCCTGTTTGTGGGTTCAAGCCCCCCATCAGGTTCTGTGCTGACAGCTCAGAGCCTGCTTGGGATTACCTCTCTCTCTCTCTCTCTCTCTCTCTCTGCCTCCCCACCCTCCACTCACTGTCTCTCAAAAAGAATAAACATCAAAAAAGTAGTATAAAGGCTACACATATTCAATCTGTGTGTGCACAGTCACTGTGGAATCCTACTGCTTGCCATGTGTTACATTAGAGTCTTTGACATATATATATTAACTGTTCCCCCGTTTACCCACAAGAAACCAAGGTAGAGGGAGGGTAACTGACTTATTCAAGGTCACCTGCTGGTACTCACAGAACTAATCCTAGAATCCAGATCTTTCTCATTCCAAAGGCCATGCAGATGTTTGTGAGTAGGAAGTTAGTTTAAGGCAAAGCTTGGGATAATCTGGTCTTTGGGGATAGGGGACAAGCGTACTGATCTGCTGGGATGGTCCTGCCCCTCATCTGAGGCAGGTTAGTCACTGCCTCCACCCCCACATACACCCCCACTCCTGGTCCTGCCTCCATTTTCCTACTCTTCTCTTTCCAGGCAAGGTGAAGGTGGATGGTCGGCTGTCTGCCTCTTGCTTCAGGACTATCCAGCCTGCACGATCCTCCAGTAGTCAGTGAGTCCTTCCTCCCTACCCAAACAGAGGAAGGGTGTGGTCCTGAAGAGCCCTCTCACTTGGTGGCTCACTCCAGGGTCTCTCACTCATGCTTTGTGGGAAGTCCTGCCTCACATCTAACTCCAACCCCTCATCTTACCTCAGCCCATTCCATTTAGTTCAGTCCTCACTGCAGACAGAGTGCAGAGTTCCTAACCCTTCCCTTTCCCAACCCAGATGGGATCCTCACACTCTCCACTTAGTTGTTATCATCTTCCTCCTGTTCCCCACCCCTACTGCCTTCCCTTCTCCCCCTCAGGGGGCTTTGGAGGAGAGCTAGCCCAACTCCTTTTGGCCAACCCCCGAGCTCCCAAGATAAAAGCCCCCCAACAACTCCCCTTCTCCATTCACACACATAACCCTTCCTTGGAAGCTCGGGGGAAAGAGGGGTGAAGGGAGGGGGTGTGGAAGGAGCCAGCTGACCAGCTGGTCACCATGGCAACTGGGCCTGTTTTCTGAAGATGAGCTTGACTGGGGTGGGTGGAGGCTGGGAGTGGGGCACTACAAAGGGAACCAGAAAAAAACGGCGGAGAGAGAAGAGGACTGGAGGGGCTGAGGAAGCAAAGTCAGGGCCCTGACCACGCTGAGGCCTGAGTCAGAGTCCTCATGTCATCTTGCCAAATGAAACTGTATGGTCCCTGTCCCCTTTCCTGAAGTGTCCCCCTAAGGGCTTCCTGTCAAAGTGCAGGCTAGGTGCTGGAAGCAGTGCGTGACTCAATGCTGCCCCCACGTGGCTAGAAAAGGGGCAGCTACACACCTGTTCTGGTTCAGAGCGAGACCCGGGACTGAATTGGGATAGGTTTTTCCTTAAATTCAGCCTCCGTATGAATGAAAGGAGCAGTCACTGCATCTTCCTGAGTTTCTGTGTCCTTGCCGAAGGTTCAGATGCCCCAATTCCTTAGACCTTCATAATAAAAGAAAGAAAGTTTCACTGAAAAATTTTTTCAAAGTTTTGGATTAGGGGCAGGAGAACCGTGCTCTGCCTTTTCTGACTGATTTTTGGCAGGTCAACTCACCCCTCTGGGTTTCAGCTTCCCAACTTTAAGATGGGAATGTGATCGTGCCAGATTTTGAGCCCAAGTCGTCTGGGTCTGGAGTGTATGACTGTATTTTTTGCTCCAGCCTTTGAGGAGGAGAGAGGAACATGTCAGGGGAGGAAGTTGAGAACATCTGAAATCACGCTGACCTCAAGGGAAGGAGATGCCTCAATTTCCTTGGGCTTTCCCCTCATGGCGTCTCACTGCCTCATGTTCAACACATCCTCTCCACTCTGGTCCTCCACGGGGAGGAAGAGCAGTGGGTCATCTCCTCCTGTCTGTCCATCCACTCTCTTCTCTTTACTCACTGCCCCCCCTCCAAGCACACACACTAGGCACTTCTCTTCTCCCCAGCCCTCTTCCCTTCCCATTTCCAGGTCAGATGAAACCGTCCCTTCCCCTCACCCCACTGTGTAGTTGACCCCACTCCATGGCCCCACAGCACCCTGTGCTCACTCCTGTCTTAGCACAATCAGTCTGTATTGTAATTGTCAGGGAGATTTGTGAAGGCTAGGGCCATGGGACATTTTGGGGTGAGGTGGGGTTAGTGGTTGTTGGTTATTACTGTTACTATTGATACTTGCTTTTGCTTCCAGCAGAAAAACCAATGTCAGGGGCGCCTGGATGGCTCAGTCAGTTAAGCATCTGACTCTTGATTTCAGCTCAGGGCATGATCATTCTCTAAATAAATAAATAAATAAATAAATAAGCTTTAAAAATAAATTAAAAAAAAAAAAAAGAAATACCAGTGTCAGGCATACAGGAGAAGCCCCATACATGTCTGTCAGATAGATGGTTAAAATGCTGTTGCACGGAGGAGGGCAGTAGGAGAGCTGGTTAGTAGCTGTCTACACTCACTCCAGCTTCCTTCCACCAATGCTAGAGATGGAATAGGGAGATGTTCCCTTGGGGATGATCTAAAGTCACTGCTGCCCTAGGTTTTGGCACTTGGGGTAGGGGATGAATCATGGGGCACTAGTTTGGGGCTCACTGTGTGGGTGGAGTATGCCTACAACCTCCCTAGGCCCTTTAGACCCAGGGAAAGCAGGGACAGGGAAGGAGGAAAGATGTGCCAGCATGAGGGCTGTGGCTGTGGTGGGGACCTCAGCAGAGCATGGCCCAGCATGTCTGGGGCCTCCCCATCCTGGCCCCACCAGGAGGAACTAAACTTCCCTGCCTGCTGGGGGTAACCAGATGTTGTAACTACCCGGAGCCAGTGTTTCATCCCTGTGAAGAATGACCACTCTGCTTTTTTAGACAACAAACAAAAAACATGACCACTCTGCCTTTTTTTTTTTTTTTTTTTTTAGACAAGGGCCTGCCTGGGAAAACCTACTTTCAAAAAAGAACAAAAATTAAAAATCCGTCCTCATGCCCAATTCTATGTGATCTGGAAGTTTGACACAGGAGACCCTCTATCCAGGACCCAAAGGGAAAACTGCTTCTTTACAGACAATAGGTATCTTATCTTTCCCTACCCAAACTCCTGGGCACTGATAGATGAGAAAAACAGAGAAATTGAGAGAAATGGGCAGCAGATAGGAAGCAATGGCTCCCCGTCCCATCACCTACGTGCTTTCCCTGCAAGACGCTCAGCTCAGCCTGTGCAGACGGTTAATAAATATTCCTTTAAAAACAAACGAATGAATGAATGAATGAATGGAAAAATGAATGAAGAAATGGAAGAAGGGAGGGAAGGAAAGAAAATGCATGGAATTAATGAATGAAAAAAAGAAGGACGGGGGAAAATGTGAATGGATGGAAGGATGGATGGATGGGTGAATGAATGAATGAATGGGTGAATTTACGCACGAGTGACTCAGGACCGGGTAACCCCTGACTCGGAGCCAACGCAGAAGGCGGGGTAAGGGGGATTCCGGAGGGCGGGGCCTCGGTCCGGAAGCGTCTGTCGGGGGCGGGGCAGGAGGGGCGGGGCGAGAGAGCGCGTCCGACTGGGCTGTCCAGCTGCTCTGAGTAGCCGCTGCCTTGGAACCCGCCAGCGCTCCGAGCCTCGCCCGCGCTTCTCGCCGACCCCTCGGGCCCCCGCAGCCCGGGAAGAACGCCACTCCGGGCCGGGCGCCAGCTCCGCAAGGCGGACCTGCAACCCGGAAAGGCGGCGCGGCGGAGCCCGGAGCCGGATCCTGCTCGGACCTGGCCCCCGTGGGCCGGCACCGCGGGCATGTCGGAGGCGCGCAAGGGGCCGGACGAGACGGATGAGAGCCAGTACGACTCGGGCAT
The DNA here is from genome assembly GCF_028749965.1 of Puma concolor. NCBI lineage: Eukaryota > Metazoa > Chordata > Mammalia > Carnivora > Felidae > Puma > Puma concolor. Next base: position 43,122,449 of record NC_141671.1, on the reverse strand, counting down.
CGAGTCTCTGCGTTCTCTGCGCTCCCTGCCCGAGCCCACCCCGGCCCCGGCCTCCGGACCTTCGGACAGTGGCGGCCCCCAGCCTTGGACCCATCCTCCGGGAACAGCCAAGGAGCCACAGGAGAAGGAAGATACAGATGGGGAGCGAGCTGACTCCACCTATGGCTCCTCGTCGCTCACTGAGCCCCTGCCCTTGTTGGGAGGCACGGAGACCGAGGACCCAGCCCCACGCTCTCCGCTCCCCGCAGCGGGAGCGCTGAGCCCTCAGCAGCTGGAAGCACTCACTTACATCTCGGAGGATGGAGACACGTGAGTCTGGGGTCTAAGCTGAGACAGGGACCCCTTCCAATCGATGCCAACTCTGGGCCTGCCAGGAGCCTCAACAGGCCGGGAACCCACTCTGTGAGGATCCCTCAAGACACCCGCGCTGGAAGGGGCCGTCCCCACTCTTCCAAACTCCAGACTTCACTCTTAGCCCACTTTTTAGCTCTGGAGGGACCCAGACCAGAGGCCCCAGCATCATTTCTCTGCACTCCCTTTGGGAGGTGGGCAGAGCTGGTAGGGCCCTTACCAGACACCTGGAACCCAGCTAGCAGCTCGGAAAGCTACCAATAACCCACCCCTTGGAAGAGAAAATTCCCCTGACCAGTCCAGATTTTTAGGGTTTTTTTTTTCCTTGCTGGGGAAGAGGGTAGGTATCCTTGTTTGCTCAATATCTGGGATTCCCAGCCCCTGACCTCAGAATGCCCCGTCTCGGGGAACAAAAGATGCCAGTTACAGGTTGCCAGGAGGGGTCAGGAAGCTAAGGATGGAGTTGCTGGCAGGGTGCAGAGCTGAGGCTAGCCCTGAGGAAGAGGGGGTGAGCCAGGCTGGAGCACTCTTGCCCCATCAGACAGACAGGCGGCTGGCTGCCCAGCTTACTTCCTTCTCTGCTGTGAAAGGGGAAGTGAGGGCTGGAGTCAGCTTTACCGGCACCCTCTACCTCCTGAGCCCTCCAAGTCCCCCTCACTGTCCTGTCTGACCCCTTTACTTTACCCTTCCTGCCCCAGGCCCAGGTGGAGCTTGGTGGGGACTGGGCTGGGGGGGCAGGCAGTTAAAGTAAGAAGTAGTTTGGGTGGGAGGGACTGGCCATTTGAGGATTTGTCCCTTAGGAAGAAGAAACACTGTCAAGAGAGGGGGTGGCTGGGATTTGTGGATGAGGAACAGAGTGGAGTGGGCTGGGGTCCCAGACTGGGGATGCTGGAATGAATGGGGGTGGGGAGGGTAGAGGAGGCAGCAGGTGTCTGTCTTGACCTGCTTTTTGGAGGAGATGGGAGGGTCCTAATCCTGGGTGGCCTTTGACAAAGATAGCGTTTGGACCCAGGGAGTGGGAGAGGAATGACCTCAGGCCTTTTTGTATCCCGCCCAGATCACCAACCCTCAGGCCCAGAACCAAGAATTTGGGGGTTCCATGTGGAATACCTCTGGCTGACCTTTGACCTAGGGAGTGGTGACTTCTGGCACTGCCGTCCTTTGTCAGCCTCTCAGCAGAAGCCTTTACCCGGCTCTAGTTAAAGACAGGTGTCGTGTCTAGACTGTGGGGTTAGGGGCGGTGGAGAAGCGGTGTCAGGACTCCCCAGAAGGTCCTTAGAGGGGAGGGGGCACTGTCTTCCCTCAGAGGTGTCTGGCTTATAGGACTTATGGAAGTGGGGAGAGGAAGTGGGAGGAGGGGAGACAGAGAGAGAGGGAGGTGGCTGCAGGAATGTGACCTAGAGAACAGGCCCTGGCCGAGGGGATTTCCAGAGCGGTTCCTCCCTCCCTCCCTCAGTCACTCTCTCCTGGGCCTCTCCTGCCGCCCCGCCACTGAGCCTGCCCCCCTTCTGCCTGAGCAGCCCCCTCCCCAGCCCAGACAGGCCTTTACCCAAACTACCCCCCCAAGGCACTTCATGCCCCAAGGCAGCTGTCACGGCCTAGACCTTCCAGCTCTGGCTTTCGTTTTCCCCACCTGATGTGGGGAAACCCCAGGACTGGAACTTCCCCTCCCAACTGCCCCCTCCCACCTGAGCAAGAGATTAAGGCTCTTTGGCCCCCAACAAACACACACTTTCTGCACTGCACAGACCTCCCCTTGGACGTGTCCTCGGAGTGGAGGGCCTCTGGTCAGGCCCCACCCAGTCTGTGCTGTCTGAAGAGTGACCCTCTTGATCCCCCTGTGAAAGGGCAGCAGGACAGGATGCCGCACTGTCTCCTCTTCCACGAGCTTCTGTGTTCTCTCCGTTGGAATGTGTACCACTGAGTTGCCCCGAGTGGGGGTGACCCCGCTCCTGCCCTCTCAGTCCTCCCTGTTGGGGTTGGCAGACGTGGGGAGCTCAGCCCCGGAAACCACCTCTGTGCTACCCCGGCAGCTTTCAGTTTGGCTTTGAGCTGCAGCCGGCCCGGTGGGGCCCTGGGGCCAGAGGGGAGTGGGGTGTGGGCAGGCTGAACAGGAAGGACCTTGTCCCATCAGCACCCTGCCCACGCTCCCACTCAGCCAAGGCCCCCCTGAAGGCCAGAGATGGGAACTTGGAACTCCCACCCGCCGGAATCCTGGCTTCCCTCACCAACCCTCACTTCCTGGCCCAAACTCTCACTTCCTACACCGACCCTATGTGTGTCTTCTTAGAGATTGATGTGTTCTTCCTTCTAACCCCAGGACCCTAGCTCACTGTCTCTGGCCTGAGCCCTAACACTTAAACCCTGTTCCTGGTCTCCCTCTCCCAGGCTGGTCCACTTGGCGGTGATTCACGAGGCCCCAGCCGTGCTGCTCTGTTGCCTGGCTTTGCTGCCCCAGGAGGTCCTGGACATTCAGAACAACCTTTACCAGGTGGGTGGGGGGAAAGGCTGGGCTATGCCCAGATACCTATATCTGCCCTGACAGCCATTCCCAGCAGCCACACGAGGGTACTTGGGCTGCGCACTCAGGAAACCATATCCCAGACCCTGGGACAGAAGCTGATGCTACACGCAAGTAAGACACGCCTCTGCCCACAAGGTGCTGGAGCCCGGGCTAGGGGACTCCTGATTTCATAGCATGGTGACCAGAGTTGTGACCCCAGCTGCTGTGGGACCCAGTGTCTGTGGGGAGCATTAATACAGGAGGCGGCATCTGCACGGAGCCTTAAAAGAGGAGTATGCCAGGTTGAGACTGCCTGCCTGGTGCCTCTGTCTTTCCTCCCTCCAGCCCGTCCTTGTCACTTGGCCCCCAAGGAGAACAGAGGTCTTCCCTGCCCCCAACTGTCCTTTCTCCAGGGGCTGAGGGGACCCCTAAGAAGAGCAGGGCCCCACTTTCCTCACCCTGCCTCCAGAACTGGGGTGGTGGGCAGTGACAGAGGGAAGGGTTTGGTAGCATTTCCTTGGAAGACCAGGGCCATAGCCTTTATAAGCTGCCCTCAAAAAAGGTGCTGGCAGCTGGTAATTCCTGTGTCCACTCTAGCACGTCCCCAGAGGTGGGAGCATGCTACAGTAGCCCTGGACCCTTTGTGCCTACAGACAGCACTCCATCTGGCTGTACATCTGGACCAGCCGGGTGCAGTTCGGGCCCTGGTGCTGAAGGGGGCCAGTCGGGTGCTACAGGATAGACACGGTGACACGGCCCTGCATGTGGCCTGCCAGCGCCAGCACTTGGCCTGTGCCCGCTGCCTGTTGGAGGGGCGGCCAGAGCCGGGCCGAGGACCACCTCACTCCCTGGACCTCCAGCTGCAAAACTGGCAAGGTATGGGCAGCCTCAGGGCCTGTGGGATGAGGAGGGGACAAGAGATGGACCCCACTGTCAGGAAAAGGAGGTTCATAGCTTGTCTGTCAATGCACCTCCAGTTTTAAGTCAGCAGGTACTCAGTACCTTTTTGCTGAAGGAACGAATGAACGAATGAATGAATGAACTTGATTTAGAATTTAATGAGAGCCTACTGTGAGCTAAACAGAGAGCTAAACCTTGCCCTCAAGATATTTAGTTTAACAGAGATTAGACGAACTCGTTAATTCATGCAACAAAAATGTACTGGGGGCCTTCTGTGTGCCAGACATTATTCCAGGAGCTGGAGAGCGATCGAGGCAGACACTAAATATAAGAAGTGAGTTCTCTAGTAGGTTACCAAGCTGTAAGTGCTGTGGGAAAAGTAGAGCAGAGTGAGAACTAGAATGTGAGGGATGGGGCGGGTGTGATTTTTAAAGAGAGTGACCAGGGAAACCCTCAAGGAGCAGCAGCCTTTGAGCAGAGACTTGAAGGAGGTGAGGGATGTCACTTTGAATCAAGTTCTGTAGGCGGGGGTGGGGGTGGGGGGAGTGGTTCCACGCCAGAAAGCGGGTAGCAAGAAGGCTAGGGAAGCACCGGGCAGGACAGGGCCCCCCCGGGGCGGGTGGGGGGGGAGGGGTGGCTGGGGCCTGAGGATCCTGGAGAGCTCTGAAGAAGGTGGCTTTTGGATGGGACTTCAAGGCAGGTAGAGTTAGAGATGGGGTGGGGGGGCGGGCGGGGAGAGGGGGAAGGGGGAGGGGAATGTGTGCTGGGGGAGGGCACACCTATGTGGGGTGTCACTCAGCAACCTGACCCCTGAAGCATGAAAGTTTCAATAACATGACTCTGAAAAGGTGGAAACTTTGAGTTCCTTTCCCCTCAGACTTTTGAGGGGGTTTTTGGGTTTGTGTTTTAACACTCCTGTGATCAGAGGCATTGAGTGGGCAGTGAGTCCCTTGGGGCTGAGGGGTAGGGAGGTCCCTGAAGAGAGGGAGGGAGAGAGTTGGTGGATGCTGATTAGCAGCCCCCACCCTCACCCCATCCCAGGTCTGGCCTGTCTCCACATCGCCACCCTGCAGAGGAACCGGCCACTCATGGAACTGCTGCTGCAGAACGGAGCTGACATTGACACACAGGTGAGAGGACCAATCAGGGCCCGGCCCAGGGCCTGCCCCACCGCCTGATCCAGCCCCAAGTCCCCTGCCTAGCAGTCAGCAGTGGTGGCACTCACCTCCTTATCCAGGGCCCAGGCCCAGCACGATTCTTCTCGAGGGCCTTGGCTGACATCCTTCTTCTCCTCCAGGAGGGCACCAGTGGGAAAACAGCCCTGCACCTGGCTGTGGAGACCCAGGAGCGGGGTCTGGTGCAGTTCCTGCTCCAGGCTGGCGCACGCGTAGACGCCCGCATGCTCAATGGGTGCACACCCCTGCACCTTGCGGCAGGTCGGGGCCTCAGCAGCATCTCATCCACTCTGTGCGAGGCAGGTGCCGACTCCCTGCTGCGGAACGTGGAAGACGAGACTCCCCAGGACCTGGCTGAGGATGTAAGAGGCATAGGCTCAGCTCTGCTCTCCAGGACCTCCTGCACCTAGAGCAGAGACAGGCACCATAATGGCTGAAAGGGCCAAAGAGTCAGGATCCCCGGGAGTAATCCACGACTCTGCCACTCACCAGCTGTGGGACCTTGGGCAAGCCTCTGCCCCTCTGTTTTTTTAGTTGGTCAAGACCAGGGAGCCCAAACTTGGACTCTAACAGGAGCCCTGCAGCTACAGTGGATGGGTGAGACAGGATAGGTGTAAGGCAAGGTGATGGGGCCTGTGAGAGACCAGAGTCAATGCCCAAGGGTCACTCTACTCAGCTTCAGCAGATAGTTGCTGAGGAAGAATGTGGGCCCAGTGTTGCCAGGTCTTGGAATTTTTTGAAGAAAGATGGAACCTAGATTTCCTGTAGTGTCTTTCCCATTTTAAAATGTTCAGAGTAAAAAATACTCTGGGGCTCCTGGCTGGCTCAGTCCGTAGAGCATACAACTCTTGATCTCAGGGTTGTGGGTTCAAGCCCCACACTGGGCCTACAGCTTACTTAAAAAAATATTCAAAATGTTTTCTAAGTACCCCCCACGCCCCTGCCCCCCACCCCCCGCCAAAAAATAAAAAAACCCAAAACCAGACACATGGGCTAAATCACCTCCAGGGTGGGAGCTCTGATATTCTGATATCTTAGAGAGTCAGGGCTTGCCTAAGGCTTCAGGGCTCTGCCTAGCCCAGAGGGGCTGCTATGTTGGGGATTAGTGGGAAGATTTGTTCCCCAATGTCCTTGAGTTGTCATCTGGTGGAGGAGAAATGGTCCAATCTGTCTGCCCAGCTCCCTTCCTCCACTGCTGCTTTTTCCCCATGGGCCCTGATTTTGCTTCTCTCCATTCTCTTTCTCAGCCCTTGGCTCTTTTGCCCTTTGATGACCTGAAGATCTCTGGGAAGCCACTGCTGTGTGCCGACTGAAGCCAGGGCAGAGTCTGGGGCCCCGGAGACTCCACCTCTTCACATCCGGAAGCCGGAGCTACAGCTGCTGAAGTCTGGGCCCTGACAATGTGCCCTTCTGGTGTCCTGGGGACTGCTGAGGCCACAGCCTGGGGCCAGTACGGTCCTGAGCGGAGAGGAGGGATCACAAGTGAGAGAAGGCAAGTCTGGAAGGAAGACTTTCCCAGGTGGATGGAGATTCTTGAAGACTCCCAAAGCCCCAGGTATCCTGGGCAAAGCCTGTTTGCCTCTAGAAGACGGCAGGGGCTCTTGTTTCTACCCACGTTGGGTCAGCCTGAAACTGCCAATCAGTAGGAAGACATGGGCTCTCCTGAGTGAGGAGAGAAACTGAAATCAGCAAGCAGGACCCTGAGGGGTTCCATCTCACTGCTGTTGAGGACTCTTAAAAACACTGTTGTTCAAAGACTTCACACAGAAGGCCCTGAACTGACCCTCTGGGGAAGGGGAAGTTTCAATAACATGACACTAAAACAGCAGAGACCTTTATAAAGATCCCCCCCTACAGTTGTTTTGCGCATGTGCATGTCTGCGTGCATTGGGGATTTTTAGATAGGCCCGCCTTGTGACCTTATGGTAGAGACAGAGAAGGAAATTGCCACTTGAGCAGGGTAGGACTCTGCTAGGTAGGGAGTGCGTGTTGGGGGGGGAGGGAGGGGGTACCATCCTCAGGCCTCTCTGTCCAGCACAAACCCTTGCCCTGAATGAGAAGACCCCCCCCCCCCCCAGGTGGGAGGCATCACCACTGCCCTGGAGGTGGCCATCTGGAGGACCCTGGAGAGAAAGGCCAGCCTGTAGAGGGTGGCTTTGTGTGTTTTTCCTTTCATTCCACACACGTTTGAATTCCCTGTGAGGTGAATATGGCCAATATGGATACAGGGGGATAAACCAACGACACAATCTCTGGCCACTTGGATCTTACGGTCTAGTGAGTGAGACAGCCATTAAAATCACAAACGCCCCAATAAATATGTAATTACAAGCTGCAGTGGATTCTGTGAGGGGGAAAAAAAGAGTGGGGTGGAGAACACGAGTTGGTGGAGGGCCACACTTTGGGCGGTCAGGGGAGGTCTGTGAGGCCTGTCATCTCCACCTGGACACGAGGACGAGTAAGGGATGTGGGGAGAGCGTTCAGGCGAAGGCCTTTGGTGAATTAGAGGAACGGAGAGCAGGCCAGTGGGACTCTGCAGAGGGTGGGTGAGTGGGCGAGGTAGACGGGCCAGGTCATGCCGAGCCTGAAGGTCTTGGGGAGTTGGGACAGAACTGCAGCCCATTGGGGAAAGGAAGGAGGTATCTTCCCGTCAGAAAACGGGGAAGGGGTGGCGCAAGAAGAAGTGCTTGGGACGCACAACATCAATGTCCCTGTCCCAAGAGGGCAGGGGCACCACCACCTCCCGGGTTGGTTGTGTGGACTTAGGGCGATGACGAAGCGGGGTGCGGGTGTAGGGCCTGGGGGCTCCCCGCCCTGGGCGGCCCAGCTCCCGGATACCGGGCCGCGTCTCCCTCCGGGCCGCGCGGGGGCGCTGTGGCCCGCCGGCGGCCCGGGGCGCTGCCTGGTCGCGGCTGGGGGCGGAGGGGCGGCCGCGGGGAGGGAGGCGGGAAGAGCGCGGCACTTCCGCTAGCCGCTCGCTCGCCGGCCGCTCCTGGAGGCGGCAGCGGGAGCGGAGGGAGCGCGCGGCCCGGGGACCGCATTCCCCGGCCCCCCTCCGCCCCACGCGGCCCGGACCATGGACGCCAGGTGGGGGGGCTAGGGGAGCGGCGGGCCCACGTGACCGAGCCCCCGGGCCACGTGACTGCCGCTGCTGGGCACTGAGGGGCCGGGTGGGGTCCCAGCTGCCCGGCGGCAGGCCCGCATAGCGGAGCCCGGGGCCGGCGGGGGGGGGGGGGGGGGGGGGGCGCGGCGTGGACTGGACTTGTCCTCCTTGTGAGGGTCCGGGAGTGTCGGGCGGAGGAGTTGGGAACCCTGGCGCTCCGGGATCCTGGAGGGCGGGGTGGGAGGAGGGGGCGCCGCCTGTAGCCCGAACGGCCGGCCAGCGCTGGAGGGAACAGAGGGAACCTGTGTGGCCAGAGGGGCGGGTCCGCCCCCGAGGAGGGAGGGAGCCCCGCCTGGCCCGCGCCGGCCCCCCCAGGAGAGAGAGAGGCTCTTTGTCCCGGCTGGGCTGCAGCTGAGGGGGGCGGGGAGACTCCGGGCCCTTCTCCAGTGTAGTCCCCTCTGGAGGGCCGAGTGGATGAGGAACGGCACCCTAATCCTTACGTCCGCTGTCCCCGCAGGTGGTGGGCAGTGGTGGTGCTGGCTGCGCTCCCCTCCCTGGGGGCAGGTGGGGAGACCCCCGAAGCCCCTCCAGAGTCATGGACGCAGCTGTGGTTTTTCCGCTTTTTGGTGAATGCTGCTGGCTATGCCAGCTTTATGGTACCTGGCTACCTGCTGGTGCAGTACTTCAAGCGGAAGAACTACCTGGAGACAGGTGTGTGTGCCGAAAGGGTGGGGAAGCGTGCCAGGTCCCTGTTACGAGTGCTGACCAGCAGTCCAGATTGGGATGTGGCTTTGGGAAGGGAGGGAGGGATGCCCGTAGGCCTGACAGCAGGGCCGCTGGCTGCTCTGGGCAAGAGGAGGTGCTGGGGAGAATACTGGCTCTTGACCTTGTGTGCCTGTTTTTTAGGCAGGGGTCTCTGCTTTCCCCTGGTGAAAACTTGTGTGTTTGGCCATGAGCCCAAGGCCTCTGACGAGGTTCCTCTGGCTTCCCGGACCGAGCCGGCAGAGACCACTCCCACTTGGCAGGCCCTGAAGCTGCTCTTCTGTGCCGCGGGGCTCCAGGTAGGTAGGCAGGCTCTGCCTCTCTTCCTGGGTTGGGCCCCAGGACAGGTACGATGCGAAACCAAAGTTTTCACCCTGCCAGCCCCCCGCGGTTTGCTGGCTGTGTGAACACGGCCCCCTCTTCCAGGGGGCGCATAGTACCACCATCTTAGAGGTGGTCGGGATAACCACTGTCTTGTCTTTCCCCCTTTCTCTTGCCCTCTTGTGTGATTTCTCCTGTGCCATTACTACCCTTCCCCCTGCAGTGATGTCTCGTATACCGCTAACCCACTGATCAAAGTTTGGGGAAGCCACGCAGCCCTCCCCCCACTACTGCATGTGACAGGGAGCGAAGATACGGAGTTCTTGGCACTTTGGAGCGGGCACTACTAGTCCTACACGTGTCGCACAGGTGTCCAGTCTTACTCCCCGAATCCACTGAGGATAGACAGGAGGATACATGGGATGGAGTCTGCTTTAACGTACCCTCCTGTGGGGCAGACAGGGTCTGGGCATGCCTAAAGCCTCTGTCATCGTTTCACACACACTCGATCCTTCCGAGGTGAATCCAGGCTTTGGAGGGGAGAGGAAACTTCTGGTTATTACAGAGGGACCAACATACGTATGCTGTCCTTTGAATCATCTAGACCTTTTCTGAGGAAGAGGGAGGTCGAAATCTTTCGGGCCACCTCTCCTCCTCCTACCTTCTCGGTCCTCATTCCTCCCCGCCTCTCCCTCCAGGTGTCCTACCTGACTTGGGGAGTGCTGCAGGAGAGAGTGATGACCCGCAGCTATGGGGCTACTGCCACCTCGCCAGGTGAGCGCTTCACGGACTCCCAGTTCCTGGTGCTGATGAACCGGGTGCTGGCCCTGCTGGTGGCTGGCCTCTGTTGCATCCTCTGCAAGCAGCCCCGGCACGGGGCACCCATGTACCGGTACTCCTTTGCCAGCCTGTCAAACGTGCTCAGCAGCTGGTGTCAGTACGAAGCTCTCAAGTTCGTCAGCTTTCCCACCCAGGTGCTGGCCAAGGCCTCTAAGGTGATCCCTGTCATGCTGATGGGAAAGTTGGTGTCTCGGCGCAGCTACGAACACTGGGAATACCTGACGGCCGGCCTCATCTCCATCGGGGTCAGCATGTTCCTGCTGTCCAGCGGACCGGAGCCCCGCAGCTCCCCGGCCACCACCCTGTCCGGCCTCATCCTGCTGGCAGGCTACATCGCCTTTGACAGCTTCACCTCAAACTGGCAGGATGCCCTGTTTGCCTATAAGATGTCTTCGGTGCAGATGATGTTTGGGGTCAATTTCTTCTCCTGCCTCTTCACGGTGGGCTCCCTGCTAGAGCAGGGGGCCCTCCTGGAGGGGACCCGCTTCATGGGGCGACACAGTGAATTTGCTGCGCATGCCCTTCTGCTCTCAGTCTGCTCTGCATGCGGCCAGCTCTTCATCTTCTACACCATTGGGCAGTTCGGGGCCGCCGTGTTCACCATCATCATGACCCTCCGCCAGGCCTTCGCCATCCTCCTCTCCTGCCTCCTCTACGGCCACACAGTCACTGTGGTGGGGGGTCTGGGGGTGGCCGTGGTCTTTGCTGCCCTCCTCCTCAGAGTCTATGCCCGGGGCCGACTAAAGCAACGGGGTAAGAAGGCTGTGCCTGTCGAGTCCCCCGTGCAGAAAGTTTGAGGGGCCTGAGAGATGAAGTCCAACAAGAACCTCACCATACCAGTTTTCCTCTCCTACTCGAATTTTTGAGGCGGCTGGCTCAAGGTCAGAATGCAGGCTTTTAGTATCACAAACCAGCTCTGCAAGTTGGGGTTGAGTCCGGGAGTCAGCCTTCCCCTTTGCCTTAAGTCACCCGTCCTCCAGTAGGGATTCTTCTGAGCCCCAAGGTAGAGGACCTTCCTCAGTGGGTGGGAGGGGCTTGCCGAGAAGGCAGAAGCACCTTCTAAGGCCCCTCAAAATTCCCTGAAGTCTTGCCCTGTGGGCTCTGCCACCAACACACCTGTGCTTGTCCCCTCCCTTGAATGGCCCACCCGTGCAGACTCCCTCCCAGAGACCTATGGAACTTACTCTGGTGAGAAAAGCACAAGTGTTGTAGGCTCCAAGTGCTGCTTTCCCGGGAGTCCCTGAAAGACGGTGCTGTGCTGGGGGAGAAGGACAGGAGGGCCCTACCCAGCACCACCACCCTCTGCTCCTGGATCCCCAGGCTCTGCTCCAAGAGCCCACTGCAGGTTTTGGTACTTTGGAAATGTTAACTTTTTGCTCTAATTTTATTTTATTAAATTAAATTGCTGCAATGGTCTCGAGTCCCGTGTTTTCGTTGACTGAAGTATGTGCTTTAGGAAGGGGAGAGTATTACATGCTGGTTTGTGGCCACCCTTTAGAGTCAATGTTGGGGGACTTCAGAACTGCTAGATGGTTACAAGTGACTTTAGCTTTCAATGTACCAGAGTAACCAATTACCAGGATGAAAGCAAGTACAACTTGGAATAGGAAAGCAAAGGAAACTCAAAAGGCACCAGATCCACTTTACAAGGGAAAGCAGAACTGTATAAAACTGTATTTTCTTTATTTTGCATACTTTAACTTCAGAACAAAATAAACAAAAAACCACAGTACACATCCAAACCCCTCGTCAAATATAGGAAGGGATAGGCCTGAGGCCCTTGTATCCTGCCTCAGACAAAGACAGGAGGGGAAAAAAAAACAAAACACTAGACATCAGCAGAAGGAACCAGGTGAACTGAGGCCACTCAGGGCTGCTGGGAAGCCATGGGGACACTATACAGAGGGCACAGGTCTGCAGGTAGAAACTAATCTACTTCTTCCATGCGGGACGCATCCTCATCACCCTCAAGGGGAGGGATCTCATCAGGAACAGCAGCACTGGGTTCCTCTGCAGTTACTTCGTCTTCGTCAATACCTGTTAAGTAGGAAAGAACGCCACGTGAATGTCAATCTGAATACCATTAAGTCAAATCTGTCCCTCAGAGACTAGTTTACCCAACTCCTAGCCACACTCTGGTGCAACAAAGATACTCACCCAGGCCTAGCTTGATCATGCGGTAAATTCGGTTGGAGTGGGTCTGGGGATCCTCCAGCGAGAAGCCAGAAGAGAGCAGTGCAGTTTCAAACAGGAGCACCACCAGGTCCTTGACAGCCTTGTCATTCTTGTCTGCCTCTGCCTTCTGTCGTAGTGTCTCTACAATGGGGTGGTCAGGATTAATCTCCAGGTGCTTTTTGGCCATCATATAACCCATTGTAGAGTTGTCCCGAAGTGCCTGGGCTTTCATGATCCGCTCCATGTTGGCCGTCCAGCCGTAGGTGCTCGTCACAATGCAGCAGGGTGAAGACACTAGCCTGTTTGAGATGGTCACCTGTGGATAATGACAAAAACTTATGTTTACGTTAAATCTGATTACCATTTCCAAGCTAAAGTGATGGTATGTTAAGTTCTATTCTCAGAACAAACACTTCATCGTTCCCAAATATTTATAAAAATACCAACCTTAAACCTGCCTGGTAAAAGCAGTGAAAGGGAAAAGAAGCTCTGCACAAATTAGGCGACCTAAAACTACTAATTGTGTAGCACCACAAGATTCTAAGGGAAACCACTCTAAAGCATTTACAAACTACATCCTAGTCCCAGAACTGCTTACCTTCTCAACCTTCTTATCCAGTATTTCTTTCATAAGTTTGCAGAGGTTCTCAAACTTGGCCTTGCTCTCTTCCATTTTCTTTTTCTCCTCTTCATCCTCAGGTAGCTCCAGGCCCTCCTTGGTAACGGAGACGAGACTCTTCCCATCAAACTCCTTGAGCTGCTGCACGCAGTACTCATCGATAGGCTCAGTCATATACACTACCTCGAAGCCCCGCTTCCGCACCCGCTCCACAAAAGCGGAGTTGGCAACCTGCTCTTTGCTCTCGCCTGCAGGGTTGAGAGAGACCCAGGGATCAGAATGCCGCCTACCAGTTCCCAGGTATTCCCAAATGTCCTCCCTATTTCCTTATACCCCCATGAAGCTTTGATCAGACCCAGGCTCCAACATACCAGTGATGTAATAGATGGACTTCTGGGTCTCCTTCATGCGAGAGACATACTCCGAAAGAGAAGTCATCTCATCTCCAGACTGGGAGGTGTGATAACGCAGCAGCTCAGAAAGACGGCGCCGATTAGTGGAGTCCTCATGGATTCCAAGCTTCAAAGGTGGAAAGAAAACGATCTTACTTGTAAATAATCTGTTACTCTCTAGGTGAATGAAAAAACCCCTCCATCTTAATTAAGTAAGCATTTGCTGCTTCCGTACCTTCAGGTTTTTAGAGAATGCCTCATAGAATTTCTTATAGTTCTCCTTGTCTTCTGCCAGTTCAGAGAAGAGCTCAAGGCACTTCTTTACGATGTTTTTGCGAATGACCTTCAAGATTTTGCTCTGCTGGAGCATTTCTCGGGAGATGTTTAGGGGCAAGTCCTCAGAGTCCACCACACCACGGATGAAATCTGCAATCGGAGAAAATGGGAGTTAACGTAGACAGGGTCATCTAAGTTCAACAGGATCCACTTTCTCACTGAACCTGATTTCAAAAAAAAAAAGGAAAAAAAAAAAACAAAACCTCCGTTTCCTGAGAGCACTATAGGACTTTACCCAGCCAACTACATTCGGCCAAAAGGACACTCACTGAGATACTCCGGTATCAACTCATCACAGCTGTCCATGATAAACACACGGCGGACATAGAGCTTAATGTTGTTCTTTTTCTTCTTGTTCTCAAAAAGGTCAAAAGGAGCCCGACGGGGGATGAACAGCAATGCCCTGAATTCCAGCTGACCTTCCACAGAGAAGTGCTGAAAGAAATTCAAAGCAAGCCAGTAGTGTATTTCAAGATACACCTTTAAATCCCAACATCACATCATTCATTGAATTGTCTGGAACAGAGTTCTTCCCTAAGCACTGATGACAGAACAGACATCATAGGACCTCTTTTGAAAAAATTAAACTCCTATGCCCCAAACTGATCCACAATGGTACTGCTGCTGTGTATAATCCTGGGATTAATGAGTTAACAGTCCTATCAGGAACCTGCCACAGAGACAAAGTGATGTCACGGAGATGTCCTTTCTTTACCCTAAAAGGGTCATCAACAAGTGAAAGGACATGGATCCATGGCATTCAGTTCCCACCACCAAACAGTTGGGCAAGTTCCATGGTCTACTACCAGCAACCCCGTTCTGCCTGCTCTTCCTATTCAATCAACATGCAAGGCTTCTCACCTTGACCGCCAAGTGGTCTTCCCAGTCATTCGTAAGGCTCTTGTAAAACTCTCCATATTCCTCCTGGGTGATGTCATCAGGGTTTCTGGTCCAAATGGGCTTGGTCTTGTTCAGTTCTTCCTGATCAATGTACTTCTCCTTAATCTTCTTTGTTTTCTTCTTCTTGTCCTTCCCACTATCATCCTCCTCATCTGAGCCCACATCTTCAATCTTGGGCTTCTCCTCATCATCTTTATCTTCCTCTTCCTTCTCACCTTTCTCCTCCTCTGCCTCATCATCACTGATTTCTTTCTCCCGTTCCTTCTCCAGCTGAAAGTACAAAAGACAGTAGTTCCAGACTTCAGAAACCAAAACCGGGGACCTTGGAACTCTCCGAAAGAGCAGACATACACGTGAGGAGTACTAGTCCATACTCACATAAAGAGTGATGGGATAGCCTATGAACTGTGAGTGCTTCTTCACCACTTCTTTGACACGTCTCTCCTCTAAATATTCTGTCTGGTCTTCTTTAAGATGGAGGATCACTTTGGTGCCCCGGCCAATGGGCTCACCTAGGAGTTAATCACAGAGTATAAAAAATGAAGCTAAATGCAGACCTGTCATCAACGACTCCACAGGTAACACCCTCAAGATCTCCATTACAGGTTTCCCCAGAATTCTAACCCAGACAACCTAATAAGAAAGCCGTCTTACCATGGTCTGCACGTACAGTGAAGGAGCCCCCAGCAGAAGACTCCCAGGCATACTGCTCATCATCGTTGTGCTTTGTGATAACAACCACTTTCTCTGCCACCAGATAAGCAGAATAAAAGCCAACACCAAACTGTCCAATCATGGAGATGTCAGCACCAGCCTGCCAGAAAATTTTACAAACAAGTTTAAAACAAAACAGCAAACCAAACATCCACAAAAATGGATGGCGTGCACCTAGCTGAAATACCACATACCTGGAGAGCCTCCATGAATGCTTTAGTGCCCGACTTGGCAATGGTTCCCAAATTATTTATGAGATCAGCTTTGGTCATGCCAATGCCTGTGTCCACTAGAGTCAGAGTGCGTTCCTGGGGGTTGGGGATGATGTCAATTTTGAGCTCTTTACCACTGTCCAACTTGGAAGGGTCTGTCAGGCTCTCATACCGAATCTTGTCCAAGGCCTGAAAACACAAATCTCATTTTTACAATTCTGCTTCCTAAAAGCCCAGCTCTTCGTCCGAAAGAAAACTACTTTTTATTCCCAAATAGCATCAATTTTGATTACCCACTCCCAAACTTGGTGTGTAAGAGCCACATACAGTTAGGGCACCTGACTCTTGATTTTGGCTCAGGTCATGATCTCAGTTTGTGGGTTCAAGCCCCGTGTGTTGGGCTCCATGCTGACTGCTCAGAGCCTGCTCGGGATTCTCCCTCTCTCTGCCCCTCCCTCACTCTCAAAATAAAACTTAGAACACAAAAAGAATCATTTACAGTTACAATAGCCCATCTATCCACATCAACGTTTTTAGAATAGCAGCCCCACAAAATACCAAACCGCCCTTCTCTCTTTTCCGGAGTGCTGAAAACAAAAACCACAAATGAAGCTGCCCACAGCACTCACATCAGAAGCGTTACTGATCAACTCCCGAAGGAAAATTTCCTTGTTGGAATAAAAGGTATTGATGATGAGGGACATGAGTTGGGCAATTTCTGCCTGGAAGGCAAATGTCTCCACCTCCTCCTCTCCATGGTGCACTTCCTCAGGCATCTAAAATGAGAACAATCAAGAATTAGAAAAGAACCGCATGGCTCCACATTTAACACTTCAAAGTTCACCCCGGTCACAGCTGAAGACTCAGAGAGACTTAGTCCAAGCTGTTTTAATCCAGGTAATGAACATATTCCTCAAAAACCGTAGCGCCTTTTCTTTAAAGACTTCTCTTAGTGGGAATCCAACTTAGAAATAAAAATAAAAAGCTGCTTCAACACAATACACAAGGTCAAGCTTTTTGAAAAGGTATTTTGAAACCAAACTGCTCTTAACTGATCCGTGGGACCCAAAACCTCAGCATCACCTGGTAGGCTGTTCAAAATACAGATACTGGGCTCAACCCAGGAATAGGAATAACAACTCCAGGCAATCCAAACTCAGGTGAAGGAGAAAACCACCTACTACGTTTCCACCACCTTTTTTGTTACAAAATCCAATAGCCCAAGATGAGCGGTTTTATGTTAAATGGCCAGTAATCCGGAATTGGCTCTCTTCAATTGAGAATCTCCCACATCAAAAGCTCACGCGGGATTGCTGCCTCACAGGATAGAAGATAACCCGAGAGACCGGTGAATACCCGCCCAAGAGGCTAAGACAAAGAACGGATAAAGCACCCCTCAACACATGTGGCTACAATATAGAACGAAACCAAACACAACTAAGATGGTGGCCGTAGACGGCTGGGCAGACCCTCGTCACTGCCGGACATGCGTTGGCCAGGGCCACGCGAGGAGGGGGCGCCACCGCGCAGCCTCCCTTCGCCCCAGCATCCGGGCACCAGGGCGGGGCGCTGGGCTCCAGAAGCTTCCAGAACAATCTCAGCTCTCTGGGAGGGGCGGGGGAGGAAAGGGCCCATGAATCTTCCAGAGCCTGCCCCCTCCTCTCCCCTCCCCCTCACCGGGACTGCAGAAAAGCTCTGGAAAGAAAAAACGGCAGGCCAGAACCGGCCGTAATCGTTCCTTGCCGAAGAACCTCACATAAAGGAATAGAAAGCCCTGGAAAAATGCGTCCCACGGAAGAGATGGCAAAGCCAGGCCAACACCAGGCTGTGCTGAGTCACGTCCAGCGCGCACACCCACCACCCTTGGGGACCCTCCGGCGCCCCGTAGCCGCGTCCGGAAGTGGAGGGGCAAACATGGCAGCGTCCCGGGCCGGCGCGGACACCACGTGCAGCTGCCCACTACCCCAAGCCCACGCCGCGGCCCACCTCCCCCCACGGCTAGTTGCCGTCTGAGGAAAACCCCGCACCAAAGCACGGACGAAAAAACTAGCACAACTCTCGAGAGCCCTGTCCCATCCACACCCCCCAAAAATTCTGAGTTGACCTATCCCAAGACCGCTCCAACACGACAAAATCTAGGCTTTGAAAACGAAACGATGGACGAAAGCAACACGTAAGGACAATCCAATCAGAAACACCTGAAAAAAACCAATGACCTTACCTTCAAGGAGAAGAGCTGTAAGCACGACAGACCACGGTGAGCAGGGACTAAGTCCGGCTCAAAATCCGCAACAAGGCTGCACGGGGGTGACTCAAGAGAGTGGCTGTTCGCCCCCAGTGGCCCTATATACGGCGAAGCACAGACCAGCTGCCCGTCCCCGAATCCCTCCGCCTTAAAGGAGGATGCGGGTCAGCCCGGCACCTGCCGCTGCCCGCCCACCTTGACGTCATGGTCCAAAATAGGGGAGGGGGCGGGGAAGGGCGGAAGCAACCGGTCTGAGTCTCCGCCCTGAGAGCACGCGCAAGTACCGCTTTTCGTGGCCGCATCTCCGCACTGCCAGGGCTCGACCACCGTCCAAAAACTAGAGATTGAGAATGCTCACATGACATAAACGAGGGATCTAGTGGCAAGGATCCCACTGACCTCCCTATAAACCTCTAATACAGGCGCCTCCGCACATAAGTGTCCTGGCCAAGAGGAACACCAAAAAACGTGGATAGAAAGGCCAACCACTCCGACCTCGACTCCCAGGTTCCACTTCCTTGCTAGAATCTGCCCTGCACATGCCTACAGCCCAATAAGGGAAAAGGGCTTTCCTTAGGGACAGTGCAGAATTAGAGATCTAATTTCACGCAGCCCCGGGAGCCCCGTCCTCCCTCGGGGAGGAGAAAGAGCCAGCGCTTTGCAGCGGGGCGTGGCTCCTGGTTGGGGGGGAAGGGCGCCAGCTCGGGCTAGCAGTGGGACTCTTTGCCCGCGCCCGGCGGAAGGAGCGACGACGGCGGTACTGCGATTACTTCCAGCAGTTTCCAGACCCGCCTTGGCGGTACCGCCCCCACCCCGCCCCTTTCCCCCAGGCTCCGCCCCGCCCTCTGCGGCCTGGTCCTGTCTCTGCAGCTGCTTGTTACCCCCTAGGAATCGGCCGGGGTCCCCGGGGAGCAGGGGGTGGGCTGTCCCAATCCTATTTACCGTCTAAAGCCTCTGGCGGGACCCTATTATTCACCTGCCAGGCCCAGCTAGCTCGGCACTCCCTCGGGAGTGGGATGGAGCAAAAAGGGAGTGCTTGACCTTCCCCCAATCCCTTCCCCATCAATCACATAGCACAGGGCTGTTGGGGCGGCTGTGCTGACGCGCCTTCAGCGAGCGGAGACTGGGGACGACTTGGCCACCGGGGGGACCCTCCCCAACTCCTGCAGTCGCCCACGTGTGTAGAACACAGAGACATGCGTCTCCCCAGCGTGAGCATATCGAGCTGTTTTCTCAATCTGGTTTCGTTTTTGGCCCTCTTCGCTCCTGCAGCTGCCTGACCGGAGGAGCAGAGGGTCTCCAGGGACCCCTGCAGGGTGGCAGGGGCTCCTGGAGGGCGCTTGAAGACGCTTCCCAGAGAGCAGCCGGTTGAAGGCTGCCAGAAATTGTTCCTCTTCAGATGTGGCGCCGGAGCTACCAAGCCGTTAGCCGGCCCAGGGAGCTGTGGGACGCCATACTTCGCTTGGCTCTACCCCTTTTGTGTGCCCTTCAGATGGAAAGCTGTCCTTGTCTATCCAAGGCCTCATCTTGGAATCCTGTTGGGCCCACAGCCCCTCCGGAAGAGAATGGCCACTTCCTGCTCTGCGACATTGTAGGTGTCCATCAACTGCTTTCTTGGCCCACTGTGTCCGCCACTGGAATGCTGAGGAGGGGTTCCTCCCCTACCTCACCCCCACCCCCAGCCCCACAGCCCTCCCTCATCAGCCCTGGTGCCCCATTTTCCTTCCTTTGTATTTTCTTTATGTGTTGAATTCCGAATAATAAAGGATCCTTGCTTTCCTCATCCTTGCCCCAGGCTTAGCACCACCCCACTTGTATTTTTCCTTGCTCTTCTTTCCTTCCTTGTGGTGTGTGAGAAGCCGGTGGCTGGGAGAAGTTAATGGGTTTGGGAAGGGGTGTGGGTGCTGCTCCCAGAAACACCCCAGGATTCTCTGTTCCTGATCTAAATCTCAAACCAAGAGTGTCCTCCCTCAATATACCTTCTTTTCCTCTGGGCAGAAGGGCTCTAGCTAATGAAACATCTCCCTAGTTGACAAAAAGCATTCACACCATTTCACCATCCTGTGAAGAAGTAAAAGCGAGTCTCCACATTCTGTGAACTGGGGAAGCAAGGCTTCAATGAGGACAGTGAGCTCAGAGCCTTTGTTGCACTAACCCTTGCTCCCTGCTCCAGGAATGGAGTGGGGATGCTGTCTCCCCTCCCGGGACCCAAGTCCAAAGCAGAGCAGAAATCACGTGCTGATCAGTATTAGGACCAGAGACTCCTCGCGGGTCTCCTAATGGGAAGATCTCAAATCTTGCACTAGCACAGAATTTCTGGAAGGCTTCTCTTCTGGAAGCCTTCTCCTACTCACTGACCCTAACTTAAGCTCCCACAGTGAGTGCCTGGGGATGCAAAAATGCATAAACAAGACGGAGGTTTCAGTCCACAGGGCGCTGTGGCAGGCACCTCAGCCTGGGGAAGGGGCAGGCTTAGGGCCAAGGCTAGTCAGCCCATGACACAGGTCTATTCCCGGAAGAGGGAAAAGCATGGAAAGGCACAGCCCTGACGGAAGGACCATAGCCTAGGAGCCCCTGAAGGAGGCGGAAGAGCTAAAAGTAGCCCTGCAGGCAGGGTTCAGGTCACAGAGGGCCACAAATGCCATGTTAAGATGCTCTGACCTTAACTTAGACTGGAGGAAGCCATGGAGGCCGTCAAAGCTTAAAATCCTCTAGATCTCCGGAGTCCTATTCCCAGGAGCACTTGCAATGCCTATTGCTTCCAAGATACCCTTTATTCCTGACCAGGCCTCAAAGACCCAGCCCAACCTTCTGTCGTTGGAGGGTAGCCAGTTGAAGTAAGAGTTGACCAGCTGTAGCCTGCAGCTGGTGGGCCTGTTGCTTGCTTTTAGATGGCTTATGGGTGAGAATGGTTTTTACATTTTTTTAATTGTGGAAAAAATCAACAGAAAGATACTGTTTTGGCCTGTGAAAAGTACATGAAATTCGGATGTGTTCATAAAGTTTTACTGAAACATAGCCACCCTTGTTTGCATGTTGTCTTTGGCTGCATTTATGCCGCAGTGGCCGAGTTGGTGTGGCAGAGACCATAGAGCATGCGAAGTCTAAAATATTTACTCTCTTACCTTTTACAGAGAAGACTTACAGACCCCTAATCTAGCTAAAGCGAAGTGGGGTCTTGGAGGATGCACAGAGACTTAGCTGCTGCTCAGAATAGGAATTCTCCCAATTAGGCTCTGCCACTGGCCTTTCAGGGGGATCAGGGAGGCCAGTGAGGGGAGCTAAGAGGCAGTAGATGAATCAAGCAACCAAAGGCATCGGGACATCAGAGGTTGTATACGAGTGAGGGGTAGCTCTGGATCCTTAACTCCCAGAACAAACTGGCTTCCTGAACTCAGTGGCTGCCAGATGTGTCCTGTCAGTTCTGGTTCTTCCCAGTTCCATGACGTTTATAATCTCTGAACTCCGGCGGGGGTGGGGGGGGGAGTGGGGAATACCCTAAACTAACATCCTCACAGGCCAATGGACCTGATGTTTAGAGATGTGGGACAATTGAGCCAGTCTGCATGACCAGCCTGGGCCCCACCTCTTTGCCTCAGTTTCCACATCCTGTTGGGACATGAGAAATCTCACAAATCTCACCCACTTGATTGTTAGTACTATGCTTTTTGACTTTTGTTTATTGGTCCTACAACTTGGTAAACTACCTTATTAATTCTTAATTTGTCTGGGTTTTTTTAATTTATTCATTTTGAGAGGGGGGAGGGACAGAGAGAGAGAGAGAGAGAGAAAACACCAAGCAGGCTCTGCACTGTCAGCACAGAACCCGACATGGGGCTTGAACTCACAATCCGTGAGATCATGACCTGAGCAGAAACCAAGAGCCAGAATGTTAACCGACTGAGCCACCCAGGCGCCCCTGTTTTTTGTTTTTTAAGTACAACCCTATCTATCATCTGAGAACAATGACAGTTTGGAATCTCCCTTTCTAATCCTTGTATCTCTTATTTCTTGTTATACTGCACCAGCTAAAACCTGCAAGACAATGATGAGTGGAAACAGTGATTCTGGGCATCCCTATCTCATTTCTGATCAGGAAAGGAATGCTTTTAATGTTTCACCATTGAGCACAATACTCTTTCTATTCCTAAGTTGTTACAACTTTTTTTTTTTTTTAATTTTTTTTTTTTTCAACGTTTATTTATTTTTGGGACAGAGAGACAGAGCATGAACGGGGGAGGGGCAGAGAGAGAGGGAGACACAGAATCAGAAACAGGCTCCAGGCTCCGAGCCATCAGCCCAGAGCCCGACGCGGGGCTCGAACTCACGGACCGCGAGATCGTGACTTGGCTGAAGTCGGACGCTCAACCGACTGCGCCACCCAGGCGCCCCAAAGTTGTTACAACTTTTAATTGGAACAAGTATCTGAATTATTTTCCTGCATCTATTGAGACTATTGTTTTAAAAAATTCCCTTTGCACGGGGTGCCTGGATGGCTCAGTTGGTTGGGTGTCTGATTCTTGATCTTAGCTCATGGTCTTGCAGTTCGTGGGTTCAAGACCCACCCTGAGCACACACGCCGGCAGTGTGGATTCTGCTTGGGGTTCCAATCTCTCTCTGACTCTCCCCTGCTCTCTCTCTCAAAATAAATAAATAAACTTAAAAAAAATTCCCTATGGGGTGGTGCCTGGGTGTCTCAGTCGGTTAAGCGTCTGACTCTTGATATGGGCTCAGGTCATGATCTCACGGGTTTGTGGGACTGAGCCCCGCTCAGGCTCTGTGCTGACAGTATGGAGCCTGCTTGGGATTCTCTCTTCTTCTCTGCCCTTCCCCTTGCTTGCATTCCCTTGCTCTCTCTCAAAATAAATAAACACTTAAACATTTTTTAAAAAATTAAAAATTCCCTGTATTTACATGTTTAATTAATTAACAGACTCAGTAATATTAAACAGAATTAGTCTATTTATTTAAAATTTTGATGAACTCACCTATAAAATAGCCTGAGTCTATTGTTTTCTGTATGGAAACATTTTTTTTTTTGTAATGGACAAACTATTTTTTTAATGTTTATTTTTGAGAGAGAGAGAAACAGTAAGAGCAGGGGTGGGGCAGAGAGAGAGGGAGACACAGAATCTGAGGTGTCAGCACAAAGTCCGATGTGGGGCTGGAACTCACAAACCACAAGATCATGACCTGAGCTGAAGTCAGACACTTAACCAACTAAGCCACCCTGGTGCCCCTGTATGGAACCATTTTAACTAAGGACTCAACTTTTTTTTTTAAAGATTTTACTTTATTATTGTTTCTCTAAGATTTCATTTTGATGTAATCCCTGCACCCAATGTGGGGCTGGAACTCACGACCCCGAGATCAAGAGTCATATGCTACATTGACTAAGCCAGTGGCACCCCTCAATTTAAATGATATAGGACTATTCAGGTTTTCTACCTTTCTTTGAGTCAATTTTTCTGGATGTTTCTTGAAAGCTTTATTATGGCATACTCTTTTCTTTGATGATCTTTTCAATCTCTATTCTATCTAAAGTATGTCTTCTTTTTTATCCCTAAAATTGTTTCTCATGTCTTATCCCTTTTTTCTCATGACGAGTTTCACTAGAGATTTGTCTATTGTATTTATATTAATGTTCATATATTTGTTTTCTGCTTCTTCAGTTTCTTTACTTTCTTTCTTAAATTTCCACTAAATTTCTTATTATTTCTTTCTTTGGTTTGGTTTTGTTCTTTTTGTATTAGCTTTAATATTTAGCACATTAAATGACAGTCTTTCCCCTTTTTTGACATAAGAATTTAAGGCTACAGATTTATCTTCAAGTACCATTTTAGCTATATCCCATGTTTCCGTATATAGTATTTTTATTATAATTCAGTTTTAAGCATTTTCTGACTCCCCTTATGGTATCTTCATTGATCAGCTTAAAAGCATTTAACATACTCTTTTGTATTTGAGATTTCTTTTGAAATGTGGTTAATATGTGTAAAAGTCCCATGTATGCTTGAAAAAAATATATGTTATCTAGTTGTTGGATAAAAGTCTAAATATGTTAAATCTATTAAGTCAAGCCAGTTAATTGTGCTGCTCAAAGCAAGCAAACAAACAAAAACACTTGGAGACTCCCCAGGACATAGTTTGGAGAAGGCAGAAGTCAAAAGTGGGGAGATCATACAAGGGTAGGGAAAAGGCAAGGTGTTCGCATTTTCCGAGGTAGAATGATGGAATATGGGGGCTGAAGGCCCAGGAGGAAGACCACTCTGGATAGAAGGGGGTCAAGAATCTGTTTTAGGCATGGTATGGGACACCAATGAGAGAATGTCCAGGAGACAGAGGCTGATTGATGGTTGAAGTCATGGGCAAGAACAAAAAATGTGGTGAAAAAGGCCAGAAGTTATGATCTAAGCCAGTCTGAAATAGTAAATAGGGCATTTTTGGTAACCTACTCTATTAATACACATATGCGTGTGTCTTGCCTGAGGGCCTTCTATTGGTGACCTGAGGGGTGTGACTGAGTCCTGCCTATCTTTGTTAACCCCAAATTGTCTGTAGTCCTCCTGATGCCCACCAGGTGTCCCTTTTTGTCTTGGGTGTTGTTCAGTGTTCCCAGGTCCCTTTGAATAAGAGGGTAAGACTTGGGGTGCCTCGGTGGCTTAGTCGGTTAAGCATC
Source organism: Puma concolor (assembly GCF_028749965.1). Lineage (NCBI taxonomy): Eukaryota > Metazoa > Chordata > Mammalia > Carnivora > Felidae > Puma > Puma concolor. The sequence continues at coordinate 43,098,222 of NC_141671.1, read as the reverse complement.
GGTTAATCATCTCAGTTTGTAAGATCGAGCTCCTCGTCCAGCTCCATGCTGACAGTGCAGAGCCTGCTTGGGATTCTCTGCTTCTCTCTCTCTCTCTCTCTGCCACTCCTGGCCTTCCCCTCCCCTGCCCGCTGCTCAGGCGCGCGCGCGCACACACACACACACACACACACACACACACATTGTCTCTCTCTCTCAAAATAAATAAACATTAAAAAAAATAAAAAGGTAAAACTTAACCCTGAATCAAGAGTAGATTTCAGGCCGGGGAAGGTGAGGGGGCGGGGCCCACCACAAACAACCCTGACCTACTTAACTGTTCTGCCTGCCACCTGTCCTGCCCCAGGCACAAGGCACTCTCCAAGAGGCAGTTCTCACCTGACTGGATTTCTGGGCCCGGTGCCTGCACCAGGTAAGGGATTGGCAGGGCTGTGGTAGTGCGACCGGGTGATGAAGAACTCATAAACAGGAGAGACTGAGATGAGACACCAGGACTTTGCTGCTTTCACCTGGGGAGGGTTACATGGGAGTTCCAGATCCTAGGAGGCTTGGGATCCTTGGCGATGTGAAAAGAGAACTGTCTGGAAAATTTTTTTGAAAGCGGGGGAGAAAGGTATACCAGGCCTGCATTTTAGTGCCACACTATCACTGGAGGCCTGGCATGTCACCTCCTTCAATGTCTGGAAATTCTTCCGTCTCTCCATTCTGTCTGCATATCTGATACGTGGACAGAGACAGAGATTTGCGTATACCCAGTGCTTTGGCGGTTTACAAAATATTTTTCCACCCTTTAACCATTTCAGCTTCGGAAACCATTCCAGTGTTTCTGGACTACAATGGGCACAGCAGTAGGCAGAACACGGGGTTATTGGGAGATGGTTAGGTGACTACACATCTAAGACGTGAACGGAGTAGTGGGTGAAAGCAAGAGTTGTTACGATCTCTGAGTTTAATGGCCCAGAGAGAGGCAATGCCAAGTGTGACTACCTTTGCTTCACAGACGAGCAGCTTCGTAAAGAAAAATGCCTGGCTCAAGGTCACCCGGGCTTACCGGTCAGTGGAGCTGGCCTCAAGATGACCAATCTGGTCTCCCACCCGCCAAGGTGCATGTGTGAAGGGCCGCAGGTCCAGGCAGCACGCGGAACGGGTGACATCACCGCGCCCCCCTCCCCCGCCCCTGGGCGGGGCTGAGCTGACTCCCGCTCCTGCGTTCCGCCCCCTGCGTCCGGTCCCGGTCCCGCCCCGGCCCAGCAGTTCTTGGGCCTTGCTAGGCGGGGGCCCATGGGGCGTTTCTCCCTGGGAATACCTAGTGTGGGGGAAAGTGAGGTTCGGCTCACAAGGCTCCGGGGGCTGAAGGTGAGGCGAGGAACAGCGAGCCGCTTAGATGGGGGCGGGGAGCGCACCATACTGAGGCTCGTCCTGATGTTTCTTGGTGCCACGTGTCTCACCACGTGTCTCCAGGGTCCTCATATCTTGCATCCAGGTTCTCTCACAGACTCCCTAAATCACCTTAGCGAGTCCATACACACACACACACACACACACACACACACGTATGTCACCCCGTCTTAGGAACAAAGATCTGGGCCCCGGGGGATGAGTGATTTGCCCTGGGTCACACGGACAGGCAGGCCCCCTTTGGCAGGCCCAAGAATTCTAGGCTCTGAATCGGAACCAACCCCACTGAAAGCCACCCCCCCCCCCGCCCTTTGTGGGGTCCTAGTGACTCATTTAGTATTTGCCCTGCAGTCTGGGGCCAGAATGCCAACCGGCTCATTGACGGAGCACCACGACTGCCAAGGCTATGGAGAGCTCTGGGCGAGCACCTCCTCTCTCAGAGGGGACCAGCGCAGGAAGCCTGGTCATTCGGAGATTAGCTAGAGGAGCCCAGCTAGGACACCTACCATTATGGGTTGGAGAGGGGGGACGTGGGTTGTGTTCATGTGAGGTGTCCATCTCTACACTCACTGCCAACTTGCCCTAGAAACCAGATGGGCCTCACTGCCAGCCTGGCCTCCCTGGGGGACCACAATGGCTGGCTGACTTCCCTCAGGCTGACACTCTTCCTGCATGTCAAGACTCAGGTTTCAGGCAGGGCCTGCTGCCCAGAGAACAGGGCTCTTCGAAGTGATTCTGCATTTCTCTGCTCATATCCACTCTGAATCATAAGCGTCGTTTAACATTCTGATTGTCTTCCCAATAGCTGGAATTTTCCCTTCAACCCCTCACCCATGATACTCCCTCACCACGCTCTTTCCAGATTAACCTCAAAGAATAGATACACAGGTATATTCTAGTTTGTCAGCTATACCAGAGGCTTGACTTCTATTTTTTAAGGATCGCCACCGATTTTACTGGGGTTCTTCGCTTTTCCAAAGTTTAGAGCCCCAATTCATCACAGGTTAAACACAAGGGGAATTCCGATTTTGCAGTGGCAGCTACCCCAGGGTGGCCAGCAGCTAAATACAGACTGATACTTGAGGCAGAAAGGGCAGATGGAAGGAAGATGGTAATGAGCAAGTCCTGGGAGAGCCAGGGACACCTGGCTGATTCTCATGGTCAGCCCTTCCCCATCTCACGGGAAGCAAGTGCTAGAGGGAAAGTGGTGAAGTCTCATAGCAGAGGCCTGCCTCCCGAGGCGGTGGTGCCTTCAGAGCGCCTACTGCGGTCAGGAGCCATCACTGCAGAGGGCTAGGCGAGAGACCTGGGAGTTGTATTTTCTAACCCTCACCTCTCCAGTCTTCAGGTGAGGTCGGGAGAACGGAAACAAGTGAGACTGCAAATTCCTGGCATTTGCATTAGAAAACATGTTTTGAAAAAAATACTCTAGTGATTTGCTTCAACATCAATCTGAGTACAGAAGGAAGGAAAGTGAGATGATCTGAACGTTTTTTTCCTCCTTCAAATCATGGACGGGGTTGAGAGAAAACCACTTCACGCCCATCTCTATCCCAGGAGCACCGGCAATGAAGTGAGTGCCACCGCACAGCTGAAGACAGGCATGTGAAGACTGTGTGGCAAGGGACAAGCAGATGCAGTGAAGGAAACAGTTTTGTTTTTTTTTTTTTTAGGAAACAGCTTTTGAGGACCTCTGGGAGCCAAGGAAAACACTTGTAGCTTGAAGAGTGAAAACATAAATAGAATGTGACCCTAACTTGAAAAACATGAATTCGATCGCTTCTCAGCCTTTTGGCTAAGATCAAGTGAAAAACACGAATTCTGTCTAGCAGCTGGAGTAAGTAAGGTAAGAGCATGACAGAAGTCAAGTCACAAAAGTTCCCAAAGCTCTGAGGTACAGAAGGGGAAGGAACTGCATGAACTGGCTGTCACTGCTGGCGGCGGTGGAGGACCAGGAAATGCTCAGCATGTTCCAGGGAGAGAGACTAACGTAACATTAAGTCTGGTTTGGGATCATTCTGTGGCCATGCATGGGATGGTCTGAAGGACACCTGGGCTGGAGTCCGGAGAGAGCAGGCAGAAGGTAGTGAAGAGACCCAGGGAAGAAACGCAGGGTTCTTGAGGGGCTGTTGGTGCCAGGGAAGGAGCGCAATAGGCCTCTCAGTCTGGGGTACAATGGGGCGGTCAAGAAGGACTGAGAGATGGGGTGCCTTGGTGGCTCACTCGGTTGAGTATCCAATTCTCGATTTTGGCTCAGGTCATGATCCCGGGTCATGGGATCGAGTCCCACATCAGGCTCTATGCTGAGCATGAAGCCTGCTTGGGATTCTTTTTCTCCCTCTTGAATTAAAAAAAAAAAAAAAAAAAAAAAGAACTGAGGGAGAAAAGAGGAAGAATGCAGATTTATTTCAGCCTCTTTACCAATGGGCATTGCAAAGATGGGAGAATACTCAGGGAACCCCTGCTTTTGAATCGGATAGGAAAGGAATACTGGTTTGGCATGTACCCCTGGAATACATGGACTCTAGCTCTCCATGTAATGATATACTTAACTATCCTATTAGAACTTCAAAGCTCATCAAATAGTCTTAAAAATGTGCTAAGAGCCCTTAATGAGGCCTGAAGCCTTCAATTAAATTAAACTGAGAAACAGAAGCCCTGACAGAGGTGCCAATTTGTAACTATCTGCTGGTCAGGGATTAGTGAACAGTCTGGGCTATAGCCAGGGTCGGTAGGTGTGTGTGTGTGTGTGTGCGCGTGTGTCCACAGTAGCCAGAGTTCTGGCCCCACTTCCAGTCCAGAAGAGTAATTTTTAAGAAGGGGGACCCAGTGGTATGGCTACCTCCACGGAGTGAGTCCCATACCATCCCACCCCTAGGTGAGTTTAAGAAAAGGGGAGGGCCCAGTTTTAATGCAAGGACACATAGGCCCCTTGTTCCCCAGAAGACTTAGCTTTGATGTCAGGGCAGAGTGCCAGGTAGAGGAGAACACTTGGGCTGCAGCCTCTTCTTGCCTGGAGGTGTAGGAGGGCAGCCAGGGGAGGGGATGTTAGTCAAGGGAGGAGTGCTGACCAGTTTTGCAGGTTCATTCCTGAGGCTGGGTAGTGAGGACAAGTGGAAAACGTGGCAGTGAAGACCAAAAAAAAAAGGTGAAGCACTGGCTCTGTCCCCAGTCCTATGAAAGAAGGAACTGGGCAGCAAAGATAAATGGCCTTTCTCAGTCTAAGCCGGCAGCCTGGACATCCCAGCTCCAGACTTGTCCCTTCTCCGTGGCCCCACCAGGGGGCACTGCAGCCTCTCTGAGGCTAAGAGGACCAACTGCTTCCCCCCACCTTTGGACCCACGCCCAGCCCAGCGCTGGCAAGGCTCAGCTGGGTCATGCTCATCCCCCAGATTCGGGCTGCCATCCTGCTGCCCTCTCTAGGGCATGAAGCTGTGGCTGGAGGACACAGGGAGCCATGGAGAAAAAAAAAAAGTTTTATTTTATCAGAGAGCCTCTGAAGGCACCTGGTTTCTGTTGAATATAAAAAAAGGCATAAAATGGCAACTGTACAAGGTGCATGATGGGTAACAACAAGGCAGGGGGAGGAGGGGAGGGACACGGAGATGTGAGGGGAGGAGGCACATAGGGAGAAGGGGGATGGAAATGTCAGACTGGACTTTAGAACAGACAGTCCTGCCCCCTAGCCACCCCTGGTATAGGCAGATGAATACACACGCGCGCGCACACACACACACACACACACACACACACACACACACACACACACACACACACTGAGCCCAGGAGTCTCTGCTTCCCCTGCTCAAGCAAGGATCAGTCAGAACCAAGGTGGGGGGGGGGGGGGCAGCCCTTGAGCAGATGCAGAGACTGTAGAGACTGTATCCCTTCCCTTGATTCTGACCCTCAGGCTCACAATGTCCCCACTGTCCATCCACAGAGGTTCCCTCCTCAGGGCCTGGACACCCGGGCCCAGAACAGGCCGTAAGAAGAAGCTGGCTAGCTAGAAGAGAAAACCTCCAAACTCCTGCCCGTCCCTGAAGGAGAAGAAAGGGGGCAGGAGCAGGTGGCCACTGCAGTCCTTCTATCCATCCATGGTCACACAATTGACCGGAACAGGAAGGAGAAGACAGCCCCCAGTGCCAAGCCCAGAGACAGAAAGAAGGCCATGATGGCTCCAGCTGTCTCTGCCTCAGCCGGCTTCACTTTCCTAAAGGCGGGAGGGCAAGGCTTCCTTAGAATGGCCCCTACCCCAGCCCCACCCAGAGCCTCTGGGGTGGGGAGACTTGCCTGAGCACAGAATTCTGCTGCCAAGCATCTTACTTTCCCGCCCCCAATCTGGCTTTTCCCTCTTGGGGGAATGTGTACTGGGGTCTGTCTCCCACCTATCCACATCTCCACCTAGGTACCCCAGGTGTCCCACCGCCCACCACCCACCACTACCCCTTCACCTACGTGCCTTACATGCCCCTCCAGGATCAGGGAGTCTCTGTTGCCCTCTCTCCCTTCACTGAGCATCCACTGCTGCAGCTCTAGACCCTGCCTGATGCCACCAAGGTCCCCACTCACTTGGGCCCGAAGCACATGCAGAGACTGGCGAGGTAGCCATTGGAGAAGGCGAAGGCAGCCATGAAGATGATGAACCAGGCGTCGTGCTCGAAGACTACAGCCAGGTACCGGCGGGGCTGGACATTGCACAGCAGCAGCAGGGGCACAAACAATATCCGGGCCAGCACCAGGCTTGGCAGCCAGTGGCTGTCCTTCCCAGGCTGCAGAGGAGCAGGTGGTACCTCAGCCGGGGCTGGCCCACAGCCTCCCCCGGGGGCCCCTTAGGATCTGGATTGAATCTGGTTACCCTTAGGGCATAGTGATTGGGAGGGAGCATGGTTGAGCTTTCTGGAGTGCTGGCAATGTTCTATATTTGACCTGGGTGGTGATTATTCAGAGATGCATGCATGTTTACGTGTGTGTGTATTCATTAAGCTGTACGCTTAAGACCTGTACAACTTACTATACATAATGTCTTGGTTTAAAAAAAAAAAAGCACGCTCCCCTTACCACCACACTATCTTGGTTCCCTTTCTGCATCTCAGGCTGGATTCTTCCCTCTCACAGGGGCTGGGTGCCACCTTCTACCACTTACCCATGTAAATATAGCTGTGAGGCTCCGGCCCAGCCAGTCGAAGACATTGAAAGTCAAGAAACAAGACACAGGAATGAAGTAGGCTCCTGGAAGAGGAAAAGTAGATTCAGGGATGGTTATTAGGTCCAGAGAGACAGATTTAGCCTCACTGGGGCTCAGTTTCCCCAGCTGCCCAGCTGTAAAACAGAGAAGATGCTTCCAGCCCAGGGAAGGGCAAATGGGCCAAGAAGAGTCTAGTTGGGGAGACAACAGCCTAGGATCCCCCACTCCCTCACCCCCAATCCTGCTCTAGCTCCTGTCTGTCCCCATCCTGGGAACCCATGGTGTCCTCACCCCAGGCACTGTTGCCCGCAATGCTGGATTGGACCTCAGCAGTCACAGCGGGAAACATCCCAATGGTGACCGTGAAGATGAAGCAGACGGAGAGAGCCGGGACTAAGATCTAGAGGAAAGGGACCCAGGCCCGTGTCTTCATGGCGTTGTGCATTCAAAGAACCCAGAATCCCCACCCCCTGACATACACACACACACACACACACACACACACACATACACACACACACACACACAGGAGAATCCAGGAGAGTGGCCAGTATCAGGTGGGAAAGGGAGCGGATGGACAGTGTGCAGGTCGGGAGGGGCAAAAGGAGAGAATGAGGGTAAAGGGCAGAGGGCAGAACACCCATGCCCCACATACGTTTCTGAGGATGGCTCGGATAGAGTGGCCTTGGTTGGTGGACTCAGACTTGGGGGCTGGAACTCTGGACTCCTCTTTGTTTGCTTTTAGGTCCTCTCCTAGGGGGTGACAGGTTGTGGAAGCATCAAATTGTAGGTAGGACAGGACAACAGGAGATGACACAAAAGGGGGCGGACACTCCTTACCAGTGCACAGCCACACCCTAACACCTAGCCCAGACCTCCTGTAAATCCCACAGCATGGGTCCAGCGGTCCTGACCTCTCCCAGGAGACTCAGGTCATGTTACAAGAAACTGAAATCGCTTCCCATTGCTCTCAGACATTCAAGGTCATCCGGAATCCACCCCCCCCCCCCCCGCCTTTATTTTTCCCAGTTTTTATTTCCCGTAGTTTTCCTCATCCCAGCCCTGGTGACATCTGGCCTCTGGCTTGTCACTGCCAGCAAATACAGTATACTCATTCTTGCCCTCTGTGCCCATGCTGCTCCCTCCAGGGCAGGCCACCCTCCACCCCAGCTTCTGTGGGCTATTCTGACCTTTACTAATGAGATCCAACTTGGTCTCCTGCTCTCCAGGCCCTTCAAGCTTGAGCTGCTGGTAGTAGCGGTAGAATTCCTACCAAGAGAGGGAGACAGTGGAGGTGGATTCAGTGGTGGAAGCTCCAGAATTCCTGCCTCGCCCAGGTCTGGGTCTCAGAACACCATTGGTCTGAAGCCCTGGACCCCCTACCCCAGACCCCAAATCTGGCTTTCTCCATTCACTTACCAGTCGGGGCAGGCCTAGGTAACAGATGATGGCCAAAACGATAACCCCACAGGCCGTGATAAAATAGCCAAAGGCACTTTCTGACAGCTCTGAGCCACCTGGGTGGAGGGTGTGCAGAAATCAAAGACCAGCCCCACCCCTGTCCCTTTCCCCCAGCAACTAGGCCAACGGGCAGATAGTAGGAAGACTTACTGGCGATGGCGCAGATCATGGCCACCGAGGCGAAGAAGCCTGCCAGGCCCTGGCCACTCATGATGGGGGCAGTGTAGCTGGTGGGCAGCAGGCCAGCCAGACCAAACAGGCTGCCCTGCAGGATGGCACCGAATGCTGGGGGCACAAGGTGGGCATCAGCAGGGGAGGGGAGAGCAAGGTGGGACTTGCTTCCGCTGGAGGTGGCTGGGGCCCCGTAGGAACACAGGTCCCAGTGAGTCTTAACACCAAATGACACTCTCTGCCCCTACTCCCAGCCCTGGTCCATGTCAGCTCTGGCCTTTTGAATCATTGACTACCTACGGTATCCATTTCCTCCAGCGGGAGGAATGGGCTCCTTCCTGGCTGACTGTGCTTCTGAAAGAAGGGTGGGGGGATCCAGGAAGATCTCTGCCCTAGGCCTGCTCCCAGCCCTGCTTACAGTTAATAAGCATGATCTTGATCATGGTGATGACGAAGAAGGACAGGGCATCCAGATGCACCTTTACCAGGACAGCAGTGATCAAGAACACCAACAGGATGGCTATCAGGCTGCCCAGGATCCGAACAGACTGGGGGATCCTAGGCCGAGGCAGCAGAGGGACAAGAGGTGAGGCCGCGGGCTCAGCACAGGGAGAACAAGAGGCAGCAGGGGGTGGCGGGGGCTGGTCAGGCCAGGGGCCTGGACACTCACCTCTGATGCAGGAAAGAGTTAAGGCAGGTGAAAAACAGCAAGGGCAACATGGCACATAAGGTCATGACATTGTTGAAGAGGGCACTGAGATAATTCCGCTCTGGGGAGGGTACTGTGGGGGTGGCTGAGGGCTGGAAGTCCTTGCTGTTTTCAGCAGTGACCAAGGACATATTCTGGGTCTCGTCCAGGCGGTTTGTGAAATACTGTGTGGGTTGCAGAGAGAAGCGGTGAGACTTCTCTCCCGGGGCCCCCAAGAACAGATCCATGCCCTACATGCCCAGTGGACATGTCCCCCTGGAGCCCAGTCCCCCCAGTCTCACCCTAGTGGCTGTCATGAAAAAATTCCACGGGAGCAGCGTCCCCAGACCCAGCATGAAGAAGATAAGCCAGACGGCTTTGTACCTGAGGACAGGAGAGGAAAGAGGGGCCTAGTGACCCACTACTCCACCCTCCTTCGCAGATCAAACTTAAGAGCTCCTCCCTCCCCAACGTTCGGTCTCTCCAACTGTCCCAGGGCACAGGCATCTGTGCCCATGTGTACAAGTCCACCTATGGGTTTATGTAGAAGGGGAAGTGTCCAAGGGTAGGGAAAAGGGCACAGATATGTCCACAGGGAGAGTAGGGTCAGGGACACAGGACTGAAAGGCATGGCCAACAGGACCTTGGTTCTCAGCCCTGAAGACTCGGGGGACCCTGCAGGCTTGGGAAACAGTGTGACCCACACATCCGGAGGTGGTTTTGGAAATCTTGCTGAAGGCTGGGGGTAGGCGGGTGAGGGAGAAAGCAAACAGCAAGTGTCTCCCACCCCCACTGGGCAGGCTGGAAGTGATTATGCTGTCTGGGTAGGGACTGTGTGGTTCCCCAAAGAGGATTCTGAGGTCAAGAAACTCCCAGACCATTCTGGACCTAGTGGGATAGGAGGGCGGGGTGACTTGGGGTGGCTGGGAAGCGAGGGAGCTGTTTTTTCCCTGGCCCAGACAAAACCAGCTTTGTAGGTCACACCACATAGGGTAGGCCAGGAGTATCAGGCCACTGGACGTCATCTGGGCCCCAAATAGTAAATAAGTGCCGCCCTAGCTTCGGCCAGGGCATTGCCCCAAGCCCTACACTTCAGGGCCTGTCTGGGATGGCCAGCCTTCCCCAGGGAGCCCCAAACCCTCCTACTGTGGTTTCCAGATGTGTCTGTCATATCTTCCCCACAGCTAACGCCTGCTTTCTTCACAGAGATGGCAGAGACAAAGTCCAAGGCAGGGAAGAAACAGGTCCAGTTAGAGTACAGGGCCCGGCCTCACACAGGAAAGGCCTGGGTGAGTGCCCCAAGTGGGGAGGTCTGAGCCACTGCAAATGCAGCCTCCCTCCGCCCCCACTCCCTTTTATCCTCCGGACCTTGAAGTACACAGCTAAAAGGCTCGACTCAGAGGTCCCGAATGAAGGGAGAAGTTCCCAGACATGGTTGTGCAGAATACATTGTCAGAGCGGGGCTAGAGGAGGGTGCCAATACATGGAGATGGGAGAGGGGTTCACAGAACTGCTACCAATGGTGAGACTCTGATAGGACAGGCAGCCTGGAAATGGAGGAGACAGGGACAGAACCAACCTGGGGCCTGTACTTACTATGTCTCCTTAAATTCCCTCCCATTCAAATAAGCCCTACCTCAATTTTACAGGTGGGAACAGTCCCAGAGAGATTAAGCTAAGTACCTGAGGTCCCACAGCCAGAAGTGGCCTACTTCTGTGGCCTCTGGCACACGAGGGAGACCGGATTGGCAGCGGAGAGGGGATGAGGTTGGGGGGCCTGGGCTGAAGGAGTTTTGGACCACAGGCATGGCTTCATCGACTCTCTTGGGTCCTAGACTCCTTGGAGGGCTTAAACCGGGCTACAGCCTCTCCCCCCCGCAAATACGTATGCATGATCACCATTGTGGGTCTAACTGAAAGGAGCGTATAGGCTCCAGAGGCGGGGAAATGAGAGGAAGGTCAGTTCAAGGACCAGGGTGGGCCAGGGTCATCTGAGGCAGGGCCAGGCCTGAGGGAGAGGGCAGTTCTGCCAGATGTGCTCCGGAACTAGGGGTGCCGCCAATGATTTCCCCAGAGTGATGGGAGGAGGAGCTGGAAGCTGCTGGCTGGCTGGAGAGCAACAGTGGAAACACTGAGAGGCCAGGGAGGGGCTGCCGCCCACCCATCCTGGCCCTCCCCACAGGCCCCCCGGCTAAGACATGCATGGTCCCCACCCCTCGCGCAGGCCTGACTCATAGCTACTTTGCTGGAAGACCAGGCAGCAGTGGAAACCCCAAATTCCAAAGGACACCACACCCAGCCCCCTGGAGACCCATTTCCACCCCCCTGGATCCCCTGGCCCAGGTCCCCCAGTACCTGTCCTGAGGCTCGTGACTGGTTGTCATGGTGACGGCGTTCTCAGTTTTGTCTGGCCGATAACTCCCTCCTCCTGGCGTCTGCTGGGGGCAGAAGCAGTGTGAGGCCACGTCTTGGCCCTGCTTCCCCATAGGCCTCTTTAGACTCTTGTGGGGTAGGCGGCAGGCAGGGTTCACAGAGCAGACAAGCCGGAGAGTCCACAAGGACCCCCTCCTGGCCCTGCCCCTGAGGACTGCTCAATCTGACCCCTCTGACCAGCCCTGTCGGGCCCCCTGCCTGCTCAGGCTCTACCTGGCTCCCCGCCTGGCCACCGCTATTTTTATCCAGCAGCTGAAGCAGTTTGTAAGCTGGGAAACGGGAGAGTGGCGGGCAGGAGAGGAGGAGGAGGAAGTATGAGGGAGAGGGAGGGAAAGACTGGCAAAGAAGGCAAGGAAGAGGATGAGAGCAGTCAGGGACAACGACAACAGACAACAAACGATAATGGAAGGAGCGACAGGAGGAGGGAAGCAGGAGTCAAAGCAAAGAGGGCGAGGGGAGGGAAGGGGAGGAGGGAGGGCACAAAACAAACAGATACGCAGCAGCAGCAGCAGCAGCAGCAGCAAGAGCCACAGGGAAGAGGACAGAAGCCAGGCCAGAGATGCCTCCCCCACACCAGGCCCCTCTCTGCAGGTCTGACCTTCACACCCTCTGGGGGAGCCCCTGCGCTCACAGCAGGAGTGGGCTCTGGAGGGCCTGCGCCCTGCTGGAGGCACCCCAGACTCCAGCCTCTCTGCTGGCAGCCCTTGAACCTTCCTTTCCAGTCACTGCCCAGGGGCTTCCTAATTCCTGGCCAGTTTTCTAGGAAAATACTTCACCATGCATGTGGGGACACAGCCCTTCCCACAACCACCCTGGCCCCTCCCCGATGCCCAGTCCTGTCCCCAGGGTTACCCCATCCCCCCTCGGTTCCTCTTTGACTCACTCCCAGGTCCCTATCCTCTTCCCCTTTCAGAGAGCAAACTTGAAAGGAAGACTGGGGGAGCAGGGACACAGGCCCGACAGACCACATTGTCCCAAAGCTCCTAGCCCACCCCCTCACGATCCCCCTCCCACTTCCCGCTCGTGCAGGGCAGGCGCCCTGGCACCAGATCAGACAGCTTTCCCTTTGGATGGCAAGGAAAGCCAGGCAGGCGTGTGCTGGCACGTCCCCCATGTGCAGGCCCAGCTCTGGAGCCAGGTCTGCTGTTTGGGGTGAGGACCCGGGCCTGGGCTAGGGCGAGCACTCACCGGATGCCCAGACTTGCCAGCAGAAGGGTCAGAGCAGAGGGGGCCTGGGCAGTCCCTGGGAAGTGGTCCTAGCTCAGGCTCTGGCGGCAGGCCTTGTCCATGGGCGCCCCCTGGGTAAGGGTCCAGAATGAAGAAAGTGGCACAGGGCATATGGGGAGAGAACCCCCCAGGCCTTGCCATGGGAGTTCTGGTACCCTGGGCCCCATTCTGAGAAGCCTCTCACACACACACAAAACCAGGAGATAAAAACTGCTCCTGTAGCTAGCTTGGGAGATAAGAAACTCAGCAGTCTAAGTAGGGGAGCTGGGGGTGGGGGGGCGGGGGGGAGAAATCCCAGGTACAGCCAGTTCCCAGCCTGAGACAGACAGATACCGACAAATAGTTACTTCCAGGGACCCTGAAATCTTCAACCAGCTTTTCTATCCCTCCTGTTACTGCTCTCAACCCCTCCATGGGTGAACTCCAGACTCTCCCAAGGCCTTCCTTAGCGCCCACACCCCTGTGTTGTAGAACAGGGACAGGAGGAGCAGACCCACACACCTCCCAGATGGGAGGCAGAGGTCTTCTTTTATTCATTTTCTGAACAAATATTTACTGAGGACCTCTGCATGCTCTCCAGGCACTGTTCTAGGCACTGGGGACAGAGCGGTGAACAACACTGTTCATGTTTCCAAGAGGGATGGGGGCAAGAGGGCTCCACCCTGGAGGGTGGGGAGAGAAGGCTCAGGACTCAGATTTTCTATTAGGTAGCAAGGAGGGGAACCCCCAGCTTCACACCTCAGCACACCCCATGCTCCACCTCCCCACCCCCACAGGTAAGATTCCTGGCAGTAAAGAACTGGGAGGTGGGGTGGAGAGAATAGAGTATCTCCCCTTCCTTAGTAAAATCTGCCTTAGGCTCAGAGAAGTATTCATTTCTGTCCTCTCCCCCGCCAGCTGTGCTCCCATCCTGCCCACATCGTAACAGTCAGCTGGCCAGCCCAGGTGTTTTGTTCTTGCCTGCCTTTGCCCAGCAGCAACCAGGGATTTGACACCAGCTCAGCATCTGGTGTCCCTCCAGCCACGTCCTGGCCTGCCAGGATGGAGTTCTGAAAGCAGTCACTTAACTGAGCACGTCCCCTCCTTTTATACCTATCTCCGCCCCCCTCCAGACCCCCAGTGCCTCTCATGCACCCCAGCTTCCAGACACATCCTTGCAGTAGCATCATATTCTCTACACCCATGGAGTTGCATATGGGGCCAGCCACTACCTGCCCTCACAACCACCCCTAAGCTAGCACTAATCTCTCTCCATTGAACAGATGGGGGAGGCTGAGGTTCAGAGCGGTTGAGTCACTTGCCTAAGGTCACAGAGCTAATGAACAGGTGAGCTGGAATTCAAAGTCAATGTGCAGCTCATCCTAGCCTCCTTCTGGGGCCGGGAGGTAGGTATAAAGGCTGCTTCTCAGCTAGCCCTTTAAATTGGGACATGCGGGGAGGGGGGGGGGGTAGGTGCGGGCGGGCGGCATCTCCAGCCTGACAGGAGCCTCAGGTGTAAGGCAACCCCCCTCCAATTACACACACATCCTGGCACCGAGAGCTCAACAGGCAGAAGGACAAGTGGGAGGTTACCGCGAGGAGTGGGCAAAGGGGCCGCCCCAAGAAGGCTGAAGGGCTGGGATCAGCCCTCACCCAGGCTGCTCCCCCCCCCCCCCCCCCCCCCGCGGACGGAAACCCGCGGTGTGTGTCCCTGTCCTAAGATAAGGAAGGGTCCTCTCAGGGAGTAAATAAGGACGTGCCCAGGAAGGGGAGGCCAGGAACATGAATTCGGCCAATAAAAGGCAGAGGTTAAAGAGACAGCTCCTTCACCTCCAAGGCACGCGCCCTGCCCTCATCCCCATTCCCACCCCCACCCCTCCCAACACAGTTACCGGCGCGGCTCCTCTCCTGTACCAACTAGACTGATCGAGATTACCCATCTACTCGCCCGCCCCTTGCGGAGGTCAGTTCGGCGACAGCCGGTTTCAGGCCCAGGAACCAGGCGGCCCACGCTCCGCTCGGGTCGCGATCTCCTCAGAGTCCCCACGCGCCCTGGCCCTTGCGCGCCACGTGCAGCGCGGCTCCGCACGCTCCACGCCGGGGAAGCGGGGCCCCCACCCGGCGTCCCCTCTGCGCGCCGCGCAGCTGCCAGGCCCAGCCTCCCTGCCCGCGTGGCGGCGGGAAGAGACGCCTCCCGCCACGGCGGTGCCCGGCTCCCCCCTATCCCGGGCCCCCGGCCCGAGAAGCACCTGCTAGCTAGGAAGGAGTCCTACCGCGCCGAGATCCGCGCGCCCTCTCAGTAGCTTCCCGCGCCCGCGGCAGCACATTGAAACCCGCCCTCTGCTGGGCCCGCCCCGGCCCACGTCCGCAGCCGCAGCCCGCCCCCCCTCCGCCCTCGCCGCCGCGGCCCCGCCCCAGCTCCCCCACCCCAGCAACTCGCGACGTGAGCCTCGCCCCCCACCCCCTTTCTCGCCCAGCTGCGCCCAGCCGGGGCTGCATGGCCCATACCTCGAGCTATTTCTGAAGATGGGACCTGTGGGCCCTGCTACACCAAACCCTGCCCCGTTATGAAGCACCCGGGGCCGGAGAATACAGCCCCACGCTGGGTACCCCTAGTCTCCTCCGCGCTGCCGCTCCAGAAACTCCTATAGAACCCGCGTCCGGACGCTCCTTGCAGCAAACCTTAGGCTCAGACCCGTCCGGACGCCTTCACGTCCATACTCCATCCCAGATGTTCCGGTATAACTCCCCGAACCCCTCCCACGCCACTTTCTCCTACACTGCACTTTCTTCCTTTTCTGCGCGGGCCTCTTCCCTTCTCAGTGCCACTTTCTTCCTTTCCTTTGCTCCCCCAACCCCCATGCCAGAGGGATCCCTCTGCAGAATCAGTATAATCAGTGACCTGAATGGTGGGTTTTCCCACCTCTAACGCACAGACCCGAACACCCACACACAAACACTATACCACTGTGTGGTGATAAGGAGGGGGATGTGTGTCTCTGTGGGGGTTGCGGGGGGGAAAGGGTAGTGGCATAGGTCTGTAGGCCCCTCGAGGTTCACTTTTTCTAAATCCAGAACTTTGGAAACGCTGAGGAACAGTTGGAGATGGTAAGAGAAAAAGCCCAGAATAGCCTTACATCCTGCGTGAATCCTATGGCCCCGATACTGAGAGGCGGAGGAAGGGGGTGGGCATGCTGGGTGGTCAGTCCTCCAAGGGAGGCGGAATGATTCTCTCCCATTTTGCTGGTCAGTAAATTTGGGGTAAGGAGAATACGGCCCCTATAGCTGCCCTCAGTGCTGGAGGACAATCTGAAGGCTCGAGAGGTGTGAAGACAGAAAATCCAGTCCAGCATACCCCACCCTCCTCAACTACCCAAGAGACTCATCCCCTGAAGAAGTTTTGGACACTAATTAACAATTAGCATATTACCATCATTAGAATAAGGTAGAGTCACCTTCTTGCCAGGGAACAGACTGGGCCCTGAGAGGAGGGGTAGCTTTTCTACTTAGGATCAGTGACCTGTCCCCGAGCTACTCCAGAAGGAATGTTCTCAGCCTCCTGGCTCTGTGCCTCACAGAGACATAACGCACCATCATCCCCCAGCCTTAACCAAACAGAGGGCAGGAAGATGGGTAGGGTGGTATTTTTTTAGGCACTGCCCCACGGCTTGAGGGCAGCTTCATGTCTGGGTCTACCCACCCCCATTCCCATCCTGTGTTTGTCCAGTCTCTCGCTCTTCCTCTCCCAGCCCTCCTCTCCCCTCTTCCTTGGCCCCTGTCTCTCTCCCACCTTCATTTCCCATCTTTGGGCCTGTGGGGGTGTCAGGCCTTAGTGGTCAGACAGATCCTCCAGGCATGGCCAGGCTGGTAGCCAGTGGCTGGAGTTGTGTGCAGAGGGGGCTGGAAGTGGAAAGAAACTGGAGGGAAGTGGTGAGGGTCCCAGGCCAGACAGTGGAAGGCTGTTTCCTCTCCCCACCCCCGCTGAGGCCTGGCCTGCTCACTAGATGGCAACAGCCAGGGCTGTTATTGCTGGAGAGAAGCCCATCTGGCAATCACCCTGCCTGGGCCCCCAGCCAGCATCCACGCCCCTTCGGAGCTACTTCCCTGGCCAGAGATGGTTGCTGGGTGCCAGGGCCCTCTGCTGGACATCCTCAGGGCCCCAACTCACACCGGTCAGTACTGGGAGTTTTTCTGGTCAGGCCCAGCCAGTCCTGTCTCCTTCTGCCCAGGCTTAGGGCTTTCTCCCTCCCTGAGTTCCCTCAGGTCACTGGCACAGAAGTAGGGTAGGAAGGGCTGAGTCAGCTGCACCCCCACCCCCACCCTATACTCCACTCTAGTTGAGACTGTCCGTAGCTCCAGACTCCATCCTCCCATTCCAGGCCCCAAGCCTGCCCCACCATCTCACACACAGCCCTCTTTTCCCCAGCCCTGTGTCCATCTGTGTTTGCTGGAAGTGTGTTTGCTTGGCTTGGCTATTTGTCACCAGCACCTGTCTCATGACTGTGCGTTCTCAGTTGTTGTTTGTGACTCTCTGTCCCTGCCCTTGTGGCAGGGTTGGGACTAGAGAGAGGCCAATGAGGCATTTGACTGCAAATTTTAAGGGACTTGACTCCAAAAAAATTCAGTAATCAAGATAAATAATATTTTACTGTAGTCTTTAAAAAAAATCAAAGTTAATGCAAAAAAATCTATGATGAACCAAACATCAACATTTAAAATACAGGAGCTCCTGGGTGGCTCAGTGGGTTAAGCGTCTACCTTCAGCTCAGGTCATGATCTCCTGGTTGGTGGGTTTGAGCCCTATCACTGGCTCTCTGCTGTCCGGGGGGAGCCCTCTTCAGATCCTCTGTACCCCTCTCTCTCTGCCCCTACCCCCCACAAAAAATAAATAAAAACTTAAGCAAACAAACATTTAAGATACAGAATCCAGCCCTCTCACTTCCCTCGCCTTCCTAGTGGGTGTGTGTACTCCAGGATGGGAACGAGGGTCAGGGTTTAAGATTTGAGGTTCACTAGGTCTGGGTTTGGTCGTCTCAGACTAATTTCTCGGGCCTCTCCCCCTACCCTTTGCTCTGGGCAGGTCTCTGACCTTGGAGGAATCTGTATACGGTTAGGGCGGCAGGGGTGGGGAGAAAGAGTCGTGGGTGGGGGGGGAGGGTGGCCTTCCAAGTCTGATTAAAGGCTCCCCTGTACCGGAAACCGCAGATTCCGACACGGTTGATATCCCCCAACTAGGGCCGCACCAGCACCTGTCCCTGCCCTGGCGGCGCGGCGCGTGGGAACCGCGCAGACCCCGCCCCACTGCGCTGGAGGCCCGCCTCCGCTCCCCGCAGTCCTGCCGGTTGGGAGCCGGAGGAGGGGCGGGGGAGGACGGAAATCCCCCGGCCCGGGTCCCCCTCGTGGCCTCCTTACTTCGGGGCTGGGGCCGTGGCCGTAGCTCGCGGCCCGCGCCGGGCGGGAGACGGGCTGCAATGGGCTACCCCGGCGGCTTACCGCCCCGCACTCCGCGGCCTGCTCCGTCCCTCCTCGCGCCGCGCCACTCCGCCACTCCGGGGCGAACGAGGCCGGCCGCAGGGAAGGCCGGGAGCAGGCGAGAGAAAAGGTGCCCGTGACCCCAGAGGGGAACGAGGTTAGGGGACCACGGGCTGAAGCCCCCTTCCCCCAGGTCGCCTTCCCGAGAGGGGCGAGCACGTGCTCTGATTTTGAGGGCGCCAAGAGGAAGCAGATGGTGCCGAAAGGGGTGGGGAGGCGGGGGTCTGGCGGAAGGTCCCGCGGGGCTGGAGTGGGGGCGCACAGCTCTGGCGTCACTTCTTCCCAGGGGCCGAACTTCAGAGTGGTGTGGGGACCGTATGGGGATCCTGAGAGGGGCCCGCATCCCTCACTATCCGCCCCCCCCCCCCAACCTAGAGCCTAAGACTCGCGGAGGGAGGGAGGTGGGAGGGAGGACTGTTGCTTGGGAACAATAAGCAAATTACCCGGAGGCTGAAAGCAAATGAATCGGACACCCCTGATCTGACCCCTTAGGGGCTGCTCTTTGGGGAGGAGGAAATAATGAGGTGAATGCCCATGGTCACCTCCACCCCCAACCGCCCAGATCTCTTAAAAGGCACAGTGCCCCTCAGGGGAAGCATTTTTGCTCTGCTCCCCTGGGTGGCTGCCGGCAGGGCCCCTTAGCAAACAAATCTCCCTCTTCCCACGCCGCTAGGTGAGCAGTCTCGGACCTGGCCCGAGGAAGTTTTCCTTCTTACCTTGAGCTGGCCGGCCAGACCTCTAAATCGGACCCAGGACTGCTGGGTCACGGGGTGACATACTGAAGTTACGCAAGAGAAACGATCTCCAGGAGATGAGGACTGCAGGACAATGGAATAGGAAGCAAAAGGGAGCCGGGAGTGGTTTTCCCCCTCCCACCCCCTGGCCACGTTAGACTGTTTTTCAGTGTAGGAGCATGGGTGACACAATTTTCAATGGTATCCCACGAATTCAAATGAGCAGATATTTATTGAGCAACTGCTGCGTGCTGGGCTTTGGGGCAAGACTGACCAAATCAAGGTTCCATTATTTGAAGGAAAATCCTGAGTCTGAAGGACAGACTGTCTGGGTTAAAATCTCCCCTCTCAGATAAGTTGTCAGTTATCCATGGGTGAGGACTGTCCCTCACTGGAACTCAGGTTCCCATTTGTCCGGGATGGGGGTGGGGGAGCAGAGTCACTCCCCTCATCCGCCTCCCTTCCCTTCCCAGCCCAGATGCGATTAGGAAAGGTGTCTTGGAAGGAGGAGTGCAGGGTTGCGTAAGATCAGTTTTCTGCTAGATGCTGGGTATCCTTCCAGTCATTCCTGTTGGGAGTGGGGAGGCATTCCTGGTCAGACCCCTCTTTGTGCTCAGTCCCCCACTGCGTCTTCTGCACAGTGGGTAGGCTGTGCTCAGTGGTGGTGCCAGGACTGTCTTGCTCCAAAAGAATGGCTTTTGATGACACAGCCAATATCAGGGATCGCAGCCTCATTTTGGGGGAGCTAGCCTCTCCCTCCTCTCCTGGCCAGCCACTCTGGAGACCTCCTCAGCGTCGGGCGGGCGGCTCTGGCTGAGGATGAACAACAGACAGCCCAGCAAAGCTTCTCGAACATCCTGCGAGCCCAGGCGGCGGGCCAGTCGGCGCAGGAGGGGCAGGAGGTGCCGGCGGGCCAGGCGGGTGGCAGGCAGCAGCAAGCGGGACATCAGGGTTCGAAGCAGCAGTGGGAGCAGTGGAGCGGGCATGGCTGGGTCAGCGACTGCGAAAGCAATCCAGACTCTAAGCTTGCCCCTTTCCTGCTCCCTCCTCACCTGGCAAAAACTGGGGTGGGCAGGTGTCCCCCCACTCCAGTGTATACCCTCATGCTCCCCCCACTTCAATTCCTGGGCCATTTTTGCTTCCCAGAAGCCCTTTCTCTTGGCAAGGTAGCTGGGGCAGGAAGGTTCTTACCACAGTGCCGATGGAGACATTGAACCAAGGCAAGAGCAAAACTGAGGCTAGGACCAGCAATTTGCCCTTCCCAGTCTCCAAGGGCTCCTCTAGTTCCCTAGACACACACACACACACACACACACACACACACACACACACACACACACACCCCAGTCAGTTCCACCCCTCCTCAAGCACATCCTCAGTCTCAACCCTGCAGGAGTTCTTCCCTAGGCAATTGTAAATTTTCCTCCGAGGCCCCTTGATCCACCCAGACCTGACACTTCCTACCTTCCCAATCCCCCCCAACCCCACCGGGCAGCAGCTCTCACCAGTCAGAACTGTTGCTCAGAATCAGTCTCTGGCTGAATTTGCCTGCAGGGGCACAGCCTCCCTGGACCCTACACGGCGGCCCCACCCAGTTCAGCCCCACCCTAGGACCGCTTGCCTGGGTGGGGGGATTAACGAAGAGACAGCTGTGTTCTGGCACCTGGTATGTTGAGGGCAGGGGGCAGCTGGCTCGGAAGAAGTAGAAGGAGCACATGCAGGAATTTTTCCTGCCGGGTGTAGACTTCAGAGTTGGAACCCAGACTGTGCTTTCTAAGGGTGTGACTGTCGGCGCATTGATTTTTCTGGTCTCTAGTCCCCTCCACTGTTGTCTCAGTAACTGGGAGTACCTGGAATGGAACGATGTAAGAGACCCATTTGCCCAGACCTCAGAAGTGGGAAGGCTGCAGCCCAGACACGCCAGGCATGCTATAGCAGGGAGTGACCGAAACAGGGAGAACAGGACGGCAGGACGTGGGCGAGCACCGGGGGTGGAGGAGTGAGGTCACAGTCCATCTGACAGTTGGACACAGCTCGGTGACACTCCCACCCACTTTAGGACCCTCTTCACTCACTTTTGCCCAAGATGAAATGAAGTTTCATGAGCTAGCGAAATACAGAGACAACCTGGGTTTGTTTTGTTTTTGAATACCACATCCACCTACTTCATAAAATGGGTACACGTTTTGCCTTTCTGGACCCAGAAGAGATAATGGCCATGAAAGCATTCTGTAAACTTCACAGCTTTGGGAACAGTTATCGTCATTCCATCACCAGCCTCCATTAGCATCATCACCATCTCTAAAACCACCGAAGGCCTTGAAGAAAGAAAACCTCAATGTCAGAAAGGCCCTCCCACTTCTGCCTGGAGGAAGCAGGGAGAGGAGCTCGAGTTCAGGTTTATGGTTCAGTCTTCCTCTCCTTCCAGTTGCTGCCTGAGGAGATGTGCTGGTCATGTGTCATCCTTGGGCCATGGGCCGACACATGTGCCAATCCTGTGAGCTCATGACCTCGCTCACTTCTTACTGCCATTATCTGGAGGCTGCTTTTAGACAAACAGGCTTGAGCAATGGCATGCAGAAAAGGGCCACAGTGAGGGGCACCTGGGTGGCTCAGTCGGTCAAGCATCCAACTCCTGGTCAAGTCACGGTCTCATGGTTGGTGAGTTCGAGCCCCACGTGGGGCTCCACACTGAGCGTGCAGAGCCTGCTTGAGATTCTCTCCTTCTCTCTCTGCACCCCTCCCTGCCCCAAATAAATAAATAAACTTAAAACAAAACAAAAGGGCCACAGCGACCACTTGGCTGAATACAGACAGGTCTATCAGGCCACCCACCCTGAAATATCCATAGGCCCTAACTGACCCATAACAACTAGGCACAGGTACCAAAAAAGGGAAAACTCCTTGTCACCATACCTCCTCACTTTCCCTCCTTAAAAGCGGCCCCCTCCCACTGCCTTGTTGTAGATAGCCCCTCTTCTGCTGTCCAGCCAGATGCTCCCTTGCGGTGTGTTCACTAAACTTCTCTCCCCTTCGTTCTGCCTCAGGTGAGTTATTTCACTGCCTGCACCACCGGCTTCCACCCAATCATCACTCCACATTTGGGGGCCTCCGTCTGATCAAGAGACACCCCATTTAGGCACCACACACTCTGCAGGAGAGCTATTATAACCATTGTACAGATGAAGAAACCGAGGTTCAGAGTGGTTCACTTAGCCAGAGTCCTACCACAGATAAATGGCCTGATCTCCCCCCAAACCTGCCCCTCCTTCAGGCTTGCCCATCCCTGTAAGTGACAAATGCAACTTTCTAGTTCCTCTGGCCGAAATCTTGGACGTTATCTTGACTTCTCTCTTCCTGTCACAGTTCACTACCCATATTAGTAAATTCTGGCACCTCTACTTTCAAAATATCCAGAATCTCACCACCTCTCACTGATGTCACCATGACTACCCTTATCTGAGCATTCATCATTTCTCACCTGAATTACTGCAGTCGCCTCCTAACTGGTGGTTCCTGCTTCTCTTTTCCACACAGTGACCAGGAAGATTTTTATGAAATATGGCTCAGGGGTGCGTGGGTGGCCCAGCTGGTTAAGCATCCAACTCTTGATCTCAGCTTAGGTCTTGATCTCAGAGTCATGGGTTCAAGCCCTGCATGGGCTTTGCGCCGTTTTAAGTACATTTGTGCTTGAAACGAAACAAAAAAAACCCCCATAAATCAGATCCTGTCTTCTTTCTGCACAAACAGTCCAGTGGCTCCCATCTCAGAGTTAAAGCCAAAGGCTTTAATTGCAACCTACAAAGCCTTGGGTGGTCTGACCTCACCTAACTTCCTGACTCAACTTCTATCCTTGTTTCTCTCATTCTGCTCCAGCCACACTGGCCTCCTTGCTGCTTCTTAACTGTGCCAGATATGGTTCTGCCTCAGGCCCTTTGCACCCACTCTTCTCCTTCCCACAAGGCTCTTTCTCCAGGTATCCACATGGGGCTCTAGCTCACTTCTTTCAAGTTTTTGCCCATATGGCACCTATCCATCCTGTTTAAAATTACACCCCTTTCATCCCATCTCCTCTGTCCCCTCTCTATCCAAATCTCTGTTTTACTTGTCTCCACAGCAAATCATTTTCTGACCTGCTATATATTTTATTTTACTTCCTTATCTTACTGATTATCTGCTGCCCCCCACCCCCACCCCAGAGAACGTAGGGACTTACATCTGTTTTGTCTGCTGGTGGTCCCCAGTGCTTGGCAATAAAGTTTCAATGTAAAGAATGAATCAGTGAAGGTTCTGTGATGGGTCCCAAACTCAGACCTGCTTGTCCAGAGCCTGTGCTGCTGAGCCCCAGAGCTCCTTTGATCTGCATACACTCTTAGGATGTGAGACCCTGTTTGCCATGGAAGCTGGAGAGAGCCTTTCAGAGAGGTGAACCAGTCACATGAACCCAAGGGAAAGGAGTCAGACCTGATGGTTCCCTCTGGGAACCTTCGAAGTATGCAATTTTGAGGGAACCATGAGTCCCAACCAAGCACTGACCCGCATAAGCAGAAATTGATGACCTCAAGTAAGTCACACTTCCTCTCCAACCTCAGTTGCTACAGCTGTGAGATCCTTGGACCTTGGACCTGGAGTCAGATGCCTGTCCCATCCCTGTCCCATCCCTCATCCTTGTCCTCGTCCCTTCCTCTATCTCCCCGCTCCCTTCTCCGCACCCCCCCCCCCCAGCATAGTGAGGGACTCTTGGACCTAGACCAGTGAAGCAAGTAAGGGAAACAGGATGTTGTCTCTGGTAACAATGGGGAACCTCAGAGGTGGGGGGGGGGGGGCGGTGAAAAGGGAGGTGGGGGAGGGGCAGCAGCTGCCAGGACCTGGGTCTAGTCTTAGTTTACTCTCTACTCCCTAACCCCCTGGGATTAACTCCCCTGTCCACCTCCTTCCCACCTTCACCTGGATTAATCCTTCCCTATGCCCACCAGCCTGCCCCAGACATTTTCTCCAAGGCAGAAAAGGAGGGGCGCTGCTAAGGATTTCCTCAGCCTTTCCTGGAAAGATAACCATCCTCTCTGGCAACGGAGCTACCACAGAGCAATTCCTCCCAGTTCCTGATTTAGCCTTGTGTAATGGATCCTGCCTGCACCACCCTCACCTCTGCCCCCCACCCTCTGCTGTTGGGAAGAGGCCAGAAACTTTGAGGAAACTGGCCAAACCTCCTGTTCCTTAAAGCCAATTAAAAAAACAAAACAGGATCTGAGGGCCAACTTGTGAAGTTTGTGACCCCTGGAGTCCTCCTCCCTGGTCTTCTTCCCAGAGCCTCAGGGGTCTCTAGAATGCTTTTGGGTAATTGGGGCCATTCGTGTCAACCACAAGCACCGAAGTGCCAGTGACCGTGTGCCAGGCCTGTGTCAGTTGCCGCCGAGGACACGGGACAGATCCACGGAGAGTCAGCAGATAGTGTGAGACAAGCATCTGGGTAGACCGGGCGGGGGTGGGGGGGTGGTGAGAGTTGCAATATAGTTAGGTTTTTTTTTTTTTTTTAAGTAATCTCTACACCCAACATGGGGCTTGAACTCACAACCCCGAGATCAAGAGTCTCACGCTTCACCGACTGAGCCAGCCAGGCACCCCATATAGCTAATGGGTTCTTGGGAGACCAGGGACCGCGGGGCCTTCCGTTCTTCCCACCCCTTTCTGCTTGTCCCCATGCAGGGGTCCACAGCACTCCACTACATGACCTCCTCTGCCACGGCCTGCACAGAGAGGTGAAGAATGGATTTACATGCTGGCTCTGGGACCCTCTGTCAGGGCCTCCGGGGACGCCTGAGCGGACTGTGTACTGCACAAGTGGGGATGGGGATAACACCGTCTGGAGCTGTGCTGTGTGGTGGCCCCCTTCTCTAACACGGGAATTGTCACCACTCCTGCCTCTGAAAGGATGGAGACATGGGAGAACATGGTCCAGAACTGGCTCTCATGGTCCGGTAAACAAGAGTTTCCTTCCTTTCATCATTTGGGTTTTACCTCCCAGTACACCCTATGTCTGAGGCCAGGGCAGCTGGCTGCTTCTCGAAGGTCTCCTAGGGGGCACCCTGATGTTCACGACCAGCCACTGAGAGTGGGTGCTGGGCCTCAGTTAAAGCTTGAAAAATCGATGGAGTTTTCAAGTCTCCTTCGGGCCCCGGCCCCTGGCTCTGTCATCTTTCACTGTCCTGTTGCCCCTCTGGGGGATCAGCACTGGCCTGGAGCCTCCCCATTCGTGGGAAGTTGAAAGCAGTGCCCACCCCCAAACAGGGGTTCTGAAGAGAAGCCAGGGGCGCCTCATCAAGGGCAGGGGTGCTGAGGGTGCAGGTGCTGAAGAGCAGGTGTGGAGGCCAGTCAGGGGTGGGGGGTGTCGGGGTTGGTGGGGGGGAAGGGCAGAGCACCAGCCTGGCACTGGGAGTTCAGCCCTGTTACTTAGCACAGCTCCTCTTGGCTTGTGACAATAGTCACTCAACTGTCTGAGTGGGGCCGTTGTGAGGATCTGAGGCCTGGGAGAAAGTTTCGGGTACTTGCAGCACCACTGAGGTAAGAGATTATGCACTTGGGAGGGGACAGTCCCACGACCCATGACCCATGACCACCGTCCGTTCTTCTGCCCACCAATTCCAGGCCAGGATAAGCTCATGACCAGGCAGCCAGGTAGGAGGACACATACTAGACATGCTTATCAGGCATGGAGAAATGGGTCAGGGAGTTGAGCGTTGCCGGAAAGAGTAGAGCTGACAGGTGGGACCCTACCCTATCCGCAAGAACAGTTGCTGTGGCCAGGGGGAAGGCGGCCCAGAGAGGAGCCTGTATAGAATGCGGCCCATTGTCCCCACTGAAACAACTGTCACTCTCCCCAGACTCAGCTGACAGGACCTAAGGTGGGGGGTGTGAGCTGCACCCCTCTGGTAACGCCTCACAGGGAAGTCAGCTGTTGGCACAGGACAGCTGCTCCCTGGGCAGCAGGAAGGAGGGGTGGGCACCAAGAGGCAGGAGTAGGAGGTAGGGAAGGACATGCCTGGCATATGTGATGGGTGGAGGGACAGCAGCAAAACCCACAAACCCCAGGCATAAATCTAACAAAGACCGAGTGAGACCCTAACGGTGAAAGCAAGCACCATTTTTACAGAGGGACCAAAAAAAGAAGACCTGAACATACGGATTAACGTGCCCGGTAACAATGGTCAGGAGAGTATCAGGTTACACAAAGGTTAGTTCTCCCCCTAATTAATCTGGAAATTCAGTGTGATTCCAATTAAGATCCCAACAGTGTTGGTTGCTTCCCTTTCTGGAATTGAGTAAGCTGATCAAAAAATGTATATGGAAGGGGCGCCTGGGGGGCTCAGTCTCTGAAGCATCTGACTTCAGCTCAGGTCATGATCTCACAGTTTATGGGCTTGAGCCCCAGGTCGGGCTTTGTGCTGACAGCTCGGAGCCTGGATTCTGCTTCGGATTCTGTGTCTCCCCCTCTCGCTGCTCCTCCCCCGCTTGCACTCTGTCTCAGTCTCTCAAAAATGAATAAAAGTTAAAAAAAATTTTCTTAAATGCATGTGGAAGAAAAAAGGACCAAGGAGAAAAAGAAGAAAGGATACCAATCTGGCCCTACAGATACTACTCTGGCCAATCTAATAATATGGCAATTAAAACGGTGTGGCAAAATGCAAACATAGACACAGTGGCTAAGGAACAGAATAGAGAATTTAGAAACAGACCCCAGAGTATATGGGGCAGAGGGGGAGTTTCTGCTCAGAGGAGAAGGGACAGGGTTGGAGCCCAGGGTCGGAAATGGGGCTGG
Source organism: Puma concolor (assembly GCF_028749965.1). Lineage (NCBI taxonomy): Eukaryota > Metazoa > Chordata > Mammalia > Carnivora > Felidae > Puma > Puma concolor. The sequence continues at coordinate 43,071,598 of NC_141671.1, read as the reverse complement.
GACAGTTGGCCCTCCGTGAGAGAAAGAGAAGTGTTGACCTGTTGGTGTACCAACTACAGAAATATATCCCAGTAGCATCAGAGATCTGAATGTGGAAAGTACAACTATATAATATAGGAGCTGATCTTTAGGAATTTGGGATAGTAGATGCTTATTTGTGTCATAGATTTTTATAAACTTTTTGTGTTGTCTTCACAATTATACAAAAGTAGAGATAATAGTATGACCAACTCCCACGTATCAGTCACCCAGCTTCAATAATAATTCAAAAACTTTCAATTAACACAAGACACTCACAACAAAATGACAAGACCGTCCCTCCCAGACTGGGAGAAGACATTTGCAACCCACATACCTGGAAACGATTTGGTATCCATCATAAACAAAATACTTCTATAATCAATAAGAAAACAGCACCAACAACAAGGAAACAGCAATAACAACAAGGAAAATGAACAAAGGTCATGAGCAGGTCATTTCCTGGAAAGGAGACACAAGTGACCCATACGCGTGAAAAGTTACTTATCTACACCAGCATAGGGGGAACTGCAAACGGTATCTGAAAGGGTTACCGTTCTGCATCTCTGAGAAGTAGATGAAGAGAGAGCTAATAGGCACATTTTATTTTATTTATTTTTTATTAAATTTTTTTTAAATGTTTATTTATTTTTGAGAAAGAGAGAGAGAGAGACAGAGACAGAGCGTGAGTCGGGCAGGGCAGAGGGAGAGGGAGACACAGAATCTGAAGCAGAATCCAGGCTCCGAGCTGTCATCGCAGAGCCCGATGAGGGGCTCGGACTCACGAACTGCGAGATCGTGACCGAACTGAAGTCGGACGCTCAACCGACTGAGCCACGCAGGCGCCCTGGCACCATCATTTCAGAAGGCACTTTGGCAATATCTGGTGAAGCTGGAAACGCACATTTCCCTGGAATGCAGCAGTCCTACTTCCAGGTGGAACTCTAGAGAAATGTCCACAAATGTGCACAGGGAGATGTGTGCAAGGATATCCGTTGATGCTTTTTGCAACAACAACAACAACAAAACACACAGAAACAACCAATGTCCACCAATAGGAGAACAGAAAAGTCAACTTTGGAGCACCTGGCTGGCTGGCCCAGTCAGTGGAACATGGGACCCTTGATCTTGGGGTTATGAGTTCGTGCCCCACGTCGGGCGTAGAGATTACCTGAAATCTTTTAGGGGCCCTGGGGTGGCTGAAGAGCAGGATGCTCTTGCTTTCCTCTCGGGTCACGATCTTACAGTTTGTGAGATTGAGCCCCATGTCTGGCTCTGCACACGTGGCGTGGAGCCTATTTGGGATTCTCTCTCTCCCTCTCTCTCTGCCCCTACGCCCCTCTCTCTTTCTCTCTCTAAAAAAAAAAAAAAGTAAAAAAAATCTCTTTTTTAATATTTCTTTTATTTTGGGGGGAGGGGAGGGGCAGAGAGAGAGGGACACACACACACAATCCCAAGCAGGCTCCACGATGTCAGTGCGGAACCTGATGTGGGGCTCGATCCCATGAACCGTGAGATCATCACCTGAGCCAAAATAAACTGACTGAGCCACCCAGGTACCCCTATGTAAAAATTTTAAATATATGAGCATTAGTATATATTTTTGTAGATACATACCTATGTAAAAATATAGGAGCAGGGGCGCCTGGGTGGCTCAGTCGGTTAAGCGTCTGACTTCGGCTCAGGTCATGATCTCACAGTTCGTGAGTTCGAGCCCCGCGTCAGGCTCTGAGCTGTCAGAGCCTGGAGCCTGCTTCACATTCTGTGTCTCCTTCTCTCTCTGCCCCTTCCCTGCTCATGCTGTGTCTCTCTCTGTCTCAAAAATAAATAAACATTAAAAAAAATTTAAAAATATAGGCATCTGGGTGGCTCAGTGGGTTAAGTGTCTGACTTCTGCTCAGGTCATGATCTCACGGCTGGTGAGTTCAAACCCCGCGTTGGGCTCTTTGCTGACAGCTCAGAGCCTGGAGCTTGCTTTGGATTCTGTCTGTCTGTCTGTCTGTCTCTCTCCTGTCTTGTGTCCTATCTCTCTGTCTCTCAAAAATAAATAAGTGTTAAAAAATTAAAAAAAAAAAAGATGTACCACAAGATTAATGTTTCGTGCTTGCTGACACAACATCCACTCTACAGTAGCTGGATCAAGGAGTCCTTTTACCTTTCAAGTCTTATTATTTAAGAAATACAGACGTGGGGGCGCCTGGGTGACTCAGTCAATTGAGCGTCTGACTTCGGCTCAGGTCATGATCTCAAGGTTTGTGAGTTCGAGCCCACATCAGGCTCACACACTCACAGGGTGTGGCTTTCTTGGGATTCTCTCTCTCTATCATAATAAAGAAATAAATTAAAAAAAAAATAGAGAAATACAGGTATGCCTGGGTGGTTCCATCAGTTGAGCGTCCGACTCTTGATGTTGGCTCGGGTCACGATCTCATGGATCATGAGATCAAGCATGAAGCCTGCTTGGGATTCTCTTTCTCCCTCTCTCTCTCTGCCCCTCTTCTGTGTGTGTGCTCTCTCTCTCTCTCTCTCTCTCTCAAAATAAATAAATAAATATTAAAAAAAGGAACATCTGTGATTCATGGGAAGAGGTCAAGATAGTAACAGTAATAGGTGCTTGCTTCACAGACGCATTTACTAAAGTTGGAACAGTACAGAGATTAGCACGGCCCCTGGGAAGGATGATATGTGAAATCTTGAAAAAAAATCAACATTAATAGAAGTTAGGAAGAATTAAAAAATTTTTATTTTATTTTAGAGAGAGAGACACACACACACCACACAACACACACACACACACACACACACACACACACACACACACACACAGAGTGTGAGTGGGGGAGGGACAGAGGGAGAGGGAGACCCAGAATCTGAAATCTGAAGCAAGCTCCAGGCTCTGAGCTGTCCGCACAGAGCTTGATGTGGGGCTCGAACTCATGGACCATGAGATCATGACCTGAGCTGAAGTTGGACACTTAACTGACTGAGCCACCCAGGTGCCCTGAAGTTTGGAAGGATTTGATTCCAACCCTCGTGGAGGACTTTCAGGGGTTTGAGACTTCGGAGAGGAGGAAGTAGCTGTGGATGTGGTGGAAAGAACAAGAGAACTAGAATCAGAAGTGGAGCCTGAAGACGGGACCGAATTGCTACAAGCTCATGTCAGAACATGAACAAATGAGGAGCTGCTTCTGATGGATGAGCACAGAAAGTGTTTTTTTTTTTAAGTTTATTTATATTTGAGAGAGAGAGAGTGCGTGGGGGAGGAGCAGAGAGAGAGGGAGAGAGAGAATCCAAAGCAGGCTCCACATTGTCAGCACAGAGCCCGACGTGGGGCTTGAACTCAGGAACCATGAGATCATGACCTGAGCCAAAGCCAGACATTTAACCAACTCAGCCACCCGGGCGCCCCTGAAGAAAGTGGTTTCTTGAGACAGAAGCTGCTCCTGGTGGAGAGGCTGTGAAGACTGATGAACTGACAACAGAAGTTTTAGAATTTTATGTAAATATAATTGATAAAGCCACGGCAGGAGGTGAGAGGACCGACTCCAGTTTTGAAAGAAGCTCTACCGCGGGGAAAATGCTATCACACAGCAGCACATGCTGCAATCATTCGTGAAAGGAAGAGTCAATGGATGTGGCAAACTTGACCGTTGTCTTATTTTAAGAAACTGCCGCAGCCACCATAACCCTCAAGCCTCCAGCACCCTGATCAGTCAGCAGCCGTCAGCAAGGAAGCAGGACCCTCCACCGGCAGAAAGATTGATTTGCTGAAAGCTCAGATGAAGGTTAGCATTTCTTTTCAGCAATAAATTAGTTTTTTAAAAATTTTTAAACATTTATTCATTTTTGAGAGACAAAGAGAGACAGAGCATGAGTGGGGAAGGGGCAGAGAGAGGGAGACACAGAATCCGAAGCAGGCTCTGGGCTCCGAGCTGTCAGCACAGAGCCTGACGTGGGGCTTGAACTCACGGACCGCTAGATCATGACCTGAGCCGAAGTCAGATGCTCAACCGACTGAGCCACCCAGGCGCCCCAGCAATAAATTAGTTTTTAATTAAGATATGCACATTGTAGGGTGCCTGGGTGGCTATGTTGGTTAAGCGTTCGACTCTTGGTTTTGGCTCAGGTCCTGATCTCACCGTTTGTGTGTTTGAGCCCCACGTCGGGCTCTGCGATGACAGTGCAGAGCCTGCTTGGGATTCTCTCTCTCTCTCTCTCTCTCTCTCTCTCTCTCAATAAATAAATAAATAAATAAATAAACTTCATTTTTTAAATTAAAAAGATTGTCTTTTTAGACATAATGCTATTGCACGCTTATGAGACTACAGTATAGTGCAAACCTAACTTTTATATGCACTGGGAAACCAAAAAATTCATTTCACTCGCTTTATTGCAATACTTGCTTTGTTGTAGTGTTTGGAACTGAACCCACACTATCTCTAAGGTACGCCTGAGTTGGTCTCTCCAACCTCTTAGGCTTTTTCTCTGGATTTCCCTAACTCTCTTCACCTTTCTCTCCCTCTTTTTTTTAAGTTTATTTATTTATTTTGAGAGAGACAGATAGAGTGTGAGCAGGGGAGAGGCAGAAAGAGAGGGAGAGAGGGAGAATCCCAAGCAGGGTCTGTCGGCAGAGGCCGACATGGGGTTCGAACCCATGAACCTGTGAGATCATGACCTGAGATGAAATCAAGAGTCGGAAGTTTAACCAAAGGAACCACCCAGGCCCCCAAGCATTTTTTCCCTCTCTTTCTCTCCCTGCCTCCCCACAAGTTTCTGGACCCCAAGAAGTAAAGGCAGTGTGGGCTGGCAGCAGGGAGCATGGTGCTGGGAGTGCCTCTTGCTTCTGGCTGTTCTCCGGGGGTGTCCTTCTTTCTATACTCCGTCTCTCCTTGGGTGTCCAGAAATGGCCCTTTTCTGCCCTCCCTTCCTTCTCTGGCTCCCTTAGGCAGGAATTGGTGCTTTGTGCCAGGGATGAGGCTGGGATCAGGGACGCAGAAATAGGACAGGCACAGGAGACAGGTCAGGGGAACCCAACAACGTGGAGGTGACCTTGCCACGCCCCCCATGGCATTCCAGGGGAGCAAAGCCTGTGCCCTGAGCCACAGACCCAGAAGGCCACCAGACCTCTCTTTATCTCCTCCTGTCCTCTGTGAATCCAAGAGGAGAGCCCCACCCACTTCCTTCCTCTCCCTTGCACCCACCTCTCTCAGTGAGGGAATTCTGAAAATATGAGGGAAGTCACTGGAAACCCAGCCTAAAGGTTCTTGGAAGACCTGGAAGGCTGGGTTTGGGGAATGCACATCTCCAATACCACTGAAGGTAAATCCATGTGAGTTATGGCAAAATAGATGTAGTGAAACTCTGTGTCATTCAACCGAATGGTTGATTCTGTTTGAATCTGATAACACAAATGTCAAAGAACAGAAAATATGGGCATGGTTCTTTTGTAAAGAGCTACATTTTAAACACGTTTCCATCCTTGAGATAGATAAATAGATATCTACACAAAAATCCACCTACAGAATTCCCATTAGAGTTAGAGTCATTCCAGGAGAGGATGGTTGTGTGATTGGGTCAGTTTTATTCGAAGAGGGCAGCTTTCAGACTGAGTGATACTAATATATATTATTTAATAGGGACACAATATGGGGTGGTGGTTAAGCAAATAGGCTCCGCTCAGGGTTCAAATCCCAGCCCTTCTGCCTCCATTGTGGAATCTTAGGCAAATGAGTCATTAACGGCTCCGGGCCTCAGTTTACCTTTCTGTGAAATGGAGCCAATTTAGAATGAAAAGGCTTTTACTACTGGTTAGATATTAGAACAGCGCCTGGTATAGAGAACATGCTCAGTGAATGGAGCACTCCTGTTTTTTTAATAATGTACCCACATCTCATATTCATTGGTCCTTATAATTTTCCCTGGAGTGTTCTCTTCCCTAGACAGATGAAAAAAACTGAGGTTCAGCGAGGACCTCGGTGACAGTCGGAAGAGGGTGCGGGGAAGACAGTTGAGGTAGAGAAGTTTGCACCTCAGACCCAGGAGGGTTCTAATTCCCCGCACGGCCAGGTTGGCCCCACAAGAGGCGTCCTTGGTGGAGAGCTTTGGACGTTGGAAATAGGGAGTGAGCACGTTAGCTAGGACACCCATTCATTTCCCTCCTCAACAAACATAGTTAGTGTTCCTGCGAAGGCATTTGAAATACCTTGAAATAAGTCAGTGAAAGACAGCCCTGCCACCGGCTGTCAGTAAGGCACCCAGAGGAGTAAACAGGAAATTACAATAAGGAGAGACGATTGTGCTGCCAGGGAAAAGTGCCTGGCGCCTGAGGAGTCCAGGGCGCCTGGCCAGCATGGCCTGGGGAGCAGGCGTGGAAGTTCTCTTAGAAGGCCTCCCACAAGACTGGCCGAGCTTGAAGCCAGCTGAGGTCTAGGCGAGGGCGGGGGTTCGGAGAGGAAACAGGAAGAGAAGGCAGAGGCCGAAGGTGCGCTGGGGGCAGAGGGCGACCCTGCTGCAGGGAGGAGGAACAGAATCCAGATGAGGAAGAGCCTGAGCCAAGATGGAGGTCAAACAGCGGGGTGAATTCAGGAAATGTCCGGTGCGCGCGAGGCGGGGGCTGGAAACAGTGCTTGGGCGAGTCTGGGTGGTTCTGACTAGCTGGTGCCACTAAGGGAAAGAGGGACAGCAGACTCACTCTGGGGGACGGGTTGAGGAAGCCAAGTTTCCAACAAGGCGAAGGTGCTTCTGCAAGACCCACAGGACCTGGAGGCTCACGTCTCTGGCAGGAGCGTGTGCAGCGGTTAACCTCGGGCAGCGTGGGAGAAATGTGGCGCATTGGGCGAGAGAATGAGGCTGCAGAGGCGATGGGCAGGAGGGGCACCTCCAGCGGACCTGCCTGTGGAGACAGAATAAACGCAAGGAGAAATGCAAGGGGTGTGAAAGTGCAGCGATAGACTCCCAAAAGGGAGATTTAACAAATTGCAAAAAAAAAAAAGAAAAAGAAAAAAAAAATTTATTTTGTAAATAAATGCACCCACAGATACAAACACACAAAGGCATTGAGAAACAGGAAGTGGTTATCCTGGGAAGTAGGCTTAAAGGTGAATTTTGGTTTTCTTCTGTGTGCTTTTCTCTATTTTCCATGTTCTAATGAGAATATGTAATCCTGGGGGGCGTCTGGGTGGCTCAGTCGGTTAAGCATCCACCTTCCGCTCAGGTACCAATCTCTTGGTTGGAGCCCCACCCCTGGCTTCGCACTGATAGCTCAGAGCTTTCTTGGGATTCCCTCTCTCTCTCTCTCTCTCTCTCTCTCTCTCTCTCAATGTCTCTCCTGCACACGCATGCTCTTTCTCTCAAAAATAAACAAACATAAAAAAAAAGAATATGTAATCCCAGAAGTCAAAGGACACAATAAATGTTATTTACAATAAGAAGAGTCTTTATGGGGCGCCTGGGTGGCGCAGTCGGCTAAGCGTCCGACTTCAGCCAGGTCACGATCTCGCGGTCCGGGAGTTCGAGCCCCGCGTCGGGCTCTGGGCTGATGGCTCAGAGCCTGGAGCCTGTTTCCGATTCTGTGTCTCCCTCTCTCTCTGCCCCTCCCCCGTTCATGCTCTGTCTCTCTCTGTCCCAAAAATAAATAAACGTTGAAGAAAAAAAAAAAAAAAGAAGAGTCTTTATAGAGCCAGATGTCACCAAGAGGTCAAATGTCACCAGGACGAATGAGGAACTAGAGGGGTTTTGGGACATGGCTCTGAGAGGGGACAGCTGGCCTGAGGAAAGCAGTTCTGCTGGAGTGAAAGGGAGGAGTGGGGTCCGTGTGGCAGGCATTAAAACCCAGTGGAGGGGTGCCTGGGTGGCTCAGTCAGTGAAGCGTCCGAATTCAGCTCAGGTTATGATCTTGTGGTTCACAAATTCAAGCTCTGGGTTGGGCTCTGTACTGACAGCTCAGAGCCTGGAGTTGCTTTAGATTCTGTGTCTCTGGCTCTCTCTGCCCCTCTGCCTCTCACGCTCTGTCTCTCTGTCTGTCTCTCTCTCTCTCTCTCAAAGGTAAATAAATAAACATTAGGGGAAAAAAAACAGTGGAAAGACAAATGACAAACAAAGGGAAATATTCGCAGCCCCTATGGCAGAACAAAGACAAATCTTCCTAAAATATAAATAGCTCCTAGAATTGTATAAGGAAAAATACAAAAGCCTAGTATAAAAATGGACAAAGAATATACAGAGGCAGCTCACAGAAAATGAAATGCTAGCAAAATGGGAGTCTTAGCTCAGTTTCAACTTGCAATAAGAAAAATGCAAATTATGAGGACACTGAGAAACAATTTTGTTTCTACCAGATTAGAGATATGTAAAAGTTTTACCACATACCGTGTTGATGTGGGGAGATATGCACTCTCTTATATTGCTGGTGGCAGTATAAATTCCCCCGATATGGAGGGAGCTTAATATATATAATGAATTACTGATGTATATGCTTTTTGTAAATTTTGCTTTTAAGATTTATTCATTTTTCAGGGACAGACAAAGCATGAATGGGGAAGGGGTAGAGAGAGAGGGAGACACAGAATCCAAAGCAGGCTCCAGGGTCTGAGCCATCAGCACAGAGCCCGAAGCGGGGCTCGAAATCACGGACCTCCAGATCATGACCTGAGCCGAAGTCGGATGCTTAACCAACTGAGCCACCCAGGCGCCCTGATGTATATACTTTTTAACTTAATATCCCACTTGTAGAAACGTATCTTCTAGAAATCTCTGCATTATATGAAACGCCATGTGTGGTGTCATTCATTGTAGCATTGGTTATCATAGTTGAAGATTGGGAACAACTGTCAGGAAAGAACAGATAAGTCAACGTCAAGACTTCACTACATAGTGAGATCCTATGCCGCTATGAAAAAATCATACAGAAGCTCTCTGTGCACCAATAGAAAAATATCTCCAAGGTATCTATTTTAATTACTTTAAAAAATAAACTATTTTTTAAAGTTTATTTTATTATTTATCTTTGAGGGGGAGGGGCAGAGAGAGAGGGAGACAGAGGATCTGGGCTCTGCGTTGACAGCAGTGAGCTTGATGTGGGGCTCGATTCACGAACAGTGAGATCATGACTTGAGCCGAAGTCGGACACTTAACTGACTGAGCCACTCAGGCGCCCCACCTATTTATTTGAGAATAGTTTTACATTTACAGAGAAATTGTGAAGATAGTACAGACTATTTCTGTATCCCCCACACCCAATTCCCCCTATAATTAGCATCTGACCTTAGGATAGTACGTTCGGTACAATTAAGGAACTGATATTGATACATTAGTATTAACTGAAACCCATACTTTATTCAGATTTCCCTAGCTTTTACCCAGTGTCCCTTTTCTGTGCCAGGGTCCCATCCAGGAGACCACATGACACTTAGTTGTCTTTTTCTCCTTAGGTTCCTCCTCTGTGTCTCAGACTTTCCTTGTTTTGGTGACCTTGACAGTTTTGAGGAATCCCGGGCAGGTGTTTTGCAAAATGTCCCTCAGGTGAGATTTGTCTGTTTTTCTCATGATTAGACTGGGGTTTTGGGGTTGGGGGGAAAGAAACCAAAGAAGTAAAAAGCCATTCCTATTGACGCTGACCTTGATCAGCTGCCTGAAGTTGTGTTTGTCAGGTTTCTCTACCATGAAGTTACTCTTTCCTCCCACTTTTCATACTGCCCTCCTTGGAAGGAAGTCACTAGGTGCTGCCCACACTTAAGGGGTGGGCAATCACGCTCCACCTTTGACGTACTCTCATCGTTGTGTTCTTTGTTTTTGCTATTATTTTGAGCATTTCCTTACTTTCTGGCACAAGACGCATTGGGCTCATCTTATACTTTTCCTGCACCAGCCCTAGAATCAGACATTTCTCCCACAAGCCCCAGTTCTGTTTATTGGTGAATGGTATTAGAAACCAAGTACTGGGCACTTGGTGTGCTCATTGCTACTGGAGTGTTGTTGCTTTGGGCCCTCTCAGCCTGCAGAGGAAGGAAATGCGTGTGTGTATACTGACCCCAGTATACACACATATCTATAAATATATTGTATGTAGTCATCTGTATCTATGTTAAGCTAAACATGAATTCATATTGATATCTCCAAGTCTGATCTATGACCACATGGATCATCTAGCCTCTTTTCCTGCCTTATCTGTAATATTCCCAAGATAATAATTTTTTTTTTTTTTTTTAAGAAAAAAAGGAGGGTGCAGGGGCACCTGGGTGACTCAGTCAGTTGAGCGTCCGACTTCGGCTCAGGTCATGATCTCGAGGTCTGTGAGTCTGGGCTCCGCATCGGGCTCCGTGCTGACAGCTCAGGGCCTGGAGCCTGCTTCGGATTCTGGGTCTCCCTCTTTCTCTGCCCCTCCCCCACTCATGCTCTGTCTCTCTGTCAAAAATAAATAAACATTAAAAAAAAATTTAAGAAAAAAAGGAGGGTGCAGACTGATGAGTATACCAGGCTACCTTTTGTGCAAAGAGGGTAGAGAAATAAAATATGTTTGGGGGCACCTGGGTGGCTCAGTCAGTTAAACATCCGACTCTTGGTTTCGGCTCAGGTCACGATCTCACGGTCCGTGAGTTCGAGCCCCACATCTGGCTCCGTGCTGACAGCTCAGAGTCTGGAGCCTGCTTCGGATCCTATGTCTCCCTCTCTCTCTGTCCCACCCCTGCTCATGTTCTGTCTCTCTTCGTCTTTCAAAATTGAATACATGTTTAAAAAAAAATTTTTTTTTAATGGTTAAGATGGGAAAGTTTATATTCTGTTGAAACCATCATTTAAAAAAGGTACAAAAAAGTTATTGTGTTCATTTTGCTTTACTGTTTTCCACTCAGCATATTTTCAGAATCTTATAGCCGTGGCTGTGTGGTGTCCAGTCTACTGCTCCTGTTATGTGGTAGTCCATAGTTTTTCTAGCACATTCTATTTTTTAAATTGAGAAATAATTGACATATGACATTATATTATATTAGTTTATATACATTATAAACATTATATTGGTTTACATACAAATATGATTCCATTTTTTTTTCTTGTGTTGAGAACTTTTAAGAACTCTTTGGGCAGGGCACCTGGATGACTCAGCAAGTGCAACATCTGACTCTTGATCTTAGTGTTGTGACTTTGCCCCACGTTGGGTGTGGAGATTACTTAAAAATGAAATCTTAAAAAAAAAAGAACTATTCTCCTAACAACTTTCAAACATACAACCGTATTATTAACTATAGTCACAAAGCTGTACATTACATCCCCATGACATATTTATTTTATAACTGGACATTTATACCTTTTTTTAAAATTAAAAAAATGTTTTTTTTTAACGTGTATTTATTTTTGAGACAGAGAGAGACAGAGCATGAACGGGGGAGGGGCAGAGAGAGAGGGAGACACAGAATCGGAAGCAGGCTCCAGGCTCTGAGCCATCAGCCCAGAGCCCGATGCGGGGCTCGAACTCACGGACCGTGAGATCGTGACCTGAGCTGAAGTCGGACGCTTAACCGACTGAGCCACCCAGGCGCCCCTATACCTTTTGACCCTCTTCACCCGTTTTGCACACACCCCCATCCCCACCAATCTGTTCTTTATATGTATGAGTTAGATTTTTTGCTTTTGGCTTTGTTTTTGTTTTTGTTTTTTTTAAGATTCTACACATAAGTGAGATCATACATATTTGTCTGTCTTTGTCTGACTTATTTTACTCAGTATAATGCCCTCAAAGCCCATCCGTGTTGTTGCAAACGGCAAGATTTCTGGCCCACTTTAGACCCCGCTTTCTCAGAAACCAGAAGACAAAGCTATGTGCTATTCTGAGGGACTGGAGAAGTCGGGCTGAGGGGGTTCCTCTGATGTGGCCTCATCCTTGCAGAAAAACTGGAAGCTGTGGAGGGGGGCCTGAAGGAAATGGGGGCAGCAGCTGCAGAGAATGGCAGTTAGTCATCAAGATGTGAAATCTAGATTGCCACATGGCCTCGATCAAGGTCACCCAGCCTGAGCTGTGCAGGTTGCAGCACGGGCCAGGGCCCTTCCCCAGCCAAACCCTACCACCCTGTTCCGTGCACAGAGGAAGCTAGCCACACTGAAGGCCAGGGGAGAAGACCAGAAAGTGTAGTTACAGATCCTTGAGAGACAGCAAGGACAAAGTGGGAATGACCTTCCAGGGCATTAGGCTGAGAGAGCAGGCAAATGAAGTTGAGCTGGGATCAAGTCCAAAGGGACTGGAGAAACAGGGGGCGGGATGCAGATTTGGCAGGGGGCAGGCCAGACAGGCCTGGCTGTAGCTGGGGGGGGGCACTTCTGTTTCAGAGTCTGGATGTGGGAGAATGTGACGCATGCACGCTTGCATATGTGTTAGATGCATGTGTTCATTAGATGCATTTATCACATGTATGCTAATTCATTTCACTTCTCGAATGCTAGGCAGCCGCCATGTGGTGCAACTCTGGGCGTGCACCACACGATCTAGGTGAATGACACTCCCTCTGATTGGTCAGCACACAAACTACAGGTGGGGCTCCTTCATCTAAAAGTGATGATGATGATGAGTTTACCACCCGGGGAGCGCTGACTGCTCACTAAGCACTGAGCACACTTTGATCTCTGTTGTCCACCCGACACCCCCTGAGAGGTAGCCAGGGGCATCCCTGTTAAAAAGAAAACCACGGGCCCCTCATGGAGTCACTTATGTTAAGGCCCCACATCAGCAAACCAAGACTAATACCTGACTTAACTGCAGTTTCAACCCCTCCCAGGAATGTGACCTTTAATCAGTCAACCTGGAATTTCTTGGGCAGCGCTAGGAAATGTACAGATAGACTGCTTCCGTTCCCTTTGCCTGAAACAATACACTGCTAATAATTTCCCTTTCCCGCTTCCTCTCTGCCTTTGCAAACCTTTCTTTTTCTACAGCTGGACGGAGCTTTTTTCTGTTTGCTGGGTGGGACGCTGCCTGATTCATGAATTATTCAATAAAGCCAGTTCGATCTTTCCAACCACTCAGTTGAATTTTGGTTGTTTAACAGATTTGGCGGCCGCGGCAGACCCCGAAGAAGACTGTGGATAGGCGCGGTAGCTGCGAACCCCTTTTTGAGTTCACTGTCTTTCTCACCGTTTCCCAGGGCTGTGGGTAAGTCCCTCTCAGTTGGGAACCGGGCTTTCTTTGCGATGAGTTCCTGATCTAACTGGCTTCCCGGTCCAGGGCTTAGTGGGTCAGTTTGAGTTGGCAAGCTGAGGCTGTAGCCCTTGGTTCAGTCTTCAGTTCCCCAGTGGTTGGAACTGCTCGCCCCAGATGGAGACTGAGGTCTGCCTGTGGAGTCCACACTGGAATTGCTGGCAGTGTGCAGAGTCTTCTATGGGCTGGTCCGCAGTGACTTCTAAACCCTCGTTCTTGGTTCTGTCCTCAGATTCCACGCGGGGAGCTGCTGGTGGCAGCTGTGTTTCTCCATTTGTATGGAATCAGTCTGCAGTCCCCATTCTTTGAGGTCGGGTTGTCCTTTCCCTGCCCCCTAGTTCTTTGGGTACTGCTGCGGCCATGGTCGGTTTCCTTGGTTTCTGTGGCTTTCTGTTAGTGTACCCACAAGGTAAGGTGTAATTGCTGATGGGGATCTTGGAAGCCAAAAAGCCACAAAAATTGGTGGGCATGGGTCAAGCATTTAAGAGTTGTTAGAGGGTGAAGAGTGCCACCTGACCCAAAGACGCCCGTGTTAGGATAAGTTGGCCACAGAATGGGTTAGATTGACACTAAGTCATCTACCAACCTCAAGAAAATTTTCGCGCGGGGCATCTGGGTGGCTCCGTCTGTTAAGTGTCCGACTTTGGCTCAGGTCACAATCTCAGGGTTCGTGAGTTTGAGTACCGCGTCAGGCTCTCTGCTGTCAGCACAGAGCCTGCTTCAGATCCTCTCCCGCCCCCCCTCCCCCCCTCCACTCCCCTCTATCTCTCTCTCAAAAATAAATAAACATTTAGGGCGCCTGAGTGGCTCAGTCAGTTAAGCATCCAGCTCTTGATTTTGTCTCCAGTCATGATCTCATGGTTTGTGGGTTCGAGTCCCACAGTGGGCTCCGTGCTGATGCGAGGTGTCGGCTGGAGATTCTCTCCTTCTCCTCTGTCTCTGCCCCTCCCCCACTCTCTATCTCAAAATAAATAATAAATAAACAAGTAAATAGACATTTAAAAAAAGAGACAATTTCTGTGCAATGAGGTGAAACACTGAAACACCACACAAACCCAATTCCATATGCATCTTTCTTAGGTATTAATCTGGCTTCGAGAAACCCAGAAGCTTAATGAAAAAACCAACAAACAAACAAACAATAAAAATAAGTAAATAAATAATAAAGATGGGATCCTTAATTTTTACAGAGTCAAGTGTACCACCTTCCAGCGCACCTGCTTCTTTTATGTCTAAGAACTTCGGTTCTGGAAGGTATAGATATTTACACAAATGGCAAAATCTTACTAAGCTTGATTTGCATTCTGAGGAACTTGGCTTCATAACCCTCAGGTGGCGATCCCCAAAATAAGGCCAAAGTGAGTTGTACTTCATTTACAGCTAGATCTGGCTGGACAGAAATGTAGGTTAAACTCCTTTACCAGCCCTCAGGGGAATTTCAGTGGCCATTAGGAAGAATGTTCCAATCAGATAAGATCATTTAAGAAGTACACGTAAAAACAAAGGCTTCAAAATTGCAAAACCAGCTTTATTGAAACTTTCGGTGCAAAAAAGCTGATAAAAAATTACGAAGACACAGAAGTAATACAAACGACTGTAAGACTGTCCTAATTCTTACGGCCTCCCCCTCCCTCTATCCTTTACTCAAAGATTCCTTCTAGTTATCCTCTGTCTGAATTGCCTTTACACTACATGACTGGAGACAAAAGTCCACCGGTTTAATCGCTTTACAGACACCACTATATCTGTTCTCAAAGGAGTCCCCCCTACTCCCCCTTGAGCCTCTCCCAGAGCTGATGCGACTCTGTGGAAATCTTCTGGTAAGCTGTTACATTGTTCCCTGAGACAGCCAAAGGAAAACTAAAATTAAAAGCCAAACAAAGCCTTGCCAAATTCTGGTAAATATCAGAGCTATACTCTTTCCACTTTAAGCCCCACTCAGAACCTTAGGATGGGATCCTGGAAAAACTGATGGAAGCTGGCTAGAAGGCTGTTTCCTGTCAGTGAAATGTACCCACGAAGAAAGAAACTAACAAACATTTCACCACAGGTGGGTAGATGTCAGTCCTCCACATTCAGGCTACAGCCCAGTTCTTCAGAAGAGGGATTAAAGGCAACTGTCCTTATCTTACAAATCTTTACAAAACTAGACTTGCAGCTCTAAAGGCAATTCAAAGTTCACCTATTTCTTTACTAATTCCCAAACCTCCCCTATCTCAAGCGGCTTGTAAATGATTGACTTTACAAAACCAAAGTCCTTCTTGGAGGAATTTGCATTCTCTTCCTGGGACTTTGAGATAAAAATATTAAAAGTACAAACCTCAGGGAAGCCATTCTTTCCCCCTCTTTAAAAAAATTTTTTAATAATGTCTTGGGGTGCCTAGGTGGCTCAGTCGGTTAAGCATCCGACTTCAGCTCAGGTCATGATCTCGTAGTTTGTGGGTTCGAGCCCCACGTTGGGCTCTGTGCTGACAGCTCAGAGCCTGGAGCCTGCTTCCAGTTCTGTGTCTCCCTCTCTCTGTGTCCCTCCCCTGCTCATATTCTGTCTCTCTCTGTCTCTCAATAATAAATAAACATTAAAAATTTTTTTTTTAGAAATTAATAATGTCTTAATTCTAGAAGTCTGTATGGCTTAATTCCCTTCACTTATTTTGCCCAAAGTAATTCTTACCAGAAGTAGAATGAAAGGGAGAAAGGCAATTAGAAGTTTTTTAGTTTAATTAAAAAAACTTTTTTATTTGAGAGACAGCCATCTGGAGAGAGAGAGAGAGAGAGAGAGAGAGAGAGAATCTTAAGCAGGTTCCATAGTCAGCTTGGAGCCTGATGAGGGGCTTGATCCCACAACCATAAGATCACGACCTGAGCCAAAATCAAGAGTCAGAAGCTCAACTGACTGAGCCACCCAGGCACCACAGGCCATTTGAAATTTACATGAATGGGGGCGCTTGGGTGGTTTAGTCAGTTAAATGTCTGACTTCGGCTCAGGTCATGATCTCGCAGTTTGTGAGTTCAAGCCCCGCATTGGGCTCTCTGCTGTCAGCACAGAGCCCGCTTCAGATCCTCTGTCTCCCTCTTTCTCTGCCCCTCCCCCTTGTTGCTCTGTCTCTCTCTCTCTCTCTCAAAAATGTTAAAAAAAAAAGAAACTTAGACGAATGAAAAGTCATGTGTTTTCTTCCACAAATATTAGTAGAAAAATCTTTAGCAATCTGAGCAAGCCACCTGAACTTATTTCATCTGCCAGAAAAAGTTTGGATCTAACTGTTCTTTTATAAACTAGTGGGTTTTGTATTTTCATGCCTGTCTCGTGGTTAAAAATTTTAAAACAATAATTGTAAAGTCTCTGTTTATATGTTTATTGTAGATAGGTGACATTTTCTACTTCTGTATGGAATTGCTAGAATTAATTTGCGAAGGCTTCTATTTAACTGGCTTAAAAATAAACACTTATAAATGAAATATTTCTAAATTTCAGAAGTATAATAGAAGCTAACCCAAGTGCTTTTCAGGTTCACATGCTCTGGGAAGATATTTTAGTATTAAAGCTAGTTTAAGGTTGTTAGTTTAATTAAAATAAACATGTCTTTGAAGTTATTAGCATTAAATATAATACTTTTATCGTACCCTGGTTTGCTAATCGAGTAAGGTCACGTTATCTCTGTTAACAAAATTTGTCAACAAGAAAAATACCTTGGGACAATAGTTGATTTTATCTAATGTCTCATGAAGTTTTTGTGGGTAATCTAAACATAATTGTTAAGAAAAAATAAATTGAGTAGATATAAATAAGATAAAAAAATCTTAGGTAAACTTTTAAAATAATTTCCTCATGGGGCGCCTGGCTGGCTCTGTCGGAAGAGCATGTGACTCTTGATCTCAGGGTTGTGAGTTCGAGCCCCACATTGGGAGAAGAGATTACTTAAAAAAAAAAAAAAAAAAAAAAAAAATTCCTGAAATCTTTTAAACATCTTTTTTGTTTTGTTTTCAAAGTAGGCTCCACACCCAGCTTGGGGCTTGACTCTGAGAACAAGATTTGCATAGCCTACCGACTGAGCCAGGCAGACACCCCTTCCTCAAGTCTTTTCGGTAACCTGAAATCTTAAAGTTTTGCTAAGTGATGAGTTAAGTTAAATTCAAAGAATATCTAGATCATTTCCAAATAAGATAAAATGCTGAAACATTAATTACTGAACACAGGCTTCTCCTTTTTTTTTTTTTTTTTTTGCTTCCTTTTATAGACAAGCTAAAAATAATTGCCTCTATTAATAAACGTGGTTTATGCCATGGTGAGAAATTTTCTATAAAAAAGCATATTCTGAGGCTCCCAGGTGGCTCGGTCGGTTAAGTGTTCAACTTCGGCTGAAGTCATGATCTTGCGGTCTGTGAGTTTGAGCCCTGCATCGGGCTCTGGGCTGACAGCTGGGAGCCTGAAGCCTGCTTCAGATTCTGTGTCTCCCTCTCTCTCTGCCCCTCCCCTGTTCATTCCCTGTCTCTCTCTCAAAAATAAAGATTAAAAAAAAATTTTTTTTTAAAGCATGTTCTTAGAAATCACATTAAGTATTTATAAGTCTGACAATTCGCAGTATGCTAATATAAAAGACAGTTCACAATTATTTACTTCTTAGCTAAGGTTCCTAAGGGTTAAGAATTCAAATTAATACGTGTGATTACAGCTACTAGAAGTAATGCAAGAACAGGATGTGTGCTTTCAGTAAAAGAAGTTAATGGAAATGCATTTTTGTAGACAGAAATATAGTAATTTTGTTCTAAAATAGGGGTACTTAAAGAAGAAAATAGAGGACAAAATCTGAATGTAAAACAGAAAGAGTTGTAGAAGATTTGTGGAAAAGGAAATTTTCAAAAGGAATTTTAATATGTGATCAAGTTGGCTAAGATTAAAATGAACTTATTTAAAAATGAGATTTAGGGGTGCCTGGGTGGCTCAGGTGGTTAAGCACCTGACTTCAGCTCAGGTCATGATCTCACGGTTCATGAGTTCAAGCCCCAAATCAGGCTTTCTGCTGTCAGCACAGAGCCCATTCTGGATCCTCTGTCTCCCTCTCTCTGACCCTCCCCCTGCTCTCTCTCTCTCTCTCTCTCTCTCTCTGAAAAATAAATAAACATTAAAAAAAATGAGCTTTAGTATCAAAAGTAAACAGCTGCAAAATTAGAAGTTAGCTTTTCTTGCTGTCAAAAGGACAAAGTTTTCTCAGGGCATCTGGTCAGCTCAGTGGGAAGAGCATGTGACTCTTGATCTTGGGGTCATGGGTTTAAGCCCCACATTGGATGTAGAGATTACTTAAAAAAAAAATATATATATATATATATTTTTATATATGTGTGTGTGTATATATATATATAAACTTAAGATATATATATATATATATAAACTTAAAAAAAGAATATTTTTTCTAGATTATTGACCTGTTCTTAAGAAGACATTATAAACAAAGGTCTTTCTTCACCTTTAATGTAATCTGCCTAGAAACGCAAAGATTGTATGCTTTGCCTTTATTGAGTCTCTGATTACTTAGGAAAAAAAAAAAACCCTTGAATCTTTTTAATGCTAAAAGAGTTGAAATTTTTAATAACTATTTTAACTTTCTGTATTTGCTTGCAAAGTCTTTACTTCTTGCTTTGGTTAAATGGATGACTAAGTATTGTGAAAGTGACCTATGATTCTATTTGCCCAAGTGTTTTAAAACCTTTTTGATTGATTGATTTTGAGAGAGAAAGTGGGTGAGCATGAGAGGAGGAGGGACCGAGGGAGGGAGAGAATCTTAAGCAGGCTCTACGCTCAGGACCGCGAGATCATGACCTGAGCCGCAATCAAGAGTCGGATGCCTAACTGACTGAGCCACCCAGGTGCCCCAACCTTTTTGATATTTTTGATGAGCTTCCCCCAAATCAAATCCTAAATAGTCTTTTTGACCTTGAACTACCTTTGAGTTATTCCAGATGTTTCCCGGAACATCTCAAAGGATTTGTTCTCTCTCCTTACAAAAAGGGAGATATCAAACTTAATTAGGCTTATCTGGTATATTAAATTACACGGGGAGCAATGTCAAATAAGAAATAATACTGATGTGGGAAACAAAAGCAAAAGGAAACGCAGATAAAATTCAGTTTCCTTATAACCAGCTGCCCAATGACAAATACTTGAGGCAGGCAGAGAATAACATTCTTCCAGGAACTCCCAACTATCTTATTGTTAATGCTTTGCCAGAGGGAAAAACAACCTTAGCTTGACAATAGCTAGGCCTCCAGGATCTTGTGGGTCTTCTTAGCACATGAAAGTCCTTTTGGAAACTTCCCCTTGCTTTTACCTCCCTTAGCTCCCAACTATCGAATTAGTCACTCCTCACAATCCCAGTGCAACTCTTTCTGCCCAGAGGTCCTGTCCCTGTGCTTTAAGAAAGCCACCCTTTTGCACCAAAGACTTCTCAAGAATTCTTTCTTGGGGCGCCTGGGTGGCTCAGTAGGTTAAGTGTCCAACTTTGGCGCAGGTCACGATCTCATGGTTCACAAGCTCGAGCCCCGTACCGCTTTGGATCCTCTGTCCCTCTCTGTCCCTGCTCCTCTCCCTGCTTCTCCAAAGTAAATAAACATTTGGGCACCTGGGTGGCTCAGAGGTTAAGTGTCCAACTCTAGATCTCGGCTCAGGTCATGATCTCATGTGTCATGAGTTCAAGCCCCACATCAGGCTCTACAAGGACAGTGCAGATCCTGCTTGGGATTCTCTCTCCCCTCTCTCTCTGCCCCTACTGGGCTCATACTCTCTCAATCTCTCTCTCCCTCTCAATAAATAAACGTTTAAAACAAACAAACAAACAAACAAACAAACAAACATTAACAAAAAGAATTCTTTCTTGGCCATTGGCTTCGAACCCCAACACGTCAAACTGCATTGGTACTAAGCCTTCTTTATATTATGCCTGTATATGTTATGCCCAGAATTCGCAATCCCCAAAGACCACCAGGGAGCCGGGTCCGATGCAAAAGCAAAGAGCCTTTATTCCAGCTAGATCCAGCTCAATCCCCAACCTGTACTGACGCAGCGGTGAGATGCCGGAGAGAGCCAGAGAGTTTCAAAAGCACAGAGGTTTTATAGGAGTCTAGGGGCAGTTGGTGAGATAATGGTTGTGGCCTTAGCTGATTGGCTGGGGAAGGGTCGTGGCCTTAGCCTATTGGCTGGGGAAGGGTCGTGGCCTCAGCCAATTGGCTGGGGAAGGGTCGGAGTCCCATTAGGCAGGTTGCTGGGCGGGTTTTGAACGGGTGAGCGGGAGATTACTCAAGGGGAGGAGGCGTGGTCTGAGGTTTCTGCAATTTTCCTGGAAAGGGGGCCATGTCGGGGACATAGTCACTGAAGGTGGAGGACACAGAACAAGATGGAGTTGGCTGGCGTAGGTCCGCTCTTTCATATACATGTTCTGGAAAACTTGTAAAATTCCTGGCAATCTGATGTGTCCTAATATAATGTCGGCACTTGTAATTCTAATTACTGTCTTAAAATGTATGTCACAAGAATACCCAAGTTTCTTTGTCAATTGCATTACAATGAACTCTCATCAGATCTTTTTACCCAGGTCATGTTTAAGTCCTTTATCATTTACAGGCAGTTATTGTTTTACTCAGATACTTTTATAGAACCTTCCTGTAAGCGAGTTTCATCTTCAGAGAAATTCATGGAAAGGAGTCTGCCAAGTACCATCGAACTCACGCATTGCGAGATCACGACCTGAGCCGAAATCAAGAGTCACATGCTCAATGTCCTATCCACATTCACAGCGCCACCTTAGTGGAAGTGGTTTGTGACCGGATGGGGTTTGTCCCTTGTCTTTGGTGGTCATCACTCTCCTTGGGTCTACAAATGTCTAGAGAGCTGGTGCAAGGTATGATTTGAAGTGGGTTTCGGGAACTAATGGTCAAGAAAGAATTCTTGAGATGGTTTTGATGCAAAAAAAAAAAAAAATGTGGTTTTTATTAAAGCCCAGAGACAGGATCTGTGGGCAGAAAGAGCTGCACCAGGATTGTGAGGAGTGACTCACAATACATTTTAAGTGGGGTTAAGTGGGGTTAAGTGGGGAGGGGCGGAAGAAACAAAGGAAGTTTCCAGAAGGATTTTCTTTTTTCTTTTATTTTCTATTTTTTTTTAATTTAATCTGCTCTTGCTTTATTTTATATATTTAGAGTATAACACAATGCCTGGTATATACTGTTGCATTTTTTTTTCAATATATGAAGTTTATTGTCAAATTGGTTTCCATACAACACCCAGGGCTCATCCCAAAAGGTGCCCTCCTCAATACCCATCACCCACCCTCCCCTCCCTCCCACCCACCCCCCATCAACCCTCAGTTTGTTCTCAGTTTTTTTTTTTTTTTAATTTTTTTTTTCAACGTTTATTTATTTTTGGGACAGAGAGAGACAGAGCATGAACGGGGGAGGGGCAGAGAGAGAGGGAGACACAGAATCAGAAACAGGCTCCAGGCTCTGAGCCATCAGCCCAGAGCCTGACGCTGGGCTCGAACTCACGGACCGCGAGATCGTGACCTGGCTGAAGTCGGACGCCTAACCGACTGCGCCACCCAGGTGCCCCTGTTCTCAGTTTTTAAGAGTCTCTTATGCTTTGGCTCTCTTCCATTCTAACCTCTTTTTTTTTTTTTTTTCCCTTCCCCTCCCCCATGGGTTTCTGTTAAGTTTCTCGGGATCCACATAAGAGTGAAACCATATGGTATCTGTCTTTCTCTGTATGGCTTATTTCACTTAGCATCACACTCTCCAGTTCCATCCATGTTGCTACAAAGGGCCATATTTCATTCTTTCTCATTGCCACGTAGTACTCCATTGTGTATATAAACCACAATTTCTTTATCCATTCATCAGTTGATGGACATTTAGGCTCTTTCCATAATTTGGCAATTGTTGAAAGTGCTGGTATAAACATTGGGGTACAAGTGCCCGTATGCATCAGCACTCCTGTATCCCTTGGGTAAATTCCTAGCAGTGCTACTGCTGGGTCATAGGGTAGATCTATTTTTAATTTTTTGAGGAACCTCCACATCCAGAAGGATTTTCTTATGTTAAAGAAGCCTCACAGGATCCTGGAGGCCTAGCTATTGTCGGCTAAGTCCGTTTTTCCCTCTAGCAAGGCATTAGCGTTAAGACAGTGGTGGGGGCGCCTGGTTGGCTCAGTGGGTGGAGAGGTGACATTCCACTCACCATCTCGGGGTTGTGAGTTCAAACACCACATTGGATGTAGAGATTACTTCAAAATAAAATCTTTTTAAAATATATAACAAGACATTCCTGGAGGAATGTCACACTCTGCCGGCCTCAAGTATTTGTCAATGGGCTGCAGGATATAAGGAAATTGAATTTTATCTTCATTTCCTTTGGTCTTTGTTCTCCCCATCAGTGCACAGCCGGGCAATGCTTCTTAGGTTATCTCACTGTGTCCCCAACTTGTCACAAGTGAAATCAGACATCTCACTGGTTGACTCCCCTGGATTTACATCATTGAGTTAGTTAGAAAAGACACCCTACCAGGGGTGCCTGGGTGGCTCAGTCAGTTGAGCGTCCAACTCTTTTTTTTTTTTTAATGTTTTTATTTATGTATTTATGTATTTTTTTCTTTTTTTTAAATTTTCTTTTTTTTAAGTTTATTTATTTATCTTGAGAGCGAGACCATGGGAGAGGGGCAGAGAGAGGGAGAGAGAGAGAACCCCAAGCAGGCTCCGCACTGTCAGTGCAGAGCCTGATGCAGGGCTCAAACTCCCGAACTGCGAGATCATGACCTGAATCGAAGTTGGACGCTCAACCGACTGAGCCACCCAGGTGCCCCTGTTTTTATTTATTTTTTGAGACAGAGATAGAGAAGAGCATGTGCAGGGGAAGGTCAGAGAGAGAGGGAGACACAGAATCTGAAGCAGGCTCCAGGTTCCAAGCTGTCAGCCCAGAGCCCGACACAGGGCTCGAACTCGTGAACCGCAAGATCATGACCTGGGCCGAAGTCAGACACCCAACTGACTGAGTCACGTAGGCATCCTGTGCATCTGACTCTTGATTTCAGCTCAGATCATGATCCCTGGATCGTGGGATGGAGCCCTGCGTCAGGTTTTGTGCTGAGTGCTGAGCGTAGACCCTGCTTGAGATCCTCTCTCTCTCTCTCTCTCTCTCTCTCTCTCTTCCTCTGCCCCTTTCCCCCGCTCACTTTCTCTCTAAAACAAAAAATTTAAAAGAAAGAAAGAAAGAAGGAAAGAAAGAGAAGGAAAGAAAGAAAGAAGGAGAGAGAAGGAAAGAAAGAAAGAAAAGAAAGAGACAAAGAAAGAAAGAAAGAAAAAGGAAGAAACGGAAGAAAGAAAAGAAAAAAAGGAAGAAAGAAAGAAAAGACCTATCAGGAGGGATTCACAACTCAGGGTTTGCTTCCTTTAGCAGAGCCATACTTACCTGGTTAGGAGGAAATATAGATAAGAATATGATCAGAAACCTCTCCTTAACTCTTAAAGATATTGTAGAATCTGTCACTCAGACAATAGCTGCCCAACAAAGATCCTTAAACTCTGCAGTAAAGCTGTCCTTGATAACAGGATAGCCCCTGATTATCTTTTAGCTGAGCAAGGAGGTGTCTGTGCTGTGGCCAATGCCATCCGCTGTACCTGGATTAACACTTCTGGGGAGGCTGAAACTCAGTTGCACGAGCTCGCTGCCCTAGCCACAGGGCTTAAAACAGTGACTCCTGGGGCGCCTGGGTGGCGCAGTTGGTTAAGCGTCTGACTTCAGCCAGGTCACGATCTCGCGGTCTGTGAGTTCGAGCCCCGCGTCGGGCTCTGGGCTGATGGCTCAGAGCCTGGAGCCTGTTTCTGATTCTGTGTCTCCCTCTCTCTCTGCCCCTCCCCCGTTCATGCTCTGTCTCTCTCTGTCGCAAAAATAAATAAATGTTGAAAAAAAAATTAAAAAAAAACAAAAAAGCAGTGACTCCTTCGGCAGAGTCTTACTTTGACTTATTTGGTTTTGACTGGTTTGGGTCTTGGAGACCATGGCTCTGAAGTGCGCGGCAGACATTGGGGATTATCCTGTTTGTGCTCATCGCGATAATCTCCGTGGTGCCTTGTACTCTCTCAAAAGCTTTAAATGCGAGTTCACAGCTGTACTTCACCAAGTGCACGATCTCCCGAAGACTGGACCATCAGAAAAAGAGCAAAGAGGACGAACTGACTTAAAAATGGTGAACCTTGGGGCTCCTGGCAGGCGTGGTATCCATGCCATGGAACATGCAACTGTTGATGTCAGGGTTGTGAGTTTGAACCCCATGTTGGGTATCAAGATGACTTTATTTTTAAAAATTTTTTTCAATGTTTATTTATTTTTGAGAGACAGAGAGAGAGCGTGAGTAGGGAAGGGGCAGAGAGAGAGACAGACACAGAATCCAAAGCAGGCTCCAGGCTCTGAGCTGTCAGCACAGAGCCCGACGTGGGGCATGAACCCCCCAACCGTGAGATCATGACCTGGGCCGAAGTCGGATGTCCAACCGACTGAGCCACCCAGGTGCCCCTGGAGATGACTTTAAAAAAAAAACCCGTGAACCTGAAGTTGTAACTTGTGACTACCTTAGTCACGGAATGTCTTAAATTTCGATCACGTCTCTCAGTTAAGCTTAGAATCGAATCAAAAGGGAGAAATGTCTAAAAAGAGGGGCACTGGGGTGGCTCAGTAGGTCGAGGATCTGACTCTTGATTTCAGCTTGGGTTATGATCCCAGGGTCGTGGGATCGAGCCCCAAGCTGGGCTCCACGCTCAGCATGGAACCTGCTTAAGATTCTGTCAGTCAATCCCTCTCTCTCTCTCTCTCTTTCTCTCTCCCTCTGCCCTTCTCCTCTGCTTGTGCACTCTTTCCCTTTCTTAAAAAAAAAAAAAAAAAAAGAAAGAAAAGAGAAAAAAAAGAAATTGCTAAAAAGAAAAGAAAACCCCCAGGCCCCACATGGATCATGGAGTCACTTATGTCAAGGCCCCATATCAGGAAACCAAGACTTCACACCTAACCTAACTGTAGTTTTAACCCTCCCAGGGATGTGACCCTCAACCAGTCAACCTTGGATTACCTGCAGCACTAGAACATTTACGGATAGACTCCTTCTGTTCCCCCTTAGGGAGGTGACCTTACCTAAAACAATACACTCGTTGCTAATAATTTCCTTCCGCTACCCCACCCCCTGCCCTTACAAACCCGTTTCTACAGCTGGACAGAGCTTTTTTTCTGTTCGCTAAGTGGGATGCTGCCCGATTCATGCATTGTTCAGTCAAGCCAATTTGATCTTTTCCGTTACTCAGATAAATTTTTATTTCACATCCCTAACCCACAGGTGAGAAAAAGGGGACTTCCAGAGAAGTAAAGTAACTTGCCCCGAAGCCACGCAGACAGAAGTTGGCGGCATCTCGCGCCAGGGCAAGGAACAACAGGTGGGGTCAGCATCTTGCCGGGCTTCCCAGAACCCAGTGGGACTGCCCAGGGCCTCTCAAAAGCTCAAAGGACCTGCTAGTTTTGGGGCTTCCCCGAACGATCCCTGCCCTGCCCCCCAGGAACCTTAGAGAGCAGCTCTGTGGAAAAAAGGAGGCAGAAAGTGGTGTGGAGGAACTACTGGTCTTTAAGAGGTTCTTCAAGAGAGTGTGACTTTCTCTTAGACAAGACTTGCAGAGGGTAGGAGGAGGAAGAGGGAGGTGGCTGGCGGAAATGATTCCTGGGAAGAGCGGGGGCGGCAGAGGAGGGAGAGGGCAGCTTACTTAGTTCAGTCTTTGAGGCCACAAAGGAGACAGGCGGCAGGGGAGATTGGAAATCCAGCCCCCCACTAAGCATAAGAGGGGTGGGTGGGTGTCATGCAAATGGAAGGAAGCCACCACGGACCACTGCTGTAGGAGGGAACTCGAAATCAGCCACCAGCCGGGAAGACAGGACAAAAGGGCACACAGACACAAGAAGGATCTAGACGCATGTAAGGTGGACAGGTCCCTAAGCTAAAGGGATTTGGAAGCTGCCTCTGTCCAAGAGGTTAAAGAGCTCACATGCACAGGCCCGGGTGTCCAGCCCAGAGAGGCCAGAGGGGAAGCCAGGGGAAGATCTGGAAGGATGGGCGATGTGCAGCTGAGGGGCTGCTGCAGATGGTCTGGACTTCTCGCTGCAGCAAGAGGCTGGAGACTGGGGGAGAGGGCACCTGGGGCAGAGACTCCAAGGTCAAGAACAGGTCAAGGGTCCCTTGATCCTTCCTGTGAGGGCAGTGGCTCGGCAGTAGCAAGTGTCTAACGACACAAATGATTTGGATCAGAGCACGTTTCACGCAGGAAGGAGCTCATCTGTTGCCACAATCTTCAGCCCTCCCTGCCTCGCACCCAGGAGGGTCACTTCATTTCTATGACCGGCTGGCTCACGTGGGTGCCAGATTTTTGGCCTTTGAGACACCTGCAATGCCACCTTTGGAGACCCCAGGTTGGGGGAGGGGACGAGAGAGGAGGCTGGCGTCCCAAGGGCCCCTAACTTTGCCCAATGCCCTCTCCTCAGATGCTGCTCCTTGGTACCACGTCTGTACGGGTCCTCGGGGAGGGACTGTTGTGCCTTTAGCGTCTCTGGTACTGCCCATAAATGTCAACAGCGCCCTCTAGTTTTTGTAACAGTCACACATGCCTCCCTGGAAGTAAGGGTGAGATCACTCTAACTGAGAGCTCCTGGAGCCCCTCTTTGGTGCCGGGGAAGTGACTTCCACCCCTGCCAGAATTTTCTCGGCATAGAAGCACGGAGACACAGAAGCCAGTGGCAATGGCTGTTTATTATAACAATGCCCCCAAGTGAGGGAGAGAAGGGAGGGCCCAAGCCTGGAGAGGTAGGCAGCGGGTATGTGTGAGCAGGAAAGTGTGGAGAGCCTCCACAGCCACTGGGGAAGTGGCACTTAATCTTCAGTAGAATATACTCAGAGAGGGAGAGAGACTGGGGGAAATCCAGCCACCAGAAGCTGGCTGGGGAAAAAGAGAAACACTTTGGGCTCGGGGGGGGGGGGGGGGGGGTGGGGTGGGCAATGGACGGCCTGGTGCTGGAGTAAGGGGCCCAGGTGCCACTACCTGGAGCCCGTTCCATTGGCAGGGAATGCAGAGCCGAGATCAGTAAGGAGTGCCCTGCCCCTGAGCCCGGAGCCCCGCAGTGGTGGTGGTGGTGGGAGCCGGGCTCTTGGGGCTCCCCTATCCCCACATGGTTGTCTGCAGCCACTGTGGGGAGGAGAGAAGCAGATCCAAGGACGGCAGGGAGGGTGGGGCAGGATGGCTGGGGGAGCAGAGGGCAGGGGGAGCCATGAGTACCTGGTTCAGATTCAAGCGAATATAGCCAGTGTTCTTGGGGTCCATGGATAGAAAGTATGCTGTTTGGGAGAGGAGGCAAGGGAAGGGGTTTGAGAGCCGAGTCTGGGGTCTGCAAGACCCAATCCCAAAGAAGCAGGAGGTCAGAAAGGGCATCGGAAGCTGTCCCTTGCTGCCTCCAGGCTAACCCTCAGCCCAGGAAGGAATTAATGATAAGAACTCCAAGCCTCGCCAAGAGCCACACACAGAGCGTCGCCATGCGTGAAACTCATATGTTCTGTGGCTCCGTCCTATGAGGGCAATACTGTTACTGCCCACATTTTATAGATGAGAACAGAGGACGGAGGCACAGAGAGAGAAAGCGACTTGCCCAAGGCACACAGCCAACAAGTGGTGGGGCTGGGATTTGAACCCAGATCGTCTGTGCCCTAAAGAGGGGGATGGTTTGGGAGCAGGGCTCCTCATGTGGGCGTGTGGGAGGCGGCCAGTGGTCCCCGACCCACGGTGGGGAGTGGGCAGATGACTGACTCACTGAACATGGCCTTGAGCCTCAGGAAGCAGCTGATGAAGCTGTCAAAATCCACGATCATGTTATCGTTTGCATACCTGGCCACCAGCACCTGCATCACCTTGTTATTCAGCTTGATGCCTGGGAGAGAGAGGAGTGCGGAGGGGGAGTCCAGCCTCCTGGCCACCGCGTCCTCCCTCGCTGCCCCCAGACCCTCTCCCCTGACCCCCTGCTAACCTGCTTTCTCAATTGCCAAGCGCATCTCATAGGAGTTCAAGCTGCCTGAGTTGTCCTCGTCACACTCTCGGAAGATGTCCTGAAGGGATAGACAGAGGGGGTGTGCATAGCACGGTGGTGGAAATAATGAAATACTTCAGTATAGTTAACCTACAAGGACTACCCAAGACCCCAGCGCTGCCTACCCTGGCCCCCGCCCTGAGCGCCCAATATTCCTGTCATCTAGTGACTGTAGGGGGCCTCTGGCAAGGGGAGGGGGCTAAGACCGGAGTCAGGGGTCTGAAAGACCCACTCCCAACTGGGCCCTCTGCACCAGTCCTTTAAACTGGTGATGCCTGGACTATACTGGTTGTTAATCTGACTAGCTAATGCACCAACACTCCAACAGATCCTGTCCTGTGTGTGTGTGTGTGTGTGTGTCTAGTCAGGGGCTCCAGGTTCTAGCATCGTCCTTACTAATCCCCATCACTCTTGAGGACCTCCCTTTCTCCCCGCCATAAACTGCCCCTTCAGTGTTTTTTACCGTCCATTTCTTGATTTTTTTCCACAGGATCTGGAACTCCAGAAGCCCTAGCTTGCCAGAGCCATCTTTCTGGGGAGGGGGTGGTAGTCAAGGATGCCAGAAGAAGGAGTGAAGAGGGCATCTTGGGGCCAGGGAAGCAGAGAGGCTCGCCGAGTGGGAGACATGAGACCCGGGGATCTTGTGTGGTCACTATGGTAACAGCCAGAAAAGCTGGCATCTTTTGCTACCTCAGAGCCTGTTCCCCAGCAGGAAGGAGGGCATGACTGGCCAGAGCGATGGTCACCTGGGGGCCAGGCATGGGGGTAGGGGTGAGGGGCGGGAGAGCACTGGACAAAAAGATACATCCATGAGGTTGACCATACAGCGGCACACATCCAGGCCGAAGCCCTGGGTCCTGAAGTTTCTGACTGTGAGGGAGGGAAGGGGCAGGAAGAGAGAAGGAGTGAGTGGGGCATCGCAGGGGATGCAGGGAGCGGCCCAGGGGGGGTGCAAGCTGCAGGAGAAGGGTTGTGAGTGGCAGGGTAGGGGGGGGTGGAAGACTCACATTTGGTGACCACCTTGTTGAGCAGCTTCTGTAGCTCATACATGCCTATCTCCTTGTCCTAGGAAGGGCGACCATAAATACCAGCTCTGGCACGTTCCCCCCATCCACCTGCTTTGGGTGCCCAGTCCTCGGCCTCGCACCTCTCCTCCTGCCACTATCCCAAACAAATGTATGAAGTCCTGGTCTACGTCATTCTCACAGAACTTCTCCTGGAGGGAAAGGAGTGGGAAAGGGACCCAGTCAAGAAAGTTCCTTCACATTCCTCAGATGCTTCCTCTGGTCCCTGGACCCCACAGCCTCCCCTCACCTCCTGGAGTAGCTCAGCACAGTTGGCTTCATCCAGTTCCCTGCGCAAAAGTGAAGGAAGGTTCATGGTTATGCGGGATCAGGGAGACAGGGAATTTAGTGGGGTGCTTGTGGGGAGATCATGTCGTGTATCTGAAGCAGCGTGGAACAGGTTCCATGGGATCTGGGTTCTGATTCTGGCTTGCTACTGAGACTCCCCTTCCGTGTGCCTCAGTTTCCCTGACTTAAACTAGGGACAGAGTTGGGGAGGACCAGATGACGGCCCCCTGAGCTTGACATCTTACAGCTCTTGGGCAGGTGGTCTTGGAGCGGTGAGGTAGGGCTCCTTACCAGGACTCGCTGTGCTTTTCTGTGAAGACCCGTAGCAGGAAGTCGGCATCTCTGTGTGGCTCAAAGGTGGAGGGAATGATGACATATTCCCCCGGAGGCAGCCGGAGATGACTGCTCACCTCCCGCGAGTTAGTGAAGATCTCTGAGAAGCCATGGTCCTGATACTTTATGAAGAAGTCCTTCTTCAAGCGAGTATCCTGGATGTTCTGAAACTATATGTGCCTTGGAGGTGGGTACAGGGCTGGCATGTGAGTATAGGCAGAGAGAGGGACCCCAAAAGTGAAGCTTACTTGGGCAAGTCTCCGGGGGAGGCATTACCACAAACTGACCCGTCCTGGATACCACCCAGCTGGCAGGTAACCAAAGTATCTCCTGCCCGACTCCCTACTCTTTGATCTCCTGCCCTGACTCCCATCCGGGGCCCCAACGCAGTAGAATCCTAACCCAGTAGCCCTGAGACCCCTTGGCTGAATTCTACCCCTTGCCCATCCACATGCAGCCAGAGGTGGGGCAGTGCCTGCCCAGAATCAAGCCCATGTCTTCTGTACCTCCTTTGGGACCTAGGAAGAGAAGAGAGAGGAAGGCCAAACTCCCAGGATGGTGAAAGGGCTCAGGCCTATAGAAGTCAGGCAGTGTGTGTGTGTGTGTGTGTGTGTGTGTGTGCACGCGTGCACATGTGTGTGTGTTGGGGGTGTTACAGCGGGACACTGGTGGTGGTGGGGGGCATAGGTTCTGACAGCCAAAAGTCCTAACGTTAACATTAATAATCCCTCAGTTTTGGACAACAAAGCATAGTTTACACAAAGTTTTGCCAGGGGGAGGTTTTTATCCCTGCAGGTCAAGGATAGGAAACCGAATCCCAAGAGGTGAGGTAACGTGCCCAATTTCACACTGCTAAAAAGTGAAAGAGCTAGGATGAAAGTCGAGGAGAGCGTTTTCCAGAACACGAGCGTTTTCCATGGAACACTTGTATCCTGCAGTAGTTAACAGGTGATTATTGAAACTGGCCATTGAACACAAATATGTGTGTAAAAAGATGAGTTAAACCAAGATAAGTAGGTTGTAAGGGATCCTGGGTAGCTCAGTCAGTTGAATGCCCGGCTCCTGATTTCGGCTGAGGTCACGATCTCACGGTTCGTGAGTTCGAGCCCCACATTGGGCTCTGCGCTGGCAGCACGGGGCTTGCTTGGGATTCTCTATCCCCTGTCTCTCTCTTTCTCTCTCTCTGTCCCTCCCCTGCTGTCTCTCTCTCTGTCTCAAAAATAAATAAAATAAACAAAAAAGATTAAGTGGGTTGTTGCCCCGTAGGGATGACAAAAACCCATAGCTGATGCCCTGTAGAGCCCCAGGTGGGAGGTAGAGTATATACCTTTCCTGAAGGACC
This sequence comes from Puma concolor, assembly GCF_028749965.1. Taxonomy (NCBI): domain Eukaryota; kingdom Metazoa; phylum Chordata; class Mammalia; order Carnivora; family Felidae; genus Puma; species Puma concolor. The sequence goes on along the minus strand of NC_141671.1, from coordinate 43,040,235 downwards.
ACAGCTAACCTTGGAAATATATATATATTTTAAGTGTCTTGAGTGTTTCTTTATTCTTTAGACAGAGAGAGAGAGAGAGAGAGAGAGAGAGAGAGTGTGAACGGGGAAGGGGCAGAGAGAGAAGGAGACACAGAATCTGAAGCAGGCCCCAGGCTCTGAGCCGTCAGCACAGAGCCCGATGCAGGGCTCAAACTCATGAACTACAAGATCATGACCTGAGCTCAATTCAGACGCTTAACCGACCGAGCCACCAGGCACCCCTAACCTTGGAAATATCTTCAGGCATGTCTGGTGTCTGTTAACCTGGTGGGCTCCCAGCCTAGGAGGAGGGCAAGGCTTGTGTCTCTCTTTTTTTTTTTTTTAAGATGAAGTATCTTATAATTTTTAAAATGTTTTTATTTATTTTTGAGACAGAGAGAGACAGAGCATAAGCAGGAGAGGGACACACAGAATCCAAGGAGGCTCCAGGCTCTGAGCTGTCAGCACAGAGCCCAATGCGGGGCTCGAACTCGTGAACTGTGAGATCATGACCTGAGCCGAAGTCAGATGCCCAACCGACTGAGCCACCCGGGCGCCCCTTGTGTCTCTTTTTGTTCACTATTGGACCAGTGGAGATTGGACTGGTGGCTGGGTAACTATTCGAACAAATTGTCATTTATAGGATTTCGCAAAGCACAATTTCAGAAATGTGGTCAGGGATATCTCTTGGCTGCTGGAGTCAACGCTCTGGGTGGTGTGTCTGGGCGGGTGTGTGTGGGGGGGGACACCTGGGGACAATGTGAAGTCTCAGAACATCTGGGAATCAGGACATAATCTGCTTCTGAGCCTTGGGTGTGTGAGCTTGGGCAAGTAACCTCACCTCCCTGGCGCTCTGTCTCCTTCCTCTTCTTGGAAGGCGTTACTATTCATTAAGGCCTCTGGCAGGGTCTTGAAGGGGGTGAGGCCAGGAGAGGGAGCAAGAGTGGCTGGGGGAGGTGGTGGAGCACCCACCGAGTAGATGACAAATCCAATGGTCTGCAGCTGGGCTCCGAGGGACCGTGCCCGTCGCCAGTTCTTCTGCATCAGGGCCACCAGGCAGGTGCAGACAACTTCGTCGTCCTCTGGGTCGTCATCCCCCTCCGGGAGAGAGATCCTGAACTGGGGGTTGGTCCAGAATGTGTCTGTGGAAGAAGCAGGTCAGCATGGCTCTGCCCTTCCCAGGGTGGACCGGCTTCCCGGCCACACACCTGCCTCCTCGGCGGGGCCTCGTGGGATCTGCCGGTCCCCTGACCCCTTCGCGGACCCCGAATCCCCTCACCCACCGGGGTGGTTCCTGCAGCCCCCCGCAGTGCTGCCCCGCCGCCAGCTGCCCTCGCAGAAGGTGGTGTGCCAACAGCCCCTGTCGTCCCAGGAGAGCGTGTCAGGCGTCAGGTTGCAGATCTCCAGGAGTGTGAAGTTGTCCAGGAAGTCTTGGTAGGACATCCTGTGGTGGAGGGCGCAACGGCTAGAGCCTGTGGCACCGTCACACCCGGAGGCTCCCCCTCAGAGCCTCCCCATCAAAGGCAAGGGTGGGAGGGCGGCAGAGGAGATGAAGGGACGGGCGTGGGGGCAGAAGGAAGCCCACCCAAGCTGCACTGACCAGAACTCCCCATCCTCCCTCTTCTGAAGCAGCTGTTTCTGGGTTTCTGGGGCCACTTTGTCCCACTCGCTGGCACTGGATCAGAGACAGGAGGTGGAAGGAGAAAGGCAGGGCTCAGAAGGTATTTTGTTCCTCCCCAAGGGATTCCCTCCCCGCTGAACTCCGGCCGCTGGGGGTCCTGAGTTAGAGGGAAAGACACTAGTGGGGAGGGGCTGGTCCTGGGACACCAGCGGGTCCATCTGTGACACTGCCTGGCTCGTGGGCCGGCCGTGCGCTCTGCCTCTCACCTGACAGTGCTGCTCAGGGGCACCTACTTGTCACTCCAGGCTCCATTCCACTCGATCCGGCCCCAGGGATTCCGGACCCGAATCAGGGTTTCCGTCCTGCCTCTGTAGAAGACCTGGCAGAAAGGATGTGGTGACAGGGGTGTGGCTGAAGGTCCGGGGCAGGAGGGACTGTCCTCCTTGTTCTGTGTCTCCAGGTAGGGTGCCCTTGGCAGACTCACATCATGGAGGCCGGTCACGGAGTAGGCGTGCCCTTTCACTAGCATCCTCTGGGTCATGGCCTCCAACTCACTGTCGCTGGTGACCTACAGAACAGAGAGGAAAGAAAGGAATTCAGGATCCGGTCCGATGCACCAGGGCACCCGAAGAGATGTGAGCACTCTTGGGGTCCAGGGGTTTTTTTTTTAAGTTTATTTATTTTGAGAGAGAGAGAGAGAGACAGAGAGAGAGTCAGGCAGAGGGAAGGAGAGAGAGAATCCCAAGCAGACTCCGTGCTGTCAGTGCAAAGCCGGACTCAAAACTCCATCCCATGAACCGTGAGATCACGACCTGAGCCAAAATCCAGAGACAGACGCTTAACCGACTGAGCCACCTAGGTGCCCCCTGGATGGCGCAGTCGGTTAAGCGTCCAACTTCGGCTCAGGTCACGATCTCGCGGTTCCTGAGTGCGAGCCCCGCGTCGGGCTCTGTGCTGACAGCTCAGAGCCTGGAGCCTGCTTCCGATTCTGTGTCTCTCTCTCTCTGCCCCTCCCTTGCTTGCACTCTGTTTCTGTCTCTCAAATATAAATAAACATTTAAAAAATCTGTCATTTCAAGCCTGCCATGTGAATGGATTCGTACAGTATGGAACTCTCTTGGTTTTCCCCACGCAGCATAATTCCCTTGGGATTCACCCAAGTAGTTGCATGTATTGGTAGTTCATTTCCTCTTATTGCCAAGTTATATCCCATGGCCTCTGGGCACCGCAGTTTAACTATTCACTCCGTGAAGGACGTCTAGACTGTTCCCAGTTTCTGGCTACTATGAACAAAGCCGCTATGAACATTTGTGTGCCGGCTTTCATGTGCTTGTAAGTCTTCGTTTCTCGGGGTTACATGCCCAGAGTGCAAAGGCAGGGTCGTACGGTTCCACCCCGGGCTCGTTTATTTCTTTGAATAAATATTTGCTGGGTGTCTGTTGCATATGCCAGGCAGCATCCTAAGTCCCAGGATCCGGCAGTGAATGAGACAGGTGACTGCCCCCATGGAATACGAAACTGTCGGGAGAAGATAGGCTGGGAACAACTATATTGATAAGTTAAGACCATTTCAGATCACAATACATGCTGGGGAGAGAATAAAAACAAAGTAGAAAGCAAAGGGAGGTAGAAGCAGCTGATTTAGAGTGGGAGGTAGGGAAGAGAGGCCTGAGGAAGGGGCATTTGAACTGAAATGTGAATGAGAAGGGGCTAGTCGCGCAGCTACCTGGGGGAAAGAACCATCTGGGTGAAAGCAACCGCAGGTACAAAGGCCCTGAGGCAGGACCCAGTATGGCTTACTTCGATGCAGCAGCCCATGAGGGAGGATCGCTCTATGGCCTTCCTAAGAATCCTCAGCAGGTTCCGAGGGGGCTTCTGGAGTTGGAGGCTATAGGTCACGCCCCCTGTGAAGTCTTCAAAGCCCTCTACTGTGTTGCCCCCCGACAGAGCTTCATAGGACCCATTCAGCCTGTGGGCACAGAGAGGGCACTTTTATGCTCTGGGTTAGAGATGCCAGCTTGGACACGAGTGGGTGTGGTGAGGGCAGGAAGGGATGCCCTGACCTCCATCTGCCTTTTCCCCTGAGTCAGCTGCCCCCATAGCTGCCAGTTGTCGGGCAGGCTTGGAGGCAAGCCCAGGCTTGGGGCACTCACTTGGCATATGCCTTCTCCAGCAGGGCACTCCAGAACTCAGCGCGCTCAGCGGAGTGCACGAACACCAGCTTGCCATTCTTTGTGGGCAGCCGGTCATCCACCACCACGTCCATCCATTGTCCAAACTGCCAAATCTGTGGGCAGCAAGGTGGACCTCAGTGGGGCTTAAGACACGTGTGTGCCCCCGGCCATCCTACAAGCACATGCGTGCGTGTAGGCACACACCCTCACACCCACCCCACCCCCGCTGCCGTATATGAGAACTGTGTTACACGAGCACCTCCTGGTGGCCAGGATCAGTGACACGCCAGTGTCAGAGAGCCCACTCCCCAGAAGGGCTGAAAAGTGAGTGAAAAGCTATGAAAAGCCTGAAGGTCACCCCAAACCTCATCTCCAGTTTCTGCCTTGGGCCCCAGAGGGACCCCACCCACATTTTGACCTTGGCTGGGCTTTAGGATTTTAAATTTGGAATTAAAAAAATTCTTTGATTCTCAGAAATATTTTGCGACACGGGCAATGTGTCTGCATGTCGCTAAGTTTAAAGAGCAGATTACCAAAACTATGTGACAGCGACTCCCAATGTCATACACACGCACACACATTCACACACACGCGTGTTTCTACCAACAGGAAGAGACAGAGAGGGAGAGGGAGAGAAGCAGGAGAAGGAGGGCCACCAACAACAGATCATTATTATTTTCTTTGAGGGCTTTAAAAAATTAGCTTACGTGATTTCTTTAGTGACCAGATATTTCTCTGATAATTAGACAAAAATCCACCCTAATGTCATTTTTCACAAAGAAAAAATGTAACTTCAAAGCAAATATAATTCCTCTTCTTCCTCCCTACCCGCTTTGTCTCTGTCTCTGCCACACATACACACACACACACACACACACACACACCACAAAACAACTCTGGCTTTCAAATCATCCTTCACCTGAAAATGGAAAATGCCTGCATAGTTTTTCTTGAAGCTCTGCCCCTTGGGTACCACACGGTACAGCAGTTTGGGGCAGGTGGTGAGGGAGCCAATGGCAGCCAGCAGCCAGCAGTCCCCTGGAAAGACAGGAAGGGGGTTGCCTCTCCTGTACTCCCAGGAACTGACTCCGTGGCCCCCTCCCTTAGCCTTGTCACTAAGAAGTGTTCAGGAAGGAATCTAGTAGGGAGAAACAGGGCTGAAAGAACAGGCTCTGGCAGGGGGGCGGGGGAGGTGAGCCTCTTTACCTTCTGTATTACAGAAGAGATTCACAAATTAGAGCTGGATGCTTTTGTTTTCAGATTTGGGGAGGAGGTATTTGGCTTTCGTCTTGCTTCTCACTCTGGGATATACTTTCTTTGGGAAAGAGCCAGTTTTCTACCCCCTCCCCCCCCGCCCCCGAACAAATCCAGTCACCTTTCCCCATGCCCTGCACCCTTCTACGCCATGATTACATTAGTGTAGCAATCAAGACATCTCTCCCTGATATCAGCCACGTAACACCAGACACCCAAGGGGCTTAGTCTGTAGCCCAGCTAGGTCCCCAGGGCTAGGCATTGATGGGGCACAGGGGCAGTAACTCTGGTTTGAGGTCACCCATCGAGTTCTCTCTCCTGGGTATCTCAGATGTCCTGGGGTGGCCGTGGGGCAGGGTGGTAGCCTGAGTGAGTGTCCTGGGCCAGGCTGAGGCTGAGGGGCTCTAGGAAAGCTACTGCGATTACCAATGGCTTCCTAGTTGCCTGGGGTACCCTTAGTGGGAGGCAGAGGGTGGGAAAAGGAGGGTTAAGGACACTCCAATCCTCCATTGCCAAAAGGACACCTAAATAGGGAGAAGCCAGGTCACTTCCTGTGGCCCAGTAAGCCACGGTGACAGACACGGGGCCTGAGGTCTCCTTGGTTTCTGCCCTGCCTACAACTTGCCCTTTTCTCTGCCACAAATACGACAGAACTCAGCCCCAGAGGAAGCCCATGCTGGTCTGATCCCTGAAAATGCGATGAGGGGTTTGGAGAAATCCTTCCTCAAGGAGGAAGATATCCCTTGGGGTTGTCATGGAAGCCCATGGGAGAGGGGGCTGAAGAGCCTAGTGCTCCTTTACTTAATACGTCAGACTAAGGAAGTTCTGGAACCGGCACTGGCTTACAAATATGTCCACAAGCTCTTTGACAGTCCTCTCAGGAGGTGGAGTCTAATTCCTTTCCCCTGAGTGTGGGCCAGATTTTGTGCTTGCTTCTAACAAATGGAATGTGGTGGAGGTGACCGCGTGTGTTCTCCTGAGACTAGGCGGGAAAAGGCATGATGGCTTCCTCTTTGTTCTCTCCCTCATATCATTCCGTCTGGGGAAATCCGTTACCATGTTGTGTGGACCCTCAAGCAGCCCAATGCAGAAGCCTACGTGGAAGGGAACTGAGGCCTCCTGGCCCGTGAGTGCGCCATCTTGGAAGTGGATCCTTCAGCTCCCGTGAAAGCTTCAGGTGAGCACAGCTCTGCCTGACATCTTGACTGCAGCCTCAGGAGAGACTCTGAGCCAGACCCACCCACCTATGCTTCTTCCAAATCACTAACCCACAAACACGGAGATGATAGATATTTGTCGTTGCCCGGGCAGTTTATTGTGTAGCAATGGGTCACTAGTATACCACCCAGCTTACTCCCAGACCCAGCTAGCAGCGGGAGGGGCTGGGATCAGACCCGGGGGGCGGGTAACAGGAAGAACATACTTGACAGTCTCATCCTCTCCACAGAAACAGAGGGGCAGGGAAGCAGGAGAGGTTGTCTGAATCTAGGAGTCCCAGCTTCCCATCCTCAAAAGACACTCTGGCACTCCCCCTACCTCAGCCTTCTTCCCCGATTCACCCCCTCCCCCCGACCGGCTTTTTTGCTCCTCACTCACCAAGTACACCCTGGCAGATGTCTGTTGGACTGATCCCATTCATAATGAAATGAGGATTGCTTGTGATTTCCTGCAGTAAAGGAATAAAGGTCTTAGAGGGTCCAGGACGTGCCCCGCCCCCCTCCCCGGAACCTCCATCTCGCCATTCCCGGGGCATGATGCCCACCTCCAAGTTCTAGGGGAAAACAGGGTGCAGGAGGGCACAAGACCAGTTTGACGTAGTTGTCGGATGTGATAGCAAAGGTCAGTGAGTGACTTTCCCAGGGGTTATCTGAGAGGTTTTGCTTAAGCATGTCCAGAACTGTCTCCAGCCCTGACGGAGGTGGAGACTAGTCCCAGGGCCAGGATTGGGGAGGTTGGGAGATTGGAAATTTCAAAGCGACTGGGACATTGTTACAAACAGCCCTCCACCCCGAAGATGAGTCCATGCCTTCCCTCCCAGTACCTACACTGGGCCTCTGCCAGGAGATGTTCTGCACGCTTTTGGAGTTGGGACCCAGATCCTTGAAGCCCAGGGACCTGGGTTCGGCAGGGAAAAAGGAGTCCTCGAACAGCTCCCCCTTCCTCAGACAGGTTGCTTGCAGGTCCTCAAAGCTCTGGTTATGGAAGTTCTGGGCGTTGTGGTGTTGGCCCATGCCCTTGGCTTTGAGTCGGCAGTGGGTGATGTGAGCCGCCATTCCCTGATTGGTGAAAACCGCCTCCGCTTAATAATGAAAAGACAAACAACCCAATTAAAAAATGGACAAGGGATCTGGATTTCTTTTTGAAGATATGACCAACACTCATATGAAAAATTGCTCAACACCACTGGTCGTCAATGACAAATGCAAATCAAGGCCACAGTGATACACCCCTTCGCACCAGCTAGGATGGCTATAATAAAGAAGACCGATAATAACAAGTGTCGGCAAAGATGTGGAGAAGTTGGAACCTTCATACTTTGCTGGTGGAAATTTGAAAGGGTGCTGCCACTTTGGAAAATGGCCTGGCTCTCCCTCTAACAGTTAAACATAGAGTTATTACCGTATGGCCCAGCAGTTCCACATCTAGGCCTATACCTGAGAGAAAGGAAGATATATGTCCGTACAAAAAGTTGGACACAAATGTTCATTGCATTATTCACAATAGCCAACAAGTGGGAGGAGACCCCAAATGTCCAGCAGCTGATCAATGGGCACAAAAAATGAGAAACAGACATCCAACGGAATATCATTCGTACAAGGATATCATTCGAAAAGAAATGAAGTTCTCATCCATGCTACGACGTGGATGTAGGAGAAAGAAGGCAGTCACAAAGGGACACCTATTGTATGATTGATTTATATAAAATGCCCCAAATAGGCCAATCTACATAGAGATAGAGAGTAGTAGAAGGATGTGGTCTGAGTCAAACAGAGCCCAGTTGGTGCCAGGGCAGGGGAGGAATGCATAGTGAGGAAAAGAACGGGCAGCTACAGGGAAGGGCAGGAGGGTTCTGGGGTGTCTAGAGGTGAGACCCAGATTGAGCACACAGAGGGCTGAGTTGCACAGAGGCAAGAGCAGGGGGTCTTAGCTATTCGTCCTCCCTTGTTGACAGACAAGGAGAAGAGTTACAATTGCAGAGCTAACAGTGCCGAGTGCCTGCTCTGTGCCAGGCACACCAGCCCTGAGAAAGATCCATGCAGTACCCTCAATTACTGGAAGAGGAAGCAGGGACCTGGAGGTCAAGGAATTTGCCCAAGGTCACGGGGTGAGGGCTGGGCATGGGTCTAAGTCTGACTGCAGATCCCAAACGAGGCCCGTGATCTTTTCCTTTTTTTTTTTTTTAGTAAAAAATCTTTTTTTAACGTTTATATATTTTTGAGAGAGAGAGAGAGACAGAGCCCAAGTAGGAGAGGGGCAGAGAGAGACAGAGGCACAGAATCCAAAGCAGGCTCCAAGCTCTGAGCTGAGCTTGAATCCATGAGCTGTGAGATCATGACCTGAACCAAAGTCAGATGCTTAACTGACTAAGCCACCCAGGCGCCCTGACCCATGACCATGACCTTTTCCTGATGCTACCTCCTAGAGAGAGGCGCCTCTCCTCAGAGGGAAGTCCTGTGGAATTAGCACCATCTTCCCATCTTCACCAACTAAGGGGATCACGGGCCACTTGTGGCTAAATTTATCTGAGGCCTCTTTACTCTTCAAGCTACCCCAACCAAGCCAACCCATTCCCCTGTCCCACATCAGTGTCTCCTTGGGACTTCTCTAGGTCCGGTAACGCTCCTGTTGTCTCCCCCTGGAGCCTGACAAACCCAAACCAGGCTGCCACCTAGAGGCCCAGAGCCTTCCTGCACAGGCAGCCCCTGTTTCTCAGCTGTACCAGATCGTTCTTGCCTCTGTGCCTCTGCCCGGGGTCATTCCTGATCCCACGCACACACCTGGTCCACTGGAGACAGTCCTGCTCAGTCTTCCAGTCCCTGCTCAATGCCATCTCCTTGGGGAAGCCCTCCCCTAACGTGCCCAGGCAGAGTGTGGGGCCGCCGTCACGTCTAACACTTTCCTTTGTTGTGACACCCGTCACTGCCTGCCTGCTGAGTTGACTTGTCTGTGAGCTCTCAAGGGTGGACATGGGGGCTCCTCTGTCCACTATTAGGTTCCATCTGTCTCTTGGGGCGCCTGCATGGCTCAGGCAGGTAAGCATCCGACTCTTGACATCGTCTCAGGTCAAGAGGGTTCGAGCCCCATGCTGGGCTCTATGCTGGAGCCTACTTGGGATTCTTTCTCTCCCTCTCTCTCTGCCTCTCTGCCCGCCCCCCTGCACTCACTCTCTCTCCTCTCTCAAACTAAGTGAATAAACTTAAAAAATAAAATACAATGAACTCCATCTGTCTCATAGAGCACCTGGCCCCAGCAGGGGCTCAGAAATGCTTTCAGTGGATGAATGAATGAATGAATGAATGAATGCCTTGCATTGCACTGTAGTGATTTTTCATCTATGTTTGCAAATCTCTGTTTTCTCTCTCCTGCCCTGACCCCCAGCTGCCTGTCCCTCTTTGGTCCCTGATATACTATACACTTTATTTATTATTTGTCTCCCTCACTAGAATGAAAGCTTAGGAGAGCAGGGGTTTTTGTCGTTTGTTTGCTGCTGCATTGGCACATAGTAGGTGCTCGATAGATGTTTTGAATGATGTTCCCCAGTGCTCCTAGGAGGGAGGAGCATCTTAGTTTCTCTCTGTGAAGGGATAGATGGTCATGTGGCTCGTCCCTGGGACCCTCCACTCCATTAGGGAGAATCCCCCCAAAGAACTGACCCCAGAGCAGGTGCCTGGTAAATGGAGGGACCTGCAGACTCCCACCCACCACTGCCACAGGCCATGCCTGGGCTGGGGACAAAAAAGAGCTCACCCCAGCCTAGGGAAGACAGAGCATTGGTGCAGGCGATGAGCAAAGTCCTTGACCACAGCATAAAGGCTTCTCTGGGGTCCCCCTTTGGGGTCCCTGGGGCCTGGAGTTTCCTGGCCCCCACTGAGAAAAGTCCATTGGCTCTAAGGATTAGAATGAGTTTGCTGAATAGAGACTTGGGACCCTGTCTTTTGCCTCTTCCACAGAGCCTATGGTTTGTGACGAGAAGATACTAGGATTCTCCCCCAGGTGTAAAAGTAACTAGCACCAGGGCGCCTGGGTGGCTCAGTTGGCTGAGCGTCCGACTCTTGATATCGGCTTGGGTCTTGATCTCGGGGTCGTGAGTTCAAGCCCCGCACTGGGCCCCAGAGCCTGCTTAAAAACAAAAAAAGTAACTAGCACTTACAGAGCAGTTATAAAAATAATAGTTAACAGTGTTTGAGGACTCAGTGTGTACCTGGCATGGTTCTAAATGCTTTACCTGCATTACTTCAAGGAATCCTCACAACGCTGTTGGCTGGGTTTATTATTATTATGTCTCCCTGCTACAGGGGGGAGAACCAAGGCCCAGAGAGGTTGAACTTCCTCAAGGCTGGATACCTGGTGGGCAGCAGAGTCAGTGAGGGTCACACTTAGGCAGGCTGGTCCATGCTCCTACCCATCACTCGCGGCTTAGGCTTCCTCCACTTTCCTACAGCCTCTAGGCGGTCTTTGCGAAGTCACCTCCCTTTAGGCAGCTGATTCCTCTTTTGCAGCCCTGGGCTGCCCCATACCAGAGTGGATAGCTGTGTGACCTCGGGCACGCTGCTTTATGTCTCTGAGCCTTGGTTTTCTCATCTCTCTAAAGAGGCCGTCACATCCTACCTTGTAGGGTGTTTCAGGATTAAATGGTGCAACAGACATGAAAAAGGCTGGCGTTCACGAGGCGCTCAGAAATTGTGGGTTGCCTTCTCGCTGACCCGGCTGGGTAGCTAGTATTTATGGAGTTCCTCCTGGGATCATATAGCACCCCTCCTCCCTCCCAGGACTCAGTGATCATAAAGATGCAGGAACACTTGTACTCTACATGTTGGGATCTTCTGTGAGCCTGTCTGTCTCTGCTGCTCCGTTTGCGCTCCTTGAAGCAAACTGTAGCTCGTCTCAGCCACATCTTTGGAGCATGTATTCTGTGCCGGGCACCGAGGAGTCAGAAGCGAACCCACCCCTGCATGGAGCTCTGAGAGGACCCTTCTCCGACTATCCTCCTTCAGGTTCAGCTTCATGGGCCACAGAGGCAGGGAGAAGGTGCCAGGGAGAGAGGCCACCAGGTTGGGTGGGATAATTGGGAGGTTCTTGGGGAGAGTGACTGCCCCCTTTTCCCTCCTCTAAGTTCACTCCACTCCCCTAAGGTAGGGGTGTGTTGGGGACGCAGGGGAAGAAGTGGCTAATTTCTTTGCTCAAAGAGCAGGGGAAAGACTTAGAGGGAGGCCTGTGGTGGGGGGACAAATCTTGGGGGGTGAAGAAGGGGTCCAGATGAAGAGGGTCCAAAGAGGCAGGCGGCAGAACATCCCTGAGGGGGACCCTCAAGGGGACCCGCCCCTTCCCTGGGGGAGGCCCTGGTCCGCAGAAGTACAGGAATGGTACGAGCCCATCAGCGCCTACCTGGGGAGTACAGCATGCTGGTGGCTAGCGTGATGCTTGACAGTTGAAGGTTCTAGGTGGGGAGGGGGAGGGGGAGGGGAGGGGAACCCCACCCCCACCCAGAACTCTTCCAATTGCAGTGGGAGTCCCAGGGCAGTGGCATCCCTGAGGACTGGTTTTGTCTCACCACCTGGCCCTTACCCAGTGTCGTCAGCAGGGCAGGAACGACTAGGCCCATCTGAGCTACATCTAACTTAAAGCCTGCCTGGAGGCCTTAGGGCAGTGGTCCTCAACCTGCGAGATAGTGCCCCAGGGACCACTTAGCAATGTCTAGAGACATTTTTGGCTGTCATAACTGGGGACCAGGTGGGTGCTACTGGCATCCAGAGGGGAGAGGCCGGCGATGCTGCTAAGCGTCCTGTAGTGCTCAGGGTGAGAGACTGGGGGTGAGCGAATGGCCTGAGGTCATTCAGACAGTGAGGTGAACCGCTCTGTGCCCTTCCACTACGAGGTCGCCTTAGGTCGACTCTGACTTGGCTGCCCCCTGGCAGTGAATGTACTGGGCTCCCCTGCGGGTCTAGAAGGACCACAGGAGGTGCTGGTGTCCAAGAACACTGGAGAACCCCAGGGGGCAGGCCAAGGCTGTGATCATGCCCTCCGATCATCACCCAGCCTGAGAAGTCACTTCCCACCATTCTGTCGCCGGCTTCACTTCCTGTGTACCAAGTCTCCTGGGTCTGAGCGTGTTACTCAGCTGGCTGGTGGGGAGACTTACGCAGACACACACTCCACCACAGTCGTCACCAAAAACGTCTCCAGAGCGGGTGACAGACTCGAGCCCTGACGGGTGGGCTAGGGGCGTGGGCAAGCTGAGACACAGACAGACGGATAAGCCTGGCGGTGGGAAAGACAGGCAGATGGCCAGAGCAACGCAGTAAAACAAGGCATGAAGGGATAGGAAGCTCTCTGGCCCAGGGGTGTCTAGACTTCTCAGGGCACTTTGGAAGAGTGAGGACTGGGTTTGGTCTTCTCCTAGGGCTAGCCCTACGCCTCCAGGGGTCAGGCAGATGGTGAGGGCCGGGGAAGCCAGGATCTAGGGTGCCCTGTATAGCAGAAGCCAGCTACCCTCCTAGGCTGGGTGAGGTGCAGCGCTGAGCCCTTCTGCCAGCTGGGATTGGCTGCCTTCCACCCTGCAGAACAGCCTAGCTCTGCCCAGCACCCCTCTCCCCAGTGCTGTCTCCCTCAGGCCCTGAGGTCAGGTCCCCAGGCCTGCCTACGGAGTCCTGCTCCTGTAGCCTTCTCACGGTCTGGTCTTTCTGGATCAAGAGGCCAGGTTTTCTGGGATGGGGAGGGGTTCTCTCTGTTCCCTGAGGTTTATTTTTCTAATGGCCTCTGGGGCTTCCCTCATACAAGCCTTTCTCACAGATAGCTGTGACAGTGGGGTGTCTGGTCCCTCTCGGCTCCTCGACTCCAACCTTTCAGTGGAGACAAGAAGAAGGGGTCCTGTGGGTCTGGCCATCAGTGGACCATCTGGGGAAGAGGCTCATCTGCTCCTAGGGAGCCTCCAGTCTGATGGGAGAGTCACCCTCGAGGGGACATGGCCTCTTCCCTGGTGGGGGGCGGGGAGGCCCTGGTCTGTACAGGTACAGGAATGGTACAAGCCCATCAGCGCCTACCTGGGGAGTATGGCATGCTGGTGGCTATCATGGTGCTTGACAGTTGAAGGTTCTGGGTGGGGAGGGGGGAGGGGAACCCCCACCCCCACCTAGAACTCTCCAATTGCAGTGGGAGTCCCGGGGCAGTGGCACGTTTTAATAACTGCCTTCCTCTTCTGTCCTCCTTCCCACTGTCCCTCATAGATGGCATGGTCAGTAACCTAGCCGCTTTCGATCTGCCTGGGCCCTACCCGCCGCCCAGAGGGTCATCTTCCTGTGGAGACAGGAGTCCCAGCACCCCTACCCCGGGGGCACCTCCACCATGCTGGCTGTCTTCACCGTACTGTCCAATCAGGACAAGTCTGAGTCCCTCTCCTCCAGCCCAAGCCTTCCAGGAAGGGGTTGGCCCTGACACCCCAACTTGACCTTTGTATTCTGAAAACCTCTTCATTTCCGAAAGGCAACTTCCCACTGACATGGCACTCTCCCTGTGTGTCTTTGTGTCTTCACAAGGCATTCTGTGTCTCCTTCTCATACAGACACCAGTTGCAGTGGATTAGGGACCTACCCTATTCTAGCGTGACTTCATCTTAACTGTTTACTTCTGCAATGACCATATTTCCAAATAAGATCACATGCTGAGGTACTGACTGGGGGGTTAGGATTTGAACACGTCTTTGGGGGGACGCAATTCAACCCATAACACTCTCCTCGGCGTGGTTAGGCCACTGGCCTGGCTGTCATGTCTATCCAGGGGAAAGAGTGAACTCTTTGACATGAGAAACCTTCCCTATAGTATAGTCTTTCCAAGAGTGTATGACCGTTCAGGACGGGGACTGTCCAGTCGTCCCTGTGTCCCCCCGCCCTGCCTGGTGGAGTGCTGACTACAGAGCAGGTGCTCAGGCCGCTGAATGGAATCATAGAGTCCTGTTCCAAGCTGACCTTGGACAAGTCTTCCCCGCCCCCCTTTCTGGATCTCTCAACTTCCTCATCTATAAGAACATTAATTACAGTTAATTAAGTTCTTATTATGTGCCAAATGCTGGGCTAAGAACTTTCCGCTTGTTTAATCCTTAAAACAGCTCAAGGACGTTATCATTATCCTCACATTACAGATGAGGAAAGTGAGGGCCAGAGGTGACATAATAAGAAATACACGCTTGGTCTCTGCCCCTGGTTCCTGGGACAGGACTCCTGAATCCCCTGGAGTTTTGTGAGTGACAACAGCGTCTTTTGTTCTAATGAGGTCACTCCTGGAGATCTCCTGGATAGCCTCAGGATGGGGGCTGGTGGCCAGAAAAACCAAGCCGTGATTAGAAACCTGGAACTTTCAGCCCTACTCCTCATTCTCCAGGGAGGGGAGAGGGGCTGGAGATTGACTTAATCATCAATCAGGCCCAATCTGGAGGAAGCCTCCAGAAACATTCCTAAATATGGGGTTTAGAGAGCTTCTGGGTTGGTGACCACATTTACGTGCTGGGAGGGTGGGGCACCCCAACTCCACAGGGACAGAAGCTCTTATGCTTGGGACCTTTCTGATCTCACCTTAGGTACCTCCTCATCCAGCCACTCACTGGTGTCCTATAATATATCCTCTTACAAGAAACTGATAAATGTGTCTCCCTGAGTTCTGCTGAGCTGTCGTAGTAAATGATAAGATTTTTTAAAAAGCTTCTTTATTTGGGGGGGGCGGGGCAGGGAGAGAGAATCCCAAGCAGGCTCCGCCCTGTCAGCCTGGAGCCCTGTGTGGGGCTTGAACTCACATACGGTGAGATCATGACCTGAAGTCGGACACTTAGCCAACTGAGCCACCCAGGCGCCCCTGTCATAGCAAATGATAAAACCTGAGGAAGGGCTATAAATCCTGATGTATAGGCAGTCGGGCGGAAGCGCAGGTGACAACCTGGGCATCTGATGCTAGCTCCAGGTAGACGGCGTCAGAACTGAACGGAATTGTGGGACACCCAGCTGGTGCCTGGATAGTTGGAGAGTCGGTTGATGTGGGAAAAGCCCCCTTCCCTCTTTTGGTGTCAGAGCATTTCGTGTGTGAGGACAACAGGAGCTTTCCTGTTCAAGAGGCACGATACAACTCGCCCAGCGTCACTCAGCTGGTAAGTGGCTGAGCTGGGACTCGAACCTAAATCCTCAGCTCTTGCCCATTATCTTCTGCCGGCCCCAGCTGGAAAGGGAGGGAGGAGAGGCGGACTCTGGGGCTCCCTGTGGCCTCCTTCCGTGACTCCACCGTCGCACCTCGAGGATCCTTTGCGGCACCCAGGGCGAAGCCGGACCCTCAACCCCGGTTCAGGAAATGTTTGTCAAATGAGCATGTTGTGATTTCCCTCTCTGACCTGGGTTCTGCCTGTGAGGGGGCACCAGAGGCAGGGGCTGGGTGGTTGCGGGCATCTTCCCGTATCACAGTCTCCCACCTCGGGGCCATGCTCGCCCCAGGACCTGTGTTCAGTTTGCTGTTTCGGCATCATCTGGAGTTTCACAACTGGCAACACTTGAACCTGGCTTTGGGCTTCGTGAGGTAGGGTTAGGGGAGAAGACCCTGTAAGGTGGGGTTAGGGGAGACCCCGCCTCGAGGGAAGCCAGGCAGGTGAGGAATTTGGGGGTCTAGGCTGAGGTCTGTCCCAGGCCACACTGCGCAGCTAACGGGGTTTTCCAGGCAAAGTGGTGCTGTGCCTGCCCGCCTGTACAGAGAACACGCTTCAGGGGAGCTGAGGAGCCTTCGTGAACCAAGGTGCTTGGTTCAAAACCTCTCTTGGCTACTTAAAGCACCCCCCTAGGGCCCCCTCTCAATCAACACCAGTGGTCCTTCCCCCGTGACCCAAAACACACCTGGTTTCTTCCTTCCTCTGTTTTGTTCCAAAGAACAGATCAGAACCTGTGGGACCTTCACAGGACCCCAGGCGTCCAGCCCCAGAATGCTTCCCTGCTTGCCTACAGCCTCTGCCAGTGAGTCCTTACCTGGACCCCGACCCCTCCCCGTCTGTTCGCTGCCCCTTTACCCAGTTCCCCAACCTTCCTTCGCCTTCTGGACTTTTCTGTCTGACCTGATGAAGGGTCGCCCCACTGCCCACCGCCATTCCCAGCCTCCCAACGCATGCTGGGAGTGTTTCTGGTTTAATCCAATGACCCTGGGGAAGGCATCTGGTACCACGCTGGCCATTTTGGCCTTAATAGTTGTGGGTTCTTGTCATTCCTCCTCTTTGGGTGTCAACCTTCTTGGCTGAACAGTAAAAAGTTTGAATAGGCAAGATAGTCCTGATCTGGGGCTCTCATACCACCCTAAGATTTTTTTCACCCTTGTCCTAGCACCCCTGCACCCAAAGTCATGTTAGCAGGAGCAAGGGACATGAGCGCCGTATGCCCCAGGCCCCTCAACTCTGAATTTGGGATAGGGCTTCTTTGAGGACTCAGTCAACTCAGAGAAGGTGGTCAGAAGGGTGCTGGACCTAGTGAGTGCTCAGATCTGTCTCTGGCCTGCCCGCCGGGCCTTGAGCTTCTACAATCAGCCTTGCTGCTATGTCGCCAGCACCCAGCTCAGGGTCTGGAGCACAGGAGTACTCGAGGGGGTTTCATGGAGGGATCAGGGGCTGCTGTCTGAGGCCTCAGAGGCCTGCTGCGCGTGCTCCCTGCTTGAAATTCACAGCCAGTTTCAGCCCATCTACCGGCCAGCGCTCTGCTCCCCAGCCCTGGGACTCTGGGGACCCTCCCTGGAGGTCCACATTTCACAAGACTGTGCATTTGCCGTACATGTGAGGGCTGAGGCCTGGGCCGAGCTGCTCACGGCGGTCCCCCCAGGGAACACTGGCCTTCCAAGCAGGGGACATCTGTCTGTAGCCTGGGAGTGGGTGGGCCCCACACCGTGTGCCTCCTGCCCCCTGCCAGTGCCTGGGCAATCTTTCACGGGCTTTTTGCTTTGTTTGCTATCCCTGCTGTTGGTCGTTTCTGGTCGACTATCCGTAAGCCTTTGTGGTATCTGCCTTTTCTCTTCCTCTGCCTGGTCCCCTGGGGTCTCTCCTCTTCTCTCCTCTGGGAGTTCCTTGACTCACTTTCTTTTCGGGGTCCTGCTGATGGGTGGTGGGTAATGGATGGGTTGGATGTTCAGGGCCATTGGGGTCACTTGGTCATACTCCTTGGTTTTATCGATGAGCAGATAGGTTCAGAGAGGAGAGGCGGCTTTCCGAGGGTCGTGCAGCACGTTAGTGACAGAACCAGGACTGGAGTTCTTGGTTCTCCAGGAGCCAGGAGACCCGTTGCACACGCAATGTACGTTGCACGCGACCATGTGGCTGGGTGGGCCTCTCGGGGGTGGGCTAGAGTGGCCATAGGAAATTTCTTACAAAAAGTGGATTACTGGGGCGCCTGGGTGGCTCAGTTGGTCAAGCAGTGACTTCGCCTCAGGTCACGATCTCATGGTTTGTGAGCTTGAGCCCCATGCTGGGCTCTGTGCTGACAACACAGAGCCTGGAGCCTGCTTCGAGTTCTGTGTCTCCTGCTCTCTCTGCCCCTCCCCTGCTCACGCTCTGTCTCCCTCTCTTTCAAAAATAAACATTAAAAGGGGCGCCTGGGTGGCTCGGTCGGTTAAGCGTCCGACTTCGGCTCAGGTCATGGTCTTGCGGTGTGTGAGTTCGAGCCCCACGTGGGGCTCTGTGCTGTCAGCTCAGAGCCTGGTGCCTGCTTCAGATTGTGTCTCCTCTCTCTGCCCCTCCCTCACTTGGGCTCTGTCTCTCTCTGTCTCTCAAAAATAAATAAATGTAAAAAGAAAAATAAACATAAAAAAAAAAGTGAATTACAGTTGGGTCTGGGGATGTGGGAGATTTGACTGGGCAGGAGACTTGTCGGGTAGGGCCTCAGGCACTCCTGAGGGGGAAGGGACAGACAGGCTGGGGGCCTGGCTCACTGAGATTCTCAGAAGGGCTTTCCAAGATTCCTCTCAGGCCGGTAACCTTGGACAAACCCCGCAGCCTCCCTGAGCCTCCACAAGAAGAGGGAAAATGACACCTGTGTTGCAAGTGCTATTAATGATCACAGAATTAATTCTAGTTGACGTTTATTGGGTGTTTCCTACGGGCTAGGCGCTGGGCCAAGTGGGCATCTGGCCTATATTGCCTCACGTAATCCTCCTCGCAGTGAACCCATGCCTGACCCCTGGAGTGAGCTCTCTGGGGAGTAAATGCTTTAAAACAGGTAACATAGTCACTCAGCAGGATTCCAGGCACATCACTGCTCGATATGTTATGGCAACAATGACAACAAATAATAATGGCATTATTTGCGGGACTACTGTGGCCCCATTTTCTGGCCTCTCTCACCCTCCAGAGCCACCTGCTGAGCCCCTTTCTAGAAGCAGCCCTCTGGGGATCTTCCTTCTCCAGGAAGTCTTCAAGAAGACAGTGGGGAACCTGTGATTTTGCATGGCCTTTCTCCCTGAATCTCCATCCCATCTGTGTGGCTCCTGGGGATTCGGGTGTGTGGGTTTGTGTCCCTGTCCCTCAGACTGAGTGGTCCTACAGCTTCCTCCGGGCAGGGGGTGAAGACAGAGCTGAGAGCTAGTAGATGCCAGAGCAGGGTGGCGGTGTGAACTCAGCAGGCTCCGCCTGCCTGAGACTCCCCTGCAGTCTCCCAGGCCCATTCTCTCCTCTCCCTGGGGAAACTGAGGTCCCGCACAGGAAGTCTCTTGCCCGGGGTCCAAACAGATCTTCCAGATACAGGAGGGTGGTTGGTCCCTAGCCCACGTGTCCGGGGCGGCAGCACAAATCAGACACGTGCCTCAGAGCTTTTCTTTTTGTTTTTATTTTAAAGGAAAAAAAAAAAAAAACCAGTGCAAAAACCCATTTTCCAGTGTCAGCCATACCCACCCCCCACCCCTAGGTCACCTCCCTGGCTGGGGGCCTGACTCTTCCTCCCACTCAGCAGCCCCTCCCCTCTCATGCAACCCACAGGGGCTGGAGGCTCCATTTCCCTGGAGTGCCAGGTCCCAGGGGGCCTTGGGGGGAGGAAAGAACTGGGGGGGGGGGTGGCCCCTGATATGCCTGCCCCCCCCCAGGTCTCCAGCCATGGCACCAGGTACCCCTCTTGGCTCTCAATAACCCTTCCTGACCATACTACTAGCCTGGGGGGCACTGATCTGGGGGAACCCTGTCCACACCCCTCTTTGCCCCGGGTCCGGCTCGGGGCTCTCCTCACTGAGGTTGGGGGGGTTCCCTCCCTCCCTCCATGGTGGGGGGAGAGTGGTGGAATCCCCAGGTTTAAATACCTTAATGAAAGCAGGGGATGGGGGGAGGAAGGGGCTTTAGATCTAATAAATTATTAGCGTTTTTAGTGTCCATGGGGGGGGGGGTTGGGTGGGGGCAGGGCGTGGCCTCCAGGGCCCCTCCCTCCCCTTACTGGTGAATCTCATTCTCTATGAGGCTGTCCTCATAAGACGGGAAGTCTGTGTCCGTGAGGCCATCAGGTGGCATCAGCAGCTCCTCATCTTGGGACGAGGACAATGGGGGCTCATCCCCTGAGCTTCCAGGACCCCCGTCCCCTTCCCCGTCCACCTCTGAGTCCTGCAGCACCTGAGCGATGTATTTCTGAAGGGGGAGAGGAGTAGAGGGTGAGGGTGGACAGCTGCTCCTGGTGGCGAGGGGTTGACTGGGGGAATCTCAGGGTCTCCAGGAAGCGGGACGGTGATCTTCCCCCCCAGGGAGAGGTGGGCAGACCCCTCAGTGAAGCCAGATCTTTCCCTGCCTCTGGGGTCTGGAATGGGCTTCACTTTCTGAAGGACTAATGGAACCCCCAACTTTGGATTGAGCCTCAGTCAGAGGCTCCTCCCCACCTTTGGCCATGAATCGGGGCACTCACCGCAGATTTGGGGACAGCTGCAGCAGTGGGGGGCCGTCCATTGCTTCTGGAGTCCACAGTATCTGTCTCCGTGTGCTCAATCTTGAGGGGTCCAGAATGAGTCAGGGAGTGGGGAGATGTCCTTGGCTCTCAGCCACAATCATGACCCTGCACCCTCTTGGCACCCCTGCCCTCAGCTCCCACCCATCCCCTTGAGCTTCTGCCCTTAGCCATCCCCTGCCCCCCTGGCCCCACACCTTGTAGTTGTGGGCACTGAGGTATTTGAAGTGTCCGAAGCAGACGTGGCAGAGACAGATGACGATGGTGATGACCAGGACCACGAATGTGAACATGGACGTGGGGGCTAGGAACCCTGGTGGGGGGGGGGCAGAGGATGGGGCTGCTACCTTTCCTCTGGGCACCCCCCCACCTTCGCTACCTTCTGAATGCAACCACACATTTCCATGTGCTGTGGCTTCTCCCAGGTTCCTTGCCTGTGGCCCTTGGCCATCATGGACCCTCCCATGGCTTGCTCTGCCTTGACTCTGAATGGGGGTCCCCCTCCCCCAGCTCCCTGAGGCATGTGGGGGGGTGGCCCTCACCCGTGCGCATGGTGGAGAAGAAGAGCAGCCAGAAGAGGCAGAGGATGGGTGCGGCCACCACCTGATTCACGGCCCCTGAGTGGATCTTCTTGTCCAGCTTGGCCGGCAGGTAGGCGTAGTAGAGATTGTACCTGTCTACCAGGTGCTTCAGCAGCATGTACATGAGCCCTGGGGGAAGCCACACGGGCCCTGACCTCGGAACCAACGCCACCGGACCTCGGTGTGTCCGTCACAGGTTGTCCCAGTCCTACCGAGATCGCTGAAGGGCTGGCCTCCCTCCTCCTGCCCCAGCCCCAAGCCCGTCGCAGGATCACAGACTGTCCGCTTCCTCAGCTTCCCTGCTTTGTTCTGCTGCCCCTCGCTAAAAACCCTACTATTAGAAGTCCATTCATTTGGGTCAATGAGCTTCCTCTTGAAACCCTTCTTGGTTTTTTTCTACCCTGTCCCTAAACAGATGGGTATAAATTAGATGGTAAGTTCTGTTTTCCTGGAGGCTGAGGGAATGGGAGCTTTCAAATGAGGACAAGGGGGTTATTTTGGAGCCTTCAATAACCAGGGAGGGTGGTTAAGGGGTTAGGATGTTACCAGGGGGAAAGGAGAGGTCACTAGTAGGGCAACAGGTGAAGAGAAACTTTGCTAAATTTCAGAAGGAAGAGGGACTTGTCCAAGGTGCACAGTTCAGCTACAGTGGGTCTCTGTGAGTGGCAAGAGTCCAACCCCACCCTGGAATCCAAAGGTCTTTCCTGAGCTTATGGGACTGTGTCCACGTGTACCCGCGGATGCTGTGTAGGAGTGACAGTGTGCGTGTGTGTGTGTGTGCACATGTGAATAACTCTGTGGGTATGTGATGTGTGTCCGAGCATGTCAGTTGAGTGAAGGCACTTGGTGTGGATGAGTATGGCCATGTTGGGTGGCTCTGCCCAGGGGCTCAGCACACCAGCTGGAGCCAACCTGAGCTGAGATGGTTTTCCCCCTCCTCCCCCCAGGCCCGGCCCCAGACTGAGGCAGGGACCGGGCGGGAGGCCCGAGGGGCCGGCCTCCCAGCCGGGGCCCTGTCCACTCAGGGCGGCCTGCCTTACTGGAGTGAAGCGGGTGAGGTCCTGGGTCCCCCCGAGCAGGGCCCAGGTCCCGGCGCGGCGGTGCCTACCGAAGGGCACGATGATGGGGCAGGTGATACTGTAGGTCATGACCACCGTGAAGACGCACATCATCCAGGCGTAGGCTGCGCCAAACTGGAACTCGTAGGCCTGATGCTGGGGGGGAGATGGGCAGGAGGGTGGCTCAGGGAAGGGAGGGACAGACTAGAAGGGCACAGGGCAGGTGGGAGGGGGCAGGGGGCCAGGAACGAAGCTGTGGGGAAAAGGAACCCAATATCCAGGTGGGGCAGGGCAAAGCAGATGGAAAGAGGGGCTGTGGCTAAGTCAGGGTGGGTACAGTGACGGGGCATGGGGGGGTGGGGGGGGGGCTTTGAGAAATCAGGTGCTGGCAGGTTGGTAGGCCTGGGAATGGGATGCCCAGAGACCTCATGTGGGGTGAGGGCACAGGGATCCTAGGTCTAGGGACCCGGACCTCCCCCAACTCCCATGGGAACACTAGACTGTCAGAATTGGCAGGTGCCTTCGGGGTTCTCTATGTTGATCCATCGTCGCACATATGGGTAAACTGAGGCTCCAGAAAGGAAAGGGAAAGCCCAAGGCCTCGGAACTGGGTCCTGCAACTTCCGGCACCCCTGTGTCCCCACACCCTAGCTGAACTGTCACTGTTTCTGGTTGGGCCCACCAGGGGGCGCTGTGCGGGCCACTGCGGCCCCAGGCGGCCATACCCGCTTCACGTTGCGCCTTTCCGCGGCAGAGCGCGCCAGGCAGAGCCGGATCATGTACATGAGCAGGCCTGGGATGCGCAGCAGGTCCATGGCGTTGCCGATAAAGGCTGAGGCAATGACGTAGTTCACGAAGAAGGCGCCGTTGTCGGGCAGGAACACGCACCTGCAGGCACCAAGTGCTCCAGCACTGCACCCTTGGGAGACCCGGCTGCGGCCTGCCCACTGCCAGCCTGAGAGCACACCACACCTTCGCCCCCAACGCGCCTTCCTCCATGTGGACACCCCAGGTCAGCTCTCAAGCACCTGTGCCCCCGCTTCCCCCCAGAGTGTGAACCCCAGGGGCAGATGCCAGAGTATCAACAGACACCTCCAACACCCTCAGTGCGAGTGGATGCAACCTGGGAGTGTGAGCTCAGCAGTGCGCCTAGAACTTGTGCGCTATAAAGACCCATGGAGAGTGCTCCATAGCCCTGAGGCCACCGGAGTTCAGGGTATGACTGTCTGAGGTCTCCAGACAACCCCCATGAGATCCTAAAAGACCCCCAAGGGCGTGAGCCCTAGGAATACCCAGAAATTACCCCTTAGCTCTTAAATTAAGCCATGGTTATTACCCCCAGAGCGTGAGCCTCAGCCACCTCCAGAACACAAGCTCCAGAGACCCTTCCTCAAAGATCTTCAGTGGGGGAGCCCAAGAACTTTTGTCAGTGCCTGTGACACCCCAAGTGTGAGCCCAAGATGATCACAGATGGCCTAGAGCAAGACCCCTGGAGCTTGTGTCCACATATACAGCCATGGCACGTGGCCCCCCACCCCCACCCCCACCCCCAAACAGCTTCATAGGGCTTTCCAGAAAAGGTGCTCCATAAAGAATTTCACAGTCACACCTCTGGATAAGAGCCTGAAACTTCAGAGGTGTTCCCAGAACCTGTGCCCCATACACATCCCAAAGTATGAGCCCCAGAGTTCCCCGTAAATACTCCAGAGTTGGGAGCCCAAGAGCCTTCCATAAATACTCAGAAGTGTGGGCTCCAGAGCCCTTCAGGGATACACCCAAATCACTCCCAAAGTATGGCCAAGATCCTACTACAGACACCTTTCCAAACCTCCTGAGTGAAACTCGCCTCCCACAGTTAGTCCTAGAATACAAGCTCTAGAGACGGTCAGAGAAATGCCCCAGTGTGGGTCCTAAAGCCCCAAATACACTTTGAAGGTGACCTCTAGAGGGGTTCCCAGAGAATGAGCCCCAACACAGACCCCAGGGATGTCTCCCACGTCTACACCTGAGACACTGTGTGCAAGCTTTGGGATGACCCTGCCACACCCTGTAAGCCCCCTCCTCTTCCCTGCAGCGGGGGGTGGGAAGCTTCGAGGCACCCTCCCATGGGGAAAGGTAGTGTGTCCCAGGCATACCCACCCCCGCCCTCCGGTCTCTTTCCCTGGGGGTCCAGGTCACTCACTCAAACCGAATAGCTGCCTCAGCCAAGAATTTCTTGTCAAAGAGCCAGCGGAAGAAGAGGTCCAGGCTGGAGAGGAGGAGTGGAGAGGTGTGGTGGGAGGCTGGAATGGCCCAGAACACCAGGGGAGGAGTCTAGTCCGTGAGCCTCTGGGGATGCCCCCCCAGACCTGGGTCCCCCCGCTCTGTGAGGGAGGTAGGAGCCTGAACCGTTCCCCTCGCCCACCCTGCAACACCCCCACGCCATCTCCCATCCCATTGTCTGCGACCTACCTGCTCAGTCCCAGTGAGGGCAGGAGCAGCACCATGAAGATGAGGAAGGTGTAGCATTTGTGCATGGTGGTCCTGTTCTCCCCGGAGCTGGGGCAGGGGGCATGGGGGCAGAGGTCAGGAGAACCAGCCCCCCACGCCTGCTCCCCTAGCCAGGATGGTATCACAGGAGGCCCCACTGGGATGGGGGCCGCCCAGGGTGAGGATGCCGGCCGGCATCCCTTCCCCAGCAGCTCTGGGGCCGCCTGGGGCGGGGAGGCTGAAAGGGAAAGCGCTGCCTGGGGGCGGCGGGGTGGGGGTGGGGGGACGGGTGCACACCTAGGAGGGCCAGAGTGCAGTGAGTGTGAAGGGTCTCACCGTGTCCAGTGAGCTTCGAAGAAGGCCGAGTAGTAGACAATGGTGGGGAGCAGGGCCGAGAAGCACCACAGCAGCAGGGTGGGGAAGAATTGAGTGATGATGGGGTTCTGCAGTGGGGCATGGGGCTGCGTTTCAGGCAGGGGCAGCGGCCCCGGTCCGGCTTGCTTTGCTTATTGGCCCCCTCCCCCACTGAGCCCCAGGCCCCGCAGCTCTCAGGGCCCCATGACAGACGTCCAGAACCTGTGGGGGCCAGGGTCTTATGAATAGCATCAGTAGTTAGCACTTGCTGAGTATCTACTAAGTACCCAGCATCGATCACATGCTTTACGTGTATTGAGCCTCACAATATTACCCCATTTTACAGATGAGGAAACTAAGGCAAAAAGAGATTCAGTAGGTTACCCGGCTAGTGAGGAGTGAAGGGGGGTGGAATCGGAACCCAGAAAAACCGGGTCTTATGTCTTTTGCTCTTATCAGTCAGTAATTTTTTAAACTATCTTCCTTTGGACTTTGAGACTCCCAAGGAGGTATGCCGTGTGCGTGGCAGGAGAGGTGAGGGGAGAGCTGGTGGAAGTGACCGTCACTCTATTGCCATCTGAGCAGCCTTGCTTTTCCACACTGGGTTTCACGTAAGAGTCTTTTTGATAAAGGCACCAGAATCTGAGTTTGGAAGCCAGAGATGTAGTCTGAACCTCCATTCGTTTGTCGGAGAGACTGGGGGATGAGAAGGGACTGGCCCTGGGCTCTCTCTCTTCCCCGGTGTCTCTCTAGATGTGTGCAAACCCAAGGGTGGTCTCTGCTAGGAGAAGGTGGCAGGGAGCCCCAGGGAAGTTCACAGAGGGCTTTACAGCCCGTGGTCGTGTGGGAGTGCTTGGTGCGGCTGGGCTAGAAAAGCAGGAGAGGAGCCAGACTGGGCAGGAGGGTGTTCTGGATTCCCCCCGAAGAGGGATTCGAGGCCTGGCATCTGTGTCTCCTGACACAGCATAGAGGGGTGGGGCGGGGCAGGGCCTCACATTGAGGTACTCCACAGGCTTGGTGACGTTGAACTTGTCCATGGTGGTGATGATGATGGCCGGGGTGGTGAGGAAGAAGAGGAGGATGAAGAGGACGACATTGATGACCAGGCAGCGCAGCCACCAGATGAAGCCTCGGATGGACAGGTGCTCCCTGGGAAGGCAGGGGAGAGGGTCATCCTAGGGACCGCATGCTGATGGTTCCCGGTGACACCTCCCCTCTACCCACTGGAGCCAGCAGGCCCCACGGAACGTGCCCCTGCCACCAGCGCTCACCAGTAGATATTCTGGGGGTCGGGGGCGTACGACACGGTCCAGTTGGAGATGTGCAGGGACTCGCTGCAGGACGAGGAGCGCGGCTCCCCGCGGCAGGTGCAGCCCTGGCACTTACACACGTTGAAGTCCTTCAGGATGCTGGGGGACGGGCACCGGTTACCAGGGCGCCAGCCGCTGGGGACCCCACTGCCGACAGCTGGCCGTGAGCGTGGGGACCCGGGAGCCCCAGCTGGTCGGTGGGGGGCAAGGACTGGGCTGGGCAGGCAGGGCAGGGGCTCACATGGCGGTGATGGTCTCATTGTGGAAGGTGACAAAGGCCATGCCAAGAGGCTTCTCGTTCACCTTCTCCTTCTCCCGCTTATAGTCCTCTTTCAGCTTCTGCTCCAGCTTTGTGTAGTACTCGATGGCCTCCACCTGCCGGGGTGGGGAGGGCGGGTGAGGCGAAGGTTCTGGTCAGAGAGCCAGGCTGGTCCCCACCATGCCCAGCGGCGCTGCCCCAGGGCTTACTAAGGGCCAGGTACTGCTTTAGGCTTTCTATGTGTTAACTTGTAATCCTCATAAGCCCAAGGTAGGTACAATTAGCCCCATCCTACAGATGAGGAAACTGAGGCACAGAGCAGTCAGGAAACTCGCCTAAAGCCACAGAGCTAGTAAATACACCACAGCACTGTCCTCTTGGCTGACCTCTTCTGACTTGGTCCCTGAAAACTTGGTCACTGGAGGGATGGGTACAAACCCAGTAGTGGAACTGGAGCTTCAAGGACTGTAGGAACAGGTGGGGACCTACTGAGGGAGGGTTGCGCCCTGCTCCCCATCCTGGCACCCTACCTCCAGCCCCCCGGCCGCATGGCCTTGCCTCCTCAGGGAGTCTGTTTACCGTTGGTGTTTTTTATTTATTTCTGGGGGGGGGGGGGGGTACAAAGGATCTGAAGCAGGCTCTGCATTGATAGCAGTGAGCCTGATGCGGGGCTTGAACTCAAGAACCGAACCGTGAGACCATAACCTGAGCCTAAGTCAGACACTTAACTGACTGAGCCACCCAGGCGTCCCTTATGGCTGTTTATGTTTAAGACCCATTTGTGTGTATGTGTGTGTGTGTGTGTGTGTGTGTGTGTGTGTGTTCCCGGGGTCGTGGGACACGCACCTGGAATGTGCCCATCTCTACTGTGATCTGTCTTCCCAAGATCTGTCCAACCCCTCCCGTATCCAGCAGGAGCTTTGGGGGCCTGAGGTCACCTCATACCTGCTCACAGCCTCGCACCACGCAGCAGCAGAGGTGGCCACAGGGCTTGGGGTTGATCATGGTGGGGACATTCTCCTTGCTCTGGAGGTTTGTGAAGTAGAGCTTTCCCCGCTCGGCCTTCTTCCTGTGGGATCCAGGGGTCCAGTCACCCACCACCCAGCTGGGGCCAGGAATGGCTGGGAGGGTGAGTAGGGAGCCCAGCTGAGGGGCCACCTAAGTCCACTCCCTGAGGACAGGGGCGATCTTACTCTTGGATCTGCTTAGAATGTATGGTTCAGGTATGTCCCCATTCCAGGGTCTTCCCACCCATCCCTTGAGGGCCAGAAATTCTTCCTATAGTCTGGCCTGAAGTTTTCATACTGTAGATGGAGAAGGGGATGTCCTTGGATGGGGTGGGGATGGTGGGCTCCTTTCTTCTTGCAACAACCCTAACCTCCAGGCTTTGCTCTTTCCAGAGCTGGATTGACAGGCAACCCAGGGGTTGAATTAAAATCAAATGCCCTGGGAAACACCTGGATGGGGAGCCAGGTTCCCCTGTGGCAGCTGAGATGTGCTCTATAATAGGCAGGGGCCCCCAGCTGTCATCCCCCCCATTACCTCTCTGCATCGAGGAACATGAGGCGAGCCACGTTGTAACACGGGCGGGCTTCAAGAACCGTGCAGTTGGGATAGGCCTCCCTGAAATACAGTCCACCATCATCTTCTGCGGCGACCCTGCCCACCTGCCCCCGACTTGCAGCTGCGACCGTGAAGACATACACCCCCAATTCAAGATCCCTCTTTCTGGTCTACAAAAATGGGAGCTCCGTTAAGAATGAAACTTGGAAATTCCTCCCTGTGTTTAACTGAGCAGCAGCGGGGAGCCTTGAGGCACGGGGACCTTGAGCACACCCCGATGATGACCGTGGATGTGAGTGCACCCCCGCATGGCGCTAGGGGAGGCCACGGCCGTGGTCTGACTCTTGTTCAGAGTTCTGACCTTTCAGTTGAGAGAAACGGTTTCTACTCAGGTTGTTCTCTCAACCCTGTTTCCAGAATACTTGGTTACAGTCCAACACTTAGCCTTGCCTTACGGTCCAACTGATGCCAACCAACCCACGGCCCGGTCTGCAGACCCAAGACTGACCTTTTAACCCTGACCCGAGATTGACCCTCACCTTGCCCTGAAACCGAGCAGAGAGAGACTGTATGTGACTCTTGGTGCTGGTACCTGGCAGGACTCGAGGGGTGCCTGCGGCTCCTTCTCACTTCTCATCACACACTGCTCCCTGCTCCCCAATCTAGACTGAGCCCCATCGTTAAAAAAATTTTTTAAATGAAGAACCACCAAGTGTTAACAGATGCACAATATCTGGTTCCCAAAAGCACGAGAATTTGCAAACTTAAATCTGGGATGCGGTCCTTGAAATGCACTACAGACTTTTCCCCCCCACACGGTGTTACTCTAACCATTTTAGGGCTCCTCTTTGGAAGGGCCTGGAACCCTGTGGCAGGCTGAGCCCTCATTCTCACCCGACTAATCTCTAACCCCTTAATCCCTGCCATGCAGGCTCTCTGATATTACACACGGGATATTCCCTAATTCTGCTGGGTCAGTCCTCTAATTCAGACAGACCCCAGACCTGGATCACAAGCCCTACTCATCACCATGTGCTCGGGCCTGGGCCAGCAGCTTAGACATACTAGGTACTCAATAAACATGCGCTGAATGAATGGATCCATGAGATGGCTGTTCCCTGATGCTCACCTCCTTGACCCCTCAAACTCCAATTAGGACCACAGTCTCCCCCCCACCCTGCTTAGAGGCTGACCACTAAATTTTAATCACAGTCTGCTTCCTAAACAAAACCGTAGATTGACTCCTGAAACAGCCGGAACCACGAGCTCCCCACGGACACCCATCAGGCCTGGTTCTCCTTTGTCTCCCTGGTAGGAAACACACAGTAGGTGTACGATGAGTGTGTGCTGAATGGATGTTTGGTTAGCGGGGTTCACTTCCTCACTGTGTGCAGGGCCCTGTCAGCATGCGCCCCGCTGCTCCCCCCCCCACTGGAAACAGCAGCCCTTCCTGACTCCCTCACTCTGTTCCTCTCCCTGCTTTGGTTTTCCCCCTGGCACCCACCCCTACTCGACGCAATGTCTGTTACTAGTTCGTTTGTTTATTACCTGTCTCACCCACCAGAATGCCAGCGGACAAGGGCAGGGGCTTTCTTTCTTCGTTTGCTGCTGTAACCCTAGGTCCCCCTCCAGGGCGGGTGCCCGGCAGGTGCTCAAGAAGGATTTGTCATTAAAGGACTAACCAGTACAAGCTGACAACTGATCCCAACAGGACAGTGATATTAAGATGCCACCTAATTCTGAGCACACACTGTCCTTAATCCTGACTCGGACTGCCCCCTAATGCCGATCACAGCTGGGAATCCAGACAGGATCCCAAGTCGCTCTCGTACTGACCGAGGATGATCTAATTTTGACCGCTGTTCTCGAACTTCTGTGTGGGCAGGGCCTGTTTCTAATTTATTTATGCTTGGAGTACAGAAAGTGATAATAAATGCATGTTGAATGAATGATTATCCGTCCGCTGATGCTGATCACAAACCACTCATTTGCCTGCAACAAAGGGGTCTGCAATCTAACCTCGGCCAGATGCTGACTCCCAATCCTGTTCTGATCCAGAACAACAACTGGCTTCTGATCCAGGCCAACTGGCTGTGGATACAGACCTCACTAAGTCCCGATCCTGAGCAGAGATTGAGCCCTGATCCAAACTGCCAATGTCCCTTATCAGGACCCCACTGGCCAACTCCTAATTCTGGCCACAGACTGGCCTCAGACCAATCTCTGATCAGACCCTGGACCAGCTCCTGACGCTGTCCTCCACCATGTGAACCTCCTGAGAGCTCAATGATCTTTCATTCGTTTCTATGGTCCCAAGGCTTAATATCATGAGAAAGTCTGCTGAGCACACAGATGAATGTATGACAGGATCCTTAATCCCGGATGCGGACCATTCCGGCTACCTGGAGCTCTTAGAGGTGTATATTCCCCTTCCCCTCTGAGACACAACTCCAGAGCTGAAAAGAGCCTGAGAACACATGCAGCTCAGGTCCCCCCGGGCTCCCTGAGGATCCACTGAAAGCCAAGAGCTCCCTGCCAGTCTGCACACAAACCCCAGAATGTCACGTACAGTTTTGAAGCCACACACCTTGAAGGGCCCTTGGATCCCAGGCCAACAACCCATGACCCAGTTCAAGCTGAGAGGGGAGGTGGAGTGGTGGGGGGGGTGGGGGTGGTGAGAGAGAGGAGGGAGGGGATGTGACATACACTTCCTTCTCTCACTTTACAAGTATTTCTTATATTTCCCCTGCTGTTGGGGGCGGGGGTGGCTATCACCCAGCCCTGGTGCTAGAATGCCCTGGGGTCACGTAATCCTTCAGTGGTCTAGTCTCCACCCTGTTGCAGCCCAGACCTCAGCCGGAGGGTGTGAGAAGTCTGAGGGGCTGAAAGACGGAAGAAGGGCCCACAGGACCTGGGGTTGGGGGTAGGAGTGGCCACTCACTCAAAATGCTTCTTGATCTTTTCTGACTCTGCATATTTGGAGATTCCATTGATGAAGAGAGTCCGCTTCACCTGGGGTGAGAGGGGAGCGCATGTACCTTCCAGAGGAGGCTTGAGAATGCCAGCAGGGCGCATGTACCTTCCAGAGGAGGCTCGAGAATGCCAGGAGGGCGTGGGGAATGGTGAGCAGAGAGGAGCAGCTGGGTGGGAGGAGGCCTTAGGGATAAACCAGGTTCCAGGGAAAGCAGGGGAGTGCATCTAATTGAAATCAGGCAGGAGCTTAATGGAAGAGCCATTTGGTCTCTCACTCCTGAGGGGTCATCCAGGGCGAGGGAGGGGGTACTACTCTCTGACCCTCAGGCCACAAGGCCCGGGCACCCCGTGGCTGCTGTGGGGTGGGCATTCAGTACTGGGCTGGTAGATGGATGCGGAGAGGGAGGGAGCATCCCAAGCATGGCATCACCACTGCTGTTTCCCCAGGGCCAGGCACAGCACGGGTGATTTCCACGCCTCCTATCACCTACCCACCCCCCGCCCCCGCCCCCCCCCCCCCCCCACCACCCCCATCTTAGGAAGGTTCTGCTGTTGTCTCATTTTACAGATCAGGAAGCGAGGCTTGGGGAGGTAACTTAACTTGCAGCATAGGGGCTCTTGAGTTGCTGAGCCCGGAATGAAACCCAGGCGGCCTCACCCTGGCACTGACACCCCTTAGGGCTGAGGGGAGAGAGGCCCAGAGGGAAGGGAAGAGGCTGGGGGCGGGGCAGGCCGGCTGGGCTCTACTCACTAGGTCGTCCTCCTTGTAGCGCATCTTAGAGGTGTGTCTACGCATGCTGTAGACGGTGAGCAGCAGGTACAGGAAGGCGAAGGAGGTGTGCAGCCATAGCAGGTTGTTCCTGGGTGGGGCAGAGGGGTACATGGAGCCACCGGGGCCAGGAACCCACTCAGGCGGCCCCCAGCCTCCCGGTGTGAATTCAGCCCTGGTTCAAGGCCCTTCTACTGCCAGTGGTCTTCTGGCACTGGCCCCCTCACAGGGCAGGCCCCATACTTCACACCGTCCGGGTCCCAAGATTATTCCACTGCAGTTGAAATGTCCCCAAGAGGTCATCTCTCCCTGCCCTGTGCACTGGCTACACTGTCCCCTAACTACCCCCTGCCATCTTTCCCTGGCCTGAGGTCACACAGCAGCTTCTTTATCTGGTCATCTCTGGGGACTCCCAGCAGACATCCACCTACTCTGTCTCCAATCCAAGTCCCCAGGGCCCCACATCCACCTCTCCCCACAGTGCTCCCCCTCGCACCCCTCCTCATTACAGCTGGACTCTGACCTCACTGACTGGCTTCCCAATCTTACCCTGATTTCAGGTTGGCAATGGTGGTTCTCCCGAAGCTGTAGGCATTGTTCTCTGGGGGTGGGAGGGGGCAGGGAGAGGGAGAGGATGATGCTGGGGTCAGGACGCCTGCCCTCCTGCCCCCTCTCCTCCCTTCCCCACCCCACCCATCCCAGCCTTCACTGACCCAGCAGGTCCCCTGAGAAGTTGACAGGCAGCACGATGCCCACAGAGAGGACGCCCACGACGACCAGCAGCCCGATGATGTGCCGCTGGAAGGACAGGTAGTGCACAGCATCGCCCCCACATTTGTCCCGGATCTCATCATCCCTGCAGGCCCAGGGCAGCAGAGGAATCAGGTGAGGGCCGGGTGGCAGAGGGGCCACAGCTTGCCTGCCCTGCCCACCCCCAAGTCCACCCTAGCCCCTGCCAGTCTGGCAGCAGTATGGGGGTGGGCGGGGGTCTTTGGGCCCCCTATTATTGGGAGGGGGGATGAGAAAGGGAGAGGGAAGGGGAGGGAGGAAAGGAAGGAAGCAGGGAGGGAAAGGAGAAGAGGAGAGAGAGGAGGGGAACAGAGGGGAAAGGGGAAGATTGCAGAGTGGCCGAAAGGGTAAGAAAGGGCCGGGAGTCGAGGGGGTGAGGAAAGGGAGGGTGGGTTGATGGAAGAGGTTGGAGCAGGAGGGAGGACGGAGGCTGGGGACAGAGCAGCGCCTCACGGGTGCTGGAGAGACACATTATGTGGTGCACCTGGGGAGGGGCCCTGGGGGCCGGGGCGTGGGCAGTGGTGGTGCTGATCTGTCTGGGCCTCCTGCCTCTCTCAGCGCTCACTGCCTGCCTGCCGCACTCTGGCTCGATCTCCTGACTTCTGCCTGCTGGACACTGGCTCCTGCCTGTTGCTGGCTGGCTGCTCCCAGCCTGCCCGCTGCCCCCTGCCCCGCTGGCTGCACGGAGGCTCTGAGGTGGGGGGCGCTCTGGCCTCTGCCCTCACAGGGTGGCAGGGGTGCGGAGAGCTGAGGGCAGAGCGGGCCCACCAGGCAGGGGGGGCATACAGGAGACCATGGGGTAGAGTGAGGCCAGCTCAGGGGACAGCAGAGGCCAGGACCCCAGGGCTTGGCCTCCTGGAGGAGGGAGGAGGGTGCTGGGCTGGCTAGGAGCACTAAGGCCCTCAAAGCTGCTGGCTTCTGGATTTTGTAGGGAGGTAACAGGTTCTGAAGTTTTTATTTGTTTCTCTCTTTCCTTAGAGCCTGAAGACTGTTCACTTACTTTATCCTGAAGATGGCTGTCAGCCAGGAACAGAAACCCTGGAGTGGGGGGGACAGAGGGCTATCAGCTGGAGCCCCCCACCACCCCCACCCTCCCTTCCCCCTCAAATCCCACCTGCCCCATTCTCATATTCACCTCCAGGCTGGGCTCACCTTGGAACAACTTCCACAACCCCCCAAAGAAAGCAGCTCATCCCAGAGGGGGAGAGGGAAGGTGCCAGCCCTCAAAGGAGAAAGGGACTAAGGCCAAACTGAGTTATCTGTGGATGCTCATGTCCAGAGCTACATATCCCCGCCAAGAGTCAACGGGGCAGCGCAACCAAAGGAAGGCCTGCAGCTGTGTGGGTCAGCGTAGGGAGGAGTGGGATTCAGGGTTCTAGGAGAGGCAGTGGGGACTCCAGACCCAGACAAGAAGAGTTTGCAACATGGCTCTGCCTACAGCAGAGGAGCAGGCCAGGCTTCCCGAGTTCCTGCCACCTTTCTCCCAATACGGCCCAGAGGGACCAACCCCCGGGTCCCTGTGAGCTTCAATCTCCCACCCTCAAGCCCCCAGGCCTACCTGCAGCAGAGACCCCACTGAGAGCAGGGTCGGGATACAGGGGGGAGGGCTGGGCAGAGAGAACCCTCCCTCACCTTCCTACCAGTGGAAGGTCCAGGCTTAACACAGGATCGGGGACAGAGGTGCTTCCAGTTAAGATGCAGGACTGTGCTGCCTGCTGCCAACATCACCTGAGTCTGGGGACCATGTGGACACCTCTGGCGGGCAAGGGTGATAGCTTTGCTTTGCCACTTACCGGTGTGAGTCCAGCTCAGGAAGCTGACAGGCTTCTTCTACTATGGCTGCTACAGGAGCTGTTGCCCCCAGGCCACCCAGCCCAAGCCGGACTGCCCAGGGCCAGCCTAGGGCCTAAAGATTAGAGTTCTGACTAGGACCCACACCCTGGCAGGACGACAGGGGCCAGGCAGGTAATGTTGGAGTACTGGGTCTGGCGTGCATGAGGGTCCGGGGACTGCTGTGAATCGCCTTATCTGTAAGGACCTCTGCCACTCAGCCCCAACCCACAACTGGCCCCATCTAGACGAGGGCCACCAGCCTGCAATCTCTGAGCAACGCAATGAATTCCTGCTTTTGCTCCATAGGGCAGAAAGGCCTGTTATTACTTCTAAAACCCTAAGGAAGAAGGGGTCCTTGGGATTAACAGGTGGAGACGGGCGCGGGGCTCTACATGGTGCAAAGTGTGGGATTCACAATGTTAGGTCTGTGCTGATTTGGAGGCTGGCGTGGAGTACAGAGCGAGTCTGGGTGGCCATCCTGTGGCTCTTAGACGAGCACTGCCCTTGCTGAGGAGAAGGCCACATTCCAGGTCCTTGACTCTGTATCACTGGAGGCTAGAGGCTGCTAAGCCCCCTGCCCCGGAGAAGGAGCGGGTGGCTAACAAGTCTGGGGGAGGGCACTCACATTGTCTCTTTGGTCAAAGTCGACGGAGCTGGAGACAGACGTGAGACGCTCATACCGGTCATGACTGTCCCCGTGCATAGCTGAGGCCACACTGGGGGTGGGAAGGTGAGAGATCAGAGAGCCTGGTGAGTCTGAGCTCCTGGGGAGCGGGACTGAAGTGGGGGGCTCCCCCTCCAGAGCTCCAGGGGCTAGACAAAGCACAGAAAGCGCAGAGGCTGAAGCGCGGACGAACGCCTGCCTTCTCCCTGCCTCCCTTAATTGCACCTCCTTCCTTCAGGGCACCTGGAGGGCACACCAGTGCAGGGCAGTGAGTGAAGGGAGAGGGTGTCTTCATCTTACGCCCTGGAGGCTGGAGCGAGAGTGTGAGGAGGCCCTGCATTTCTGGGGCTGACCAGCAGGGGACGGGATAGGGGGGTGACAGAGCCAGTATTATGCACAGGGCAATGGGGAGCTGAAGGAAAGGATGGACTAGGAGAGCCCCAGAAGGGCTGGAGGGATCAGGGGCTGGGGGATGCCTCCCAGGTGGGACCCTACCCTCCCTCTTCCCTGACCCCAGCAGCTGCTACAACTCCAACGCCAGTCCTATAGACAGAGACGATGATGTGGCACAAAAGCCCAGACTCGGGGCTCCGTGGGAGGCCCCCCTCCCAGGCCTCCAGAAGGGGTGAGCAGGGAACCCTGAAATATGAAGAACTAGTTGTTAGGGGATGGCAAGCCACTGGGGACACCCAATCTTGTCTCTGGGACCAACAGGTGAGCATCCTCTAAGTTTCCGGGAGGACAGCCCCTCCAGCCTGGCCACCGGCCACCATGGAGAGAGCCAGACATATGGGGAGGGGCTTTTCCCAGGCAGAAAGCCAGAGGGAGAGATGGGGGAGCGAGGCAGAGACAAGTTGGGAGTCCCCTGCTCTGCAAAGCACACCGCCTGCGTTAGTCCGAAACATGAGCCTGCAGAGGAGAAAACTGCAAAGAGAAACCAGTAACGAGGCAGGAAGAGAAAAGAAGCATGAGAGAAGAAAAGAGAAAGCTGGTTTAGTGGGGATGAGGGGGCAGGTGCCCCACATACTATTCCTGTTCCACTCGCTCCCTCTCCTGCCGCCGCCGAAGCCTGGGGACAGAGAACAGACAGGGTTAACAGGGGAGGGGGGGAGGGTCCCGGGGGACTGACAAAGGACACAGATCCAACTGTAGGCCTTCATGTCCCCCATGGCTGTTCTGGGACTGGTCCCTCTTCATCCCCCTGACAAAGGGGGATGAGAGAGGGCTGGCTCTTTCCTATCCCCGAGGAGTGATGGGTGTGTGTTGAGTGAGTGACAGTGAGTGTGCATGTGTATGTGTGCAGGGGTGAGGGAGAGTCCCCAAGCCTTACCTGTCTGCATCTGTCACCAACGCCAGCCGCCCATAGTCCCAAGCCACCTTCCGGAGAATGGAGAACAAAAACAGCAGTGCCTGTGGGCAGAGGGAATGGTTGGCAGGTAGAGAGACCGTCCACCCACGGGACTAGCCTGGAGGGCAGGGGCAGAGGGGCTGGGATCTGGCCTTAGAAAGGGCTGACCCTGGCTTGGGTGAATGGTCAGAGGCTAGGCTTGGGCTGCGTGATACGGATCCCTCCCATAGTTAAGCCTGGGGAGTCAGGGTCAGGTGGAAGAGTGGTTAGAGCTGCAGGTGTTAGCTAGCTAGGTACAGGGTGTGGATGCCAGGCATGGGGGGCGGGGGGGGCATGTGTGGGCACTCACAAGGAAGCACATGAAGTCAAGAGCCAGCACGGTGGGGACACCCCCAAAGGGCAGGCCCTGCAGGACGGTGCTGCGGATTCGGGCACTGTAGCAGTAGTCCTTGGGGTTGCTGTTGTTGAGGGCCGTGGTGCCCAGGGTGGCCAGAAGGAAGGGCAGCATGGCTGCTACTGCCGCATGGTCCTCCTGAGCAGAGAGGACCATGGTCAGCTGGGCTCATCCCCTGTCCCCCTCATGGCTCCCAGCATGAGCATGGGGAGAGGGAGTGAGGGCAGATCACCGGCTGCCTGGGTGGGGGGAAGCACTGGCTTCCAGAGATAAGGGCCTGGGGAGGGGAGGGTTGAGTCACATGGATTTACCTTCATTGGCTCTGAGGCCGAGACCCCACCCAGGGTCTGGGGAACTTGGCCCAGATCTGCACTGGGGAGACTGGTTTTTCTAAGTTGGAAGTTGTGAGTCTCTGCTGCCTACCTCCCACCACCTCCATACACACACACAAACACTCTCCAAACACACACACACACACACACACACACACACACACTTTCATGCTTGCTTTCTCTTTCTCCCTCTCTCTCCCTCTCTCTCTGTCTCAGGCAGAGACATGAGGGAAGATGGGGAGAGGTCTTAGGTCTGAGGGTTCAAGGCTAAAAGGTGGGGTGAGGAGGCCAGGGGAAGATGAGTCAGGAACCAGCTACCTCATCCTGATCTTCTCTTTCTACCTCTATTAGGAAAATGGCATGATTTCATCTGCTTAGAGATTTCGGCACTGTTAATCACTTTCTCGATATAACTGGCTTCAAAACAAAGGAAAAAAAGGGGGGTGCCTGGGTGGCTCAGTCAGTTGAGCGTCCAGCTTTGGCTCAGGTCATGATCTTACAGTCTGAGTTCGAGCCCGTGTCGGGCTCTGTGCTGACAGCTGGGAGCCTGGAGCCTGCTTCGGATTCTGTATCTCCCTCTCTCTCTGCCCCTCCCCTGCTCATGCTCTCTCTCTGTCCCCAAAATAAATAAAAACATTAAAAAAAAAAACAACAAAGAAAAAAAAGATGTTCAGCTTCAGAGCTGGCTCTCTGTCCTCAGAGTAGGGACCTGAGGATGGGGTCAGAGTGTGAAGTCAGTTAAAAAGTTAGGACTTCTGGGTTTGTGTTATCTGCCTGGTCCCAGTCACTCCTGCTTACCCTCATTCCTTTTTCCCTGCCTTGGAAGCAGCTCCTCCCCTCCAGCTTCCTCACCTCTCCAACGATCTCAGCACAAGGGGTCACCTGAGTGGTGTGAGAACTACAACTCCCAGAGTGCCCTGTTCCTGCCTCCGGAGTAGGGCAGGCTGGGAATGCTGTGCCCTCCAGCGAGCTTTTCCATTGGCAAAGGAAGAGAGAGTGGGCAGGGGCCTCTTAGCCTGCCCAAGTCCCCGGCAGCCAGGGTACTGCCCTCCAGCCCGGTTCCCCGCCACTGCCCACTGCCGGGCTGCCCGGGCCCTCTTTGGGCTGGGTGGGTGGGGCGGGGAGGAGGAGGGAAGGGGCAGCCAGCCCGGATACCTGGGTTCTGGGAGTGTCTGGGGACGGAACCTAGCAGGGCTCTGGGGAGGCTCCTACGGTGGAGAAGTGTGGCCGAGGCACGCTGCTCCACCCCGTCCTACTGGGGGCCCCTGGGGGCCCCTTCTGCTGACAACACTGAAACTCTGCCTGGGGTGGGGGTGGGGGTCCCCAGGGAAGAGAGGAAACCAGACAAAGAGAGAGAACAACAAACCGAGAATCAGTGACTGTAACTCTGGCAGCAAGCATCCCCTAGCCCCTTGGGGGGACTCAGAGGGTTTCTCCTGCCCACCGATCCCTGGTTTTCCCCTTCCTGACACTTCAATTGCAGGGGAAGAGGCACCAGCTCTTAAGTGGAGGGGGAAGCTGTGGTTGTTTATATGTTATACTTAGTCCCAGGGAGTCTCTGAAAAGCCTGTATTAAGAAGGCTAAAGTGGTAACTGCCCAGTGTTTATGCCTCCCTCTTCCCTTCCAGCCCAAGTCGCCTTAAAAAAAACCCAAAACCCCATGAATTTAGTAATTACAACAGGCGTCACTTATCTAGTACCCACTGTTTCAAGAATAATACATACACAATTTCGTTTAATCCTCGACAATCCTGAGTTGGATCTTATTGCCATTTTAAGATGAGGGCACAGGGGCTCAGAGAGGTTAAATAACTTTCCCTAAGTCACACTGCTCATAAAATGATGGAGTTCAAACCTAGGTCAACTTCCTTCTAAAGCTAGAACACTGTTCAGGGCACCATGCTTTTCTGATGTGCCTAGAACAGGACTCCGCACAACACAGAAGTTTCATAAATGCTCATTCTCCAGCTAGAGAACACCAGAGCATTGTGGGAATGTGTATGTTTAGGTGTGCAGACATGTGTTGATGTGTCTGTGTGTGTGTTGGGGGGTAGGTAGGAGAATCCGAGGCAGGCTCCAGGCCCTGGTGTGTAAGTTGGGGGGGGGGGGGTGTGGGTGTGCCTAGAAGCTTGGATATGTAAACGTGAGGTGTGTAGAACCCTGCGGTACCAGGGTTAAAGTGGAGGTTAAAGGTAGGTATAGGTATCTTGGATCTTGGGTCTGTGATGGTTGGCGGCCCTCTGAATTAGTGGCCCCCGCCCCCGCTCCAGTATACTCCAGCAATCAAGACAGCCCATTCCTAGTTTTTGCCTCTCTCCCCAACTCCAAGGCTCCATCAGACCAGAATGCAATGGGTACAAACCCCTGGAGTACCACGCACCCCCCCCCCCCCCAGTCCTGTCCACACTGAAAGAAGGTGGAACGTTCTGCGAGCTTCTGCAGTAAGGGGGCCCCATAGGGTGGGTGAAGGTCCAGGTAGATGCTTAGTAACTGAAATTATGGTGTCTATCTGCTGCTTCCCTCTTTACAGTCACAAAGCACTCCCCCCCTCCCCCAACAACTGCATTGATCTTATCCCTGACCCCCAAGGAAGGCAAGGTACTTGCTGGATCAGATCACTATCCCCTCTTTACAGGGGAGGAAGCAGGGGCCCAGGGAGAGAGAAGGGGAAGGACTCACATGAGGTCACAGGGCAGGTAAAGGGTGGAGCCAGGGCCAGTGGCTCTTCAGGCTCACTGGTGTCCTTGGTGCTCCTAATTGTGGGGGGCCGGGTTGTGGGGGGGCTGAACTTCACCTAGGGCAGCTGCTCAAAACTTTTAGGGAGAGCAGCTGGGAGGGTGGAAGAAACTGAGGCGGAATATTTGGGGGGAGGACTAAGTGAGGGGGCAGTTCATCCCCTGGGCCAGGTGTATCCTGGAATTTCTCTAGTCTGACACTGAGACTTTAGCTGGCAGTATGTAGAAAGTGGAGGAGGATTTTATTTATTTATTTAAATTAAAAAAAAATCTTTATTTATTTTTGAGAGAGAGACAGAGTGTGAGCAGGGCAGGAGCAGAGAGAGAGGGAGACACAGATCCGAGGCAGGCTCCAGGCCCTGAGTTGGCTGCACAGAGCCCAACGCGGGGCTCGAACTCATGAACCGTGAGATCTTGACCTGAGCTGAAGTCGGACGCTCAACCGACTGAGCCACCCAGGCGCCCCCAAAATGGCGGAGGATTTTAGTTCTAGCTATCTAAAGGTTGTTATGTTACCATTAAAAAGCGTGTGCATGGTGAGAGTGAGGGAGTTAGAAGGTAAAAGTTTTTTCTTCCAGAGTTACTTGGGAAGATTTCATTTAGGGCTTGGGATCAGGAAGGCTGTGTGTTCTGAAGGGAGGGGATGATGATGTAGGCCAGCTCTGCTACTATGTAACCTGGGCCTCAGTCTTCCAAACTGTAGCAAAGAGGTATTAATATCCTTGCCCCACCCCTCCAAGCTTCACAGGGATGGGCAAAAAAAGTATCTGCAGGGGCGCCTGGGTGGCTCAGTCGGTTGTGCATCCGACTTCGGCTCAGGTCATGATCTCACGGTCCGTGAGTTCGAGCCCCGCGTCAGGCTCTGTGCTGACAGCTCAGAGCCTGTAGCCTGTTTCAGATTCTGTGTCTCCCTCTCTCTCTGACCCTCCCCCGTTCAGGCTGTCTCTCCCTGTCTCAAAAATAAATAAACGTTAAAAAAAAAATTTTTTTTTTTTTAAAGTATCTTGAAAAGAGGATAAATAGTAGCAGGAAAAGGGACGTCTTAAGGCTCAGTCCCTTATGCTTCCGACTTCAGTTCAGGTCATGATCTCACCGTTCTGGAGTTGGAGCCAGAGTCGGGCTCTGTGCTGACAGCTCAGAGCCTGGAGCCTGCTTCAGATTCTGTGTTTCCCCTCTCTCTCTGCCCCTCCCCCACTCGTGCTCTCTCTCTCTCTCTCTCTCTCTCTCAAAAATAAATAAACATTAAAAAATTAAAAAAAAAGTAGTACAAAAAGAATGCATTTATCAAATATTGATTTCCCTCTTCTTCTGTGCCAGGCACTGTTCTAAGTGCTTTACACATGTTAGCTCATTTACTAGCCATCACAACCCTGAGAAGACACTGAGGTACAGAGAGGGTGCAGAACTTGCCCGATGTCACACAGTCAGTCTGTCACAGATCCAGATATGGACCCAGGCAGTCCGGCTTAAGTGTGTGGTCTTGACTGCCGCATGCTGCTGCCCTGGCCGGAGGAGAAGCTTCCATCAG
Source organism: Puma concolor (assembly GCF_028749965.1). NCBI lineage: Eukaryota > Metazoa > Chordata > Mammalia > Carnivora > Felidae > Puma > Puma concolor. The sequence continues at coordinate 42,999,075 of NC_141671.1, read as the reverse complement.
GGACCTGGTGGGGGTGGGGGCTGCCAGCTCCAGCTCTGGAAAAATGCCACACCCTATTTCTACCTGTTTGCCCTCCTTCTTGCCTGTGGCTGCCAGACCCTCCCACTCAGACCGTGGGATTGTGATTTCAGGCTCTATCTAGGATGAGACAGATCTGGCTACTGACCTGGGCAAATTACTTCACCACCCTGGGCCTCAGTTCCCTCACCAGTAAATGGGAATCATAATTTAGTTGTGTGGTTGTTTTGAGAACTAAACAAGATGACTTATGTAAAGCTCTTAATACAGTTCAAGGCACATGACGGATTCTAAAAATATTAGGTACTGTTATTAATAAAGTGTTGGCATAAAAGGGGTTGGTTTAGTGAAGGAAAACTGGTAAAAATCAAAATAAAGGAAAACAGACTTTAACGTGACAGAGCCCCTCAGTCAGGATGGGCTTCTTGTTTAGACTAAAGGGTTTATATGGCCTTCAGGACTCTGCCGCTGAGTGGCAGGGAGTGTTCCCAGACTCTTCAAACATATCCAATCCATCTGTAGCAGACCAGAAAGGTGGGAGCCCAGGAGGGTGATGTTATGCCAAGATGGGTCAGAAGTTTAGAGAAGAGAACCCATTATTGATCAACAACGAGGCAGGGTGCCAGGCTCTTTCCCTGTGTTATCTAGTTGATCCTCATGATAAATCTCGTAAGGAGGTGGTAGTAAATGCACTTTTTAATTAAAACTAAGGTTCAGACAGGTTAAGTAACTTGTCAAGGTCACACAGCTAAAGAATGGCAGATCTGGAATTTGAACTGAGCTCTCCAAGACTCTGTTATAATCGGAGGGAACTTGTAGGATGTCCAAAAGGGGGTTAGCTTCCCTAACTACCTTTAGATACTCACCACCTGCCTTCTGCCTTGCCACATCCCCACCCACCACCCAACCATAGGCCAAGACTGAGTTGGATGAGCCAACAGCAGGCCCCAGCTTGTGCCACCTGGAGCAAGCCAGGGCCTGGACCCTCTGGTGCCCTGGAGGACAGTCACACTGCCAGCACAACCAGGGCTGGAAGCCTGGTAGACGCTCCCACTCCTCTCCTCTCACGGCCTGGGAAGCAAGACTGGGGGTCCCTACTCAAGAGGGGTTGAGCACAGCCTCATTTTTCCTGGGCAGACCCAGGGAAAGGGTAGAGAGTGGTATTGGGTACAGAAGCCCAGACCCTCCTGCCCCGCAGGGAAGTGGAGTGCTGAGCGGCCAGAGCTCCCCCCAGGGGACCCAGGCAGGTGGCAGCACAGAGCCCCAAGGGCAGCTGGCCCCTCTGACCTCTCCTCTCCACTTCCCAAGCGACCTTCTCTTCTGAGGAGCAAGGCGCCAAATCTTTGGGACTGTCCTCGCTAGGCGGTCAAGAAGGCCAGGAGGGACAAAGCGCGCCCCCTCCCCCCAACAGGGCCTTTGCCCCACTCCTTGTTCCGCCTCTGAAGCCTTTCCCCACCGCACCCTCCAACGCAGGCCCGGGCGGCTCATGAATGAACTGCACTGTGCGGGGCGCAAGGAGAGGACACGCTCCCGGGGCCAGTCGCCTCTTCAGCCCGAGACCAGTCCCCAGACGGGCTGGGGGCAGCGGCCGGCCTCCAGCCAGCACCCGCGAACCCTGCCCTTGTCCGAGCCCGAACCCCTGCCCCGGGCAGGCTTGGGGGGGTGGGTGGTTCTCGGCCCCGGGAACAGGAGAAAAGATAAAAGAGACCGAAGACATTGGACTTGGCGACCCTGGAATCCAAAACTCGGGGGCGGGGGCGGCAGGTTCCCCACAGCGGCGGCGAGCTGATGGGGGCGCAGCTGGAACCCTGGAGGGGCATGCGGGGGGACGCGCACCTGGACCCGGCAGGTGGGAGAAGAGTGGCGCTTGGGGGCCAGGGGCGGGGGTCCCACCCCTCGGGATCTCCCTAGGGGTGGGGACAGACGGCGGTGCACATCTGGACCCGCGGCAGGGGTCAGAGGACTCGCATTTGGCTCAGGATGGTACGAGGTTGGGGGCAGCGCGCGGCACCACTGGGTCCCGCGGGCCCGGGCACCTCTGGGTCCCGCAGGAGGTTGAAGGGAGGGGACACGTAGCTGAGTCTGGGGTTTTCTTTGGGTGGTGGTAGGAGCCTCAAAGAAAAGAGAAGGGGTTGGGGAAGGGTCGCGTACTTACCCCCAGGCGCAGACTCGGCTCCGGCTTGGAGCCCCGGGTTGGGGCGGGGCGGGGCTGGGGGAGGGGGAGGGGGAGTCGCTGGGCGGCTCGAGCTCCGGGCTCCTGCGGCGGCCGCGGCAGTGTCCTGGGGGAGGGGGAGCGGGAGGAGGGAGGGGGATGAGGAGGGGGCGGGGCCGCATAGGTCCCACCCCCCACGCCAGAACACGCAAGGCGCGCGCGCACGCTCAGATCGGCGCTCGCCTGGCTGGGTCGGGCGCGCAGGCGCAGTGGAGAGGCCGCGTGGGGGAGGAAGGCGGCGCTGGGCCAGAGGCCCGCCGCGGGATATTCCGGGGCGGCGAGAGCGGTACGACCCTGTGACGGGGGGAATGGGCGTCACGCTCCTCCTTCCCCGCTTCCTTTCTCCCCTGCACTAGGGAAGGCGCACTCCCCGGGGTGGACGGGGAAATGCCGGAGTGGGAGGTTAGTGGGCCCCCTTGGGGGCAGAGGGCCAGTGGGAGGGGTCAGAGTGGGGAGGGGAGGCCTCTGACCCCGGTCCCCGAGGGCGGCGGGGGCTCCCGGGGTCTCTGCACCCCGCGACCCCCGTTTGCGCTCACCTGCCCTTCCCAGGGATGTGGGGCTGGCTTGGTGAGGGGCGGGCTGCGGTCCAGCCTTGGCGAGTTGGCGTCCGGCCTGTTACCCAGCCCCGGCTCCTTGAGTTTGTCTGCTTCTCTTGTCTTCCCTTCCCTTTTCCAGCTTGGGTCTTGAGATGACTTTGTGACTCGTTTGCCAGGCGCTTCTGTGGTGTGGAGAGTGAGTCCACTGCCTTCACTGTCATGCAGATGAGTGGCTCCCCCCTGTTCCAGGGGGTTCCCTGGTTTCTCATTTCACCAGAGGCTGCATCAGCCAGGGATTAAGACTGGAAAGATGAAGAGAGGGGGAGAGAGGGGGGAACAGACAGGCCGTGTGTATCCTCTTTTGTAGCACCTACACAAATAGATCACAAAGGCACGCAGAGTACCAACTTTTTCATTGAGTTTTGGGTTCCTGGAAGGCTCTGTCTTCCCTCCAGGCTTGAAGAGGGAGGTTTGGGAACAAAAAGGAAGTTTTGCGTTCCATACTGGGCAGTAAATGAACTTTGCCATCCTGGGAGATTGAATGGACTGGATTTATAAACGGGGTAACAAAAGGGCATATGATGGAGTCATGTTGGGTTACCTGGGAAAAGCTGGGAGATTGGGAGATACTTAAACCGGGGCTGCTGGACAGAGGAAGGGGCACTGCTTACCTGGTTGTGTCCGCTTCTTGTGATTGGTCATTGTCTCTGCTGTCTGCTGGCTTTTTAAAGGGATCATTAAAAGCTTGTGGAATGCAACAGTAAGGTTTGATTTATTGCATTTCAAACTGAACTCCCATTCAAACTGAGTTCCATTGGTTAGTTGAAATCCAGTTTAGTGGATCACAGCCATCATTAAAAAAAAAAAAAAAAGGTAGAAGCCATCAGAGCGCATTTTACTTAGTAAGACCAAGTATTGTTTCTTGACAGTTGCTTCAGGTACACATACATTCATACATATGTGAATGTGTCAAGTGTTAATACCATGTGTTTCTTCGTGTGTCACAGAAGACTTCGAAATGGATTGGTCTCCCTTATCTTCCTGTTGGCTGCCTTTCCTTCCTCAGCCTGAGTGTTCAGTCATTTGAAAATGTACACAAGGACTCAGCCCACTGGGAACGTACAGTAAAGAGCAGAGTGTGTCTCTTTAGAGAGGTACTGCCCAAGAAGAAGGACAATTTACTCTTCACTCGCGGAGATACACGCAGTTGAAGAACAAGCATTTTGTTGGAGTAGGAAGTACGTTGGTTTACTTAGGAAGGATAGAAAGGAGGATGAACCTGTCTTTGGTACACTCCCTGGTGGTCTTTGTAAGTTTGGATTCCAGGAGTTGTTTTGAGAGGGAGCAAGGAGTTTAGATGAAAAGGGGTCTCCTCTGGTTTTTGTTTTTCCGTGGATGGAATTGTTCATTTAACGCTTAGAGCTTCTTGGGTGTATGTTTCCTATGGACATTTTTGCATATGATGTTGATTTTATGGTTGTAAATCTGGTGTGATCCATTGCCAAATAGCACTTGTCATGGAAGTGGATCTCTGAGGATCACTACAAGGTGTTTCTTATGTATTACTATTTTTTGTAAGTTTAGTTCTTTATTTTGAGGGAGAGAGAGTGTGTGTGCATGAGTGGGGAAGGGGGCAGAGAGACAGGGAGAGAGAATCCCAAGCAGGCCTGGGGCTGTCAGCGCAAAGCCTGATGCCGGTCTCAATACCATGAACTGTGAGATCACGACCTGAGCCGAAACCAAGAATTGGATGCTTAACCAACTGAACCACCCAGACACCCCTATGTATTACTATTTCTTAATCTGAACATGTGGGGGATTCCCGGTCTATTTCTGCCTGTGCCTAATTAAGGTTTTTAAACCACATATTACTGGAGAGAAGAAGGAACTTTTCAAAAAGCCTGAAATGATAATTGAATCAAATGTGCTGTGGAATCATGAAGAAATGGTGGCCAAAACATTTTATTATTGCTCCTGAATGTCAGGGATAAAAACCTTGCATGGAGTCCATTTTCGGGTGGTACTCTGTTGGGTGCTAGACATGATTATTTAGGCTCTCCTCGACATTTAGAATCTTAGATGATGTAAAAAGTCCTTTAAAACCTATTTTGTCCCAATTTTGTGTTGGGGAAAATGGATTTTCCTTTTGTTTTTGTTACTTGGATAGTTATTATGGCTGTGTGGCGGGGGGCCTTGGGGCCCCCAAAGGTCTCTTTTTGAAGGTCTCAAAAATCAGGTTACAAGTTAGCCTTCCTTTTAGAGCTTATGAGTTAGCCCTCATTTTAGAGGCTGATGGTTTTCTTTGGGTTGTACCTCACCGTTGTGCGATTTTACATGTGTATTAGCAATGACAACCAGGTTGGAAGAGAGAACTGATTCGAATTCCAGAAATGTTGCTCTGGTGAGGTTATATGCTTTCTTTCTTTCTTTTTTTTTTTAATTATTATTTTTTTTAATGTTTATTTATTTTTGAGAGAGACAGAGACAGAATGTGAGTGGGTTGAGGCAGAGAGAGAGGGAGGTACAGAATCTGAAGCAGGCTCCAGGCTCGGAACTGTTAGCACAGAGCCTGACGTGGGGCTCAAACTCACGAGCTGTGAGATCATGACCTGAGCCTAAGTTGGACGCTCAACCGACTGAGCCACCCTGGCGCCCTGGTAATATGCTTTCTTATTAACATATCAGTTAGCTCATTATTTATTCCTGAAACACAACTCAGAGTGGGAAAGTCCCCCTGTCAAAAACTTTCTAAAAATCATTTATGTCTTTAGAAAAGGGAAGGAACACTTTTCCATGTTTACTTTTAGCTGAAAAACACTTTTAGGAGTGAGTGATCCATAGTGGGGGGCACCTGGATGGCTCAGTTGGTTAAGGGTCTAACTCTTGATTTTGGGTCAGGTTATGATCTCTGTTTGTGAGATCAAGCCTCATGTCTGGCTGTGCGCTAACAGTGAGAAGCCTGCTTGGGATTTTCTCTCTCACTCTCTTTCTGCTCCTCCCCTACTTGTGTTGTCTCTCTTTCTCTCTCTCTCAAAATAAACAAACGTTAACAAATTTAGGGGCACCTGGGTGGCTCAGTCAATTGAGTGTCCAGATCTTGGTTTCAGCTAAGCTCATGATCTCGTGGTTCGTGGGTTCTTGCCCCATATCAGGCTCTGCACTGGCAGTGTGGAACCTGCTTGGGATTCTTTCTCTCCTTCTCTCTGCCCCTCCCCTGCTTGTGCTCTGTCTCTCTCTCTCAAAATAAATAAACATTAAAGTTAATTAATCAATTAATTAATTAAAAGACATACCCATAGTGCTGCCTTGAGAATCAGGGAGCAAGGCTCTTCTCCCTGGTCAGCATCTGGGAAACAAACTGCTTACAGTGAAGACCTGGTCCTTACTGGTTAATCCAGAGAGGGATTCCCCGCTTAAGATGACCCTCTTCATGAGGCCTGCTAAAGCATTTTCATTTCCATGCCTCTTCGCTCTTCACTATGACCCCTGCTTGACAGAGAGTTGCTGAGGCCTGGAGAGGTTGATTCCAGGGGAGGGTGAGGGTGGAAGAGATATGCTTTCCGTCAGCAGCATCCTCTCTTTGAGTCCAGGGGCTCCCCTAGGCTTTTCTTTTTCTCTACTGCCCGCCTGCCCAACTGACAGTTCCATAAACCTGGCTCCTTGCCACTGGCCCAGTAGAGGTACTAATGGGAAGGAAGTATGTAACTGATTAAGTAGGACTTAACTTTGCCTTATACAGTTTTTCTGAGTTTTGACCAAACCAAGATTGTTCCAAACTTACTTCCGGAACTGTAGGTGTTTGCACACCTGTGAGGTCAGGAAGGAGGGGGAGCAAGTCTAGAGTAGATAAAATCCACATATTGAAAAACCAACTTGAATAATTGAGAATTGTCATATACATTAAAGAACCACTATTTTATTTTTTTTAGTGTTTATTTTGAGAGAGAGAGAGTGTGCTCCTGCACACACAAGAGGGAGGGGCAGAGAGAGAGCCTGTGCTGTCAGCGCAGAGCCTGACGCAGGACAAGGGGGCTCCATTCGGTGAATTGACCTGAACCAAAATCAAGAGTCAGAAGCTGAATGGACTGAGCCACTACGGAGCCATCCAGGGGCCCCAAGAACCACTATTTAAATACTTTTGTAACAGGGTGGAGCATAAGGTAAATAAATAAACAAGCCTAGGTCAAGGACCCTGGAAACATTTTATCTTTGTGAATCACATTGAGAAATGGGGTCCTCACTAGTAGCATTTGTAGAAACAGCCCACTGTGCCTTGGAGGGATGCTTTGTTTATTGATAGTGATGCTGGGAAAACTGACACTTTGGCCGGTGAATGAGATCAGCTCAGCTTCGGTCCTAATCTGGGCTGGGTGTAGGGTAGATATTTATTGAAAAGACAGCTTTATTTTATTTTATTTTATTTTATTTTATTTTATTTTATTTTAATTTTATTTTATTTATTTTTTAGAGAGCACAAGTAGGGAGGGGGCAGAGGGAAAGAGATAGAGAATCTTAGGCAGGCTCCTAGCGCAGCGTGGAGCCCAACACAGGGCTCAATCTCACAACTGTGAGATCATGACCTGAGCCAAAATCAAGAGTCAGACCATTAACTGACTTAGCTACCCAGGTGCCTATGAAGAGACAGCTTTTTAATTTCTGAGTTTTAAAAGATTTGACAGAGGAGAAAGAGCTCTTGCACTCTGTGTGGCATGCTTGTTTCTGTGAAGTTTATTAATGGTTAAAGCAGCATCTTAGCTGTGTAGGGTACAGTGGAAACAGCTTTCTGGCCTTGGACAATCGACAAGTTGCTTAGCATTTTGGACTTCATTTCTTCATCTGCAAAATGGTACTTTACTGAGCCCCCAGAACTATTCAAAACCCTTAACAGAGTCAACCCCTTACAGACTGTTGCTCTTTATCATTTGTCTATATGTTTCTGTTTGGTGCTCAAGAAGGGAATCATCCAGGGGCTCCTGGCTGGGTCAGTCGGTAGAGCACGCAACTCTTGATCTTGGGGTTGTAAATTTGAGCCCCCCACGTTGGGTGTAGAGATTACTTAAAAATAAAATCTCAAAAGAAAAAAAAAGTAACCACCCAACAAAATGATCTATGAAAGTACTTTGAGAATTGTAGCATGTTATACTTGTGTGAGGTTAAAAAAAAAACCCACAAAATTTCCTAAAAGAGAATAATTGGGCAACAAAACAGTAATGAGTTTTAAAGCAACAAGCAGGAGTACTTACTGGTACAGAAAAATTGGGGTGAGATCTGCAGGAGATGGGAGGGACTCCTGCATGATAGGTCAAGGAGTCCTTTTTTTGATTCCTGGAAGCCGACAAGCTTCTGCTTTTTCCTGCTTTAATTAAGAAGGGCATTTCTATCCTTACGGTAGGTGTATTTCCTTTTGTGGCTGGGCCTTGCATTTGTATAGTGTTTCTTTTCATTTACTGACATGTCCTTTGAACATGCCTATGTGATTGTGCTGAACTTTTAATTTTTGTCTCTTTTCTTAAGAGTCCATTCCTCTTTAGACGGCTTTATATGGTACCTAACATGCCAGGCACTTAAAGATGGAAATTGTTCAGGTGGAAACAATGAATAAATAAATATATATGTATATTTAACATGTATCTGTGACACTATACCATTTTGCTACTCCTTGCTCAAGGAATGGTACATTCCTGCTTTCCACAAAGCACCAGAGGTATAGGCTCTTTCTGTCTGCTTTTCCAGCTTAGTCTCTGTGTGTTAAAATTAGCTAAACATGTTCATTGTGTCTTGGAGGCTTCCCCAAGTCACTAGGAGCCAGAGTGAAGGGCACAAGAAAGACCCCCCCCCCCCCCCCAGCATGGGGCCTCTCTGGGACTGGAGCACGAATGAATTGCAATTGTAGATTAATTGTATTCATTTAACAGATACTTAGTGAACTCCATTTGGATACATTGTGCTGAGCCCTCTGAGTGTGCAGGTCCCTGCCCTCACTGAGTGTCTTTCTGATGGGACCTATAGGGCCATGCTAAGTAAAATACTCACCTGCTTGGCCCTCCCTGGCCTCCAAAATCGAAGGGAGATCTTAAAGCTAAACCAGGATGGAAAGTGAGCACAATTCTTGGATTTTATTAAGTAATCTCTCTCTTTCTTTCATTCCTCCCCTCCTTCCTTCTCTTGCTCCCCCATCCCCCTCTCCCTGGAGAGGTTGTGATTCATACTCTAAACCTGGAGGGCAATACTTGGTGCTGACCAGGAAGTGGCATGAAAAGCCATCTCTGGCACTGGAGTCTTCCGAATAGCTGGCCTCTGAGTGAGAGTGTTGTAGAGGAGGAAATATCATTGGGGTTAGTTTCCCGTGCACACAAGACTCAGAGTGACATTGCTTGTAAAACAAAGCATTATATATAGACCGCTCTGAAGTGAATCAGGGCTGTGTCTGCATGATGGATTTATGCTAGGAAATAACATCAGGGTCAGTTGGAGTTGCTTTGAAGTAAATTGCTGCTTCCATTATTACTCTTGCCTGATCCGAACCAGTTATCTAGTGGTGGGATGAGGGACCTTTCCACAGTGGGCACTGTAGGCACTAGGCCCAGGAGATGATTCCAGGGGCTGGTATACATGGCACGGGCTAATCCTCCCATGACTAGCACCATGGTTCTCCCAAAGCATGTTTGCATGTGATGTCCTGGTTCCTGATACACAGATAACAGCTCTACAGGGTCTGGATTTCCTTCTATGTGGAGCCGTGGGTGAGGGGAGTCTCTCTTTCTGTTGGCTACCTCATTTTAAAATTTTTAAAAAATTTGCCCTCAGGGGAAGGGCAGAGAGAGGGGAAGACACAGAATCCAAAGCAGGCTCCAGGTTTTGAACTGTTAGCACAGAGCTGGATGCAGGGCTCGAACTCAGGGACTGTGAGATCATGACCTGAGCCAAAGTCAGACGTTTAACTGACTGAGTCACCCAGGTGCCCTGGCCACCTCATTTATTTTATTCAACAGGTATTCATTGCACTCCTATTCTATCAAGACCTGCTGGGGTGGGAGTAGAGGGGACCACAGATTTTTTTTTTTTTTTTTTTTTTTTGAGAAGTAAGGGACACGTGTACAGTAAGTGAATATATTTGGTTCTTGTGTGCTTTCAAGTTCATGGGAATGCTTACTGCTGTCCATTTGATGTCTTAAGTCCTTTGGGTGTGGAGGTCACTATCAGATCCACTGAAGGGCTAGTGAAAAGTCTTTGAATTGGACCTTTTCTTGTGAAAATGGAAGTACCTGCTGGAGATGTCAATGTATGACTCCTGTGTCTGAGGGCAGTACATATAATCCTCGTGATCTGAGTCTATATGACCCCTGAATTCCTGTAGTGAGTTCAGATGCCACGTTATCAAGATCTCTGCAGAGTCTCTGAGTTTTGGAGAGTAGCAAGGACTGGAATGTTAAGGGTTATCAGCCTTATCTCAAAAAAGTATCTAAATTTATGCGGTGACTGAGTTTGGATAGTGAACGTTGGCGCTGTGAGAGTTCCTCTGGCACAGGATCCCCAGATGTCCTCGGTGTGCAGGAGGGGTAGCAAGTGATGCTGTGGTTTTACACAAGGCTGCCTGGGGGAGATGCGATTGGCACTAGGGCAGATTTAGCTGGGCAGAGCTGGGCATAGGTTGTGGGGGCGGCTTGTGAGCAAGGCACAGAGAGGAGGTCTGGCTTTGGGTTTGTGCCCAGGGTGCCCTGTGGATTTTAGAGAGGTGCCTTGAGTCGTGGGTTTGTTGTACCCAAGTCGGGAAAGTTCTGGGAAGCCCCCAGCACTTCGGCAGCCCTGGGACTAACGTAAGTGTCACTGAGGAAGAGGTGCGGTGTGAAGAGGCAGGGTGTTGCAGTTCTTGGGAGAGGGAATGTGGGTGGGTGGTGCTGGGCTAATCTTGAGGGTTCTGTGGAGGAGCTGAGGAGCCTCTTTCCTCCCTGGGAGTGAGAACAAGGGCCCGCCAGCATCAGATGGGAAAGCTTGGCTGAGATCGGAGGTAGCCGCCGCCTGGACCAGACGGACTGCTTTTCAGAGCCTTTTTTTTTTTTTTAGGCCAATTTTTAGTTATTGCTCAGAGTGTGGAACTCTTCTTGCCACCTACACTACACATTGTCCTCAAAAACTTAAATTGGATTAAAGTGAATAATTTTCACCTGGTGCTTATATAGTTCGGTTGATTCAGCAAGCATTGGGTTGGGGATGAGTAAAATGTGTATGTGATACCAGTGATGGAATGGGGAGGATTTAACAGTTGGAAAAATACTAATAGTAAAATTAAAGTTAAACCACGTTAACTGTTGAGTAAGAGCATGGGTTCAGATTTCAATTTTGTCACTCCTGGCCGTGTGACCTTGGGCAAATTATCTAACCTCGCAGGGCCTCATTCCTTCATGTGTAAAATGAGGCTGATACTAATACCTATTTTATAGTTTTGTGAGGCTTAAAGAAGATGATAATGTAAAGCACTTAGTCTAGCGCCTGATGCTTTATAACTATTAGGTAAATTTTCATAAAGAAAGAAAACCGAGAAAGACCAGATGACCCTTAAAACTGCTTCTTGCCCTAAGCTCCCTTTTGAGAAGTGAGCTTTGCATGGCAGAGTGAAGCTGTACAGTGTGTGGGAAGACCCTTGGGCTGAAGCTGGGCCTGGTTCTGGTTCTGCCCATGGCCAGCTGTGGGGCTTCAGAGAGAGAGAGAGAGACACACACACACACACACACACACACACACACACACACACACACACAGAATCCAAAGCAGGCTCCAGAGCTGTCAGCACAGATGCCGACACGGGGCTCAAACCCATGAACTGCGAGGGATCATGACCTGAGCCGAAGTTGGATGCTTAACCAACTGAGCCACCTAGGCACCCTGTCCTTTGTTTTTTTCATCTTTTTTTTTTTTTTCAACGTTTATTTATTTTTGGGACAGAGAGAGACAGAGCATGAACGGGGGAGGGGCAGAGAGAGAGGGAGACACAGAATCGGAAACAGGCTCCAGGCTCTGAGCCATCAGCCCAGAGCCCGACGCGGGGCTCGAACTCACGGAGCGCGAGATCGTGACCTGGCTGAAGTCGGACGCTTAACCGACTGCGCCACCCAGGCGCCCCAAATCTTTTTTTTTTTTTTAATGTTTGTTTATTTTTGAGAGAGTACAAGTGGGGAAGGGGAAAAGAGAGACGGAGATAGAGAATCCCAAGCAGGCCCCATGCCATCAGTAAAGAGCCTGATGCGCGGCTCAAACCCACAAACTGTGAGGTCGTGACTTGAGCTGGAGTCAAGAATCGGGACACTTAGCCAGCTGAGCCACCCAGGCTCCCCCATGCTCTGTCCTTTGCATGGCTTATCTCATGACCAGCTGTGTGTAGGTGTTCCAGATGGGGAAATTGAAGCTCATGGTTCCTTGTCCAGGGTCACCTAGCTATAAAGGTAAAGCTGGCCTCTTCTGATTGTCTTTGATTCGGTATGTCAGACGTTAGTAGTTCTAGAAGTTAGCTGCCTTTCTTTGCATTTAATTTTCTGATCATAACTACATTTTGGCCAATGCTTCCTGGGTTGTCTTAAGGAAAACACTGGAGAATAAGCTTATAATTTGAGGCTAAATTGTAGTTAATAAGCATTTCTGGAGTGTCTAGATGTTTCTGTGGAAGTAAATAGTGACTCCCGCTCCCACCCTTGTTAAATAAAATCTTATCTGAGGTGCTTTGAAGTTACAGGAGCGAAGGCTGTGTGTAAATACTCCAGTGGTAGAGGCCTTTCTCAGCAGAAAGTTCTCGATGAGGCCCTCTATAGCCAAATATTTGGATAGAAGAACAGGCATGTTTTGCAGCTAGAATTGCTGGCTGGCCAAAGGATTTTCTTAAACGTACCCCTAACGGATGCCCAGGTCTTGCAGGCAGCTGGGGTTGCCATATTTGTTGGGGCTAGGGAGCTGCGGGGTTGGGGTTCTGCAAGTTGGAGGAGTCGGTCTGGGGTTGGTGTTTGTTCTTCTGTCTCCACCTTGTTGTCCCAAACACGGCTTTCAGCTGTAGAGTGGGGCAGGTAATTTTTCTGTGTTATATTGTTTGGGAGACTGACCCAGATAGAGGCTTTGGTCGGTGACGTGGCGAGGGCATCCTTTGGCTCTACTTGACTAGCCTTGAGCTATCCAGGTGTTCTGGCTTTTATATCTGGGGAAAGGTGATATGGTGACAAGACAAGCTGGCAGTTGGTCAGGTAGTCTGCTTTCAGGGAGTAAAAGTTCTGGTTTCAGGAGACACAGGAGTGTCAGAGGCACTTGTGTGTAGGCTCTCCTCTGTGGAGGACTTGGGAAGGGGTCACTGGCTGGTTGTGTACCAGAGGATTCCTGCTTTCTTCCTGCCGATGGAAGTCTGTAACCAGGAAGGCATCCTCTGTGCTATTGTATTATAGCAAGAACTGCTGTGGGCCGTGCCAGCTCTCTGACCCCAGTGAGAATATGAATCAGCAAAACTGGAGCTAGAGTTCCACCTAATCATCTGTGTATCTTTTAACCACTAAGATTTATATTTAGTGACTAATGATCTTATGCTAGAAGTACCACCTCCCACACGAGTCCCCAGCAGGTTGGCTCTGAGTAAGGACACTGACTTAGAAATAACCCCTTTCCCCCTCTTTTCCTGCAGGATTTGCCATGGCTTTCTTTGCTGGGCTCTGGTGCCCCTTCACCCGTGCAGGCAGAGCCCTCAGCCAGCGCAGTTTCAGGTAACTTTCCCATTTGGTTCTTAAAGCTGCGTCTTTGAGTAAACCTCCCATCAGGGCTGGGCATCACATGACTCGAAAGGGAGTGGGAACCCAGAGAGGTAGGCTTGGCATCTGGGAAAGCTTAAGGGGCCAGAGCGGCTGGGGTTTGGTCAGGTCAGGTAAGAGGATTGGTAAGGAGGTGACTTTGCTGTTGGAGGTAGGGTAGGGAGTGGCCTACGGTAGATGTAACTTCGGTCCTTGCTGGACTCTGACATTTCTTGACCTTGTCATTCCCCCAGTGCAGGAAAACCTTTTCTTTTAAAAATGGAATCTCTTTTTATTTTTATTTTTTTAATTTTTATTTTTAACGTTTATTTATTTTTGAGACAGAGAGAGACAGAGCATGAACAGGGGAGGGGCAGAGAGAGAGGGAGACACAGAATCTGAAACAGGCTCCAGGCTCTGAGCGGTCAGCACAGAGCCCGACGCGGGGCTCGAACTCAGGGACCGTGAGATCATGACCTGAGCCGAAGTCGGACACTTAACCGACCAAGCCACCCAGGCGCCCCTGGAATCTCTTTTTAAAAAGTTACATGCTTACTACCAAAACTCAGGCACGGTGGAAGTATGACAGCCTCCCCTCCTTATAGATGCTAAGCCAGGACGCAGAGCCCCGGGTGTGTTCCTGTTGGCAAATGTGCCTTCTGGCCCCATTCGTGCACTTACTCCCTGGCGTTTACTGAGCACTGTGCCTAGGGTTGGTCATAGATGAATAAGAATTGCTTCCTGTCCTGAAAGAGTCTTCACAGTTGGCCACAGGAGCAAACTTGGAAACAAATAACTCTGAGGAAATGTGACCAGTATAATAATAGAGGTTTGTACGGTGCTTTGGATGGCTTGAGACAGGAGCTGCTAATGGACGAGGAGGGGGAAGGGAGAGCGGAGGCAGCCTTCCCACAAGGGAAGTGGGAGCAGGCCCGTCCAGGCCTCCAGGGCGGGCTAAGAGGCATGGTGTGCCCGGAGGGCACAGGTCACTCTGGTCAATGGGAAGAGGTTGTGGACCTCAGCAGGTAAGGGGGGGCCAGACTGTCGACAGTGTAGACAGTGGTGGACCACTGTACAGTTTTAAGTGGTGGTGGGGGTGGGGGGGTTGGCCTCAGTTTAATGTTCTGATGAGAGCCCTTGGTCTGCAATGTGAGGCACACAGAACCACTTGGGACACTAATGTAACAGTCTTGGCGCAAGAGAGAAAGCTGTGGAACTGACAGAGTGTTGGTGGGGTTGGAGGGAAGGGACAGAGGGGCTTTGCAGGTAGTGGCAATAGGACTTGGCAGCCAGGGTGTTGATGGAGAGAGAGGTTTATGGCTTGGGGGCTGGAGAAGCCATTTTCTAGAAAGAAAATATGGCAGCAGGGGGAGGTTTGCAAGGGGAGACGATGAGGTCATTGTGGGACTTATTGAGCCTGCAGTATCAGTAGGACATGTTGCGGGGAGCTTGGAGTGAATGAAGGGCTAGAGTACAGGCGAGAAGTGGGGCCGGAGATGAAATTTACTAGTTGGAAGCAGAGGGAACCAATGAGATTACCTGGAGCAGGCATGTGGAATTCGAGGGGAGAGCCTAGGATTACCCGGGACAATGCCAGCACTTCAGGAAAATAGAAATCCACCTGTTATCAGACTGCTTAATAATAGTTTGTCTGCCTTTAATAGGTATTCTTTAAAACAAATTCCAGTCTAGTGGGGCAAATGCATTGAGACAAAAGATTGTTACCTTGACTTATTTCTGGTTTCTCCTATATTATATTATATATTCTCCTATATTATACATTCAGGGGACCCCCTTAGCAAACCTACTCATGTTGTCTAGTTCCCAGCAACACACAGATGGGAAGTTTGGGAATCGGTGTATTGTGGGGGAGCAGGTTTTGCAGGCTAGGTAATGGGTGAGGCCTGGCCCATAAGATATTCCCTTAATCCTCAGAGTTCTTTTGAATACTAAAGGCTTTCAGTTAGGTGGCCATGAAGATCGTTGTAACAGAGAGTCGGGTTCTCCTTAAAACCCCTCCAAGGTGAGATGTTGACCTGGCAGCAGAAGCTTTTGACCGTGAGGAAACTGTCTTGGTCACAGAGAAGTCTTCACAAGAACCCGACTTTCCGTCAGCGCCCTGGGTTTTGCTCTGTTCAGCATGTTGTTGCTAACGTTTGATCTCTCCCAGGCCTTGCCCTCTGAGGCCTCTGCACCCTGGCCAGGAAAGATACAGACTTCAGACATTTTTTCTCTTTCCCTAGCACCACTGGGAGCCTCGATGCAATTCAGAAGATGACACGCATACGTGTGGTGGACAACAGTGCCCTGGGGAACACCCCATACCATCGCCCTCCTCGTTGCATCCACGTCTATAACAAGAGTGGGGTGGGCAAGGTGGGTGACCGGATACTGCTGGCCATCAAGGGACAGAAGAAAAAGGCACTCATTGTGGGGCATCGCATGCCTGGTCCCCGGATGACCCCCAGGTTTGACTCTAACAATGTGGTCCTCATTGAGGACAATGGGAACCCTGTGGGGACCCGAATTAAGACACCCATCCCCACCAGCCTGCGCCAGAGGGAAGGTGAATTTTCCAAAGTGCTGGCCATTGCTCAGAACTTTGTGTGAGCAGTGGCCAGGCCACTGGCTGCACTGGGACTCATGGGAGGGGACTCGGGGCCTCATGCCAGGGAACAGTGTCCTGTGACAAAATAAACCTTTTCCTGTGTGTTCCTTCCTGAGCTTTCTGGGATGTAGTCATGAGGTAAATGGCACCAAAGCAGTTAAAAGGTGGCCAACCCTTGTCTGGCCACACAAGATGGCGGTCTTTGCAGGAAGTAGCCTAAGAGCCCATCCAGGATTGTCAAGCTCTGGAGAATGGATGTACAAACCAAATGCCAATTCATACGTGTGCACTTGGACTTTGTCACTTTCTAACCAGGCAAGATTTTATTTTGTTTTATTTTTTTGCCAGCCAGCAATTTTTTTGTGTGTCAGAGGGTTTGAGATGTTAAATGGTTATGGAGATTACAGGGTTAGCATGAAAAAGAGCAGAGGGACTTGTTTAATCTAGTGGAATATTGCCTTCAGGCTTCGATGGAACCTAGACGGTAATCCTCTCTCTGCTGTGGAGTACCCTCTGCTAGGGAGCAGAAGCACTCCTCTGTGTTCAGTAGAAACCTTCTGCCCTTGACTGCTGGGGGAATGGAGCCCTTACGTTTTGCAGATGACCTAATCTTGGGCCTATGTAGGTGGGTCCCATTTGTTTGTTGATCTTCTCAGGGAGATTTGGGGGGGCTCCTTTAGTTCCCTTAACGAAATCTCATCAACTCGTTTGTAAGTCCATTCACTCAAGTTATCCTGAGCACATGCTTGTAGTATATTCCTGTGGCCTCTGAGAGGCAGAGTAGCCCAATGATCAAGAACACAGGCTCCAGGGCGCCGGGGTGGCTCAGTCGATTAAATGTCCGACTCTTGATTTCAGGTCGTGATTTCACGGTTTGTGAGATTGAGCCCAGTGTTGGGCTTTGTGCTGAGAGTGCAAAGCCTGCTTGGGATTCTCTCTCTCCCTCTCTCTGCCCCTCCCTGTGCTTGTGGGCACAGGTGCGCTTGCTCTATCTCAATATAAACATTTAAAATATAAATAAAATAAAGAACACAGGCTCTGTAGCCAGACTGCCTGGGTTTGAATCCTGACTCCGCCACTTACCACCTAATGACTTTGGGCAAGTTGTTTAACTTCTCTGGTCCTCAGTTTCTTCACCTGTAAAATGGGGATATAACAATGGCACCTACTTGGTAGGATTGATGTGAGAGTTCAGTGAGGTAGTACCTCTGAGTACCTGGCAATAATGAGCATTCAGTAGGTATTAGCTGTTTTTTGTTGTCATTTCTATGCATGTGCCAGCACTGAGAAACAGCAGTGAGTGCAAGTAGGGATGGTCTTTGCCCTCATGGAGCCTATGGTGTCCCTTGGGAAATCAACACAGACCACATAATTCAAATGCAAATTCTCAGGTGTGAAAGTGCCTGTGATAGAGGGGTTAGACTTTTCTGAGGGATTGGAGGCAGCTTCTCTGAGAAAGGGTTGCATCAGCTGCTTTCTGAGAAATGAATAGAAGTGATAGAAGTCAGGATAGTGATGGGGGTGGGGAGGAATGTGGACAGGAAAGGGGAAGAGGGAAACCTATCTAGGCAGGAATTATGGGTATAGATCTATAAATAATTATTGAGTTATGCACATCATGTGCTTTATTATACCTTAGCAAAAATCAATGAGTAGGCATTAGTTAGGCTAGAGAGGAGGGAAAAATGTTCCGGGCAGGGGGAAGAGCATGTGCAAAAGCCCTGTGGCAGGAGTGAATGGTATAAGTACCAGGGACTTGAAAAAGCCAGTGTGGCCAGAGCAGGGAGAGTGAGACGGAGTGTGGTGTTGGCTGAGAGTAGGAGAAGAGCAGGGCCAGGCTGTGCGAGACCTCTTAGGCCCCAGGCAGCTTTCCTTGCCTTTCCAGCTTACGTTGAGGGTACTGTTGTGGGGTATTTAGCATGTGGGGTAGGGGTGGTGGGAGAGGAGATGTGCTTAGATTTGCTCTGTGGACAGGGGCTGAGGGAATCCAAAATGGGTAGCATAGGCTCTGCAGCAGGCCCTGTGAAAATGATGATGTGTTGGGTGAGGAGGGTAGTAAAGGAGGGAAGGAGAAGCCTTTAGGAAGTACAGTTGACTAGGCTTGGTGGTGCATTAAGATGGTGGGGATGGCCAAGAATGGGTCATGGGTTTCTGGCTTCCATGCCTGGATGGTGTGAGGGGGCAGTACCCTAGGAGAGGTCTGGGTAGCAGGTAGGGAGCAATTAGGGGCATCTGGAAGGGGATGCCTTTGAGACATCCAAGAGATATCAGGTAGGTAGCTGGATATAAATGATCTCTTAAATTGGGATGGCACTTAGTATCTGTTTTGAAAGTATGTGTATGTCTGTCCTTGGATTCCTCACAGTCCTTAGGTTTGGCAGGCATTGGTCCATGGTTTAGATGAGGACACTGAACTTCAGAGGTAACTTGATTTCACAGGGTCTTAAAACTCCTACGTAGTAAAGCTGGTCTGGAAGTCAGATCCTGGGACTTGTAACTGTGGAGTCTTCCCACAGCACTATGGGGTCTTAATTTTGTGATTGATGGTCCTCCCCACCTTGAATGGATTCTCTAGCTGTGAGCCTAGAGGATAATTTGCGTTTCCTGAAGTCAGTGGGTACACCT
Organism: Puma concolor; assembly: GCF_028749965.1. Taxonomy (NCBI): domain Eukaryota; kingdom Metazoa; phylum Chordata; class Mammalia; order Carnivora; family Felidae; genus Puma; species Puma concolor. The sequence continues at coordinate 42,980,319 of NC_141671.1, read as the reverse complement.
TGGAGCCTGTTGCCTGCTATGTCTTGACTGCAGTGAGGTGAGGGCTCGTAGTTTTCCATCTACTTGGTTGAGGCGTGCACCGCTCCCCAGGGCCCCTCCGACAAAGCTTGATTCAGGGTCCCCCTGGGTACTTGAGCTAACGTCCTTTTCCATCTGGCCCTGTGGAAGGACTGATAGAGTCTGTGGCTGACATGCTCTGCTGCAGTGGCTGACCGTGGCCAAGGAGGAGGGATCACACGCAGCCTGGGTCCTGCTTTGTCAGTGTTGAGTGTCTCCTACTGTAGCAGCTGGTACTCAGCAAGCTCTTAATTTCTCTGCTTTCTGGGCTGCTGCTTCCCAAAGGCTTTGGGGGAAAGAGACCCCTGTCCTGAGGCAAAGGAAAAGCAGAACTGTTATTCTCAGCCGGGTACCACCTGCTCGGGGGCTGGGCCTTTGCTCTTTCCTGAGCTGCCCTTTCTCTTCACAGGTCACTTGCCTTCTGGGGTCAGACTCACTCCTTCCTGTGCCCTTAGTCAGCAGCCAGCTTGTGGTGTGGATCCTTTCACGAGTTTGCAGGGTCCTGCCGCTCTGCCGCATTCCCTCTGCCGCTGGGGCCTACCCAAGTCATTCAAATGACTGTCCTCGCTGTCCCTTCCTCTGCTCTTCACTCTTCCCCAAGGTGTTCTGTGCTGACCACTGGAAGGCTGTGGTTTCCACAAAGCCGAGTGGCCGGACCCTGCTCTCCGCCTGTGACGCAGGCCTTCCCAGCGCACAGCCCAGAATAGCCTCAGCTTTGCTGCTTTTCCAGCTGCCCTATCACTTTGCAAACTGGGATCTAATTTGCTGTCCACCCTCCTCGCCCCAGTCTCTCAGCCAGTACCACTTTCTTCGCTCATGAAATATTTATAATCACAGATTATGTTTCCCTATGAGTATAAGCTTGCTTTTGTTTTTTTCCCTTCCACGCCCTTAAGAAGCTGCCCCTGACAGGTCAAAGAGCCTCATGTCTCTTGGTTCATAGGCTTCATCACTCTACCTCCTGCAGTGTTTGGCTCTACCTGTGGTTTTACTCCCTCTGCTACAGCGCCACCAAAGAAATGTGATGGAAGGGCTGTAGGTTGGGAGACCTGCACTCCACTTGGGCCTATGCTACTTCCTAGTTTTGTGACTTTGGGCAAGCCACAGCCTCGGAGTTGCACAGGGGCCTGGTGCTCAGGGGACCCAGCCAGTGGGGTGCCTCTGGAGTAGTCCAGACATGCTTCTGGCTGCAGCCCTTGCCCCAGCCACTTTGAAGGGTATGTCTTTGGCTGCAGGTAGGGACCTGGTCAAAGAATGTGCAGAGATCATCCTGTCGCCACCAACATTCCTGGCAAACAGAAGCCAGGCACCACTGACAGGGTGGCCTCTTCCTGGGTGAAGGGCAGTTCCCTCTTGAGACTTAAGCCCAGCCTTGCTTTAGCGAGGGCGGGCTGTGAGAGAGAGAGAGAGCAAGCGAGAGAGAGAAAGAGAGAGAGAGAGAGACCATTGTGAGGCAGGACTCATGGGAGGAGAGGAACCCCTCCCTCAGCAGGGTAGCAAGCCCCAGGGGCTGCCTCCTCTGGAGCCCACAGGCTCTGGCCTCTCCTGGGCACAGCCTCCTTAGCTTTCCTGCTCCCTCCCCTCATTGCCTTTCTTGGCCTCTTCCTCATGTTCTCTCTGGTTCTTTCTCAGCTGCTGAGAATTCTTGTTTTTGATGAAAATTGCATGATACTGGAATCAGATGATTAACTGAAATTCAAATCTGTCCTGGCAGCTGCATTTCTTCCTTCCTCTGATTTTGTAATTCAATCTTTAACAAAAAGTTTCAGGATTTTGTTTTATTCTTTCCCACCTGGAGGATGGATAGAGATCACAGTTCAGTACCCCTTGGCATTTTGGACATTTGCTGAATTGTTTTCCCAAATATTAGTCATTTTCCAAATTGTTGGGAGTTCCCAGGTTCACAGTGGTCATGAGTTTGCTTCTCAGTTTTCAGCATCAAGCTAGTGTCTTTATGATTTTTTTTTTGCCTTTATGATTTTTTAACACCAGTGGTTTCCAGCCAGATTCAGGAACAGTAATGCCTCTTGTCATTTGCTTGATATTATGACAGACTATCTCAAGACATACTATAAGCTGGTTTTGTTTTTGTTTTTATTTTTTTAATGGAAGTGAACTTAAACATTTTGGGAATTTCACAAGAGCTCTTGAATAATCGGGATACCCTTGGATAGTTTGAAACCTTCCTTTGAAATTGCTTTTAGGCCAAATGTTTACCTGCCAAATAGAGGCAACTGTTGGTCAATCGGGACTGATGATCCAATGTGGGATCAGAGCCACCCTCCCAGGTCCCCACTCCCTGCTCTGGGCTCCCTGTTGATTTGTACCACTCCGGAAGGCAGGAGGGCACGGTGCCAGTGCAAGAAGAGAGAAAGAGGCCTCTCTCACATGCTAGCTTTTTCAAGGGATGCTGCTCCTGGCCTGTACTGGATGTCACGGTCTGGAGGTGGCTGTGCCACCCCATGCCCACAGACTAAGCCAGTGCCCTTCCTGGTTGGCACACAGGGCCAGGGGGTGGAGCTTCCCTTAGTCCGTGGACCTCGTTGTCCCTGTCCTTAACCAACTACCTGAACGTACTGATTTGCTGCCAGCTCTGGTTAAAGGTTTGCTGGTGAAGGAGAATGAAACCCTTGCTTGAAATGAAGTTTTAGGGTTGTCTGTGGATTTTGTTTCTCCAGGTTTGTCCCCAAAATATGTAAAACATTGAGAATTAGTTACATAGTTTTCCATGTATGTGGAAGAGACTTTGCCGCAGATCTCCTGTCCCATAGGCTTCCCTTTGTACTTAATTAAGTTGATTTTTGGTAGGTGACTTTTTGCAGAGAGAGTCCATATATACACGTTTTTTTTCCTCCCTTTTCCATTTAAAAGTTAATTTTAGTCTTTACTTTTTACTCCTTTTATTTGTAAGATCATGTATTTGTTTTTATTTTATCTTTTTTTTAAATTAATTTTTAATTTACACCCAAGTTAGTTAGCATATAGTACGATGATGATTTCAGGAGTAGATTCCAGTGATTCATCCCCCATGTATAACACCCAATGTTCATCCCAACAAGTGTCTTCCTTAATGCCCCTTACCCATTTAGCCCATCCCCGCCACCCACAACCCCTCCAACAACCCTCAGTTTGTTCTGTATATTTAAGAGTCTCTTATGTTTTGTCCCCCTCCCTATTTTTTCCCTTCCTGTTTTTATATTATTTTTGTTTCCCTTCCCTTATGTTCATCTGTTTTGTATCTTAAATTCCACATACAAGTGAAGTCATGATATCTGTCTTTCTCTGACTGACTTATTTCGCTTAGCATAATACCCTCTAGTTCCATTCACGTAGTTGCAAATGGCAAGATTTCATTCTTTTTGATTGCCAAGTAACAATCCTTTGTAAATACGTACCACATCTTCTTTATCCATTCATCCATCGATGGACATTTGGGCTCTTTCCATATTTTGGCTATTGTTGATAGCGCTGCTATAAACGTTGGGGTGCATGTGCCCCTTCGAAACAGCACACCTGTATCCCTTGGATAAATACCTAGTAGTGCAGTTGCTGGGTCGTAGGGTAGTTCTATTTTTAATTTTTTGAGGAACCTCCATATTGTTTTCCAGAGTGGCTGCACCGGTTTGCATTCCTACCAGCAGTGCAAAAGAGATCCTCTTTCTCCGCATCCTCGCCAACATCTGTTGTTTCCTGAGTTGTTAATTTTAGCCATTCTGACTGGAGCGAGGTGGCATCTCATTGTGTTTTTAGTTGGTATTTCCCTGATGATGAGTGGTGTTGAGCATTTTTTCGAAAAATGTGTCGGTTGACCATCTGGATGTCTTCTTTGGAAAAGTGTCTATTCATGTCTTTTGCCCATTTCTTCACTGGATTATTTGTTTTTTGGGTGTTGAATTTGATAAGTTTTTTTTATAGATATTGTATACTAACCCTTTATCTGATATGTCATTTGCAAGTATCTTCTCCCCTTCTGTCGGTTGCCTTTTAATTTTGCTGATTGTTTCCTTTGCAGTGCAGAAGCTTCTTATCTTGATGACGTCCCAATAGTTCAGTTTTGCTTTTGTTTCCCTTGCCTCTGGAGACGTGTTGAGTAAAGAAGGTGCTGCAGCCGAGGTCAAAGAGGTTTTTGCCTGCTTTCTCCTCTAGGATTTTGATGGCTTCCTGTCTTACATTTAGGTCTTTCATCCATCTTGTGTTTATTTTTGTGTATGGTGTAAGAAAGTGGTCCAGGTTCATTCTTCTGCATGTCACTCTCCAGTTTTCCCAACACCATTTGCTGAAGAGACTGCCTTTATTCCATTGGATATTCGTTCCTGCTTAGTCAAAGATTAGTTGGCCATACGTTTGTGGGTCCATTTCTGGGTTCTCTACTCTGTTCCATTGATCTGAGTGTCTGTTTTTGTGCCAGTACCATACTGTTTTGATGATTACCGCTTTGTAATACAGCTTGAAGTCCGGGATTGTGATGCCTCCAGCTTTGGTTTTCTTTTTCAAGATCTCTTTGGCTATTCAGGGTCTTTTCTGGTTCCATACAAATTTTAGGATTGTTTGTTTTAGCTCTGTGAAGAATGCTGGTGTTATTTTGATAGGGATTGCATTAAGTTTGTAGATTGCTTTGGGTAGTATCGATACTTTAAGAATATTTGTTCTTCCAATCCATAAGCCTGGAATATTTTTCCTTTTTTTCATGTCTTCTTCAGTTTTCTTCATAAGCTTTCTATTATTTTCAGTGTATAGATGTTTCACCTCTTTGGTTAGATTTATTTCTAGGTATATTATGGTTATTGGTGCAATTGTAAATGGGATTGATTCCTTGATTTCTCTTTCTGTTGCTTCATTGTTGGTGTATAGAAATGCAACCAATTTCTGTGCATTGATTTTATATCCTGAGACTTTGCTGAATTCGTGGATCAGTTCTATCAGTTTTTTGGTGGAATCTTTTGGGTTTTCCACATAGAGTATCATGTCTGTGAAGAGTGAAAGTTTGACTTCCTCCTTGCCAGTTTGGATACCTTTTATTCCTTTGTGTTGTCTGATTGCTGAGGCTAGGACTTCCAATACTGTGTTGAATAACAGTGGTGAGAGTGGACATCCCTGTTGTGTTCCTGACCTTAGGGGGAAAGCTCTCAGTTTTTCCCCATTGAGGATGATATTAGCAGTTTGTTTTTTGTATATGGCTTTTATGATCTCGAGGTATGATCCTTCTGTCCCTACCTTCTCGAGGGTTTTTATCAAGAAAGGATGTTGTATTTTGTCAAATGCCTTCTCTGCATCTATTGAGAGGATCATGTGGTTCTTGTCCTTTCTTTTATTGATGTATTGTATCACATGGATTGTTTTGCAGATATTGAACCAGTCCTGTACCCCAGGTATAAATCCTACTTGTCCTGTACCCCAGGTATAATCCTACCAGTTGGCTGGTATCTTGTTCAGAATTTTTGCATCCATGTTCATCAGAGAAATTGGTCTGTAGTTCTCCTTTTTAGTGGGGTCTTTGTCTGGTTGTGGAGTCAAGGTAATGCTGGCTTCATAGAATGAGTTTGGGAGTTTTCCTCCCATTTCTATTTTTTGGAAGGTCATGTATTTATGTTTTTAAAAAGCCAGATGCTGAAGTACTTAGGAACTAAGTGTCTTGATATCTGCAGAAAATTATCAATTGGTGAATCTAAAAGGAGTATATGGGGATTATACTATTCTTTCAATTTATTTTAGGTTTGACATTTTCAAGATAATGATAGGGATAAAAGAAAAAGGAATTATTGCCTTTTTAGAAAAAATTCTAATGATAAAATCAAACCTGTGTTTGAAATGTGCTCCCATTAGTCAGTGCCCAGACTGTGGGTCCCCTGAGCCTGTGGCCCTGAGCTGGCTGGGGACCGGACGGTTCAGATGGCAGGAGCTGAAGCTGTTCAGTCTGCTCGCTGCTGCCCACGCTCCTGCTTCTGGCTGTGCCTTTCTCACTGTCCCTCCCCTGGCCCCACGGCCTGGGCTTGGTTTGTATTCTTTCCTTCCTCCAGTTCAGGAATGTGGCTGTAGTGTTTGTAACTCTGTTCTAACATCTGGCACACAGTAGACATGCAGTAAGTGTTGAATTCATAAATCACGTCTGTTCAAGTTTGTGGTGAGCGTTTAAAAAGAAAGGAGAGGGGCACCTGGGGGGGCTCAGTCGGTTGGGCGGCTGACTTTGGCTCAGGTCACAATCTCGCAGTCTGTGAGTTCGAGCCCCGCATCAGGCTCTGTGCTGACAGCTCAGAGCCTGGAGCCTGCTTTGGATTCTGTGTACCCCCCTCACTCTGCCCCTACCACACTCGTGCTCTGTCTTGCTCTGTCTGTCAAAAATAAGTAAATGTTAAAAAAAATTTTTTTTTTAAAGAAGAAAGGAGAACTTTGGGCACCTGGGTGGCTCAGTTGGTCAAGTGTCCGACTTCAGCTCATGTCATGATCTCACAGTTTGTGAGTTTGAGCCCTGCATCAGGCTCACTGCTGTCAGCGCAGAGCCCACTTTGGATCCTCTGTCTCCCCCTCTCTCTCTGTCCCTCCTCTGCTCATGCCTCTCTCTCTCTCTCTCTCTCTCTCTCTCTCTCTCTCTCTCTCTCAAAAATAGATAAACATTAAAAAAAAAAAAAAGGATGGGGCGCCTGGGTGGCGCAGTCGGTTAAGCGTCCGACTTCAGCCAGGTCACGATCTCGCGGTCCGTGAGTTCGAGCCCCGCGTCAGGCTCTGCGCTGATGGCTCAGAGCCTGGAGCCTGTTTCCGATTCTGTGTCTCACTCTCTCTCTGCCCCTCCCCCGTTCATGCTCTGTGTCTCTCTGTCCCAAAAAAAAAAAAAAAAAAAAACGTTGGGAAAAAAAAAAAAAAAAAAAAGGAAAGGAGAATTTTGTGCTTCCTAAGTACTGTTCGTCTAGCATGTACTTTGAGTTTTCCTTTCTGTGACACCCGGCTGGGAGCATAGGGTCCCTCTCTCACGGGCCATGTCAGCTCTAACCCACTGCGGCTTGAGTTTATTTCAAAACAAAACTGGTGTGGTTTGAATCTTTCACTATGACTTGGGGGACTGAGGATCTCCCCACATTTCACACACAAAAGAAGCAGTTTCAGCATGAGAACTAGGATTTTCTGGTTCTCAGTCCAGTTCTTTTCGCTGCACCTCACAGTATCACTGAGCACTGTCACCACTGAGCTTAGAAATGTGGTGAACTTTCTGAAAACCATTTTTGGAAGGGGCCACACACCCACCCAGCCTGTTGGGGCAGAAAGCAGTATTGGTGTGAGGAGCTGGGAGACTCCTAGGCGTGTGGGGTGACCGGGATGGGTGGGGCGGGGGTGCCGTGGGGCTGGTTGGGGAGGAGGCAGGGCGCTCTCACTGCCGTGGGCTGAAGCCTTTCCCCTGGACCCTGCGTCCGCCCCCGGGGTCCCAGCGCTTCAGAACCCACCTCTCTGCCTTTTCTTCCTTCCCCTGAGTAGCAGGGCACTTCCTCCCAGGGGTCCGCTTGGTTTGTGGACACCGCCACTGGCAAACCCCTGCCTCTGGGGAGCTCTCCTCTCAGTGGTCTTCCCTCACACCCACTGCAACAGCGTCTCCCAGCCTTGCGCTCTGTGACTGCGGCCTCGGTGACAACTCTGGGTGCTAGGTCTTTATTTCATAGATAGAAAACTGACTGAGTACGCAGTGGGAGTTGGGCCCAGTGTTCCTTTTATGATCTGTGGGGCCTCTGCTGTGCTTCGTACCCCTCAGCATGGCACTTTTCAGACCACTTTGTAATTGGGCAGGCCCAATTACTCAGGAGTGTCCGTCCTGTTCTCTGCTGTCTCCCGGGTGCTCAGTAGGTACACAAGAGTATTGACAGCTCAAAGGTTAAAATCTGGATTCTCAATTTAGGAGTCTGTGTTTAGATGGTTAGTGTAGGAATGGGCAAAAATTGAGACATTTAGGGAGTATTTCCAAGGACGAGTGCTGGACAGTGTCACACGTCTCCGTGCAGATCCTTACCCATGGACTTCATCCACACAGTGGATGCCCAGGGTTTCCAGCTCATAGGATGTCTGCCAATGCTGGTAACCCTGCGAAACCGGAGTTCACATTCATGTCCAAACCATCAATATGTGCTTTCTTCGAGAGAACCCATGATGAGTGGGGCTTCTGGCCATACCTCTGATACCTCTTTCCAGGACTAGCCAGGATGAAAAAGGAAACTCTTTACTGGAACTTGCTTTCTTTTTTTCCCAAACAATAAAATACCGTCCCCCCTCCTAAACTTGGTTTCATTCATACAAAAATTTTAGTAACCTTCAAATGTTTAGGCAACAATTAAGAGAGTTACAAGGTGGCTTGTGAGGCAGTTGTTTGTACAAGGGTTCAGAGGACAGCAGTCCCTTCAGGCTGGACAAATGTCTATGGGATGGATGGAAAGAGTGAGATGAACATACATAGCTCAGCCTTTGCCTCAAGTTCATCGGATTTAAATGATGTCCTTGGAAGCAGTCAGCAGTCCTCAGCCTTAGGGGACAGAAAGAGAGAATGGAAAAGAAAGGAAGAGATGCATGTGACAGAGTGACAATGTGCCACCAGAAGTTGGTTTCATCATTAAGTGCCTAGGCTGTTAGTTGCTTCTTGTTGACAGAGCTTTTCCACTTTCTTCCATCTTGGTTCCTCCACCGTCCCCACCCAGGAAGATACTGAGTAAATGAGCTTCTTACTAAAGTTGAATTTTTTAAAAAGTTTACTTATTTTGAGAGAGAGAGCAGGTGAGCAGGGGAGGGGCACAGAGAGAGAGGGAGAGAATCCCAAGCAGGCTCAACACTGGTAGCACAGAGCCAGGTGTGGGGCTCAAACTCACAAACCATGGGCTCATGACCTGAGTTGAAATCAAGAGTTGGATACTTAACTGACTGAGCCACCCATGCACCCCTAAATTGAATTAAAAAAATTTTTTTTAATGTTCATTTATTTTTGAGACAGAGAGAGACAGAGCAAGAGCAGGGGAGGGGCAGAGAGAGAGGGAGACACAGAATCCGAAGCAGGCTCCAGGCTCCGAGCCATTAGCACAGAGCCCGACGTGGGGCTCGAACTCATCAACCGCAAGATCATGACCTGAGCTGAAGTCGGACACTCAACCGACTGAGCCACCCAGGCGCCCCAAGATTTTTTAAATCTTCACCCTGTTTAGGAGAAAAGAAAGCTGTGGAAAGGATAAGGCAGTGGTGCTCAACTGGGGACATTTGTCAACGTCTGGAGGCATTGGTGGTTGTCACAACTGGGGGTGGCATCTAGTGGGTAGAGACCAGGGTCAGTGCTAGACACGCTATGATGTACAGGACAGACCCCACAACAAAGAGCCATCTGGCCTCAAGTATTGATAATGCCAAGGATAAGAAACCCTGGGGTAAGACTAGTCGTGCGTGAGGGGACAGAGGACATCTGGGAGTCACAGTGAACCACTGGTTCCTAAATAATGGTGTTGAATTAGAGGAGTGAAACCCTCTAACACTGAAATCCATGAAACTCTGTACTTGACCACAGTGTATCTGCCATTGCCTTGGCTTGAGCCCTAAAGGTAGAGCAGCAGGTAATGGGGGATTTAGAAGGGTTGCAGCTTCCTGAAGCGTTGAGAAATAGACCGACAGAGTCACCATCAGAGGACTGGGCCCTGGACTGGGTCTCAGCTGTGGGCTGGGGTTGAGGGCATGGCTGGAGGTTGGGCTCAGCCACTTGCTCATGGGTTAGGTCACTGAGGCTAGTTGCTTTTCTCAGAGCTTTGGCTTCTGTCCCTGCCCCTGCCCCTGCCCCCATTCTCCACAACTGTCCTAGTGGTGGCACCAGCAGCCTTGCTACCTCACAGATCTTACAACTTTGGAATCCCTTTGGGTTTGTCCTGTTTTCCTTATTTATTATTAATTTTCATAGAGTGCTGCCCGTTTTCCTAGAGCAGAGTGGCACTCCTCCAGCCCGGGGCCCCACACAGTCCCGACATGCTGCTGTCTGCTGCCGAGTCACTGTGACAATGCAGCCGCCCACCAGAGACGGCTCTCAGTATAGACATCATACCTCTTTCAGCCTGGGGTCTGTAGTGCATGGTGGTAGGAACAGAGAAGAGTAACCCATGTATGAGGCTGATTTTGTGCCAGGCACTTTACACATTGTGTTCCAAGTAGCCCTTGCGATGACACTGTGTGAGTGTTGTGCCTGATATGTGAGTGAGCAAATCCAGGCTGGTGGCAGGCTGGGATTTGAAGTCGGGCCCGTCTGACCTCACAGCTCCCACTCCTTCTGCTGCACTGATCTGTGGTGGAAATCTTCCTTGGTAACGTGCCCTCCCTCAGCTGAGTTGTCTCCCGGAAGCATCATTTGGATGGCAGATACCCACAGTTGCTTCCAGTTTTCTCTGAGGTCAGTTCCAGCCAGCCAGCCAAGGGCAGTGCTTCCTGCTGGTGGAGGCCTGCTCCCTGCCTTATTTATCAGCACAGTGTCCTGTCCCTTGCAACTTGAGCTTCAACTCTGGCCAAGGAAGTGGGCCTCCCCTTGCGTTCTGTGCCCAGCTGACTGGGCTCCCTGGGGCTGGCACCTGGTCTTGGCTCACGGCTCAGCTCTCAGCACCCAGTTACCAGGTCGCTTCTCAGTGTTTGCTGAATGATTTATCAAAGCATAGGTCTTTCCCCAGCCCCACGAAAGGCTGCCTCTGCCTCTCTGAACCCATTCCCACCTGCAAAACCCAGGCCAAGGAAGTCCTGTATAGGCTGACTAAACAGCTCTGCCTGCCAGGTGCCATCAGCGTGGAGACCTGTACTGGTCTGTTTCTCGAACCCCTCCTTCTTGGCTGGTACCTTTATGCCCAGGTGAGCCACACGAGCCCACAGCTGTGCCTTTGCACATGTTTAGCTTGGAATGTCCTTTCCTCCTGGAGCCGCTGTCAGTCATCTTATGGAGGGAGCCCTGCTCACACACCTCATCAGTTAGTTTGGATCAACTGGCATTTTTTGAGCCCCCGGCTGGACATCTTTTAATTTGCCCTTTGGGGCCCCTCATGCCCCCTTTCTGCCTAGTTCTGTCCTGGAGGGTAACCTGTATGGACTCCCATGCCCTCTGACTTCCAGTTGGGTTTGGCCAGTGGGAAGCGCCAACAGGAGTGCACAGGATGGGTACGGAGCACTTGTCACGGTCCCCTGCCCCTGTAGGGCTGGCTGCACCCTCAGTCCCCTCTCACAGCAGCTCTGCCACTCTCCTTCCAAGAGCTGTGCCCCTGGGGCACCATGGAGCCCACTGTGCTGCCCGCACCTTTGTTTAACTCTCTTCAGATGATCTTGACTGGAGTGGGCCACCTGTGACCTGCTAGGACCCTGCCGGATACAAACATGGACCGTGGGAACCCAGATGGCAAACGATGGTCCCTGCCCTGGAGAAGCTCCTGGGAGGTGATGGGGTTGGTTCATTCTATGGGAAGTGTCAGGAAGCTTCTGCCTCAGCAGCCATTGGTCTGGGGGACCCAGAAAGACTTCCTGAAGAGATTCCTGGAAGCCGGAAGATTGGTCAAGTGACATCTAAAGTGGAAGCTACTTTCATCCTAGCCAAAGCCAGATGTATGACACTGAGTGAGAGGGACCATGACCTGCCAATAGTTTGGGGACCCTGGAGGCCAGCAGTGAGTGTGGAGGCTGGCAGGGCCGCACCAGCCCCAGGACCCTGACCTCCTCACCGCCTGGCTTCAAATGCCCCCAGAGCTCCTCATCCCAGATTGCATTTGTCAAGTTGGGCCAGGCTATTGTGCGGAGGACCTCTCTAAGGGGTGGCATGAGGGCCAGGTAGGTGGCAGGGGAATCAGTAAGTTGAAGAGATGGTAAGAGCACCAGGGTAGGGCAAGGCAGGGATGAAGGATGGGAGTCAGGACATATTTGGGGGAAATAGGTATTTAGCAGGTTGAGACAGTTTGGAATAGGGGAGTCATGTTGGGAGACAGGGCAGGGGTCTAGAAACTCAAGACAGCACAACTGGGCTGTGGGGATGGGTTTATTGAGGGCTGAGGTTTGTATTCAGAGGAACTGTGTGGTGGGAAACAGGAGAGTGGGTGGGGAGGGGAGCCGCTGAGCATGGGGCAAATGCCAGCTGTGCCTGTGGAGGGGAGTGAGGCAAGCTCAGAGGGTGACTGGCAGTGGCCTGGGTCAAGGCAGGGAGAGGAAGCTGCCTGCAGCATCCCTGATGCAGCTGGGGCCACCTGGAGGCCAGGCCGGACTACCTGTGACTAGAGGCATGGGGCTTGCTCAGTTGCCTTCCTCTGAGCCACTTTCCTGAAATAAAAGGGCATCCATGCATCCCGCACCTTGGGTCTTAAACCTACTGGGCCAGCCAACTGTTGAACTGCCCAAACGTGGAATGGGCAGGATCTGGTGAACATTTGGAAGTAGACAGAGGCCAGGGTGCCTTCTAGGTCTGCGGCCTGGGGGGCTGGTGGGTCCCTGAGAAAGGAGAGGAGAGGAGGAAGGAAGCTCTTTTCTGGTTGTTGAGCTGTAAGTGTTGGGGGGACATCGTCTAAACACAAGATCAAGGAGAGAACAGATGAAAGGTTTCAGAGGCATCGGGAAACCCATTGCCCCCCGCCTCCCCACCGTCAGGGAGAGGAAGGGGAGAGACTGGAGAGTACTGGTATTTAAGAGGTGGGTGCAGGAGGAGGAAGCTGGGCAGGAGATCAACATGAAATGGGAAGGAGGAGGAGGAGGAGGAGGAGGAGGGCTGGGGAGTGGAGTCCTGGAGGCACGGAGGTGACGTGTGAGGAAGAAGTGGTCACCCCACTGGTCAGATGGGGGTCTACATCTGGGGTGAGGTCTACAGAGAGTCGGGTGAAGTGACCACATGGTTGTCACTGGTGGAGGGAGGTCAGAGGCAGTCTGCAGTGGGGCAAGGAGGGATGGGAGTAAGCAGACGGTCACGAGGAGGGAGGAGAATTTCTTCAAGAAGTTTGTTTGACAAGGGGAGAGGAGAGAGGACAGCATGAGGGATGCTTTAGGTTGGGAGAGACCCTGAGCAGTTTGTAGACAGGTGGATTCTCCTCCTTGCTGTGAGGGGGTCTTTGGTAAGAAGATGCTAGCATATGTGAAAATCAAAAACAAATGGAGACCAGCATTGAAAATTCCCTGAGCACCTGGGTGGCTCTCACAGATAGTGACATTGAGCCCTGTGTTAGGCTTAGGGCTGACAGCACAGAGACTGCTTGGGATTCTCTCTCTCTCTCTCTCTCTCTCTCAAAATAAATAAATAAACATTAAAAACAAACAAACAAAAACACTTAAAATTCCCTGAGCAGACAAAACCAGGTTAGTCATACAAGCAAAGCTTAATTCAGCTTATTTTGCACGACAAACTTGACCTGGGCCATTGCTTGCTTATGCCTCTGGAAATCACAAGCAAAACTGAAACTTTCCCAAGGTTGATATGAAGTAACCTCTAATTCCCAGTCATTTAAGAGGAGTCTAATATTATGACCAATCACTGTGCAGAATAAACAGTCACTGCTTTCTCACTGTGTAAACTGCTTTAAAACAGTACACCCCGGAGCCTCCCTCATACCATGTTTTGGGAGTGCTGAGTGCTGGTTTGTAAACTGTGTTCTTGGTGTGTGTGCACAATAAACTTTTATTAATTACTGCTTGGAGGCGCCTGGGTTGCTTAGTCGGTTAAGCATCTGACTTTGGCTCAGGCCATGACCTTGTGGTCTGAAGCATCCGACTTTGGCTCAGGTCATGACCTTTTGGTCCATGAGTTCAAGCCCCACCTTGAGCTCTGCTGACAGCTCAGAGCCTGGAGCCTACTTCAGATTCTGTAACTCTCGCTCTCTCTCTGCCCCTCCCCCACTCATGCTCGCTCTCTCTCTCTCTCTCTCTCTTTCTCTCTCTCTCTCTCTCTCTCAAAAATAAACATTAAAAAAAATTACTGCTTGGATGATTCACTGGTTTTACTTCTGTTATTTTGGAACTTTTGATACTTGGTAAGTACTAGGTCAATATTATCAGCATGAGAAGACCCCATAGCATGGACTGTGTTTCATTCTGAAGGCCTTCTAGTGATGCCCAGACCCAAGGAAAGTATAACAAAATGCTGCCTGATGGAGAGCCTGGGCCTCGGGTGGAGATGGGCAGAGGCCCTGGGAGGGTTGGATTGGGGGAAGGTCCTCTGATTTAGACCAAAAGTGGATATGACGGGGCAGGTAGGCAGCTATCGGTGCCATCCCATGCAGAGGGACTGCATTCATGGGCACCTAGTGATCACCAGAGGTGCCTTTGGGGCAGCTGGGTGTCACTGAGGGGTTAGGGCAATTGCAATCACATTTAGTGAACACTCCCTGCCTGCCAGCCCACTTCTGAGCATTTCATGTGCTGATGTTATCTCATCTTCCCAAAACCTCAGGAGGTCGGTTCTGTCAGTGTTCCTGGGTTGTGCCCTGTGCTGATGTGGGGACTGAAGCTCTGATTGGTGGAGCCGCTGTCTCAGGTCCTTGGGCCAGGAAATGGAGCTGGAGTGCTGGGCCTCTGCAGTTGTTGCTGGAGGTGGAGGCATGGTTACTGGTGGAAGGAGGCCCCAACAGAGGGGGAAGCAGGGGAGCCCGAACAAGCGAAGGGACACCTGATCCCTGAGCCTGGTGGCAGGCTGGGCGCTCAGGGAGGTCAGTTTTTGTATAGGTTTGGGCGGGCAGGACATTGAAGGGTTCACTCCTGAAAGCCTTGTAAGAGGGAGGCTGTCTGCTGAGTGGGGTAGGGGTGGGAAAGATGGGGACCAGATGCCCACCTGGGGGAGAAAGCTGAGAATGGAGAAGGGGTTGCTAGTGCACTAGGGCGCTGGGCCCCGATGGTTTCCTGCCTGTACGAAGAGGGGTCTGCACTGAGCAAGGCTCAGTGACCATGTGGGGGAAAGGGAGGAGAGTGCCTTGCGGGGGACATCGTAGGTCAGGTTTGGCAAGGCCCGGCAGTGGAAATGCCCCCTCTCTCCCAGTGGGTTTGTGGCCCCAGGACAGAGTTGACTCCACCCTTTTCTACTCTGGGTCTTGAACATGCTGCTTCTTTTTTTTTTTTTTTTTTAATGTTTATTTATTTTTGAGAGATAAGAGTGTGAGCAGGGTAGGGGCAGAGAGAGAGAGACATACACAGAATTGGAAGCAGGCTCCAGGCTCCAAGCTGACAGCACAGAGCCTGATGTGGGGCTTGAACTCACAAGCTGTGAGATCATGACCTGAGCCGAAGTCAGAAACTCAACCGACTGAGCCACCCAGGCGCCCCTTGAACACGCTTCTGTTCCAAGGCGCCATGTATGAGGTTACACCAGTGGAATTATGAGTCTGACTGTAAGGGGTGGGACAAGGCCACCACCTGGAAATATTGCTTGAACCCAACTGTCTTGCTTTTGTCCCCTATGAATTCTTCGAGGACGGGAGCAGTGTTGGGCACAAAGTAGGTGATTGCATATTTGTTCAATCAGCCTGGAAGCTCCTTAAGGGGGGAGGGCTGGGGAGCCTGCCTCTTAGGAAACCTTGGCCTTCACCTTTGGTCTCTGCCTCTCCAACACACATGGACATACACACACACACACATTCCCATGAACACATCCATGTTCATGCGCATGTACTCGCATGCACACACATGCATATACCACCTCAGTCAGAGTTCCCGCCAGCAGAACCTCTTCAGGCGCCGGGCTTGTCCTGTGGCTTTGCTGTGGTGTGACCCGCAGAGGCGGGGCAGGGACTCCGCTCACAGCATCCCAACTTGTCCAGAATGGATTTAGGCTCTGAGCCCAAGGGGATAGCAGACTTTGGGTGAGCTCGGTCCCTGCCCTTGAGAGGGTTCAGGTTGTCTAAAGATTTTGGCCAGAAGTAAGGAAGCCAAGGACAGGGACACAGAGCAGCGCCTAATGTATGTGCCGGACGCTTTGGCACCGGTGATCTTATTGTTTTCACAGCAGTCCTATGAGGCAGGCATTTCTTCACTTTGTAAAGTGGAAACTGAGGCTGGTGTTCATTAGTTGCCCACAGTGAGGGGTGGCACCAGAATTTGGGCTAGGTTGGGCTCCAGAGATTGTCTCAGCAGTAGATGGAATCCTTGTCAGCAAAACCACTGGGAGGGAAGCTGTTTTATGTTGTCCACCTTGTCCTTTTAAGCACATAACATGGTATTTCGTAAAGGCACAAAAGTTAACACAGGTCAGTGCTTCTTAGCTTTTATGAGGGCCTCTGAAAACCAGAAAACCTGTGAGGGTTATGGCCCCTCTCCCCAGAATAGTCCAAAGATGCAGAGGCACATGTAGGTAAATTTATGTATGATTTCAGGGGTTCAAGGCCCCCCAAGGCCTTCAGTGGCTTCCAGGTTGAGAACTCCCATCAGCGGTGTTCATTAACAGTGTGACAGACAAGGCCTCCTGGTACCGTGTACAAGGAAGTCTGTACAAGGATG
Organism: Puma concolor; assembly: GCF_028749965.1. NCBI lineage: Eukaryota > Metazoa > Chordata > Mammalia > Carnivora > Felidae > Puma > Puma concolor. Next base: position 42,963,834 of record NC_141671.1, on the reverse strand, counting down.
TTCATTTTGGCCCCATTTTAATTTTTAATTATTTTTAATTTTTTGAAATGTTTATTCAGTTTTGAGAGAGAAAGAGAGAGCGTGAGTGGGAGGGGGCAGAGAGAGAGAGAGAGACAGAATGTGAAGCAGGCTCCAGGCTCCAAACTGTCAGCACAGAGCCCGACGCGGGGCTTGAACCCATGAACCATGAGATCGTGACCTGAGCTGAAGTTGGACACTTAACCAACTGAGCCACCCAGGTGCCCCACGGCCCCGTTTTTAATAATGGAAACTGGGAACAATTTGAACAGCCAGCAGGAAGGGCCGGTTTGATAGGTAAAGCCGATCCAGGTACAACGGTTCTAAGAAAGAATGGTGTAGGTGTAAATAGACGTAGCTGTCCAAGACATATTGTTGGGTGGGGAGAAGCATGTTGAAGATTGATACACACACACACACACACACACACACACACCATTTATGTAAAAATAAAATCACTTAATATTATTTACTTCTGCACATGTAGAAAAATGTGTGTGAATGCATAGAAAAGGACTGAGATCATATCCAGGACAGTTAGTAGTAGGGGGTACTATGGGGAGAGTGGGAAATCCTATTCAAATATGACAAAGCTGTATCTATAGTGCTTTAATGTTTCTGAGGAGAATATACTTCTGTATTATTTGTATACTTAAAACTAATTTTAGGGACTCCTGGACGGCTTGGTTGAGTGTCTGACTTCAGCTCAGGTCATGATCTCATAGTTCATGAGTTCGAGCCCCACATCGGGCTCTGTGCTGACAGCTCAGAGCCTGGAGCCTGCTTCAGATTCTGTGTCTCCCTCTCTCTCTCTCTCTCTGCCTTTCCCCTGCTCGTGCTCTGTCTCTCTTTGTCTCTGTCTCTCAAAAATAAATAAACATTATAAATCAATCAATCACTCATTTTAAAATGCAGCATACATACTGGGTATATGGAGGAAGCAAGGAGGAAGGGATTCTGAAGGAGGTGGTGTGGGGTCAGGTCATAAAACCTTACGTCAGACAATCTTGTATTCCAGTCCTGACTTTGACAATTATCTGCCTGTGACCTTGGGTAAGTCACCTCAACTCTCCGAGCCTCAACTTCCTCTTCTGTGAAATGGGGATGCTAATGTCTGCCTTCCAGGGCTCTTGTGAGAGTGAAGTAGCATAAAGTACTCCTAACACATAGCACGTGATCGATGAATCACAGTCATTATTGTGATTTCAAATTTCAGCCCACAAAACATTTGAGCTCTTACTAGGTGACAGGTAACATGGCTTAGGAACCATATCTGGTTCAATCAGAGATGACTTCCTGAAGGAGGAGTTCAAGTGACTTGACCATGTGTAGGAAGGAGGGCAGCAGGGAGTCTGAAAGAGGGCTGTGTGCAGAGGTGAGGAGGGATCATGTCTGTGTGTCTGTTACTAGTAATGATATCCCTTATCTCCATGTTATAGACAAGGATACTTAGAGAGTCTAAAGTTGCCCATAGACACAGCTGGAAAGCGAAGAACTGATCACACAGGAGGGATGGGCTGAGGAAGAGAAAGAACTTGGGAAGAAGCAGGAAACTGAGGGAGTTCTCTGGGAGGGGAAGAGGGAGAAAATGGGCCATGTTACCAGGAAGAGTCCTGAAGACAGAGATGTGGGGCCCTTGTGGGCCAGCGGGGCCTTGGTGAGCACTCAGTACAGGTGGGCAGAGCAGGCCCAGGGGAGACCGCGAGACCTGAGGTCTCTCAGTCACTGAGATACTCTGGCCAGCAATCCCCCAACTCTCCTAAGGCCCAGGCAGATTCCTGATGGATGGATTCAGGGTCACCCACAGGGAGGGAGGGAGGCCAGGCCGGGCAGTCCAGGAGGTGGAGGCCTGGAGTCTCTTCCTGGTAAGCATCCATGAATTGGGTGAGTTGAGAGCTGGCTGGCAGGACTGAAATCATCAGGTCAACCCTGTGACCGGGCAGTTCCACTCCTTGAATCTTTAGGCAGGTCCACAGGGGACATGTGCAAGGGCTCTCATGGCAGGATTGTTGAGGGGCGTTGGAGGGAACCTGGGTGCCTGTCACCCTCTCAGCCAGAAACTGTGGAAGGTACCCACCGGGGCCTAGCAACATAGATAGGGCTTAAAAATATGGTACTGAGAAAACAAAGAAATATATGACATACTAAACAGGAAATTACAAAATACATGCACCTGTTTTGCAAGAACACATACAAATGGTTGGCTGTGGGTGGGGGCAAGGAGTGGGAATAAAAAACGAGATAAAGACAAAGGGCGTGGTGAAAATTCCGTCCCTGGGCAGGTGAGGAGGGAGGCCGGCTTGTAAAACCTACATTTCTGTGCGCATCACGACATCTAGTGGGCAGAAGGGTTCCCAGCTCCCCGGTCCCAGAGCCCAAGCCGCCATCCTGGTGTCTGGACAGCCCTGGCAGGGGTTGCCTGGTTGGACCCCTCAGCAGAGGGGCTGGCTGGGGTTTGCTGCGGGCAAACCAGGGGTGGGGGGCTTGCACTGGTTCAGGGGCAGAGGAAGCTTCAGACCAGTTGAGCTCCTCATCACCAGCTGTAGCAGGCGGGCAGGTGTTGCCTGAGGGGGTGAGGCAGAGGGTGAGGCCCAGATGCTAAATCCCTGAGTCCTGGCAGGAATCATCTGGCAGGATCATCATGAAAGCAAAGAGGGAAGGAGATGGGCCTGGGGGCTGTGGGCATGGACAGGAAGCCTGGGGTTGATGGGATCACCGGCAGCAGGGCCTGGGGCCACTGGCTAGGAATAGACCATGGACCCAGGCCAAGGGTGGGTGGAGTGAAGCAGGGTGGGGTCCTGGGGTGAGGTCCTGCAAAAATACCTCCTTATCTGCTGCCTGAACTCCTCTGCTCTCCCAAGTACCCACCAGACAGGTTGTGGAGGTCATGTATAATCAGGATAAGTATGTCCCCGGCTGGAAGTGGTGGCAGGGGGGTACCAGCAGTGCCGGTGGTCTTGATCTCTGGGATTTGAGGGGGTCCTACCCTGCTCCACCTCCCTCTGCAGTTCACAACTCATTACTCTCCCGCTCCTCCTCCCCCTCCCTCTTCCCCTCCTCTTTCTTCTCTTCTCCCTCAGATTCTGTCCCCTCATTTATGTTAGCTGTCCCTTCCCCCCCCATCCCCAGCCTCTCCTGCTTCCTGCACCAGCGTTATCTTCTTAAAGCACAGAACAGCTTAGCCTGTTCAAGAACCTTCCTTGGCTTCTCGTTGCTTGTGAGTCAATTCAGACATCCTTGATAGGCACTCAAGTCCCTTATAATCTGGCCCAACCTGGCTTATCACACTTGTCTTCCAACTCAGCAATTCTCTCTCTCTCTCTCTTTCTTTCTTTTTCTTTCTTTCTTTCTTTCTTTCTTTCTTTCTTTCTTTCTTTCTTTCTTTCTTTCTTTCTTTCTTTCTTTCTTTTCTTCCTTCCTTCCTTCCTTCCTTCCTTCCTTCCTTCCTTCCTTCCTTTCTTTCTTTCTATGTTTGTTTAGAAAGAGCATGAACAGGAGAGGGGCAGAGAGAGGGAGAGAGAGGGAATCCCAATCCCGTGCTGTCAGTGCAGAGCCTGACATGGGGCTCAAACCCACAAACCGTGAGATCACAACCTGAGCTGAAATCAAGAGTCAGATGCTTAACCGACTGAGCCGCCTGGGCGCCTCTTCTCCATTGCTTCTCATCCCCCAAACCGACCACGTGCTTCCGGTCTCCCCTCGACTTAAGCTGCTTTGAACTCTCCCTCCCCACTTGTCTGCCTGGTAAAGTCCTCCTCATCCTTAAAGGCCCAATTCAGATGTTAGCACCACCACAACGACTTCCCTGGCGAACTGGCCACCTCCAGGCCCCTGTCATTAAATCAGCTGTCATTAATCACTGTCTGGTTTCCAGTGCCTGTTGAGAAAATAAAGACCTGTGGGTTTTGACAACAGACTGTGTGGAGGAATCTTCTCTCTCTCTCCCTCTCTCTCTCCTTTTAGTGTTATTTATTTTGAGAGCGAGAGAATGAGCGCGAGCAGGGGAGGGCCAGAGAAAGAGGGAGAGAGAGAATCCTGAGCAGGCTTCCTGCTGTCAGCGCAGAGCCTAACACAGGGCTCGATCCCACAAGCCATGAGGTCATGACCTGAGCCAAAAATCAAGAGTCTGTCACTTAACTGACTGAGCCGCCCAGGCGCCCTGGAAATTTTCTTCTCTGAACCTTAGTGTCCTTATCTGCTAAATGCAAATGAAGCTCTCATTACCCAACCCAGACTCCTCGCTGCAGTCAGCAAGGTCTTGCCTGACCTGTCTCTGGCCCCTCTCCGGGTACACGCTCCAGCCACAGCAGCCTCCACACACTGTTCATTCTTGAACACGCTAGGTCCTTTCTTGCCTCCTGGCCCCCGCACCTGCTGTTCCCCAGCTGGAATGCTCTTCCTTCTCCTCTACCTCATTTCCAATGTCCCCTCCTCAGAGAGGCCCTCTGCAACCACCCCCTGAATTGCTGGCTCCATTTCGCTTTGTCCCGCCTTCTGTTTATTTTCTTCTCAGTATTACCTCGGTCTGGAAGTTTCCTACTTTTTGACTTGGTTGGCGGCTCGTGAGCTCTTGAGGATGAAGCTCTTGTCTCCAGGATTATGGAGATGACCAGGCTTGATAAGTGTTAGTCCTGGCCCCGGCTCTCCACCTGCTCATCAGGCATTCAGGCGTATGTCCCTGCTCCTGGCAGGGAGTATGTCCTTTCATGCTGTACTCTTAGCACCGAGCACCGTGCCTGGCCCAGAGCGGGCCTTCAGGCCATGTTTGCTGTCTGTCTGTCCATCCTTGTTCTTCTCCCTTCTTTTCCCTTCACAGCTCCCCATGGGCTCCTGATGGTTTCTTTTTTTTTTTTTTTAAATTTTTTTTTCAACGTTTGTTTATTTTTGGGACAGAGAGAGACAGAGCATGAACGGGGGAGGGGCAGAGAGAGAGGGAGACACAGAATCGGAAACAGGCTCCAGGCTCTGAGCCATCAGCCCAGAGCCCGACGCGGGGCTCGAACTCACGGACCGCGAGATCGTGACCTGGCTGAAGTCGGACGCTTAACCGACTGCGCCACCCAGGCGCCCCCTCCTGATGGTTTCTAATGGTTTCTTCTGGAGTAGCAGTGCCTCCCACACAAGCCCTAGGTCTCTGCCACTTATTTTACTGCCAAGCCCAAAACAGGATTTTAAGTGAGCAGTTTGTGGTACATTCCTGGCTGTAGCATCAGAGGCCTTGATTATGCCCGCAGCATCAGCATCACACCTAGAATGGTCTGGTCTAGTCTGAGAAACTTGGAGAGGGCCAAGAGGTCCCAGTGATGCCCACAGCCCCCTCAGAACTTGGCTGTGAGCTGCTCAGGATGAGTGCGGTCCACACGGTCTAATGAAGCCTCATTTGGTTCACAAGAAAATTGGTCCGTGAACATGACTTGCCCATATATATATATATATATATATATATATATATATATATATATATATTTTTTTTTTTTTTTTAAGTTTATTTATTTATTTTTGAGAGAGAGAGCAAGCAGGGGAGGGGCAAAGAGAGGGAGAGAGAATCCCAAGCAGGCTCTGCGCTGTCAGGGCTCGAACTTAGGAACCGTGAGGTCATGACCTGAGCCGACATCAAGAGTCAGACGTTTAATCAGCTGAGCTACCAGGCGCCCCATGGCTTGCCTCTTCTTAAGCCAAACTGGAGGTCTGGTAAATGGGAGACTGGCAGGGTGCCACGTGTCCCCCTTTGCTGCTGGAGGACAGGCCTCTGGTACCAGGATGCAGGAGGCAGCCTCAGGGTAAGCAGAGGTTGGCCAGTGAGGATGCTGTTGTGTGAAGGGGCGGGGTGGCGGGGGGGGGGGGGGACTGCAAAGAGCCACCCTGCCAGGGATGGTCCCCAAGGGCCTCCTCCCTCCTCCCACTCACTGAGCAAGTGAGACCCGATTCACCCTCTGCCAGAAGAGGGAAACTTGATGGGCAGGTCGGACAGGACCGTGCTTCTTAGATTTGAGGATTTACCAACAAAATTGCAAAAAAAGGTCATTTTGGGAACTGATGCAAGGGTTGCTGGCATCTCATTTTGTTAAATAAGGACATAGGATAATTTAAAAAGTCACTTTTTTTAAAAACTTAAAAAAATGTGGTAAGGTAACATAAAATTTACCGTTTGCACCATTTAAAAGTACAATTCAGGGGGTGCCTGGGTGTCTTGGTTGAGTGTCCAACATTTTATTTTATTTATTTTATTTTATTTTATTTTATTTTATTTTATTTTTTATTTTATTTTATATTTTATTTTATTTTATTTTATTTTATTTTATTTTATATTATTTTATTTTATTTTATTGAAAGAGAGGGTGGGGGAGGGCCGAGAGAAGGAAAAGACAGAATCCTAAGCAGGCTCCAGGCCATCAGCACAGAGCCGGATGGGGGGCTCAAACTGATAAACTGAAATCATGACCTGAGCCGAGATCAAGAGTCTGAGGCTTAACCGACTGCGCCACCCAGGTGCTTGACTGGTGTCTGACTCTTGATTTCAGCTCAGGTCATGATCCCAGGGTGGTGGGACTGAGACCCGTGTTGAGTTCAGCTGTGCGCTGAGCACAGAGCCTGCTAAAGATTCTCTCTCTCTCTCTCTCTCTCTCTCTCTCTCTCTCTCTCACACACACACACACACACACACACACACACACACACACACATATTCCCTCTGAGCCTCACCTCACCCCCCTCATAAATAAATAAATAAATAAATAAATAAATAAATAAATAAGTAAACACTGAGGTGTACTGAACTCAGTAGCACGTAGAATGTTCACAGGGTTCTGCAACATCCCTGCTATGTAGTTCCCACACCCATTAGATGGTCCCTCCCTATGCCTCCTCCCCCAGCCGCTGGCCACCACCCATTTACTCTGTCTCTACAAATTCACCTATTCTGGACATTTCATATGAATGGCCCCCTACAACATGTGGCCTTTTGTGACTGGCTTCTTTTGCTCGGCACGATGTTTTCAAGGTTCATTCATGTTGTAGCACGCGTCAGTGCATCGTTCCTGTTTATGGCTGAATAATACTCTGCCGTATGGATAATACTGCGTTGTGTTTATTCATTTGTCAGCTGATGGACATTTCGGCAGTTTCCACCTTTTAGCTGTTGTGAATTGTGCTCCTATGACATCCTTATGAAAGTTCCATCTGAACACCTGTTCTTGATTCTTTTGGTCCATACAAGGAGTGGAATCATAGGGATCATATGGCAATTCTATGTTTAACTTATTGAGGACCCGCCAAACTGTTTCCACAGGAGCTCCATCGTTATATGTTCTCAGCATGTGAGGGCTCCAATTTCCTCACCTCCTTGCCAGCACTGGTTATTTTCCTTTTTATAGCCATCCTCGTGGGTGTGAAATGGTATCTCATTGTAGGTTTTGATTGCATTTTCCTAATGACTAATCGCATTAATCATCTTTGCTCTGAACTCTTTGGGGGAACTCTGGCAGGTCCCTTGCCTTCTGAGTGCCTCAGTTTCCTGATGTCTAAACCGGGATACTATCCAGGGCTGTATGAGAGTGAAGCGAGTGACCCATGAGAAGAACTTAGCACCCATGCCAGACGTGCAGGGGGGCTCTCAAGACCACATCAGGCGGCCCCAGCCCCACCCTTGCTCAGCTAGGGGAGAGGCGGCTGTTCAGGGGACCCTCCTGGCTCTGACAGGCTGGGACTCTGCAGGTAAGTTAGAGCTGTTGCCCTCTGCCCTGCGGTCTGTGCCTCTCTGCCTCTACCTCCCTGGACTAGTAGGGATCTGTGACCCTTCAGAGGCTGGGCTGGGACTGATTTCCAGCCAACCAAGAAGATGTTTCTGGAGCCTAGCAGATCCGCTGAGGCCCTTTTTCCATTTCTTTTTTCGTTTTATTTTTAATACAAATATATTTTATTTGAAGTAAACAAAAATGCTTATATAGGTCAACAGGTCACTTGGAAACAAACTTGCTTAACTATATTACTGAGCAAAAACAAGCACCCTTCTTTCTTGACATGTATTTGGATAGGTAGGAAGACACTACTTGGTTTTTTAAAAACTGACCTTCCCTTAAGGCCTGGTCATAGAAGTGTAAACAATGGAAATGAATCCACCATGACCAGCTGTCATACCGTATCTGTGTCCCCCGTGTATTCACACGTACACCCGCCAATATACCTGGGAAGGGTTGCTGTATCACAGTTATGTTTATGTTTTTGGCAGGCAGGACTGAGGACAAGTAATTTGGAAGCAGTTTTCCATCCTGTTTAGAACAAATCCCTAGTATCCCTTCAAATAACAGGTTACAATAGAAAGATACTGCCTGGGACGTATCCTTCTCACTTTGGTTCATTTTTTGGTTTTGTTTGTGATTTACTTAGTTGTTTGAATCATCTGCTTATAGTACAATCCAGCCACAAAGTATTAAAGCACAAGATACCTATTCTTCCTTCAACATCTGCACTTTTTCACGTTTTCGACTCTACTGCATTCCTAGTATGTCAGCAGTTCTTTTTTTTTTTTTTTAAATTTTTTTTTTTTCAACGTTTATTTATTTTTGGGACAGAGAGAGACAGAGCATGAACGGGGGAGGGGCAGAGAGAGAGGGAGACACAGAATCGGAAGCAGGCTCCAGGCTCTGAGCCATCAGCCCAGAGCCCGACGTGGGGCTCGAACTCACGGACCGCGAGATCGTGACCTGGCTGAAGTCGGACGCTTAACCGACTGCGCCACCCAGGCGCCCCAGCAGTTCTTGAATAATAAAAAGAGAATAGTAAATGAGTAAAACTCTTCTAAAAATGCAGATGTCTATAACCATAATGGTGCTAGATTGGAAAGAACAATGAGGGAAGAGAAAAAAAAGCAAACACGTTCATGCGCAGGGAATGTGGTTCAAGTCTTCGGATTTAAAAGCAACTTCCCCAGAGAAGCTGGCTATGATGGCATTTCCAGAAAACTTCCTTTGCCCCCACAAAAGGACCTGAACAGCCCTATCCAAACTTTTGAACACTACAGTTATGGGATGCTATAAATGATGATCAAAGCAGTCAGAGGGAGAGGATGAATGTGTCTTCCCTTCAGCACGTTTGTAACATAGCATTGTTAGCGGTTGGTGGATCAGTAAAAACCACAGAAGTACCAGAAGTGCTTTGAAGGATAGGGATAGAAAAGTGCTGAGTGTATTACCTGTCTATATCAATGACAGGGCTTCACGGCTAGGAAAAATTTCTAGAAGGTAAAATGACTCCAGGATAGATCTCCTTCTCCATCATTAAATGTAGCAGAATTAAACAAAAAAAAAAAAATTACAACTAAATGTAGTGAAAACAGAAAATTACAAGGCAGAGAACACAAAAGAATCAAGGTTAAACAGCATTCCATGAGGCTAGAAAACCTGCAAAATATCACTCTTGTTTATAAATCACTGATTTAGCATATGACTGCATGTCGAATCCTTTCTTTCCACATACTGAAGAATCCTACATTCAGCCTTTAAGCATTCTGCATTTCTTTGCCAGTCCTGTAGCTGAGTATCTTGTTCCAGTCGATTTCCATGCGGGTAACCGGAAGCTGTCGGCACAAGGCCTTGAATGAGGTGTGTGACGTTGTTCGATAGTTTTCATTAATTGCTGTCTGATGTTCATTTTCTGCATGCTCTATGATTTTAATAAACTCCTTGGCAGTTTGGACTTAATTCGAAACAGTTACTGAATCTTGTACATCTTTATGACTAACCAACTGAACATTGCCACCTTCGTAACAGTGAACCTGAATCTTAAGTACTCCAACAACCTGGGCTGTAGGTCGTATGATGGTGAACTTCCACTCTGATCTCCAATGACCATTCCGGAAGGTTTTAGGCTAAAACTGGTGGCTTTCAACACATGCAGTAATGATCTGTTGCTCACCTATAGTTTTAGCGTAAACAGTATGGAAGCCATTGGAATAACGATCTTTCACATAGGCCCTTAAAGCACTGTCACAGGATTCTCTCCCAGACTTCAGACCTCCATCTACGTCCTCTGGCTGGGGGTCACTTGCTTCTTTCCGTCCATGATCCAACTTAAAGGAAATTTTGTTTTTTGGATCTAAAAATCTGCTATTGCCCAGGTCACCGTGTTCTGGACTTAAGACCTGATCTTCATCTCCTTCTATCTTCACAGACGTGAACTGACCCATGTTATACTGGGCAAATGCATGTGCTGCCCCTTCCCTGAGGAGATTGTCATTGTTAAGTAGTAGCCGGACATCCTTGAACACTGCATTAAATTCCCCTGGGGGTGCATGAGTGATGAATTTAGCAGCTATGTGTACCCTCTCCTCACCCACACCCAATCCTCAAAGTCGGCTGTCTTGGGCTACTCTCCCTTCTCTCATTTCCATGCACCCTCCCTGCCCCCTGTGTGTTTTCCCTTCTGCAGGCTCTCTTTCTACATAATGCACTCAGCTCCTGGAGCATAGTGGAAGTGCCTGGAAGTTTACACCCCGCCCCCCAAAGTAGCTCTTAGCCAACAAATGGAGTGCAGGTGAGAGAGGGCTCAGTTCCCTTGCGTGGCATGGGGAGAGCCCTGAGGTGTAACGTGCACAGCAGAGTCCCCTGCAGGACAGGATGAAGCCAGCCTCTGCACCCTGGTGGGCCTCCCCTGCCTCCTCCAGTCTCTCTTCAGTGTCCCCCTGGCCCCTGATCCCCCTGGGAGCACTGCTTTAGGAAATCACGAGCTGGGATTCCCCATCTCAGGACCTGCTTCTGGGGAACTTGACCTAAAGCCAGCACCTACAGTATCCCAAGCTCTGTGCAAAATGCTGAGACAGACCGTGATTAAGATGTGGTTCCTTCCGCCAACGAGCTCACAGCTTGGTTGGGGCTGATCCTGACAGCAGTGGTAACGCTAAGAAGCCAATGTTGCACACCTACTATGTACCAGGCACCAGGCTGAACACTTGACATACCTTACCTCATGAAAATCCCTTAACCTAGGGCCCCTGGGTGGCTCAGTCTATTAAGCGTCTGACTCTTGGTTTTGGCTCAGGTCACTGTCTCATGGTTTGTGAGTTCGAGCCCTGTGTCTGGCTCCGCACTGGCAGTCCCGAGCCTGCTTGGGATTCTTTGTCTCCCCCTCTCTCTCTGCTCCTCCTCTGGTCTCTCTCTCTCGCTCTCTCTCAAAATAAATAAATAAATAAATAAATAAATAAATAAATAAATAAATAATAAATAATAAATAAATATTAAAAAAAAAAAACAACAACCCACAACAACCCCGTAACCCTCTGTGAGGGGATGGTATTATCACCACCACTTTGCAGATGAGAAAACCGAGGCCCAGAAGTCACCTAATATGTGGTCTTGCACTTCAGTGTGGAAGTGGCAGCACTCACCCAGAGCCCCGGCTTCTGCTCCGGAAGTCCGTACTCCTGACCCACCACTACACGGTGTGGCATTTTTTTTTGGCAGAGGGCCACACTTCAGGAGGAGGGGGGAGGGGGTGGCCTCAGCTGCTCCCATTCGGTAGAGGACAGAGATTCTCCAGGGCCCATGTGGTGACTGGTTGTGAGGGTGTTTCACAAAGAATTTGTCGCTGATCTTGGTTAACCTTTTTTTTTTTTTTTGAGGTTTATTTATTTTGAGAGGGGGTTAGGGGCACAGAGAGAGAGAGGGGCAGAGAAAATCCCAAGCAAGCTCCTCACCCAGTGCAGAGCCTGACGCAGGGCTCGATCCCGTGACCACGAGATCATGACCTGAGCCGATGTCAAGAGTTGGTCATTCAACTGACTGAGCCACCCGGGTGCTCCCCTCTTGGTTAACTTTCTGTGAATGATACTAATTAAGAACAAAAATAAATAAATACAAGCCCATCTCTCTGACACAGTCACTCCCTGCCCACTCCCTGCTTTCCAGAGCAAGAGATGAGTGGAGGTCCTGCCCCGGGGCAGTGCGGTCTGCCCCAGGTGAAGAGCCCATCCCATGGGTTGTGGTATAAACAGGGTTCTAGCTGCTGCCTTGCCCAGTCTCTACACCATCTGGGCTCCCAGGAGCTCTCAGGCTCTCATGGCGGAAGGAGCTGTGGCCATTGGCCTGTGCCCTTTTGTGATAGAGGCCCCCCCTCTTTACGTCAACGGCCACCAGACTCCTGGGGAATCAGAAGAACTGTCTCAGGAGAAGCCAGACTGTTGCCCTTGGAGAGTGTACTGGGGTGTCTGAGAGCACAGACTCAAGGCAGACCGCCTGGGATCAAACCCTAGCTCTGCCGTTTACAAGCTGAGTGACTTGAGGGAAATTACTTAATTGTTCAATGCCTCAGTTTTCCCATCTGTGAACTCTGCCTTGTACACAGCAGGCACTATACAAGCGTTGACTGCTATTACTACTGTCACGAGAGGGGTGTCCAGACCTGCCTAAGACTCCTGACTCACCCAGCAGCTCTTGGCAGAGCCCCTGAGTCTGGACTTGCTCTCCTGGACAGATGTCCCTGGACCCCTCTGTGTACCTGGAGGGGGTGCAGGATAAAGGCTTCTACCTCCCTCTTTCCCCAGCCTCCCCCCTCTGGCTTGTGTCTCACCCACGTGGAGTTTCTGGTGCTCCTCTGAGTCAGAGGTCCTGGCAGTGGGACTGGGAGCTTGAAGGGGACTGTCCCAGGGACCCCACCCTAACTCGGAACGAGGGCACTCTGTCTGTCGGCCTACAGGCCTCATAGTGAGGGAGGGGGCAGCTGGCTCAGTGTTCTGCACCTGTGACTAAGCCAGCTTTGCCACTATCTGACTGTGTGACCCTGGCCAGCTCCTTCCCCTGGTCCTGGTGACAGTGTGAGCATTTATGAAACACTGCCTCCAATTTGCTTGTCCTCATCATACAAGCAGGGAGGCAGAGGCAGCAACAGCTGAGTAACCACAATACGGACAGGGAGACTTGGTCAGGGAGGGGCTGGGTCAACAGAGACGTCTCCCCACTGATAACAGCTGGACCCCCTGGGGCATTTCCTCAGGCAGGTGCTGTAAAGGTGAGGAACCTAGGCCACAAGCAGGTAGAGCCAGAACCAGAGCCAGCTCTGCTTAGGCATGGCACCCATGCCTGACCCTTGGGGCTCAGTGACAAAGGCCAGGTCTGGGGGCTCAGCTCCCGGTGACAGGACCATGCCTCTGTCCCATGCGTGGTCCCTGACCAGTTAGGCAGGCTGAGAAGATGCAGGAAGGCCGTGGCCACACAGAGGGTGGGGGGCAGTTGCGGGGGCTGGGGGCTGTGTCTCCCCTATCAGACTGGGAGCTCCCTGAGCTCAGGGGCTACTCTCCTCAGATGATAGACTCTCTTAGGGGGAACTTTTTCCTTTTTTAAGTGTCTATTAGAGAAATTTGCAATCACAAGTAGAGAATAAAGCATAATGAACTCCCATGCACCCATCCCCAGACTCAGCAGCCATCAGTTCATGGTCAGTCTGGTTTCATCAACCCCCTATCCACTCTCCTCTGCCCCCACCCTTAGATGATTTTGAAGCACACCTCAGGCTGCATATCATTTCACAGATGTTTCTTTTTTTTTTTTTTAATGTTTATTTATTTATTTTGAGAGAGAGAGAGAGAGAGAGAGAGAACGAACGAACAAGGGAGGGACAGAGAGAGGGGGAGACAGAGAACCCCAAGCAGGCTCCACAGCTGTCAGCACAAGCCTCATGGGGGGCTTGAACCCACAAACCATGAGATCATGACCTGAGCTGCAACCTAGAGCAGGACACTTAAGTGACCGAGCCACCCAGATGCCCCTGAATGTACATCTGAAGATAAAGACTCTCCTTCAAGAAAAGTACAAAGCCCCTTAATCATAGAGACTTTTGGGAGGTCAAGGACTCACTTCTCACTTCCTCCAGCTCAGGGGAACCCCACTGCCATAGGTTCGAGGTTCCTTCTGCCTCCATTTCCAGGGCATGAAAGATGCCCACGCTGGGTGGGCTCTGAGTGTGCAGTGGATTGACTTTGGCCAAGATCCTTCTCTGCCAGAGTGGAGGGTGACCTCTGAGGTCAGCAGGGCTCTGACCCACCTGCATGGGGCCCTTGGCTCCACCTGTGGCCTATGCTCAGGGCTTTGGGGCCATCCCCCTTTGTGGCCCTCGGGTACAGACTTAGTGGGCATCACTGGCCTGTCTAGTTTGTGCATGTATTCCTTTCAACCCCCCACACTGCTCCTCTCCCCCCTCACAATATTGGATGTGGATCTTTCCATTTGTATGTTTCCTGCAAATAGGCACTGTTGTTTTGGAACAACTTCGGTTAATGTCATTGTGTCACAATCTCCTTTGCTCAGCACTGTTTTAAAATCTAGCCTTGTTGGGGCACCTGGGTGGCTCAGTCAGTTAAGCATCTGATTTCAGCTCAGGTTATGATCTCACGATCATGAGACTGAGCCCCGCATCAGGCTCTGCACTGAGCATGGGGCCCAAGATTTTTTCCCTCTCCCTTTGCCTCTCTCCCCCACTCTCTCTCTCTCCCTTTCAAAAAAAAAAAAAAAAAAAAAAAAAAAAATCTAGCCTTTTGCTCCAACCTGCTGTCACTTATCCCATGATGTGCCACCCCACAATTTTCTGCCCACCCCCCTGGAGGGAATGAGCTGTGGGCCAGCTCTGCCTGGACCAGAGGGACCCGCCTGAGACTCTCAGTATGTAGTCACAAGGGGAGCTGCAGGGTCACAGGACACCTGGTATTTCACTTGACTAAGCATGGCCACCCTGAGTCCACGGTGTGCCATCGGGCCTATGCCTGCCATGCAAAGGGCTCCCGTGTCCCCACATCCCCACCAGTACTGGGCTTTATCCAGTTTTCTCATCTTTGCCCATCCATTGGAAAGAAGTGATGTCTGGTGATTTTCAGCACCTCTTCTCATGTGTGTTCGCTTTTGGGATCTTGTCTCCCTTCACTGCCCACTCATATCTCTTGCCCATTTTGGGGGTAGGGTTGCCATCCTCCTGTAGCTCTGCAGATGCCCCTTGTATCATCTCATCTAGGTACTAATCCTTTGCAGGTTCTGAGATGGCCAGCCTCCGCCATCAGTCTGTCATCTTCGGGCACTTTGAAACCTAACTCCTCTCCCTCCTGCCGGCCGCCCGGCTCCTTTCTGAGTGGATGGCACAGGTGAGGCCCTTCTCACTGTCTCTGCCCTTTTGGTAAATGCCAGGCATCCGGGACAGGGTACAGCCTGCACCAGGAACTTGTTCTTAGCACGGGGCTCTCAGGCATGGGGGAGGGAGAGACTGGCCAGGACAGGAAGGCAGCTGCCCCAGAGCCCCGTCCCCACCCCTAGGGTGTCCTTGCCCCAGCAGATCTGGATTCAACTGGTTCCTTCGCTCACACACACAGCAGCACTAGGCTGGATCATGATGTCAGACCTGGGTCCTCCAACTTGATTAAGACCCTGCCCTTGGCCTCAAAAACTCCAGCTCAGTGGAGGGAAAAAACAACACAACAAAACAAAACACACCCACTGACTATAGCGGTGGCTAGGTGGAGGCCTCAGAGAGAGGGCCCTGCAGAATGTAACCTGCGCAACTGCCATCGCTGGTCAGGGAGGGCTTCTCAGAGGCAGTACCTTTGGTCTGGGCTTCGGAGGAAGTATGGGTGTTCTCCAGGCCTCAGCAAGTGGGAATAGGAGTGGAGTTTTTCATCTTTATTTCCAGGGAATGTGATTTCTAGGTCTTTCCCTTTCATGGAGTTGAGGGGTCTTTCTCCCTGGTTGTTGCTTCTGAACAGGGCCCAGGGTGCCTCACCAGGAAAAGGAGGCTGGCTTGGGGGTTAGCAGATCTGCCGTCTCCGAGTGACCTTGGTCAAGTTCCTTTTTCTCGCTGGACCTAGGCCCCCTCATGTGAATGATGAGGGCCTGGGGTGGACAGAAGCACTCCTGGGACCTTTCAGAATCACTGGAATGATGCCAACATGGCGGCAGTGGCTGTCTTGCCCTCTTCTTCACCCCCTATCCCCTTCAAGGGACAAGGACCTTGTGGGGAGGCTGCCCTGGGTCCATGGCCCCAGTCTCTCCCTGGGCTCTCTGCTCCCTAAGCCCCCTTTCTGCTAGGCCCAGGGCAGGCTTGACTTGTTTTTCAGGTTTGCCCTCAGAGCCTTTTGGATTTTCCTTGCAACAGCTCCTATGAGTCGAGCAGGTCCTGTGTGTCAGGCTCCGTGCTTGGCGTTTTGCTTCATTTACTTCCCACAAGTCTGTGAGGCAGGTACTATTATACCACGGTGCTCAGAGAGAGTAAGCCACCTGCCCAAGGTCACCCAGCTTGTACGTGGCTGGACAAAGATTCTAACCCAGCTCTGCCTGCTCCAGGGTCCATTTCTTAATTGCCTCTGCTCACGCCCCACGGGTCCTCCCTTTCCTAAATTCCAGCTGCCCTGTTAGCATTCCCTGGCCAAGCCCTCTCTGTGCTTCTCCTTGACCCCAAACCTCGACCTCCACCTTTCCCAGATTTACTCCGACTTTCCCTTCTGCCTCCCCCCTCCGCCTCCGCCCCCTTCCCTGCTAGAGCCTTGTCAGCCCTTCCAGGCCTCTCTTTGTTACTCTGCATCTCCCTGGAGTGTGCCCAGGAGCTGGGTGCCTGCATGGAGCCTGGCAGGGGGTGTCCCTGAGGCTCCTCATTAGACCCCAGCCCTGCAGCACCTGCTGGCCCTGAGGAGGGGCCGGTGGGGCCTCTGGACCTCACATCCCGTGGGGTCACGCCCCTTCCTGAGGTCGAACAGGGTGAGCCATGGAGGAGGTCACGCTCTAGGGCCCAGCAGGGCTGGTGATCTGGGCCCTGGCAGCTGGCCTGGCATGTGCCCGAGGTGACCAGCCTGGAGGTACGTGCGTGTCCTGCTGGAAGCTGCTGGGTTATCAGAGGGGAGTGAATGGGCCGGGACAGCCCGTCTCCTAGGACGTGCAGGGACTCATGCCACCTGGGTGTGTCTGTGCGCGTATGCATGTGCCAGCTGTGCGGGTCCCTGTTGCGGGCCTGGTCCCAGAGGACAGGTGGTGGGAGTTCCGGGGTCAGCACTTGACTCCCCTGCCGCTAACAGATTCGGCACAGTGTCTGGGATCCAGCGGGAGTCTGACTCTTCCGCACTATTATTTTTATAGCTAGGAGCCCTCTTCTCCCCTGGGCAAAGCCTGTCTCCCACATGGGAACCCCAGCTGGCAGAGGGCCGGCAGTGGGTGCGTGAAGGGAGCGCTGGGCCAGAAGCACAGCTGTGCAGGCTGTGTCCTGAGGCCACCCCTCTCCCAGCTGCAAAGACATGCCCCCTCTGAGTCTCAGCTGCTGCCAGTGAGCAGGACCAACACCACCCAGGACGGTTGCTTGGGGTCTGAAAGGAATACTGGGGTGTGCAAACTGTAAGTGCCACGGCGCAACATGAACACGGGGGTGTGTTGCCAGCCGGGATCTTTTATTTCCACTTAGCACTGTGCTTGGCCCAGGAAGGGTGATCGACAGATACCACCCCCGCAACGACCTTGCAAACAATTTGCCTCCGCCCCTGAGGTGTGGAAGATGATTGGGTGAGGAGCATTGCGTGAATGAATGAGTGAACGGATCCGTGAAGGGACATCCATCTCTGCAGGTGTTGAGACAGAAGGCTATCCCACAACTGCAAGGTCACGGGGTGTGGGGGGTGGGGGCTGAACCAGAACCAGATGCCTTTTGAGGTGATTTCCCACTGCAGGTCCTTTCCAGGTTCTGTGACTGGAGCTGAGTTTGTCCCCTTTCTTTCCTTCTTTCCTTCTTTCTTTCTTTCTTTCTTTCTTTCTTTCTTTCTTTCTTTCTTCTTTTTTAAAATTTTTTTAACGTTTATTTATTTTTGAGAGAGAGAGAGAGTGAGAATGGGAGAGGAGCAGAGAGAGAGAGGGAGACACAGAATCTGAAGCAAGCACCAAGCTCTGAGCTGTCAGCACAGAGCCCAATGTGGGGCTCGAACCCATGAATAGTGAGATCATGACCTGAGCCGAAGTCAGACACTCAAACGACTGAGCACCCAGGGGCCCCAAGTTTGGCCCCTTTCTAAGAGACTCTTGTTCCTAAGTCTCCCTGCTGCTGGTGCTGGGCTGGGCACAGTACCTTGTGCCCACACAGTCCTGCCCTCAGGGGTTCTTGGGACTAGAGCTAGCCTAGAGCTAGCTAGCAGAACGGGGGCCTATGAGCTAGCAGAACGGGGGCCTATGTAGGACCTCTGTGATGGGCCAGGGGAAGGCAAGGGAGGGGAAAACATCCTTTGGGAGGTCAAGGCTGAGTGTGTGCGTGTTGGCACCGCCAGCCCTTTGTGGAACAGCCTGGAAGGCTTCCTGGAGTATAAGTTTTGAATCTCAATGAGGGAGCCAGTGGGCTGGCCCCTGGTCCCAGCCATCATGGCCTGTGGACTGGTATGTACCCGCCCCCTGCTTGCTCAGCCATGCCCAGCCCATGACCCCGATGGCAGGGGGGAGGGGTGCCCAGCTTGGGGGCAGAGGGACTCTGGCCCAGGTAAGTGTGGGAGCAGGTTTTGGTTCTTGCTGGCTCACTTGGGTAGTCTCTTGGGAAGCTGGAGCTTCTGGGTGTGGTTCTGATGCTACGTGACTTGGCTGGTTCTAATCTCTTAGACCCCATTTCTTCCCTCACAAATGCCCGGTTAGCAAAGGTGATCACCCAGGCCCCCTGGGACTCTGGGTGGGGGTCTGTTGGGAGCTACCTTGCCAGCCCAGCCCAAGACCTTGTGCCCTGGGGTGATCTGGGGGTGGTGGGGATTTCTCTTTGTAGCTGCCACCATTTGGGGGCTGGCAAGAACCTCCAGCAAAGTTTATTCCCTGGAATCTGCTCCCTCCAACCCCCCTCTCCTTCTGCCCCATTTTGTCCCCTCACTGTTACATTCCACAGAAGAAAGCGATCCTTCACTCAAGGCCTGAGGATTATGGGCCAGAGAGAAGCCTGTGTTGCCCTGGGAACACTCACGTAGCCCTTTCCCACCAGTACCCTCCTCCTCCTCCTCCTCCTCCTCCTTCCACCAAAGGCTGGGGTTGGGAGTTGATCCTGGCACACCCCAGCCCGAAGGAGCAGTGGGGCATTTGGGGTTCGGGAGCTGGTCAGTCTTTTCCTGTCTCCCTGGGGTCAGCGACCCAGGGTGGGGTGAACTGGGTTGAGCTTCTAGTGGGCCTTCCCAGGAGGTGGCTAGGGGCTAGGTCCTGGGGTCTCCACGTGCCTGGGCTCCCCTGCCCCCTCACTTCTGCTCTGACCCCCTCCCCTCCCAGGCTGAAGCCCCCCTATCCCTACTAAGCTGGGGATTTCCGCAGGCTGAGCCAACCACCTGACCCTAATTATGGCGCCTTCATCCTGTTGGGGTTAAGCTCTCAGTGGCCTTCCCTGCCCCCATCACAGTGGCCAGGCCTGGGGTCAGAGATTCAGGAGGCTCAAGCCTGCTGGGCCCCCTCTGGGAAGAGCTGATGGACAGTATCCCCCCCCTGGGGCCACAGAGGGGTGAGGAGGCAGCTTGCCCTGGGGGTCTGGGTGGACACCTTAAGATGTCCAGAGAACACTGGGGAAGGAAGGCGTGGTTTCTCTGGAGAGCCCTCAGGACAGGGGAAGCCCTGGGGAGCTGACCTCTGGAGGGCAGGGAGGCCTAAAGATGGAAAACTCCCAGAGGCCACAATCTCAACCCTAGCTTCATTTAGAATCACCTAGAAAGATTTTTAAAAATACCCATACCTCAGCCCCACTCGTACTGACACTGATTTCATCAGCCAGGGCTGGGGCAATCATTGGTATTTAAAAAATTCTCCGGGGCACCTGGGTGGCTCCGTCGGTTGAGTGTCTGACTTCAGCTCAGGTCATGATCTCATGGTTCGTGGGTTTGAGCCCCGCGTCGGGCTCTGTGCTGACAGCTCAGAGCTTGGAGCCTGCTTCAGATTCTGTCTCTGGCTCTCTCTGCCCCTCCCCCACTTGTGCTCTGTCTCTCTTGTCTCTAAAATAAATAAACATTAATTTTTTTTTTTAATTCTCCCCAGATAATTCTCATGGAGGGAGGGCCAGTTTGAGAATCACTGCTCTATCCAACACCCCACTGCCCTCGAGCCAGCAGAAGGCCCTTGAGGGAGGTCACTCCACTAGTTGGGCAAGGCTGGGTTGGAACTTGGTGTTTCTAACCCTCTGGCAGGCCACTTCCTCTTGGCCTCCTCTGTCACCTGGAGGCTTACCAGGTGTCCCATTCATTTCATCATTTAGATCCTTAGGAGCTGTGTGACCCTGAGCAAGTTGCTTAACTTTGCTGTACCTGCTTTCCCTGCTGTGATAATAGGCCCTAGTGATAAGAATTGAATGAGATGATGCCTATAAGGCCCTGAATGCACATGGGGGAAGAGTAACCTTCATCTTTCTGCTTTCTGCCTAGGGTCTGGGCAGAGGCCTCCTTGATCATCCCACCCCTCAGGCAGTGTCAGAGCTCTCTCAGGTGGAGTGAGGGGTGGTTTTCTAGAGGTTCCTTGGGCCCTGGAAGGGAGGTGTGAAGTGGAAGGAAAGTGCTGGAAAGAATGGCTCCCTTTGTCACCAGACCTCTTGCCTTTCTTATTGTGGTGTCACTGGTATGGGTCCTGCAGCTACAGGAATGGCCGTCAGGTGTCACCCTCAGCTCATGCTTGAAGTGAAGGCAGCACAGGAAGAGGAAAAGGAGCTGGCTGGAGAAAGGGAGGAGGAGGACCCATCCCTCCCCTCCCACACCCCCTCTGGGAGTGGGTGAGCTTGGAGAGGGCCCGGGGTGGTGGGATGGCTGTTAATTTCTGCAGGAAGGTGTTGTACAAAGCCTCATTTGTCTGCCTGCAGAATTCTCCCTCCCATGCTGATAGCAAATCCCAATTCAACAGGTTCTTTATGGGGCACCTGCTGCACACATAGGGTAATTTTACTGAACACCTACTATGTGCAGACTCTGTACACACAGTTGGCCATTCAGTATTGACAGCAACCCTCTGGGTTAGTACGATTATGAGTCCCATGTGATAGACAAGGAAACCGAGGCTCATACTGGTTATGTGTTGGGCCTGAGGTTACCCAGCGGGACAAGGATTGAGGGCTTTCTGGAGCCTAAATTCTTTCTCCTACACCATATTTACTTCCAGAGAGTCCTAGGATAGGTAACTTGCAGCAGGCTTCCCATGGGGTTTGGAGTGGATGTGGCCGGTGGCCCTGCTGTCTGGCTAGAGAGGAGCTCAGACAGGTCATGCTGCCAGCAGGCAGAGGAAGGAACCACATCCACATCCACTGGGGTGGCTGGGAGTGGAGTCTGGATTCGTTGTGGGTATTGGACATGCGCAGGCTGCACACACAGCAGCAATGAGACGTACTCTGCCCATGTGCTTCTCTGAGCAAACTCCCCCACCCAGAGTTACTTCAATTTCTTTACCTGTCAATTCCAGGGGCAGACTTTGTTCATCCAATACACTGTCCCGGCTTCCTGCCTCCTGCTGGCCTCTGTACTGACCACTTCTCAAGGACAGATACTAAGAGGGACAAGACAAGCCACCCCCCCCCCCCACCTGCAGTCACCCCACTTGAAGTCTAGACCAGTGGTCTCCAAAGAGTGTTTGGCCATGCTCCCTAACAATAAAAAAACATTATTGAGAGACACTAGTAATATAAGCATATTTTTATGTTGTTTACCTTATAAACCACACTCAACCTAAGTGAAAAGAGATTAAAAAAAAAAATAGATGCCCTACTATTTTCCTCCTGTACCTCTGTACTCATATACACACAATACTTTAGCCCCAACTGTTCTAGGAGATGAGAGGAGAGTGTTGGTCCAACTCTGCTCAAGATGAATGTGTGGTCAGCGTTCCAGAACACCCTTGCCCACCCCTTCCAGGCCCTAGCAATGGAAGGGAGAAACTTCAGGGACAGCAGGTGGGAGTGTGGGCAGACAGGAAGCAGAAGCAGGGCCATGTCTGAGGAGAGATCCAGATAATCCAGACAAGAGGCAGGTTTTAATTTTCGATCCTGATGCTGAAAATTTTGTGACTGCTTTTTACACTGTCTCAGGACATACAGGACCAGGGCACTGTGCCCCAGGTAGTATCTGATTTCATGTACTTTAGGTAGTTCTGTTCCATTTCCAACAGTTTAAACCATGCCATTCCCCCCTTCCCAGAGGTTGGGGAACATTCCACCTACTACAGGAAGGAGAGAGCCCATCTGGGGAAGCACTTAGGTGCCCCCTTCTCTGGGGCTGCCACCTCCACTGTCCCTCCTGGGTTAGAGGCCCCTGTGTCCCCCTCACCCGGGTAGATCCTCATGTAGGGCCCAGCACTTGGGGGACCTCCATGAATGTGGGTTGCGGGAGAAGAAGGGCATGAGGCCGCATTTGGGGTACAGAAGGGAGCCCCTCTATGAGGCTTAAGAGAAGCCTTAAGAGAGAAGTCTTAAGAGAAGTCTTAAAAGAAGCCCCTTCCCCCCAACCCTGTCTGGGTGCTGGAGAAGAACCAAACGGCCTGTGAAGGCATCTGTCTGCCCTTGAGGGTAGCTGCCAAGACGGCAGCCATTATGGCTGGCCTGGTGTGGGTGCCTTTGTGAGCAGAGGCTGGGTGTCTGTTTCTGTAGTCACTGGGCGCTTGTTCTGTGGGGTGAGGGGTGTGGGGGTGGGGGCACGTACGTGAGGCTGGGCACGAACAGCCTCACCTACCAACCGTACTCCTGCCAGGTACAACCAGCTACTGCGGCTGCCCGCCGTCCGCCTCCTCCCTTCCCTGGGCATGGCCAAGCCGGGGGGCAAATGACTTGGCGGGTACCTCCCCTTGCTTGGACCCACTGGTGCAGGGCGGGCTCACCTAGGGCACAGGCAGGACTCCCAGCTAGGTGGGTGCTCTGCCAACACCGCTCCCCGGCTCCCGGCTCCCGGCCAGGAGGATGGGGGGAGTGAGGCATGGGAGGGGGCTCAGGGCGGAGATAATGCCCCCCCCCCACCTCCTCTCGCAGGCTGTATGCGTAGAGCAGGGCAGAGGGGTCTGAAAAGAAGGGGGAGTTGCTCTGTTTAGGGCCAGGAAATGATTTCCATGCAAATTAGATGCAAACTCCTTAATGAGTTTGCAATTAGGAGAGGAGGCTGCCAGGCCCGGGCAATGCCTGCGGGTTTTATGAATGGGCCTGCGTGGGGTGGGGGTGGCGGCGCGCCGGCCCGCCCCCACATTTCCCTGCCGCTGAGGCCGCGACATGCCGCGCCGCACGTTGCTGCCTCCCGGCCCCGCCACGACCTGGCCCGCCACCAGCGGGTCAGCTGCTTCAGACGGGGCTCCGGAGGCTGTCGCCCAGAGTCCCCGCCACGCCATCCCGGCCTCCCTCCCACCGCGGACGACGCGTCGGGCCCGACGACACGCCCCCCTGGGGCCCGGCAGGGGCTCTCCCCTCTGGCGCCCCTTTCCCCGGTTATTGGTTATTGGAATGGCTTCCCGAAGCAGGAGGCAGTGAGGTTAGCCTTCAGGCCCTGCTGCCCTTACGGTGGGCAGCTCTGGGAGGTCACTGACCATAAAAGGGGGGTGGGCCCCCAACTTGGGAGGGCAATGACCTTGGGAGGGATGGAAGTATAGGTGAGAGGAGAGGAACCAGTTCCAATTCCAGATTGCACCTCCCCAATCATGCCAGTTCCCCCCTGCCTAACCTCAAAAGGCCTGTTCCCACCACCCCAAGGCACCTGCTTTTTTTCTGCAGCTCTACTGCAGGTCTGCTCTGGGCCTTGCTCTGACCTGGGGCCAAAGAGTGGGTCTCCTGGGTGGGTGGTCAGCTCTATTCAGAAAGAGACTCAGCAGAGTTTGAGCCCTATTAGGACACAGACCCATCCCCTCCCCCTACTGCTTTCAGAGTAAATTAACTAATTACCTCCAATTAAAGCGCCATGCTCTCTGTTCCCTCCTGGGCCCCAATCCCCGCCCCTGGGAGTCCCCTTCACCCAGGCTAGGTCTGGAAGGAGGCCTGGCCATTAGGGTGGAAGTCTGGGAATCAGTGAGTGGAGTAGGGGAGGAGAGAAGCCCACAGAACCATTTACTTTTGCGGAGTGGTCTGGGTAGCCAGAGCCTCCGCCTTTCTTGGGGTCTGGGGTACATAGGCCCATGTGGGGCCTGATGGTCGAAAGCAGTGGGCCACCTTTGGAGGTTAAGACCTGGGCCAAGGGCCTGTGCAGATACTGAGGCCCTGAGGGTGACCCTCCTCAGAAAAAGCAACTTCAGGGACAGATTCTAGGAGCTGCCAGTTCTTGGTGGCACCTGTTGCCTCCCTTACCCGACATACCAGGAGGCACTCCAGATGCCCAGGCATCCATCCAGTCTCTCCTCCCTCTAACCCAAACTCCTCCAGCTACAGCAGTGAGAAGCCCTTCATTCTTTTTCTCCTGCCCATTTGTGGCTCTGAAGCACAGGCCCTAGCACTAACATGGCCCACACCACCCTGACACTGCCCTGACACCCCCCTGGCCCCACGTGTGAGACGTGACGAGGAGGATGTCTGGCGGCCAGAGGCAGAGTGATGGGTTGTTGACCTGGCCTTTCCCGAGACAGGGCAGTACCACACCAGGCTGTGACTCAGGCCCCTACCCCACCTTGAGCCCCACCATGCCACAGACCTGGGCTTGGGCCATCCTTGTGTTTGGGGGGTGGGGATGGACGCAGAGATTTGTCAGTTGCGGACTTCTTTTGGGGGCCACTTCTCCCAGTCCTGGCAGGGCACCACACACATCAGTGGGTGTATGAGCCATTTAGGGCAGGGGCAGGGTTCCACACACGGAAAAGGCTGCCTCTGGTATGTCCTGAGCCCCCATCTGCCAGCGTGGCTTCCCCTCCTCTGTCTACTGAAAGCCAGCTTAAAACTCCCCACCTCCAGAAAGGCTTCAGCATGCCTCTCTTATCTGTGGTCAGTATGCCACTCTCAGCTGGCTCCTGGTTTTCACTTGTTTCTCTGACTCTTGTCCCCTTCTCCAGACCCTCTGAGAGAGTGCATCTGCCGAACTCTGTTCTTTCCTGCACTTCCCAGTGGCCAGCAGAGGGCGCCCCCCAAAGACTGAGGCACCAGGGAAGGAACAGACAATCCGCTTCCCTGGATCCAGCTCTGTGCAAAGTCCAGGCTCCTGGGTCCGTTTGTGTAAAATGAAACTGACCCAAGATGCCTTACTTCCTGAGGATCTGGGCTTAACTTGTCAGCAGAGTGCCAGAGGTTAGACTGCAGGCTGAACCCAGGTGGCTGTCTTGGAGATGAACCCAGGTGGGCCCCTGGGGCCAGGAAGGAAAGGATGAGGGAGCTGCCCCCTCCCAGCAGCCCTAATGGGGAAGGGGCACTGGACAATGGCACGTTTCCTCCCCTGTCCCTGGGAGAAGGGTTGGGAGGTGCCACAGAAAATAGCTGTTGTCCCACCCGGTGGGAGGGGCTGCTGTGGATATCTGGGCCACATTTGGATTCCTGGCAGGAGGGAGAGCTGGTCAATTTGGGATCCACCAGGGATCTAAGATCCATCCCTTGGTGGCCTCTCACCATTACATTTCTGGAGAGTTCTCTACAAACAGGTGTCTAGGGCACAAACTGGTAATACGGGTGAATTCATGCCAGTCTAGGAGGGGCCCTGACACTCATTTCTGTGAATGTGGCCCTAGGGCCCTGGGCAGCAGCCTGCTCTTCTGGGCCATCAGACCTTTCTGCCATCCTGTCAGGGTGTGCATGGTGAGATTCTGGCCTTCCCATTCTCGAAATACTGGGAAATAGGCTCTGTATTCATCCTGAACATTCCACTTCCTCCAGGGAGATAATAGGAGAAGGGGAGTGGGGCTACAGTATCTTTTAGGTACCCCACCCTATGAAAGGTGGGGAAAGGCTTACTGTTAGGTCATCTCACACAAAAGCCTGGGAATGTTACTGGGACTGGGACGGGCGGCGGGGTTGGGGGGGGCAGGGCGACGGGACACCAGGAGTGTTTCTTTCTTGGGTTTGGGGTTTGGGGAGGGGACAACACGGAGAAAACCCCGATCGGCTAGGTTCCAGGACGCCCAAGCTGGGAACAGGGGGATGGCCATAATGGTCTAGCAGCAGCGGACGATGGCAAAGGAGGGAGGTGAAAGGGGTTAGCGATGCGCCCACCCGGGCTCTCCCCCAGCCCCTCTCCCCCAGCTCTCCCCAGCCTGGCCCGCCGCGGCCCCTCCTCCAGACCTGGGCGCCGCCTCCCCCTCCCCTCCTCCTCCCCCTCCCACCCGGCGCTGCAGCTGCTGCCGACGGACCATTCTGCACGTAGCGAATGGAGGAGACGCACAAGGGAGGCCTCAAGTGCGCGCGCGCGGGAGCCGGAGCCGCGCGGGCGGGGGAGCGGCTGCGAGCGCGCGTGCGCGTGCGGCGCGGGCCCTGAGCGCGCGCGCGCCGAGCTCCGGAGCGAGCGGCTCCTCTGTGTGCCGAGGTTGGGGATGCTCGGGGAGTAGGGCCTCCGCTGCTCCAGGCCTTCCCACCGCCCTCTGTCCCCACTCCAGCGAACCTCACCTCTACCCAGTCCCCTTTTCATCTTCCACCCCAGTAGCACGGTCCTTTGCTCATAGTAGGCGCTTCGCGATTAGTGGGTGCTGGAATGAATTGATTTGCTTGCCCTCCTCACCCTCGGGGTCACTGCTCTGCAGTCAGCAGGTTCCCCAGCCGGCTGGGGCAGGGGGTCGTGGAGGGCTGAAAACTCTGGTTCCTTGGGGACTAGATTCAGGAGCCTATAGCCCTGCCTTTGCCCCAGTAGCTTTCAGCCTGGAGGCCCTCACCCTCCCACTTCTCTGTACCTGAATCCAGGGCAGGCCGGTAAGGCCTCTAGAGGGCCTTCAAAACCGGCTGTCAAGGAAAAATGCTTTGACCTCTATCTTTTCTGAGATGGGGAACTCCCAAGGGTGTGCCTTTCCCTGTCACCTCCTCCCACTGTCTGTCACCTGCAGACTCCCACTCCCTGGGGTGTCCTGCATGGGACTGGGCTCAGCCCACACCGCTGGCAGAGGTGTGGCATGGTGAACACAGAGTCTATGCCTTGACATAACCAGTGAGTGCAGGGAGGCCACGCCAGGCTGTGGCAGGCGGTGCTGGTCTTGGAAGTGTGTGCCAAGTCCCAGGAGCACCCTCCCCGCTCCCTGAGCCCCTGATCTCAAGGGGCTGGTAAGTGGGTGGCTTGGGAGCTGTCCCTTTCTTCCTTAGTATCCTCACTCCACCCTCCCTGTGGCTGAGACATGGGATGAGGCCTCTTTAAGCTGTGCAGGCTTTGGGTAAGGCAGGGGCCAGGCTTTGTGAAGGGGTGTGTGGATAGGATTGGTTCCCTTTTGGACCTCCTGTAGTGGTAGTGGGAATGAGTAGAAGGGGGCTGGTGAGCGGCATGTGGGTGACGGTCGCTGAGGGTTCTTTGTCACACACATTAACTTGAACTTGCCCAAGTTTGAGCTCTCTGGGCTACATTTTCCTCTCTGATGGGAATATGGCATTCATCTCGGGGTAGGCTGTTGAGAATTAAAATGTAGTCTGCATCTCACATGCCTCACGTGTTGGGAGACAGATGCTCAGTAAGAGCTAAATCTTTTTGTATTATTGTGTGTAAACTGGCTGAAAGGCTGGGGACGTTTCCCTCAGCTGCGTCTCCACGGATGGAATAAATTCAAATCCCAGAGCTGGCAGCTCCCTGGAATTTAGAGGTGGGTTTTGAGAAAACTGTAGCGGAACCAGTAACATGTCATACTTCTGTCATCATCCAAGAATGAACCATTTCACATTCGTTTTCCAAACATTAATATCTGAGCCCTTAAAAAGGTATTTTGGAATGGAAATCACTAGTGGGTATTACACACTTTCCTGCCTTCTTAATCAGAGGTTACAGACCATGTGAGTCTTTATGACTCAGAGTTGTGGTTACAAGTGTCCATCACTATCCTGGTTGCAATATAGTCTTGTTGGGCCCCCCACTAAAGGCCCATTCCATGATGGCTACGTTTCACGGTTCTCGTGTCTCCTCTTTATGTTCCCTTCACTTCATCAACTCTCTCCCGCTCAGCGGTCGCTTGCCCTATCAATCACCGTCACTTTGCCTGCAGACCACAACCCCACCTCATTCTTCACTGGTTTCTCTTCTGCTCTGGGTTGAGAAATTAGAAACTCGCATCTGTTCGTGGATGTGAAAAACAACAAGATCTTTTGAACTTGACAAATTATATTAAAATTCATCTGGAAAAGTAAACATACAAAAGGAGCTCGGAAAATTCTGAAAAACAGGCATTATGAGGGGCGGCCAGTGCTACTAAAATGTTGTATAAAGCTCTAGTAATAAAACAGTTGGGTACTGGCACGAGAACAGACAGACAGATCAAAGGAACAGAATAGAGTCCAGACACACACTCATGAACAAATGGAAATTGAATATATGATAAAGGAACATGTTAGAGAAAAAAAAAATGAATTATAATCAAATTAGACAACTTGCTAGCTGTTTAGGAAAAAAAACCCCTCAGTTTTCTATTCATTATTTTGAAATAAGTCCCAGATGGACCAAATATTTAAATGTAAAAAGGAAATCGTAAAATTACTAGAAGAAAATATTAACATGATTAAAAAATACGTCTTTTTGGATTGGGGAAAGTATGACACAAAACACAGGAGTCACAAAAGGAAAGACTTAAAAAAATGGGCTGCATAAAAATGTAATATCTTGGTGCGCCTGGGTGGCTCAGCTGGTTAAGCATCTGACTTTGGTTCAGATCATGGTCTCGTGGTTCTTGACTTTGAGCCCCGCGTAGGGTGAGCTCGAACCCTGCTTCGGGTGAACCCCACTTCTCTCTCTCTCCCCCCACTCTCTCTCCTTCTCTCTTTTTGCCCCTTGTGGGATTCTTTCTCTCTCCCTCTCTCTCTTGGCCCCTTGCTCACTTGCTCTGTCTCTCTCTCTCTCTCTCTCTCTCTCTCTCTCAAAAAGTAGTATCTTAAAGTCTAAAGGCAAATAAACCAGAAAAAAGTATTTTCAATATATATGACAGATGAGTTCATACAGTCAATAAGGAAAAGAAAAGCAAATAGAAAATTGGGCAAAGCACATGAACAGAAAAGGGAGTACTAATTGCCAATAAACAGGTGCAAATGCCCACCCTCCACCACAATACAAGAAATCAAAATTAAGAAACAATAAGATTTTTTCCCCCCAATCTGACTGTGGATACAGGCATCCTCTGAGTTGGTGGGAAGGCAACAGCACCTGTGAAGGGGGTTGGCCATACACATGAGCAGAATTAATTCACAAACCATTGGCTTAGGGGTTCCACATCCAGGAATTTATCAGATACACTGTCACAAAAGTCACAAGTGTTCAAAGTATATGTATAACTGTGTTCACTGCAATTTTATTTCCAGATATAAAAAAACAGGAAGCAATGTCAAGCCCATCCATAAGGCACTGATTAGCTATGTTATAGGGCATTCAAAGACCAGAGTAGTATGCGGTGGTTAAAATGAATGAGCTCCAGGGGTGCCTGGCTGGCTCAGCCAGAAGAACATATGACTCTTAATCTCAGGGTTGTCAGTTCGAGCTCCGCATTGGGTGTAGAGATTACTTAAAGATCAAATCTTTTTTAAAAAAAGAATGAGGTCCAGCTTTCAGTGTCAGTATTCACTAAGAGTAAGAGCAAGTGACAGGACACTGCTTAGATGGTGCAAGTCAGCAAAGTGTACCCCCTTGGGCTGCACCAGCATTCTGAAGACCCCAAATCTTGGGTGGCCTCAGAACAACTAGGTCAGGAACCCTGGGGCTGGAGCCCAGAGGTCTGTTTTAGCACACGCTCAAGGGGATTCTGATGAATTTTGCATTTGAGAAGTACCGGCGAGGAGTGTGTCACTATTTGTGTATAAATCTATCTGCCCTCTGCTTCAAAAACCTCAGGGGTTTGCTCTGAGCAGATTGGGGTGAACTTTCCCTCCCCCCCCTTTTGTTTTTGTTTTTGTTTTTTTTTTTGCTTCTGAACTCTTCAGACATTTTCTTCTGAGAATATAGTGGCTTAACTTTCTAAAAAAGTAGTTAATTGGGGCGCCTGGGTGGCTCAGTTGGTTAAGCATCTGACCTTGGCTCAGGTCATGATCTCGCAGTTCACTAGTTCAAGCCCCGCTTTGGGCTCTGTGCTGACAGCTCGGAGCCTGGAGCCTGTTTCTGATTCTGTCTCTCTCTCTCTCTCTCTCTGCTCCTCCCCCACTCATGTGCTGTCTCTCTCTCTCTCTCAAAAATGAATAAACATTAAAAAAATTTAAAAAGATAAAAAAGTAGTTAATAAACAGGCTACCCAAGAGGAGAGACAAATTGTGGTCTATATGTACAATAGAATATTATTCAGCCTTAAAAAGGAAGGAAATTCTGACCCACGCTACTAACAAGAACAAACCTTGAGGACATGATGCGAAGTGAAATCAGCCAGCCACAAAAGGACAAATACCGTATGACTCCACTTTAATGAGGTACTAAACACATAGAAACAGAAAGTAGGATGATGGTTGCGGGGGCTGTGGGGAGGGAAGAATGAGGAGTTAGAGTTTAATGGGTAGAGTTTTGGTTGGGGAATGATAAAAAGACTTCTGGAGAAGGATGGCGGTAATGTTGCACAACAATGTGAATCACTTAATGCCACCGAACTTGCACTTTAAAATGGTAAAGAGGGTGAATGTTGTGTTCCCGTGTAATTTAAGAGCTGTACAAAGAAGAAAGCTACCTGACCAAGATGTTGGATAACGTAGGAATAGTGATTGAAGCCAGAAGGTTCTGTGAGAGCCTCCCTCTAGATTACAGTGTGAATTTGAGGGTTGGACTCGACGACAACTCTTTCTGCTGCTGAGTCGGGTTGCAGCAAGTCTTGGCATCCGATAAGAGAGAGACCATGTCCTCGCCCACACAATGGGAAGTAGACCTAATGAACTCGCTGCCTTGAGAGCAGGCATAGGCTGAGAACAGGTAGAGATAGGAGAGCGGGCTGGGTGAAGACAGAGGCATGCTAGCTATTGGGGAAGCTGGGTCGTTGCTCCTTTCCTTCTGTCTCTGCTGAGACCCTTCTGTTGTTCCTCGGCTGCGGGCCGGGGCATGGCCGGCTCTCCACGTGGGTCGGGGCTCCGCAGAGAGTGTGGTGAGCACAGTGGCCCGGAGGGAGATGGCTCGCGTGGGGAAAGGAGGGAGGGAGGGCAGGATGTGCAGAAACTGGCAGGGCAGGGGATGGGTTTCTCGGGGACAAGCCTGTGCCCGGACATCCGGTTGCAGCAAGGCCTGTACTTGAAAGAGGGGTGATGCTAGGGGAAGGGGTGAGAGGACGGGACACCGGTCGAGCTGGACCTAGCACAGCCACCTGCCTGGGGCCCAGGGACAGAGGTTGGCACGACAGCTTCTGCCAGCCCTCCTGCCAGCATGGGGGAGAGGGTTCCTGCATCAGGCTCCGGAACTTCAGAGATGGTCCGTTCTGGCAGGTCTGCCTGTATACCCTCGACCCTCCCTCCCCAGGCACCAGGAACCTGGGGCTTCCAGGAACGGAGAAGGGGAACTTGTGGGCAAAGATGGGCCCAGAGATAAGGAGGCCTTGCAGCCAGCCTGGTCAGGTTGGGGGGCAATACAAAGTGAAGGAAAGGAGGAGAGGATCCGGAGAATCCTACGAGCCTCTGTGTGCTCTCTAGGACTAGGGCCGGAGACACCAATAAGGCAACCACAACACTGAGGTTGGAGGCTTCCTGCCTGAATCCCCCACTCCTACCCCGGGGCTGGCCCACATTTATCAAGCTCCTTTCAGGAAGCCGGAGACCAGTCCCTGACCTCAGGGAGCTCACAGCCTGACTGGGAGAGGGACGACCCTAACTTAGGCAGAGTGGCCGGCTCACTCCAGGGCTGGACCCACCCCGACTCTGCCTTAGTCCCAGGACATCTGTACAGTGGGGTTGGCATCTTGGGGCAGTCTCAGCCACGGCAATGCCCAATTCTCAGTACCAGGTGGGGAGGCACAGACTCTCTGATCCCACCAGCCTGAAGGTGGGGTGGC
This sequence comes from Puma concolor, assembly GCF_028749965.1. Lineage (NCBI taxonomy): Eukaryota > Metazoa > Chordata > Mammalia > Carnivora > Felidae > Puma > Puma concolor. The sequence continues at coordinate 42,931,825 of NC_141671.1, read as the reverse complement.
CAGTGGGACAAGGAGGGCCAGAAGTTGTTGCCTCCTCTGGACCACGCCAACCCCAGCACTGCGTGGCCTCCTGGTTCATTTCCCTGAAAGAGATGTAGGAGGTAAGGAGTGGGATAGAAGATTGGGGAGGGCCTTGCTACGGGTATGGAAAGGTGACAAAGGGTCTCGAGAGAGATTCCAGGCCTGTCCGTCCTGCTTCCTGCTTCCTTCACTACCGAACGTACCCACTATAGGATGGGGTGGCCCCCTTGCAGCGACCCGCTGGGATAGGAGGCCTCTCCTCTCTGATCCAGGGGCACCATGCTGGAAAAGGACTAGCTGAGGGGGCTGGGACCCACTTCTTGTGCTGATTTGGACTCATGGAAGCCGGAGCCTGCCCAGCCTGGCCTTCCCAGGCCACAGATACTCAGGCTTGTCTACCGCTCCCCAAGCTTGGCTTCGGGTCTAGGGGGAGCTGGATCTACCCCCCTGCCGCTGAGGGCAGCCAGAGATGAGACGGTGACCCCAGAGAGTGCCGACTCTTTCATCTGGACTCCCACGTCCAGCTGGGCCCTGCACACACATCCTCTGGGGCCACCCTACCCTGCAGATGATTTATCGTGAGCTACTGGGGCTAGACTGCAGGAGGGACCACTCAGAAGGGTGGGTGGGTTGCTGGGAACAGGTTGCTCACTGAGGGAGCCCCTGCCAGCGAGGATAATTGTCGTCCTTCAGGATGGGAGTTTGTTGGGAAGTGGATCCCTTCTACCTCCAACCGGCCAGAAAAACCCAAATGATATGGTTGGTCTATGCATCACCCGTTCTAAAGCTAAAAGAGATCCAGTTCCGATCCGGTTTGATGGGAAAGACACAGCCTTTGCCTTCATGGAGATCACAGCTGAGGGGGAGACACAGCCCTGCCCTCAGGGAGCCCCAGGCTGATGGGGAGACATAGCCCTGCCTCAAGGACCCCAGTCTGAGGGGGGAGACACAACCCTGTCCTCAGGGAGCCCCAGTCTGAGGAGGGAGACATAGTCCTGCCTCAAGGACACTAGTCTGAGGGGAGACACAGCCCTGCCCTCAGGGAGCCCCAGTCTGACGGGGGAGACACAGCCCTGTCCTCAGGACTCCAGTCTGAGGGGGAGACACAGCCCTGCCCTCAGCAAACCCCAGTCTGAGGGGGGAGACAGAGCCGTGTCCTCAGGGACCCATCTGAGGTGGGGAGACACAGCCCTGCCCTCAGGGAGCCCCAGGCTGATGGGGATACACAGCCCTGTCCTCAGGGAGCCCCAGTCTGAGGGGGAGACACAGCCCTGCCCTGAGGGGCCCCAATCTGAGGGGAGACACAGCCCTGTCCTCAGGGAGCCCCAGTCTGAAGGGGGGAGACACAGCCCTGCCCTCAGAGATTCCCAGTCTGAGGGGGGAGACACAGTCCTGCCTTCAGGGAGACCCAGTCTGAGGGGGGAGACACAGCCCTGCAGTCACGGAGCCCCAGTCTGAGGGGGGAGACACAGCCCTGCCCTCAGGGAGCATCAGTCTGAGGGGGGGAGACACGGCCCTGCCCTCAGGGACCCCAGTCTGAGGGGGGAGACACAGCCCTGCCCTGAGGGACCCCAGTCTGAGGGGGGAGACACAGCCCTGTTCTCAGGGACCCCAATCTAAGGGGAGAGACAGAGCCCTACCTCAGGGGCGCCAGTCTGAGGAGAGATACAGCCCTGTCCTCAGGGAGCCCCAGTGTGTGAGGGGGGAATGCCATATGTTTCTTACTTTCCCCCTCCTGGGCATGTTATTTTCTCTCCCTGGCCCCATCCCCTACTCTCACGGAGGTTTCCTTGCCTAGGAAAGGTTGGGTGAGGGGCATTGGGAGTTCCTGTCTGGCTCTGCCCCCTCCTTCCTGCTGACTCCAAGCCTGCTCACCATCCCTGTGCAAAGCCCACGAAGCCTGAGTGTGAGGGTTCCAGGCGGGAGACTGAGTCATGGTGACTCAAGGGTGAACTGAACCCCCATCCCCAGGGCAGCAGCGCTTGTGTGAGAGGTGACACCGGGGCCAGGGGTAGGGAAAGAAGGGGCGCCTGCCGGCTCCCAGCCCCAGGCACCCTCTCCTGGGTGTGCCAGGGCTGCGCATGCGTGCGGGACACCATGTGCAGCTTGAAGCCCTTGCCTTCTGCCTCTCGGCAGACATGTGAGGCTGGAGTGAATCACGGAGCAAGAGTGGATGTCTGGAAGCCAGATGTGGCCCAGCTGTTCGGGGCAGCGCGCCCAGCCACCCCCAGACCAGATGTGGCAGCACTTCTGTGTCCCTCCACCCTCCAGCTTCCAGGCTCTCAGAAGCATTTCTGGGGAAGATCCCCTACCCGGGGCTCAACCAAGGATCCTCCCTCCCTCCTGTGAGGAGTTACCCGCCTCTCCCACGCCCCCCACATCAGGAAGGCATCCCCTAGTAAGAACAGAGGGGACACAGAGTCACATGTACCCCACTCCCCTTCACTTCAGCCTGCGTGCTCGTGGGCACACATGCCCTCAGACCGAGAGCTCTCCCGGGGTGGGGGTCATGTCTCCCCCATCAGATTAGGGGGTCTGAAGGAAGACAGGAAAGGTGCCAGCACCCAAATGCACAGCACTCACTCAAGCATGTGTTCCTGCAGACATGGACGCCTAAGCTGGGGCTTCTTGAGAGCAGAGCTCAGCCTCCTCTTATAGGGTAATTTCCCTTAGGCAGACGTCAGTACAACTTCTTCATCGCATTGCAAGTTCCCTGAAGGCAGACCTCCTATCTCTTCTGGTCAGACTGGGGCTCCCTGAGGGCAGGTCTGTGTCTCCCCCCTCAGACTGGGGTCCCTGAGGGCAGGGCTGTGTCTCCTCCTTTAGACTATGGCTCCCTGAGGGCAGGGCTGTGTCTTCCCCCTCAGACTGTGGCTTCCTGAGGACAGAGCCGTGTCTCCCCTCAGACTGGGGCTCTTTGAGTACAGGGCTGTGTCTCCCCCCTCAGACTGGGGCTCCCTGAGGGCAGGGCTGTGTCTCCCCCCTCAGACTGGGTCTCCCTGAGGGCAGGGCTGTGTCTCCCCCCTCAGACTGGGAATCCCTGAAGGCAGGACTGTGTCTCCCCCCTCAGATGGGTCCCTGAGGACAGGGCTGTGTCTCCCCCCTCAGACTGGGGCTCCCTGAGGGCAGGGCTGTGTGTCCCCCCTCAGACTGGGGCTCCCTGAGGGCAGGGCTGTGTGTCCCCCTCAGACTGGGGCTCCCTGAGAGCAGGGCTGTGTCTCCCCCTTCAGACTGGGGCTCCCTGAGGGCAGGGCTGTGTGTCCCCCTCAGACTGGGGCTCCGTGACTGCATGGCTGTGTCTCCCCCCTCAGACTGGGTCTCCCTGAAGGCAGGACTGTGTCTCCCCCCTCAGACTGGGAATCCCTGAGGGCAGGGCTGTGTCTCCCCGCTCAGACTGGGCTCCCTGAGGGCAGGGCTGTGTCTCCCCCCTCAGACTGGGGCTCCCTGAGGGCAGGACTGTGTCTCCCCCCTCAGACTGGGAATCCCTGAAGGCAGGACTGTGTCTCCCCCCTCAGATGGGTCCCTGAGGACAGGGCTGTGTCTCCCCCCTCAGACTGGGGCTCCCTGAGGGCAGGGCTGTGTGTCCCCCCTCAGACTGGGGCTCCCTGAGGGCAAGGCTGTGTGTTCCCCCTCAGACTGGGGCTCCCTGAGGGCAGGGCTGTGTCTCCCCCCCCTCAGACTGAGTCTCCCTGAGGGCAGGGCTGTGTCTCCCCCCTCAGACTGGGGCTCCCTGAGGGCAGGGCTGTGTCTCCCCTCAGTCTGAGGCTCCCTGAGGGATGGGTTGTGTCCCCCCTCCTCAGTCTGGGGCTCCCTGAGGGCAGGGCTGTGTCTCCCCCCTCAGACTGGGGCTCCCTGAGGACAGGCTGTGTCTCCCCCCTCAGACTGGACTCCCTGAGGGCAGGGCTGTGTCTCCCCCTCAGACTGGGGCTCCCTGAGGGCAGGGCTGTGTCTTCCCTCTCAGACTGGGGCTCCCTGAGGGCAGGGCTGTGTCTCCCCCTCTGACTGGGCTCCTGAGGGCAGGGCTGTGTCTCCCCTCAGACTGGGGCTCCCTGAGGATAAGGCTGTGTCTGCCCTCAGACTGGGGCTCCCTGAGGTCAGGACTGTGTCTCCTCCTTCAGACTATGCCTCCCTGAGGGCAGGGCTGTGTCTCCCCCCTCAGACTGGGGCTCCCTGAGGGCAGGGCTGTGTGTCCCCCCTCAGACTGGGGCTCCCTGAGGGCAGGGCTGTGTCTCCCCCCCTCAGACTGAGTCTCCCTGAGGGCAGGGCTGTGTCTCCCCCCTCAGACTGGGGCTCCCTGAGGGCAGGGCTGTGTCTTCCCTCTCAGACTGGGGCTCCCTGAGGGCAGGGCTGTGTCTCCCCCTCAGACTGGGGCTCCCTGAGGGCAGGACTGTGTCTCCCCTCAGTCTGAGGCTCCCTGAGGGATGGGTTGTGTCCCCCCTCCTCAGTCTGGGGCTCCCTGAGGGCAGGGCTGTGTCTCCCCCCTCAGACTGGGGCTCCCTGAGGACAGGGCTGTGTCTTCCCCCTCAGACTATGGCTCGCTGGGGGCAGGGCTGTGTCTCCCCGTCAGACTGGGGCTCCCTGAGGGCAGGCTGTGTCTCCCCCCTCAGACTGGAGTCCCTGAGGGCAGGGCTGTGTCTCCCCCTCATCCTGGGCTCCCTGAGGGCAGGGCTGTGTCTCCCCCCAGACTGGGGCTCCCTGAGGGCAGGGCTGTGTGTCCCCATTAGTCCGAGATCCGTGTGAGGGCCGGGCTCAGTCTCGCTCCTCAAGCAGCTTCCTCCAGAGTGCCGGAAGAGAAGCTTTGCCACAGTGCCCTTCCTTGTGCTGCTCGGTCGTCTCCTCATTCCTTGAGGCTTCCCTGTGTCTCCTGTGGTCCCTCCTGTGGTCACTTCACTCCCAGTGGCTAGGAATCTCCCAGCAGATTCCCAGCATCTTCCACATGGCTGGTGACTCAGCCCCCTCAAGCTTTCTTTCCCTGCGCGAGCAGCCTTAGGCCTCACATCACAATGGGGAAACCCCCTGCTTCCCTCTTTCTCTGACGTCTATGCCTGTCTCCTGTGTCCTCCCAGTCAGGACGGCCCCCTCCCCCGCCCCCCTAATGGAGTCCTAATTCCCTATCAGAGGTCATGAGGAGGGAGTGTCGCACATGGGGCTTCATTTTGTCTTCACAAGCCTGGCATGTGGCAGATAGGGAATGCGATCTCCATTTGACAAGTGAGGAAAGGGCTCAGAGAGGCTGAGGGACCTACTCCGGGTCACACAGCTCCTGGGTGGCAGACCAGAAATGGGAGCAGGGCCTGCCGATGCGTGTGTGCTCAGCCAGCTAGCCCGGACGACGTGGCTTGCTTAAGCCTCTGCTTGCAGGGAGCCCCAGCTCGGAGTGTCTGTGTCGAAGGGAGCACCTTTCCCCGTCTTCCTCTGGAGCCGCTGATCTGAGGGGGGAGACACAGTGCCTGCCCTCAGCCCATCCTCCTCAGCTCAACCGCGGGTGCTCGCAGGCTCCCTGGGGAGAAGACAGGGCGAACCCAGTGCCCACGGCTAAATGATGGTGCTTGGGCTGAGGCAGCCGTGGCACAGGGGCTTCGTGGCTGGGCATGCTAGTGGCTTGCTTGCTGCAGAGCCCGAGTGCCAGGGGATGCAGCTGCTCTGTGGGCTTGGCCTGAGGGAGTGCAGGCTGGCATGGTGGCCTTCAACCAGCTAGAGGACGTTCTAGTCACCCGATGGAGGGACCCTGAGCTCTGCTAGGTGAAGGGGAGCGCACCCTCCATGAGTGAGGCACGCGCTGTGCACTTACCACATCCCCGTGGGCCTTGTTCAGCTGAGGAAGCATGGGCCCGGAGAGGGGCTTCACTTGGCCTGGAGCACACAGTCCCTGGCTTGAAGCCCACGTCTGTCAGACCCCAAAGCCGTGGTTCCCGTGGGGTAGGAGGCTGAGCGTTGCCCACTCCCATCCCTGCTCCTGCCGCATTCGGTTGAGGAAAGATTTGGCTCTTGACTCAGCCTGCCTGGCTTTGAATTCCGACTCCGTCCCTACCTGCTGTTTGGTTGTGGTTAAGTTTACTCAACCTCTCTGTGCCTCTGTTTCCCCACGTATTCGATGGGTATGACGTGATGGTGCTTGTTATGTTGAAGCCCGCTCGGTCTTTGTGAGCTGGGGGAGCCGGAGTACTCATGCGAAGATTTCGGGCTCTCCTTTCTCCCCTACCCCCAACCCTCTCGGTCGGAGAGGAGAAGAGTAGTTAAGAGTTGGGAAACTGGGCAAGACGCGGCTAAGGTCTCTCTGGGGTTGGGACATTCCCCAAAGGGTACGCGGGGCCTGCTCCGGCCCCTCCTTGAGAGTGGCTGGGGGTGGTGGGGGGGACCAGGAAGCCTTACTCCCCATTGGTGCCATCCACCCTGACCTCCAGTCCCCTCTCCACTGCAGAGTGTAGGCACGTGGGCTTCTGGCACGTACCCGGTGATAAGGGCCACCCAGCAGGCAGGACGTGGGCTACGTGAGGGCCCAGTGGAGGCGGCAGCTGCCTGCCCAGCTCAAGGGGCCAAGGCCGGGAGGCTGGGCTGTGGGGTCCATTGTCTGGCCTCCCCCTTTCTGGCGAGCACAGGCTCGGCAGCAGCCGGCAGCGGGCTCTTGGCAGAAGCTCCATCCTGCTCCCCCCACGCAGGCACGCCCTGGCCTGCACGTCCTCGCCTGGGCCTCCAGCCACCATGGCACTACCCGCTGCCCTGGCTACTGCCGCTGCTGGCCTCCAGGGGGCACTGCTTGGGCGCCTGGGAAGACCTTGCAGGGTGAGGCAGGGCTTAGAGGCCTCATCGTGGGGTTGTCGGGGGCTCAGTCCACCGGGATGGGACAGACTGGGAAGTGGGCAGAGGAAAGGTGGTCCACTGGGCAGAGCGGTAGGGCGAGGTGGCCCCCTGGATAGAGCCTTGGAGAGTTATTGAAGTGTCAGGTTTGTGGATGGACGAGGGAGAGGGGAGCTAGCGCTAACTGGCAGCGTGGCTGGGCCTCCTCTCTCAGGTCTTAGCGTCCTCAGCTGAACCACGAAGGGACTGGAGAGGACCCACCTCTGGGTTCAATGTTCTGTGATTCATGGCGTCCTTGTTCTTCCTGGCTGAGCTCAACCCCAGTTGAGACTGTTGGAGACAATATGGGGCATGTCCTGAGCTGTGTCTCCCTTTTCCCTTCTCCATCAAAGTGGGATGAGGCCTGGGGTGCCTGCAGCCCAGTGTCCTTGGGAATCATTGAGGTAAGGCCTGACAAGTCACTTTCCCCTTAGAGCCTCCAGCTCGGAGCTGGAGATATTGTCTCTGATCAACAGGTTAAAAATAACTCCCATGGGCTCTTCTCCCTCTACAGGAATGATGTTTGTGTTGGCATCTGTGGCCCCTCTGGGCCTGCCAACTTCCACAGCATGTGACGTTGTCAGGGGACTGTAGGTGTGAGGAAGACGGTTGGGGGTGGGGCGGGATCCACACTGCCCTGACTTTAGGTGAAGGCATGGTGCGGGGGTCAGAGAAGGCTGGCGGGGCCACTGGGGCTGCCACGGGGCTGGGGGACACGTGATGGGCAGGGTGAAACCCACTCGTGGAAGCAAAATGATGCGGACTGCTGGCGGGGCCTCCAGGCCGGGGGTGTGCACGGTGGAGCCATCCGGTCATGTCATATCCAATCCTCAGGTCCCAGAATCGGAATCAGGGAACCACAGGTTTGTGGAGTCAAGGAGTTCTAGACTTGAAAAGAACTCAGAGAGAGACTTTCAGTCCGATTCCTGCCCAGACAGGAGAAAGATAGCAGCCTACTAGAGAATATTTATGGAGCTTGTCCTGGGGGCCAGGCTCTCAGCTGGCCTCCCCTGAGTCGATCGTCCTGGTGGCTCAGTTTTGTTTTTGTTTTGTTTCAAACAGAAGAAGAAACAGAGGCGCGCAATTAGATAACGTTGTCCAAAGCGGCTTCAGACTCCTCTCTGCACGATTTCCAAACCCACGCCCCAAATCATTACCTTGTCCAATTCTATAGAGCTTGGAGCAGAGGCTCAGAAGTTCAGCTGCTGGTTGGAGGTTGCTCTTAGAATTGCAAGACCCTTTTATTCCTCACTCCGTCCAACAGCTCCCTGCCCTACACAGTTCATGCCGCGGGGGCCGTCAGAATTCTCCTTTAGGCCACCTGGAATCACGGCGACTTTCATGTAAGGTTATTTTTTCCTCATTTCCTCATTCGCTGCTCCAAGGAGCTAGGACAACCCTCAGTTCCCCTCGTAAAATCCCCTCCGACCCCCTTTTTTCAGTTTATTTATTGATTTTGAGACAGAGAGGGAGCGAGGGAGCGAGCAGGGGAGGGGTGGAGAGAGGGAGAGACAGAATCCCAAGCAGGCTCTGTTCTGTCCTCGCAGAGCCCAACGTGGGGCTCGAGCTCACAAACTGTGAGATCATGACCTGAGCTGAAATCAAGGGTCCGCTGCTTAACTGACTGAGCCCCCCAGGCGCCCCCCCTGGGGAGTTTTAGAAAGGGCAGCCCTGTGCCTTATCTTATTTAACCCCTGAAACTCACGCTGAGGGCAGACCTGTGCCTTCCTAGGCAGGACCAGGCAGGATCCTGATGGGGCGGAAGGTGTGGCTCTCCCACAGCATTTGCATTACATGATCTTTAGGGTCCTAAAGGGCTGGGGTTGGTTGTTCCGGGGTGAGGGCCCCACGTCTCTTTCCCTAAGCTCACACCACGGGTTGGGTGGCCCCTCTTTGTTCCCTACACCAGGGCGGGATTTCAACAGCAGCAATAGTGAGTGCTGGGCAGTTCCCCTGTGCACTTGCAAGGCACCAGACACAGTGAGAAGCATTTTGCAGGAATCGCCCCACTGAATCCGCATGACAACCAGCTGAAGGGAGTTCTGCTATTATCCCCACTTTACAGGTGAGGAATCCCAGGAACATCAGAGAGGGGGGTGCCTGCTAAGGGCTGTATTGACATAATACCACACTGATTCTGTGTGTTTTGAAAAAATCACTTCACACTTGTCTTGAGTCGTGAGGCCGCACGTAAGGCCCATTCCTAAATACAGATAGGAAAACAGAGTTGGACATGGGTAGTGGGTCAGGTTGCTCATGCTGCTCTTCCCATACCACGAAGCCCGGCTGGCTGGCTGTCACCTGAAGCATTTTTCTGGGGTATTTCTTTCCTTCTGGGTATCTTTTCTCATTTCACCCACTTACCCGACTCCTCCCTCCTTTCTTTCTTTTCCTTCCTCCCTGCATCCCTCTCTTTCTTTCTTCTTTCTTTCTTTCTTTCTTTCTTTCTTTCTTTCTTTCTTTCTTTCTCTTTCTTTTTTCTTTTCATTCACCCATCCATCCATCCCCAGCTCCTCCTGGAGCTAAGTCCTCCCAACAGGACTTCTCTTGACCATGGAGGGCATGCAGGAGGGACTGCTCTTCCTCCCCTGGGGTGCCTCTGTGGCTCAGTCAGTTAAGCGTCCGACTTTGGCTCAGGTTGTGATCTCATGGTTTGTGGGTTCGAGCCCCGCGTCGGGCTCTGTGCTGACAGCTCACAGCCTGGAGCCTGCTTCGGATTCTGTGTCTCCCTCTCTCTCTGCCCCTCCCCTGCTCACACTCTGTCTCTCTCTCAAAAATAAAGAAACATTAAAAAAAAAAAAAAAAGGGAATGTTCCTCATGGGGGGATGTCACATCCTGGGCAACTGTTCTTTATAACACCTAGCCACACGTGAATCTTGAGGTGATTCTACCAGAGGAGGGGTCTATATCAGAGTTAAGTTCCGTTTAAACAAGATAGAGATGAACTTTTTTGCTCCTTGTACTTGAAGTCTGCAAGTAAACATCCCCAGGCTGGTTTGACGACCACAGGCCGTCAGAGTCTCAGCTCCTTCTCTCTTATTGATCTGCTGGGTGTAGTTTCCATTTCCAAGGTCACTTCATTGTTCAAGATGGTTGCCGGAGCTCTAGCCAGTAGAAAGGAGGGAGAAAGGCTGGAGAAAGGCGTACCCTTTCCCTGGACCCTTCCTGGAAATTGAACACACACTGCTCACAACCCACTGGCCAGAGCGTGATCACCCATCCACACCGAGCTGCAAGGGAAGCTGGGCACTAGAGCCTTTTCCATCATGGGGGTCTGGCTGAAAACCGGGGAGGAGAAAGGAACAGTGGATGTTGGGAGACAGTGTCTGCCACAGGGCCCTTGTTCCCCTTAGTCTGCCATTGGCAGAGAGGAGGTGGGGCCTTCCCAACTCCCTTCTTCAAGCAACTCTGATTCTCTCCCTTCTCTGAAGCCTCGGTTCTTCCTGATACTTAGGACAGGCGTCCCCCACCCCCTTATCCACGGTTTCGCTTTCTGCGGTTTCAGTTACCTGCCAACTGCAATTTGGAAGCGGACGATCTTCTTTCTGATACAGAATCACAAGGTCAATAGTAGCGTAAGGCTACACTGTAATGCCTTTGTAATTTCCCTCACCCCATCTCATCACCTGGGAATGTTCTCATCCCACCTCATCACAAGAACAGTAAGCATGGGACAGTTAGATATTTCGAGAGAGACAGAGAGAGAGAGACTACATTCACGTAACTGTTATTACATTGTATTATGATCATTGTTCTATTTTGCTATTAGTTATTATTGTTAATCTCTTACTGTGCTTAACTGATAAATTAAACTTTAGCACAGGGATATATGTATGGGAGCAACATAGTATATGTAGAGTTCTATACTATCTGTGGATGCAGGCACCCACTAAAGGTCTTGCCAGCACCCCCCCACAGATAAGGGGGGACTACTACGTTTACTGCCTGGAGCAGTTAACGGCAGCAGTGAAATTCCAAGAGTGGCTGCCTTCGGCTGTTATTCACCCACTGCAGATCCAGACCAAGAAGTAGCTAGTCTTAGTCCCATTTTACAGTTGAAGAAATTGAGGCCCGGGGGCACCTGGGTGGCTCAGTCAGTTACGTGTCCGACTTCGGCTCCGGTCATGATCCCGCAGTTTGTGGGTTCAAGCTCCGCGTCGGGCTCTGTGCTGACAGCTCAGAGCCCGGAGCCTGCTTTAGATTCTGTGTCTCCCTCTCTCTCCCCTTCCCTGCTCGTGCTCTCTCTCTCTCTCTCTCTCTGTCTCTCTCTCAAAAATAAACATTAAAAAAAAAAAAGAAAGAAATTAAGGCCCAGAGAAATTGGGTAACTTCCCTAAGAGCACCCAGCTGGGGTCCTAGCCCAGCTCGCGTGTGTTCCTTTCTTCCCCATTGAGTGTTTCCTGTAGGAGTAAATGCCTTGGGCCCTCTCGTGGTCTGACAGGAGGAACTAGAATGGTCTGGGCCCCAGGAGGGGCCTGTCTGGGAGGAGAGGGCAGGCAGCGATGTGACCTCAGTCCGCAGGTGTCTCCTCAGCACTTACTCAGTGCCATGGTCAGGGAACGTGTCTGAACAGGGCCTATGGACAGGCTCGGGGATTTCTGCTGGTGCCAGGAGCTGGCCACTATGGCCACATTCCTCTACACAACTTTCCCCAGCATGTGAGCATCCTGGACCCAGTGGTGGGGAAAGGCAGGCATAGGGCAGCCCCGACCATTTTCTCTTTCTCCTGTGCCCACCCTGGTGGGGGAGGAGGCAGCAGGGGATTAGCCCCTACCCTAGCTGGCTGTTTTGGGGAGAGGGGGGCCAGGATGTGCAACCAGCTCTGAGGGAAAGGGGCCAGATTCTGGGCTTCTCAGGCAGTCCAGACCCATCAAGGCCAACCCCTGCCTCTGGGGGAATAGTTCTATCCTTGCTTGCTGACCCCCAAGGGTGAGGTCACTGCTCTGGCCTGGGGTTGGGAAAGGAACACTGAACGTAAGCGTGGTCACAGCCACGATATGAGGTTAGTAATGTTACTGTAATAACTGCTCCCTGATCCCTAGTCAAGAGGAAAGGCTCATGAGCCATGAGTCACAGTTGACAGTGAGGCAGGCATGTGCAGCTCCAATGAGGTTGTGCTGGCGGTGGCCCTGAGACCCAGACATGACCTCTGCCCTCTGGGAGTTCCCGCCGGAAACAGGTGATGAGCAGGGAAAACAGATGTGAGACTAGGCGCCTCCACTCCCTGCCCACCTCCACCAGGAAGCCTTCCTTGATTAACTGCTTTGGCATTGCTCTGAGGTTGACCTTGAGTTACCAGCTCTGGCAAGGTGGGCTCCTCGTCCCACCACGTCTGAGCACGGGGCACCTATAGGGGCAAGGGCGTGGACAGGAACGTGGCACTCGCGTTCAAGTCATTCATCATTCAACAAATGCACCAGGTCTCGGGATATTCTGGTGACCCCCGCGCACGCAGGCTCTCACGGAGCCAGGAGAGAGGCTGAAAGCAAATAGTCACACTAGTAAAAAGGAATCACAAACCGGGCCCAGGGGAGGCAGGGCTTGGGGGCAGGGGGTGGGGTGGCAGTAAGGGGGCTTCCTGAGTCTGGGCCGCTCAGCGTGGGGGCCGATCCCCCTGCCAGCCCCTCCTCCGCTGACAAAGGTTCTGCGGGGAGATGGCTGGCCGACACAGTGGCACAGTGCCCGCCAATGGGGGCCGTGCCAAGCGTGATGTGATGTGTGCTGATCCCTCTCCACTCCTTACTGAAGACCAGCGTCTGCTGCCCCCGCAGCACAGGGAGCCTGGGGCGGCTCTCTCATCATGTCCGGGGGTGTTTGGGGGAGATGTCAGAGTGGGGAGAGGGAAATCCTTGTGCTACGAGAGGAGGGGCTGGTCTAAAAGGAGCTCCCCACCGCAGAGCTGGTCACCCCCAGCTGACGGGGCCCCTGGTGCTGTCTGGCGCGTCAGTCCCCTCTGCGTTCCACTTGTGCCCCTGCCATGGACAGAGGAGCTGGCCCCATCGACCTTGGTGCTCCTCGCACCCCATGCTTTGGACCTCCCACTCCAAGACATGTTGGAGACATGTTTTCTTGCCCTCTTTTGGCCCCCTCTGCCTGTTTGGGCCCCGGTTCTAAGAGAGAGTGAGGGATCCTGGGGATGAAAGGGAGCACAGAGTCGGGGGTGATGCTTCTATCCCCCAGAAATAACCAGTGCAGGCTGACTGGGCTCCGTCTCCCTTTTCCTTCTGCATCTGGTCCGCCTATCATCTGAGAGGGGGCCCACACTGGGTGGGAGGAGGTCCAAAGCCAGGGGCAGCTATCGTATTTAAATATAGGCTCTTGGCACTGGGTGTTGTATGGAAACCAATTTGACAATAAATTTCATATATTGAAAAAAACCCAAATAAATAAATATAGGCTCTTGGGTTCTACTTACAGGGACTGGAATTTTCTAGGTCTGGAAGAGTCTTAGTTTAAAAGTCCCTCAGTATTTGTGACATCAGTAGTTGTTTTTGAGGAAAGAGCTCAGATTCTGGAGGCAGGAAGTCTTGGGTCCCGACCCCAGCCCCTCCTCTTGCTCTCTGGGTGATTTTAGACACTTATTCTCGAGGCCTTGGTTTCACATCTATCGAATGGGACAGCAAAATCTACCACGGACTAAGTGAGCAAGTGCAGATAAAACTCCAGCGTCCGGCCTGGCACACAGCAGGTGCTCGGTCAACAGTGTTCATTCTCCACGTTTATCCAGGCTGTCTTTGGGATTTGGCTGGCTTGTTCACTTTCTGGTTCGGGTTGGAGCCCCTTGTCTCTGCTGTCACTTGGGGGTGAGAGAGGAGACTCAGAGGATATGCAAGGAGATGGTCCCCAGAGGCTGCTGTTGCTGGCTACAGGGGAGGGTGAGAACGCCCCCCGCCCCCCGCTGCCGCCCAGTTCATCAACACAGGGTCTGTCACCTAAATATAATCGCCTAAACCAAATACATAGTGCTGTGTGCCAGGTGCCGTTCTGAGCCTACTAACGAGGCAATTCTCATGGGGAAATGTTATTTCATTTTACAGACGGGGAAATCAAGGCACAGAGGGGCTACAGGTCACACAGGCCTGTGACGGGCAGGGCTGGGGCTTGAACCCAGGCAGCTGGGCTCTTAACTACTTCCTCTCTCTGGCGTAGGGCTCCCTGGAGAGAGGGATGGACTTGCCTTTCCTACACATGCCTCTGTGTGAGGGCCTGGGGCTGAGCGGTGTGCCTGGGGCGGTGTGCCTCTGGTGGGAAGAGGCAGGCCCCGGTTACCGCTCTGTGATCTCCCGGCCTCCGGCAGCTCCTGCCCATCCTACCCTGGGTGTCCCTGCTTCTCTGTGGTTGCCCCTTCCACCCTGCTGTTGCCCGCCCCTCCCAGGTCAGTCTTCACTTTCTCCAGCTGTGAGCATCTGGACCCCCCCAGGAGCTGTCGCTGCACTCCGCTGCCGCAGGCTGCCTCAGCTTAGAGTCCAGTGATCAGGGAGAGGTGACGAGTGTCCCGTCCCATCTGAACTCCAGCCTGACCCCACGGCCCAAGACCAGTGGCCACTGGCCACTGCTTGCTCAATCCTCAGGGGCTGTGGGCATGAGGGCACGGACCCTCCCTTGAGCTGCTGTTTATGACCCGGTAAATCACTCATTGTCCCCACCCTCGGCCTTAATGAGGGCCAGAGCCCACTACGACACCCCAATTAACCACACCATCTGTTTCCCTTTAAGTGGAAAGAGTGTGGCTGGTGAGCAGGAGCCCAGAGCGAGGATGCTGTGCGGTGGGCTCAGGGATGGTTTTCTTCCCCGGAAAATGACTTACCACTCTCCCCACCATCTCTACTGTGCCTAGAGGGTGGCTCCCCTCCCTCAAACGAGAGAGCCTGGCCCCCCCCCCCCCCCCGCCCCCGGAGGACACAATTTCTATCCCACTGCAGCTGGCTTCTGCAGCAGGCTGGATTTAGGTTCAACAGTGACTCAGATGGGATGCAGGGGGGTGGGGGCCCACTGCGTGCAAGTTTCCTGGAGATTTGGGAGGCCAGATGTCAATGTCACCAAAGGTATTTGAGTGCGGGAAAGGGCAAGAGGCAAGAATGGGAAAGGGAAGCCAGTGGTTGGTGAGATCATTCCTGGGCAATCTGTGTATTCTTTCACTGATCCATGGGTTTTTCGAGCACTTCCCAAGTGCCCAGCCCTGATTGGGCACAGAGACGTGTGAAGGAGGGCCTTCGGGGAGCCTGGAGGTGAAGGCTCTCCCTGGAGGAGGTGTGGACTTAGGAATTAGTCCATTTCAGCTCCAGCTCTTTCCTGGGTTCAACTCCCCAGGGTAGCATGACAGCTAGTGTGAACATTGGAGTGATGGGTTGGGGATATAAGCTGGAGACAGGAGTCAGGAAGCATCGGGAATAGTTGGTGCAATGCGTCAATGAACAAATGTTTAGGTGGGGAAATCAGAGGTCGTGTCAGAAAGCTGGGTGGGGGCATTCAGGCTGAGTAGCTGCCTGGGGAGTGTGTGGCTGAATGGACGCCTGTCTGAATTAGGCAGAAAGCACCTTCATTCACTTCTCCCTCAAATATGGGAGCAATCACACCGCCTGCCCACTGTCAGCATCCACTTCCACACCACGGCAGCCATACTAGCTAGTTAGAGCCCTCTGTCCTTCCGAGTCCAGAATCAGCCTCATGCTTTTTACCTCACACACCGGTCCAGGCCCTCGCATCAGAACTTAATGAAATTAAAATCTATCTACCGTTCTGCATGGGCATTCAGACATGCACAAGGGTCTAAGGAAACTCCTAGAAGAAAACCCTCCAGAGGGAAGAGACAGTTGGGAGACAGTCTTGGCCAAGTGACAGTGCTTCACTGTCAGAAGGCAAGCCAGGGCAGTTCTTAACAGGGCAGGCGATTGTCACCAGCATGTGCTCTGGTCTGGCTTTCTGGTAGACCCGCGTCCACATCTCAGAGACAGAGCAGGAGACGGAGCTGGGAATAAAATACGAAGCCCAGTGCGTCAGGACTCTGTTGCGGGGCACAGGATCCATTGTGGTGAGTTTAAATGGAAGAGATTTATTCCAGAGTATGAAACTCTGCAGAACTACTGGAAGGCCAAAGACAGAGACTCAAGGTTGAACTTACAGGAACAATTCTCAATGCCCACAGATCTGGGCCCCTAAAGAGGCTGCTGTGTCTTTGGCAATCATGAGGTCACCAACTCCAGAACCACATGCAGTGCCGTGATAGGAAGCTGCTTCTGTTGCCAGGTCCACACTGCACCTGCTGTGATCCATACTAGTAGGTGGGCGGCATCCTTGGCCTCACCTTATTTTTAATTTTTTTTAAATGTTATTTTAATTCCAGTGCAGTTAATATACAGTGGCACATTAGTTTCAGGTGTAGCGATTCAGCCATTCTGTATATGACTCAGTGCTCATCAGGATAAGTGTACTTTTAACTCCCTTCACCTATTTCACCCCTCCCCACCATCCACTTGCCCTCTGATGACCATATATTTGTTCTCTATAATTAAGAGTCTGAAAAAACCAAACAAACAAACAAAAAAGAGTCCGGTTTTTTGGTTTTGTTTTGGTTTGGTTTATCTCTCTTTTTTTACCCTTGGTTTTGTTTCTTAAATTCCACATTTGAGTGAAATCAAATGGTGTTTGTCTTTCTCTGGCTTCTTTCGCTTAGCATTATACTCTCGAATTCCATCCATGTTGCTGCAGATGGCAGGATTTCATTCTTTTTTATGCTGAATAATATTCCATTGTGTATATACACCATATCTGCTTTATCCATTGATCAGTCGATGGACACCTGGGTTGCTTCCATAATTTGGCTATCGTAAATAATGCCACAGTAAACATAGGGGAGCATGTATCTCTTCAAATTAGTGTTTTCATATTCTTTGGGTAAATACCTAGTAGTATGATTTCTGGATCATAGGGTAATTCTATTTTTTAATGTTTATTTATTATTTTGGAGAGAGAGAGACAGAAGATCTGAAGCAGGATCTGCACTGACAGCAGAGAGTCCCATATGGGACTTGAACTCACGAACCATGAGATCATGACCTGAGCCCAAGTCAGACGTTTAACAGACTGAGCCACCCATACTCTCCAGGGTAATTCTATTTTTAATTTTTTGAGGAACCTCCACACTGTTTTCCAAGTGGCTGCACAAGTTTGCATTCTCACCAACAGTGTAGGAGGGTTCCTTTTTCTCCACATCCTTGCCAACACCTGTTGTTTCCTGTGTTGTTGATATTAGTCATTGTGACAGGTGTGAGGTGATATCTCAGTGTGGTTTCCATTTGCATTTCCATGATGATGAGTGATGTTGAGCATCTTTTCATGTGTCTGTTGGCAATCTGGATGTCTTTGGAGAAATGTCTGTTCATGTCTTCTGCCCTTCTTTTAATTGAATTATTTGATTTTTTTTGGTGTTGAATTGTATACGTTCTCTATATATGTTGGATACTAACCCTTTATTGGATATGTCATTTGCAAATATCTTCTCCCATTCAGTCGGTTGTCTTTTAGTTTTGTTGGTTGTTTCCTTTGTTGTGCAGAAGCTTTTTATTTTGATGGAGTCCCAATCATTCACTTTTGTTTTTGTTTCCCTTGCCTCAGGAGACATATAGAAAGATGTTGTTATAGCCAGTGTCAGAGAAAATTACTGCCTATGCTCTCCTCTAGGATTTTTATGGTTTCAGGTTTCACATTTAGATCTTTAATCCATTTTGAGTTTATTTTTGTTCATGGTGTAAGAAGATGGTCCAGTTTCATTCTTTTGCATGAAGCTGCCCAGTTTCTCCAACACCATTTGTTGAAGAGACTGTCTTTTTCTCATTGTATATTCTTTTCTGCTTTGTCAAATATAAATTGACCATATAATTGTGGGTTTATTTTTGGAATTTCTATTCTGTTCCATTGAGCTGGGTGCTTTATTTTTGTGTCAGCACCATACTGTTTTGATTACTACAGCTTTGTAATGTAACTTGAAATCTGGAATTGTGATACTTTCAGCTTTATTTTTCTTTTTCAAGATTGTTTTGGCTATTTGGGGTCTTTTGTGGTTCCAGACAAATTTTAAGATTGTTTGTTTTAGGTCTGTGAAAAATGCAGTTGGCATTTTGATAGGGATTGCATTAAATATGTAGATTGTTTTGGGTAGCGTGGACATTTTAATATTTGTTCTTCCAATCCATGAACATAGAATATCTTTCCATTTGTTCCTGTTGTCTTCAATTTCTCTCATCAGTGTTTTGTAGTTATCCGAGTATAGGTCTGTCACTTCCTTGGTTAAGTTTATTCCTAGGTATTTTACTATTTTGGGTGCAATCATAAATGGGATTATTTTCTCAATTTCTCTTTCTGCTGCTTCATTATTAGTGTATAGAAATGCAATGGATTTCTGTATATCGATTTTGTAGCCTGTGGCCTTACTGAATTCCTTTGTCAGTTCTAGTAGTTTTTGGTGGAGTTGTTAGGGTTTTCTATATATAGTATTATGTCATCTGCAAATAGTGAAAGTTTTATTTCTTTCTTACCAATTTGGATGCCTTTTATTCCTTTTTCTTGTCTGATTGCTGTGGCCAGGACTTCCAGTACTATGTTGAGTAAAAGTGGTGAGAGTGGACATCCTTGTCCTGTTCCTGACCTTAGGGGAAAAGCTCTCACTTTTTCCCCATTAAGGAGATGTTAGCTGTGGGTTTTTCATAGATGGGCTTTATTATGTTCAGGTATGTTCCCTGTAAACCTACTTTGCTGAGAGTTTTTATCATGAATGAATGCTGTACTTTTATCATGAATGGTTGTTGTCAAATACTTTTTCTGCATCTACTGAAATGATCACATGGTTTGTACCCTTTCTCTTATTGATGTAATGTATCATGTTGATTGATTTGCAAATACTGAGCCACACTTGCATCTCAGGAATAAATCCCACTTTACTGTGGCGAATAATTTTTTTAAATGTATTGTCGGATTCGGATTGCTAATAATTCGTTGAGGATTCTTGCATCCATGCTCACCAGAGATATTGGACTGTAGTTCTCTTTTTTTGTGGTGTCTTTTTTTAAATGTTTATTTATTTATTTTGACAAGAGAGACAGAGAGCACCGGTGGGGGAGGGGCAGAGAGAGAACAAATCCCAAGCAGGCTTTGCACTGTCAGAACAGAGTCCGACCTGGGGCTTGATCTCAGAAACCGTGAGATCATGACCTGAGTTGAAAACAAAAGTTGGACCCTTAACCTGACTGAGCCATCTAGGCACCCCTTTTGTGGTGTCTTTATCTGGTTTAAGTATCAGAGTAATGCTGGCTTCATAGAATGAATTTGGCAATTTTCCTTCCTCTTCTATTTTTTTGGAAAAGTTTGAGAAGAATAGGTATTAACTCTTCTTTAAATGTTTGGTAGAGTTTACCTGTGAAACTGTCTGGTCCTAGACTTTTGTTTGTTGGGAGTGTTTTGATTTACTGAGTCAATTTCATTGCTGGTGATAGGTCTGTTCCCATATTCAATTTCTCCCTGCTTCACTTTAGGAAACACTTTCGCAAGTGTTTCTAGGAGTGTATCCATTTTTCTAGTTTGTCCAATTGGTTCACATATAATTTTTCATAACATTCTCTTACAATCCTTTGTATTTCTGTGGTGTCGGTTGTTATTTCTCTCTGCCATTTCTGATTTTGTTTATTTGAGTTCCACCCCCCCACCCCCCTCTTTTGTGTTATGAGTCTGGCTAGAGGCTTATCAGTTTTGTTGATCTCTTCAAAGAACCAGCTCCTGGTTTAGTGATCTGTTCTAGCTTTTTGTTGTTTCTTATCCCATTTATTTCTGCTCTAATCTATTATTTTCTCCCTTCTTCTGATTTGGGGTTTTGTTTGTTCTTCTTTATCTCCTTTAGGTGTAAGTTTAGGTTGTTTATTTGAGATTTTTCTGGCTTCTTTTTTTTTTTAATTTTTAAAAATGTTTATTTATTTTTGAGAGAGAGACACACACACACACACACACACACACACACACACACACACAGAATGCAAGCGGGGGAGAGGCAGAGAGAGAGATGGAGACACAGAATGTGAAACAGGTTCATGTGAGATCATGACCTGAGCCGAAGTCAGATGCTTAACTGACTGAGCCACCCAGGTGCCCCTGGGCCTCACCTTCTTGACCCTCTTGGCCAGCACTGCCGCAAAACAACAACATCAAGAAGAAAAAACACCCCTGTCCCTGCCCCTTTTCCCAGAAAGCAGCAGCAGCACCTGCAGAAGTGCAGCCTTTTAAATCTTATGCAATTGCATCCGATTGGCTGACTCTGAATTATATCCTGAATCTTGACAGCAAGGGATACTGACAAATGTAGTGTTTTGTTTATTTATTATTATAATTGTTATTATTTACTTTTCTTGTTTCTTCAGTCTAGGTGGGGCACCTAGCAGAAGGTAGAATGGATTAAGATCCAGTCCACAATGTCCCCTGCACACTGTCTCCTAGACTTCTGTAAGATGCTAGGTGCAGGCAGCTCTGTTCTTGGATTCTGCCCCAGGGAAAGGCAGAGGGCGATGCATTCTCCCACCGTAACACAGACCACTATACAGCTTTGGCACCTTGAGGGCTCAGGCACATCAACCGTGCCCTTTGTGGGTGGTCCTGGGGCGAGGTTTGGCACCAGGTCATTGCATCAGATGAGAAAACTCCTAGGCCTGTCCAGGAATAGTTGGTGGGATTTTGGAAGCAGCTGGGACCAGCAAATATTGGTTATCGGGGTCTGAGTGGTTTTGTTTAACTCCTAGCCAGATCTATCTTTGGAAACACTACCATGAGCACCTAGGACATGCCAGGCACTGCGTCGGGGGTTGGAAATACAGAGAGGAATGGAATACGGTCCCTGCTGCCCTCTTTGTGGCTCTTTTTCCAGCCTGAGAAGAGATGTGGAAAGCAGATAAAAGGATGCCCATGGCATTGAGGGTGCACAAAGGAGAACAGGGGAGCTTCCCAGGAGAAGTGACATTTGAGATGAGTCCTGAAAGGCCAAGGATGCCGGGAGGAGGTGTGGGTAAGGGACAAGGGCACAAGTGAGAATGACAGCGGAGTCTCAGAGAGCCGGGCGTGAAGAGATGTGGGGCAGGAGACCACGTTTGGGAAACCAGACCGGGGGTTTCTCAAGGGGCGAGTCTCAGCCTCCGCATCCAGACCGGGCTGGCGTTCCTGTGCTGGGCACCTGTGTCTGGCCAATGCTGCAGTCTGTTCCCTGCTCTCCTCAGGCTGCAGGATGGGGTTTGCTGCCTCTGCTCGCACAGACTGCTGGGAATGACTCACGGTTGAGGAGGAGCCGGGGAAGCCACGGGCCTCTGCGCAAGCTGGAGGCTATGTGGAGGCCTCTCCCCCAGGGGTGGTGGCAGCGGAAGAAACTAGCCCATGTGGACAGGGTGGCCCCTGTCACTCCGCTCTGGGCCTCAGAGGGAGTTAATGGAACCCCTGCCCCTGGCTCTCTCCCCCAGTCCTCCTTGGGCTCTGCATCCCTCCAAGGCAGGGCTGCCCCTCCCTCCCTGCATCCCACTCCATCCTGACGGCCAGCCTCCCTGGCTTGGGTGGCTAAGGGTACCGGTGGTGGGGTCATTACAGGACACCGCTGCCCGAGGGTCAGAATAGAGGAGGCCCAGCTGTCAGCTGGAACCCATCAGAAGCCCAACCAAGCCCTGGCAGCAGGCAGCAGCGGGGAGGGCAGCTAATGAGAAAGGTGTTCCTGTAGCTGCAGTTTCTTAACCCTTGCCACCCCCCCCCCCCCGTCACCAGGGTGTGTCCTGAGATTTTCCCATGGTGACAGGTGACTCCAGGTCCCTCATTCCTCAACCCAGGTTGGTGGGAGTGGGCTGGGCTTAATTTAATGGAGAGACCCGGCCCCTGCCTTAGGGAAGGGAATGAAACAACGTAGCTCTTGTTTTCAGGGAGACCTTAGTCTTTTGGAGAAAATGTAGTTCAGACCTAGTCTGAAGGGGGAGACACAGCCCTGCCCCCAGGGGAGCCCCAGGCTGAGGGGGGAGACACACAGCCCTGCCCTCAATTTGCTCAGCGTCAGAGATGGGAGAGGTTTTGTCTTCTTATGAAACTAAGACATCCAGGGGCGCCTGGGTGGCTCAGTCGGTTAAGCGTCCGACTTCAGCCCAGGTCACGATCTCGCGGTCTGTGAGTTCGAGCCCCGTGGTCTGTGAGTTTGAGCCCCGCGTCGGGCTCTGGGCTGATGGCTCAGAGCCTGGAGCCTGTTTCCGATTCTGTGTCTCCCTCTCTCTCTGCCCCTCCCCCGTTCATGCTCTGTCTCTGTCTCAAAAATAAATAAACATAAAAAAAAAAAAAGACATCCATATAATAGCACAACTTTTGACTTTCTTTGAGATTTTGTGAAGAACCAGCAACTCGAACACACATCCTCGTCCTCTCAAAATCTGGGAAGGAGGCGTCTGCAGATCCAGATTGCCGTCACTAGGGGACAGGTTTGCCCTGGTTGCCCTCTGAGGGCCAGCTGCCCTCCTCAGCCACCTGCTTTTCTAAGACCTCTCCTCATCCCGAAAACCACTCAGCGAGTGGGTTATTTTCAGGAGCTCATTCAACTCCTTCTTTGGTATCCACGTAACTTATGTAACTCATGGCTTTCAATTAACAATTGAAGTGGGCGAGCAAGAGCACAAAAGGAAAC
The DNA here is from genome assembly GCF_028749965.1 of Puma concolor. Taxonomy (NCBI): domain Eukaryota; kingdom Metazoa; phylum Chordata; class Mammalia; order Carnivora; family Felidae; genus Puma; species Puma concolor. Next base: position 42,909,287 of record NC_141671.1, on the reverse strand, counting down.
ATGTCTATGTGCAACTGGCCTTTCTTCAACTGCGTGGTTTAGATGTCCGTGATTTATTTTCCACAATTAGCGGCTGGCCTTCTCCCAACTTCTCTCTCAGTTCTGATGGTAGGACCCGCCGCTGGCTGGGCACGGCAGCCTGGCGAAGCTGTCTGAGGGCACCCTTTCCTCTGCTGGGATCACCGAAGCGTTCGGGCCTCTTGGTTACTGGACTGCCCAGGGCTAATTATAAAGCTCTCCAGGGAGAGAGGTGGGGTCCGGGCCCGAAGGCAGGCTGAGGAGGAAAGGCTCAGAAGTGCCGGTGCTTTTGCGGGACTTTGCCGTACTCTTCGGCTTTAGGCAAGTTATTCCACCTCTGGGGCCTCAATTTTCTCATCTGTTAAATGGGAGCGAGCAATGGGGTTAGGTGGTCCCTAGAGTCCCCTGTGCCTGGACTTTGATGCTCTTGCCTGCTTCCTTTCCCACCCCCACCCTGGGTTCTCCCAACACCCCGTCGTGGTGACGGTGGGTGCGTTAATCACAACCTTGGTCGGCAATCGATGCAATCAACAAGCGTACCACCAGGCAGCCTTGTGCAGTGGCCGAAGGGCTGCTGCCCGCATTTTTTTCCCAGCCTTAGGCTGGCACTCTGATGCCTGAGGATGGTGTGGGTCCACAGCCCAGGGAGGCTGTTGGGTCACATTTCCTGGAACCCTGAGCCAGCTTCTGGACTCCACCCTAAAGGAGCGCCCCCCCCACCCCCCCCCACCCCCCCCCCCCCGGCACAGTGAGCTGAGCACGTACAGGGGGCTGGAGACACGTGAATGCCACGACCATCAGATATGTACTGAACCATGTCCTGGGCTGGGCAGGGGGATGACTTAGATGAGCGGGTGGATGTGGCTCAGTTCTTCGTGATATTTAGAGGCATGTACGTGGGCTCTGATGTCAGTCTCCAGGTTCAAATCTTGGTCTCATGCTGCCTTGGGCAAGATACGGGGCATATATCTTGGTTCGTCCACCTGGAAAATGGGAATGCTAATAGAAATACACCAACAGGTAAGGATTGGATGAGTCGGTCAATATAAAGTGTTTAGAGCCCAGGGTGTGATTATTACAACTTTTGTTTCCTGAGCACCAACTCTGTGCCAGGAAGTGTCATGACATGTGGTGTAAACCAGATCCCTTACAGGGCAGGAGAGAGATCAGTTCTGGCTTGGCTGAGGAAAGAGGCCTCAGGCAAGAGTTGGTACCACAGTTCGGTCTTGAAGGATAGAGCTATATACAGAAATGGCACTGGGCAAGGGCATTCCGTGAGGAGGGGACAGCATGAACAAAAGCATGGAGGCAGGTAGGCAAAAACTGTGTTGAGGGCAATCCGAGAGGGCTGGAGAGATTACAGTATAAGGGACATAAAATTGGAAAGTGGACTTTAGCCAGGGGAACCCCTAGAGCATGGAATGAGGCCTTTCACCTGTAGGCAAAGGGGACCCCAGATGGTTATTGGGCGAGGGGATCCTGTGGGGGAGGTGAGGCTGTTGTATTTTTTTTTAATGTTTATTTATTTTTGAGAGAGAGAGACCGCGGGGGAGGGGCAGAGAGAGAGGGAGACACGGAATCCGAGCCGTCAGCACAGAGCCTGATGCGAAGGGGGGGGTGGGGGCTGGAAGGTACGGAACCGGAAGATAGTGAGCAGCTGAGCCAAAGTCATTCGGATGCTTAACCGACTGAGCCCCCCAGGCGCCCCGAAGAGCTGCTGTATGTTAATGAGACAGCAGGACCAGTTTCCCTGGATGTATAAGATCAGCGATAAGAATGACCATAAGAAAACTCTCTTTTTGCAGATTACAAAGCCCATGGGGAGTGCTTTCAAGGGCACACCTTGGCTGACAACCCGGAGAGGTGAGTTAAGCAGGGGTCATCACCTTCACTTTATAGATTGGAGGATGAGGGCTCCTCCAAAGTCACCCAGCGTAGACCAGCAGGGGCCAGGAGGGCTCTAGGTCCCCTTCGGAGGCTTCCGCCCTGTCTTTAGGGCTTCGCAGGCCTCTAAGTGTGTGTGCATTGTGGGGGGCATGAGAGTGCCTGCGCCATGAGCCACGCCCCCCCTGCCCCTGCTCCCCTGTCAAGCCAGGGCTGGGTCTGCTGCACTTCTGGCTCACTGTGGTGGGTGGGGGAGGGGGAGACCAGTCCTGAGCACACGGTAGGTGGGCATCTAAACCCCTGCAGATAGGTACTGAGAACACTGGTGAGTTGAGTGGGGGCTGACTGAGCCACTGCCAGGAGGTGTGGGAGGGGAACAAGCAGGTCGCCAGGGGGTCGGGTGTGTGCATACATAGCCCTGCCCTGACAGTAAGCCCTTTGCTTCCCTAGAAGCCCCAGCTAAGCAGCAGCCAAGGAAGATGGGTAGAATGGGTGGAAGCTTCCATCTGCTTTCCTGCCAGGCTTCTCTGGGCTCCTGCTGCAGGGCCAGGAGTCTGGCTTCTGATGTCTGATCTTAGCTCTTTCCTCTCTTAGGATCCCACCTGCTTGGCTGACACGCCCTCCCCTTCCACGCTGGGGGCTTCCTGCTCTGATGTTCATTTTCCAGGTCCTGGAGTTCCCCAGCAGAGCCTGGGGGTGAGGAAGGAAATCGTAGAGCCCTGGCTTCCTGAGCCCTGCCCACGCCCCCCTGAGCAGACCAAGTTCATCTACCTTTCTAGGGGATCCAGCCCAGGGCACACCGCTTGGCACAGCCTAGGTAGCATATGTTGGCTCCGTCTGCCAGGGCCTCACTGTTCAGGGGAGTCTAGGAGCCCTCGGGGGACCAATAGTGAAGGCACTGAAACATGCACATCATAATATAAATCCAAGAGCAGCCCCAGCAGAGAGCTTTTCAGGGGTTTGGACCAGGTGAGTGGAGGCAGTCAGGGCTGAGGCGGGGTCCCTGATTGGAGCTGAGCTTTAAAGGGTGTGGGGCTTGGAGAGGGGAGGGGTGATTCTTCCCAGAGATAGGGAGCCGGCCTTAATAAGCTGCACGCAGCAATGGGTTGAGGGGAAGAGGGGAGGGGTGTGGGCATGCGTGCCCCAGCCAGCCCTGGAAGATGTGTGCATCATGGCCCTAAAGGCTGGGCAGATATGGACCGTTTATTCATTCACTCATTCATTATTCATTTGCATTTACCTAGTACCTCCTCTATGCCAGGTACTGTGCTTGGGACTGAGCACTTAATGACAAGCAGGATAGATGTGTCTTTTCCCTCCTGGAGCTCCTGGCTCAGATGGGAGGCTGATGAACAAACAGGCCACCCCAACATACCGATCAGTGCCAGGAGGGGAGAGATGGGGGGCCCCAGGAGAGCAAAGAGGGGGCGGAGCAAAGACCCGCAGGCTGATGAGTGAGCTGGGAGGGCGGGCCTGGAAGGAGAGGAGGCATCCTGGGATGCGGGTGGGGTAGGGCCTCTCTGTGGAGCAAGATCCGTGGCCTGAGGGGGGGCAGCGGAGGTGAGGTATAGTGGCAGCAGGGACCAGGTCTCACGAGTTGTGCTACATTGAAGAATTGTCTGGAGGGCACTGGGAAATCTTTGACAGGCTTTGGGCAAGGGCTGGACGGGATTTGACTTGTGTTTTGGAAAAATCCCTTTGGCTCAGATGACAATCAGGTTGGAGGGCGCCAGAAGGAAGTCCTGTACCGTGTTTAGCTCCAGAGCAGGGAGGAGCGCCTCTTGGACACAAGCCCCATGAAGGCAGGATGGTGGCCTTCTTGTTGGCCCACCGGGCCCAGGGGAGGGTTGCCCAAGTCCCAAAAGGGAGGCCATGTGGGGTCCCGGGTGATGGCTGGTCTTCTTGTCCACGGGGTCCCTTCCTCCGGCTGAGGTGCAGCCACTGCGATGGTGGCCCAACTCTCTGGCACCATGGGGGAGGGTGGGCCCCATTCTGGGTGAAGGCTGCCAGAAGCGGGTGGGAGACCTCTTGGATGAGGCAGGGAAGAGCCAGTTGTCCGAGAAGGAGATGCTTTACATTAATCCATTAATACCTGCATCCCCGTCCCCCCCCATTAACCACCAATTAATGGTGATTAATTTGGCCATTAAGAGTAAAACCAGGTAGTTCCCATTGCTTGGGGGATGGGGATGTTGGGAGGGAGACTAGCTTACCCCAGAGTAAGCCCAGCTTGTGAAGAGGGCTGATGGAACCCCAGGGATGGGAGAGGAAATGAATGTCATGGTCAAGGGGTGTGTGGAAGGATGAGCTGGACTTCTAAGGCTTCCTGCCCTGGGAAAGATGGCGGCCTCTGGGGCTATCCTCTGCACCTGAGCTCCTCTGTAGGCCGCCTGTGTGGGCTAGGGGATAGGATGTCAGTGATTCAGGAATCTTCCTTCTCCTCTGCTTCCCCACACAACCCTCTCTTCCAAGGGGAGAGGGGAATGGGAGGGCACAGGAGGTCTGTTTGGCCGAGCCCCCAGTTCAGCCAGGCCTGGGAACCCTGCCCAAGGCACCCGAGACAATGCCGGGAATGGAGGCTGGCCTGGCCAGAGGCAGGCCCCGGGAGGGGGCAGGAGCAGTGTCCACTCCATTCACAGCCCTGGCCCTGTCATGGCATGGTGGCTCTCAGCACCACCCCCGACTCATGGGCTCCCTGCCCGGTCCCAGTCTTCTGCCCACCCACCCCTTGGCAGCTACTAGCCATGCCATTCTCCCAGAAGGCCCCTCTCCTGCCCAGCCTGGTCCTAACCCCTGGGGGACGGGTGCGTATGCGGGTGCATGTGTATATGCCTGTGTGAGTGTGCCCCACTCCTGTGTGTGTGTGTGTGTGTGTGTGTGTGTGTATGTGTGTGTGTATATATGAGTGTGTGAGTGTGTAACAGTAGATGAGTGAGTGCATGTGTGTATGAGTGTTGGTGCGCATGTGTCTATGGGTGTGTGAATGTGTATATGAATGTGCGTGAGTGCATGTGTGTAAGTGGTGCGGAAGCCATGACTCGAGGAGTTCTGCCCACTCTCCCTGGCCTCCCCGTCCCCCAGCCATTCACTAGGGACGCAGTCCAGCATTTCTCAGGACAGCCTTCCTTCAAATGGTTCACCCCCTGCCCCACCGGTGCCATTTACTTTTCCCACCCACGCAGCCTTGTATTCAGCGTGGAAAAAGCATCCCCATCTCTGGGAGCCTCCTTCTTCTCTAGAACTTGGGAAGGACCCTGCGTTTCCTCCACCTGGCCAGCCAGAGTTCCGGGGGAGACGGGCCCCGCTTCTGGGACTCTAGGCCGGTCGGGTGGTGATGGAGATAGGCTTCCCAGTTCCCAGCCCCGAACCTGGCCTGGATTTCCCTGGAGGGGACACAGAGGGGGAGCTCTGGCTCACAGGAGAACTGGGATTTGGTTATTAAACCAAGTTGCAAGTTCAGTCTGCTTTCCGGCCAAATTTTCTTCCCGCCTCCCTTTCTCCTCAAGATAATAGAAATATCCGGGAGAGGTTCCTTTCCTCCCTGGCCCTGCTATTGGCCAGGCCCTTGTCATGGCAGGCACACCCCCTGGGCCTCGGCCAACTCCACCTCACCCCCACCCACAAGAGGGAGCAGTTACATCAGCAGCTCTCTCCAGCTCCAGTCCTCTCTGGGAAAGGCCTCTGATCCATTCCCTGAAAGGACCGTCTCATCCTGAAGGAAAGATGTCATCCCTGGCCTGGCCTCATGACCTCTGACTGTCCCTGACCCTGCCAGCAGCAGGGATTGGTTCTGGTAACATTACGTCTGGACTTGAATCCTGGTTTAGCCACTTTCCAGCTGTATGATGTTGGGCAAGTCACTTAACCCTTTCTGGTCTCAGTTTCCCAATCTGTAACTGGGGATGACAATAGCACTGCCTTTATAGGTTTGTTCTGGGGATTCAATTAGTTAATTCAATTACTTAATATTCATACAGGACTTGTGCTTTATCTTGGACTATATAAATATTGGTCAGCTAAATAACCACTTCCCTAAATGATGGCTAGCTAAGGAATAGGTGGATGGATGGGTCACTGACCCTCTGACTCCTAGCTTCCTGCCTCAGCTCTTACTCTTTCAAGAAATTTGTGTTTTTAATGTTTATTTATTTTTGAGAGAGAGAGACAGAGACAGAGCATGAGCGGGGGAGGGGCAGAGAGAGAGAGAAGGAGACACAGAATCCGAAGCAGGCCCCAGGCTCTGAGCTGTCAGCACAGAGCCCGACACGGGGCTCGAACTCATGAACCGTGAGATCATGATCTGGGCTGAATTTGGATGCCTCACCGACTGAGCCACCCAGGCGCTTCACTCTTTTTTTTTTTTTTTAAGTAGGCTTCACCCCCAGCACAGAGCCCAATGCAGGGCTTGAACTCATGACCCTGAGATCAGGACCTGAGCTGAGATCAAGAGTCGGATGCTTAACCGACTGAGCCACCCTGGAGCCCCAACGCTTATTCTTATCCTGGCAATTAGCCATTACCCCACATGGACCCCAGGAGTCTCTGCCTTCTGCCCCCTTCTTCAGGGTCAAAACCCACCGTACCATTTAGCCCTGACACTGGCACTTGATCTCCTGGGACAGGGATATCACAGCAGAACATGGAGTCCGGTGGGGGAGGGGGGGGCTTGGGGGGCTCAGAAGAAAGTCTCTTACCCTGGCCTGTCTCCCCACTGCTCTGTGGCCACAGCAACCCTCCCCTGAAGGTGGCCTGAAGGAGAAAGAGGTGCCATGTGGCAGGTGTCTCTGCAGTGTCTTCTAGGTCTTTGCTGTTCTGGGGAGAGAAAGCGGCAGCTTTGCTTCCTAGCTGGAGAATCTAGGTTTTGGTGTGAAGATAGGAAAGATTCACTCGTGGAAACTCACCCACCTTCCTGCAACAATGATCCTCATCCATTACCAGCCGCTTACGCCGGGATGGGGCAGTAGTTGGGGGTGGGGGTGGCGCTGTGCTCCACCTGGCAGGGGGGGTAGAGGGCTTCTCTGTCCTCCTGACCCCCCACTCCCCTGACTTCTCCCCCCCTCCCCAGTCCCTGATCCCACTGGAGGGAGAGATCTCAGCCTTACCTGGTTTCCCCTACACCCCTCCTTCTCAAAGGCCACGTGGAGTCTTGGCCAGCCAAGAGCCCCAGGTACCCCACACTGCCCTTGGCCTCCACTTGGCTCCACAGCAGTCTCTCTCTCCACCCGACTCTTGTGCTCACTGTGGGTGGGGAGACTGAAGCAGCTTTTCCCCTGAGCCTGATGGGGCCTGCCTGACCCCTGGCTTCTCGGTGCTCCGTGTCCTTGGGTTCAATTCAGACTTTTCAACTTTTGTCACGAGGAACCACTCTGTGCTCTCCTGCGCTTGGTACTGGGGCACAGGGATGGAAAAGGCCCAGGTGGTCCCAGTTACCAGGAAGTTCCTCAGCCAAAGAACATCCCTCAGAGAGAAGCCGAGGGCCTCGAGATTCCTTCTTTCCCCCTTTCTCCCTTCTTCCCTCCCTCCTTCAAACATGTACCGAGCCCCTCCATTGTAGCAAGTGTGTACTAGGCCCTGCCCTGAGGTTCAGGGGGAACCTGGCTGCAGGACCCACACAGAGCTTTTCTGGGTTCCACAGCCCTGCTCGCTGGGGGCTCCCTGGGGGAGAGGCTGAGGTGTCTCCCCCTCGCAGGGTCTTCGGCATTCTTTGATTCATTGATTCATAGTTGCTCAGGGGGTGCCTGCTAGGTGTGTGTTCTTGCCCTCTAAACTGCGTCCCTGTGGACCAGAAGCAGCTGCTTTGGGGAAGAAGGTTCCTGCAAAGCCAGGAGCCCAAGTGCGGTTGGAGGCTGGCCCTGGGCTGAGGCAGGATGGGCCTCTGCAGTTGCTGTGACTCACGGGGAAAGCAGGGCCCCAGAGCCATGGAGAAAGGAGGCTCTGAGGATTTCACTGCTGCGGCAGGAGAGAAGGCCCAGGAGAGTGTCAAGTATCTTGCCCAAAGGAAGACAGGAATTCAAAATTTGTGGAATCCCTGACTCATCGCTGGGGGTGGAGAGAGGTGGGAAAAGGCTGGGCTGCCAGGGCCTTCCAGGGGGACCGTGAGCTCCCGCCTCACAGAGTCCTGTCACTGCTAGCCTCCTCGCCCTCCCTGCCATCAAGTTCTCCCTGCCATCCAATCGTGCTCTCTCCTGCTGTGTTTTTGGGTGTCCTTGGTGGAGATGGGCCGCACTGGGCCCCGGCGCAGGGCCTAGCCCTATCCCTTACCTGGTACTGTCGCAACCCACCTGGGACCGGGGTTAGTTCCCGGAGACAGCTTCACCCTTAGCTCCCAGCTAAGCCTCCACCTTTATTTCTAGGGTTGTCTGAGTCTTAGAGGGCAGGGGGAGAGGATTTTTCTGCAAATGGAAGGCGCTGTGTTTTAGGAAAAACATGCAGCTGCTGTGTGTCCCCGGGGTCTCACGGCCCGGGGCCTCACGTGAGGTCTGTCAGACTGAGGACACATACGGGTGGGGCCCTGCAGAACTTCATCCAGAAGGAGGGGGGTCAGGAACTTTCCTGATGCTGGGCCCAGTACGGGTGACTGAGGGCACTGGGGTAGAGAAAAGAGGACCCCTTCCTGCACGGTGGTTGTGGAAGACACCTCCTGCCCCCGACTGGAGCTGCAGGACCCCACAGGGTTTTCCTCTCACTGTCTCTATCTCCTTTTGTTCACTCTCCCCACCCCCCTTTTCTGTGTCTGTCCCTTTCTTCTTTCTCTTATCCTTCTATCTTTCAGCCACTGGCACTTCTGTCAGCCTCTCCTGTGTTTCTGTGTCTGTTTCTCTCCAGGCCCCATGCCTGGGCCTCTTTGTGCTATCTGGTGCAAGGAGAACCCCCTTTCTCCACCAGCATTTCCATCCCCCTGGACGCTGGGTGACCCCTGTCTGCCTGAGTGTGTGTGTGTGTGTGTGCGTGTGTGTGTGTGTGTGAAGGTGGCTGTTGGAAGAGTCGAGGCCGGGCAGGCTGGGGAGGGTCTGGCTCCAGGTGGAGGGGCTGGGGGCTGGGGCTGGGCTGCTGTCCCTCTGGGTGGTGGGTGGGCAGAGTCAGGCTGTCTAGGCAGAGGCAGCCGCAGCCCTGCACCAGGGCCTCTGCTCGTTCTAGGAAAATGACAAGAGCCAAGGGCCCACAAAGCATGTTGTCTGCTCCCCAGGTCTTTGCCCCTGTCCCTGCTGCAAGCTGGCAGCCGCACTCTCTGAGGCCAGTCCTGCCTACCTGGTTTGGTAGGGGTTCCTTCTTTGATTATCTGTTGTCCCCAGGTGGGAGGCAGGGACAGGGGCCACTCTGGGTCAGCGGCACGCATGCTGGGCCTGCTGACCCTCAGGAATGTCACCCACACCTCCCCTTGCCAGCTGCCTACCCATCTTTTCCAGCTGCAGGTGCTGGCCAGGCTGGTTGGCCCTGTATCCCCACCCCGGCTTGTTCTTTTCTACAAGTCTTTGCAGAAGTTGGATCTCCCGTGTGGGCAGCTCGCCCTTCCTTCACTCCATTTCTTAGGCTTCAGCTTCTGGGATGCAATTCACCTCCTCTGGGAAGCCTTCTTTGATTGTCTGTCCCCTTTGCCTCTCAGCCCATTCCTCCTAGGCCCTGCCACCCACGGTGGACACGCTGTGTGATTGAGATCCAAGTTTCCTGGTCGAGTGCTGGTCCAGGGAACAGGCTGGGGCAGGGGGAAGCGGGGCAACGGTGCCGACCACAGCCCAGCTTCCGCACTTCCTATGCAATGGTCACTTCCCTCACACAGCTGCCCTTTCAGGTAGAGTTCATTATTCCCATTTGACAGATGAGAAACCTGAGGATCTGAGAGATTAACCAGTTTACCTGCGGTCACACAGCAACGCCCCCCAAACAAGACGTTCTCAAAATGATGTGGGAATGGCAGGGGCTTCTGGTGTAGAGGGAAGCAGCCCACATTCCATGCCCAGGACTCAATGCATCTCAGCTCCTGGAAAGTTTAGGTGTTGCTACTGGAGTTTGGGACAGAGGCAGGAGAATGAATGAAATGACCCCCCGAGTGCTTACCTTGGTTTAGTCTACTCTCTTTGCCTTCCCTGTGAGATGTCCCAGCACCAACCGCCCTCAGAGGGTTCGCCTCTCTTGCCCCCCTCATGAGGGCAAACACTTGGCATCTCCCAGGCCCTTCCCAGTTCACCCTGGACCCCACCTCTGGCTCTCTTCCTCAGGGCTGGCTCTCAGATGCCTGAGGAGGCCTGGTTTGCAGGTTCTCTGCTCCAGCAGGCCCCTTCCCCTGCTCCCCTAGTCCCCTGCTTCCCTCCCAGACCACCTTGGCTAGGATTCACTTAGGATCTCCATCCAAGGCCCTTCTCTGGCTTCGGGAATGGCCTGGATTCAAATTCTCCATCCCTGTAACTATACACAAGGCCCATCCCTCCTTTTCCCCACTGTGTCTCTGTTTTTCTTCCTCTCTTCCTTCATCCTCTCTAAACTTTGGGGCATATACTGTGCGTAAAGCACTGTGCTCATGTTTGACCCAGGGCCCAAATCCATGGTAAGTGGGTTCATCAACAGCCAACGAGACAAAAACATGAACTAATGTAACAGGTGTCCAGGCAAAGCATTGTGGGAGCTCAGGGAGAAATGATGAATGTAGGTGGCGCCATCTTGGAAACTGTCCTGCAGAGATGCATGGGATTGAGCCTCCAAGGGCTCTGACAGGGAGAGAAGGGGGCATGTGTGTGCTAGCCCCGTGGAGGGGAGGGCCTCTAGACCACTCTGCAGCATGGAAGGGTTGGAAGAGTTTTCTGTATTGAACTGTGAGCTTCTGGGAGGACCTGTATCCTCTGAAGCCGTGCTTCTCAGACAGGCTGGGGGAAGGAGGACCAGTTTTTTCTTTTTTAATTCTAATTTGTCACAGACCAATAATAATATAAAATATAATACAAAGGAGTTATTTGAAAAATTAAATAAGACATACAAAGTACAAGCCCTAATAGTTTATTGTTGGATTCAACAGACATGAAATTGCTGTTCTATTGCTATACAAGAGTCTAAATGCCTGCCCGTGGCCTCTCTTCCAACCCTGTCCCAGGCTGGTCAGGAGCAACCGTGGACGGGCCTGGTGGTTGGATCACTCCTTGAGTGTTACTGCCCTGGAGCAGAGTTTTCACGCTGCAGGTCAGGACCTGTTCGTTGGGTTGGAAATTAATTCAGTAGGTTGGGATCAGCGTTTTAAAAACACGGACTAGGACAGAATGGAGAAGAGAGGGCCTTGTGTGTAGGAGGGGAAGCATGGTTTTGTGAACATTTATTTCATGTGTATGTGCACATATGTGTGCTGGTACTGGATTGGGAGGTGGGATGTGTGACCGCGGGCTGTGGCCGGTGTCCCTCTCTACAGCGTGGAACGGACAGAACCTGCTCTCGGATGCTGCTACGGCCACTGGACCTCCTTGTTTCCTCCATCTGGACTCTACTTGGTTTTTTTTTTTTTTCCTTTTCTTTATTTTTTTAAGTTTATTTATTTATTTTGAGAGAGACAGAGAGAGTGTGAGTAGAAAGGAGGCAGAAGGAGAGGAAGAATCTCAAGCAGGTTTCTGTGCTGCCAGCACAGAACCGACACAGGGCTCAAACCCACGAAATCGTGAGATCATGACCTGAGCCGAAATCAAAAGTCAGACGCTCAACGCTGAGCCACCCAGGAGCCCCCTGGACTCTATATTTCTTTGTCTCCTCCACTGGCCATCTCTGTGCCTCTTCTGATCCCAGGGCAGTGACCCTGCTCCAGCGACACTGGCCCTGCCACTTGCCTGTTTCTTTTTGCCTGGAGAATCCTCTTTCTCCCTCACCTTCCCCTCTTGCTGCCTTCCTCCTGGGCCCCCGGTAATCAGTCCCCAAATGCTGTGCTGGGCCCAGGGCAGCCCCCCAGGCACAGAACATTGGGGCTCTGCCCTCAAGAAGGCAGAGCTGTGCTGGGGATCAGGGAATGGAATGCGTAATATAAAGGAATATGTGATAGGAGCTGACCTGGAACCAGTGTAGAGGCCCTCCCCTCAGGCTGGGCTGGGGGAAGACCTTGTTTCCCTCAGTGACCCATGATGGGGGAACCACGTGACCCCATCCAGGGGCTTTCCTTAGTTGTGGCCTCCTTTTTCAGGCTCTGTTGATACGCTGCTCCCTCTCTCGGGAGGTAACAATTCTCCATAAGTGAACCTCTGGGTTGTTTCTACTTTTTTTCAGAATTGGAAACAATGCCACGGGGAGCATCTTCCTACGTCCCTCTCACCACGTCCGAGCTGCTGACTCCCAGAGGCCCCTCACCACCTCCCATTTTTAAGCCTTTATCCACACATGGTCTACATTCCCCCTGCTTCTCAGCCCCTGGCTGGCTGCGTCTCATGTCATGGGGCTAAACATGAGCCAGAGGTTTGGAAAATGTGATCTCCTTCCTCCTCGGGCCACACACCCTTCTTTCTCACAACGACTCATTTGGTTTTTTTTTAACCAGGTTTCCCAAACACCCAGCTGTATCATAAGGACCCTTTGGCTTGCAAGTAAGTAACAGAACATCCAACTCAAAATGGTTTAGACAATACAGGAAGTTTTTATTTCAAAAGAAAAATAAATTCCTGAGGTAGGGTGGCTCCAGGGCGGGTAAGTGAAGGGCTTTACCACATTATCAAGCACCCAGATGCATTCTGTCTTTCTGCCTTGCCCTCCTCCGGAGTTGGCTTGCTTCCCTCATGATTGCAAGATGGCTGCTGCAGTTCCAGACATCACAGCCAGACATGATATGTCTGGAGGTTGAAGAGAAGATATCTCTTTCCGTAGGTTTATTTTTTAAGATCAAAAAAAATTTTCCTTGAAGTGACCCAGCAAACTTAACCTCAGATCTCATAGGCCAAGGTTAGAGCACACGCTGATTCCTTTGTTAATTCTAGGTAGGAAGAATGAGGCTTCACTGAGTGGCAAGACATAGGGCGGCGTGAAAGGGTGGGTTGGGTTTTAAAGGAGAAAAGGAGTATAGGGACAGAGATGAGTGGACAACCCACAGTGTTTACCATGCAGGCTGGTAGAGAAAATTTCTCGGGTGAGGAAGACTCCATTTCTGTTTCTCAACCAGCTGGGCCTGTGGCTCTGTCCGGGAGACCATAGCTTGATTCCTTGATTCTGATTCAATTAGAAAACATTTGTTGAGGGAATGAGATAGTTTCACCCCTGAGGGAATCTGTTGTAATGCAGGAGAGGAGAGAACAGGGCCAGACGAGGCGGAGGAAAGGGGGCCGAATCCGCTGAAACTGGAAACGGAAAGGACTCTAGCTAGCCCTTATCTCTGAGAGGAGTTAATGAGGAGTCCCTGTTCACGCTGGATTGGATGCCCGGGGGGGGGGGGGGGGGGGGGGGCTGACTGACTGAGATGCCCCGCACGGGGCTTCCCCTGCACTGGGGTCAACTCTGTGTCAGGAATGGGGAGGCCAAGGTGCAGGAGGAACAGAGGTTAAGAGAGGTTAAGAGGGGGCACTTGTACCAAGCCAGGATCCCCTTTCTCCTGGCCTTCAGGTGAGTCTTGTCCTCACGCTTGTGTCACAGAAGGACAAGAAGGAAAGGGGGAAGGTGGTGGGGGGGGGGGTGTGCAGTGAGTTAGGAGCCTACCTGAGGAAAAAGAAAAACACAGGAAGTGACTCAAGGCCTAGAGGGCAGGCAGGTGGCCTGCGGTGCCCCCAGGCCAAACCCTGGGGGAGTTGCCTGAGGGGGAGGGTCCCCTCCCCGGAGACTGCTGCCGGTGCACACCATCCCGGCTATTTCTGCCAACCATGTTTCCCACAAACCCTTCCCCTCCTTACCACAGCAGGCTGCCTGCCCACTCACCCACAGACCCAGCCACCAATTGTTGCAATTCCTGGCCCAGGTCCACCCCCTGCATCCGGGAGGGCTCTTCACCTCTGACCCCAGAAGGTAGGTCAGACCCTTTCCCTGCCTCTCCAGCGTCCATCCCCGCTCTGCCCTCATACCCACAAGGGAGAGATGCCAGAGCCCCTGGAGGGTGAGGTCTTCTGAGGAAAGCGGGTGCTTCTGTGCGGCCTTGTACAACGGGGCGGTACTCCGGGGCAAGAATGTGGCCTCAGGTCGAGTGAGGGGTGCAAAGGTAGGGGAACGCAAGCCTCTTGAACCTCTGGGTCCCCTGCTGTGCGTAAGGCACAGGGGCCTTTGTCCCGCTCTGGTAAATAAAATGACATTTTCCTCCCTTTACCACTGTTTGTAGGCATTAAGCTTCCCGAGGGACCTCTGAAGGGGGAAGAGCGGCTAGGCCAAGGCAGGAGGAAAGCATATTGTTTTAAATTTTATTTTACAAATGTAAGCTATATTATATGTAAATTTAACACTAGCTTTTTTTTCTCTTATCTTAGACATCTTTCCTTAATCGCATGTATAGAAAGCTTCCTTCTTCTTTCTTTCTTTTTTTTTTTTAAGTAGGCTTTACGCCCGTGGGGCTCAAACTCACAACCCTGAGATCAAGAGTCACAAGCTCCACCAGCTGAGCCAGCCAGGCGGCCCTGAAAGCTTCCTTATTTCTTTTAACAGCTGCATAGTATTTCACTCTATGGATGTACTATAATTTATTTAACCAGTCCCCCTCTAAATGAACCTCTGTGTTGTTCCCCCCACACATCTTTTTTTTTTTTTTTATTAAGAAAGAATTTCTACTTTATTTTTTTTAAGTTTATTTATTTTTGAGAAAGAGAGAGAGAGAGAGGGAGTGAGGGGGGCAGAGAGAAAGGGAGAGAGAATCCCAAGCAGGCCCTGCACTACCAGCATGGCGCCTGGAGCAGGGCTTGATCCCACGAACTGTGGGATCATGACCTGAGCTGAAATCAAGAGTCAGATGCTTAACCGACTGAGCCACCCCGATGCCCCCTTTCCTTCAACTTTTCACGAAATTATAAACAATGCTGCAGTGAACATCTTTGTCCATTTATCTTTGGGCACTTGCATAAATACTTTGGCAGGATAAAATCCTGAATATTAAATGCCAGGTCAAAGAGTATGAACATTTAAAATTTAATAGATCTGCCTAATTGCTCTCCAGAATGTACTAATTTTCTTTCCACTGGCATTGTATGAGACGGCGTGTGTAATCATAACTTCCACAACACTGTGTTATGAATCTTCTCAGCACTGCCAATCTGATAAGTAAAAAATTATATCTTGTTTCCATTTGCACTTGAAACTGTGAGTGAGATGGAATGTTTTGTGTATTCTTATTAGCTAGTTGTGTTTTTTGGTGAATGAACTGTTTATGTTCTTTGCCTATTTTCCCATTGGACTGTTGTCTTTTTCTTACTGTTTTGTAGAATATGTCTTTTGTTTATTTTATTTTATTTTATTTTATTATTTATTTATTTTTAAATAGAATCATTTAATGTTTATTTATTTTTGAGACAGAGAGAGACAGAGCATGAACAGGGGAGGGCCAGAGAGAGGGAGACACAGAATCCGAAGCAGGCTCCAGGCTCTGAGCTGTCAGCACAGAGCCCGACGCGGAGCTCGAACTCACGGACCGCGAGATCATGACCCGAGCGGAAGTCGGCCGCCCAACCGACTGACCCACCCAGGCACCCCCTTTTTTTTTTCTTTTAGAGAGAGATATTCGGGGGGGGGGAGAGAGAGAGAGAGAGATAGAGAGAGAGAGAGAGAGAGAATATTAAGCAGTCTCCACACTCAGCACGGAGCCTGACTGGTGGCTCGATCTGATGACTGCCATCATGACCTGAGCTGAAATCAAGAGTTAAACACTCACTGAACTGAGCCACCTAGGTGACCCAAATATGTCTTTTTTTTTAAATATTGGGAAACCAAGCATTTTGTCACACATCTTGCAAGAATTATTCTTATTTTGGCCTTTGATTTTGTTTATGAGGTTTTTTTCTTTTAAAACCTCTTTCTTTCCTATGTAGATACATTTGTTCATCTTCTTTGTTATGACTTCTGTTTGGTTCCGTGATTAGAAGCCTTTGCTGGCCCCAGGGTCATAAAAACATTTACACATATTTTCTTCTGACACTTTAATGGCTTTATTTTTCAAATGTTTTTTTCTTTAAATCTTTGATGCAGTTGGAATTTATTTTGGTATTAGGAGTGAGATAGGCAATACAGATTTATTTATTTTTGTCCCGAATGTGTGGCTAGTGTCTCAATTCATTGAATTGAATTCTCATGTTTACTTGGGTCAATTTCAAATTTCTGTATTCTTTACTACTGATATTTTGGTATTTTAGTTTTCTCCATCCAGGAAATTTCTGGGGATTCTTCCACATTTATTTTTCCAGATGAATTTATAACCATTTTGTCAAGTTACCTCAAATAAATTCCACTGAATGTATAGGTTCCCTGTGGGGACACTGACATGCTTACAATATTATTAACTTTTTATCCAAGATCAGTGTCTCTCTTTCTCCATTTGGCCAAGTCTATGTTTATTGGGGTTTTATAACTCTTTCTATGGATACCCAGACAGTTTTTTCTATGTTCCATGTTATGATTTTGTGGCCTTCAAGGACAGGACCGTATTTCTTATGTTTAGGAGATCTTGTTTATTTTTTATTTTATTTTTTAGGTTTTTTAAACGTTTTCATTTTAATTTTTTGAAAATGTCCATTTATTTTTGAGAGACAGACACAGAGTATGAGCAGGGGAGGGTCAGAGAGAGAGGGAGACACAGAATCTGAAGCAAGCTCCAGGCTCCCAGCTGTCCGCACAGGGCCTGACTCGGGGCTTGAACCCACGAGCCATGAGACCATGACCTGAGCTGAAGTCGGATGCTTAACCGACTGAGCCACCCAGGCGCCCCTAAAGTTTTCATTTTAATACCAGTGCAATTAATATACAGTATTATGTTAGTTTCAGGTGTACAACATAGTGACTGAACACTTCCGTGTATGACCCAGTGCTCATCACAAGTACACTCCTTAGTCCCCATCACCTATCTCACCCATCCCCCTCCCCACCTCCCATCTGATAACCATCTGCTTGTTCTCTGTAGCTAAGTCTGTTTCTTGCTTTATCTCACTCTCTTTTTGCTCTGGTCATCTGTTTTCTTAAATTCTTCATATGAGTGAAATCCTATGGTATTTGTCTTTCTCTGACCGGCTTATTCGCTTAGCATTATACTCTCTAGCTCTATCCACATTGTTGCAAATGGCGAGATTTCATTCTTTTTCATGGCCGAGTAATATTCCACGCATACATATCACCTCTTCTTTATTTGTTCATCAGCCAGTGGGCACTTGGGCTGCTTCTGTATCTTGACTACTGTAAATAATGCCGCTGTAAAAGTCAAGGTGCATGTATCCCTTTGAATTAGTGTCTTTGTATTCCTTGGGTAAATACCTAGTAGTGTAATTGCTGGATCGTAGGGTAGTCCTATTTTTAACTTTTTGAGGACACTCCACACTGTTTTCCACAGTGGCCGCACCAGTTTGTACCAGTTTGCACCAGCAGTGCAACAGGGTTCTCCTTTCTCCACATCCTCACCAACATCTGTTGTTTCTTGTGGGAGATTTTGTTTTTAAACCAGCCACTTTGCTACACTTTCTGTTTATTAAAGTTCTTTAGCGGATTTTCTTAGACTATCCATAGAATAATATCACCCAATATAGGATAATAGCACCCAATGATAATAACTATGCTTTCTCCTTGTGATCATTGTGTCTCTTATTTAACTCTTTTTATCTAATTGCCTTGTCAAGCAATTCCAGAACAATGTCAAACAGTAGTGGTGATAGTTTATTTACGGTGACAGCTGACATCTGTCGTTAACACGGAACTACTTCTGGAGTCTCTCCATTCAGCATGTTGGAGAAACGTTAATCTCTTGATTTTATATATTAAGATCGTGGGTTATGTTGAGTTTCCCAGTATTTGGCCGTCTTGCTTTCCTGGAAGGAACTACACTTAGCCTTAATGTATTCCGCTTTTATTGGCACAACTTTAATCCATACGCCCTTCTTTAGCTCGGAACTTCCTCCCTTGGAAGTAGAGGCATGAAAACAGGGTGAAGGTGTGAGAGGGAGTGTGGCCATAGGCAAGAGCTGAAGCTCAGCATGTGGGCTCTCGGCTGCCTGTCCCCAAAGGAATGGGGACCCACGAGAGGCACCCCAAACCCCAGACTGAGAGAGGAAACAGAGCTGAGCAGGGGGTGAGGAGGGCCAGGGGAGGGAGGAAGTCTACTGAGGACTAAGGAACAGGGGGATGGGGCTTTGGAAGAAAATCAGATACCCTTCTGCTTATCCCTGAAGATTTTTTGCCCCTCTGTCACCCTCATGACTCTCTCAAGCCCTGGTCTTTTGAGGGAGACGTGGTTTTGAACCTTCAGCTTCTTTCAGATTGATGGAATCAACATAGGTACAGGTGGACATTCTTATGCTAGGGAGGTGAGGCAGGCTAGATGAGTCCTCTGAAGCTGTTAAGAGATCAAGGAAGATGTCCAGCCTGGTTTGGCCACTTCTCAACATTTGGACTGTACTCAGCAGCTTCTGAGAGCAATAACGCTTATCCCTTCCCCTCATGTCTGAAGGGTCCCGAGGGCTGTTCTTTTGTACTAGACATATAGCCTTGTTCCACCTTCCCTCCATTTCCTGATGCAGTTGTGGGGTCCTCTGGCCATGACCCTTTATCAGGAACCTGGCTGGCTTCATCTTCACCCTTGGGTGAACATTGTTGTGCCCAGGGTTGGAGGAGAGGGGAGGGAAAGGGGACTTTCTAGTATGGTCCATGACAGGTACAGGGCATTGAGGGGGATGAGGACACCTATGTAGGTGATGGGCTAAAGCCAGGTAGCCAGAAAGAAACAAGAGGGCCCTCCAGATGTCTTCTCTGAGCTAGTGTCCTTCTCCCTACTATGATGAAAAGAATTTGGTCACAAAAAGAACAAGTCCTTGACCCAGAATCTCTACATCCTCCAAGCCCACAAGCTTCATCTGGCCCTTAATTAACCAATTAAGAGGAAAGGGGACTATGCTTATTTTACCGGGGTGGCTATAGACACATCCCCACTCTTTCCTCATGAGAGAAGATCAAGAGAATACAGACAGGTGTGGGGGTAAACAGAGTTTCAGGTAAAGTGAGGAAGAGCATGGCCACCCATTGATAGGAGGCCAGTAAGAGTGAACGGTGGGCACCCAGCCCAGAGGCAGGGGATTGAGCGCAATGACCTCTGGATGCTGAGGATTAAAGATGCTACTTTGGGTGTATCCTGCCGGGGGCAGCTGGGGCTAACCCCATTTCTCAGCCACGGGAAGTTGGTCAGCAGGAAGGGGGTCCTGCCATCAGACTGGAGCTCAGGATGGAAATCCAGCTTCTGGCAAGATGGCAAGAGTAAGTCAGACCCTAGCCTTGGGGGGGACTCAGAACCCCTGTGGGCACTTGAGGTAGAGGCTTGGACAGAAAGAGGAGAGATCGGCCCTGGATTTGGGGCCTGGGCTTCCGGAATGAGGAGGGGTGCAGGCAGAATGAGGAATGTTCAGGGCAGTTGAGTTGGCCACTACCAGCCACAACCCAAAAGGGCTTTTCTTGGAATGATCTTGCAAAATCATGATAGATTCTTGACTGTTGTGGCTTCCTGTGGAAAAGTAGGTGCCACTGAAAGGTCCCGGTAAGGGCCCTGGCTCGAGACTTACTCATTTCCAGTCTTCTCAATGTTTGCACCAGGCCCAGGCCCTGGGGTGGTGTGGGGGATGGGGAGCTGCTAGTAAACCCATCACAGATGTTTTGTGTGTTGTGGGAGCCGGAGCCAAGGTAGCGACACGACTGCTTGTTGGAATAACGATGCAATTTCCTCAGAAAAGCCTTGCCTTTCGGGCAGACAACCACCTGGCGTTAATAGCCTAGAGAGACCAGAAGAAGTTGCCGGCAATTGCGTATCATCCCCGCCTCCCCCCGCCCCCCCAGCCCTGCCCCGCCCTCCATGCTTTCCTCTGCCCAGCAGGGGCTGGAAGCCAGGAAACTAGAATCCCCACCAGGCAGTGAGAGGCACGTCCATGAGATCTGGCAGGTGGAAGAGACACATAAATCACGGCATTTTTCTTCTGGCAGCCGTGGGCAGGTGTGTGGGCTTCAGCAGATAGCTTTTGGAAAAACCTTCCGGACTTATCTCCACTTTGGTGCTGGAAGTTCAGGGGTCCTGAGGTTTCAGCAACTTCCAGATGCCCGAAAAGCTAGCAATGAACTTGATAGCCAGCAGTTCCACAGCTTTGTGAACACCTAATTCTCTGTACTAAATCTCTTTCTGCTCGAAATACCTAGAGCGGTTTCCATGTTTCTAGCTAACTGATACAGCAATCTTGCTGGCCATAACAACCCGCTTATTTGCACCTAATAATAGACCACAAAAATAAATTGGTCTACAGGTCATTCCATATTTTTAAAATATTTTTTAAAATATGGGTTTCTATGGCTGCATGCCAGCTCATCATACAGATATGTCATAGTTTATTTAACCAGCTCTCTGTTATTCAACACTTGGTTTGTTTCCTGTTTCTTACTTTTAATTTTTTTAAGTTTTTAAAAAATGTTTATTTATTTTGAGAGAGAGAGAGAGAGAGAGTGTGTACGCATGTGAGCAAGCAGGGGAGGGGCAGAGAGACAGGGAGACAGAGAATCCCAAACAGGTTCTGAAGCGGTCAGCGCAGAATCTGATGTGGGGCTCAAACTCACAAACTGTGAGACTGTGACCTGAGCCTGAACCAAGAGTCGGACGCTTAACTGACTGAGCCACCCAGGCACCCCTGTTTTTTAACTTGTATAAAGCCACACTGTCAAGTACAACCTTGGCTATGAATCTTTGTACACAGCCAAGAGTATTTACTTATATTGTTGAGGGGCACCTGGGTGGCTCAGTCTGTTAAGCGTTCGACTTTGGCTCAGGTCATGATCTTTCAGTTTGTGAGTTCAAGACCCGCATTGGGTTCCGTGCTGACAGTGTGGAGTCTTGCTTGGGATTCTCTCTCCTTCCTTCTCCTGTCCCTCTTGCACTCTCCCTCTCTCTCAAAAATGAATGAATGAATGAATGAATAAATAAGAAGGTTAAAAAAAAAAGAATATACTGTTGAAATGCAATTTTTAGTTAAAGGGCATTAATTTTTGGAAACTTTTATGCATATTTCCAGATAATTCATTAGTGTTTTATTCCCATGGCCTTTAGCATACCTCACTCCCCTGGTTCTCTCCCCACCTCTCTAGCTGTGCCTTCTGTCTCCTTGGCTGGTTCTTTCTTACCTCTCTGACCTCTAACCAGTGGAGAGCCCCGCCCCCCCCCCCGCCCCCATCCCCCCCAGTCCTGGCACATCTCTTTTTTATGTGTTTATTATCTTGACAAATTAATTCACTCTTGTTGCTTTAAGTACGATTTGTATGCGGATGACTCCTTCATTTACACCTTAGGCCACATGCCTTCCCCTGCACTCTGGATTTGTAGCGTCAAATTGACTGCTTAACATCTCTGTTTGGATGTCCAATGGGAATAACAAAGTCAGTATGTCCAAAACTGGGCGCCTGATCTTGCCTCCCTCCCAGATCTGCTTTCCCCACCATCTGCCCCATCACGGTGACACTCCTTCCTCGAAGTTCTCCAGACCAAAGAAGCTGGTAGTCATCCCTGATGTCTCTCTTGAACCCTTTGTGTAGTCCTTGAGAAATCCTGTGAGCTCTAACTTCAGAATACCTCCACAATCCCATCACTCCTCACCAGCTCCAACTTTACCACCCATTCCAAGCTGCCATCTTGTCTCAGCTGGGTCATTGCCTCCCAACCAGTCTCCCTGCCTCCCCCCAAGCTCAGTCCATTTTCAACAGCAGCCACAGCCATTGTGTTAAAACATAAACCAGACCACACCGCCCCTCTTCTCAGAACCCTCTGGTGGGTGGTCTCTCCCTCAGTAAAAGCCAGCATCCTTATGGTAGCCCTCAAAACCTTAACTGACCCCCGCCATTGCCTCTCTGACCTTTTCTCCCCACTCTGCCTGCTCAATCTACTCTGACCACTCAAGCCTTCTGGCTGTTTCTCAAACATTTTAGGCAAGCGCCCATCTTGAGCCATTGCTCCTGCTGTCCCTTGTGCCTGGATCACTTTCCCCAGGTGTCCACATGACGAGCTCCATTGCCTCCTCAGGCCTTAGGTCAAATCCTCAGTGGAACCTTCTCTGACCACCCCATCCCCCCCCCCCCAACACACACACCATGTAAAATGACAACCCCTAGCCACCTTGACGCTGCCGTGTCCACTTTACTTTTCTCCATAGCTCCCATCACCATCTATCAAATATATAGAAATATAAGCCTCATTTATTTTATTATCTGCTCCCGTTAAAATAGGAACTCTTCGAGGGTGGGAAATTTTGTCTGCATGGTTCACCGATGTATCCCCTAAGGGAGCACTGGATAAATATTTGTTGGAAGACCCAGTGGATTCTGTATTTTTCTTTTACGCTACAGTCCGGAGCCAGCCCATAAGGCTCCAATGTGGACGTTTGTGAAGCACGTCGCAGTTTACAATGTGGATCTTACTTCATCCCAAAGACTGACGGGTAGGGACGGTACCGGGCCAAAGGGCACCACCTCACCGTTAACCCTCTGTACTATAGTTTTCCCATCTGCAATAATAACCATCTCATGGGACTATTACCAAACTAAATACGATAATGCAGGAAAATAATTTGCATAGTGGCTGGCACCTGTTAACCACCAAATGATTCTAAGCTCGTTAATTCCCGCATGACAGTAGAGGAATCGAAGGCTCAGGGAATTTGGGAATTTGCTCAAGGTTACACGGTAAGGGGAAGAGTGAGGTTTGATTAAGCCTTTTGATTCGCGGTACTTTTTGCCTTAAACCAAACTTATATAATAACCTAATTAAGGGCGTGGGACTCCCCCAAAGCCCTAAGGCTAGAGAGAGCTGAGGATCTCTTGATTTCTTTCCGGTATCTGAATTCCCTCCATGATGTTTTGGCCAAGTAATAATTTAACTTCTGCTTGACTATCTCTGGGCCTGGGGGCTCACTGTTCCCAGAGTGAGGTATTCAGGCACCCACTGCAGTTTTTCATGCTGATGGGCCAGGTGGCAGTGCCCACCAAACACCTAACTTCCCCGCCCTCCTAATACAATTCCAGCTCTCTTCAGGGCAGCAACGTGTCCGGCAGAAGCTAGACTCTCCAGGCCTCTTCACAACTAGTGTAGGCCTGGGACGTGGTTGTGGTCAACAAGATGTTAAATGGAGATTGGCTGGTTTTCCTGATTGAAAGAGAGGCAATTTTTAGCAGGCAGCATTTGCTACCCTTCCCTCTTTCCGCTTTTCCTGCCTGGAATGTGGATGTGATGCCTGGAGGTCCAGCAGCCATCTTCTGAGCATGAGGGGAAAGCCACACACTCAGACTGGAGGGAAGGGAGCCTGGGTTACGGAGGGCAGCATGGATGTATCACATCAGTCTTGGCTGTCACTACCACCGTGCTTCTCATTGTGTGAAGAAAACAGGCTCTGCTTGGTTAAACCTGTGAAGTCAGGTTTCTGATACTTGCAGCCTAATGCAATCCTAGCCAATACAATGACCTAAGCGTTCTGCAAACAGGCAGTTTGGGTGGCCGCTGAAGGCAGCCCCTGAGGAACAGCCGTCCCACTCTATGTGGCTTGGTACCCTTAAGAGTTAACCTGATGGCAGGAGTCCCATAGGTCAGGCCCTGCTCCAAGGCTTTACCTGGATCGATTCACTCAGTCCTCACTGTTGGCTGTGAGTCCCACCTGCATTTCACAGAGGGGCCGACTTCCACTGAGCTGCAGAGAGACTAAGTGGCCCCGCCCAGGTCCTGTACCTGGCCAGGGGCGGTGTGGAAACGCAATCCCCCGCAGCCTGGTGCCAGAATCGGGGGCTGAGGCCCTGTGCCCTGTAGTGTGGGAGTTACGTATCTAGGTACCTCCTTTGTGCAAAGCGGCCATTCCAGAAATTTGAAAGGAAGAAGACACGGGTCAAAATACAAAAGAAACAAACATATTGAAGGCAGGAGGCTTCTTCTACACTGCCTTTCCCAGATCAATCTTGGGATGGGTGCTGTTCTCACACTTGTCCCCTTCGACTCTGGCCTTGTCCTCTCCTCCTCGTCCTTCTGAAAACCTTCTCCTTGTCCCCAAAGAACCTAAGCTCTCCTTAACGGAATTGTATTATGGCCCAGGACCCGCTTGCCTGGGGCAGGCGTCTCGCAGGTGAGGCAGAGGCAATGGAGACAGATGGCAACCGGAGGAAGATTCGATTACCTGCTTCTTCCCAAAGTCGATCCGCCCTGTAACTGTGTTATGGCCCATTACTGATAGGCTTCCTCTTGGCTGCTGCTTGAAATTTGGTTTGTCTGTGACTTGTTGCATCCGCCGAAGTTTAGAGATGGATGAGTCAGGGCCCAGCCTGGAAGTCTAAGGAGGAGAGGGGAGGGAGGCAGCAGGAGATGAGTGCCATGGGGACAGGCTGGGGAGCCGGAGGTCAGCCAGGGCCAAGGAAGCACAGGGCAAAGGGGAGAATATGGGTTTGGAAGATGGGGTGTAGGGGCCTCAAATGCCAGGCTGAGAGGGCTGGTTTATATGTGGTCAGTAATAGGGAGCTATGGCAGGCTCTTGAGCAAGGGAAGTGACAGGTGAATATGGTTTGGGAGAAAAGAAGCAAGAATCAGGTGGGACTGGGATGGTTGGGACCCTTGGTCTGTCCCTCTGAGGAGGGCAGGGGATGGAACCAGGGGTCTGGACTCACTGAGTTCAGACAGAGGCAGAGGGGAAACAGGACAGACATGTCAAACACCGTGCTAGACCCACACCCAGGTTTAATCTCACTCAGTCCTTGAAGCAGGCCTCTAGGGCATCTTGTATATCAACGTGGAAGTGGCAGCCTTGTGAGGATGAGTCATTGCCGGCTCACACAGTGGAGCGGAGGTCCAATTTGGCCCATTTCACGCCAAAGCCACGCTCTCCCCACTGAACCACGGGGCCTTTCAGGGTCAAGAGTCAGGGGCAAGAAACACCCATTCTTCCCCACTCTTGCTGGCACTCAGAGCTCCTAACAGCCGTGGCAATAGATTAGCCACTGCTTACTGAACACCACATGTTACATACAGCTCTGTGATTGTGGTCAGGCTGGATGATCCTCATTTGACAAGTGAGGAAGCGGAGCTCGGAGAGGTCAATGGCCTGCCCAGACCGCACAGTGTGTGCATGTAAGCAGCCGAACAGGAGTGTCAACGAAGCCTGCCTGCTTCCCTTCACCACACTGCGTCCCATTCCCAGACTCCAGCTTCTGTCTTCCCGAACTCTGTTCGCTCTAATCCTGGGATTAGTGAGGAGGGGGAGTTGGCAGGACAGCTCAGAACAAGCTATTCAGCATGGAAACTTTCTCTGAGCATCCCCAGGCCTGCCTCCTCTCCACCTGGTCTCCCTTTATGTCCCAGGCCACCATCTCTCCAGGCCTGAGGCCCAGGGGCCTGGGGAAGAGACACCGTGGGCAGGGCTGGGGAGGGTCTGGGGCCCATAGGCACAAGGTGCCAGGCTATGGGCCCGGGGCTCCCCATTCCTGGTTGTACCAAAGATGGGGTATGGTGAGTCCCATGGGGGAGGGAAGGGGACCCTGGTAAGTGGAGAGCATGTCCCTGCAGGAAGCCAAGAGTCTCGGAAGAGGACCAAGAATAACTGGGCATCAGCCCAGCCCTAATCCCTCTGCACACACTCCCTTCCCTAAGGATTTTCCCTCGGAAAAATCTATTTAATTTTCCCAGCTTGGAGACAATGAATAGAGGATTTGGGTTGGGGAAGGATGCGGGGGGGGGGGGGGGGCGGGGGGGAGGTGCATGGAGCTTGCCCTGTGAAAAGACGAACAAATGGAAAACCCGTTTTTGACATGTCCTCTCCCCTAGGAAGAAGCCCAAAACACAGGTTGTCTGATAATATGACCGGTATAACCCCTGACCGGCCATATGATCAAAAGGCTTAGGCTGGCTATCTTTGCTGGTGTATTTTGTTGTTTGCACGTTCTCAGAATAGGAGACCCTGAAGACAGAAACTGCATGTGTCCAGCACAGGAAATCTCGTACTGGTGAGCATAATTATTGTGGTGGGGCGGACAGTGACGGTGGCGGTCGTGGTGGTGGAGGCCGTGGTGGGCGTGATGACGGTGGCAGTGTGGTGATGACGGGGGTGGTTAATGTCATGGACACCCTGAAATCACGATGTGGTGGGGAGAGGCGGGCTGAGGGGTGGGCTTAGTAACCTGGCACACCGGGCCCATCCTGGGCCCGTCTCTCTCTCTAGCAGTCGCATGGGCAAGCCAGCTTCTCTGGGTCTCACTTTCCTCATCTGGAAAATGGGAGTAGTGAGACCGATGGGTGGAGGTCCGGGCTCGCGGGGGCAGGGTGAGGACTCCCCCAGTTCTGCTCCACGTCTGGGGACCCTTTGGTCCCTCCATCTGCCCTGCTCCTTCCCTTCTGCCCACAGACTTCCTATAGTAGCTCCCACCGGCCCTTCCCTTAATCACCAGCACGGTTCCTTCCTTCAGAGCCCCACACATTCTAAAACAGAAGTTTACACACACTGCCTCTGCTTCCTGGCCTCCCACTCGCTCCCTAACCCCTTCCCAGTAGCCTCTGGGTTCCTGACATTCTACAGAAACTGCTCTCAAAGTCAGCAGAAGCCTCCCCCCACATCTCAGCCTCAACCTTTCTGGGAAAATTAGGCCGACAGCCCCCAAAGCGTTGAGAGAACCTCTTCCCCGGGCCTTCAGGACCCACTCCCTGGAATTCATTCTGCCTCCCTCTGCCCCCAAAGGTCAGTGCCATGCTGGCATCTGCCTCTCTCTGTACACTCTCAGGCTCATTTAGCTTCCTGTTTCCCAGTCCAGTCTGTGCATCGGATCTCCCAAGTCCATTTCTCTGCTCTATCAGATCACCCAGCTAGAACCCCTCTGCTGGCCACCGACTGGCCTTTTCCACTGGGCTCTCTTTGGCACGTTAAAGGAAGGCCCTTCACTGCTGAACTCATAATGCTTTTCCCAGAGCTACCTGCTCTCTCCCCAGTCTGTTACCCCAGTTGAAGCTTTTGACTTTTCATCCCTTCGTATGAATGTCCACCCACCCGCGAGTGCTGCGCCTTCCCGGCGGCTCTTTAAAAATGAACACAGGATCAAATTTTATTGCCAAAAGATGAAGCCAGCTCATCATTTAACTTTCTTTGCTCTTGATTAAACCTCTTTGGTATCAAAGCCAATAAATTATATAAATCTTGGGTCTTTTTTTTTTTTTTTTAACTGGGAAAAATAAACTCTGTTATGACAATCCATAACATGCTGATCTGTTCGTATAAACTGTTGGCTTAAAAAGAAAAAACCACACCTTTTTTAACACTGTTGCAAATGTCTTAGAAACTTCCCACACACTTGCTTTCAGAAATAGCAGACTAGGTCATATGGATTAACCTTTCTGCTGATGGCAACTAGAAGAGCTGTGTATTGGAGCACCTGGGCGGCTCAGCCGGTTAAGCATCTGACTCTTGAGTTCAGCTCTGGTCGTGATCTCAAGATTTCGTGAGTTTGAGCCCCGCATTGGGCTCTGTGCTGATAGTGCAGAGCCTGCTTGGGATTCTCTTTCTCTCTCCCACTCTCTCTGGCCCTCCTCTGCTTGTATTCTCTCTCTCAAAATAAATAAATAAACTAAAAAAAAATAATAATAATAAGGAAAGAAAAGCTATGTATTAAAAAAACAAAAACAAAAAGCCAAAAATGAAAACCAAACAACAGGGGCGCCTGGCTGGCTCGGTCGGTTAAGCATCCGACTTCAGCTCGGGTCATGATCTCGTGGTCCGTGAGTTCAAGCCCCGTGTCGGGCTCTGTGCTGACAGCTCAGAGCCTGGAGCCTGCTTCGGATTCTGTGTCTCCCTCTCTTTCTGCCCCTCCCCCGCTCATGTTCTGTCTCTCTCAAAAATAAATAAATATTTTAAAAAATAATAAAAAAAAGAAAATAAAAAAGAAAACCAAACAACAAACTGAGGCATCTGAGCACTGATAATATAAATAAGGTAGTGGGGAATTGTCAGGCTAGGATGTGGAGGGGACTGAGGCTAGGGAGGTGAGCCTGGCTTCCGAAGTGCTTTTCCTTTGGCAATGGGGGAAGCAACTGAGAGGCAGAAAGAATGATCAGGACTTTTGAGGGTCTCCTGGGGATAAGAGATAAGGCCTACCAAGAGGAGTGTTTGCTGAACCCTCTTGCTTTGGGTTAGGACCCCAGAGGGCTGCACCTGAAGAGTCTGGATGAACCAGAAGTAGACAGGTTCTCACAGGGGCTACAGATCTGCTTTGACTCATCGCAGTTCCTGAAATTGGATTAAAGTGATCCAGTGTTGCCAGTGCCCTCAGGCTACTGTAAATCCTCTCCGGAAGAAGATAGCATCCTGGTGTTGTCAGATCATTTCTACAAATGATTTTGCAACTACTGTGTCCAGGGCATACCCATAAAAATAGCAAAACCCCACAAAAAACAAACATTAAAAACAGAATTGAGACCCCCAAATCAGACACATGATGAAAATATGCTAAACATGAAAAACACGAGAAAATATATTAAAAAAGATACACGCACACACACACATATATATATACACACACACACACATATATATACACATGTGTATATATATGTGTGTGTGTGTGTATATATATATGTGTGTGTGTGTGTGTGTGTATTTCTCAAACATTCTATCTAGATGTTGAAGTTATGCATACAGATTCAAATTTATTTTTGGAAATACAACACTTAGCATGACCAAGGAGATAAAAGACTTGATTAAGAATTTGGGCAGGGAATTGAAACTGGCTTTTTTCTAAATGGAAATTCTAGAATTGAAAATTAAAATACCTGGCACTGAGAATTCAAAGGATAGGCTCAGCAGCACATTAGACAAAATTGAACAAAGATTTAGTAGTTAGCTCTAAAAAAAAAAAAAAAAAAAAGAATTCGTTAATTAGAAGCTAGATGAGAAAAAAAAAAATCCAGAATGAAGCATGGAAAGGTAATAGGATGGAAAATACAGAAGACAGCCTAAGAGACCCCAGGAAATGGTGAGAAAGTTGAAAAGAATGGCACAGAAGCAACATATGACAGGATGATGCTGAGATCTTTCAAAAACGGATGAAAGATATCAATCCATATGTTCAATAGGCCCTAGGAATCTAAATCAGAGTAGGTCAAAAGGAATCTACATCTGATAGAGTAAGACTAAAAAGTACCTCTTTTCCAATAGAGTAGAACTAAACACTGAAAATCAAAGATAATGAGAAGATTTTAAAAACAGACAAAAACACAGATTATCTTCCAAGGGGCAACAATTAGATAAATAGCTGATTTCTCAATGAGAACAATGGAAGCCAGAAGTCAATAGAATTCTTCAGAGGGCTGAAAGAAAACAGCAGTCATCTTATTATTCAATGCCCCTCTGGATTATTCAAGAGCAAAGATGAAATATATACATTTTCAGACTAACAGAAACCAGGAGAATGAATCACCAGCAGACCCACACTTACAGGATATTTTTCAGAAAGAAGGAAATAATCCCAAGGGGAAGGTCAGAGATGCAGAAAGGAATGAACACTATTGGAAGTGGTAAACATATGGATACATATAAAATGATATTGGCTATATTATATTATTATAGAAAAATAGTAACAGTGCGCCCGAGTGGCTCAGTTGGTTAAGTGTCAGACTTCAGCTAAGGTCACGATCTCATGGTTTGTGAGTTCGAGACCCACACTGGGCTCACTGCTGTCAGCACAGAGCCCACTTCAGATCCTCTGTCTCTCTCTCTCTCTGCCCCTCCCGTCTTGTTCTCTCTCTTTCTCTCTCAATAGATAAATAAACTAAAAAAAAAAAAAGAAAAGGAAAAGAATAATATAACCGTGTTTGGGGAGTTAAGGTCC
Source organism: Puma concolor (assembly GCF_028749965.1). Lineage (NCBI taxonomy): Eukaryota > Metazoa > Chordata > Mammalia > Carnivora > Felidae > Puma > Puma concolor. The sequence goes on along the minus strand of NC_141671.1, from coordinate 42,879,413 downwards.
TAAGGTCCTTCCCTATATTTTGGGGGAAGAGAGTAAAAAAAATCATTTAATATTAGGATTTGTTGGAGCGCCTGGGTGGCTCAGTCGGTTGCTTCGGCTCAGGTCACGATCTCGCGGTCCGTGGGTTCGAGCCCCGCGTCGGGCTCTGGGCTGATGGCTCAGAGCCTGGAGCCTGTTTCCGGTTCTGTGTCTCCCTCTCTCTCTGCTCCTCCCCCGTTCATGCTCTGTCTCTCTGTCTCAAAAATAAATAAAAACGTTAAAAAAAATTTTTTTAAATAAAAAAATTAAAAAAATCATTTAATATTAGAATTTGTTAAGAATGCATCCTGTAATCTCTGTGTAGTTTCTAAAAAAACTGTAAAAGGGTGGGCACTTTTACACCCTGGGTGTGGCTCAGTCAGTTGAGTGCTGACTCTTGGTTTGGGGCCAGGTCATGATCCCAGGGTTGTGGGGTTGACCTCCATGTTGGGCTCCACACTAAGTGTGGAGCTGGCTTGGGATTCTCTCTCTCTCTCTCTCTCTCTCTCCCTCTGCCCCTCTTCCCAGCTCACACACTCTCTCCCTCTAAAATTAAAAAAAAAAAAAAAAACAAACACAACTGTAAAAGGGTGAATAACTTCTAAATTAATAGAGGAGGGTAGCTGAGTAAAATAATTTTAGCAGGAGGCAAAGAAAGGAGAGAAAAAGCAACAGATCAGGTAGGAGATATACAAAAGCACTTAACCAAATATAAAAATAATCTTGTATGTAAAATGACTAAATGTTCCCATTAAAAGGCAAAATTTTTCAGATTTTCAGACTTGTCTTGGATAAGACATAAAATTCAACTCTACACTATTTATATGGAGATACTTAAAATATAGGGAGAAAGAATGATAAAGGATGAGAAAAGATATAACTTATGACAGTAACAAAAGCAAAAAACGAATAAAGCTATACTAAAAGAAGACTAGGTTTTAAAGCATTACTAGATATAGAGATTACTTCACAATGATACAAAATTTAATTCACCAGGAAGCTAGTAATTTTACATTTGTATGCACCTTATAACTTGGCATCGAAACATATAAGGCAAAAATTGACAGAATCATATGATTGCATTTCAGATTCCTTCTCTGCCTTCCTGGGGTCACAGAAGCTGGGCGTTTCAGCTGTCAGGGCCCTCCCTCAGAAATATCCTATCTGGTTCACTTATGGAGTCATTTTTGGACATGGAGCCATCTTGGCTACTCACTTGTCTTGTATGTAAAGAATGTGTGTTGCAGATACTATCAGTGCCTTGCCTCATCTTACAGGTACTCATCGTTTTCCTACACAGCTACCTGGTAGCTTCCAGTTGCAAGCACCTGAAACTCTTATACCTGAGGGCTTTTTTCTGGCTGCAGAGCCTGCTCCTGCATGTGGGGCATTCCAAAAGTATCAGAGTAAATGCTCCCAGGAGCAACCCTCAAAGAATGACTCGTGTGAGTCAGTGGATAAATACCCCCTACTCCTTTGCCCTTCAAAAATTAACTCAGAAATGTGTGTTTTCCACTGTCTTCCCAGAGACCTCCAGCAAGATTGACCTTCAGTTGCCCACAGGGATAACCGGCTTGATATAATTTCCTTTTTTGGGCTCTCTTCCCTTTCCTGCCTGATTTCCCCACACGCTTCCTGTAATTCCCTAAGATCATCTTCCAAATAAACTATATTCAAAAATTTTCTTAAGGTCTAGTTCTAGAGAAACTCAAACCAAGATAATGTCCCTTGTTTTAAGGATAAGAACATTATCAATCCCTGTGATGTTGCCTGGCTCTAAGGTAGTCTCCATTCCCTCATCCCACTCTCTCAACCTGTCCTCATCCATGACATCATGTGTATCTTTCACGCAGACTATTTTGACAGTGGTTTTCTTCCCCCATAATTTCCCTCCCATTGTTTCTCCACAAGCAGCCTCAGTAACCTTCCTATTAAGCACAGAGGTCATCATTGCATACCTTCTACTCCAATATTTTCAGTGGCTTTCCATTGCCCACAGTGTAAAAATCCCGGTACTCAGCTTGGCATGCAAAGTCCACTGTGATCTAGCTTCAATTCACCTTTCAATCGCTCGCCATTCTCCACTGCTTTCTTCCCAAAGCCTGGGCTCATTTCTCAGCCTCTTTCACTTGTGGACAATAGCCCACACGTTCCACCATTGCCTGCTATGCTCTCCCCCATTCCGGAATCACAAGTCCGTGAGCCATCCTTCAAGGCTCAGATCAAATGACACCTCTGTGAAGCCTTCCTGATGTCCCACGTTAGTCTTTGACTTTCCTATATTACCTCGAACTTGGTTACTGCTGGTGGATTTTCAGAAGAGATGACATGAAATCCTCAAGGATGAAAACTCCTGGGTCCCCCTCATTGGATTATCTATAAGATAAATTTGCTGTGTAATTTTGGGCCAAACCCTTACCCTTCTTGGCTCTTAGTTACTACAACTGCACAGTAAGTACTTTCAACTAGAATCAGTGTTTCTCCAAGGAAGGAAGGGATGCAGTTATTTTATTTTAATTCTAGTATAATTAACATGCACTGTTATATTAGTTTCAGGTATATAATACGTGATTCAACAATTCCATACATGACCCAGTGCTCATCATGACAAGTTCACTCCTTAATCCCCATCATGTATTTCACCCATCCCCCTGCCCACCTCCCCTCTGGTAACTATCAGTTTGCTCTCTCTAGTTAACAGTCTGTCTCTTGACTTCTTTCTCTCTCTCTCTTTCTCTCTCTCTTTTTTTTCTTTGCTCATTTGTTTTGTTTTTTAAATTCCACATGAGTGAAATCATATGGTATTTGTCTTTTTCTGACTTATTTCACTTAGCATTACATTCTCTAGCTCCATTCCTGTTGTTGTAAATGGCAAGATTCCATTCTTTTTCATGGGTAAATAATATTCCATTATATCTATATCTATATCATCTATATCTATCATCTATTCTTTATTCATTCATCTATTGATGGACACAGGGGTGTAAATCTTCATTGTGCAAACTGCCTTGTGCATTGTGGGACATTCAGCATCTCTGGCCCCTAGAACCCAATGCCAGATCACCTCTCATTGTTGCTACAATGAAAGAAAGACTCTAACACATTTTCAAACGCTCTAGGAGCATCTCCATTGGACTGAGTGATTCCTCAGGATCTTCCAGCTTGGATATTCTTAGAATCCTCTGGTTGGTGTGTCGGGACCACTGGTGGCCCAGAACCACGCAGAGGCCTGGATGGTGGGTCAATGATGCAGAAAAAGCCAGAACCAAACTGGAGACAACGCCCATGCCATGATCTGACACCTGAGGACAGAACTAGTGTCCAGCGTCCCAGTCTTCCAAGGGGACACAAACTCCCAGCTGGCCCTGGCTGGCTTCAAACCTGAGGGGTTTTGGTCCGCCCTGATGGACAGGAGTCCTGGTGAGGAAAGGGCCGTCCATAGCAGGACTCTATGGGTAGGGATTAGCTGGGGCTGTCAGGGCAAAGGCTGGGGCTTGGCCAGCATCATGAGCTATCAGAGGAGCTCGAATAGCAAGTGAAAAAAAACCAGTGTTCTTGTGCAGGCCACCCTACGAGGTTGGTGGGGTGATTAGGGGACAGCTGCGACTTGGGGAGCAGGAGAGGGCTCGAGACTGACCACGAGGCATGTGGGAGGTGGAAATGGGCAGCAGGATGGCGGTGAGAGTGCTGTTGCCAGAGGAGGCTGCAAACACACCTGGTTGTCTAGCCTCGTTGATGGTGGTGAGCGGGGCAGAGAGAAAGGTTGCTGTGTTCATGAGAGATGAATGGCGGCCAGGGGTAAGGCCACTGTGGAGCAGCCCCTCCTCAGAGGCAGTTTGTGGCTGGGGCTCTGGGGAAACCAGAGTGTTGCCCAATGTTGAGAGCTCAGGGTGAGTTTTTAGGAAGTTCTGGGAATTTCTCCAGTCACTGATTCACCGAGCCATCCATTCCACAGGCATCTCTGGGGCTGGAATGAGACCACCCCGATCTTGTACATGTCCTGGGACCATAGTTCATCTGGTATGAAGTGTCAGAGCTTTGGTGACTGATAAAGGAGGAACTTGGAAGGAGAAGAATTCGTCAATATTTATCCAACAGGGTCCAGGAGAGGCGGCTCTGAATCGAGACAACTGGTCAAGCAGGTAGGGGGCAGGGGGGTGGACGGCTGGAAAGGACTGTGCCGGGCACAGTGTCACCCGAGCTCATGCACACAGCCGCGCTGTGAGTTAGAGGCCCCGACTTCCCCTGTTCTGCAGATGAACAGAGGCTCATTCTTGTGTTCAGAAGGGCATTTCTCCAGGCTCTTCCAGCTTGAGCAGCCCCGAGAATCTCTAACTGCCCTTGCTGTGACGGCTGCAGTCTTTGGATCTCAAGCGGTGGCTGGCAGAGCGGGAGGCCGCCTCTGTGCCCACCCTGGTCCTTCTGATGGCAACATCTGTCCCCAGCGGTAACACCAGACATTGGTTTGCCATAAGCCTGGTTACACGGCTGGCCTCCTGGAGTCTGCTTGCCTTTGGGCGAACTGATAAAACCAAAGTTTTGAGCTTTCCACACCAGGGACCAAGGTTTGGTAACTGCACCACGCACCTAAGAGTGTTAGCTAACGTGTTCTAACATGAGCACGTGTTACGTGCCTGGCACTGCTCTCGGCAAGTCAGGTACATTAACCCACCGACTCCTCACGCGAACCTGGGAGGTGGCTACTATTGTTAGTCCCATTTTACTGATGAGGAAAGAGGTATGGAGAGGTTGAGTAACTTGCCTATAAGTCTCACAGCTGATAACAGGCAAATCAAGATTCAAATCCGGGCGTGCTGGCTCCAGAGGCTCCAGAAGTATGATCAGGGGCTGGCCGAAGCACGCTGCCCCCGGAGTTAAGGACACCTGGATTTGGGTCCCCAAAAGCCTGCCGTGAATTTCTGGCCACACCACCAATTAGCTGTGTGACCTGAGACACATCACTCACTCTCCTGAATATCCGTTTCCCCCCCTGGTTGAATGGAGGGATTGAACTGCATGATCCCACGTTTGGTTCCAGCTCTGACATTTCAAGAGGCTTCATCAGGCTAAAATAAGCAGCAAGAGGCGTGTTGCGGTTGCAAAAGGGCAGCCTGGGACATGCGTGCGTGAAAGCCGGGAGGCTCTCCCTGGTGAGGAAGCACAGAGGGCTAATTGCGAGTGTATGAGCTCAGCTGGGGGCCACTTTCTCCCCTCTGTGTCCACAGCTGGCTGTGAGTCAGTGACGGGTCACTGGCCACAGCGGGGCTGCTGGAGACAGGGCAGGCCCAGAGCACGGACAGGAGACAAGTCCCACCTGGTCCCAGCCTTAGGGGCCCCAGGGTGCTGTGTGTTCTTCCCAGTCCCCATCTAGATGCTACTCCACTGTGGCTAGAAAGTACTCCATTCTGTCTCCCTGAGCAGAACATCCCTTTCTCTCTCAGCTCTGCCAGCCCTGGCCCCTGCTCTGCTCCCCTCACAGCCAGAGGCTCCTTCCTCTGAGCCAGGGGTGGGATAGAGGCAGGTAAGACAACAATGCCTGCTCTCAGGAAGCTCATAGAATGGTGGCGGGGTTGGGGGGCAGGAGGGCTCTTGGGCACGAGCTGGGCCTATGTCTCAGGCTTCTGAACATGCCGGGGGGAGCTCACAGCCAGGGCGCCTGCCTTGCCCACGCTAGCCTCTGTGGACCAGGTCATTGCCAGGTAAGATCACGGGCCAAGTTCCTCCTTCCCAATACCATCCTCAGCCCTCAGGAGGAAGCTGCCACAGGAGCACTGGCCTCAGGACAGACTTGTGACAAGGGGTCAGCCCCTGGGAAAGTGGCCCAAAGGGGGTGACCTCCTTGGGAAATGTGCCCTCCTTGGGAAAGCTGTGAGCTGTGAGAGGGCAATCAGGACTGAGCTGCTCCCAAGATACCGCCGTCCTTGCCCTGCTACAAACGTCATCCGGCGCGACATGTCTGGCGTCGCGGGATGGATTACAAGTGTACTTTCCGGGAAGCTCATGTGGCACGTGCATCACCGGGCCCGTGGCTCCCTGTCCGCCTGGGGTCTGGCGTAGCCGGACTCAGACTCAACTCTGAGACAGTGGTCAGATGTCGCCAGCCTTCTGCTCAGTGCGTGAATACCCTGTAGTGGTTGTCATTCATTCATTCATTCATTCGGTCATTCCTTCGTTCATTCTACACTGGTTCCTTCCTGCATTCGAGTAACCGCACCTCTGCCAAGTGCTCCTCTTGGTTCTGCTTGAACTCGTCCTGAGAAACTCACAGGCTTCTGGGACAGCCCAACCCACACTGCGGCCGTCTGACTTCTAAAACCTTCCTATGGATGATTTGAAATCTGACTTCCTCGGCTGGCCTCCTGTTGGTGTTCCTGCTCCTTCCACCCCCGGAGAGCCCATTTCGTCCTATATATGACAGGTCTCAGGTGGTTCAAGGCACCTCACTTCCCCCTCCCTCCCTCCCACCTTCTCTCTCTTTCTTCCCTTCCTCTGTAGACATTCATTGAGCGTCTCGTATGTGCCAGGCACCAGGAAAACAATAGCAAGAAACAGCACACACAGCCCTGGACCTCACAGTGCTTACAGTCTGTTAGGGAGGCACCAGGAACAGAACAATCTCACAGGTAAACCTGTCTCTGGTAAGTGCTACCCCAACACCAGGCCTAGGTGGGAGGCAGAGCATATAAACGTGGGACATAATCCACAGAGAGGTCAGAAAGGGCTTCCTCGAAGAAGTGGAGCTTTAGCCGGTATGAAGAAGGAGCAGGGGAGTCACCAGTGGGGGGTAGGACACATGTGAAGGCCGTGGCTGGAGTGGGGGACGCCCAGATGCCAGGACCTTTCATTCCTGGGGCTAAACATCCTTGTGGTAGTTCCTCACAGGATGAGGTTTCTAGACCCCTCCCCACCTTGTCACTCTGTCATTGTTCCCTTAAGGGGGAGATCCCCAGGTCTGGACCCACGGCTTCTGGAGGGCCTGGCCAGCTCAGAGCCTGGGGGCTGCCCCTCTCTCTTCTAGCTGGCTGCTGTCTTCCCATTAGCACAGCCCAAATCTGTACACTCCTCGGGGAACAAGTCCTCTTCCAGGAATGCTCACCCAAACTGATCTTACATGTGGCCTCTCGCAGCAGCCTGTGCCTGGGCTGTTCGGTGTCTGACCTTGCATTTGAGTCCCTGTGTGGGTCCATGAATGCTCATCTCTCTGATGTGGCCTGTTTGTTTCAGTCTGGCAGGGTCCGTACTGAGTCTGGGTTCTATTCTGGCTGTGATGCGCAGGGCCGCATTCCCTGTGAATGTGCCGGCAAAGAGTTCGCACGTCCCGTCTGCATATCCTGGACCAGGTACTGGCAGGTGAGGCCTCGGAGAATATGGGAGGGGGCGGTGACGGGGAAGACAAGGGGCCTGAGAGCCGGGGAGGGGGATTTTGGAGGCTGCCCTGGGGCTCCAGAAAGAGGTGCCTAGGGCCTGAGGCCTAAGCTACGCTGGAGCCACACTGTTCTGTGATTTCCGACCCCTGCCCTGTGTCGTTCTCCAGGCCTTATTAATGATACAGAGGAAGGAGTGAGGCCAGCTGCGCGTCTGTGTGCACGTTTGGTATGCACACGTCTGTGTCTGTGCGCGTGGAGTGTGTGAACCTGTGTGAGTTGTCCAACTAGGCCTCGCTGTTGGCTGGAACCCACCATTTGCCATTACTCATCCTGTGACTTGAGGGTGGCCAGGTCACCGAGCCTTGGAAGAGGTTCCATCAGACAAGGTTCCACCTTGCCTAACAGTCATACCAGGTGGCCCCATGTGCCCTCCTGCCCCCCGTCCGCCTGCAGGGTCCTCACACACCAACGAGGCCTGACCAGGCGAGCCGGCTAGGACCTCCCACCCCTGTCCTTTACTTCTGTCCACAGGTCACCCTGCTGCTGGTGCCATTCCTTCTGCCCCCCGAATCCCCCACTCCTTACCTTATCACTTCCTTTGTCACCTCCCCCCCTCCCCTTTTCAGACTCAGCTTAGGCAGGGACTCCTCCAGGAAGCCCTCCCAGATCCACCTCTGTGTTCTCCCAGACTGTAGGCCCTAAGAGGGCAGGGCCCATGTGGGATTTATTATAGTGTTTTCAGAGGCTAAAACCTAACACATCTTATTAGATGAGTGAAACAGTGGGCTTCATATTTCTTATCTGTAAAATGGAAATTCTACTATTTGACACACAGGGTTTGGAAGAGGGCTGTGGAAGATGGTGCACGTGAACTTCCTATCCTTGTGCTGGACATACAGCAGATGTCCCAAAACACTTCTAACTTCCCTGCTCTTTAATGTTTATGGACGCATGTTCTTTTCTGTTCAAAAAAAATGTTGTACATTTTCGGACTCCTTTTGGTTCCAAAGCATGACTGGCTTCTTGGAGCTCAGGCCCCCTCCTTGCAAAGATGGTCTTTGACGACCCCATCTGAAACAGCCCCACCCACCCCAACACTCTCCACGCCAATAGTCTTATCACGACCTGACCTTGTGCCTTTCCTGACTTGCTGATCATCTGTCATCCCTCCTAGAACGTGAGTACCACGAGGACAGAGACTTTGGCTGATGTTTCCACTCCTGTGGCCCCAGTGCCCAGAGCCGTGTGTGGCACAGAACAGAGATCCAGAAGTTTCCAAGGCCAAGGCAGTGGAGTCTCTAGGGGACAAATGCCAGCATGGTGAGTGTGTGTGTGTGTGTGTGTGTGTGTGAGCGTGCATGTGCATTTGGGACAGAGGACGGTGAGGTTCCCTGAGGGAAATCGAGAACAACCGTCTCCCCTGGGGCTGTGGCTCCCCAGGCTGCCTGGATGTGTAAGTGAGGAGGCAGCGCCTCCTTTGCCTGGTGACCCTGGGTGGCTGGGCTGAACACGGGTCTTTCTCAGCACGCTTGAGCACAGTCCATCTGTCCCCAAGGAGGGACTGGGGTGCTCCGGCTGTTATCCCACTTTGGAGGGACCCCGGGCCCAGGCCTACCTCATATTGGTGCCATTTTTTCTTCCCTCTGTGGCACCGGCTCCCCTCCTCACTCTTGCCTTCCTGTCACCAGTGCCTGATGGGCCCCCTCCCACCTGCATTCCCTGTTGGCACCAAATTTTCACACTTGCGGCTTTAGTGGTGCTGTAGGGTTCCCCCTGTCTCCTTAAGTGGGGCAGCATAGCCTACTCGGGCTTTTGGTGCTCAGCCCCCCACCGCTGCCATTCTGGTCTTTGTCCTAGGCCCAGTGAAAGGGATTCCAGAAAAAAGTTGCAGAGGCTCCCGCTCCGCCCACTGGGGAAGGGCCCTCTCATTTTCCCCTCATCCAACTCTCCCCCCAGCTGAGGGGCCCAGTGCCAGAGAAGCCTACTTGACTTCTGGCTGGGATACCGTGGCTGGTAGGGAGGTTTGCATAGACTCAGCTTTGGATCCAGGTCCCCACCCAGACTCAGTGGGGTTACCTAGTGTTGGAAGGATGCTCCCTATCGGTTCAAGCCCCCCACCCTGTTTCCCCTGGGCCCTGCTCCCTATACCTGGAAGGCCCACAACCACTGCCCCATCCTCAGAGCTGTCAGAACCCCCAGTTCTAAAGCTCCCAACCCTGGCAGGACCCCAGAATATTTGCAAGTGAAGGATTTCAGGGTTCAGAGGTTTATGAAGTGCGTTGTTTGAAGTGCCCTGGGCTGATCGGTGTGTGTGTGTGTGTGTGTGTCCGTGTGCATGAGATGGACTGGGCCCCCACTCCTATTTTGACCACAGAACCCCAAACCTTTTTTGTGTTACCAGTGGAGAGGCTACATAAATTACTATTTAAACAAGAGAACCCATTATTTAAAAAAAGAAATGTTTGAAAACCATGAAAACTGGACAAAACTCATCTTACATCCTGGGAAACTGAGGCCCAGAGGAGCAAATGGCTTCTCAAGGTCACAGTGGGATCAGGGGCAGAGCTGGTACCATACCAGGCGACCTGGCTCATAGGCTGATGTTTTTGCCAAGACCAGGCCGACATGTCCCTCTCATGAGGTGGCAGCTGGGGGTGGCGTGCCAGGAAGGCCCCATCCAGAGAAGCAGGTTAAGGTCACAGCCTCCCCACCCCACAGGCCCCCTGGGAAGTGCCTGGGAGAATAGTTGCATGGGAAAGGTGGCTCATTTCTTAACTGGAGGCTTGAGATTTTGAAGTGGGAAGGGGCAGGAAGAGGGAGGAAGAGCAGAGAGGGGAGCAGGGGACAGGGGTTCGTCCTCTGGGTCCCTTACACCCCTCCCCCAATCAGAGCACCAAATGCCCTCCCGCCAGTTTGAGGCTGCTTCTACATTCCCCCACGGTCACTCTGTCAGGTCCCCATAGGAGGAGGAGGAAGGCTGCTTCACAGCCCTCCCCCCTGCCCCTTAGCCTGTGACCCACTGGAAACAGCCCCTGACCCCAAGCACCTGATTTCCAAGCAGAGGGAACTTGTGCCAGGCATAGAGGGGGCTGGGTGGCCTTGGGGTGATGGCATCTGAGGTGGGAAAGCTGTGAAGCTGGGTGGGGATTTCTGTCTCAGGGGTCCTGTGGAATCCCCCCCCCCCCCCCGCCCAGCGACAACACAGAAATGGCACGGTAGGGGGCTCTGTGGCACTCACTGTGTCTCCCCTCAGTGTCCAGATGGGCACGGGGCGGGGGGGGGGGAAATGCTATTGAATGAATGTGTCCATCCCCCCCCCAGCCCCTCCACAGTCACCGGCCTCTCCTCTCCCCACATCCCTGTCCTTTAGTGACTACAAGGACTGGGTTATTCTTAGTAGGTTTCATTCATCAAAGCGTGACAAACGGTGTCCTGGGAGGAATGCCTGTGTGCTGCCAGAGCCAGAGGGCTGGGGTGGGGTGCAAAGGCCCCATCTGAGAGGGGAATTAAATGCCTTGAAGGAGGGGCGCCTGGGTGGCTCAGTCGGTTGAGCGTCCGACTTCAGCTCAGGTCACGATCTCGCGGGCCGTGAGTTCGAGCCCCGCGTCGGGCTCTGGGCTGGTGGCTCAGAGCCTGAAGCCTGCTTCCGATTCTGTGTCTCCCTCTCTCTCTGACCCTCCCCCGTTCATGCTCTGTCTCTCTCTGTCTCAAAAATAAATAAACGTTAAAAATTAAAAATAAATAAATAAATAAATAAATACATAAATAAATAAATAAATAAATGCCTTGAAGGAGCTCCAGACTGAAGGGGAGACATAGTCTTGCCCTCAGGGAGCCCCAGTCTGAGGGGGGAGACATAGCCCTGCCCCCAGGGACTCCAGTCTGAGGGGGGAGACCAGTCCTGTCCTCAGGGAGCCCCAGTCTGAGAAGGAAGACACAGTGCTGCCCTCGGGGAGCCCCAGTGTGAGGAGGAGACACAACCTTGCCCTCTGGGAGCTTCCTGCGATGGAGGATACTACCCTCACACCCCACTCCCCAAACCCTCAGTGAGATCCTAGACTGAAAGGAAGCGATCCAATATTCTGCCCTCAGGAACCTCTAGTTGCATGGCAGAAAAACATCTGTCATCCCTGTTGGAGAAGGCATACCCAAGGCACAGATTGAAACTCAAGATGAAAAAAGGTGGTATGAGAGGGGTTTCCAGAAGCACGTGCAGCCCCCACTGCCACCACATGTGGGAAGCCTAAAGAGGGGCTCTCGGACATTCACCTGGGCGTGCTTACCAAGAAACATGCACAGACTACCAGGGGGTGCACTACGGTGCAGACTGAGATCCTGGCACCCGAGGAAAGGTTAAAGGCTAGGCCAAGTGGGCTGGTCTAAATCAGGGGTCTCAAACCCAAATGCCTTTGGGGACTAGTCTGACACTGGCCTTTGCCAATGGGGAGGGCGATCAGATGGCCCACACCGTCTGTAAGCTATCATACTCAGTACAAAAACCACCTACTCCTAGCAGGCCAGACAAAACCTCACTAAAGATTAAACTTGGCCCAAGGCCATGAGTCTGCAACCCCCTGGGCATCAGGAAAGAATTCCTGATAGAGGAAAGGTTTGAACCTGGTTTGGATAAAGAAGTTGACAGTCAACTCCTTAGTCCTGGCCACCAGGCCTGGCTTCTGCGTCTTCAGGGCCTTTTCCCACCCTTCCTGGGATGCCAGACTTTAGCCACTCCTCACTGGCTCCCTTGTGACCACCAGGCCACAGCTGGTCAGCCTTCTAGCGCTCCAGGTCTGTGATGGGGGTATCACCTTTCTTTTCAGGAAGGTAATATCCCTGTCAGGGGAAGGAGCCTGCGGGGGCGGTCATAAGTCACCCCGAAATGAGCTCATCTGGAGGTTCTGGCTGGGGAGCCTTGCTCGAGAGCCTTTACTTTCCTGTGCCTCATGTGCAAAACGGGGATACCGTTGCCCTGGTGCTCTACCCGCTCCTCCCCTTTCCAACAGGCCTCAGTGTCCCTGTCAAGGAAATGGGTCCTGCCTCCTCCCCGCTCTCCAAGTCACGTGAGACAGAACTCGACGGCTGTCAGTTTACGAGAGGGACCAGCCGCCTTCCGCACCCTGGGGCTCCGGGGTCTCCAGTCCTGCACCTTCCCTCTCCCCACCCCAGGTGGGATCTCAGAGCTCTCTCCTGGCTCGGTCTCAGAGGGCGACAGGAGGCGTGGGCGGGCAGAGGTGAGGCACGCGCGCTCCTGGGGACTGGGGACAGGGGACGGGCTCCCGGACAGGTGGGGGGTGGGAGGCCTAATTAGGGCGCGTTGGCCCGGCGCAGCCGAGCGCCGCGGAGGAGAGCGGCGGTGGGTAATTAGAGCGCATTAGCCGTGCCCCTGCAATCCTGTAATTTCTCCGCGCGCTCCGGGTGTGTAGTAGGAGGTGAAGCGATGCGGGCTCGCCTCTGAGTCAGACTCTCCGAAGCCCGGGTGGGGACGCAGGGGGCGGCAGAGGCCGTGGAGAAAGGACTCCTGCCGCAGGAGGCGCCCTCGCCTTCCCCGGGCGCGGAGTCACCTGTCCCGGGGCTGCGCGCCCCACTTCCGCGGGCAGAGGAAGGCGTGGCCGAGGGTGTGGCGAGGAGGGGCGTGGCCCGCGCCTCCCCTGGCTTCCAGGGGGCGCTCCTCTGTCCCGCGGATCTTTACCCGGCGTTGAGTGGTGTCCCTGCCCTAGCCATGTGGCCTGCTCCCTGCGCACAGGTGGACTGAAGGAGATGCAGTGCGCGAGGCAGAGACTCCCCAGATTCCGTCAGAGACGGGCAATAGGGCTAGGAGAGCGATAGAAAAAAAAAAAAGAGAGAGAGACATCAGAAGAGAGTGGGGCCGCATGTGTTACCCGAGCCCCGAAATCCATTCTGGGGGAGCAGGGAGGAGCCAGTGGGGGGCTGAGGCTGGGAGCGAAGTTTATTTATTAGCCAGATTAGCCAGCATTAATGGGGGAGCAGGGGTGGCCGGCGGCGGCGGCGGCGGGGACATAGCTGGCATAGCTGGCATAGCGGCGGGGCCTCCCGCGGCGCGGGGCTCTGCCGGCTTCAAAGGGGCTTAAAGAGGCCCGTGGTGGCACTGCCACGGCCCCGCGGGGGAGGGCGTGGGCGCAGGCGGTGGGGGAGAAGGCGGCCATTGTGCACCAAGGGATTAGGGATCTGGTCTGGAAGGAATTTTAAACTCCTTCCAGCCAGCGCCCCAGGACTCCCCACCCGCCCCAAAACTGCTCTCCTGAGCTTGAGCATGCTGTGATGTTTACCTGCATTTTGGTGTCTGGGGTTCCTCCCCCCTCCCTCCTCCCTAGGCAACTAGGGCTGTCAGATTTGGCAAATAAAAGTACAGGACGTCTGATTAAACTTGAATTTCAAATACGCAATGAATACTCTTTTTAGTATAAGTATGCCCCATATGTTGTATGGGATATACTTATACAAAACATTATTCGTTGTGTATCTGAAATTCAAATTGAACTGGACGTCTTGTATTGTTTTCTAGCAACACTAAGGTCACTGAAATGTCTAATTCATGTCTACAGCAGATTGGGGGCCCCAGAAAGGTTCTATAGGGCTGTGTGTCCCCACCCTCAGACTAAGTTTCTTGAAGGCTGGTGCTGTGTTTCACCCTTCAGAATGGAGCTTTTTTTTTTTTTTTTTTTTTTTTTTTTTTAACGTTTATTTATTTTTGAGAGACAGCATGAGCAAGGGACGAGCAGAGAGAGAGGGAGACACAGAATCCGAAGCAGGCTCCAGGCTCTGAGCTGTCGGCACAGAGCCCCATGTGGGGTTGGAACCCACGAACCATGAGATCATGACCTCAGCTGGAGTAGGACGCTTAAGGGACTGAGCCACCCAGGCGCCCCCAGAATGGAGCTTTGATGGTAGTACACATCTCTATCAGAGTGGGAGCTTCCTGAGGACGGGGGGCCAAATTTCAGATAGGAGCTAGTAGATCAATGTCTTGAGTCTCCTTCATCACACTGAGTGTACCCTGAGGCAGGGGCTCTGTGCCCTCCGGTGGGCCAGTCTGTCTCCTCCTGCAGGCAGGTGGAGGCCCCTCCCCCATTGGTACAGTTCCCTGCCCACAGGGGGCGCTGAGGGCGCAGAGGACTGACCTACAGATGGCTGGGTCCTGTTTTTTGGCACTCAGGGCTGGCAGGTTCTCTGGGGTTGATGCCCCTGGGGATTTGGGGCTGGGGTCCCCACCTTGTGTGGCTCCTGACTTGGTCTTGACCCTTGTTCTGGCAGTTGAGGCCAGGCCTGCCCGGGCCAGAGGCTGTGGCCAGCACTGTGGGAGAAGTTCCGCATCTGGTTACCCAGTTTCTTTCTTTTTTTTTTTTTTTAATTTTTTAATTATTATTATTATTTAATGTTTGATTATTTTTGAGAGAGAGAGAGAGAGAAATCACGAGTGGGGGAAGGGCAGAGAGAGAGGGAGACACAGAATCTGAAGCAGGCTCCAGGCTCTGAGCTATCAGCACAGAGCCTGAGGCGGGGCTCGAACTCACAAACTGTGAAATCATGACCTGAGCTGAAGTAGGATGCTTAACGGATTGAGCCACCCAGCCTCCCCTGATTACCCAGTTTCTGCCAAGAAGGGACAGTGTGGCTCTAGGTGCAGAAGGGCCCTGCCCGCCTCCCTCTCTCCCCATAACCATGGTAGCCAAGCCCCCATCCTTCGTCAGCCTCTCTAAAGCCCACTGCCCACCCTTGGCTCGTTCTGTTCTCTGAAGCACCTGCTCTTCTGTCCTCAAGGACAGCTGAAGTCTCACCACGTCTAGATGCTCTGGCCTTCAGCAGAGTAAATATGGCCGAGTAGGCTGCGTGTGCCCCGGGGGTTCTTACGGTGAAAAGAGCTCTCCATCTACTCCTTCCTTCCTCACCAGCCTGGAGCCACAGGGGCCAAAGAGGAGACAAAGGCAAGAGTAGGGAACATGGGAAGGTTGGGGAGTGTAGGTGGGAGTAAAGAAGCCTCTGCCACCATCTCCTCCCCCTCTGTCCCCTGTAGCCCCTTCCCAAATCCCTTCATCCCCTGGGGCCTCTGAACTCTTTTCCCTTAAAGCTGAGGGAAGCCAGGGAGAACTCCTTTCCCACGGTCACAGCCTCAACAACCCCCCACCCCCTGCTCCCTTGGCCACAGCCACCTCAGCTTCTGAGGAGCACAGGCCTGGCTCACCCCGTCCCTGCAGGGCCCCCTCCTTGTGCTGGGGCGCCTGCTTCCGCGAGTGGCATCATCACCCCATTCCTCAGGCTGCCCAGTCATCAGGTCGGCAATTAGCTACTTCCTCTCAGCAGCATGAGGCCACCGAACGTCACAGCCCCTCCCCCAGCCAGCCGCGGGCGGGAGTGCTGGGGTGCCCCCCACACTTTGTAGTCTGTGCCAAGTCCTGGCATGACCCCCCCACCAAACTACTGAGTGCTGGGGTAATGAGCCTCCCATCTAGGGAGCTGGGTGCTCCCTGTGTTCTGGGGGCGGGAGAAGCCACAGTGCTGCCTCCTCCTCCGTGTCACCCCATCCCATTGGGTGAGGACACTCCCGCTGCCTGGGTGGGGCGATGCCAGCTCAAGGGCACCAGTGGCCAGAGCAGGCGGGGCTTCAGACTCAGGTGTCTCTGTCCCCAGATATAGGCGTTTTTTTTTTTTTTACCAGGCTCTCACCTGTGGCCCCGGAGTCGGTGAACTGAGGTTGGTGGCATTTCTATGGTAAGGGGGGAGAAATGGGGAGTCACTCTACAGACACCCAGACATGCAGGGGGGCAGGCTTCATCAACACCTGCAGGGGCTCACACACCCGTGCTGGGGCACACTCACAGATACAACCTGTCCAGTGTCTATCCCACCACAGCTGTGCCCTCACGTGTCCCTGACGGGCACACCCACCCGGAGGTACACCTGCCTGCCCCCGACACCACCTCCTCCAAACACCTGCGCACAAACCCACCAACATTCTCAGAGACGCAGTAAACTCACTGCCACACGGAAACTCAAACCAGGACACCACAGAGAAGACCAGGAGGTGGGACGAGTGGAGAGACCACCCCCTAACTTGTCCCGCCACCCCCATGAGCACGGACGGGGGGGGGGGGGTCTTCTTCGTTAAGGGTGAGAGCAAGACTGCACTGGAGGGGGTATGTGTGGTGGGCAGGTGGGTTGCGGTGAAGGCAGCTCTGGTCTGAGTGTGGAGGAGGGGGGTAGGGTGTGATTTGCAGAGACTAACGAACGCCCACGAGCATAAACACACGTGTCATTTTACGCAGATCATTTAACTCCTTAGGGCCTCAGCAATAACGTCTGTAAAATGGGGATGATGAGAACCCCGTTTAAACTTGGCTGTGAAGTTTAAATGAGATGACTGGCCCCGAGCAAGCCCTAAACCAACATTTCAGTGGAGGAGGCCCTTCCAGTGCCCTGCCTCTGCGGGGTGGGTTTGCCTAAAAGAGCCGGCCCCGGGGGACGGGGGGGGGAGAAGCCGCCCTCATTCTGGGCCTTTCCTGACCACGTACTCACTTCGGTCTTTCTCCCTTTGCTGGGATCCGGCCCCCGCACGGTGAGTGATTGGGTGCTACTCCTGTTTGGCCTGGGGGCGGGGCCTGGGCGGGCCTGGCTACCTGCCCCGCCCCCACCGGGCTGGCGCGCAGGTAGCTGAGTCCTGGCTTCCAGCCTCTAGAGGATGTGAGTCAGCCAGAGCCTCCCCAACCAGGCAAATGGTGTGCAGGGGATGGGAGCTTGGGTGGAGGGGCCTTCTAGGAACATTCCTGGAAAAGGACCTGGGAACAGGCGTTGCTGCCGGGAGCCACCTCCTCAGCCTGCCGGCCTGTGCCCAGCTCACCAAATACCCTTGTCCTTGCTTCTCGCAGCTCACCGTTTGGATTCATGAGGCAAGGCCCCGCTTGCCCACCCAGGCCATCCCCAAGCACTTCTTCAGCTACAGCAGGGAGCCAGGCCTTACTGCCCTCCTCAGCAAGTCCATGGGGGCTCTAAAGCCATGGGCACAGGGGCGCACACGCACACGCGCTCGTATACGCGTGCCTGCGGTCACATACGCACAACCGGAGGCACCACGTAGACATGTCCTGGCACGCACGTGCACACTCAGGCAGTGCTCCTTCACACAATACACACCCACGCAGACACTCATGTATACTCCCTTGCAAAGGTGCTGAGTCATGATCACTATCGTCGGTTGAACTGTGCCCCCCAAAAGATATGTTGGAAGTCCTAACCCCGGGACCTGGGAACTTGACCTTAGGTGGAAACAGGGTCTTCGTAGATGTAATCAAGTTAAGACGATATCTTCCTGGATTAGGGTGGACCCTAAATCCAATGACTAGTGTCCTTTTAGGGAGAGAGAAATTTGTAGACCCAGAGACGTGGGTCTGCACACAAGGAAGAAGGCCGCGTAGAAATTGTAGAGATACAGCTACCAGCCAAGGAGCACCAAGGATTGCCTGCCGCCACCAGAAGGTAGGAGAGAGGGGATGGAAAACTCTCCCTCGGAGCCTCCAGAAAAAACAAACCCTGTCGGTACCTTGATTTGGGACCGTGGCCTCCTTAACTATGAGAGACTCAAATCCCTATTGTTGTAAGCCACCAAGTCCGTGATACTTTGTTAAGGGAGCCCTAGGAAATGAATATAATCACACACACACACACACACACACACACACTAAATAAACTTTAAAAAAGTAGAAGAAAAATTGTAGTTGAGATACAATGCTGTATTAGTTTCAGGTATACAGCACAATTCTGATTCAACAATTCTGTATAGTACACGATGCTTACCAAGATAAGTAGATGATAAGAGAGTGGTAACCATCTGTCACCATCCAACTCTCTTGCAATATTATCAGCTATTGGCTGTATTCCCTATGCTGTGCTTTCTCATCCTCGTGACTTCCGTCTTTAATAACTGGGAGTTTGTATCTTTTAATCCCTTTCACCTTTTTTGCCCATCCCACCCACCCTAGTTTGTTCTCTGTATTTATGAGTCTGTTTCTCTTTGTTTGTTCATTTGTTTTTCATTTGTTGTTGTTGTTTTTAGATTCCACATCTAAGTGAAATCAAATGGTATCTGTTTTTGTCTGTCTGACTTAGTTCATGTAGCATAGTACCCTCTCGGTCCATCCAAGGAACTCAGTAATATCTGATCTCCCCTGTCCTCCCTGGAGTTCTTAATGATGCATCTGCCCCCAAACCTGCTCTCAGGAATGGGTTGCCATGTTTGTGTCACCGAAAGACGTGTCTAAGAATGCCCTGGCCGCTGTAATCATATTACATTAAAAGTGGAAACAACCCAAATGTCCATCAACAGCAGCGCAGACAAATAAGTTGCGATATACTCAGTGGAAGTCTACTTGGCCACGAAAAAGGAAGAGCTGGTACCGGAGGGACAACATGCATGACCCTCGAAGACCTCAGGCTGAACAAACAGGGCCAGACATGAAGTGCGTGTTCTAGGAGTCCATTTGCGTGAAGTTCAAGGACAGGCAGAGCCAACCTGTGGGGATGCAAGTCAGAATAGTGGTTACCTCTGGAGGAGGGGATTGACCAGATGGGGCTTAGAGAGGGCCTGCCGGGGTGCTGGAAATACTGTGCTTGATCTGGGTGGTGGTGACACAGGCACATACAGATGCACACATTCACCAAGCTGTACCCTTCAGGTTTGTGCCATTTGATACGCAAATCTTACACCTCAATAAAAAGTAAATCTGAAAAACTGGTTTCCAGGAAGTCAGTGACCAGAAGCCACAGGATAGCATCTTCTAGGGTGGATGGCAGCAGGGCCTGCCTTGTCCCATGCTGCCCCAGTGTCCTCAGGCCTGGGGCCGCTTGTGTGGCTGACTTTCCAGATATTTGTTGACCATAAACATCAAGGCTGGGGCTGACTGGGGACACCATGCCATATCAAGGCAGCCAGAGGTGACCCATCTTTGGGTGGGAGTGCTGGGTGGGCATACAGGGTGCTATTTCGACCTACTTTTCCCAAAGACCAAAGATGATGATTTGTCCCACAAAAAGCCCCCACCGAAGAGGAACAGCTGACTTTTATTCAGGTTTTGCTGTCCGCCAGGCAGGCACTAAGCACCTTTGAGGGAGGAGGCAGCCTTGCCATTTCATAGACAAGAAAATTAGACACTAAGACGTTGGGGATTTTGCGTGACAATTCCATCAAATGGGTTCCCTGAGGGCAAGGCTGTGTCTCCCCCTAGGTGTGGGCAGGGCGGGTACAGGGGTCGGATTTCAACACAGGGGCGATTTAGCCGAGGAGATTATCTTGATCCTGATTCTTCACAGCAACTTCCCAGGCAACTTCTCATCCTGGCTTCCACTCCTAAGTCTAGCTTTAGGGCTCTGCCCACAGGTGCACCATACCTTGGGACCGTGGATCTGGGGGTGAGGGAGGGAGGTGAGGGGCAGTGTGGATCAGAGGGACCAGTCCCTTTAGCGCCCATGCTGGGATCAGGAGCTGGGCCTTCCCAGCTGGGCCCACTAGGAGTCAGGACCACCCAGCTAGGCCAGGCACTTCCTGGGACCAGGCGCTTCTCAGTCTTTCACTCTGCCCACGCCTTGCTAGCAGGAGCTGGGTCATATGATGGGGGCGAGGTGTCAGGTGTAATAAGAGCCGACATCCTCCTCAGCCTACCCTGTGACTATATTAAGCTCTGTGCCCCCTCTCCCCTCTCCCCCACCCCCAGGACTTTCCCTCCTCCCTCAAGGGATCCTGCTCTTCAGGCGGGAGTCATTCCTCCCCCACCCCCCGCCCCCCCATCCTGGGAAAGGGACAGGAGCCTAATGAGGTCAGAGCCAGCGGGTGGGGGAGTGGAGGCAGTAAATTCAGGCCTTGGGTGCTGATGAGTTACAGGAGGAAGCACCCCGGAGGGAGGCGTCCTGCTCCTGAGGCCTTAGCACCCCTCATGCTCGGTTGTCCCCACACTGCCACCGCCCACACAGCACCCAGGGCACTCACAGGACATGCTCACCGGCTCACCTCACCGGCGGCAGGAACAGGGGGATCCCTGGGGCTGCAGAGGGGTGGAGACTGCAGTACAGGGCATTTATTCCTCGCCTAGATCTAAGGGCTCAGTGTCTGTCTCCCCACCCCCCCACCCCTGCAGTGAGACCCACTACCCCTGGGGTGAGGGGCCATGAGTCCCAGGAAGCCCTGCCTCCTCCCCAGGGCCAGAGCAAGAGGCAGGACAGGGTTTATTAATAAACTTGCTCCTGACTGGAAAGGCCTGTGCAGAAACCCCAACCTCAAGCCAATCAGAGCAGAGCTTTCCAGGAATGTTACCCCAAAGGGAGCCTTCCTCTGATTCCAAGATTATTTCCCACCCCTGACTTCATCCGCTTGGTGTGTGGGGCTCCCGCCAGGCTCCACTGGCTCTGCCCTGCGGGCCCGCTGTCCCTTGGCAGCTGCCATCTGCCTTGGCCGCTGCCCAGAGAGGGTCACAGCGTGTCAGCGGTGGGGCCGGGATTAGAACTGCTGCCCCTGTCACCTAGTTCTGAGACTCCCGATCCCCCAAACCGAGGAGGGCTGAGTCCGCTGGGTTGGGAGTGTAGAGCGGCTTCTCCCTTGCCGCCCACCCCACCCCCCCATGGCCTCTTGACGCTCCCTGGCACCCCTTTCTGAAGGCAGAGAGCCCGAGCCGGCATACTGGCCTTGTGACCTTAGGCATGCAGAATGTGACTTGTCTGTGGCTCCTTGTCATCGTTTATAAAACGAGGCTAACGATGCCCACCCCGAAGGCAGCTGTGAGGATTAGGAACAGTGTACGATGGCCGGTGGAAACTGTAAAGGGCTGTACTGGAGCGCAGAGGAAGTGGCATTTATGTTCTTGCCTCTGTCGCTAATGCCATCCCCAACTTCCTCATCACTAGCACCCGCACCATCACCCCACCACCTCCTTCCCCCTTCACCCCCTCCCGGCACCGCCACGCTGCCATCCTTACGGGCACTTCTGTCACGACCACCATGTTAGCACTGCTCAATCACTCCAAGGACGCTTGCTCGGTACCCACCATGTTCAATCAAGGTCACGGTGGCGGCCTTTGGAGATTCATCCTGCCTAGGATGTGACATACTGGGAATGGTCCGTATCTCTCACTTTAGGTCCTAACACGCAGCCCATCTCCACCGGGAACAGCATCTCTTTCTCCATCTACCTCGCACTGTTCCAACAACTTCTACACACCTGCCCCCTCCCCGGTGTGTGTGTGTGTGCGTGTGTGCGTGTGTGTGCGCGCAGTCACCCCGATGCTGTTTACGCTGGTCTGTAAAGTCAATCTCCATCCAGACTCTATAGCATAGTGGCTCCGGATCCCAGTCCTGACTCTGACGTTTTCGAGCCTGTTGCCTTGGACAACTCACTTTACCTCTCTGTAAAGTCTTCGCAACTGTAAATTGGGTTAATAGTGGAGTTCGTGATAGTCTCGTAGAGTTGTGTGGGTTCCCGGAGATGTTGTACATATAGCACTTAGAACGGAAGTGGGCACACAGCACGTGCTCAGTAAACATGAACTGTTATTGTTGGTGGTGGTGGTAGTAGTGAGTAGTTAGTAGGTAGTAATACCTGTGCCAATGCTTGACTCAGGACTTTGCGCTGTGGATGAGGGTTAACACGCTCATGGGGACACTCCAGCTTTCCCGCATACACATTTCAGGAGGCAAGAAGCGTTGATGAGCCCTCTGAGAACTGTGTGGACCCCTGCCTGCTCCTAGGAGATGACCGGACTCTCTGGGTAAAGGGCGGGCGGTGGGTTGAGAAGGACCGTGCAGGGAGATTGTGAGCCACAGACCTGAGTTTAAATCCTGGCTTCCCCAGCTGAGCAACTGTAAGCCCCAGTTTCCTCATCTGTAAAGTGGATCAGTGTGCAGAGCCACTGGGAGGCCATCATTTCTGTTGACCTTGAATGCAGGCACCACAGGTCGCTGTGAGTGGGACTGGGGGCAGGTGTACCTTTGGGCCTCGACCTTCCCACGCAGATAATGGGCAGACCCAGCCAGCCCAGCCTGCTTCACAGAGTAGATGTAGAAGACGCTGAGTGATAGGAAGGGCTCAGAAAAGTAAAACACCCAGGAAAAATTCGAGGCACAGCATTAACAATGATAGACTCAAGCAAAGCTTGGCTCCACCTCCACCTGACTTGAGAAAATGCACTGAAGTCTGAGCTAGGGTCCTGGAGCAGGGCAGGGGCCGAAGGGGAGAAGGGCCGATGGGTCCCTCACCTCAGGCTTAGGGAGGCCACTCTGCTCAGACTCCCATGTGCACCAGCACATGGTCCCTGGGGAGGGGTAGCTGAGACGAGGCTGGAGGGGGTGGCCTGAGAGGCCTACAGGTTTTCCTGGGGTCCCCAACACGTTGATATCCACACAGCTGCAGCCACCTGAGGATTGCCTCCACCCTCCTCCCACGGTGGCGCCCTGACCGTGAACCTTCAGGGAATAAACAGGGGCAGCCGCCAGCTGACTGCTGTGTACTCCTGGCCCCCACAATGTAAACTCCTGGGGACGCGTTTATGTTGTCTGGGTCTGTCCCCAGCCCCTGCCCAACTCCGAGGGGTCACGCCACGCCAAATGTCACGTGCACAGGGGAGCTGGATTCTTCCACATGGTGGTGGTGGTGGGACAGAAAAAGGCCGGGGGATAATGGGGGACAGCGATCAAAGACAGCTGGAACTGGGTGGCCAGAGGGAGAGTGGCAAAGGGAGAAGGGACAGCAAGTACTACCACTGAGTGTTCGGACAGTGCCCTGTTCCTAGAGTGTCAGATAGGGATCTTAGCATATTCCTGGCCTGGCCACTGAGCTGGGTCACTCTGTGGCCTTCTAGGGCCGGTCTTGGCCTCAGACTCCGGGGTCACGGAGCCTAGAGCTCTGCCCAACTCACAGTTGGCCTGAGAACTGGCCTACTAGGCTTCTCTTTGGTTTATCTTTTCACTGTCCTCTGCCAGGCACTACGCCAAGCCTCTTGTGCATATTATCTCATTTAAGCCCCCCCACCCGCCCGAGGCAGGAACTGCTTTCTGTTCCCCAGGACCCCGTGGGGTGTCAGAGGGGTAAGGAAGCAGCCCCAGGAGATGGGGCCTGGAAGAGCCTAGGCTGGAGTCGGAGCCTGGATCTGTGACCAGAGCATCTCTGCTCTGAGGAGGCGTGCGAGGCAGGCCATTGCCCTTGGGGGCAAGGTGACACCAGAGTCACCCCTAGAACCCAGGGCTCTCAAGTCTTGGGTCAATGTTCTGCCCACTGTACTGGAAACAAGGTAGTGAGTAGGACCAGTCCTGCCCTCAGGGAGCATCAGTCTGAGAGGAGACACAGTTCTGCCCTCAGGGAGCCCCAGTCTGAGGGGGGAGACACAGCCCTGCCCTCAGGGAGCCCAGTTTGAGGTTGGAACATAGCTCTGATCTCCGGGAGCCCCAGACCACGGGAAATTGCAAACTGGGCACACCAGTGGGGAGGCAGGTGGAGCCCGAGGGCTTCACACAGCTGGAGTCAGTGTGGGGAGGCTTCCTGAGGGAGGGGGCTGGCAGCCCCTTTAGGAAGGAGAAGTTGAGCAAGTAGCGCGTAGCTTTTGGTGGCCTGGAGGCCAGAGCCGCCTTCCCACACTGCCCTGATTAGGAAACAAGGCTCATCTTGGACTGCCCAGCCGTGTGACAAGCATTCATCTGGGACCTACGCACGTCTCAGGACTGACACCCAGGGAAGGCTATTTTAATCTGGGAAGTTGCCTGCTCCTTGGCCCGCCCCCAAATAACCTGGCTCCCGAAGGAACCTGCCATTCTGTGGGCCTAGCGGAGCGCTCAGCCCTTGCACCGCCACTGTGGCCAGCCTTTCTCCTCAGACGGGGCCTCCCCTCTCGGACTGGAGCCTTCCCAAGCCGGGGCTCTGTCTCCTTCCTTAGCCTGGGGTCCTCCTCCGGGCAGAGGTTGTTTCTCGCATCAGATTAGGAGCTCCTGGAGGGCAAAGGTGGTATCTCTCCACTCAGACCGGGAGCTCCTCAGAACGTTTGGGTTCCGGAGCCTGATTCCCTGCAGAATGTAGGGGGGTGGTGGGGTCCAGGTGAATTTGTTCTGTTTCCAGCCTATATTAGGAGGATGCTTTTGTGGTGGAGAAACCAGATCCCTCCCCGCCCCTGCCACTCCGTGGCCACGAGTGAATCTGGCTGGCAGGCTCAGGAGGGGCCTAGACTATGCCCGGCTCTGCCAGGACGCCCTGCCCTGCTGCGGGCCACATGGCCCCTGACAGGAGAGTTCACATGTCCCACACCGGGCAGCCACCTGCTGCCTCCTACCTCCCAAAATAGGAAAGCGTTGGCCTTCTCCCGTTACCAGCTGCACACCCCACTGCCCTTGTCCTCGGGCTGGGGCTCTCCTTCCTCCCTGCCCTGTTCCTCTGGGGAGGATGTCGAGGGGGCCCACCCCCAGCCCTGACTGTCCTCAGAGCTGGATGACGACGTGGCCAGAGCAGGGTTGGGTTACCCTGTTGCTGGGATAGGTACCAACTGGGGAGGGAGCCCACTAACCGGTGTTCCTTGCAAGGAACCAGTGTCCGTGGGGCCTGTTAAGAGGGTCCCTGCTACCCACCAGCCTTCTTTCCTGCCCAGTATCCAGCACAGCCCCTGGCATGGAGTAGGGGGTTGAGGGTGTGGCTGTTGACCCAAGTGATAACATTAACTGCTGCTTATTGAAGGCTGAGAAACGGAGGCTCAGGCTTCGAGAACGCGCTCCGTCCGCACACAGCCTTCTCTCCATTCATTTCGCGAGCAACCATTTGAAAAAATGTTTTTCTTATGTTTATTTATTTTTGAGACAGAGAGAAACAGAGCATGGGGGCGGGGAGCAGAGAGAGAGGGAGACACAGAATCAGAAGCAGGCTCCAGGCTCCGAGCTGTCAGCACAGAGCCCGACGCGGGGGTCGAACCCACCAACTGTGAGATCACGGCCTGAGTCGAAATCAAGAACCGGATGCTTAACCGACTCAGCCACCCAGGCGCCCCCACGAGCAGCTCTTTCTAACTGCACACTCACTATATCCAAGGCACTATGCGAGGCACTCCTTATTAGTTACTTTGTTTAATCCTCACAGCACCCTACTGAGAGGGTGTATAGTTGTACTATTTAACTTTAGAGGGAATAGACACAGAGAAGTTGAGTGACTTGCCTAAGGTCACGTAGCAAGGAAATGGTGGAGTTGGGTTTCAAGCCCATGATAGTACATTTGTTTTCTTCCCCCCTTTGTTTGACATTTTATTATGAAAAACTAAACGTTCAGACACATCGAATACTACAAAACACCTGCAAATATCCATGACAAAGATAGAACAATGAGCATTTTGCCAGATTTGCTTCTTTTTTTTGCGCTAAAATATTTCAAAGTCAATTATAGACGTCGTGACACTTGAGAATGTGTCTCTAAAAAAACAAACTCAATTTTCTATATAAACCAGCATGCCATTCCCACACTGAGCAAAACAAACAATTTCCTGCTATCATCTAATGCAAGGATCACGTTTAACTCCCCCAGACAGAACACGCTCTCGCCTGGATTCTTTTTTTTTTTTTTCTTCAATTTTTTTCTTAACGTTTATTTATTTTTTGAGAGACAGAGCGTGAGCGGGGGAGGGGGCGGAGAGACAGAGGGAGTCACAGAATCCGAAGCAGGCTCCAGGCTCGGAGCTGTCATCACAGAGCCCGATGTGGGGCTCCAACCCGCGAACCGCGAACCGCGAACCGCGAGATCATGACCTGAGCCGAAGTCGGACGCTTAACCGACTGAGCCACCCAGGCGCCCCTCTCCTGGATTCTTATTGCACCACTTCGCTGCTCCCAAGGAGCGAATGGACGGGGTTTGGAGGAGATCTTTTCCAGCCTCTCTCCCTAGGTCCCCTGCGGGAGACAACCCCTTCCTTCCCTCTTACCCCTTTGGGGGCAAGTTTGCTGAACAGGAGAGTCCCAGGGACCTACGGTGGATGGTGAAGCTGTGCGGGAGGCTCGGGGGAGCCCTTTGTCCTCGGGTGGTCGTCCCGATGACCTGAGTAGAGCCATGTCCTGGTTGTAGGGACCTCAGCAGAGGCTCTGATGCCCTGGCCCTCCAGCCAGCGTGTAGGCTGTCCCAATCCAGGGGGGCCTTGACCCTAGGAGCCCCTCCCCTTGGAGGCTCCCTTGTCCACCCTGGGCCTGCAGACCAAACAGCCCACTGGCCTGCCTCAGCCAAAACAGGAGCTAGAGGAAGGTCAGCTTATCAGGCCTCTCCTACTCCCTTACCCCATGGGCCTGCCTTTCACCACAATCAGTGTCTGGGGTGAGGGAAGGGTTGATGGCACAAGGTGAGGCCACTCTTGGGGTCCACTCCCTCCTGAAGAGGAATGCTTTTCAGCAGGACTCTGAGATAGCCCGGGGCCCCACGGGCAATAACAAAGGAGCTTGCCTGCCCGTGGCCAGTGAGGATAGGGGTCTCTAAGTTTTCTTCTGGCCCCCATGTCTGTACTGTCCTAATCTTTGGGATGGGTGGGAAGGACCTTGACCTAAGGCAGGAGGTGATGACCTCTTGGTCTTTGCTCTCTGAAGGGGATTAAAGTGTTCAAGGCCAGGTCAGACCAACCCTGAAGGAACAGGGTCTGGGTTTCCCTTCTCAGACTGGGGTCCCTGAGGCAGGGCTGTGCCTCCCCCTCAGACAGGGGCTCCCTGAGACTGGGTCAACACTAACCTTCCCTCACCATTGTTACCTCTAGGTGCACTCCGCTATCCACATACACTGAGTGTGGCTCCTGTGAGAGTGGAGCTCCTCCGAGGACCCCTGATCCTCATTGCTCAGGAGCCTGGAGCTGGGCTGAGAGTAGAAATGAGTTGGTTTCACTTTGCTGGAGAGAAGCAGAAGTGGGATAAGCTGGTTGGAGCCCACTGCCTGGTGGATAATAGAACCTGCTCCCTCTGACAGTTTGGGGTGCGACTGCCTGGTATGGGGACAGGAGAGGGAAGGGAGGGCCTCCTCCAGGGACCCTCCTTCCTTGTCTAGAATACTCCATGTAACCTTTTTGTGGGACATTCCCAGGCTGTGAGGGGCTTTCAGGTGGGGAATGTGGGGGGGAGGGGCTCAGGAGCAGGAGGTGGGTCCCGAAGGGCCCTCCGTGGGCTGTTGAAGAAGTTCCTTCCCCTGTTTTCCCCAGCGCCAGCCAGGACTTCGCTGGGCAGGGGCAGGAGGAGAGGTGGCTCAGCCTTGTGTGGGGCTGAGTGGGGAGGGGAGGACAAGCTCCAGGAAAACAAGGACCAAGGCTGCCAGATAGTGGGGGTGGGCGGGGGTGAGGGAGGGGCCTTCAGGGCTCTCCCCAGGGCCAAAGCTGCCTTCAACCTGACCCCAGAGACTGGTCCCATCAGGGTGTCCTGTGTGGAGGTTGCCTCCCTGGGGAGCCCAGTCCTACCTTCTCTCCCGGAGTCCTGTATCTGTGCACCCCCTGCAGCACTCAGCACCCTACAGCGCCCAGGCTTGTCTCCCAGACACCACACGAAGGTCCTTTCGGTCTCTCCCAAAGCACCTGTCGCTGGGCTTTGCCTACAGCCGACACTTCAGCCAACTGACTCCCTCACGCTGAACCCTCTGATTACAATCCTAGTTTGTCCTGAGCCAAGTGCTCAGAGTAATGCCCCTTTATCAGCACTTCCTTCGTGCCCTGCCCTGCATCTCTGTCCATCAGGTCCGATCACCCTGTTCCCTTGGGTGGTCACTCAGTGGTGCGGGAATACAGCCGGAGAGGCTGATGCTTAGACCCCTGCATCCTGGGGGCTGAGAGGGAAAAGGAACCACAGTGTGAAGGGAAAACACTGTCCTGCCTTCAGGGACCCCATTCTGAAGGGGAGACACAGCCCTGCCCTCAGGGACCCCAGTCTGAGGGCAAGACCCAGCCCTGCCTCAGGAAACCCCATTCTGAAGGGGAGACACAGTCTTGCTCTCAGAGAGCCCCAGGTTGAGGGAGGAGACACAGCCCTGCCTCATAGATCCACAGTTGGAGGGAGAGACAGAGCCCTGATCTCAGGGAGCCCCAATCTGAGGGGGGGAAGCAGACCCCTTCTCAGAAAGTTCCAGTCTGAGGGGGCAGACACAGCCCTTACATCAGGGAGCTCACAGTCATTAAGGGGAAACCTATCCCTTCAGCTCCCATTCACCATCAAAACAACATTGAGAGTTTGGGGGGGGGGGTGGGGAAAGAGAGTAATGGCCAAGGACTCCCACATTAACTTTTCTCAAGTTCCTGAAGTATTTCTGCTCTCAGCCAGGGTCAGGGTGAAGTGAACCCCCTGCTCAGACCCTTGCAGGCTCATCTTCACCACAAGGACCTAAGAGCAGGAATGCCTGGGACCTCTTTAGCTCTTGATGATTTTTTTCTTGTGGGAGAGCTGAGCCCCATGACTGGCCTATATAGGTGCTCATCACTGGTGGCCATTTGATTTATTCAGTCTTCTCCCATTAATTGCGTCCAGGGAATCTCATCCAGCCACATGTCACTATGCGTCCCCATTTTAATAGGTGATGAAACTGAGACTCAGAAACTTGAGAGGATGCCCAAACCCCATAGCTAGGAAGTGACAGAGGCCCAGTTCTGCTTGGCCTCAAATCGTATGTTCTTTTTAGGAGCCGAGCTCATCCTCTGTTTGTGTGGGGACAGAGCTCCATCCAGCTCCACAGACTCCGGATTATATAGTTCCACTGGTGAGTGTGAGGACTGGCTGTGGGGTTTCTGGAGGTCTGTGTCTTGGGGCCTTTGGGAAAATAACCTGTGGATACTTGGGGAGACCTCAGAGAGGGGTATGGGGCAGGGCAGAGAAGGGAGGAGAGGTAACTTCACTAGCCACCATTGTGCAATGGGTGAGGCCTGCCTGGAGGAACAAAAGGATACAATCTCAGCAAATAGCAACAGGTTCTGTGACCAAGGAGGCTCTGCAAATGCTGATAGGCTCTGCAAACCCACCAGGCTCTGCAAACCCCAATAGGCTCTGCAAACCCAGCGGGTTCTGCAAATGCTGACAGGCTCTGCAAACTCTGTCAGACACTATGCACTGACAGACCTCACAATGGCAATGGGAGGGAGGGACATCATGGAGGGGAATACCTTGTGATCCAGAGATGCTAAGGGAAGTTTCCACTTACCTTAGAAGTGAAGGCAGGTGGTTGGTTCCCAACAGTGGCTCTGCCTTTGTGAGGAAGTCATGGAGAAGGACGCCAAGTCCTCTGCCCTCCTTCTATAGCCTTCTTCAGTGCCTCTGCCTGGTAGTTTCCCCCTTAGCAGGCCGCAGAGGTGCAGGGCAGGAGGACTATGACTGGGGGAGTCCATGAGGAGCAGGCACGTGAAGCAGGGAGGTCCCCCAGGTGGAAGCCTGGGCAGCTGGGGGATGGGGTAGTCTGGTCCCAGGTAGCCATGGGGCAGGCTGGAAGCCCTGCCTACCCCCGCCGATGGCCCCTCTGGGCTCTAGAATGTCCCAGCCCTTCATACTCTGCCTTGGAAGCAGGGGAGGGAGTGGTCAGAGCAGCAAACTTTTCCGAATGGAAAATGATGAAATCGTTCTGGAAAGCTGACTTTCCCAGGCTCTCATGGGTACAGCTGACAAGGGGAAACCTGAGCCCTGTGGGCAGGCAGGGGGTCCAGCGGCAGGGGATCAGAGGCGCCTCTCTATGACCGAGTCCTGGGAAGCCACTCCAGAGCCATCAAGGGCCTGTTGCCCAGGGGCTGCCCTTGTTGGGGCGGGGGGAGTGGGACCCTGAGTTACCACTCCAGCCCACGGTCCCTGACAGTCTACGCTCAACCCAGCAACTACAGTGATGCTGTGGCAACAAAGACAATTCCTGTCTCTCCTCAGCTCACCCCAAGTCAAGGCCAAAGTCCTTACTGTGACCGGCATGGCCCCATGTGATCCCGCCCTTCTACCACTCTGCTCCTTACTCACTCTGCCTCTTTGTTCCTCAGATGTGCTGACACACTTCTGCCCCAGGGCCTTTGCACTACCTGTTTCCCTCTGCCTGGATGCTCCACCACCCCCCTTCCCCGCCCGTGGACATCCACAAGGCTTACCCCCTCACTTCCTTGACAGCCTTGAATATCACCTTTTTAGCAAGGCTTTTCCTGACCACCCTATTCAACACTGCAACCTACCCTCCCCACCCCAGCCCTGGCACCGCCCCCCTCTTCTGTATTTCCATGCTTTCTTTTTCTCCAGATAATCTCCAAACTATTTCTTTTCGTAGTGGGTTAAAGGGTGCCCCTCCCCCGCTCAATGATATGTCCACATCCAACCCCCTGGTACCTGTGAATACGACTGTAGTGGGTTGAACGTGTCCCTCTTCCAAAATTCAGGCCCACCCGGAACTTCAGAATGTGACCTTATTTGGAAGTAGGGTCTTTGCCGATGTGTTTAAGTTAAGGCTCTGGAGATGAGATCATCCTGGATTTAGGGTGAGCCCTAAATCCAACAACTAGTCAGAAGAGGAGACACGGAGGGATGCGGGAAGACACGGGGAGAAAGCCGTGTGAAGACGGAGCCAGAAACCCGAGGGGTGCGGCCTCAAGTCAAGGAACCCCAAGGATTGCCAGGAGCCACCAGAAGCTGGAAGAGGCACGATCCTCCCCTCTGGGAGCCTTTAGAGGAAGTATAGCCCTGCCAACACCTTGATTTTCAGACATGTAGCCTCCAGAACTGGAGGGAATAAATTTCTGTTGTTCTAAGCCACCAAGTTTGTGGTAATTTGTTATGGCAGCTACGGGAAACGAATACAACGCTCTGTCATTTACTCATCTATTTGTTTATTATCCATAAACACACTCCCCCTCCTCACATCTCAACTCCAAGAAGACAAGGGTTTTGGTTTATTTTGCTCACTGACGTATCCCCAAGCAACTAACGCAGTGCCTGGCACATAGCAGGTGCTCAATAAATATTTGTCAAATGGCTGAGTAAATAAGTTAGATGAGAGCAAGGAATACAGAGATGGGGGGTGGGGGGTGGCTTTCAGGGGATCCACTTGGCTGCCCAGTTCCCGGGGCCCGCCGAGTCCAGCTCAGTGTGGGGGGAACCCAGCACCTGTGCAGAGGACCACCTGGAAGAAGAGGAGAGTGAGAACTGGGGTCCCTTGGGATGAGCCTCCCTTGACAGGTGGCCTCAGTTCCGCTCACAGAGGGATGAGTGGAGCCTGCCTTGTCCCCACATTCAGCCTCCCCAGGCTTGGTCCCAGCTGGACACTCTGTGGGATGGGCCTCTGCAGACAGGAGGTACCCTCCCTCCACATCCCACATCCAAAGGATCCACCCTGCACCCCAACTTCAGATGCCTCAACAGTTGGTACAGAGAGGACCCCAAGCCCTCCCCGAATCCCTGTGCAGACCCAGCCCTGTGCTGCTAGCCGGGCGTCCAGGGCCACGGTGTGCGGAGGACTGGGGAAGGTCTAGAGGCCGACGGGAGAGGATCCCAGGGGCAGAGGTGGGACGTCATCCACCTCTAAGTCCTCAAGTCTCCATCCGGACCTGGGCTCCTCCCTGACTCCTGACACTGGTGAAGCTGGCCCGTCCGTGGTGGCTTAGAGATAGCTAGAGATTCTTTGCCACTCCCTACCGTCAAGAAGTAGAGTCCACTTTCTCTCCCCTTGAATCTGGCTTGGCCCTGTGACTTGCTCTGAGGGGAAAAAAATGCAGCAGAAGTGATACAGTGCCAGTTTCGGGCTTAGCACTTAAAGGGCCTGGTTGCTTCCCCACCCCTCCTCCCTTCCCCGACTCAAGCCTCCGCCATGCTGGAAGGCATTCCAGGTGATTCTGTTGCAGGAGAATGGAGGCCCAGCTGACCGTGGAGAGGCCTGCAGTTCGTGGGTGAGGCCACTTGGACCTGCCAGCTGCATGCAGCTGACTCGGCGACCCGGCCCCAGATGAGACTTCCAGAACAACCAGCACGACCCCCACAAGTGTGAGAAATGAACAAACCATTGTTGCTTGAGGCCGCTATCTTTGGGAGTGGTTTGTCTGCAGCCATAAAACCCTTAGAGGGCTGTATCTCAGAGGCCCTGTTGATTCCAACATGGTAGGATTTTTGAGAACTTAGCTTGAAGCTGGTTCCCTAGTGACTGTGGAGAGACACGTATCTCAGACTCTGCAGACACAAGGTCTTGAGCTGGAAGGACGTCACTGATTGTAGAATTCTGAGCAGCCCAGGAGGCCTTGCGCCGTCCCTTCTCAGCTTCCGGCCATATCACCGCCCATCAGAAAGTTCCCTCCACACTCACTGGCCTCTGCTCAGCTTCAGCTCCAGCCCTGGCCTCTGTGGTCTGGGCTGAGGGTAGGGGGCAGAGCCAGAAAAAAAAAGGTCTAGAATGATTGGCGGTCTTCCCCTTTCTCTGTGTGCTCTTTGCCAAAGTTAGCTGGCTAGGGAGGCCACTGGTAAAATGTCCTGTTCCAGATGTTGCCCAGAGGTGTTGGGGGATACCATGATACTGAGGACAGCCAAGCCTGGCCGTGGGGAGCGTGCTGGGAGCAGGGCATGCTTGTGTCCTGGTCCAGAATGGTCCAGGGCTCTGCCTGGCAGCTGGGGACAGAGAAAGCTATGAGGCACGGACACTGGAGAAGACAGTGTTGATCTGACCCTCATCGCGGAGGACGATGGCCATATCCGCGCCTGTTGTGGTTCTGTGTTTGGTGGCCTGGGCTCTTGGAAGGGGTGGAGAGACCAGGCGGTGAGGGCCTGGGCTGGACCCCTACATGCTGCCAACATCCACCCTAACTGTTCTAACTGTCCCGGGAGGTGCCCATGGGAGGGCCTCCCCGCTTCTGACCCATGTTCTCAGGGCAATGGGAATGTTTGACAAGAGTGATGGGTGTGACCCCAGAGGTCCCTTTGGCCCCCCAGGAACTCAGATGCAGGGTTTCTGAGAAGCATTGTGCCTGGCCTGCCTCCTGAGCTCTGATGGTCGTGCACGCCCATTTAGGCTGCCTGAGTTACCCTTTGGCCTCTGGAGACAAAGTGCTTGTGGCCCCTCCTGGGGGTTTCTGGGCCTCCGGGCCCTGCCGTGAATGTTGGCAAACAGCTCCTGCCTCCTCCACATGCGATCGGCCACCATCCCTTCCCCCACCGGGGAGCCCAGCCAGGGTAGTGGGTTGTCGCACGGGCAGGGGTAGGCAGCTGTGCCCTGTCTCTGGTGCATCGTGTGTCTCCTGGCCTCTCGCTGGGTGAGTCCAGGCTGAGAACCTTCCTTCTCTCTTCCAGTGGGTGTTTCTCAAGGTCGTGCTCTGCCCCTGCCCTTTCACCCCTCTGGGCGGCCCCACCCCACCCCAGGGTCCAAATCCCCAAGCCCCAGCTCGGTAGTGGGGGACTCTCCGTGTGGCCTGGAGCAATTCACTGCCCCATCTCCCAAGAGGAAGACTAGAAATGTTCTCAGGCCTGCCTCTGCTGTCTCCGCCACCCTAGGGTTCTCTGCGGAAGTGATGCTCCCCAGGACCTCTCCCCCTCTTTCCCCTCCCCCTCCTTTCCTCCCCCACCCCCACCCTCCTTGCCCACCAACCTCCCCTCTTCTCCCCTCTCCTTATGTAAGCTAATGAACCTCTCTGAGCTTCGGTGTCCTCATCTATCAAATGGGAATCCTAACATGTCCCAGGGCCTGGAGAGGGAACCCACAACGGAGGAAGGACCGGACGTGCGAAGGCCTCGTTTCTGCAAGTGGTAGGCCGCCCGTGTGCCCTTGCTGAGCCTGTTCTGCGCCTTTGTGCCCATTCTGAGTCTGCAAGCTTGTTCCGTGCCTCGTATGCCTGTTTTCTGCACCTGCTGTGTGGGCCTGTTCGTGAGGTATGTGTTCGGCCTGCGTATGACACATAAGGGGCTGGACACGGACAGCGTGCAGGTGGGGCCTACGACCCTGAGTAAACATCCTCTCTCGGTAGCAGCATGGACTCAGATGGTCCTCCCTCGTGCCATGGACAATGGTTACCTTGTGTAAGCAAGAAGGAAATGTGGGCACTTGTAATTGCTGATTTGGGCTGGGCCCCAAACAGGCTTGGAGAGGGCCAAGCCACGGGGGGCCCGGGAAGCTGGTGCCAATGTCTGGGGCTGGACGCTGGGCAAGAGGGCCCTGGGGGTGAGGCCCAGGGAAAAAGCTGAGACACTGAGCGGAGAGAAAGTGGAAGAGCCCGCATGAGCTTCTTGAGAAATGAAGTGAGGCTGACTGGGCAGGAAATAAATGCGTGCGGAGAGGCCGGGCGGGGCTCGACGCTGCCAGGCGCTTTGGGGAGGGCTCAGGCCGTTCCAGGCAGAACGGACTCGCTTCCTTCCGGACCTAGGCCCCCTGGCGAGCCAAGCACTTAAAGAGAGAAGCCGAGCTGGTCCTTCAGCTGGACAAAGCCTAGCCGAGTCCTCAAACCCTGCTGCTTACTTACAGCTTGCCCACGCCCCTGCTGACGTCCAAGCTCCTGCCTTCTCGGGCTGTAGGAAAAGAGTGTTCACACCCTGAAAAGCCCCGCAGGAGGCTCCTGATGCTGCTGATGGTTCGGGGAAGGTGACAAGGCGAAGACCTGGATTGGACACTTGAGTCCAAGTTCCTCGGTGCCGGCTGCTTCCTCCAGCCTCTGCTGCAGGGGCCAGTTCCACGCAGGCCCGTGGGGACACCTTTGCCCAGCAGAGGGATGGAAGCCAACAGATGTTTCCCCCGTTTGCCCTCCTGGGGGGACAGTTTTGAGTCATATTTCAAAAAGCTGTTAAATAGGTCCCTGAGGGGTCACCCGTCACCCACAGGGGCGGCTAATGCAATAAAACATCCCGGTATTCACCAACTCCCTTCCCTGTCTCACTCTGTCCTCTGCCCTCCTCCCTTACTCCCGCCCCCTGGGATCGCTTCCCAAATAAACTCTCTGCACCCCGGTCCAAAGCCCACTCAAACCACTTGTAGGGGCAACAAGGCCAGGACAGAGGCATCCTGAGAGAGTCTAACTCTTGGGGGTGAGGGCGGGTGGCAAGCGGGAGCACGGCCCATGGAGGAAAGCCACCTTTAGCTTTCCTCCAAGTTTCATATTTTATTTTATTATTGTATTTTCAGGTTGAATTTTAAACCCTGGCTCTAGGCTGGCTCCCGCCCTGCACAGAAGCCCCCAGCCATGTTGACTTGATATTTGCCTCCCTGCCCCCTTAGACTCCACTGGGCACAAGCTTTTCCCCAGACCCTGACAGCGTGAGGAAGAACCTCATGGTGGCTGGGGCTTCCAACAATTCAGTGTATTTTGCGCCACGTAGCAGGTGCAAGCACACCCTCTGTCCCATGGGCCTTGTTTTGGGAATTTGCTGGTGGTGAGTCTGTCTGGCTTGGCTTCTGATTCATAAGTCCTGGAGGCAAGGACTGGCCCCCTCCATCTGGTTCCTCCTGCATACAGCGGAGGCTCAGACTGCTCTGCTCAGGGCACAAGCAGGTGTGAAAAGCCCATGAAGAGCCTGCCCGTGGACACCATCCTAGACGGGCAGGGGGGCTCTGAGACTTGCCTGCTTCCCTCTCCCGACGCCTCTGGGACAGCAGTGTTGGCGTCATGGGAGTCGGGCTGGGCTGACCTGCAGTTAGGACCCAGGACTACGGGAGTGTCAGGTGGGAAGCTGGATTGAGCCTGCGGCCTTGATCTTGACCCTATTCCGGGGATAGCCCATGTCTCCTTCTGACCTTTGGGGCATGAGGAAGCATTGGTTTCCTCCCCCGTGTAGACTCTGGCTGGCCCTGAGTCACCAGACCTCCTCCTTGTCCAAAAGCCTTCTTTCCCCACGTGCCCAGCTTCTGTCTGCACGATGAGGGGAAGTTTTGCCTTCAGCCTCGCAACCGCCACCCCGACTTCCTCTTACTCTTCTGTCAAACTTGACCTCCGCACGCCCCAAATCCCCCTCCCTACCCGCTGCACTTCTCAAGGGGTGGTGAGTGAAGGGACACACAGGAAAGAGGATGGGGAGTGAGAAGCCCCTGCCTGTGGGGAGCACCTGGGTGCAGGGGCAGATCTGGGCTAACACCTTCTGTAGAACCTGACTCCCAAGTGGGATGACCTTGGAGTTGAACAGGCCGAACCCTCTGCTGCTGTGTCCCTGGAAAGACCTGGATCTGTTCCCCTGTGCCCTCCCAAGCCCCAGGCGTGCTCCTGGGGATAACAGAGAGGAGTCTGGCCCCGAGCCAATGGCTGATCCCCAGGGGTTTGAAGACGGTGTCCTTGGTGACTCCAAGGGCTCCTATCCTTAAGCTAAGGGAAGTGTGGGGTTTGGGCCCAAAGCTGGTAGGATACTGGTCTGAATCTGGTTTTACCACATTCTGGTAAAGTGGGCCTCTGAGCCTCAGTTTCCTCAGCTGTGGAATGGGCATACATGTGACCGCCACCAAGGTTGGTGCGAAGGGTTACTAAGGTAATGAGCATAAAAAGCCTTAATACAGGTCACACCTTCTCACCCCGGGTGGTGGGTGCCCGGCTTCCCGCCCCACTCCCCTCCACTGGCTACGCTCCAAGGGACCAGTCTCTGTTTTGGAGTATGCTGCTCGCTGGATACAGGGGGACCGTGACTTTGCTTGTCCCTTCCCATGCAGGTCCCACCTACCCTCAGTGTGGCAACCGGGTGTGCCTCACCCTAGAGAGGGGTATGGGCAGAAAGCTGGGGCTGCTGCTGCTCCCCTCTAACGGGGCTGACCGGAGTGAGGCAGGAAGAGGGGTCACTTGGGCCCTCAGATCTCCACTTGGACAGGCCTGGGCTGCTTGGGGAGGCTCAGGGGGGGAGTGGACCTCGCTCCGGTATTTGTCCTCTGAGTGAAAGCCAGGTCTCTTGCTCCCCTCCGTTCCCATCATTACCTATCACAGACCTGGCACCCGGGAAGGCACGATCTGTGCGCCATTGCTGTTGGAAAAATGGCAGTTCTGTTGCATCATGGCCTTGGGGGTGGCCTCCCCGAGTTGGGCCTCAATTTATCTTCTTCAATCCATCTGCTAACCAAAGTTTTGAGTGCTTCCTTTTGGGGAGGGGAGGGGAGCCCAGGTGGGCTACTTTGGGCTCTGGAACCTGCCTGACCTTGAGCTGTTTGGGGGTCAGCAATGCCCTTTCTACTTGCCAGCCCAATGCCTCTGACTGCCCAGCAGCTCCAAAGCAGTGGGAAGGGCGGAACTTGACTGCCCCATTCCCCCCCCTCCTCCCCACCCGGCCATCTCTGCTCTACTGTCCATCCCCTCTCCATCCCAGGGGTTCATGGGCATAGCACCTCCTCCTTCTGCCTGTGTCCACAGCTCCCGGGGCCTCATCACCCCTGACAGCCTTAGTCTAGCCTCTGCTTCCCTGACTCCCTCCTGGAGGGGACAGCAGGACTGGGGGTGGGGGGACGAGTGGCAGATATTATTTTCCTAAATGGCCAAGACAAAATCTCCCATCCTGCATGTTTTTCTAGAACCTTGCCACACCCTTGGCAAGAGGTGGAGTCCAATCCTCTTGGCCTTGAATGTGGGTGGGTCTGTGACTTTCTTGTATTCAATACAAGGCCGCAGAAGAGACTGCACGACTCTCAGGGCCAGGCCAGAAAAGACAACAAAACTTCCACCGTGCCGCCTGCGGTGCTCTTGCTGGAACCCGGAGGCTGCCATGCTGTGAGGAAGCCCAAACTAGTTCGTGTGGAGACACTGCCACCACAGGACACAGGACAGAGCCTGAGCCAGAACCGCCTGCTGAGCCCTTTCCCAGCCCTTGACCCACAGGCTCCGGAGAGGCTGTGACAGGATTTGTTTTAGCCGCTCAGTTTGGCTCAGTTTTGAGGGGTCTGTTCCACAGCAGGGGTGACCAGGGAGGGTGAGAGAAGCTTCACGTGGGGCGAGCAGGGTGGGGAGAGCACTGGCCTGGGGTCTCAGCATCTCTGCCACCAACTGGCCCTTGCACAACTCCTCCTATGCAGACCTCAATTTCTTCTCTTAACAGTGAAGGGCTCAGACTAGCCGCACCGTGAGACATGGTCAAGTCTGGATAATGAGCTTCTTACGACTTATCATGTCCTCCATGTAAAACCTTGCTCCTGCCAGGGAGCCCAGTCCCCCAGGGACCACCTCCCTCACAGAGCTCCCTGCTTTCTCTCTAGCAGGGTGCCTAGAACACAGGCAGCTCAGCCCCTCTGCCTCTCCATGGTGCCCGGGTCTTCTGTCATAGTTATACAGCACTCGCTTTAGCTCCTCTGTATGGGTGGTGACATCCTGAATCTCGACGGCTGTCTTTCTCTGCTGCATTTTCCCCACAGCTCTGGAGACAGTGTTGGGGGCATAGCTGGCCATCCTCCCGTACCCGCCATTACAACTAGTTAGATGAATGAGTGAAGGTGTGAATGATACTGACTAGCACTCTGATTGTTATCAATCAGCACTTACTATGTGCCAGGCACTGTGCAGACCTCTTTGCAAGCATCAACTCACTGAATCTTCACAGCCTTGTGAGGTGGGTAGCATCTGCAGCCCCACTAACAGTTGAGGAAATGGAAGCCTGAGAAGGTGAAGTAACTTGTTCAAGGTCACACAGTAAGTGGTGTGGCAGAGCCAAGATGGGAGCCCAAGAAGTGTGCTCTTAACCGCCACGATATGGCTCATTTTATCCTCCCCGTTTTGTGGATGAGGAAACTGAGGCTTGAAGACCCTAAGCAGGCTGCCCAGTGACGTAGCTGCTAAGGGGCGGAGCTGAAATTTCCATTCGGATCTGTCTGCAAAGGGCTGTGGCCCTGACCTCCGGGCTCCCTTGTCCCATAGTGGGGATGCACGTTCTTCAAGAAATCCGTGTGGGTATGGTCAGCTCCTGCCGAGAGGGCAGGTGGGGGCATCGAGACAGGGTCACAGCCTGGAAAGGGGCTGTTGTCCCCTTTGATTTGATGGCAACAGTGCATTTAGGGGTCGTGGGGGCCCTGGGCCTGAGCGGCCCTTCTGTTCAGCTCCGGGCAGGGTTCCTTCTACAGGGAGGACCACTAGCAGCCAGCCATGACCTTGCTCTCAGCCTCTCCACCCTCTTGTACTCTCTCTGGCCAGATGTCAAACTTCTTATCTCACTGGGTGTGCATCTCCTCTGGGCTGCATGAGGACACTTTGGCCCAAGAAGGGTCGGTGACTCAACCAGGGTCTCTGGGGAGGCCTGCCAGGGCAGGGGCCTGCCTGGGGCTGCATTTCACTTCCCATTTTGCCAACTTGTCACCACGCTTGTTGTCATCGCATGCTCTGTGGTGCTCTAGGCTGGTGGGGGTGGGGTGGGGGGTGCTTTCCGGGACATGGCATTCTGAGTGCTGGGAGAGACGTCTTTGGGGCCAAAGCCCTGCCCGCAGCCGTGAGTGAGCCACCACTGTGGTCAGCGAGCTTCCTCAGAGCCAGTTCTCGATGTTGAAACTCGGGTAAGGCCAGAGATGCTTGCGTGCTCTGACGTTCCCCGGGTGGGTGACAGGGGGGCTCATGGCCCCAGATCTGGGTGTCTGGGGCTGATGACATTCAGATGGACCTTGGGTGAGTGCTGTGGGGGCAGTCAGTCAAAGCGCGGGCCCCAAGCAAACAGTTTTGTCAGGCTCCCGTTTCTCCTAGGTCAAAGAAACAAAATCCTTACGCTTTGGTTTATTGAAGCAGAATTGGGCTCAGAAGTGAATTATTGAACCAGGAGACTGGTATGAGCCTGGGTGGAATCACATGATGGCAAGAAGCTGGAAACTGTCCAAATGCCTGTGAGCCGCAGAGTGGAAGAAGGGACTGTGGCTGTGTGGTCACCTGTGAAATACTACGCAGCCGTCAAAACGTCAAAATGCGTGACCTGCTCTAACATGCACCCATACGCACGAATCTTGGCCACGTAAAATTGAGATGAAAAAAGTCCCAAGAGATTACGTACCACATGACGCTCTTTAAAAAGTTAAAAACCATTGCAGTTTTTAAAAGTTCATTTCATGGAATCCGTATGGATATAATTAAACTCTGTAAAGTATTAAGCAAGGGAATGATGAAGAGGAGATTCAGATGACAGTGACCATAGGTCGCGGGATGGGGGAACGGGAGGCCATGGTGTGATGTGGTTATTGTCAAGGACTAGCTGTTGTTCTGGGTGGTGGATTTATGGATGTTTATTGCATTATTAAAACCAACTAACTAACCACATAAATCAAAGTGGGCTGTGAACAGACCATTAAGGAGCATCATGGACCATGGACGCTGAAAGCCTAAGATCGAAACAGAAAAACAAAGCAAAGCAAAGCTAGGCTAAGCAAAAGGCATGACCTGAGAGGGCCTTTGTGCCCCCCTAAAGAGGAGGGCATTAGGATATGTTTGAGTGGGGGCGCCTGGGTGCTTAGTCAGTTGAGCATCTGACTTGATTTCGGCTCAGGTTGTGGTCCTAGGGTCGTGGGATCAAGGCTGGCATCCTGGCTTGGAGCCTGCTTAGGATTCTCTCTCTCTCTCTCTCTCTCTCTCTCTCTCTGCCCCTCTCCCCTGCTCATGTTCTCTCTCTGTCTTAAAAAAATAAATAAAGGATATGCTTGAGTGGGGAAGAACAGGAGCTTGGCAGTCTGGGGACTCATGGGTTCCAGCTCTGGGACCCTGGAAGGAGTCCTGTATTAGTTTTCTAGTGCTGTGT
Organism: Puma concolor; assembly: GCF_028749965.1. Classification (NCBI taxonomy): domain Eukaryota; kingdom Metazoa; phylum Chordata; class Mammalia; order Carnivora; family Felidae; genus Puma; species Puma concolor. Next base: position 42,838,418 of record NC_141671.1, on the reverse strand, counting down.
AACAAATTGCCTCAAACTTAACCTGAACCCACACCTCGTTCTTATCTCACAGTTTTTGTAGGTCAGTAGTCTGGTCTGGGCACAGCATAACTAGTTCTCTGCTCAAGGTCTGACCAGGCTGAAATCAAGGTGCTGGCTGGGGCTATGATCCTATCTGAGGCCCTCCTTTGTCAAGTTCCCTGTTGTTGTGGGACTGAGCGACTCAATTCAGATGTCACTGCTGTTTTCTGCTGTGGGACTCTCTCCACAACACGGCAGTTTGCTTCCTCAAGGTCAACAGAAGAGCACCTCTGCTGCTTTGAACCTCTCTGATGTCTTCCATCTAGACTGTAGACTCTAGACTCTACCTAGACTCTAATTTCAAAGGTATACCTGATCAGGTCAGACCCACCCAAGAAAATCTCCTGGGGGATTAACCAAAGTCATGTGATTGGGGACCTTAACTACATCTGCAAACTCACTTCATCTTTGCCATAGAATGTGATCTAATCACAGGAGTGATGCCCCAGGTCTTTCCCACACTCAAGGGAGAGGATTTTACAGGGGGTGTATGCCCAGGAGTGGGAATCTTGAGGGCCATCTTAGAATAACACCTACTACAGCTCCTTTCCAAGCCTTGGTTTTCTCCTTCACAAAGTAAGGAGTACAATCTCTCCCCTGGAGGCATTGTGGGAAGATTAAATGACATGACGTGTACAGAAATGCTGTCGTCCATTCAGGGATACTTAGTTCAGGCAGGCTGCTGGGAGCTCACTGAACACAGGGGTGTGCAGCATGGGGGACATGACCTTGTGGGGCTGACAATGGCATCCGGGCAAGTAAAGAGCATAGTGTGATTGGTAGGTAGGATCTGTATGCTGAAAACTACAGAATGCTAGCTCAAGAAATCAACAAAGACCCACACAAATGGAAAGATACTGTATTAACCCAACACAGTCAAGATATCCATTTTCTCCAAGTGAGTTACACATTGGACACAACGCCAACCAAGATCCCTGCAGGATTTTTTGTGGGGGTGGGGTAGATATTAACAAGTGGGTTCTAAAATTGTACGAAAGGGTAAAGAACTAGAATAACTAAAATGATTTTGTTTTTTTTATTTTTTTTTATTTTTTTTTTCAATGTTTATTTATTTTTGGGACAGAGAGAGAGCATGAACGGGGGAGGGGCAGAGAGAGAGGGAGACACAGAATCAGAAGCAGGCTCCAGGCTCTGAGCCATCAGCCCAGAGCCTGACGCGGGGCTCGAACTCCCGGACCGCGAGATCGTGACCTGGCTGAAGTCGGACGCTTAACCGACTGCGCCACCCAGGCGCCCCGATTTTGAAAAGAAAATGGGAGGGATCCATTCAATGTTAAGACCATATAAGATGACACTAATCAGGGTGGTGGCGTACTGGCAAAGAGATGGAAACAGATCAGTGAAACAGAATGGAATGTGCAGAAATTGATCCACACGAATGTGATCGATATGTGCAAAGGTCCCAAGACATGGTAATGCTGAGAGGTCAGTCTTTTCAACAAACGGTGTTGGAACAATGGGTCGCCCACGAGCAATACGACCTACTCATAAGCGATAACTCAAAATGGATCATAGATCTAAATGGAAAGCATGAAACTGTGAAAGGTTTCGAAGATAACATATGTGAAAATCTCCGTGACCTGGGGTTAGGTGAAGGGCTTTATCAATGATACCAAAAGCATGACCCATGAAAGGGAAACTTGCTAAATTGGACTTGATCAAAATGAAAAACTTTTGCTCTGCCCAAGACACTGTCAAGGGAATGAAGAGACAAGCTGCACACGGGGAGGCAGTGGGGAGAACCTCTGACCAAGGACTCCTACCTAAAATATATAAAGAACTCTCACAATTCAACAACAAGAAAAACAAGTCACCCAGTTAACAGGTAAAGGATTTGTACAGACAACCTCCCCAAAGAAGGCGTAAGGATGCCATGTGAACACATGAGAAGATACAGTGCTCTCAACGTCACCAGCGCGAGGGAAATGCAGACAGAAACGTCGAGATACCACTACACGTCTATTAGAATAACTGTACTAGAACATATTGACCAAACAAAGTGCCGAGGAGAGCGCAGAGGAAACAGGTCTCTCGTATGCTGCCGGCGGGCACACGAAATGGTACAGGCACTTTGAAAACGTGGTTTGTTAGTTTCTTGTAAACATACACTTACTATATAAGCCGGCAATCCCACTCCTGCACGTTTACCCCAGAGAAATGAAGACTATTCTTCACCTGCAGACCTGTTCACGGATGTTCGCACAGCTTTATTTGTAATAGCCCAAAGCTGGAAACAATCCAAATGTCCTTCACTGGGAGGGTGGTTTCATTAAGTGTGGTACGTCCAGACATTGCAACACTACTCGGCAGTAAAAGGAGCAGCATTGATACATGCAAGAACCTGGGCAAATCGCAGACATTTCGACTAAATGAGAGAAGCTAGTCGAAGTTATATATGGAATGGCTCCCTTTATTTGACAGTCTCGAAAAGACAAAATTACAGTGGTGGAAAACAGATTAGTGGTTGCCCAGGTTATGGGTGTGGTGAGGGTGTAACTATAGAGGGATAGCATGAGGGATTTGGGGTGATGAGGAAACAGTCTATGGCCTGATTGTGGTAGCGATTACACGGATCTACACGCAGGTTACATTTCATAGAACTGCACACTAGAAGGAAAAGAAAGCTTACTGTACGGTAATTAAGAAACAACTTAAGAGTGTGGACATGGGCTCTAAGAAAGAAATGCTTGGCTCTTGGGCAACAGACTCCTATTCCAGAAAGGCCCGGGTAGTGTGAAGTTGGCACGGCGCATAGAACTTAATAAATGCTCAATGCGTAAACAATAGCAACAAGGAGATCAATTAACTATGAACTCAGTGAGTCGAGGAAGTGATGGCACCAAGAGACCAAGCATTAGATTCTTCTGGGAGGTGGATTCCTGAAGTGAAGGCAAGGTGCCAGAAGACGCCCAGAAGCCAGACCTGCCCTGACACAGGTGGGAGATGGGAATGCCCCCACCTCCCCGGGGGAGATTTCTGGTGGCCTGCAGGCCTGGGAGGGCTGACTCCAGACCCGTCTCTGTTGATGGACCTTGCTCAGCGCTGCCCAGAGGGGCTGGGTCTTCTTGGATGAGGGAGGAAGCAGCCGGCTCTGAATGGAGATCCGACTCCCTCTCACTCACCTCCCAGGTGGCCCTCAGCCATCACCTACTTTTCCTACCTGTCCATGCAGGTGAACTCCCCTGCCCACAGCTATTTTTATCCCAGAGGGATTCCCAGCTATTTTCACCATCCTGGTTTGTGGGAGAGTTGGACTGTGGGGCTGGGGTTCCTGCCCCTTGGGAGACCCTGATGGACATTCCCTCCCTCCTTTCTCCCAGTGAGGACCATTTTGGCTTCCCACGGCCACCCCTGCCCCAGGTGTCCATCTTGCTGCAAAACCGCAAGAGCTCCACATTGCCTACAGGATAAAGTTCAAACTCTTTAATTGGACATCCAAAGCTCTCTGTCTACCTGGAACCTAGCTTCCCTTTGGCCTCGTGTCTCTCCACACCTCATGGCTGGCCCGCCCAAGGAGCTAGCCAACCCAGGCCCCTTGCCAGATGCTGACGAGGCCTCTCAATTTCCTGCCTGTGCACCTGCTGCCGGGAATGTCCTTTCCCTTCCATCTCCTGGCCGCCGCCTCCATGGAGCCCTCCTTGATTCCCTGGCTGGCAGGGATTGTGCCCTTTCCTAGGGAACTATTGTCCTGGGCACTCTTTGCTCCTCTGCTTCAGGGGACACCCACCCATGGATCTGTCTCTCTCTTCCTGGTTCTGAAGGACAGCCCTTCCCCACCTCTACCCGCCCTCCCACAGAACATACGTGGAGGACGGCAAACATGTAGCTGTCTCCAGGCTGTCCCACACGCCTGGGCCCTGTGATGCCCGCTCTCCTCAGGCCCGGCCTTCGGCTCCATCACCTCCTGACTACTAGACTCTGAGCCTCAGTGAATCAGCAAACCCTTCCCTGGGTCTGCGGCAGACTCAGCACTTTACTGAGCACTCCGGGGAGGGTGTGGGGAGGAAGTCCAAGAGGCCACGCCTGTCAGAAGGGAACCTGGCCAGGCCGACCTGAAGCTCCAGGGACTACTCCCATGGTGGCGGTAAGTGCGCCTGGGTCCCCAGGGGCACACTCCCCACTCCCCTGTAACTGCTGCACCAGCTTTCTCCTCTCCCTGGAGGATGCCTCACCCCCTATGGCCTGCCTTCCTGGCCTCCTCACCCCGCAGCCCAGCCCTGGCCCCTGCCCTCTGCACGTCCTGTGAGGACCTCCTGGGCATCAAATCTTCTGGGGGCCGCCCGCTCCCTTGAAGGGCTCCCGCTTCTGTCCCGGAGAGGCCAGAAGTCCTCAGGGCATGACCCGAGGCCTCCCTTGTCCCGGAACGCGCTAGGGCCTCAGCTGTCAACACTGGCCTCCAGACCCTTTCTTCTCGCTCAGGCCTCTCTCCCTGAGCTCCAGACCCCTGAAGTCCTCACGGCCTTTCAAATTTAACATGATCTAAACTCTACTCATTCCTCTTTCCCACCCATTCCTCCTCTGCTACCCTCAGCGGGCCCCCCCCCCCCCAATCGGGAGCCTCCTCCCTCTTCTTCCTGCCGCTGTTCCGTGCCTCCCGCCCTTCCCATTCCCACCCATCCTCCGCTGCCCCACTCCGCAGCCTGCACAAACGACCTTCCTTAAAATCTGCTGCTTGCAGGATGAAGTCCAAGAGTGTTAGGAAGGAGGCCGGCTGTGTGCCGTGTCCGCGATGCCAGGCCCCAGGGTGCGTGTCCTGCCGGCTGTGGGACCCGGGCAAGTGACTCTCCCCTTTGGAGCCTCCATTTCCTTGCTTGTCGGCTTATCTCCGCCCTGGGCAGCTTAGAGAACCAAAGCCCACGGCGGTGTGGGGGGTGGGGAAGTACGCTGGTCTGGGCACCCTGAATACTCAGGCAGTAGTGTTCTCCACCCCCGCCCCCCTCCAGATCCTCTGCTTCAACCCTTGCCTCTTTTCCGCATGGCCTCTACACCTCCCACCTTGCTTTTCTTTCCATGGGAGACACCTTCCTCCCACCTGCCCACCTAGCCGATGACTTCTCCTACTTCAAGGTCCACTAGGAGTTCCGTCTGTTCTGTGCAGCAGCCCCCACCCGCCGGGGCTTGCCTCGAGGGACCAGAACAACCCACCCATCAAGAGTCCCTGAGCCCAAGGGGCGCCTGGGTGGCTCAGTCAGTTAAGCATCCGACTTCAGCTCAGGTCATGATCTCTCGGTTCGCAAGTTCAAGTCCCGCGTCGGGCTCTTTGCTGACAGCTCAGAACCTGGAGCCTGTTTCGGATTCTGTGTCTCTCTCTCCCTCTCTGCCCCTCCCCCATTCACATTGTGTGTGTGTGTGTGTCTCTCTCTCTCTCAAAAATAAACATTAAAAAAAAAAAAAAAAAGAGTCCCTGAAGCCTGTGCCTGCCACTCTCTGGGGCTTCCAGCATACAGCACTGTTCCAGGTCCTGGGGGGCAGAGCAGGAGGGAGCAGGAGATCATCAGAACACCCCAGCAGAGACTCTCAGGGACCTCAGGCCCCAGGAGAGGGTGTGGCCCAGGAGCGATCCACCAGCCTGAGACCCTGGTGCAGGAGGGCCGTCCACACACGTCTCCCCAGTGGGCTTCCTCCTGCAGAGGAAGCAGCGCCTTGTCCCTGGTGTCATTTGACGTTGTCAGCACTGAGAGGGCCAGGCTCCACGGGGACCTCACTGAGACCCCAAGGACCAGACCCAGCCCCTGCACCGGGCTGTCCCTGACTTCTAGGACAACTTCAGGCAAGCCAGGGAATATGGAGGCAGAGGTAGGCGATGGAACATGGACGCCTTCACCGGGGGGATGCGGGAGAAACAGAGAAACTTTCCTGGGAAGGCTGGGCTGGGAGTGGAGGAGATGGAGGGTGAGGGGACACATCTGGATGGCCCTTGTCTTGCCCAGCGGCCCGGCAGAGTCTGAGCACTGCACCGTCCAATACAGTAGCCACCAGCTCCGTGTGGCTAATTATATTCAAATTAAGCAAAATTAAACCCCAGTTCCCCAGCTGCATGAGTCATACCTCAAGTGCTTGAAAACCACACAAGACTGGTGGCTACCATGTTGGACAGCACAGATACAGAACATTTCCGTGACCATAGAGAGTTCTAGCTCAAGACTCCACGCTGCTCTGGAGCCTGGCTGCTATGCTACCACTAAGCTTGGGTGGGTCACTGGATCTCTCTGTGCCTCGATTCCTCTCTAACTGGGGATAACAACAATCGGCACGAAAATTAGAGTTGACTGCGTGTATAAAGTATTCGCAGGAACACCTGGTACACGCAGAGGACCTGGGAGTCTCTTCCCAGGTAGAGAAAGGCACAGCTCATACCGCGGCATTAAGCATAAGATATTGCTTACATTGTTTTAAGTGTTTATTTTTTAATTTTTATTTAAAAAAATTTTTTTTTAACGTTTATTTATTTTTGGGACAGAGAGAGACAGAGCATGAATGGGGGAGGGGCAGAGAGAGAGGAAGACACAGAATCGGAAGCAGGCTCCAGGCTCTGAGCCATCAGCCCAGAGCCTGACGCGGGGCTCGAACTCACGGACCGCGAGATCATGACCTGAGCCGAAGTCGGACACTTAACCGACTGAACCACCCAGGCGCCCCTTAAGTGTTTATTTTTGAGAGAGGAGAGAGAGAGAGAGAGCGAACGAGCATGAGTGGGGGAGGGGCAGAGAGAGGGAGACACAGAATCTGAATCAGGCTCCAGGCTCCGCGCTGTCAGCACAGAGCCCGACGCGGGCCTTGAACACACAAACCGTGAGATCATGACCTGAACCAAAGTGAGACGCTTAACTGATTGAGCTACCCAGGCGCCCCGATATCGCTTACATTTTTGAAGGGTCTACAAAATTCAAATCTATAGGGAAAAGCCACCTTTCACCCTCTCACTGGCAGCCTGAGCCTGCCTCGTTTGCTAGGACGGCATCAGTAGCTCCCTTCTGCAGAAGAGGGAGAGGATCCGCTCAGGGCCAGCGAGGCACGAGAGGAGAACCCCACTCTCTGGTCCCAGGCTCAGAGCTCCCCACCACCACCCCAGTTCCTTAAACATGCCCCACGGCACCCCTCCTTTGTTGATGTATGCCACCTGCCTTATCTAGCCCTTCACTCCTAGGTCCTCTCTCGGGTCTGACCTCAGTCCCAGCAGCTGCAGTGTGACTCCCTATATCTAAGGCTCCCCCCATGGAGACATCACGGGAGCGGAGGGGGTGGGGGTAGCGAGAGAGGGAGAAGGCTTTTGTATGATCTATTTCCAGAAACCACCCTCACTCGGGAAGACGGTTCATCTTGATGTCTAACCCTATTCCCGCCTACCGTGGGTAATGCCTGTTTCTTCTCGCCGTCCTTGGAAGACACAGGGCGTTTAATCCAGGGCTTCCACGTCTACCCTTGCCGTTCCTGACCTGCCCCTTGGTGGGGGAGGGGGGACTCTCATAGTTACATAAGGTGGGCTCACTGCCAGCCCAGGCACCAAGGCACATCCTAACCGTGGCTATCCAAGGAGGCAAGACCTCTGGCAAACTCCGTAAGGGCTGTGCTGCCCATTGCACAGATGGGGAACTGAGTCCCAGGGCAAAAAAGGGCTTTCTACAGGGCACATCAGCCAGAACTGAGGTTTCTTGATGTTCACTGCAATCCTCTCTCCAGGTCTCTAGGAAGGCAGTAGGGGCTTCTAGCATTTCAGAGATGGAGGAAAAGCAGGCTGAGTAACTGACCGTTAGGACTCCAAAGCAAAAAGTTGCATCCTTCTTGTCTCCTGAAGGTCCAACATTGAGTTTAGGAGAGAAGCCAGAAAGAACTTGCTGCCAATGGGAAATGAGAGGCACTGAGGAATTCACTTTTCTGACAGTATTTAACCCATACAGGGGCAAGCAAGCCTGCCTAGCACAGTGGTGCAGGTTGCCTACTGTTCAAGGGGCAAGGGGGAGGATGAAATGTCTCTAACTCAAACTAATATGCTCAAAAGTCTTGTGGGAAGTGGGTGCTTAGCCAAGGTCTAGCCTGGGAGGGAAGCAGCGGTGTCCGGGGGGCACCCCTACTCTTGCCTCCAGCCTTGTCTGTTCTGTGTTTCTCTCTCCTGCCCACCCTGACCGCCTCCAGTTTCCTGTGATTGAAATCTCCCTGCTGGTCTCAGAGCTGACCTGCCTGCCTTTAATTCAATCAGGAATCACAAGCCCTTTTAATTTAGGAAAGAAAAGGCTAGCTGCTGAGCCAGCTGCACCTGATTGACGGGACTGCAGGCACGGCCAGGCTGGCCTGGGGAGGGGGCACGGACCCATGACCTCAGCCAGCCTCTCTGGGGTAAGTACGCTCCCCAGAGGCCTGAGGGACAAAAGAGAACCACCCCTCTCCTGACCCTCAACAGGGGAGGGGCCAAGGCTGCATGGTAGGGGGGTGGCCGCTGCCTGGCCCAGAGAAGCTATAGAATGTCAAGCTCTCACTGCAGCCTGGGGGACGTAGGGTAGACACAAGGGAGGACTTCCCAACCAAATCATTCTTCCCTTAGTCGTTATGTGACTCTGGGTCGATGTTCCAAAGAGCCCCAACAATATAGCTCCCTTTCCAAGAAAGGAGAGGTGTCAGAGGAATCGAAGCTAGCTTTTTAGGACTTCAGTTTCTCGTCTGTAGATGGGGATAATCATGAGACCCAGCCACAGGGCTGTTTTGCGGATTAAATGAGTTAATGAAATCTCCCTGGCATGTAATAGCCCCTCATTAAATTATAGCTGATATTATTCCTAATAATATTATTCTGCCCAAAGCACACAGAGGTCCCCACCTTTATTCTAAAGTGGCAGAAACTTGGGGGAGAGTGTCCGGGGCCCTGGGCCCTGTTGTTCCCCTCCCCTCCCAGAAGACAGCCAAGGGCACGTGCCCCCAGGGTCTAGCCCCCTATCCCGCTATCCCGGAGACACGGAACCCGGCAGTGGAACGTTGCTGGTTCAGGATTAGAATTCTAGTTGAGCACATTTTGAGCTATGTGACCTTGGCCAAGTCACCTCACTGCTCTGAGCCTCAGTTTCCTCCTTTGTGAAGTGGGCTAGTAGCACCTATTGGCAGGGTCGTTTTGATGCTGTGTGAAGTGCCTAGGCTGGAGCCTGGCCTGTGGAAGGTGCTCAGAATATGGTATCTTCCTCCCCCACACTCCGGTCAAATGCTCAGCGTGGCCTGTTTAAGTGGGAAGCCCTAGTTTCCTGTGGTCTTGAAGCTGAGCTCTAAGCACCCGCTGTGCTATTCCTATTCAACCACATTGCATAAACATCCCGATTCCACCAGGTTCCTGCCCAGATGCTGCCACTGTGGTCAGCCTCACCTTCTTCCTGAGCTGCTCCTGTGGAAGGAACCACCTAAGGCAGACCCAGATGGCCAGCTGCTCCCCGCATGCGCTGTGCCCGGCGCAGAAAAGATGCTCAGGGAGGCCTCTCCCCAAACTCTGGCCCACCCTCCTGGTCCAGGCGCACCATAAAAACACGCACCGTAAACTCATTCTTTGGCGTCTCAATAAGCAATCCCACCCCTCTCCTGTATAAAATGGGTTGGGAGTGGAAGATCCTAGTCACGATGACCATCCACTGAGCCCAGGCTCACGCCATCCCAGACTTGGGGCTGAGCGATCGGCCTTCCCACTGCATCGTGAGGTAGGAATGATTGCAGCGCACAGCTGAAGAGACGGAAGGAGATGGTGTGCCTTCTCCCACCTGACCCAGCGATGAAGCAGCAGCACTGGGATCTAAACCCAAGCCCCCTCCTGACTTGGCTGGACTGTTCAGAGAAGTCTCTCGCGTCCCTTGGAACATTTGCTCTCGCAGCAACGTTGGATTTAGGCCAAGCACATGGCTGTCATTATGATCCCATCTTACAGAAGAGGAAACAGAGGCTCCCAGGTCACCCAGTGACTCAAAAGGTAGGACAGGGACTTAGACTCTGACTCTGCCCTCAGGCCTTGACTCCAAGCATAGCCCCTCCTGCCACTGGATTTAAAAGCAGTCCCTTACTCCCAAAAGTCAGTGTTCCAACTGGATCACTCATTCATTCATTCATTCATTCATCCATTTGGCACATATTTACCAGGCACCTATGTTCTAGGCCCTCTGTTGCAGGTCAGAGCTGAGCAAGCCAGACCCTAGCTCCTTCCTGAAGCTTATTACCATCTGTGTGGGCGAGAAAGGCTTGAAACAAATCACATACACACAAAAAGATAAAAATGGTGATAAGCTTTGTTCCCCAGGGTGGGGTGAGAGGTCAGGGAAGTTCTCCCCTCTGGAACACTGAGATCGGAAGGCAGATCAGGAGTTTGCCCTGGGAAGTGGTGTGGAGACTGGGAAGAGTGGCCTGGGGAGAGGAAACAGGTGCCCTAAGGCAGGAACGAACCATACAAATAAGCCCGGGAAGGACTCAGAGGAAGAGCAGGAGGAAAGCCAGAGCTTTCTCAGGCCAGCCAGAGCCTGCAGAACCTGATGGGTTTGCCTTCATCCTAACAGGGGGGCCTAGGGTTTATTGCATGCCAGGTTGGTGGAGAGGAGATTGGAGGGTGCTGAGGGGGTGTGGGGACCCCAATCAGGAGGCAACCTTAGTGGTCCAGGCACAGGGCTGCAGTGGGGCTGGAAGGGAGGAAGAAGGAGGCAGGTCAGGCTAGCTCTACCCACAGCCCCTTCCATGACTCATCTGGCTCTTTCCCAGGGGCTCATTATAGCGTCCAATGGCTCGGGGTATCCTGCCCACCAGGCAGTGGTGTGCTGGTAGTTATTTAACAACTGGCTCTCTGGTGGGAGGGTTGGGCGGGGGGGGGGGGGGGGGGGTTATTTGTAGCATTTGTCAATGTCGGTGGTGTCAATACTCCCCCCATGGTTGATTTCAGTCTACCAATGAATGAGAAAGCTGGGAAAAGATGTTTGTAATTGCCCAAGCCAGAGCAAGTTGGCTCCCAATAGACGACTGGCCTCAGGTCTCATCTCTCTGCAATTCCTGTGTATGTGTTGGGAGGGAGAGGATGAAGGCTGGATGGGGAGGGGATGTGGGGGAAGCGGGGTGGGTAAGGAAGTAATAGTAATGCCACTCCCCACCCCCAGTCTTCCCAGTGACCGTAAGAGATTGGTACCATTATTATCCTCACTTCCTAGATAAAGAAACTGAGGCACAGAGAAGTCAAACAATTTGTCAAAGATACCGCACTAAAGGGCAGAACTGGGAACTCAGAGCAGGTCAGCCCTGGGGTGGTGCCTGCAATCCTCCTGAATCTGTCCTGTTCTGCCAGTGAGCTGGTCAAAACAGATGAGGGAGAGTTAGACGGGGACAGTGAACAGAGGATAGGCTCGCTGGGAGGAAGGAAGAAGCTGTCATCTGGGGAGGCTGGGGTGCAGGGCATCCGAAATTCTCTGGCTGGAACGAACCCTAACTTTCGGGAGGGTGGCCGCTAGATGTCGACTTGGGGTGGAAGTGATTTTTAGAGGGTGATCATGAGCTTACTCTGCAAATGCTCACTGAAGAAGGCACTGCAAGTTGGAATGGACAGAGGTCAGGTGCCTGGAACCCCTGCCCCCCACCACTCCCCGCTTGCGTGCAGGGTGGGGGCCCCAGGCCAGAGTCCATGCTGCTGCAACTCTCTCCAGGCATGCAACGCAGGTGACTCTAGGGCCCCAGATGGCTCAGCTGGGACCATTCACAGCCTGCTCTGTGCACCACCCACTCCCCTCAGCTCACTCCCTCTCTCTTCCTGTGCTGCTCAGAATGCCATTACACCTGTGATGTTTCCTTTTCAAAGTTCTTTGCAGCCGTGGAAACCTTGGGTCCTGCCAGTGTTCTGGAGTTAGTGTCTTCTCTCTAGACCTTAGTTTTCCTATCCACGCCTTACAGGTAAGCTCTCATGAGACCCTGTGGACCTATGATGTAGTCTGCATATTGTATGTGTCTGGGATGGGGGAACACCATCCTTCAAACCTGCACGCTCGGTGCTAAGCACACAGTAGGTGCTTTATGGATTGGTTTGGTGAGCTGCCTTGCCTAGGAGTTGGGAATGAGGAATACTCCTAAGGGGCACTGGACCTGTGTCCAGTGTCACTCCCAGGCATGGGTTGGGAATGGACCCTCCCCAAGATCCTCTCCCCAGAGCCCCTGGTCCTCTGCTTAATTATAATTCCCATCATCCCCATTTTACAAACATAGAAAGGGAGCCCCAGAGAGCTTACATTTCTTCCCCAAGTTTATTCAGCTAGTAGGTGGCAGAGTTGAGATCTGAACCCAGACAGCCTTGCTCCAGGGCCCACATCTCTAACCATTGGACCACTTGTTCTTCCTTGTAATTGAGTTTAGCGGTCTCCAAAGTTGGAAGGGTTCAGGAAGAAATTACTAGAAATGAAGTTATATGTATTTTATCTCATCCTTTAAAATTTCTATTTTTTTGTCAATGTGTATTTCACAAGCAGTACATGTACACCATTTTATTTCTTATTTTTAAAGTTTATTTATTTTGAGAGAGAGTGTGTGCCTGTGTGCATGGGTGGGGAAGGGGCAAAGATCGAGGAAGAGAGAATCCCAAGTAGGCTCCCCACTATCAGCACAAAGCCCAATGTGGGGCTCCAACCGATGAACCGTGAAATCATGACCTGAGCTGAAATCAAGAGTCGGACACTTAACCAGCTGAGCCATCCAAGTGCCCCCAATTCAAATACTTTTAAATTTGCCTTGTGATTTCCATGAGTTCTTTGGCAATATGTTGTTTAATTCTTAAATATTTGGTGATTTCCCTTATTTTCTTCTGTTGTTGATTTCTAATTTAATTCTTTTGTTTTGGGAGAACATTATTTGTACAATTTTAATCCTTTTCAATTTACTTGAAAAGAATGTGTATTCCTGCTATTGTTCGGTAGGGTGTTCTATACCTGGTAGATTAAATTGTTTGATAGTGTTGTTCAAGTCTCATATATCCTTGCTGATTTCCTCTCGGGTTGTTGTAAACATTATTGAAATGGGTGTGCTGAAATCTCCAACTCTTGTTGAATTTTCTATTTCTCCCTTCCATTCTGTCAGTTTTTGTTTTGTATATTTTAGAGCTCTGTTGTTAGGTGCATATGTGTTCATTACTATGTCATTCTGATGTATTGACCTTTTTATCATTATAAATTGTCTCTGTCTCTCGTATCATTTTTGTCTTAGAGTCTATTTTATCTGATATTGGTATAGATATTCTATTTCTGTTATGGTTATTCTCTATTACTCTATATGGTTATTCTCTTATGGTTGTTTGCATGGCATATATTTTTCCATTCTTTTGCTTTCAACCTATTTATGTCTTTGGATCAAAAATGTCTCTTGTAGGCAGCATATAATTGGATCTTGTTTTATTAATCCAGTCTGATATTGTTTAAATCATTCACATTTAGTCTGAATGTTTAAGTCATTTACTTTTATTTAGTGTAATTATTGGTATGGTTGGATTTGTCATTGCAATTTTGCTATTTTTTCTATATTTCATGTCATTTTTTTTGTTCCTCTGTTTTTCCTTTACTGCCATCTTTTGTGTTAAATACATATTTTTCTAATGTACCTTTTAATTCCTCTGTTGTCATTTCTTTATTATATTTTTGAGTTATCTTAATTGTTCTAAGGATTATAGTATGTAATTTATCACAGTCTACTTTAGATTAATACTAACTCAGTTCTATAAATTGTCAAGACTTTGCTCCATGTAACTCCATTTCCTCCCCCACCCTTTGTGCTAATATTGTCATGTATATTATATCCATGTGTCTTATAAATCCAATAATAGTGTTATAATTATTTGTTATGCTATCTTATGTCTTTTTAAAATAAATTTTTTTTTAAAGTTTATTTATTTGAGAGAGAGAGAGTGAGTAGGGGAGGAGCAGAGAGAGAGGGAGACACAGAATCCGAAGCAGGCTCCAGGCTCCGAACTGTTAGCACACAGCCCTACGTGAGGTTCAAACCCACGAACCATGAGATTATGACCTGAGCTGAAGTCAGATGCTTAACCGACTGAGCCACCCAGGCACCCCTCTTTTTAAATTTTTAAGAGAAGAAAGGAGAAAAAACATATTTATAGGATCTTTTCTATTACTCTGCATATTTATCATTTCTGGTGCTCTTAATTTTCTTCTGTGGATTCAAGTTACCAGCTGGTGTCATTCCCTTGCTCCAGTGTAACTCTGTTCTCTCCTGCTCTTTGTGCTATCATGGATTTGTTATATATAATGTTTTTTTGTATGTTATAAGCCCAACAATATAGCTTCATAAATATTATTTTATGCAATTGTCTTTTAAATCAGTTAAAAGAAGAAAAGAGAAAAATATATTTGTAGTGTCCTTTATACTTATCTATATGATTACCTTTCTTGGTGCTCTATTTCTTCATATGGATCTGAGTTACTGTGTAGTGTCGTTTCCTTTCACTCTGAAGGATTTCCTTTAGTATTTTTTTAGGGGGCATGCCTGTTAGTAACAAATTCTCACTTGTCTGGGAGTGTCTTCAGTTCACCTTAATTTTGAAGGATACTTTTATTGGATACAGATTTCTTGTTTGACTTTCTGTTTTCTTTCCACACTTTGAGTATGCCACCCCACTCCTTCTGGCCTCCATTGTTTCTGATGTGAAATCAGCTGTTGATTTCAAGGTGGCTTCAATAGCTTTACTATAATGTCTATGGATCTTTTTGTGTTTCTACTATTTGGACTTTATTTGGATGTGTAAATATCTTTCATCAAATTTGGAAACTTTTGGACCATTATATCTTCAAATATATTTTTCTGGCTCTTTCTCTCTCTCTTATCTTTCTGGAAATCCCATTAAGTGTATATGGATATGTTTGGTGACATTCCATAGGTATTTGAATCTCTGTTCATTTTTTCATCATTCTTTTTTTTCTTTCTGTTCTTTAGATTGGATAATCTCAATGGATCTATCTTCAAGTTTGCTGATTCTTTATTCTTCTAGTTCAAAGGTGCTTTTGAAACCCTCTGGTGAATTATTCATTTCAGTTATTATACTTTTCAACTCCAGAATTTCCATTTGGTCCTTTAAAAATATTATGTGTACAGTTTACCTATATAAATATAATGTATTTATAGTTTCTATCTCCACTGATATTCTCTATTTGATGAGTCTTTCCTTAATTCTTTATACATGGTTTCCTTTAGTTTCTTTGAAGACATTAGCTTCTTTGAAGTCTTTGTCTGCCAAATGCAACATATGGACCACCTCAGAGGCAGTTTCTACTGACTGCTTCCCCCCACCCCCCCGACCCTCAAATGGATCACACCTTCCTGTTTCTTAGAATGTCTTGTAATTTTTGGTTGAAAACTGGACATTTTAGATAATACATTGTAGCAACTCTAAATTCTGACTCCCCATGACCAACACCAGGGTTGTTGCTGCATTTGTTGTTTGTTTGTTTGTTTGTTTAGTGACTTGCCTAGACTAATTCTACACAGTCTGTCTTCCCCACAGTGTCTGATGTCTCTGCTCTGTTTGTTTCTTAAATTCTTCTTTTTATTTTTAAGCCTGGTGTCCTAGGATTAATTGCCCTGGATTAGCATAGCCTAATGTTCTGCTGATGACTGGTCAGAAAGTGTGTTTAACTACCTTGATCCACTTACGCGTGTATCTTCTGCCAGGGCATCTATGTGTGGGTTGGGCTGGAAACACGTTCACGATTTAGACAGTTTACAAATCTTCCCCCACTCTTACTCTCCGGGTGCTGAGCCAGGAATCAGTAGATAGCTAAGGCCCTCTCCAGTCTCCTCTTAGTGTGCACACAACCTTCCACATCCCCAGGGATGTGTGGGAGCTTATCAAGGCTCACTACGGCTTTCTTGTTCCTGGGTATCCCCTTTAAATGTTTTGCTGTTCTCTCGATTTGTTACTTGCTCCGTCTAGTATTACACCTCAGGCTAAGGCTGCAATGTTGGCCTCAGGGTGCATAGTTTTAAAGAAATATACCTATACTGAGTGCAGGCATACATCAAATTTCCTGATAAGTGTGCACAATGAAACATGTTTGGCAACTGCCAGTCTAGTTTTGGACGTCTGACTGGTCTGCCCTGGCTGGGAGTTATCTCTGGATGCTGAGCTCTGGACCTGGCATCCCTTGGGCTGGGGTCTAGGGGGCACTTGAGAGGAGCTGTTGAAGCAACAGGATTCTCCAGGAGGCAGCTTAGGGGCAAGGGATGGTCACCCAAGGTGGTTGAACTTGCCTCCCCAGGACAGCCGGCCCTGCCCATCCTGGCTGGGCCTTTGTTCCCACAGGGATGCAGGCCTGGCTGCTCTGTCAGCAGGCTTGGGGTGGGGAGCCAGGTGCCCTCTACCCTGGCTTCCAGTCACCGGAAGCCTGCCAGGCACTCAGGAGGAAGGTCTAACAGAGCCAAGAGAAGGATCAATTCCCTCAGGGTAGGGCTGCCAGCAGGGGGTGGTCACCCAGGAAGCAGCTGGCTCTTGCCCCAAGAAGCCCAGGCTAGAAGGCCTGGGGCCTGTGGTTTCCTCCGCCCCTTGTACTCACTTAGAAGACAAAGACTCAGAGAGCAGCCCCCTTCCTACTGGGTACCTCCCTGTCCTTGGGGTGCACACGCAGAGAGGCCTGTGTCCGTGAGCTGAAGGTCAGTGTGCTCGGCAGGCACTGCGGGTAGGAGGGGTGGCGGGCAGAGCGGAAAACTGGGCTGACAGTCACGTACGCTGATGTCACTGGTCACCCCGCCTCCCCGAGGTATCACTTTCCTCATGGTCAAGCCTGCAGCTGAGTTCAGGGGGGCAGTCACGTCCCATCCCTGGCACAGCTCTTAGGCTGCTCACTGCACCACCTCTGGGGCTGCTGAGGTCAGGGTGGCACTTTCCAGCACTGCCTAGTGTCAGCTCAGCTCCATCCGTGGGGAGGGGGAGCCCAGGGAATGGGGAGAGTGGCAGGGACAGGTGCCTGGGGGGCTGGGAGCGGCCAGGCTGCTGAGAAGGTGTCCCGGGGCACCTGAGGGGCCAAGCTGAGCTCATATCACAGGTGAGCAGCAGCACGACTCAGGAGCTCCCAGTCTGAAGGGGGAGACAGCCCTTGCCCACAGGCAGCTCCCAGTCTGAGGGAGAGGACACAGCCCCTGTCTGCAGATACAGCAACTGTGTCTGAGCTGACCGTGGTGGTTGTGGTAGTTGGAACCACTCCCCCGCCATTTTCTCCTCCTTACAAGGCTCCCAGGTGACCCAGAACAGATCCTTTGGAGAATGCCTCCCCTAGACCCTGGGAGGACCCAGCAGGCTCCCTGCTTGTCACAGCCCACATGTAGTAGGGAGGGGCTGCTGGAGCTTAAGTGTGGACAGACAGCGGCGTCCCTGTGTCTGAGCTCGTCCTCAGGGCTGGGTCCAGCAGAGGGAGCTGGCAGCCAGCAGGAGCTGAGACAAGCCGTCCCTGACCCTTGAGATGGCCTTGAGGAGCTCCCGCTGCCCACCCAGTGTGGGGGACTCACCCCATGGCTGGAGCTGGAGTGTTGGCAACATAGCTGGGGGCCCAGGCCTCTTCAGCCCACCCCGACACCCAGTGCTGCCCCACAGAGACTCCTGTGCAGAATCACAAATTCTACACTCTTCCAGTTGGATCTATGGAGGCCTTCCCTCTGTCCCTGGGATAGGTAGCGATGCAAGGGATTGGAGCCTTGGATGTGAAGTCTGCTCCCTGACCTACTAGTTCGGTGACTCTAGGCAAGTTATGTAATCTCTCTGGGCCTTGGTTTCTTCACCTGTGAAATGGGCTGCTATCAAGGGGAAACGCATGAAACACACAGGAGGTGCCCAGTTAGGGCAACTTCTTGCCTCTTCACTCCATTCCTCATTGCTTCGCTTTGAGCCCTGGCCAAATGGCTGGGGGTGGGCAAAGCGTGCTGGGGTGGAAGCCAGCCATGGCCGGGTAGTACGGACCAGGGCAGGCTTCTTTTGGAGACAAGGTTTGAATTGGTTTGTGGAGATGCTTCTTCTCGGCCTCTAATACAGACACGTCAAACTGCAGCCAGGACGAGATGGCACTGGGGCGGGGGGTGGGGCAAGTGGCATGACCCCGCTGGCTCTTCCCTGCGCACTTTGCTTAGCAACCCGTCCATTCACATGCTCCTGGCTGCAGGTCGGTCACCAGTAGGACTTACTGGCCTCTTACCACCTCCATCAGTGCGGAGGTATGTAGCTCTCTTGAGTGTTCCCCCCATTTCCTGCTCAACGTATTTACTGAGCACTTACTATGTGCCAGACCCTGTTCTAGGCACTAGGGAAACAGCAGTGAGCAAGACTGACCATGGTCCCTGACCCCATGGAGTTGGTATTCTAGTGGAGAGTGAAAACATGCAACGAAACGAGTATATGAGAGGGTGATGAATGTCTAGAGACAAATAAAGAAAGGTTGAGGGCTGGGAGGGTAGGTGTAAGGGGGTGATGCAATTTCAATAGAAAGATCAGGGAAGGCCACGAGGAGAAGATGATACCTGTGTAAAGATCTGAAAGGAGAAGCTATTTTTGCAACTAGAGGAAAACATTCCATGAGAGGGAATAACTAGTGCAAAGGCCCTGGGGCAACCCGTTCAGCTCCAGAGTTGGCTTGTGTGAGAAACAGCAGAGGGGCCAGCACGACATTAGTGTGAGGGTAAGTAGCGGGCAAGTGAGGTGAGAGAGGTAGGAGGGATCAGATCCTATAGGGGCTGGTAGACCATTGTTAGGACTTCGGCCACAGAGCAAACATGGATGCAGAGAAGGAACAAGGACACTCCCTTTTCCCTGGTGGCCAATGGATCAGAAAAGAAATGCCACCTGCTTAAATAAAGATGAGCCCCAGAACTTCAAGACTGGTGCTGGAAATACACTCCCGACTGAGAGGGGCAGCTTGGTCTGTGAGGCTCTGCCCCCTGTGGGTCTCTCACCAGTTTCTGGTGCCATCCCACATTCGTCTTGGGGAGAGGGATGCGGGCTGCTCCAGGAAGCGTCAAGAGCAACCTGGGGACAGGGGTATCTTGCTGATCCTACTTCT
The DNA here is from genome assembly GCF_028749965.1 of Puma concolor. Lineage (NCBI taxonomy): Eukaryota > Metazoa > Chordata > Mammalia > Carnivora > Felidae > Puma > Puma concolor. Next base: position 42,819,306 of record NC_141671.1, on the reverse strand, counting down.
TCGGTGCCTGGACTTACAACCTAGTTGACTGGAGGAAGGAAGGGGTGAATGAATGAATGATGGACGCAGGCCCTGTCCCTTAATTCCCCATGGCAGCAGCAGAGACCAAGCTGGAGTGTTTCACATGCTGAGGGCAATACACCCAGAGAGAACCAGGCCTCTGAGATATGTGTCCAAGGCCTCACCCACCCTTTTGCACTTGGGGTCTCCTGCAGGGTGTCTCTGCTGGCTCCTGGGTGGCATTTCTGTGGCCGAGCTGCTTTAACCGCCCCTGCCCCGGTATACGCACATCTCAGACACTCAGCGCCTTTGGAGGTTGAACTGTGTGTTGAGCTTCCCACCTTCTGAAATCCAGCATGTTGCCTGAGGTCCTCTTTCCTCTCTGAGCCATATCAGAGGGGCCACCCCTTAGGGGGATCTGCGGGACACCCCCACACACAGCAGTGGCCTCGTGGACCTCAACCAAATGGCCCCAACCTCGGGCCGTGGCCTGGAGCCAAGTAATAATACTAATGATGACAATGGCGGCAAGTCACATTTATCAGGCACTGACCACATGGCCGACTCGGTCCTACACATGTCACCTGCATTATCTCATTTAGCTTCAGAGGCCTCCATGTGTCAGTCAAAGGGACTGGGGCGCTAAGAGGTCAAGAGACTTGTCTGGGGGCATTTCCAGGTGCCCTTCCTCGATGGGGGGTGGGAGGCCTGCAGGGCCCTGGCCCAGAGCTATCCCTTCCTGCCACTGCCCTGAAGCAGCCAAGCAGAGGGGTTCATCTCGAGGCACACCCATCTCCTGTGAGACCCGAGCTTAGTATGTCAAACTCCAGCCCCGCCCTTCAGAGGGAAGGCTGGGGTCCCGGGGTTGAGGGCCACATGAGCTGGGAGAGCTGGGGCAGGCCTGAAGGGCCCCTCCATCCCTGGCTGGGCTGGGGGAGTGGAGGTAGCTGTCAGGGCTCGGGCCACCACCAGAATTTGCTGCTGACCTTTCACCTCTGGGCCAGCTGGGTCCCCTGGGAGACGGGCTGTAAGCAGGGCTGGGCCCAGCCTCCCTACCTGGGCTGAAAGTGGGTTTCCTGCCTGCAGAGAGCAGGCCCGGGGGACCCACATGTACAGAGGAGCCTGTCAGAGCTCATGCCTCCTGCCCTGGAAGGGGAGGCCGATCCAGGGACGCTGCCTCCCCGCCTAGCCTGCTCCTCGGAGGTGAGCAGATCGGGTGCAGGAAAGCTGCCAAGAAGCAAAGTGCTCTGCAAATAGGGGTTCGGCACGATTGCACCAGCTTTCATAGCCGGGTGGCCACTCTCCTCTGCACTTGAATGTCCAGGAGCCATACCTCTCACCCAGACACAGCTCACCTTCCCCTTGACTGATAGTCATTCATGCATATTTCTAATCCCCCAAGCACAGAGATCAGACAAGGGGAAGTGGGAACTGGGTCTGAGTCTGCTCAGCACAGGGCTTGATATGGAGCTAGCTCCTCCTTCCCATCTCCCTTCCAGAGAACAGCAGGACGGAAGTGGGTGAGGGGTGGGGAGTAAAGCGGGGTGAGAGTTACTTATGGGACAACAGAAACCTGGGCTGGGGGAGCCTGAAGACCCGGGTTTGTGTCCTGACTCTGCCTAACAGATCCCACCTCTCTTTAAAATGTTTGAAAAGAGGGAACCTGGGTGGCTCAGTCGGATAAGCTCTGGTCACGATCTCACATTTGTGAGTTCAAGCCCCACATCGGGTTCCCTGCTGTCAGTGTGGAACCCGCTAGGAAACCTCTGTCTCCCTCTCTCTGCCCTTTTGGGCACGTGCGTGCGCACTCCCTCTCAAAATAAATAAACACTAAAATAATAACAACAACAAAAATAAATAAATAAAATGTTTGAAAACAGAAGTGGTATCTTTGGGAACACAGGCTCAGGTCGCCCCGTCAGGGGTGGGATGGGATGATACATTCCTGGTCAGGGCTGTGAAACTGGCAGAGAGAAAACCTACAGAAGCAGCCAGCCCCATGGCCACCTGCAGCAGCCTGGTCCCCAACCCATCATGGCGGCCAGTGGCGACCATGTTTTCCTGTGGTTCCTCCAGGGCAAGGGCTGGGCATGTTCCTTTGCGTTCCCAGTGCCTAGAGCAGGGTCCGGCCCACAGCGTGCTCCTTACACTTGATTGCCGAATCAGTTTGACTGAGGCGAATGCGGTCCTTGCTCACGGGAGCATCAGTGGAAATGCCAGTGGCTTTATCATCGTGAATACTTGCTCAGCAGCGAGCCCAAGGAAGGGGACGTCTGGCTGGGCATCCTGGAAAGGAAGGAACCCGTGGCTTTACACTTTGGAGGGCATCGATCGCCAGGAGGGATGCAAGACTGGCAAGGGAACCCCTTCCCAAATCATCATGACTGGGCGCAGGGGTGGGGGTGGGGGAGGGCCGAGGGCGCAGCTCAGGCAGCATCACAGTGGAGACCGTGATCAAACAAACTCCATTTTGAAAATCCGTGTTCAAACCCTGGTAAGATGAGCTCTTGGCCAAATAGCAGTGCATGGCTCACCCTGCAGAGAGTGAGGCCACCATGGTGGGAGGGGCTGAGATCCCAGGGATAAAGACCTTGGATGCGTTTTTCCTTCTCGCTCTGTGGGAACAAGAAACTGGTCCAACGCCCCCTGCTAAGGGGAACAGGCAAAAGCACAGAAGAGTGAGTCTGGGTCAGTCCCGGAAAAGAGAAGGGATGTTAGGATGGAACTGGCCATATCTGTGGTGCTCAAGTTTTCTGCACCTGCTCGTGAGCCCAGAGTCTCAGCTCTGGGGGGAGGGTGGAACCCCAGAGCGGGGCTGACATTGAAAAGCAGGGAAGGGTCTCTTTGGGAGCTGATACACTTCTGAGTTTGAAGCCAATCCCCACTGAAAAGCTGGGAGTTGATTCCTTGGCATGAGAATTCATAGATGAGGAAGACAGACAGCCTGGCGGGACAGACAGAACAGATAGCAGCAGAAACACTACTGCAGACGAATAAGTTCATACATCCTCACAACACGGGGAGGTGAGTTTTGTTACCACCGCTTGGCAGCTGAAAAAACTGAGGCTTCTGGAGGTTAAGTAATTTGCCCAAAGCCACATTGCTAGAAACAGGCAGGTCAGGGTCCCAGCTCTGCTGACCACAAAGGTCAGGGGCTTCCCCTCCAGACCTTCTAGTCGGCTCTACTCGGAACAAACGAGGCTGCTCGAAGCAGCCTCAGCTTGTTCTCACGAGGACGGAAGACGCAGGGCTGCTGGAAGTGGGGGTGCTGGCTATCCGCCAGCGGGGTGGCAGATCCTGCCGGGATACTCTAGTGAGGCTGGCTCCCATGACAACAGCGGGGACACGCCTGTGGCGACAGCTGATGAACGGACACCTGGAATTCCCCAGGGCTCATCCCAGGGCCCTCGTGGCTGCCTCCCCCTGCTTGCAGATGACCCTCCGCTAAGAGAAACAGGCCCAGAGGCACAAGGAGGATTCAGTCTCCCCGACAGCGCCCGGAACAACAGGCAGGACCAATGACAGAGATCAGCAGCAGGCAGCAATGACAAAGGTCTGCTCTAGGATGGAAACAAAACCCAAGTGAAAAGGCACATGGGTACTGAGCCCACAGAGAAGCTGGTGCACGTGTGGACTGGCTTGTGTGCAAAGGTAGTCGGGGCAGTATGGCGGTTGAAGCTGCAAAGGACTGGAAACAATGTAAATGTCCACCAGTGGGCGTGCGGGGGGGGGGGGGGGGGGGGGGGTCAGTTAAAAGCTTTGGGTAGGTCTGGGCAATGGAAGCCACAGGTCTGATACAAAAAATGAGGCAAGGAGTTATAAGTTACTGATAAGAAAGGTTACGCAACATGCCTGGTTAAGTAAAAAGGCAAGGTACATGACGTGCACACTGACACTGTAGACTATGCTTCTCTTTGTGTCATCAAAAATGTGTATATATATTTGTGTACGCACTGATCGTCTCCAGAGGATACATGAGAAACCAACTAGGCAGCTAGGGTCTTACTTTATACTGCATGTCTTTTGTGCTTTTATTTTGTGCCATATAGGTGTGTGTGTGTGTGTGTGTGTGTGTGTGTGTGTGTGTGTGTGTATAAGAGGAATGGATGGAGAAATTCTACTGAAAAAGATCTGGAAGTTTGGCTGACCATAAACTCACTAAAAATGGCTTAAAAAAACCCTTATAATCTGAGGTTATATTAATAGGAGCATAGCAGCCTGGCTGAAGGTGGTGTATATTTTGCTATACTGTGTGCTGATCAGGCTGCACCCAGAATGTGGGGCCTCTCTGAGGGAGCCATGTTTGAAGAGAAACCCTAAGAGCTAGATCAGACCTGAGGGGACAACTTGGCTAGAGTAGAGGTGGAGTGGAGGGAGGGAAGCTTGACAGGCACAGAGATATCAAAGAGATCGAGGGTCACTGAAGGGCTGGCATGTGGAATTAGGAGAGGCCTGATTTTTTTAAACTTGTTCCAAAGAACAGAACTTGGATCAATGGTTTGGAAGGCATAGGGAGACAAATTTTGACCTCTGGAAGACCTTTCTAATCATTAGAATTGAATTATATAATAAAAATATAATAATATAAGAAGAATATGTAATGCATTATATAATTTAACAATCTAATGTAATAAAAGTACTTTCTAATAATTAGTACCGGAATGAGCTCCGCATCACTGGATGTAATCAAGAAGCCCCTGATGGCATCTCTCTAGGATGTTGCGGAAGGCATCAGCAAAATCACTGAACCCATATTTTTTGGGCTCACCGCTGGCCTAGTGAAGCTGAACCTCTGGAGATGAAATCTAAAAATCTGCTTTTACTGGTTTATTTTTATCACAGATGCAGACAACTGGACTAATTACACTCCTCAGTTCATCGTGTACTATTGACATTGGTCTGTTCAAAGTCCCTTCTAATGCTACTTTTCATTTTATTTTTCTCCTTCACCCCTGGTCTCCACCTCCGTTTTCCACCATTCCCAACCCCCTGCTTCCAGACCCTCATTTTATGTACTTGCTATAGGTCTTGAAACATGTATCTTCTTTGTATACTGAGTTGTATGGTTTTCTGCATATTTTATAATTAATATAAATGGTGTTACGCTAGGGACGCCTGGGTGGCTCAGTTTGGTTAAGCGTCTGACTCTTGATTTAGGCTCAGGTCATGATCTCACAGTTTGTGAGTTTGAGCCCCGCATCCGGCTCTGCACTGACAGCATGGAGCCTGCTTGGGATTCTCTCCCTCCTTTTCTCTCTGCCCCTCTGCTGCCTGTGCCCTAAATCTCTCTCTCTCTCTCAAAATAAGTAAACATTAAAAAAAAATAAATGGTGTTACACTGTAATTCTCTTCTGTTTCTTGCTTTTTTCTTTCAACACTGCTGTCGTTATGCATTCTTGCATTTGGCTTGTTTCTGACCGTCGCTTGGCCTCTGACTTATCCACTCCCCCAGAGGTGGACACTTCAGCTGCCTCCAGCTCCCCACTAGCCCTAGTTTTGCTGTCATGAGCAGCCGGTGCATGTCCTTTCTCTTCCCCGTGTAGTCATTGTTCCAGGCTCTATACTCACTTGTGGGATTCCGGGATACAGGGTGATTCAGACTTCATTTCACTAAATACAGCCGGATGGCTGCTTTTAGAATGGATGTATCAGTTTATCCTCTTATGTGCAAGGCACAAGGGTCTCATCTCCCCACACTGGGTATAATTCACCTTTCTAATTTGTGCCGCTCAGTTGGGTGTGGACAGGTGCACTGCTGTTTGAAGTCCGCATCTTTCCCATGGCTAGTGAACTTGCACATCCCTTCATATACTTGGCCGTTGCACTTACTTTTTGTGGTGTGCCTATTCATATATACATATATATATATATTTTTTTGCTTATTTTTTTTCTATCAGATTCCCCACCTTTCTTCTTCTTGATTAACAGGAGTTCCCCGACTGTTTTAGATTTTAATCCCAGGCAAGTTCTGAAGTTGCAAATATCTTCTCCCAGTCTGAGACTCTTCCATCTTAGCAGGTGTTTTGAGGACCGTCCAGGTTCGGGAAGCCCCAGGGTAGGTATATATGCCGCTTGAGACATTTTGTTACCTGGGCCACTGCAGGCTTTTAAGATTCATGGGCTTTCTGACGAGTTTCCTTGCCACCCCTGTGGGGAAAACAGAAGCCACAGGAGGGGTGAGGACAAGGTGAGTCATTGCAAATGTAAATGTAGAGCTGGGGCGCCCCCAGTGCCGTCTCTGGCAGCGTGTTGCATCGTGAAGATGTTCATGTGATGTGGCCCAGACAAGCTTTTGAGATCCTCCTGGGAGATGATACACAGTTCATTTGGGTAAGTCTAGAATAGCTCATTGTTCAGAAGAGGTCGTCAATCTGTTGGAATTTTCTCAACAACGGAAGCTAACTCTTTTATCTGTGGAGGTTTTAAAATTTGATGGCAAATGTTGAACACTCCTCTCACTGAGAGGTGGTGGAGGGAGGTCTGTGTTTCCTCCCCTTGAAACTGGGCTGGCCCTAGTCACTGCTTTGCGCCCAATAGAATTTTGCAGAAGTGATGCTGTATGACTTCTGAGGGTAGGTCAGAGAAGACGCTGTCTCTTCTGCCTAGCTCTTTTGGGACTCTCGCTGTAGAGGAAGCCAACTGCCCTGTAAGACGTCCAGCTACCCTGAGACTGCCATGCTGGCGAGGCCATGCCTAGGTGCTTGGGTCAACAACACGAGCCAGGGCCCCAGCCAGTGTCCAGCACCAACCGCCAGCCATGTGAGCGAGCTGTCTTGGATGACCAGCCCTCTCTGACATCTGACAGCAGCTATGTGAGAGACCCCAAGGGAGAACTGCCCAGCGGAGCCCTTTCTGAATTCCCAACACACAAAACCATCAGACAACAACATTGTTGCTGTTTATACCGCTAAGTTCTGGGGTACTCTGTAATGCAGCAGTAATAACCACAACGACCTCCTGGAACATAGCAAGCATCATTACTTCAAATCTTTGCTGATAACTCCAATACGTGTAGCCCTTATGGGTCTGTTTCTATTGTCTGCTGTTCTGATGTTTTACAATTATGTTGTCTCCGGGGCGCCTGGGTGGCTCCGTTGGTTAAGCATCCACTCTTGGTTTGGGCTCATGTCACGATCTCTCGGTGTGTGAGTTGGAGCCCCTGATTGGGTTCTGTCCTGTCAGTGGGAAGCTTGCTTGGGATTCTCTCTCTCTCTCCCTCTCTTTCTGGCCCTCCCCTGCTTGTACTCTCTCTTTCAAAATAAATAAGTAAACTTAAAAAAAAAGTAAAAAATAAATAAAATTATGTTGTCTGACTCTGTGTGTGGGTATTTTCAATTATGTGTTAGACATTGTATTTACGGACTTACTTGTAGAACTAACCTGGGGCCTCGAATGATCTGATCTTCCTTCAGAAAGGATTTACCTTTGTGTCTGCCAGGTACCTGGGACACTAATAATACAAAATTACCTACTTTAAGTTTAAGGGCTGTGTGATTGGAAACTGAGTTGTCTACTTTGGGTCTATCCTTAACTCCCAGGATATAGCCCTTTTGGGGTGCCTGCCTAAAGAGAGAGGGCTCACTAAGTCCCACCCTTTGGTAAGCCTAAGACTCCACTTCATGTTCTCTTATTCTCACTAGGCCATTAGAATTGTTGTTCAGCTTCTTAGAATCTGAGCTGACCCCTCCTGAATGGGCATATACCCTCAGGGGAAAAATGGCCCTAAGTGCCGCTCTTTCTTCTCTGGGTCTCAGGCATGGCCCAGAAATTCTTCCTATCTTGTTAGCTCCTCAGTGCTTCAAGTAGATTTTTTAAATATTTTGTCCAGCTGTTCTAGTTGTCCTCAGTGGGACATGGGTCTAAATCACTTAGTCTGCTATTATTAAATCTTACTTACTTACTTCTTTAAATGTCAAAAACATAAAGAAATATGAAATCATGTCTTTTGAAAGCCCTCGTAAAAAAAAAAAAAAAAATGTATCGCGTGGTCCCAAACCTTCTTAAACAGAGATTCACCATAATCCAATTTTCCACGGAAGCCTCAGGATCCTCATTAAGAGTATCTGCTACTGTAGTTAAAGCCTGGTGATGCCCCCAGGGACTGAGATATGTCATTTTCTTTGCTCCTACTCTGAATAACTCAAGATTGTTTTAGTTTTGTTAGTTCTTGGGTCTCTTTTTATTGTTTATATCTTTGCCACCTGACACCTTTTGCTATCAATGAGAATAGCTTTGATGGCCTTTTCCCCACTTTGATTTTATTCTTGCCATACTTACGTCAATTGGATAACCGTGCATACTAGAATAGTGGGTAAGGTAAGAGCAGAAAGGCTGCGATTCAGGTAGGGGAAAAAAATTGATGAGTGAAGCTCCAAAGTTTAATTGTCAGACTCTAGTCAGACAATTGTCTTTAGTTTGTTTGGAAGTCTGGTCAGGTCTCCGTCTGAATGGTAGAAGTCATGGAGTGTGTGGGCTCCGGAAAAGTAAAAAGTGTTGCCGCAGTTGCCCTGACTTTGGTGCCCCGACTAGAAGCAGGGAGTTTGGGGGTACAAGCAGTGCCCTAAGGCAACTCAGGGGCTGTGGCCGGCCCTAGGCTGCCTTCTCATTGTTTCCGAGGCCCCACCCTGTCTCCTGGCCAAGGAGACTGAAGAAATCTTGGCAGAGAATGCTATTCCCTGCTGCCCTGCGGAGATGACCACTTCACGGAGAGCAGAGGGAGGAAGGAGGAGAAAAGCGAAGAGAAAGGTTCTCTTTCAGGCTTAAGACGATGTGGAGTGGCTGCTCCATGGCCTGCCAAGAGCTGACTCACCGGGCTGGGACAAGGCATTACAGGTGCACTCAGGCCAGAAGACAATAGGCGCCTGTTGCAAACAGCCCCACACCCGAGACAGACCACCGGGGTCAGGTGGAGACAGTCCCTGAGGGAGTGTGGGGGCTGGAAGGGCAGGCGAGAGAAGGCTTGGCCTGGGAAGCTGTTCTTGTGCAGCCTTCCCGGGGCCTGGCTCTGATCACTCACAGCCATGGGGACCCTGTGATTTCATGGCCAAGGGACAGGAGCACTGGACCAGGGGCCAGAGACCCGGGGCGGCCTCTATGGTGGGCCTCATTCCTCATTTGCCAGGTCTAAAGTTCTAGTTCTAATGGCCATTAGTATGCTCTGTAATGTGGGGAAAGGTACCCACACTTTCCAAACCTCATTCCATCCCCCTCTGGGCGAATCCTTACCTGTATCATCTCTTTAAGTTAATCTCTACTGTCCTCTGTAGTAGGTGCCATTGTTCCTCCCTTTTTACAGATGTGGAAACGGAGGCACAGATGGCCTGATGAGGCACAGCCTGGTTTCAAAGCCAGAGCTGCGTGGTCTGGAGCCCATGCTAAGCCCTGCGTTGCCACCTGAGTAGACCAGGACCCAACACCCTGAATCTTGGCAAATACAGGGGGTCTGGCAAGGCAATAGGGGTAAGATGGTCAGGAAGCTTCCTGGGGGGGGGGTGGTTTGAGCAGCTCCCGGCATGGGGGCATACAACATGGGAAATGAAGGCTGGTGGGGATTGGAAGCTGAGGCTTAGATTCTTTCTTTTTTCAATTTTTTTTTTAAATATTCATTTAGTTTTGAGAGATAGAGAGACAGAGCACGAGCAGGGGAGGGGCAGAGAGAGACACACAGAACCCGAAGCAGGCTGCAGGCTCTGAGCGGTCCGCACAGAGCCCGACGCGGGGCTCAAACTCACGAACCGCAAGATCATGACCTGAGCTGAAGTCAGACGCTTAACCGACTGAGCTACCCAGGCACCCCGCTCCCCACCCTGTTTTAATGTTTATTTATTTTGAGAGACAGAGCACTTGCATGAGGAGGGGGAGGGGCAGAGAGAGAGAGGGAGAGAGAGAGAGAATCCTAAGCAGGCTCCACACTGTCAGTGCAGAACCCGACTCAGGGCTCCAGCTCACGAATCCATGAGATCATGACCTGAGCCAAAATCAAGAGTCAACACTTCACTGCCTGAGCCACCTAGGCACCCCTGAGACTTAGATTCTTAGCTGACTCCTGCACTCAGCACATTGGAGGTAGGGTGGAAGCATGGGAAGGGAGACGTACTCCCGCCTCTCCTAAGCCCTGGGGGAGTGACCTGGGACCCCCTTCAGGGCTGGATGCCCAGGGCAGGCTGTTCACTGCTCTGTCTACCGCCAGCTGTGTGAACTTGGACAAGTTCTGGAGACTTCCTAGATTCAGTTTCTCATCTGTAAAATGGGAATTATCATAGGGACCCTACGAGGTTGTTAGCATAATGAGACTTAGTGAACGAAGGGATTCATTTAGAGGCCCCTCACCTCCTCCTTCCCTGGGCTTCGCTTTCCCGGGCACCTTCACTTCTCCGTTTTTCCTCAGAGGCCTCCTTGCTGGAGTCTGACAATCCTCTGTGACCCAAACCATCGCTACCCATTGGAGTTAACGTCTTGAGTGACCAGAGCCTTCCTACCTCATCCCCCCTCACCTCCTCTCCTGGGAGGGGCCCGAGGTCCTCAGCCTGCGCTCCCTGATTGCTCTGCCTATGGGACCCCCATCCGGGGCCCACATGGATCTTTTTCCCTGCCTTTGCCCTACTGGCAGGAGATGAGGTGTAAATGCCCGAGAGTAGAGTGCCTGGAGACCAGGTTCAAGGCGGCTTCTACTTTATTGAATGGCTGGATCAGCTCTCAGCCCTCAGTGAGCTTTCCTGTCTGAAAAGCAAGGTTGTTTGGGGGCTACTCCCACAGGGGCTCAGGGTGAGCCAGCAGAGGTGGCTCCATGACTCCAACCCGTGGCTGCACTCCCTGGGGAGGCAGGGGCTGATGGGGCCTGACAGGCAAGGATGGAGGGAGAGCCGCCCTCCCTTCCTCTTCTGGCTGCTCTCCCTTCCACCCTCCCCCTGCCCAGAAGCCTCCCAGGGTCCTTTCCCTGAAAAAGAAACCATCTGGCCTGCCTCTTTGGAGGACAGGGCCTCGATAAGGAATTAGGTGAGCAAATCCAGCCTGCATGTTAATCCTTGCCTTCTTTAAGCTGGCCAGAGAGATGGGCAGTATGAGGGCCTGGCCCCAGGAGTAGTCATGTCCAGACCTCCTGCTATCAAGGCAGCAGACGATTAGCCAATTAGCCCGGAGGAAACCAGGTCTGGCTTCTTGGGGGCTCTGGGCTGCATCTCCCCGGAGAGCAGGGGCTTCTGGGAGGGCTGGTTTATGGAAGAGGGGCAGCTGGGGGCCTTGCCCGGAGCCCACAGGGTATCCAGAGGGCGGGGCCTTCTTGGCTGCCATTTACAAGGGAAAGGACAACAGGGGTGGGGCTCTGCACTGAGTACCCCAGCCTGGCCTCTGGGGTGTGGGTCCCGCGATGGCAGAGAGGACTTGGTGCACGGCCAGTGCCAGTTTACGGTCAGCCCTGCCGTTATTACTAGTGCTGTTATGTTTCCACCGTGCACCGAGTACCTACGATACGACATTGTCTCTGTGAAGTCATATTATTAACTCCAGGGCGGATGGGAGGAAATTGAGTGGAAATTCAAACTCAGGTCTCCCAAACCTGACATCTCAGATATTATGCTTTGCTGTATTTGTGTCACTCTGGGTCATCAGGGGCACTTAGTTGCAAAAGCAGATTTCCTAATCCATCCAAGGCCTGCTCAGTCAGGGTTTCTTAAGGGTAGGGAGAATCGCAGGCATCTGTGGTCTCAACGAGCCCCCTACCAGCACATCACAACTGCCTCTGATGCAAGAGTCCTGTGGTCTGACTCAGAGAAACTCCGACCTAGGAGCCCCTCACCCTCTGAGCTGGGTGGAGCAGCGGGGTCCCACTCCTCTGAGGTGGGGAGAGCGTCTCTCAGCCATTTCCTCCATCCACTGAGGAGCCAATAGTGCCTCTGGAGGCCTTCCAGAAGCATGGCAGTGGTGGAGGGGCAGGCAGGTGCACCTCTGGCAGAGGGGTTCACCAGCCTCATCTCCAGCAAGCCTGGAAGCCCTAGCCTCATGGATTGCTTCTCTGCATCCATGATGGCGAAGGCCCAGAGAGGACCCTCTGCTGATCTGAAGCCCCGTGGATCTCAGGAGAGGGCAAACCCGCAGGCCGGTGTGTTCCTGCACTTTGGCCACTGGCGCCCACGGGCATGTCAGTCAAGCCTGTTTCTCATCAGCCTCTCTGGGCCTTGAAATCAAGGCTTGAGGCTGGCGAGTGGCCTTGTGGTTTAGAAGGAAGGGGAGGCCAAGTCCTCGAGCTCTCAGGGCCTCCGCTCTCATAAGCCTGCCCAGGCACACATGTGCACGTGCACACACACACGCGCGTGTGCGTGTGAGTTGGAGACAGACGTGCAGCGTGCAAACACCCACCTGCACATGTGCTCGGGGCTCAGGGCTGCAGGCCCAAGGGAGCCCTGGGCTCTGGGGTGGCCCGGTACAGACCTTGGCAGCCGGGGAGACAGGAAGGCCTGACCTAAGAAGGCCTCACTCTGGCCAGTCCTGGCTTCTCCCAGCTCCGTCCCTTTCTCCTCAGGCTGCTGGGCTCCAGCACAGGGGAGGCCATCAGCTCCGGCAGGTTCTTCTTTTCCTCTACCTGACCTAGAAGGGCTCCTAGCCTTATGCGGGAGCATATGAGGTACGAGGAGCCTCCATGGTGAAGCCTCCTCTGCCCTCTGTCCCCAGACAGTGAAGAACAAGACTGGTGCCCGAGGAGCATTGTGTGGCCAGTGTGGGTCTTGCTGGGTGGGGGCCAGGCAGGCATCGGTCAGACCCTGACCTCAGACCTGAACGACCCCTGACCGGTGCCTCCTCTGTGTTAACTCCAAGGTTAACCCCACAACAGGGCAGGGGCTGGGGTCCCACTGTCCTGGGCTAGAAAGTGGGGCCATCAGGGGCCAAGGGTCTTGGACACTGACCTGGTCATCTGGCCCTGCCTCTGTTGGGGGTGAGCCGGACTGACTCAGGGGTGGGTCGTCTCACCGCAGCCCCCCCTTCCCCATTTGGATTTGGGGGCCCTGGGCTACCACTAGCTACAGTCCACTTTACGAGCTCCTTCAAGGCTGGGGCTTCGATTCTCACATTGTACACCCAGGGCCAGTGTGGGACCAGGTGCACAGTCAGTGCTCCAGACGCGCCAGGTAGGGAAACGCCCCCTTCTGCTCCCCATTCCTTTCTTACTATGTGCTCAGTTTCTTTCTTCCTTCCTTCCTTCCCCGCTTCCTTCCTTCCCTTCCCTTCCCTTCCCTTCCCTTCCCTTCCCTTCCCTTCCCTTTTCTTTCTTCCTTCTCTCTCTCTTCTTTTTCTCCCTCCCTCCCTCTTCCTTCCTTCCTTCCTTCCTTCCTTCCTTCCTTCCTTCCTTTTTCTCTTTCTCTCTTTCTTTCTTTCCCATCCTATGTCTCAGACCTGGAGCATCCCCCCACACTGCTGAGCCTGCTTAGGACCCCCAGAGAGGGCATAACTTGATCTTCCAGAAGCTTCCCATCAGGGGCCAAATCCAGCCTCTCTGCACCTTGAAGAAACTGAGGCTTGAGGCTAGCCAGCAGGATCTTTTCTTCTGGAGATACGATTCCTCAGGGGCGGCCTACAAGACAACTTGGAGATTGGCACTTCCCTCATGGTCATTATGGGCAGGGCCCCTGTGCCGGCCCCTCTCAGCATTGGCACTTATGCCAACTCTCCTCACCTACCCTCCTCCTGGTCTGAGGGCTGCCCTCCTCAGCCAACTTAACGAGTCCTGCACTGGGCCCACCCTGGGCTCAGCGCTGAGGGGGTTACAGGCCATGCCTGGCAGGGGCTGACAGTCTGGCTTGGAGATGCCCACTCTCCTGCGAGAGATGGGCCACAAGCAGTCAGTCAAGGCTCAGGAGCAAGGACCAAATGCAAGTCCCTTTGGTCAGAGATGGCTTACTCAGTCCTGGGCAAGGATCTGGGACAGGTGGGACTGTGAGGGGCATATGAGGGGCAGGGTAGGCACCTGAGGGTCTATAGGAACATCCCTAGGCTGTGAGGCAAGCAGCGGTGGGTTTGAGAGCTCAGCCTCTGGCCCAGACTGTCTGGATTTGCATTCAGGTCTCACCCTCATGAGCAAACAGGACCTCTGTGACATAGCCGTACTTGGTAGAGCTGTTTCCAGAACTGAGGGAGTTTCTCGATTTAAAACACTGAAATAGAATAGTACTTGGCACCTAGTAAGCCCTCAACTGACATTCGATATTATTGTCATAGCCTGGAGGAAAACCAAACCCACCCTAAAGAGCTTTAATTGACTGTTGACGTTTGGTTTCCTCCACTGGGCTCCGAGCTCCCCAGGCCCTTTATCTCCTATGCCTGGCACATCTCAGAGACTCAAAAACGTGTGTTGAAAGGATGCACACGGGAATGAGCGAATCAGGGAGAGGGGCATCAAGAGATACGTCCTGGAAGAGGCAGCGCCAGTGGCAAGGGTCCCACAGAGGTGGGGACGGTAGCCCAAGGGAAGGCCCGGAGGTCTCTGGCCGGGCTGGTGCCAGGGGAGGCTTTCAAGGAGAGGAGCCCAGCCAGGCCTGAGGGAGGCAGCGGGGAGGAGGGAGGCTGGAGGGAGACCGAGCTGGCCAAAGCCCACGGCAGAGGCTGGACAGCCGCGTCCCCTGCCCTGGGTCACAGGGGCCTGGGGCTGGGGGAAGGCTGCCCTGAGGTGAGGACGGACAGGGAGAGGCAGGGAGAGACGGGGAGAGGCAGCGGCGCCCTTCGGCTCAACCCCGTCTTCCTCCTCCGCCCAGGCACCGGCACCGGCGGGCCGTTTATGGAGCCTGCAATTCTCTTGTCACTGGGAGAAAAACCAGCCTCGCTCCACAGACCCCTCCACCAGGGGAGAAGCAAGTGTCGAAGATAAGAGGAGTTTAAACAAATGCACTCCCATGCAGACGTATCGAGGGAGCTTTCTCTCCCCTTTCTCTTTTTCTTTCCTTCCTTCCTTCTCTCCCTCCCCCCTCCCTGCCACCTTCCTTCTTTCCTTCATTTTTTATTCTGTCCTTATTAACAACCTATCCCACAGGGCAACAAAACACACCACTAAAGCAACGCCCCATCACGGTGTCATTCCGTACGAAACACTGAGGATCTATGAAAGGTTTTATTGACCCAGAGCCAATTAAAGGGTCGTCCTGTTCATTCCTCTGCCTCCAGATATGCCAACTGCATATAGATCCCTACAGAGGTGGCCCTGTTTGCCTCAGAGGTGCCCTGTGGCCCCTTCTTCTGTCCAGCCCACGAGCAGAACTCTAGGGAATGATTCTTGGGCAGCAGAAGGCCCAGTCTAGTCCCAGTACTGACTACCACCCGTGGAGCAGGTGAGGCTGTGTTGGGCGCAGCTCAGGCTGGATGGTGGGGAAAATGTCTCTGAGGGGGAGACACAGCCCTGCCCTCAGGGAGCCCCAGTCTGAGGGGAGATAGTCCTGCCCTCAGGGAACCCCAGTCTGAGGTGGGGGAGACACAGTCTTACCCTCAGGGAGCCCCAGGGTGAAGGGAGACACAATCCTGCCCTCAGGGAGCCCAGAGTCTGAGAGGGAGACAGCCCTTCTCTCTGGGAGCCCCAGTCTGAGAAGAGATACAGCCCTGCCTCGGGGAGCCTCAGTCTGAGGGGGAGACACAGCTTATGCTCTAGGAAACCCCTGGTGTAAGGCAGTCGAGAACTGCACCCCAGATATTAACTGGTTTTTTCACTTTTGATGCAAGGTGACAAGACGTTATGTGGGGCGGGCCCCCCAAATCTTTATCACACAAGGGCTGAGTGAGCACGTGTGCGAAGATGTGACAGGTTAAGAGGCAATGGGAAAAAGTATCCTCTCTTAGTTCCTCGATCCCTTTTCTGTCCCCAGCCTGACTGACCAACAGGGAGGGTCACTGGAATCCAGGGTTCCCTTGAGGCAGGGGAGAGTCGGGGCTAGAGAAGCGAGAGGTTGGGAGAGGCCTGCGGAGTGGCTCTCTGGAGTCTGGCAGGCGAGTGACCACAGGAGATAAGCCCCGGTGATAAGGGGCAATCAAGCCACCTCATTTAGTGGAGAGCCTGTCGGTGACAAGCCGAGCCCTGCACGGGGATGTGTGTGGTGGGGGACTGGGCACGATTCAGGAGCCCTCCGCTGGAGGTCAGGGCAAGAGGCTTTCCAAGGCAGGCCCCTGCGCTTGCTTCCTGTCTCTGCCCAGGTGGAAACATTCCCATTCCCTGATGGGGGAGTATCTCCAGCGGGACCTCATTAAGATGGAGACGGTGGGGATGGAATGTTGGTGGGGGGGCTTCCTGGATTCCCAGCAGCTTCTCGGCTCCTCCCTTGGTCCCATCATAACAAGTGCGAGCAGACCGGCAGCAGGCGCGTCCACTGAAGTTCCTATGACCTAGAGGCCAGAGGGAGGATTCCGGGGAGGGAGAGCGTGAGCCTCAGGGTTGGCCGTGGCCTTTTCAGAACAGAAGAGTCCCCTCTGGGGCTTGGGTGATAAGCTGGGGTTGCCTGCAAAAGCCAACACTGGGAAGACTTTTAGGTTCAGAACAGGAAGCTGAGGCTCACGGAGGGGAAAGGTCTTGCCTAGGGCCACCCAGCCCGCCCCAGAACCGCAGTCAGACTTCCACTCTGCTCCGTGCACAGGCGTGGATGCTGTGGGCTGTGTTCTGTAGGCCCAGCGGCTGCAGTGGGGCCCTGGAAGGGGTCCCAAGCCCAGATCTGGCCCACGACCATGGACAGCCAAGGCGACCCACATGGGATGGCCCCCAGACTTCCCGGCGACGCTCACTCATCACTCCATTAGCTGCTCTCCTGCGGACAGTCCACAGACGGTTCTCATTCTGGCCTGGCGCTCCCTAGACCCAGTAAGAGCACTAGGACAAACTCAGTTTACGAGTCCCCAAGGACCTCTGCGTTCACTTCAGTTTCAACCAGAGCACAGTGTGGTCAGGCAGGCAGATTAGCTCTCAGGAAAATAGCCTTCAACCTTTACCAGGTAATGCCACAGAGAAATGCTAAGATTGTGTGCAGCTGGGCATGGTTCCCTGCCCTGTCTTCCCTTCCAGAAGGGGGAGCAAAAGGCATGGGGACGGCCCGCTGTGGGGAGGGGAGCAATGGCATAAATCAAAATGCCTGAAATGAATATGGATGGGAGCATGCTTTATGCAAACATATGCAAATAGGCATGCAAATCTACCCCAGAGGATGGGGAGGTGAGGAGGACATGTGCAAATCTGGGCTCCAGAAAGTCTTGACAGTGAGAGTCTCTGTTCTAGTGACCAAAAACCAGGGGTCCCCAAATATATTTGTGCACAGAGTTTGGGTCTTTCTGCCCTACTAGAGTCCCAACTCTGTCGCTCCATTTCCTCCCTCTGCTTGTATCATGTGGTCACTCAGGGGCTGGGGCAGAGCACGGTAGGGCCCACATGGAGCCTCCCATAGGGCGTAGCTTCCTTCTACTTTACCCAGGCCACACTGCTAAATGCCCTCCAGCTCCTAACCACTGACCCCTCTGAACGGCTGGAAAGGGTCTGTGGCTGCCCATCTCCTGTGACTGCAGTCTTCACCCCATGTTTGGCCTGTCCCCCAACAAGAGGCCAAGAGAGTGGTCTTCCCAGGAAAGATGGTGTCCCCCATGGGCCCTCCTGCTATTTCCAGCAATGCCCAGCACACAAAAGATGCTCAATAACAGATTAATGATGGAATAGATGAATGCACAAACACAAATTCAAATGCACGGTCCCTTCCCTCTGGGGCCCACCGTGCTCCCCTTCTGCTTCTGAGTATTTCTCCCAGCTGCATGTGTATCCGAGCTGAAACATTTGTGCTCTTCCTTCGTGTCCTCAACCAGCCTGAACTCACCGCGGGCAGGAATGTCTCCTGGTCATCGTTCTGGTCCTGCATCTTCCCTGGAGGCTCTCAAAGGTTGACTGACTCAATGAACACACCGACTTGTGGTTTGTAAGTGTCTGCCTGCTTCCCTCTCACCCTTGCTGGGTCTTGAGTGCCTGGAGGATGAGAATAGGCTCACTTGTCTGTAGAACTCGGGGCTTGGCACATAATAGGCACTCACTGCATGTGGGACAGATAGATGGGTGAATGGGGACCTCTGGGAGTCCTAACCAGCTGACAGGTCTCTTTCCCATTAGATCTCCAGAGTCTTGGCTCTTGGGCAAGTAAAGGATGAAGTGAAGGGATAAACAAGTGAATGAATAAATGGCTGAGTCCTGCAGGGCATCTGAAGATACTGTTGCCTGCTGCACAGTGTCACTGTCCCCAGCCCAGGTGACTTAGCACACACATGTGTCCTGTGCTCAGATCTGAGCGCCTCTCCTGATTTCTCCCCTGAGGCCTGTTCCAGCCTGCAGGCCTTTGCTCTTAATGCCGACTCTCCCACAGCCTTGATACCCATGGTTCTTCCTGTGGCCTTGAACCTGCCCCCCCCCTGCCATCACCCCATCCACCTGTTTGACCCAGAGCCCCACAGCCTCTGGGTGGCTTTTTCCTTCCTTCTTTGAGGTTGCTAGGTCAAGTTCAGCTCTGAAGCCAGCTAGACTTTCTGGGCTTGAGTCTGTCTGCCTTCTGCTATCTGCCAAAGTGCAAGAGACTGAATCTTCTCCAGCCTCAGTTTTGACCTCTGTAAAATGGAGATAATACTGGCTGTTAAGAGGCTTAAATGAGGCTACAAATTGACTCCTGGAATGGAGTCAACTGCTTGCTCAAGTATTTGGTACTCAGGTCTTTCTTTCCCTCCCTGCACCTGCCAATGTCCCTATAGCCCCTTGTGAGGCCACTGTCTGCCCAGGAGAACCCTCCTGCTTTCTAGGAGCAGGAGTAAAGGACTCACCTCTATAGGAAGTGGGGTTCTGGAGCTGGCTCAGGTGGAGCCCCCACGAGGAGCCAAGAAGGAATTGGGCCCATTAAGCCAGAAAAGAGGAGGTGCGCTAGAGAGAAATAGAACTGGAACCCATGTATGAAGCATTCCAAAGAAACAGCTAAAACTGGACCAAGCCAGAGTTTGAGGTTAGGTACAAGAAAGGACTTCCCATAAGGAAGGTTGAGGAAGAAGCACACTGTCAGAGACAGAAGCCAAAGCTCTCCTGCCTGAAGTTTAGGGGGCTTTTGAGAAAAAAAAAAAAAAAACCATTTAAATTTATCTTCTGCTTCCAAGTTATCAGAGTGTTGGCCTAATCCTTATCTTATTCCATACCCATAATAGCCCTTAATACATGCCAACAGTATACAGCCATCCCCCCCCCACCCCCTTATTCGCGGTTTCGCTTTCCATGGTTTCAGTTACCCGCGGTCAACCTCGGTCTGGAAGCAGAGGAGCCTCCTTCTGACATCCTCAGAAGGTCAGAAGTAGCCTGCTGCCATGTCACAATGCCTGTGTCATTCCCCTCACCTCCTCACATGGGCATTTATCATCTCAACACAAGAAGAGGCGGTGAAGACAGTAGAATAAGTTATTTTGAGAGAGAGAGAGGCCACATTCACAAAACTTTTATTCTAGTCTGCTGTTATAAGTGTTCTACTTTATTACTAGTTATTGCTGTTAACCTCTTACTGTGTCTAAGTTATAAATTAAACTTTATCATAGGGATGTATGTGTAGGAAGAAACATGATATATATATCACAATATGTATATAAATAAATTTGTGTTTATAATTATATTAGGGTTTGGTACTATTCATGGTTTCAGGCATCCATGAGGGGTCTTGGAACATAACCCCTGTGGCTGGGGGGAGGGGGGGTCCTGTAGTTTATAAAACAGTTGGGACAAGCATCGTGATTCCCCTGTCACACAGGGAGGGAAGAAGGTTCTGAGAGGTCACGAAACTGGCCCAAGGTTGGCCAGCAGAGGGTCAGGGAACTGGGCTGAGATCTCCCTCACGAGTGAGCCCAGTTTGTTGGCTTTCTCTCACCCTTTCCTGGGTTTGGTGAGTCTGGCGTGTTCTTTGAAGCTGAGGTTTAACGCTGGTTTCTTTTGTTGAAGGAAAATAATAGGAAGTGGAGGGTGGAGGAGGTTTTCCCAATGGCTGGAGTGCAGTGGGGCCTGAGTCTGTCCCTTTACATCTGGAGCTGGGCTGGGACCTGTGTGGAGGTCAGTGAGGAAGACTGTCCCTGAGGTAAAAAAGGGAACATCAGGGCAGGGAGGAGGGGTTGGGCCTCTGAGTTTCCATCAAAGGCAGACGCCTCTTTGACCCCATCTGGGCGGCCCGCCTTTCACCCGCCTGTGTGGCCAGCCACCCCCATTCCCACCCCAGCCCGGCCCATCTCCGCCTTGCCCCAAACCTGCAAACAATGCGTTGTTGACAATCCACGGGGGCTAAACACTCGATAACACGGTCCCCACCACGCCAGACATCCTAACAGCGGGCCGGGGGGTGGGGGCTCTGTGCTGTGACGGGAAGATGCTTTGAATACATCATCCTGTCAACCGAGTTTATTATTCTTTCGGTCAAGATAAACCGCAGCCGCCATCGAGGGGCTGTATAAATTCCAGGCTCAGAAGTCAAGCAGGCCCCACTCCTTGTTAAACACTCACTCACACACACACGCACACACACGCACATAACATAAATCCTGCTGAGAAAATACTACCCCTCTTGGCCCCACAGGGCTCTCAGGGGCTCAGTAGCCTCTGTCTCCTGGGGTGGTCCTAGGAGCAGCTGCAGACGTTGGGGACCCAAGGCTTGGGCCTACCCTTGGGCCACTTTCCTTGCCAAGACTGAGCGGACTCATCATGGGGGCTGAGGAAGGGCTCCCCATGGGAGCCAGCTGTCCTTCCGTCAAGCCCAGCCTCTTGACTCCTGGACTTCTGTCTGTCCAAGGCCACAGCCCTGTGTGGGTGGCCAGAGCACCCACATGGCTGTGTCGGGAAGGGCGGAGGCTTTCAGACTCTGGAGCGGACAGCCAGGCCCTCAGAGAAAGCGGACCCCTATGAGGCCTCCAAAAGCAGCCGGATTCTAGTCTGGGGGCGGAGGAAGGGGACCCCATGGACCATCCCCTCTCCCCACCCCACACACGTAGAAGAAATGCTGGGGAATCCATGTCACTTCCACGTGCTGGCCAGAGAGGGGGACCTCTGCTCTCAGTTACAAACTCAGGCCTTTCCTCCCAGGGCCCCCGGGTATTTGCAACTGGAAGGGAGGGGCTCTGCAGGCCTCATTTCGGTCTTGCCCTGTGTCACCTGGGGACTTGAAATCAAATCAAAACAAAGCAAAACCACATGCTGGATGCAGGGACAACAATAGGTCGGCAGCCAGACGTGGTGGAAAGAACACGAGCTTTGGTGAGCGATCTGGCTAGATTTGGTGCTCCAACCTTCAGGCTCCTTCTCAGTAAAAAGGGGAGGGTCGTATCTATTATACGGTATTATCATAAGGATTGGAGCCAAAATGGAGCACGTAGTAGGGTCCTGTGTCAATTCCCTCCATTCACAATGCCCTCTTCCTATTCTCAACTAGGCCAGGGAGGTAATAGTATCATCCCATTCTATGGATGAGGAGGCTAAATCTCCAAATAGAGCCCAAGGCATCTCAGGCAGGAAACCCATTTCTCTTCTAACTCCAGAGCGAGCGAGCGAGCGTATGACAAATTCTTATATCTCACTTGCTGTGTGCAGGGGACTGTGCTGGAGAGTGAAGGAACGAATAGAAGGACCTCGATCGGAGGTTGTCCTCCTCTACGGTGCTAGCTGTGTCACGTCAGGGATCTGTCTGTCTGTCTTCTGCAGGGCACGTCTCACCCTGTCCAGGAGGACTCCAGCTCTCGCAGGCGAGGCTCTAGATCTGAGGTCCGAGGGCTGGTCCCACCACCTTGGTGAGCCACGTGATTCCAGGCAGATGTTTTGATCTCTCTAAGCCTCATTTTCCTCCTCTGTGAAATGGATGTCACAGGATGTGGTCTCGGGAAGGACTGTTGAGGAAGGACCTGGCCAAGTCCAGGGGCCCGCTCAGGTGGAGGCATTCTTACTATCCCAAGGCAAAGAAGGAGGGCAATCCCAGATGCGAGAGGCCCGGCTCATGTAGAAGCAAATTGCTGTCCCCACCACCTGGACGGCTGCCACCTCCTAAACCGTTCCCAACAACTGGTCTGAGGATCACGCCGAGCATTTGGGACATGCCACCTCCCCCTGCCAGCAAGGACAGCAAGTACACAGAGGAAACTAGCAAGCTACAGGGGGCTGTGTGCCCGGCCCCATGGACGTCTCCACCCACCCCCTGCCCCGTTATCTGCACCCAGGCCTCCCCAGGACTCAGTACCAGCGTTTGGAGCGGGCTCCTTGGAGTGCTCATGAAACAGGATGTACACAGCCCATGCCAGGGAATTTGGCCCCTTCCAGGGGACACTGGTTTGGGAAGAGCATCTGGCCATGTGCCCATGCTTTCCAGAGACTGGAGCTCAGGGAATCAGTCAATGGTGCTTTTGAGGTTGCCAAGGGGATAATGGCCTGAACCTCACCCCCCAATAAACCTTCTTTGACCTGGTTTGTATCTTGGGCTCCACCTAAGACCTGACTGAATGGAGAATTCTACTGCTCAAAAGCTAGCAGGGAATTCACCGATGGAGTTCACCCCTCTCATTTCACAGATGAAGAGACTGAGGTTCAGAGAGACTGCAGCCATGCAGAGATTAGAGACAAGCTGAGGTTAGGCTCCTGGCCCAGCGCTCACTCCTCTGCTCCAGCCTGCCCACAGCCATTGCCCAACAGCTCACCAAAGCTGGGGTCATGAGGATTCTGTCAGAATCGCCCGGGCAGCTTGTTAAAATTAGGAACCTGGTGATCTGGATTCTTTACAAGCTCCCCGGGTGATTCTCATTCATACCCAGGACTTTGGGCCATGAAAGACGCTTGTAAATCATCAGTACGGAGGTACATGTCTGCTGTGTGACTTTAGGCAGATTACTTTCCTTCTCTGTACCTCAGGTTCCTCATCAGCTAAAGGGAATAACAATGATACCTGGTGCCCAGCCTGGTTGTAATGTTAAATGAGTTGACTCACACAACATCTCATCCTTTTCACCCTGTACTTCCCTCACTCTGCTCCAACTATAGCAGCCTCCTAGCTCTTCCTTGAACACACCATTCCTGTTCCTGCCCCAGGGACTTTGTACTTACTATTCCTTCAGCCCAGAGAGTCCCACGCTCCCTCTCTCAGCGTCTTCAGGAGTTTGCTCACATGTCACCAAATCAAAAGCCTTTGCTGGTCAGCCCTTCTCCTGATTTACTCTTCACCACCCTAGATTATTTTCGGTTTACTCACTCGGCTCATTCTGTTTTTCCCACTAGAATGTGAGCTCCCTCGGGGCAAGGGAGCCTTGCTTGATGCCATATCTCCAAGGTCTAGAACAGTGACTGGCACCCAGTGAATATTTTTCCTATTTATTTATTTATTTAAAAAATTTTATTTAAATCCAATTTAGCTACCATGGTGTAATATTGATTTCAGGAGGAGAATTTAGTGATTGGTCACTTACAGATAACATCCAGGGGTCATTCCAACAAGTGCCCTCCTTAATGTCCATCATCCGTCTAGCCCATCCTCCCACCCACCTCTCCTCCAGCAACCCTCAGTTTGTTCTCTGTATTTAAGAGTCTCTTATGGTTTGCCTCCCTCTTTGGTTTTATCTTATTTTTTCCTTACCTTTCCCTATGTTCATCTGTTGTGTCTCTTAAATTCCACATATCAGAGAAATCATATGATACTTTTCTCTGATTGACTTATTTTGCTTAGCATAATACATTCTAGTTCCATCCATGTTGTTGCAAATGGCAAGATTTCATTCTTTTTGATTGCTGAGTAATATTCCATTATATATAATTATAAATTATATACATACATATGTGTGTGTATATACCTACACCACATCTCCTTTTTTTTAATGTTTTTTTCATTTATTCATTTTGAGAGAGAGCCAAGCAGGAGAAGGGCAGACACACACACACACACACACACACACGCATGCACACACACACACACACAGAATCGGAAGCAGGCTCCAGGCTCTGAGCTGTCAGCACGTCAGCACAGAGCCCGACACAGGGCTCGAACCCATGAACCACGAGATCACGACCTGAGCCGAAGTCAGACGCTTAACCGACTGAGCCACTCAGGTGCCCCCACATCTTCTTTATCCATTCATCAGTTGATGGACATGTGGGCTCTTTCCATAATTTGGCTATTGTTGATTGTGCTGCTATAAACATTGGGGTGCATATGCCCCTTCGAATCAGCATTTTTGGGTCCTCTTGGATAAATACCTAGTACAATTGCTGGGCCATAGGGTAGCTCTATTTTTGATTTTTTGAGGAACCTCCCTATCAGTAAATGTTATTGATTGAATGGATGAAAATAAAATCCTTGAAACTGTGCTGGGTACATAGCAGGTGCCTAATAGATGCAGTTACTATGCTCGTTCACATCTCTACCAACATTGGACATGATCAAGGCCAAATGTGACACATGGCTCAAGCCCCCACAGGTGGGGAAAGAAGGAAAGAATGCATTTTTCAGGCTTAACTAGGCCCAGGTGAGCTGTGTAACCTCAGGTAGGGGTGTCAATGTCTCTGAATCCCAGTTTCCTCTCTGATCAAATGCGGATGCCATACCTGTTCTGTGTTTGGCATTTCTGGGAAGGGTATCCAGGTGCTATGTCTCTGCTGATATTTTGGCTCTCAGCTAAGAAGCACACAGGACCCAAGGACAGATGCCCGAGTGAGGTCACGACTTAGGGATCTCATGTCACCCTGACATGGGAGCAGACTTGTCACCTGCCTAGGTGATGCAGATACAAGGACGGTTGCCTCACCAACAGAGGGACGTGCTGGGAGCTCCTGACAGGTGGGAAGAGACCTCCAGATGGCCCCCTCCCTGTCACCACCTCCTCACACCCAGCTTCTTTGGACTGAGGGAGACGGGGAGATGGCTGCCGATACGGTACAGGCCCTGCTGGGTGGGCTAAGCCCACAGGACAGTCTCACCGTCGCCACTGTCCCCCCGGGGGGCTCCCCACCCTGGGTCCGCCCACACTGGGGGACAGCTTTAAGAACAGTTTTCTCCCTGAGGTCGGGGGCTCATGTGGAGCCTGAAAGTGACTTCAGGGATGTGTTCAAAACGGATAGGTCTGGTACTTCTCCCACTGCTAGCTCACAACATGTATTCCGATCACACAAATGAATAAGTGAATGAATGAATGAATGAATGAGCAAGTTTTTCAGACTTTACTCCCCAGGCTGGGGCCTCAGGCTACATCTGCTTCTTCCCCATTGTGGGAAAATGTAGCAGTTCAACAAAGAAGATACTTCTACGGTATGTTTTTTGTTTTGTTTTGAGAGACCGAGACAGAACATGAACTGGGAAGGGGGGTGGAGAGGAGGGGGGAGGAGGAGAGGGAGAGAGGGGAGGAGTGGAGAGAGAGAGGGAGACACGGAATCGGAAGCAGGCTCCAGGGTCCGAGCTGTCATCCCAGAGCCTGATGCGGGGCTCAAACCCACAAACCGTGAGATCATGACCTGAGCCAAAGTTGGATGCTTAACCGACGGAGCCCCGAGTGCCCCAACAAAGAAGACACTTCTGAGCGCTGACTGTATGCAGGTAGGGCCCTGAGTGTGGGACACCCACTTCCTCCCTGTGGGAGCTCACCATCTAGTGAGGACCCAGCACAGAGACTGTTTTTCACTCGGACCAGCATTTGCAAAGAAGGTAGAGCTTTTCTCAGGTGGGGAAGCACGGAAGGGGCACTTGGGGGAAGGGGTGGCATGAGAGTTCCCAAAGGCTGAATCGAAACTGCTCGACTGAACAAAGGGAAGGGTAATCTGGAAAGTGGGAACAGCTTGTGCAAAGGCGTGGAGGTGGGAATTAGCCCAGGGTGTGCTGGGAAGGGACCCAAGACTCAGAGTAACTTGGGTTACACACAGAAGGAAGCAGCTGGAGAGGAAAGGAGGGCCCGGACCTGGGACTCTGGGGAGGGGTGACTTTGCGGGGGGGGGGGGGGGGGCGTTAAGCAGGGGCAGAGTGTGTTCAGAGTGACAAGTTTTAGCAAGGTCCTGCACAGTGGCAGAGGGATCTGGGGGCCAAGGGCGGCGGCCTGTGCAACAGCCGGAGGGGGCGGTACTCAGGTCTGAGTAAAAGCAGTGCACGCTGGGATTCCAGCCCAGTCTCCACCTGCTTGTCGAGAGGACCTATTCCTCTGCATCAGTTCAGAGTTGAGGAAACTGAGGCCCTGAGAGAAGACACGGAAGCCTGGAGTGGCTGAGGGCCACAGTCCAGGGGGCGGGCCGCTGCAATATCCCTTCCACACTGAGACTACGACTCTGCCGGGCCCAGGCCTGGTTCAAAGGAAGTTTCCCATAGAGCAATTGCCTGCACTCTGTGGTTTTCCTTTCAGGAGAGAACGAGTTCATTGAACTTAAGGGCAAATCTATACTCTCGTCCTTCCTCTGCAGAGATAATAAAGTTAATGGGATTATCTCCTATGCCTGAGAATAGGGCTGCTAAGAAAACATTGTGGAGGGAAGGATGTTTGCAAAGGCCGGACCGAAAGGACAAGTCTTTGCCACCAGGAGGAAGTAAAGGGTGCGTGTCCACAGGCTCTGGAGGAACCGTGCCACGGCGGCCTCGCCTTGCCCAAGCCTGCTGCGTGCCTGTGTCCTGACTTCCCTCTGCCTCACTGGGCTCGGATTCACACAGATGGCCAGATGGCAGAGCCGCCAGTCCTACCTTCCGGGTCTCCAGCCTGCCGATTAACTGGCTAATTGGTTAGATTTTAGGAAAAATGTTCACCCGAGACCAAGAGAAGGCCCAAGCCCGACCCGGAAGATTGTCTGGGTCACCGCTGCTTGGTAACGGGGGGAACTGAGGTCCTCATTTACACTGAGGTGAGCTTGTTACAGGTCGTGTGGCCATTCTGGCAAGGCCGGGTAGGGAAACTAAGGCACGGAGCTAGGAAATGACTCGCCCTGGTCCTGTGGCCAGCTGATGGATTGTAGTGGGGGGAAATAGGCTCAGAGAGGAGAAATGCCTTGTCCAGGCTCCCACAGACTGCTGGTGGAAAGCCTGGGGTTGATCCAGGTCCCTGACCCCCAGAACGGAGCTGGCTCTGTCATCAACCCTGGGTTCCATCCCCGCCCCCCACGCCCCCACCCATCCGCAGAGAGAAGCTTCAGAGGGTCACTGCAGCCCCTCTGTGTTTGCTGAGTCTCAGTCATCCCTGACGGTGTCTCTAAACCCCCTGCTCAGTCCCTTTAGATCTTATCGACCCAGCCCCTCTGAGGGCTCCCCACCTGGACCATCCTCAAATAGCATCCGTGTGCACAGGTGCACGGGTGGGCGGCATGCTGGGCATTCCAGCAGGGGGTAGACAATGGCTGGGTTAAGAGGGTCATCTTCTTTTCGCACCTCCTGATTCCTCGAGTTTGTAAATCATTATCCCGGGCTGCACAAAGCAGGCATTGAGCAAGCCTTGTCGCTGCCCCTTGACATGGCAGGCAGAGGCTCCTGGGGTCTCTGAGTGGCTGGGGGGTGGCCCCCGGCCCCCACCCCCCTCCCGGGCACCGGGATTGGGTTACCCATATAATCCCTGCCCCTCCATCCTCCCTCTTTGTGCCCGTTGTAATTTATAATCGAGGGGCATGATGCAACCCGCTAATTACATTGCTCGATTTTGAACACATCCCGGCTTCCGTGACTCAGGCGGCAGAGGGAGGAGGGGAGCAGCCGGCTCCACTCTGTGGCTTATCAGGGCTGGGTTATTCTGCTCACACCCGCTCACGCCTCCCGGCCCTCAGCCTTTGTTAACCAGAGCTTGCATCACCTCCTGCTTTCCATTTCTCCCGGAATTTTTTTAACGGCCCTTTTTTATGAGCCACTCTATCTTGTTAGCTAATGAATGATTGCGGGGCGGCGATGGGGATCACTTTGTGTTGTGTCTCTATTAAATGTTACATGATTGCAATTATGAGTTAACAAGGGACAGCTAATAAAAAATCATCTATTTTGCAGCCTGGGGCAGACATGGGACTCACTGCCTGATTCCCAGGCTGAACAATTCCGAGCCCTGGGGACCACAGGCTGGATGAGGAGTCTGCTGAGGGAAGGAGGGATGCTCCCGGGCCATGGGGGTGCAGCTGACGAGAGGGCAAAGGCTGTGTCTCCAAACCCCTTCGGAGGGCTCCCCGTCCATCCAGAGAGGTCAGGCTCCCCTAGGCAGGTGTTCGGACTATTGTGGTTCCTTCTTGTCAGCCCTTCCCGTGTCTGCCGTTGCCCCCACAGCCCCTCTCCGCACCCCAGCAGAGGGAGCTTCTAAAGATGAGGCCAGCCGTGTCACTGCCCTGCCCAAACTCCCTTTAGTGGCTTCCAGACTCTCCCTTTATCACTGGACCCTCATTTCAACTCTCTGCTTTCATTTAGCCATTCCCATGGCGTGCCTGTCCTCCCCAAATCCTGTTCAGGGTGGGCTGGACCCCTGGAAGACGAGTGGCCTCAAAAGATGGGCAGGAGGAAAATCTGAGTATTGGAAGGGGTGGTGGGCACAGAGGACCGGTAGCCAGCCATCATTTTCCCGTGGAGGAGTCCCAGACTCACCCGGTGGTGCCCAGGACCACGGGGCTTGGAAACGGAGTGACGTTGGCCTCTTTGTCACTGCTCCAAGGAGGCAAAAGGCAGGCTGGGGTCGTCCCCTGGGGGCTGCTGTGGTGTGTCCCAAGAACGGCCACTGAGTGTCTGCAGGTGCTGGATACACAGGAGATTCTCAGTAAATAATGTTGGGCAGGGAGGGGGAGGGGCACAGATGATGTCCACAACCCATCAAGAAGAGCGCAACTCGCACCCGGAACACAGCCCGTTCACCTGGCTCACAGCTGCCAGGCAGCGGGACCGGTGTCTCTTCTGCACAACCAGAGACAGGGTGGAGCCTGTCAGCGAGGAGCGTCCGGTGGGCAGAGAGACAAGACCGCTGGGTCCGGGTCTGGGCAAGTCACATCTTCTCCCTGGGCCCGGGTTTCCCCTCCATTCCAGCTCCCACCCTAGGATTCTGTTCAGCTGTTGACACTTCTGCCTCCATCCACCCAGCCCCACGGCGCTTAGGGAGCTCACGTGGTAGGGGCTGTCCTCGGCCGGCTTAGCTTTTAATAGGCACTCACTACACGCCGAGCTAATAAGCGGCTGAGATGAAATGCTCTCCTCGCACCCACTCTGTGCCAGGCTTCCTCCCCGTGCTCCCTGTGTGTCACCAGGGATCCTCCCAACAATGCTACTGGGGAAACGTCTCCATCCTCACTTTCCAGCTGAGGCAAGTGAGGTTGAGAGAGCTTAGGGCTGGTGTCCATCGGGGTGGGGCTGGTGTTGAGCCGTCCACACGTGGGCTCTGGGCCAGAAGCTGAGGACGGACCGAGGGCCTCCCTTCCTGGCTTCTTATGGCCTGGGTGGCAGCAGGCAAGCAACCGTGGGGTGGGAGCTGGCAGGGGCGACCGCAGGCTGGGCGACAGAAGGAACACAGTCTGAGGACACCGCTGAAGTGCATCTTCAAACACTGTGGCCGCGCTGTGGGCGCCGGGAAACCACAGCCGCCCACAGCTCAGCAGCCGGGGCCAGCCCAGGGCAGGAGGCCGAGCTGGCAGCGACAGGGCGGCTGAGGGGCACGCAGAGCGCCAGGAAGGCAGGGAGCGGGCAGGGCTATGCCAGGCGCACCCACAGAAAGCCTCAGCCAGTGGCAGGGTTGGCTACATAATTTTCTGGTCCCTTGTTCAAAACTAGTTAAGAATTTCAAGATGGCAACATCAGCGCTTTAAACTGACCTTGGGGCCCTGGTAAGTCCTGGCCGACAGGGGGTTTGCCAGGCTCTCAGCTCCTGGTCTGTCTTGCATGGCACTTGGGTGATAGATACCATGTCAAAGGTCCGGCCCCTCGTTGTCTAGCAGGGCCCATGTAACCCAAAGTACAGGGAGTGGCAGGGTGACAGAAGGTCCAGGCATCAGGAAGACCCGTGCTGTGGACTTTTTCAGAAGCCGTGTGGACAAGGCCAGGCCAGCCCACTGCTGGGACAGCAGGCAGGCAGGCAGGCAGGCAGTGTCGGACCTGCTTGGTGACTCATACCCACCTGGCTGCTCTGAGATCCTGTGCTCCTGCTTCCACTATGAAGATGAGGGGAGAGGTTCTGGGCCCTGCCTGAGGTATCCAGAGTCCCCGGCCGGGCTGCCTACAGACCTGAAGCCTGCAGGAAAGCCCAACGTCCTGTGGGTGCCCAGAACTGGGCAGGTAGCTTGGCCTCCAGTGGCCAGTATGCCGTCACCAGAGAGGAGCTTGGAGCCTGCCTCCCCCAGGCTTGGGCAACAGGAACGACTGTGTCTTCTGGCCCACGGCCCATCTCTACCCTGCATTCGGTGTCTCTATGGGCCTAGGCTGAGCCCCAGTTTGTGTCCACCACCACAGTCCCCAGCAGAAGGCCCAGCATACAATGAGTGCTCAGGAAAAATGGTTGAGTGGACGTACGAAATAAGAGGACATCCACGCCTGTCTCATTGGTCTCAAGGCTGACACTTAGCTGGAAGGTCAAAGAAAGGAAGTATGTGCTTGGTTGGGAAAGCGGCAGGACCTCCTCCATGCACACATGGGCCATGTGCACATCTGCATGTACACGAGTCCTCGCGGGAAGGCCTGTGTGAGGAACATACGTGCATAAGGCGAACTCATCACATACACAGGGTGAAGATACAGCTATGTATGCACGTAGGTGTGTGCTTGCACACACACACGTGAGATGTACACATGTGGGGGGGCACGGTGCACGAGATGCATGCACGTATGCGTGTTTTCCGGTGGGAGCCTCCCGTGCCCACTTGGCGAGTGCCTGTATGCACAAAGGCGCTCCTCTGAGGGTTGGACTTCGTCTCTAAGCTGCTCACCCCCCACCCCCCATCCAGGAGCCAGACTTGCTCACGGCCTGGGGAAGGTGGAGAAGTGGGGTGGCTGGGAGTTCAGGCTGCCCGGTTAAGTCTGGACTCGGCCCCCTCACTCACTGTGTGTCTTTGGGCAAGTTGCATAAACTCTCCTTGCCTCAGTTTTATTATCTGTAAAAGGGGCTCATGACAGCACTTCCTTCATAAGCTACAAGGCAGGAAATTGGTGCCTGGCACCTGGTAAGGACTCAACAGAGGTCAGTATAATTAGTACCCTGGCGGGGGCCTGCTGCTACATCAGGCACCAGGACTAGGACTGAGAACTGAGAACAGGGTTGGGGCCTGTATCCATCCATCTCCATGAATGTGATGGGCAAGTTCTAAACACTGGCTGCCCTGGCCTGAGGAGAGGAGGGGAAGGGATGGCCCCTGACAGTTCCCTTCAGACTCCACAGAAGATCTGGGGAGGCTGCTAAGGAATCCCCAGATTGGGAACACACACACACACACACACACACACACACACACACACACACGGCAGGGCACGGCAAGGTAGGGGCAGCTTTTTAAAAACAGCCCTCCTGGGACAGTGGAACTGGGCCCCAGGGGCCACCCACCCACTGCAGGGACTGGTGGCCAGCTAGGGACGAGGTAAATCACCCGCGATTGCCCTCTGGAATGCGGTCGCTGTGAAAGGTAACACGCATATTACTGCTACATAAACACAGTTAAACTATTTACCGTGGCCTGGGCCTGGCGGCCCCAGGAAGACCCTGCCATGCGAGGGTGGGTGGGCCCGCCTCAGCTCTGCAGGCCACGATGGTTGGGAGCAGGATTTATTTTGGCAAGATCCAGATCCTCAGCGCTTTCCTGCTGCCACCCAACCAACGGCCTGGCATGGCCCGAGGGAGGCATCTGCTCACAGGCCAGAAAAAACGTGTTTTGAAATTATGGAAAGTAGAAGAACAACAAAATCTCCTCTTTGTTGTATTTTAGCGCTCATCCTTTGACCCACTTTGTGGAGGTCACTTTTTCAAGTAAGCAGAAGCTTTTGCCCCAAAACCCAAGAATGCACTGGGGGCAGATCTCCATGCAACATCCTGAGAAAGAGGATTGAGACCTGTTCCTGAGGGCCCCCCCAAGCATGCGGGAAAGAAGCAGCCCCTGCCCGCAGCAGCCTCCAGTCTGAAGGTGGAGCCCCAGCTCCTGTCCTCAGCCCCCTCCCTGCTCTTGCCTAGTCTAAGAGTGGAGGCACAGTTCTGTTTGTTTCTCAGAATGGGGAGCCCCTCCCCATGTGAAAGGTGGACTGGACCACCCGAGGCTCAAGGCCTCAGATAGACTCAGGGAACAGGCTCTCCTGCGGGGCACCGTGGCTGTGGCCACTCAGGCCTTCCCAGCAGAAACATCCCTGCGTTGTTCCTTAGATTCATTCTGAGCAGGGGCCCTCTTCTGCCTCTGGTGCGGGTTCTGGCCTTGGTCCGTTTTCTTTCTCCAAATGAGCCATCGCCTCCCTTTTTTTGTTGTTGTTTAAAAGCTTCCAGGGTCACGAAAGAGGTCACTGAAGCTGACAAACGCTAGAGGGATTTACTACCAGGGTGTGGAGGCTCAGCCCACCTCAGAGCCTCCTCCCTGGCCCCTCCAGGCCTTCCCCTGCTCCTGGGGTTGCCCCTCCATCCGCTTTCTGTGTTTGTTCCTGTAGCTTCTGCACGTGGAGTGCACCCCCAACCTTCCCGCCCAGTCACCATGGCCTTCTGTCTCCCATCGTCTACACAGCCCAATCCAGTCCATCCAGATTAATCTGCTTGTCCTCCAGCAATTCCACTAGTAGTCACCATCATTAATTGAAGGCCTTTGCCACGCCTGACGCTGGCCTCGTTGGCTCACGTACATACATTCTCTCCAGTTTCCCACCACCACCGGGTAGGTGGGAATTTCCGGCCCCGTTACAGCGATGAGGCATCTGAGGCGGAGAGATGCTGTATTCTCCCAAGTCACACAGCTGGCGGGTGGGACGGGGGTCTGACGGCCGTGCTCGACATGTCCACTGCACCACCTCTCCTGCTTGACCCCACGCCCCACGGAACACGGAGCAACCCGTTCTCTCTTAGGTGGGGTCAGAAAGGGTTCCGGGGGGATTTTGTTTTAGTAAGTGAGTGGAGTTATCATTCAAAAAGTTTACCCCAGAAGAGAGCATTGACTCCGATCATGCTGCTTGTTCAGTACATTTTGTTCTTGTCTTGGATCTACATTTTACTTATTTCTCTAAAAAAAATTTTTTTTTTAATGCTTATTTATTTTTGAGAGAGAGAGACAGAGTATGAGCAGGGGAGGAGCAGACGGAGAGGGAGACACAGAATCTGAAGCAGGCTCAAGACTCCGAGCTGTCAGCCCAGAGCCCGATGGGGGGCTCGAACTCACCAACCATGAGATCGTGACCTGAGCCGAAGTCGGATGCCCAACTGAGCCACCCAGGCACCCCTATATTTTATTTTATTAACAGGTACAAAGTGGAAAAGGCCAGAAAGCCAGTGTTTGTCTCTCCCCTGCCTCAGTGCCCTTCTTTCCAGTGGCATCAGCTGTGGTGAATCTATGCAGAAGCATGCCCTGCCTCTAGAGCATTCTTGCCCAGCTTCCTGTGGTTTTATTCACTCACATGCACTTTTAGAGTCAATTAAACTCATCATATCAGAATCAAACTTCTTTTTTACCCAATTTAATCCAATTATTCTTTCAACTTGATTTCAAATAACATTTTTAAGGTAAACTCTTTGCTTTAGAATAGTTTTAGATGTATAGAAAAATTGCAGGCAATATGGAATTCCCATACTCTCCACACCCACGTTCCTCTATAATAGACATTTTAAAATTTTTATTTATTTATTTTGAGAGAGACAGAGACAGTGTGAGCAGGGGAGGGGCAGAGAGAGAGGGAGAGAGAGAGAATCCCAAGCAGGCCTCATGCTGTCAGCACAGAGCCTGACGCGGGGCTCGAACCCACGAACCGTGAGATCGTAACCTGAGCTGAAGTCAGACACTTAACTGACTGAGCCACCCAGGCACCCCAATACATTATTATTAACTCAAGTCCATACTTGTTTCATATTTACTAATATCTTTTTTTCTTTTGCATGATCCCATCCAGGACACTGCTTTACATAGAGTTGTTGTGTTTCTTTAGGCTCCTCTTGGCTGTGACAGTTCCTCATTTCCTTGTTTTTGATGACCTTGACGGTTTTGAGGAGTCCTGGTCAGGTATTTCTGTAGAATGTCCTCAGTTAGGAGTTGTCTGCTGTTTTTCTCATGGTTAGGCTTGAGTTACGAGTTTATGAAGGAAGAATACAGAGATAAAGCACCATTTTCGTCACATCATATCAAGGATACAAACTACCAACATAACTTATCACTGTGGATATTGACCTTGATCATCTGGCTGAGGTGGTGTTTTGTCAGTTTGCTCCCCCTGCCCTTTCTATAATGTTCTCTTTGGAAGGAAGCCACTACAGTTAACATTGAAAGAGTGTCGAGCCGTGTTCTCCCTCCTTGAGAGTGAAAAATCTACATCATTATTTGGAATTCAGTTCTGCACAGATTTGTCTTTTCTTCCCCATTTATTTATTCAATCATTTATTTATATCAATATGGACTCGTGGACATTTATTTTATACTTTGGGTTATACTCCAAACTACTTTATTTCATTTCTCAAATTGTTCTGTCTTTGACCACTGGGAGTCTTTTTAGTTGGCTCCTTTGGGGGGTTGGGGGGGGCCCTTCTTTTACTTTCTGACACCACAAGATTCTCTGGCCTCATCTTGTATGTTTCCTGCCCCAGTCCCAGAATCAGCCCCTACTCCAAGAAGTCCTGGATTGTAGAAACCAAAATCTGAGCACTAGGTGTGCTTAGCGTTATTGGGGTAGAGTTGCTTATAGACCTTCCCAGCTGACAGAGAAAGGAAACATATGTGTGTATACTAACCCATGTTTATACACATTTCTGTATTTCTTATGTAACCATCTGCATCTATATTAAGTTAAACATGAGTTCATACTGATGCTCCCAACTCTATTATCACACGGATGGTTCTATCCTGCTTCCCTTAGCTTGTCTGTAATGTTTCATTCCAACAGTGGAAGACCTGGCTCCCAGCATCTGCTATCCATTTACTTAATTGCTCAGCTCCAGTACACGTGTGTGTCATTTCGGATTGTTAACCTATATTTCTACGGGAAACAACTTGATCAACTAGAATACAGTGCTTATGTGCTGTTCCTTTGTCTTTGATCTTACCGACTCCACTCATTTCCAGAGTGACTTAGCATCTTTTCTCCCATCCCCTTCAGTGAGGTGGTTTTAAACTTTTGTAATAGATTCTTTTGT
The DNA here is from genome assembly GCF_028749965.1 of Puma concolor. Classification (NCBI taxonomy): domain Eukaryota; kingdom Metazoa; phylum Chordata; class Mammalia; order Carnivora; family Felidae; genus Puma; species Puma concolor. Next base: position 42,784,071 of record NC_141671.1, on the reverse strand, counting down.
CACGTTCTGCATTCTGTCCTGAGATGCCCTAACCTCCTAAGTGATTTTTTTAAATTGACATACATTAAAGCTCAGTCTTTGTGCTATAAAGTTCTGTGGGTTTTGACAATCACTGTATCTTGTATTCACCATTTTGGTATCACACAGATAGTCCTGCCATTCTAAAATATTTCTTATGCTTCATCAATTCAACTCTTCTCCCACTACTGATGTATTTACCATCTCTATAATTTCCCCTTTTCCAGAACGTCATATCATGGAATTATACAGTACGTAGTTTTTTCAGACTGGCTTCTTTCACTCAGCAATACTCATTTAAGAATTATCCATGTCTCTTTGTGTGGCTTGATAGCTCATTTCTTTTTTATTGTTAAATATTGTTAAATTGAGTCAATACACCACAGCTTATCTATTCACCTATTAAATGACATCTTGGTTACTTTGACAATGATATTTTTATCAATTCTGAACAAATTGCTTCTATAAATGTTTACGTGCTGGTTTTTGTGTGGACGTAAATTTTAAAATCAGACGAGTAAATACCTAGAAGTGCAATTGTTTGATCATATGGCAAGAGTATTTTTTGTTTTACAAGAAACTGCCACTCTTTTCCAAAGGCTGTACCATTTTGCATTTCCATCAGTGATGAATGAGAGTTCCTGTTGCTCCGCATCCTCCCCAGCAGCTGATATCGTCAATCATTTTTGTGGATTTTAGCCATTTGATTAAGTATTTTGTGGTTTCTTGTTATTGTTTTAATTTGCATTTCTCTAATGATAAATGACATTGAGCATCTTTTCATATGGTTGTTTCCTGTCTATATATCTCCTTTGATGAGCTGTCTATTCAGACCTTTTGCTCATTTTTAAATTGGGTTGTCAAATAACTTTCTGATCGTCTAAAAAAAAAATCAAATCCACCTCTGAGAGAGGAGGGTCCAACTTAACTGAGCACTGTCAGCATTTAGGTGAGCTACCTAAGAAATGTTTGTGGAATGACATTCCATGGAGACCTGGAAGCCCAGAGCTAAAAGACACCTCAGAGTTCTTTTATAGGAGAGGAAAATGGGGTTTTGAGAGGGGACGTGGTGGAGTGGCAGAGGCATTTACTACTCACCACATACTCACATTTTCCCCGCCACTCCCCAGGCCCCTCACCGCTACGTGGGACTAGGAATAGTCCTTAGGCTGTGAATGGAGATACTTCTGGGCCAAAGCACTGAAGAGCCAGTATATAGCTAACCTGCTCTTTTCTGTCCCTCCTGGCACAATCAGGGAAGCCATGTGTTGAAATTTGGATCCCTAATCAACCCTGTAGAGCAGAGCCCCTGCCAATCTTCCGTGGTTCAGTCGTGTGAGCAAGAAAGAAACCTTTGTGGTGTGAATCCAAGATTTCAGAGTTAATTTGTTACTGCAGCACCGCATGGCCTATCCTGACTCACACAGCCAGTTATTGGGTCATGCTTTTGGCATAATGCTTATACAATCAGAGTCCCCCAAACCTGGTGGTGTGCTGGCCCCGGGGGAAAAGCTGCTTAAAGAAGAGCGATTATTTAAGTGAACTAACATCTACTGAGACCTACCACGTGCCTGGCCCCGTGTGGGCCCTGAACCTTCATTATCTCAGGTCTGTCCAGGGAGAAGGGCCACCTCTTTGCTAAACTGTCTACTCTTGCCATTCACTCGGCCTTATCTCCCAGATGACACACAGGGGTTGACATATCATTGGAGCTAAACTTCTCAACAATACAACAATCCTTATGGGATACGAAGGTAGATCTTCCCACCTTCAAGCCCTCAAAAGCCCCAGAAACCACGTATCCCCCAAAAGTTTTATCTAATAGGAAGCAAGTCTCTGAAGTTCTGTTCTACCTTCTGCTACATCTTTTTTTTTTTTTTTTTTTTTTTCAAATTCAGAACTGGCTTTCTGCTAATCCCATCCTTCCTAGAGAGGAAAGACATTCTCATCCTCTGGTCCAGAGGACCAGCACCCACCAGCATTTCACAACCCTCTTCTCCAACCCTGCCCTGCCTGAAGCAATTTGCCCTGGGCTGGGCCTCTGATAGCAGGCCACAGGGCTCTGCTGAAACATCCACACTATCCTAGTCTTCTAATCACACTATCTGGAGGCAGGATGCAGCCCACAGGGCCAGGACCGAGTCTTTCTCCGTGTGAAGTGAAGTGATGCTCACAGGACTCAAAATCAAGACCTTGACCTCATTAGTGCAATGTTCTGGTCAGCAGGCTTGCGGAAATGTGATGATGTTAATTAGGTGCTGATTTATTTAATCCCTGTTCTTGTGAAATGCATGCATTTGCCTTCCCCTCCTTTCCCCAGGGGCTATAAACTCCTGGGGGTGGGGCACAGCAGGGGGTAGAGCAGGAGGGGGAAAGGACCAGACTGGGGTCCCCCAGACCTGGATTCGATTCACTTCCTGACTGCTGTGACCCTGGGTAACCTTCCTGAGCCTGGGATTGGGTAAAGATTATAGGCTTGGCACTGTGCCTGGCACGTAGGAAGCTCTCAGTAAATTATAGCCATTATTATCATACTGTTAATTATTGTTTTATTCTATCAACTGAAGAATGATTTTCCATTGCTCCCTCTTGATTCTTCAGAGGCAGTAATTTGTAGACCAGTATTGTCCAAAAGAACTTTCTGCCACCATGGAAATGGTTCATATCTGCACTGTCCAATATGGCAGCCGCCAGGCACTTGCGGCTACTGAGCACCTGACAGGTGGCTCATGCAACTGAGGAACTGAGTTTTTAACTGGACTGAATTTTATTGCAAAGTGAAATGCAGAAGTCCCTGATTTATGATGGTTCAACTTATGATTTTTTGACCTTACACAGGTGCAAAAGTGATTGCATTCAGTAGAAACCAGACTTCGAATTCTGAACTTGGATCTTTTCCCAGGCTAGCGATATGCGGTACAATAATCTCTTATGATGTTGGGCAGTGGCAGCCCCAGCTCCCAGGAACCAGCCATGCTATCACGAGAGTAAACAGCCCATAGGCTTACAATGAGTCTGTCCCCAACCAGTCTGTGTTTCACTTTCGGTACACTCTTCAGTAAATTACGTGAGACGTTCAACACTTTATTATAAAACAGCCTTCGTGTTATTAGATGATTTCGCCCGAAAGTAGGCTAATGTAAGTGTTCTGAGCACAGTGAAGGTGGGCTAGGTGAAGTGATGCTACTCAGGATGTATTACGATACTTAGGTGTGTTAAATGCATTTCCTACTCACAATATTTTCAATTCACAAAGGATTTATGGGTTATAACCCATAAATAAATCACAAAGGATTTATCGGGTTATAACCCCCTTAAGCCTAGGAAGATCTCTAGTCCCGTGAGTTTAAATATTTTTTTAAGTTTATTTATTTTATTTAGAGAGAGAAAGAGAGAAAGAGAGAATCCCACCCAGGCTCTGCGCTGTCAGTGCAGAGCCCAACACGGGGCTTGAACTCATGAAATGTGAGATCATAACCTGAGGTGAAATCAAGAGTCAGACGCTCAACTGACTGAGGCACCCAGGTGGCCCTCTAGTCCCATGAGTTTAGTGGCTACTGTATAAGGCACTTCAGGTGTAGAGGGTAAGAGCACAGGCTCTGGGGTAAACCAACTGAATTCCCATCCCACTTCCTTCCTGTCAGACTTTGAACCAGTTACTCGGCTCTCAGTTTCCTCATGGGAAAATGTGGATATCATGACAGAGCAATTTTCCTCCTCATCCACAGTTTGCTTTCTGCAGTTTCAGTTATCCGTGGTCAACCACGGTCCAGAAGCAGCTGACCCTCCCTCTGACACGGGACCAGGTTGGTAGCGGCCTCACGCTACATCACACTGCCTGTGTCACTCCCCTCAGCTCAGCTCATCCCCTGGGCATGTTATCATCTCACCTCAACACAAAGAAGAGCAAATGTGCTGCTGTGAGATATTTCGAGAGAGAGGGAAAGGGACCTCATTCACGTAACTTTGTTTTTTCACGTAACTTTGATAACAGTATGCTGTTACGGTTGTTCTATTTTATTGTTAGTTATTGTTGTTCATCTCATACTGTGCCTAATTTATAATTTAAGCTTTGCCATGGGGATGTATGCAGAGGAAGAAACATAGTGTATATAGGCTTCAGTGCTATCTGTGGTTTCAGGCATCCACTGGGGACCTTGGAAGGTATCCCCCATGGATAAGGGGGGCCCACTGTACTGATTTCCTAGGGTGGTTGTGAGGATTAAATGGGCTGATCTATATAAAGTGCCCTATTTTGTGCCTGGGTGGCTCAGTCAGTTAAGCGTCCGACTTCGGCTCAGGTCGTGATCTCACGGTTCATGAGTTCGAGCCCTGCGTTGGGGTCTGTGCTGATGGCTCAGAGCCTGGAGCCCGCTTCGGATTCTGTGTCTCCCTCCCTCTCTCTCTCTCTGCCCCTGCCCCGCTCATGCTCTGTCTCTCTCTCTCTCTCTTTCTCTTTCAAAAATAAATAGACATTAAAGAAAATAATAAAATAAAGCAGCCTATTTTGGAGGTGCTTAAGGAACATTCGCTCTTATTATTGTTGCTGTCTTGGGCACTGATGCCTGGCCTGTAGCCCACGGACATGACTGTGTCTCCCATCCTGAGGGCCTCTGTCTGCTCCTGCTCTGAATTTCTCACAGGCCCCAGCCCAGGGCAGAGAAAATCTGGATCCGCTGACCAGGGAGGGAAGGGACTCTGGAATGCCTAGAGGAAGAGGAGGATGGGCAGGCATTCCTCCCCCTACAGTGGTGGTAGGCTTGTCACCTTCTGCAGGTGGGGATGCCTGCAGGGAGCGGGCTCATCTTCTAGTCCTGGGGCTCTGAGGGCAAGGGAGTCTGATAAAGGCACTTCCGTGGGTTCAGGGGAGAGGGGCTTTCTCTATCCCAATCCCCCAGGCTGAGCAGCCCTAGAAGCTGAACTGTGTCCCCTCCACACCATCTCCAAACATGGACATGAGCTGACCGCCCCTGCCAAACTCAGTCAGAGGAGACCAGAAGTCAGGAGGGCTCCCCTGAAAAGCTTCTAAGAAACAGAAGATCTGGGTCCAGTGCCAGAGTCCGGGAGCAGGGTCTTTGGAATCACTCCTTCTTTGTCACCCAGATGAGGGACTAATTTCCTCCATTTCAGGGAATGGGTGGAAGCCTGTGTCCCTTCCCTTCAATTTCTTCCTCCACAGGGGTACAAGAGTCACATGGGGAATTCCAGATCCTGGGATTTCTTGGTGTCCCCGGAGGTATAGCCTCCTGTTCCCCAAAGAATTAATCAGCGTCAGAAGCCAAGGACCCTCTGAGGGTCTCACAGACCCACCTTCACCCTGGTTTGTTCCTCACCTGTCCCATGCTCAGCAGGAAATGGAAGGGTCTGGAGGCACAGCCAAGCCTCCTGTGTGAGGTGGCCCGAGAGAAGACCTCCTCCTTGTTCCCCAGGGTCTGGGACTCCTCCTCCTGCGGCCAGAAGCAATCCACACTTCAGAGCCACAGAGGGATGCCACAGTCCTATGGGACACGGTCTCTAAAGACAGGGCATGAGGCAGGGACCATCTTTGTTCCACTTTCCCTGATTTCAAGATAAGAGACAGCAGAAGGCACCTAGGTTAGACTCCACGAAGGACTTCCTGGTGTGGGAAATAGGAGACAGTGGGTTGTAGGAGCCAGATATATTCAACCCTCTATGGGGGAGGGCTCTGGCAGAGCGGGCTGATGAGAAATCTGGGATTTAAAATACACAGGTGACTTGGCTGATAGGATCTCCCAGCTGGAGTTGGAGTCAGATAGACTGAGGTTTAAATCCTAGCTGTGTCACCAACAGGCTGTGTGACCTTGGGCTAATTGTTTAATGATGCTTTTATTCAGCTTCCTCATCTGTAAAATGGAGATAAAAGAGATTCACCACCCAGATTGTACTGAGGAGTGAGGGAGGCCTCTAGGTGAATGGCCCCCAGCCCAGGACCTGGCATATACTGGGTTACAGAGAGGTGGCCAAGTGTGCTCAGGCTGGGGGTTTAGGGTGCAGTGGTAGGGGAGGGCCCACAGGAAGGTAGGCTGGGGGTGGAAAGACCAGTCACCGCAGCCAGAGACAGCCTTGGGGTCCTTGCAGACCAACGGATGGGCCCTCCTCCCTGTGTTAGGTTGAGAATCTCTGTTGCCCAGCCTTTTTCCAACACCCCACTTCCAAGCAATCGTAGGGGGACAGTGAGAGAACTGGGACCCCCCCCCTTCCCCGAGATCTCTGTTCTTCCAGCAGTCCCCTTATCCCACCTCGATCTGGGAACCTTCATTTGCTCACTCAGGAAGCCCTTCGTGGGGCCACCCAGAGAGATAAGTAGTTTCCTGCAATTTTACTCCTTCCCGTGAGACCCTCAGGGAGTCCTGAGAAAGAGCCTGGGCTGGGAGCCAGCCTGCCTGGCCTGCTTCAGACCAGTGCTGTTGAGCAGCAGGGCAGGGAGGCCTTTGGTGACGTGGAGAGCGGCTGGTGGGCAGGTTTGCAGGGGACCCACGTTCCACCAGACTCAAGTATAAATTGAAAGCCCATCTGGATCTCTCAGCAGGGACAGGAAGGAAGCTGGCTTTGCTCGGCTGGTACAGTTGCATCAACAGGCTCTAGCCTGAGCACCTTTGAGGGTCTTCCTCCCCTGCGCTCCCCGCCCCCCCCCCATGACAGAGTGAGAAGGACTCTGGCCACTGGCCTGTAAACAGCCTCATAAAGCCAGATTCCCCACTGCCAAGGAGGGAAACCAAGAGATGGTGAGGTCTTGGAAAGCCCAGAGCCGTGCGACCCAGTGGGTGTCTTTAATTCAGGTTTAGGTTCTTGGATATAATGGAACAAAACGCTTGTCAGAAGTGAAGACGGCCTCCACTCCTTAGACCGGGGGTTCCCTGGGACCGGGGCTGTGTTCTCCATCAGCCGGTGTTGGCAGGCGGGGCCAATCAGCTTTGAATTACTCCCACCCTCTGAATAAGAACACGGTGTCTCCAGAAAGGAGAAATCTCTAACTTGTAGTGTCCAGGATCTGAGAGTGATTCATTACCATTGAGACTAACTCTTTCCTGAAAAGCTATGGACTTCTGGAAGCTTTCCTGGTCCTCCCTAGATCTCTTTCTTCCCCTTACCTCTGCCTGTCCTTCCAGGAAGAGGAGAGCCAGGGGCTGGGCTGGGCCCATGGTGGGACCAGGTATGTGACTGAGGTATAGCCTGCGGCCCCGCTCCAGGCCCCTCCTGTTCTCCCTCTCCCCCCACACTTGCTCCCAAGCCAGCCCCTCTGGCCTCTCTGCAGCCCTGCCTTGCCCAGGGCTGCCCCAGCTGGGCACCCCCCCCCTCTTTTGCCCACAGGGGAGGGCCCCCAGCTGCCCACTGCCAGGTACGGAGGATAAAAATACCCAGTGGAAAAACACGTGGCTCCAGGTCAAACATTAACCTGAAAGGCCTGGCATTCCAGCCACGGTGTCCCTTCCGAGGCTACCTGGCCACCAACATGCAGCTGTTGACAGTGTTCTTTCCCTCTGGCCATCATTGTGATTCTCAGACCTTTACCCACATGTGCACTTCCAGCAGGAAGCCCCCACCTGAGGACCCCAAGGGCACGGATCTGGCCAGCCTGCCCAGACTGGTAACTGCAGGGGGGTGATCCTCCCTCCGCTCGCTTGCTCGCTCGCCCGCCCAGCCCAGCTCCCAGGTGCAAACAGTGATTCTGACCCTCTGTGGGAGGAGCCCAGCTCAGAGATCTTAGTTCCTCAGGTTTCCCATCTGTTGCAAAGCCAAGTTCACTCCAAATCCGGAAGGAATAATGACTGGTGAAGGGGAGGGAGTGGGGAGAGGAAAGAGTCTAGCCAATGAGGGCACTCACAGCACAGGACGCTGGGAGGCCACCCGAAGGAGGTGTCGGGAGAGGCAGGCAGGTGAGAAGTTCCAGCCCTGTCCCTAACTTACCCTGTGTGTCCAGCTCTGGTGTTTTCAGGGGCTGGGGAGACCAGAGGGATCGCTGTGCCCGCCGTGGGCCCAAGTGACCGTCAACACACCTCAGGACCACCTGCTGTTACCAGGCAGGTGCTACTGGACAGCATCCCCACAGCTGCCTGAGGCTCAGCAGGCCGACAGCCTGCCCTCTGCCCCCTGCTCCTCACACCTCTGGGTCTGATGCCCAGTGGTTCTAAGAAATGCCTGTGCCGCAGCCTTGAGCCTGAGCCAAATGCCCCATTTTCGGTCAAGGAAGCTTGACTGTGTACAATTTAGAGAGAGTAAAGTCCATCTGGGCACAGCGTGGCTGCCCCATCTTTCTGGCTGTCTGGAGTCCAGTGGGCCCACGTGGAGCCCAAAAAGGATTTAGGGGCCCCGAGACCAGGGAAGCCCTCCAGCCACTTTGATGTCCACAGCTGCATCGGAGTGGCACGGCAGAGAGTGTGTAAATATTAACTTTTAAGGGGAAGCCGAAGGTCTGAGTGGAGATCAGTGGGGCCTTGCCCTCCCCTCTTGGGGCAGGTGGAGAGCTGCCCCTCTGGGGACTGGCCTCTGCGGGCCCTGCCCCCGGATCCAGAGTCCAGCACTGGACAGAGAATCGGGAGGCCTGATGTCTGGCCTCTGAGGAACAGTCAGGCTCGCCCAGGCACAGGAATTCCAGCCCAGAACTGTCCCCCAGGCTCCAGGAGATTTTTCCCACCAGGGTGGCTGTCACTGTGCCAGTGCAGGGCTCCGGGGATAGTGCTCGAGTGACCCAGCTGGGCCACACAGGAGACCCCATGGGCTTTGGAAGCCTGGTTTAGAGTCCGGTTCTGCCACTGAAGTTGTCACGTGGTCTTGCGTGAGCTACTAAGCCTCTCTGAGCCTCAGTTACCTCATCTCTGCCATGGGGACAATTATGTCCGGCTCTCAAAATTTTCCAAAGATGAAGTTAGCCTCTCGCTTTGTTAGTGCCCTGACAAATGAAATGATACCATAGGCGGTTTTGTTCTGGTTAGATTCTCTCTCCAGCCTGGGCCTCAGTTTCCTCATCTGTGAAATGAAAATAACCATGCCCCACTCACAGGACTAAGTGAGCTGGTCTTTACATTGTTGCTTAGGGACATTGGTGTATTATCAGCACAACTGTCATCTGCTCCCCTCTCTGCACCTCAGTCTCCTCACTGGATTTGGTCAGCTCTAAGGACCCCCACCAGAGGTCCAGGGCCCTCACCACCTGCTCCCTGCACCCAGTCACACACCCTACTCTTCCCCCCCCCCCCACCCCTTCTTGCCGGGGCCAGAACTGCATCATATCGCCCTCATTATCATGCTGACATTTGCTTTGGCTCACAGAGCAATTACCTGTTAAATTGAACAAAGGCCGAGAGAGAGAGAGAGAGAGAGAGAGAGGCAGATAACAGGTCTGCCAGAAGCCCAGGTTTTGGAGAGAGAAGGAGGCAGAGGTGTTAGCCCAAGCCCTGACCTCGAGACCAAGAAACAAAGCTAGTGATGCGGGGAGGTGAGTGTGAGGTGGGGTCAGGATTAATTTCCCGCGCCTGAGGAGCCAGGGCTGGGGGGAAGGAGGGATGTTTGCATCTGGATGCCATCTGGATGAGGGCAAACACCGAGGGGCCACTCGAGGAAATGCCTGAGCGGCAAATCAAATCCTGCAAAGAAATCACCGAGCCCTTGAAATGATTGTCTGCGGGAGAGGAATGTGTCTGGGAGTGCTGGTGGTGGTGGGGAGACTAGGTTGGGGAAGGAAGCCAAGGGAGAGAGCAAGGGACCGAGCCTAGTGGCCTCAGGGTGGGGATGGGGTGCTCCCTGGGGCGGTGGCCCCGGCAGGCACCGAGGCTGGACCTCTGGGCTGGGGGTGATGCAGGCAGGGTCTCCAAACACACAGAGGGTCTACATGGTCTCTGAATTCTGGGACTGATTCCCTGCAGCATCCCAGCCACTTGCCAGACCCAGGCCCTAGAGTGCTGCTACCCTTCCGATCTCTGACCTTGTCCACTTCATGCACACCGATACAGCACCTACTGTGTGCGTAGCCGCAGGCATAGAAAGCCTAGACTCTCAGGTGTGGATCAGCATAGTGTGGTGGCTTTGGGTTCTGACAGACTCAAGTTCATATCCCCTCTCTTCTTAAACTGGCTGTCACAAAGTTTAGCCCTCCTGGGCAAGCCTCCATTTTCTCATCTGTAAAAGAGTAAAAGGGCCTCCCCTGGGAGTATGGCCAGTGCTAACCCTAAGGGGGTCTCCAGAGCAAGGCAGGAGGTCTGGGGGACCCTCAACCCTCCATGAGCTAGGGACTGCATCCTCCCCTTAGCCCCCAGCCCCCACTGATGGAACAAGGCTGGCACTACCCCAGCCCTGCCCAAGGACGGTACCCTATGATGCAACCCTGAGGGGGGCGGGGTCAGGAAACACACTTACCCCAAGTCAGCTGACAGCTACAGGACCTAGACGCATGGGCCTTCTCCCATCGGCCCATGGTAGACCAGGCCAGGAGAGCACACACAGGTCCACACATGATACACAGACATGTCAATTGTCCACAGATACATTATGTCCACAAACATGTTAACACGGAAACGCCTTATACAAATACATACGTTATTTACAGATACAAACCAGTGTATTGTATGTTCACACATATACAGACTCACATATACACATATTGTATATAAAAAACACATAAACATGTAACTATGTGTATGCACACATAAACATACAGCCCACATTTGCATAACACACTAACACATAGTCACACAAACATACGCACATATTCCCCACACATTAAAACATATAGGCATTTGCACACAATACACAAAACACATACATATAAACATACACAAAGGGGCACCTGAGCGTCTCAGTGGGTTAAACATCGGACTTCGGCTCAGGTCATGTCTCACAGTCCATGAGTTCGAGCCCTGTGTTGGGTTCTGTGCTAACAGCTCAGAGCCTGGAGCCTGCTTCAGATTTTGTGCCTCCCTCTCCTTCTGTCCCTCCCCCACTCATGCTGACTCTCTCTCTCTCTCTCAAAATTAAAAAATAAAACACACACACACACACAAAAGATACATGTGCAAACATATATACGCACATGTGTGCATCCACAGGTGTAAAGACATGCACAAATATACACACACACACACACACACGCATATGCACACACACACTTGTGTGTACCCTCCTGGCCTGGTCTACCATGGGCCGATGGGAGAAAGCCCATGTGTCTAGAAATGCAAGCATGTCTGTCTGTATGTGTATATTATATGCTCGTGTGGAAGTAAAATGTATGTGTAATTAGCATATGTGAATAAAGTATCCTTATGTTTGCATATTTCTCTAAGTTTATTTATTTTGAGACAGACAGAGACAACATGAGTGGGGGAGGGGCAGAGGGAGAGGAAGAGAGAGAATCCCAAGCAGGCTCCACTCTGTCAATGGAGAGCCCAGCCTGGGGCTTGAACTCACGAAACCATGAGATCACGACCTGAGCCGAAACCAAGGGTCGGACGTTTATTTATTTATTTTTTAACGTTTATTTTGTGTTTCAGAGACAGAGAGAGGGGCAGAGTGTGAGCAGGGGCGGGGGAGGGGCAGAGAGAGAGGGAGACACAGAACCCGAAGCAGGCTCCAGGCTCTGCGCTGTCAGCACAGAGCCCGACACAAGCTTGAACTCAGGAGCTGTGAGATCACGGCCTGAGCCGAAGTCAGACGTTTAACCAACTGAGCCCCCCTGGCGCCTGCATACGTTTGCATATTTGTATGTGTAACATGTATGATACGTACGTGCCTGTGTCTGGAGGAGGCAGCCTAGCACATTAGGAACAGCCCTGGACTGGCAGCCAGAGGGGGTCCAGACCCGAGGAACCTGGCGCTGAGGCCTTGAGACACTTTTTTGGCCTTTCTGAGCCTCTGTAGGCCCAGCTGTGACCACACCAGCCACGCTCCTGTCCTGCCTCCCACCTGTAAGGCCTGGGGCAGAACAGGTGAACAAGTAGGCAGCCGGAGGGCAGGCTTGTCCTGACAAGCAGAGGAAGATCTGCTGGGTGAGCCCTGCTCCTAGGATTGCAGAAGAGCAGGACACGGGGCCTGCCCTCACCTAGCTGACAGTCTGGCTGTAGGGACAGAAAACAGCAAGAGGACAAGGGCCTGGAGGAGACTGGCATGCTGATATGCTCCCCGGTGCCAGGAGGGGCCAGGTGGGCACAGACCCTGCAGTGGTAAGAGCCAGGGTTCAAATCTGCCACTTACTTGCTCTGGGATTGCGGGCAAATCCCTTCACCTCTCTGCACCTCAATTTCTTCCTCTGTAAAACGAGATCCTAATGGGGCACACCTCTGAGGGCTATAGTAAGGACTGGTTCGTACATGGAAAGTACTTAGCGTGCCTGCCACATAGGAAGTGCTCAACAGTTGTTAGTTGTTGCTATAAAGCGAGAAGCCGCTGAATTCCTTCTACGTACATAGGAAATTAAGCGAACAGCAGAAAGGACCATCGTCAATTCCAGGGAGAATAAAATGTTATGCAAAGATTACCAAAAAAAAAAAATCGCAGTTTGTTAAACGGCTCAACCCTGGATGTCCATGCTTTTACAAGGTCACGGTCCATTCTCCTCTAACCAGAATGACATGGGGCTTATGGGTGGGGGGGAGGGGAGAAAGGGAAGGCTGTGCATACACGGTGGGGCTAGAGGCACCAGAAGAACCTGTCAGGGCCACCTCGGCTGAGTGAGACAGTAGTCTGTACCTTATGGAACCTTAGAGAGCTGAGTGACTCTTACGTGACTCATAAACAACTTGGATAAAGACTTTTCAAAATCCTTTGCAATACACCAAGTAGAAGCCTGGGCCTGCGGTCAGGGGTAACTGAGCTCTAGTATTGAACGGGGTGGTGCTGGTGATCAGTCTCAGCAGAGGGTAAGACAACGCCAGCATGGAGTCTCCAGGGCCAGGGTTGCAGGTGGTGGGGTCTCTCCCAACCCCCGCCCCCGACTGAGGTTGACTTTCAGGAAGAGCAAAGGGATGTCCTGGCAGCTCCTGTCTGGTTTTTCAGTGATGCTGACTGTGGGCCAGTATTACTTTGGCCGCTCTACTGACCTCTCCCCTCCCTTTCACTGCCTATCTACACGGGTAGATACACGGGTGAGAAGAGAGGCAGGAATACTCACAAGAACTTCTATGCTGTGTGAGATGTACCACTGTTCTAAGCCCTCTACGTGTCGTAACTCATTTAATCCCTCACACCCACCCTGACGATAATCTGTTTTGATTTCCATTTTAACGATGAAGAAGCGAGGCACAGTAGCATGCCCAAGGCCACATAAACAGCCGGGATCTCTGGAGTTCGTGCTCTCAACCACTAAATATTCTAGAAGGCCTGGAGAGGCAGGGTGGGGAAAGAGACCATATACTTGGCCCCGGGCCTTGGGAGCAGCTGGCAGCCGGGCCACACTGTGTGACTCTGATGGACATGGCAGGGAGAGGCCAGGTTCCCATGGGGGCAAGGGTTACCAGGCAGAGCATCCCTACCAGCACCCTAGCGACTGAGTCCTGTTTGTGTCACCTGTGCAGAGCCCGGGTGAGTGCTGGGGCAAGGAGGAGCCAGGGTCAAGAGGCCTTCAGATACCAAGCTGCTGATGTCAGCCCCAGATCAGTCCAGAAAGCCAGGCCTGGCCCCCTTGGCCCCTCCCCACCGTGTGCCTGCACGCCTGTCCCTCAGTTACTCCGCAAATGCCCACTGAGTACTTACGCTGTGCTATAGAAAGTGGGTTCCGGATCCAGGGCACTGGAGTTTGAATCCTGTCAACCTCCCAGTTGCGTGACAGCAGATTGAGACAAGTCAATCTACGGCTCTGTGCCTCAGTTTCCCCTCTGTACATGATAGTTTCTCAGCGTTGTCTTGAGGATTAAATGAGTTAATAGCTGTGAAGTGCTTAGCACGGTGCCTCACCCATTGTATGTGCTTAATTAATTTAGCTACTGTTTTGTCCTTGACCTTTGGGGATATTGATAATAACGGCAGTTGCGTTGGAGCTTCGCCCGCTTAATCCCTAGGAATGGTAATGAGTCAGAGCTCACCCATCTGCCCTCACAGGATTTTCGGTCTATTCAGGGGAACTTGGACAGAAAAACAGGCACAAACGAGGTAATTGTGCCTGAAGTTGGGCACCTAACTATCTCTGGGCCTGCAGAACTAGCCCGTGGGCAGTGGGCTCAGGGAGGCCCAGCACTTGCTCCTCTGGCTTCAAGAGAGCTTTTCAGGAGAGCAAAGCAGACGGGCTGACGGAGTCCCTAGAGGGATTGGAGGGCCCCAAGGGGCTGGCCAGGCCTCACAAGGAGGCGCCCCGGAGGCATGGTGGCAGCTGTTCCGAGGCCTGGGAGCAGGGCCCATGGCCAGAAGCACACAGCCTATACTTCGCTTGTTCTGTTCCCACCTAGGCCAAATCCAGGGGTTCTTGAATCCCAGAGCCCTCGCCCACCACCTGGCCAAGGAGACTCCCCAGCCCCGGCGGCCGTGTTTTCTCCTGGATGTGAAGGACATGGCTTCAGGTTGTGTTCAGCCTCCTGAGGGCCTGCTTCTCCGTTGGAGGGGTGTGCTGATGGCGGGGACCAGCGCATGCCTGGCCTGGGCGGCCGGCCCACTTCCCAGCCCTAATGAATACCTGGATAGTCTAGGGTCTTCCTCACGCTGTGATTACCCTGGGCAGCCTGGAGGAGGAGGGCCAGGACCAGCCAGAACCCCTGTGCCCCCTGCCAGATGTGCCAGTAGACCCTCGCCAGCGGCCGAGGCAGAGGTGGAAGCCGCGCAGCTCCACCCGCCGGCCTCCCTTCGGCCCCACTTTCATTCCGTTGTTCAATCTGTGAATGTCTGTTGCGTGTTGGCTTGGCCCCAGACAACCTCGCGGACTTTCTTGTGAGCCAGGAGTCACCCCTGTTTTACAGGTAAAGAAAAGGAGGCTCTGAGAGGCTAATAAGAGAGCTAGAAAGATGCAGAGTGGGGACTGGATGACAAGCTGTCTAACTGCCGAGCCTGGGCGCTGCTTACGAGCCCTCCTTAGCCTTCCCTCTGAGACTCGAACGGTAGGAGCGATCATGAGAACACTCGCGATCACTCGCTCTGTCCCTGCTCTGTGCCCGGGCAATACCTGACAGCCCTACAGGTCTCAACTCCTCCCATCCTCACATCATAGAGATTAAGAGCTTGCCCCAGGTCACACAGCTAAATGCGGAAGCGCTGGGCTTTGAACCCAGGATATCTGGCTCCAGAATAGCTCACGTTCACACCACTCCCAGGGAAATGCTGTGCCATTCTCCACGCACTGCTGAGGAATGCTAACAGATCTCCCAGATAGACTGGAAAGGAAAAAGCCAAGGAGCAGAAGAGTGTGGTGAAGAAGCCACTGTTTGTATAGACTTGGCTGACCATGGAGGCCGAGGGCAGGCTCAGGTGTGTGTGGTGGCAAGGTGCGAAAGCAGGTGTGACCTCTGACCTTTAGCAGGGTCACAGGACACAGGGCTGCATCCTCGGGTGGTGTTGGCTGATTGGCAGGTCTGGGGCTCATGATATCTGGCTGGAAAATGTCCTTAGGGAGACATCGATGTGCTGATAGCACAGACATCTGGGCTGATAGCAGAGAGCCTGACGCAGGGCTTGAACTCACAAACTGTGAGATCATGACCTGAGCGGAAGTCAGAGGCTTAACAGACTGAGCCACCCAGGCACCCCTAGGGTGCTTTTGAAAATACAGCTTCCCAAGACCCAACCCTTGGAGATACTGATTTATAGGAAGTCGAGCAATGGGGCCTTGGAATCTATAGTATTGTTTGATTTAAAAATTATTTTCATGTATTTTTGAAAAAGTGAAAAGAATAGAGGAAGGAAGGAAGGAAGGAGAGGGAGGAAGGAAGGAAGGAAGGAGAGGGAGGGAAGAGAGGAAGGAAGGAAGAAGGAAAGGGAGGGAGGGTGGAAGGAAGGAAGGAAGGAAGGAAGGAGGAAGGAAGGAAAGGGAGGGAGGGAAGAAGGAAGGAAGGAAGGAAGGGAAATGGGGAGGGAGGAGGGGAAGGAAGGAGAGGGAGGAAGAATCAACCAGTACTGAAGAGAATACAGTGACAAGCAAGTCTCCCTCCTGTGTTCCTTCCAGGGGACTGTCCCCCAGTCAGCAATGGCTGACTATCTGCCTTCTCTCTGGAGATGTCCTAGGCACACATAACACCATATTGATACGTAGAGAACTGCCTCATACTTCTTTATGACTTTGTTGTAAAGAAGACGTACTTGTAAAAAGCTTCTCAGCAAATTTTGATAAACAGCTAGCTTCGGAAAAGGCTAGTTTGGGAACTTTTCTGGAGCTGACAGCTCTGGATTCCAATCTTGATTCTGACATTTACAAGTTTAAGTGACCTTGGGCAGGATGTATGACCTCTCCAAGCTCCAAGCCTTAGCTCTCCCATGCACAGAAGGGGGGTAGTAATGGTAGAGTTTTCATGGAGAGTAGAAATAATTTATGGCGGGTGCCTGGTGCATACTAGGAGTGAATAATAATGGGGAGATGAGACGTTTACAAACACATGCAGTAACGTGAGACCGATCACAATGTTTCAGCACATACAAAGGGTTCAGAGACAGGCAGCCTCCAGGATGAGTCCCTTCAGCTCTGCCACACAAGACTCCCAAAAAGAGCAAGGTGGGAGAGTGAATTCCCCACCCCCAAGTTCACCAGCGGTGTGGGAGGGGTTGGGGGTAACTTTCCGGGAAGAACCCCCAAGGCCAGCATGCGCTCGGCTTTGGAGGATAATCCTTTGTTGGTCTGCATGACAGGTGTCACTAAGTCAGGGCTGGCAGACCCAGCGTTTGCTGGAAACCACAGCCATGGGGAGACTGGGTCAATTGTCACAAGGCTCAGTGCTCTGCTGTCCCTTGGCCCGGTGGTTGCAGGGACTGGAACTTCTCGGGCACGCTCTCCAGTGCTGGGCACACACAGGAGCTAACCAAATCCTCGTGGAATGACCTCTGGGATCACAAAACTAATTGGAAATAAATAATTCCATGGGATTCAGACAAAAAAGTTCAGGGGATGAGTTGAGTCAAGAGTGGCTTCAAGTCTTGGCTCTACAATTTCCTGGAGGTGTAAATTCAGCTGTGCTATGCAAACTTCCCAAGCCCCATTCTTGTTTGTAAACCAGGGCCTTCCTTCAGAGGATTAAGTGATATACTGTCTGTAGATCAACAAGCATAGGGCTTGCAACGCAGCAGTAACAATAGTCTAAATTCATCGTTTTCCCCTTTCAAAATAGACAGTGTTGGAATTCAATTAACTATGTTTGCAAGTGAATTTGGTATTCCCTGCAATAAAGCAGTTGTCACTCAACTGGGGAAAGTTTTATCATGGAGATTTTCTTGATAGGAGATGAGCTCTAAGTTAGTGTTGAAAGGGAAAATGGATTCTAATTAATTCAGCAGTTATTTATCGAGCACCTACCATGTGCCAGGCCCGGGGGCGGGAGGGGAGTGAAACAGTGTACAAGATAAACCCAAATCCTTGCCCTTGTAGGGTTTACATTCTCTCCTAGGACTAAAGCTCCCAGTCTGTCAAGGAGACCTTTCCAGACCCAAATAAGCCCCTTTCCTGGTCTTTCTCCCACTAAGAGAGTCAGTAAAGCTCCTTTACCCGGGGTTGGGGGGGAGGGGGAACGGCCTGGCTAGTACTGTAAGGACACTTTGCTGACCCTGTAGGCACCCACTCTGGGCATGGCCTGTAAGACTCACGTGAGGTAAGGGGCTGGCACTGCCTAGCAAGAGGCTCCAGGCAACGGTAGAGCACCCACCCCATGCTGGTCTCTGTCCACACTCAGAATGGCTCCCTCCAGATGGCTAGCTGAGGAGCCCTCGGGCTTCTCTGGACAAGTAATGAAGTGGATGGGGAAGGATAGACCCTGTTTCCCATAGGCCCAGCCTATTTGGTGTTTCTCTGTTTTGAGTCTCTGGGCTGTGTCTCCTCCTCCTTCAGGTTAGAGCTCCCCAAGGACAGGGCTGTATCTCTCTCCTCAGACTGGGGCTCCCTGAGGTCAGAGCTGTGTCTCCCTCCTCAGACTGGGACTCCCTGAGGCAGGGCTGTGTCTCCAGTCAGAGTGGAGACTTTGTCCTTTTCCTCCTCTTCCAGGCCACCTCTGGGGAGAAGGGATGGCCCTCCCAACTCCTGAGGTGATATCTTACAAATTCAAGGCTAACAAGCTCCAGGGTCACCTCTGCCCTGTCCGTTCACAAAGTCGTCATGAGACCTGGCTGCCCAGCTAACTGCTTTCCCACCCCGGGAAAAGGGGCAGTCTGAGGGCTGGTACTTTTTTTTTAATGTTTATTTATTCCTGAGACACAGAGAGAGACAGAGCATGAGCAGGAGAGGGGCAGAGAGAGGAGGAGACCCAGAATCCGAAGCAGGCTTCAGGCTCTGAGCTGTCAGCACAGAGCCCGACGCGGGGCTCGAACCCACGAACCACGAGACCATGACCTGAGCCGAAGTTGGGCGCTCAACCGACTGAGCCACCCAGGTGCCCAGGGCTGGTACTTTAGATCTCTCTCCTCCCTGGGAAGCTATTAGGCAAGTGAGGCATTTACTTTTCTGAGGCGCTCAGTATTTAGCTACAGGATTAGTTCTAGTCCATTTACTCATCAAGTCCACTGGCCAAACACTGGGACCAGAAAAGCCCATCTCCCTTGCATAATCAATGTTTAATAACGGCAATCGGGATTGACCAGAAAATGCCCCGGTTGGCAAGTATGAAGCCACCCGGGCTCCAGGGAGCAATTAAAGTTCAGCTCCACTGCCCCCTTGTACCTAATCTGCTTGCCTCCAGGCTCTTGGGGACACCAGATAGCCTTCCTGCCTGCCTCCTCTGCCACCTGCCCACCCATGACAACAGCCACTCCAATGTCCTCTGCTGGGTTTTTGTACAATCCTGCCTCCTCCTTCAGCCTGGGGGCTTCCCCTCAAACTGGGGCTCCCTGAGGACAGGGCTGTGTCTCCTCCCTCAGACTGGGCTCCCTGAGGCAGAGCTATGCCTCCCCACTTCAGACTGGGGTTTCCTGAGGACAGGGCTGTGCCTCCTGCTCAGACGAGGGCAGAGCTATGTCTCCCCCTCAACCCCCAGCTGCAACCTAGCCTGGGATCAACTTTCTTCACGTCTTCCCATGCAGCCCAGCGTAAAGCTAGTTCCACCTGCGGCTGCCATGTGCCCAGGGCCCAGGTTCATTTGCAAACAAAGACCAGGTCTGTGTGACTGCTGGCAGATGTTAAAGATAACCCCACTTGGCCCTTTAGGAATTAGTCTAAAATATACGATTGTATTTCAGGAGCCTTAAGGGTGTTTCTGAAACCTTGGGGCCCAAGACAGTTATAACATATGTCCATTTTAGACTTTGGAAAATAGGGCGCTATAATTGGAAAAGTTAGCGAAGCGCTAAGTACAGGGAGCCGGTCTCTTTACATCTCAAATACCAGGTATTTAGGTGGCTTTCTTGGAACCTGGCATTAGGGACACGTGTGAATGGGCCAGACTCATTTCTGAGGAGTGAGTGGGAGCAGCCCGTAAGGTGCTGGGGCAGGGCGGGTAGCACCATCTCCGGGCCCAGGGCCAGTGTCCCTGCTGCATGGCACACGGACCCCAGACCCACCTCCCTTTTCCTTCCTCTTCCCTTCCGACCTGGGCTTTCCGAGGTCCCCAGGAGCACGTCGTAGACGCAGGGCTAGCGCTTGTGGCCTAAAGCATTCCAGAAGGCCCTGGCCTTTTCTCCAAGGGTGGAAGATGGGAGTCCTATTGTTCGGCAGAGTGCGGGGGCTATGCCCTTGGGTGCTGGTGCCAGACTGTCTGAGTTCAAATCCTCCCATCGCCACTTGGGCAGGTTACCTAACCTCTCTGGGCCTCGATTTCCTCATCTATAAAACGAGATGAAAGGTATGATGCTTACCTTCCAGGGTTGTTGAGATGATTAATGCAATAACTTACAGAAGGCATTTTGCACAGTGCCTGGCACATGGGAAGAACTCAGTAATGTGAACTACTATAATTATATGTTAAGAGGGTTAACATGTTTCCAAAGCAATCTTTCATTAGACCTAGACTCTCTGGTGACCCTGCCCTTCCTGGAGACCCTTCTATACCTCTCACCTTGACCTCTTTGTGTAATCCAGATAAATTACCTTTTGTAACAATTCATTCATTTCTTCGTTCGTTCATTTGTTCCTCCAGCACTTCCTCAGGTGGGCACTAGCAAGGCCGTGGTTGATATAAGCAGCCTTTAGCTGCCAAATACGGCCCAGTTCTTCTATAAGAGATGTGGCACGTCAGCAGCTGTATGAGGAAGCAGGGATGGTCCATGGAACCCATCCCCATTGAAGAAGCTACAAATCCAATCAAGAAGGCAGAGGCTACACATCTGGCTGGGGGTGAGGGAAAAGCGTGGCCTTCTGGAAGGAAAAGGTGCCACACTTACGTATTTCCAGAGCAGCAGCAATTCCCCATGTCGTGTTTTTACTTTCAAGGTGTAAGGAAGACACATCTGGCATTTGGGTATAGAGGGAAGCATGGCTTAGTTTTTCAGACAGTACAGAGGGCCCTGGGCCATCCATACATGTTTCAGTCACCTAGTGCTGTGTAACAAGCTACCCCAGAAGTTAATGGCCTGAGACAGCAATTATTTATTTGATCCCAATTGTGCAGTTTGGACAGGGTATGGCAGGGACAGCTCATGTCTTTCTTTCTTTCTTTCTTTCTTTCTTTCTTTCTTTCTTTCTTTCTTTCTCTCAATGTTTATTTATATATTTTGAGAGAGAGAGAGTGCGCACACGAGTGGAGGAGGGGCAGAGAGAGAGAGAGAGAGAGAATCCCAAGCAGCTCCACATGGTCAGTGCAGAGCCCAATGTGGGGCTCAGTCCCACAAACTGTGAGATCGTTACCTGAGCCGAAATCAAGAGTCAGACACTTAACCAACTGAGCCACCCAGGCGCCCCAGAGACATCTCATTTCTGCTCCATGCCTCAGACTGTTCCAGAGTGGCCTCACTCACAGGCTGACAAATTGGTGCAGGATCAGCTGGGGCTGAGGGCGGCACCTCAGGTCTCCTCCATGTGGCCTTTCCTTATGGCTATGTTGGGCTTCTCAAGATGGGCAGCTGGGCTTGGATAAGGAACCTCCCAAGAGTTAGTATTCCAAGAAGACAAGCCCCACTATGCAAGTGCTTCCCAAGTCTTTGCTTATATCACACTTGCTAAGGTCCCATTGGCCAAAGCAAGTCACATGGCCAAGTCTAGAGTCATTGTGAGCAGAGATCACATAAGGGTGTGAATACCGGGAAGGATGATCTCTTGGGGACCACCGAAATAATAGTCGACTAAAATGTGGTGTCCCCAGCCTCACCAGTGACCGGACACATCCAGATGCGGCCATTCCACTAAGGGACAACAATAGTGAGTATACACATTCAGCTGCTGGGACAAAGAAACCCCCAAGTACAGAGGCTTAAATAGAATAAAAGTTGATCTGGGGCGCCTGGGTGGCTCAGTCGGTTCAGGGTCCGACTTCGGCTCAGGTCATGTTCTCGAGGTTCATGAGTTCGAGCCCTGTGTTGGGCTCTGTGCTGACAGCTCAGAGCCTGGAGCCTGCTTTCGATTCTGTGTCTCCCTCTCTCTCTGGCCCTCCCCCACTCATGTTCTGTCTCACCCTCTCTCTCAAAAATAAATAAACACTAAAAAAAAAAAAGAATAAAAGTTGATCTGTCCTGCACATAAACATCCAACTAGGTAGTCCATGGGTGATTGGTGGCTTAATTGTCTCAGGTGCACAGCTTCCTTCCGTCTTGTTGTTCTGCCTTCCCCAATGCCCAGCTTTCTTCATGTGGTCCAAAATGAGTGCTCCAGTTCCTGCCATCACATTTGCGTTCCAACCAGGGGTAAATGGAAAGATGAAAGAGAGTGCTCCTTCCTTGCCATCTCATTGGCCCGGACCTAGTCGTAAGTCATCTCTAAACTGCAAGGGTAGCAGGAAAATGTAGCCTTTGGTGGAGAGCTTTGTACTCAACTAAAAGAGGGAACAGGTATAAAGGAATAATTGACGATGTCAACCATAAGAAACAAATGACCAGCCCCAGGACGTTCTATCTACCAGTCTTGTGAATTAGAAGGGACCATATTCCTGACATCAGAAGCAGAGATTTTAAAAATGACCCAGGAGTGCCTGGGTGTCTCAGTCGGTTAAGCGTCTGACTTCAGCTCAGGTCATAATCTCGCAGTTCATGAGTTCAAGCCCCGCATGGTGCTCTGTGCTGACAGCTCGGAGCCTGGAGCCTGCTTTGGATTCTGGGTCTCCCTCTCTCTCTGCCCCTCTCCCTCCTCTCTCTCAAAAATAAGTAAACATTTTTTAAAAACTTTTTTTTTTGTTTAAATGATCCTGAACTATGGCTCATGATAGAAGGAGAAGGGTGGCCCGTGGGTGATTGGCGGCCTGGGCTTTGCACAATCGGGAGCGATCTGACCTCTTGGGAGCCCCGGTTCCTGTTGGTTCTGTCAGCTTCACTGCCCATGGGCGGCTTCTGGACATCTCCAAGGCATGGCAGAGGAGGGTCCACTGAGAGGCCACTCACAGTTCCAAAGAGAACTCCACGGACTGTCCACCACAGCCCCGAGCCCAGAGCTGGCTCCAAAGGGCCGGGATGGAGCTCTGGGCTGCAGGGGCCACGGTCACAGGTGGGATCCCACAAGTAAACCTGAATCCCTGGCGTCAGAGAGGAACTCTCGTGACGCCACCGCCCCAGCTAGCCCACAGTTGTAAACAGCTAGCAAGAGCAGTTCGTCTAGCTGCTGATTAAGGCTGATCTGAGAATTACCCACTCTCCCCGCCCCCAGGGGCTTCTCCTGCCTCAAAACCGCAGCGACCTAGACGTTTGACTCTCGCTAGGCCTGGAGCCCTCACTGGCTGTGTCAGCTGCATAGTTTTCTTCGTAGCATGCCACCTCCCAGGCCTAGCCCCCCTTTGCTTCAGAGCCACAGCCCTGGGCACTTTGTCACCCACAGGGTCTGAGGACAGAGAGCGGGAGAGGACCCTTAGCATCTTGTAAGTACGATGGCACATTTGACGAGTACAGTGGTGCAGATACAGAAACTCTTTCCCTGGGGCTTGGAAGCAAAAGTGTGCACATAGCCCACAATCGGGGCAAGGCAAAAGCCCAGTAAAAGCTGATGTAAGATGCAACGCCAGGACAAGTCCCGCAGTACGAGCAGCAAATTGGTTGAGCCCCTAAAAACTTCCGGAAGTCAATTCGTTCAGGAGAAGGTGCCAGAAAAGAGAGGGCGAATGCAGAGAGCCTCCTGGCTGGACAGGTGCCTGTTAAAGATCGTCTAGTTCAAGTAACATGCCAGGTGGGGAGGGAGAAGGTGGTTTCTCAGGAACACTGATTAGGAAGCCGGCCCAGCTCACTAGGCCTTCTGGACAAAGGAAGAGTCATTTAGTAAGAAAGCATCCTCACTCCTGCAACCCTCTGGGCACATGGTTGCTCTGTGTGGCATTCGTATCTGTAAGAATGAAGCATGACCAGGATAGAACGGTGTGGACGCACACATGGAAGGAAAGGAACATATGGAAACATGTTCAGCCTTATAAATAACCAGTGAAAGGCAAATGCAAACAAGTTAGCATTTACACCAATTACATTCCTTTTTTTTAAATTTTTTTTTTTTTTTTTTTTGAGATAGAGAGAGACAGAGCCCGAGCAGGGGAGGGGCAGAGAGAGAGGGAGACACAGAATCCGAAGCAGGTTCCAGGCTCTGAGCTGTCAGCACAGAGCCCGACGCAGGGCTCGAACTCACAGAGTGTGAGATCATGACCTGAGCTGGAGTCGGACGCTTAACCGACTGAGCCACCCAGGCGCCCCATTTTTTAATAGTTTTTAACAAAGTCTAATGGTGGGATGTCAGAATCGTCTGTCCACCTGCTCTCATGGCCCAGTTTACTCTTCAGCATCTCCTGCCTGACCCCGCCGCCATCACAGGGGATTGGACCTTGACTTACAGGGTTCCAATCCATAGGTTGGGCTAAGCCAATCAGATTCTTCCTTTTCAGAATTATAACTCAGAGACACAGAAATACTAGGCTGTTGGTGGTTGATTTGTGGCCTCTATGTTCCCAGGGAGACTGGTATCACTGTCTTCAGCACATTAAAAAAAATTTTTTTTAACGTTTATTCACGTTTAAGAGAGAGAGAGAGAGAGAACACAAACAGGGGTGGGGCAGAGAGAGAGGGAGACACAGAATCCCAAGTAGGCTCCAGGCTCTGAGCTGTCAGCACAGAGCCCGATGCAGGGCTCGAATTCAGGAACCATGACATCGTGACCTGAGCCAAAGTCAGATGCTTAACCAACTGAGCCATCCAGGTGCCCCCTGAGTACCTTTTTGGTGAGATAGGCCAGTGAGGCAGGGCCTGCTCACACCAGTTACTGAATGCATCTTTGAGCAAGTTGCTTAGTTTTTCTATGCTTCAGTTTCTTCATCTGTAAAATGGGGATTATTATAATCCCTACACCAAAGGGTGGTTGTGAAAATTAAGATAATCAATACAGATGATTGGTTCAGTGCCTGGGACAAAGTAAGCCCTCAGAACATGTGTACAGTTACTTACAAAATGATATGTGCTCAGAGTGGATAGCTCCGCCAGGTTGAAAAAAAAAAAAAAAAAGTTGGCTGGAGAAGGAAAGATCTGGAACAAGGAAAGCAGAGAGGTGGGGACAGGCAAGCCCCGGGAGCTGTAGGCAGCAACTGGGACTCCTGTTGGCTCTCAGCTTCAGTTTCGCTGAAGCCTGACTGTACTTGGCTTCCAACGTGGAATTGCATCCTTACATTAGACCTCCTTCATTTACTTTTGGGAAGCAGTTTGGCAAGCCACATCAAACAGCACAAAAGGCGGTCTTGCCCGCTGACCTGGGCACTTCTCTTATAGAAATAATTAATGAGAAGAAAAAAGCCGCATGCACAAAGATGTCCAAAGCAACTTTATTTATAATAATGGAAAACCGGAAGCCGCCAAATTGCCCGATGATCAGGGAGTAGAAAGTTCCCCCAGACGGAATATTATGCAGCCATTAAGAATGAGAGCTATTAAGAGCAGAGAGCAACATAAAACGGTTATGAAAGAATAAGTGAAAAAGAACAGAACACAAAATTGTAGCAGATTCTGATTACGTTGGGGGCAAAATAAATATGTGTGTAGACAGGGCTGGCTGGAGTTGTCGAAATTGACAAAAACCAAACTTATTCTTGGGCTATCTAGAAGGAAAGGTCCTCTGATAGGAAGGGTCTCCTTCCCAGTCATCCCCAGCACCCCAGCCCTGGGAAGGAGAAGGATGGATGTCTTTGGAACTGCCGGTCCCCACAGCCTGCTCCTTGCCAGCCCCCACGTCACCTCTCTAGGGAGAAGATGCTCAGAGCTTGGGCTGCTGGTATTTTTAGCCAGGCTTTTTGCAGTCCAGTGTTCTAGGGTAAAAATAGCTGGGGTGGAGGGCACAGCACTTACTTTGCTGCGTTCTGGCTGCCCCCCTCCCCTGGACCAGGCGCCTCTTGGACTTGGAGTTATGGCTTTCTGTTGCTTTCCTCTGGCTTCATCCCATCTCTTGAGGCCTCAGTGGCCAGGGAGGAATGTTCTGGTCTGGTGCATCATGGAACCTTGGAGCTCATGGAGGCTATGTGTTCCATTTTATGGATAAGGCAACTGAGGCCCAGGGAGGAGCCAAGACAAGCCAGGAAGGGAGTGGCCAAAGTAGTCTCATCCTCATCCACACCCCTTCTTTCTTGTTTCTGCCACCCCTCCTTGCTGCTCGCACTTACTTGAAGGAAGAAGATCCACGTGGCAGCCACAGGATTTGTGCATTGGACTCCCGGCTCTTCTGTTAGCGGTGGGATTGGGGAAGGTCACTTTCTACCCCAGATGTCAATGTCTATGCCTGTGAAATAAAAGAATTAGACAAGACCAGCTTTTGAATCAATAAGCTGTATTCCCCATCCCAGGCTGGAGATCAGACCTGCTCGCATTATCTAACATCTTCCCGGGACCTGCCAGGGGCTGTGAATTCTGTTACTCAGATGGATGGTCCAGCTCAAGGATCACCTGTGACTGTCACTGCCTCTCAGGTCAGCTTCTCCTAGCTCCAGGCACACATCTGAGGTCCTTCCACCTGTTGGAGTAGCTTCCTAAGGAACGAACACTAATTCTAACACTAGCTGGAGCCAAATCTAATCAGGGAGGTAAATCTGCCAGCAAAAACAAATCCTACAAGTGTAATTTAAGCAACACGCATGAGACTTGAAAACAGTCAGCTGCTGGAAGCCTGGAACTCCTTGCCAGTCCCTCAGAGCTTAGAGTTATCATGGCAACAAAGTACCTGAACATACCGACCACACCAGAGACTATCCCAATGTGATGTGCCTTCCACACAGCCCCCACCCGCAGCACGCATCCTGGACCTTGCCCTACCCGCAGCACGCGTCCTGCACAGCTTGGGCTGGGATTTCAGTCCACAGGTCTTGTCTCCTCACTAGATGGTTGGTCCCTGCACATGGCCCAGCTCACAGTTTATGGGACGGGTTTAACGTGAACAGCCCCAAGTGAGAAATCGCAACGCCTGGAGCCAGGGGACAAACTGAGCCTGAGGGACCAGGGTGACAAGCCCAGTCATCCCAGGCCCAATCTGCTGGTTCTTCTGGGGTGTGTGCGCTAACATGAGTGTATGTGCATGTGTGTGTGCCTGTGTGACAGCGTGTGTGTGTGTGTGTGTGTGTGTGTGTGTGTGTGTGTGTGTCTGGAGCTCCAGGATCACTCTAAGTGTCCCCAGCATGGGGGCTCAAAACCTAGGGAGACAGAGACTGTGATGATAGGAAGGACCACCCCTAAGCTCTTTCTCGTACTGCAAGCATTGACCTGGAAATCCTACCAGTTCCTTGATTCAGTCACCAGCAGCTTCTAACTCAAAGATTTCTGCCCTTAGCTAGCATTTTATCAGCACAGCAACACTGGAAACCCTGATCATTTCAGGAACCGGCATCTCTCATTAATAAAATGGGGAAATGGGTCAAGGCATGATAAAGTGGCATATATCGTAGAAACAACATGGAACCCCGGCAGGGGCACTAATCCTGAAGTCCTGGGGCTGAGAGAGGGAGGCCGGGAGGGAGAGAGGGAGTCCTAGATCAAGGACTCTGGAGGATTCTGTGTTAGGATTTGCAGGTCCGGAGAGCCAAGGTGGCTGCAGAGAGGTCTGCACATTGCAGTGAGTCCTCAGACCACAGGTGAGACACTGTTCATTGTCTGAAGGGAAGGTGGGGTCGGGCTGGGGTGGTCTGTGGGAAGCTCTCCCCTCCTGGCAGCCAGAGGCAGAGACTTGTACTCAGCGTGGCATGCAGAGGAGGGAGAAAAACGGACAGGGGTGTCCTCCTCTGGCCCATCTCCCTACCCCATGTCCACAGTGAACAGGACCAGTGGCCTATCCTCCGGGCAGGGTCACATGGGCACATCTGGGATCCCCATATCATTGAGCTCTAACCCGGTGAGTCACCTGGCCGGCCCCCCTGGCACAGCCCTGGTGGAACTTCCGAACCCTCTCTGAAAGCCTGGTGTCTCCTGATATGTGTCTGCCACGTGGAAGTCAGGAGGGTGGTCCAGACATTATGGTTCCCTAGGCCTGGAAGCTTAGGTTTTCATCTGGACTCCGCCTCAGTTTCCCCATTTATAAAACGTGAATGACAGACAGGCTCTGGGTTTCTTACCAATCCCACTTGCTAACTGACCTTGTGCAAGTTACTTGACCGCCTTGAACCTGTTTCTTTGCTTTTAAAATGAGGGCGCTGATCCATGCCTTGCCTTCTTCACTGGGCAGGTCAAGGATCCAGTGAAAATCAGAGGCTCCTCGTCACCACAAGGGGAGCATTGTTATGACCCGGGCATCCCACTCGGGTCAGGCTCTGACGCCATAAGGGAGAGTAAAGGTGTGGCCCTGCCCTTTTTCACCCTCTGGTGTGTGTGCTAGAGATGGAAATGACCAGCATCAACTCTGATATGGAGGGTGAGCGAGGCGTCTAGCACTGAAGGGGTTCGGTGGCTGAGAAACCCTGGGGACCGGGGCTACCCTAGGAGACTCCTGGAGGAGGGGTGTCACCTTGAGGACATGAAGGTAAGCCACGGCAGGCGTGCCTGGGTGGCTCCGTCAGTTAAGCGTCCAACTTTGGCCCAGGTCATGATCTCGTGGTTCATGAGCTCTCTAGTGGTTCATGGGTTTGAGCCCTGCCTCCCGCTCTGTGTTGACAGCTCAGAGCCTGGAGCCTGCTTCGGATTCTTTGTCTCCCAATCTCTCTGCCCCTCCCCTGCTTGCTCTCTCTCTCTCAAGAATAAATAAACACTAAAAAAAAATGTTTAAAAATTACAAAAGAAATAAAAAAGCCATGGCGGTCACTTAAGGAGGGCGTGGCTCTGCTCCTGGCCACACCAAACCCCTCAAAGTCCCTTTACTGGGTTTTTTTTTGTTACAACACATCATCTTATTTGATCTTGAAAACTGCCCGTTTGGTTATTATAGATGCCCGTTGAAAGAGAAGTCCCCCGCCAAGAAGGCACAGAGGTGGGTCTCTAACACAGGGCTCAAGAGCCCTGAAATGGCCCTTCTGAGCATCCCCCAGATGTCTGTTGCCCTCCCCCTTTCTCTCCCTGGCCCTCCCCCACTCCACTACCTGTAAGAAACACAAATGCAGATGGATCCTTTTATGTCTCTAGGGATCAAAGGGTTGGCTTTGGAAGAAAGACAGGCTGCTTGAAAGCCAAGTGGAGCCAGTCTGCACAAAAGGCCTTTCCCGCTTCCTTTCGCCAGCTCGGGAGAAGAGCCCCTCCCGGAGGGCCACAGTGGGCACCCACGCCCGGGCCAGCTCCAGGGTCTCCCCTCCCTCCACAACTCGCACAGCAGAGACAAAGGGTCAGGCACCTAACAAGCTTCCCCTCCGAGCACAGTCTCATCACCTTCGCTGGGTAATGCGCCTTGTGGGATGTGTTGTCCCTGCTGGGCCAGGCACTGTCCTGTTGGGAGGGGGAGAAAGACAAAGAGTGCCCGGGAAGGACTGAGAGACAGCTGGCGCAGGAGAAGAAGAAGCCCTGGGAGATAGGAAGCAGGAGACAAGCAGGAGGACAGAGCAAGAGGAAGGACAGACAGCAGAAGCCTCTCCGGAGAGACAGAGGAGATACATAGATGGCAGGGGTGCAGAGAAACAGGGAGAGGGGAACAGAGCGAAGACAAGAATGGGGAGGAGAGATTGGTCAAAAAAAAAAAAAAAGAAGAAAGAGAGAGAGAGAGAGAGATGGATTTTTTTTTTTTTTTTTAAGTCAGGCCAAAAATGAAGAGGGAAGAGCAAAGAGGAGAAAAGAAGCAGACAGCCCTCGCCATGTGGAGATGGGCCAGCAGGGCAAGAGAGGGCGTCCCAGCCTGGGGCAGAGGCTGCAGGCAGGGCCCTGAGCATTCCCACTCCAACCCGGACCAGGGTTCTGTCAGCCTCGATCCCCACGCTGAGCTCACCCCCACACACAAGGTTAGCCCCTACCCCCTGGCCCCACGGCTCCCAGCCCAGATGAAGCTTCCAGGCAGCGTCTGGGACAAGATGGCTTGCAGGGGAGGGACGAGGGCCTGAAAGCTAGCAAACCCCCAGGGGGACCGGTGGGGTGCACCTTGTCAGGCATCCCTGTACCCCCTCCCCACCATGGAATCAAGTCTACGACCCCAGCCCGGTGCTGAAAGCGCCCCGGGGCTGGAAGCCAGAGAGGAGCCGCGACAGGAAATCAGGTAGTTCTAGGGCGGGTACCTGCCAGCCTTCCTTCTGACCCGCCTGCAGACATCGGAACCGATCTCTGTGGCTGACCCTTACCTACACCTTGCCTGGCCCTTCACCCCCGCTGGGGAGGAAGAGCCTAGACTTTCTGAAGCCAGGACCTCTGGATCCTTCGTTCCCACCCTGTCAGTGACTGGCTGGGCGACCTTGAACCTGTCACTTCTTCCCCCTGAGCCTCATTTTCCTTATCTGTGAAATGGGGGAAAAAAAATCACAGTGCCTGCTTCCTAGGATGGCTGTGAGGATTAGATAAGATTAAGGTGACCGCGTGCTCAGCACAGCGCCTGGCACAGAGCAGCACACCGATGACGGGGTCCCTGCCGTGGCTGTGGCCAGCAGCCACCGCTGTGGCCATGCCGTTGGTGTGGGGTAGGAATTCTAGCCCTGCCTGACTCATGGAGACTTTGTGAGGCTTGGGAGAGCGAAGGGATGGCAAGGCATCCCAGCCAGGGATGGCTGAGCTCCTGGTCCCTGATGCCTCCTCCCCTTGCGCGGAGCACAGAGCTAGCCCATCAGACATTTGGGGGCCCGTGAAAATGTTTTAATTTATTTTAAAATGAAAGGAGAGGGGCGCCTGGGTGGCTCAGTCGGCTAAGCGTCCGACTTCAGCTCAGGTCATGATCTCGCGGTCCGTGAGTTCAAGCCCTGCATTGGGCTCTGGGCTGACGGCTCGGAGCCTGGAGCCTGCTTCCGATTCTGTGTCTCCCTCTCTCTGACCCTCCCCCGTTCATGCTCTGTCTCTCTCTGTCTCAAAAATAAATAAACGTTAAAAAAAAATTAAATAAAAAAATAAATAAAATAAAATGAAAGGAGAAGAGGATCTTTTTTTTTTTTAATTTTTTTTTTCAACGTTTATTTATTTATGGGACAGAGAGAGACAGAGCATGAACGGGGGAGGGGCAGAGAGAGAGGGAGACACAGAATCGGAAACAGGCTCCAGGCTCCGAGCCGTCAGCCCAGAGCCCGACACGGGGCTCGAACTCACGGACCGCGAGATCGTGACCTGGCTGAAGTCGGACGCTCGACCGACTGCGCCACCCAGGCGCCCCTAGAAGAGGATCTTTTAAATCAAAAAATGTCTTCATATATAACCGGAATGCATTTGTCTTTATTCCAATACAGTTATCAGAAATAGTTTTTGCGTTTTGTGGAGGAAGGAGCTCACAGAGACACAAGTGCCTGTGGCCCAGAAAAGTCATAATGCGTGCCACTGGCCAGTGTGGCCTCTCAGTGAAGAGTAAGATGAGGGCATGCTTGTTGGCCCTAATGGATAGTCCTGACCAGAGGGAGTACATTTGTGCCAAAGCCCTCTTGGGGATGGAGGCCCCTGAACTGTGGGAAAGGAAGAAAGAAAAGGGTGCAGACGCATGAAATAAGAGCCCTTCAGCCTCTGCTCTTGGAGAGGCCAGGCTGAGGGACAGAAATAGCCCTATACCTTCGAAGACCCCTGATCTGAGGGAAAAGCCCATTCTCTGCCCTCAGGGAGCCCCAGTCTGAGGGGAGACACAGCCCTGACCTCAGGGAGCTCCAGTCTGAGGGGAGACACAGCCCTGCCTTTGGGGAGCTCACAGTCTTACAGAAAAGACAAAATACAAACATTTAAAACACGACAAGCAACTGGAGGAAAAACTCTTAAAGAAAGGCTGTATCGTAATGAGCCTTATGGCTATCAGAGAAGCCTGGAGAGAGCTTCCAGATGGCTGGAGGACAGTAGCCATCCCCTCAGAGACAGAGGCCCCGGCCTAGAGGCAAGGAGAGACGCCGAGGCAGTGGGGAAGGGAGATGCTGGCATATTGTTGTCAAGGGAACGAGCCGAACGGAGCAGGGAGAATTGTGGGTCTGGGTGCAGAAGGGTCTCGATGTCCAGCCAAGCCCCTCCACAACCGTGTCCACACCTGGGGCCTCCGCACACCATGGCTAGCCTGGGGGCATCTGTGTCCAGAGCTGCACAGGGATGCTGGAGTCACTCGTGGTGGGGTCAGGTAACCGCACGCCCCAGGTGCCCCCCCCCCCCCCAGCCAGGCGCCCTGCAGAATTAAATTACCATATTGGAAATAGCAAAGTAAACATCAATAGGTAAAGTGCAAATTAAAGCCGTTCCTCCCAGATACCTTATTTATAGACCTGAGCTCAGTGACCGCGCCCTTCTGGGCAGGAGCCACAGGAGCAGAGCAGGGCACCTGCCCCATGCCAGATTGTTCCCAGGACACTGGGCTTCTTCCTGGCAGGGGTGAGGGCAAGACCTGAGGCCTGTCCGCCCCCTACACCTGGCCTCCCGGGGGGTGGGGTAGGGCCGTGTCTGTGACCTGGGCTTCAACGGTACGAGAGCCTTGGAGCCAGTGACGGTTTGACTTGCTATGAGGGAGGCCAGAGCTGAGGGGTACAGCGGCCACGGAGCAGGTGTTGGGGACTGAGATACTACAATGATGACCAGAGCTAACACTTACATAGTACTTACTGTGCTAAGTGCTTCCAAGCCTTAGCTTAGTTCATCCTCAATGCAGAAGTCTAGGACTATTTCCATTTTATATCTGGGGACACTGAGGCACAGAGTCGTTACCTAACTCCACTGCTACTAGGCGTCCCATCAGAGATTTGAACCTCCCAGTCTGTTCTCTTAACCCTCACACTCTGCCACTCCACCGCCTCTCCGGAGGCCACCCCACCCAATTCAGAAGACTGACTCAGTGGCCTTGTGCCTGCCCGCCTGGCACTTTCTTGGTCTCCAGGGTTTTCCCATCAACATACGTGCCATCCGTCATGTAGAAAAGTGCCTGGCTCCCTGCCTTGCCCGTTGACGAGCAGGTAGACCAGCTCAGTCAGCCCTCCCCGGGCTGGGGGCACAGAGACGTCCACGCTCTCACAGACCCACCGCCTTCCTCAGGCCTGACCCCCGTCCCTGCTGCATAGGTGAGGGTGGCAGGCTGAAGCCACGGGACAGAGCACACCTCCCTGCGATACCGGCCTGGTTGGGGTAAAGCGTGACCTTGGCCTCATTGGCGCGGTGCTCTAACCCACGGAGCACGAGGCCATGGAAGGTTAGCCACAGGTTTATTAGTGGAGGGCAGATGCCGGGCCAGGGCCAGGAAACCACACTTTGCCCAATTTGCTCATCCCACCAGACCTGGGAAAGCTGTCACCATCTTGGCGGCGGGGAGCCAGGAACAGAAGCTGTGGGCTTGGCAAGAGGGCGGACGGGAAGGAGAGACGGCCACATGTTGTAAAGAAGGGAAAAGGCTCGCCAAAGCCTCATGCTCTCAGCCAATCAGCTGCACATCCGAGAGCTGTTTCCAGTGTTAGAAACCAAAGGACACCAGCAGACTGACCCTTTGTAAATATCCCCCAGGGCCCAGCAAACACCACATGCTAAAAATAGCCCCTGTCCTGAGTGGGCTGGTGGGAGGCACCCGCCAAGGGGGCAGGCAGGCCCAGGGGGCGAGCTCAGCCCGGCTCGCACTGGACACACACCTGTCAAGGTCCCCGCCAGCGGGAGCCCCTTATCTGTTTGGTGAGGGGCAGGGATAGGATCAAGACGCAGCGGGTAAGCGAGGACGTGCTCCACGAGGCCCGGGGTTCTGCCAGCTCCAGCTGTGTAGCCTTGGAAAGGTCCCCTCCCCCGTTCAGGACTCGGCTTCTCCATCTGCACAGAGGGGACAGCAATGCCGCCTCATCGGAGACCAGGGGCCATGTGCAGACGGCCAAGGTTGCCGTGCTGCACCAGACGCCGCCGGAATAACAACACCGACTCTGATCCAGTGCTGGGCACTTTACCTGTACCAACTTTTCTAACCCTCATGATGCCCTATGGAGAAGTATGAGCCCAGTTCCATCTTACAACTGAGGAAACTGAGGTACAAAGGGGTTCAGGCGCGAGTACAAGGTGGCTGATGAGGGCTCGAAGGAGGACTAGAACCCAGGCAGTCTGGCTCCCAAGCCTGGGTTTTGACCCACTAGATACTACAGGAGGCGGGCGTCATTGTGAGGGTAGAAACAGAAAGGGGGTGTGTGTGAATATCATCCCTGGGACCCCAAGAACCCACCTCTCCTCAAGGAGACCTTCTAGAAGCCAGAGGCCAGGAGGAAGAGGCGAAAGACCCCTCACATGCCCTCCATCTCTGCTTCTCCCCTTGGGGGGCCAGACAGAGCTGGGAAAGTCACTGCCGAGCCAGCAGGCTGACCAGCGTGTGAAACGTGCCCCGGTCAGAGGGCCTGGGTGGGGTGGGGGTGGCGGGCAGCTAGCCATGTGGTCCCCAGCCCACGCACTGTCTGGCTGACTGGGGGGTGGCATGGGGGGCCCATAAATAGCAGGCCTCTCACCGGCGTTGGGAATAGAAACCCAATCCAAACAGTGTGGTGAGTCGGGGCTTTCCAGAGTAGCCACAACCCCCGGGGGCCTGGAGGCAGCTGCGAGGGCCCCCTTCTCCGCAGGAGTCTCCTAAAGGATCGGGTCATCTTGAGGAGAAAGCCTACCTGGCCCCAAGCCCAGAATCCTTCATAGCTCAGGAAGGAATGTCAAAAGGTGACAGGGAATCAACAGGTGATATTTACTGAGCACCTACTTGGTGCCTGGCCTGTTCTAAGTGCTTTATGTGGATTTATCCCAGTTAACTTCACCACAAATCTTATGACACAGACCTATTATTTTGTCCATTTTATGGAAGAGGAAATTGAGGCACAGAAGGGTGAAGCATGTGATTCAGGTCACACAGTTAGAGAGCGGTGGACGGGGGGTGGGGGGGGGCCTGGGCGGCTCAGTCAGTTAAGCGTCTGACTCTTGGTTTCAGCTCAGGTCATGATGTCACAGTTTCGTGAGTTCGAGCCCTGCGTTGGGCTCTGAGCTGATAGTGCAGAGCCTGCTTGGGATTCTCTCTCTCTCTCCCCCTCGCTCCGTGCCTCCTCCGCTTGTGCTGTCTCTGTCTCTCTCAAAATAAGTAAATAAACTTAAAAGAAAAGAAAAGAAAAGAAAAGAAAGCAGTGCACATAAGATGTAAACTCCGGCCACTGGCTGCTGATTGTATCTTCTGTGCCTGGGCCTGGGAACACACACCAGTCACACTGGGTCCTACCCTTAAGGTCATCTTGGTCAGGGGGTCCCAACATCCAAAGAGAAGACAGTAATGGCATGCACTGAAGGCCCACCAGACAGGGCTGGGGCCTCCGAAATTCTTGGGCTAGACTGCCACATGGAACTTAAAACACATCCTTCGACAGAACAGAGGCTGAGGAGGCAGGGCCCCCGGGGAGTCCCCAGCAGGGCTATCCTGCTGAATGCCGGCTCAGCCTCAAAGGTGAGGTCCCTGCTCCTGGAAGAAGGGATGGGGGAGGAAACCCCCAGGCCACTGAGAGGAGTACCTTGAACCCCAAGGCGATGGGTCAAGAGGTTCTGCCCTCCTGCCACCCCCTCAGGGGCCCTTCTAGGATTCCGAGGCCCGGAGAAGAAGCTCATGGTCAACAGCTGATGCCCTTCTGAGATTTTATCAGGTCCAGATACCGCTCCTGCCGTACGGACCCCACCAGACCCGGGACTCTGTGTGTGTGTTTGCCTATTTGGAGTAGCTACCTCTCCCTCAGGGTCCTTCCTCGGGACACTTGTGACGCTGATTTGCTGGCCTGGTAAAGGCTTTCATTTCTCTTCTTCCAGGATTTGTTGCCAGAAGCCAGCAAAGATGTGGAAAAAACTGGACAGAAGCCCAGTGTCTCTGAGTTCTTGGAATGAGGAAGCCTGCGCACACGTGGGGTGGAGTGGGTGACAGCCTGTGGCCTGGGTTCCAAGAGCACAGGTAAAGTTGCCCAGCCCCCTCCTGGGGAGACACGGGTGGGTGGGGGGAAATCACACCCCTGCCGTGGCTCCTGGGCCTTCTCAGAGGAGGTGCCCTGGGCAGGCACTAGGCATTTTGGGGGGAAAGGAGGTCAACCTCTGGGGGCAGGGGGAGGCAAGAGAGGGAAGGCTTTCTCAGAATTGGGTTCAAGGAAGAGGACGCAGGCTGGCAGGACTCCCTCAAATCAAATGCCCAGCTTGCTCTCCCTCCTCCGAAAGGCTGGCTCTCTACCCAGCTGACCCAATAAGCTGTCTCTCTCTCATAAGGGAGTGGGGTGGGGTGGGGCTGCTTCTGGGGCTCCCTCTCCTGCTCCCACATTCTTGGCAGGAAAGTGGGGTAAAGAGAGGAGAGCTCTAGACCCCGCCTTAGCACCCCAAGCCCCTTCTGCTTCAGCGGCCCATTATACGGCCTCCTGGGCCAGGTTGGGCTGACAGTGACCCAGAGAACTGGAAACTGGGTCTTTCTCCCCATTGTCTGTGTTCCTGGCACACAGAAGATGCTCGGTAAGTATTATTCTGAGTGAACAAGTTTTCAGATGATCCAGGAGGCCTTTCGGAGGAAATTCTAGACATGGAGTTTAGAGTCTGCCAGGCTCCTCTGGACTTAAAAACTCGGGGAGGATCCAAGGCTGAAAGAGAAAGGGCAGTGTTTCCCCCAGGCCTCAGAGTCAAGAGGAAGGAAGTGAGGGAGAGCCGGCCAAGGACGGAGCCGCCCAGAAAAAGAGGCTGCACAGAGCCCGAAGCTGGCCACTCGTGGTCACACGGAACTGAACAGGGCACAGGAGGCGGGGCGCCTGGGTCACTCTCTCCTGAAGATCACTGTCCTCTGTTCCCTTTGGCTGTAAGATAAAGGAAGCCTGCACAGAACCACAGACCCCAGGGCTCGGCAGGGCCTCGTCAGCCACTCTCCACCAACCCCGAGATGCCGGATGCTTGGAGTTTTGAGTTCAAGTCTTGGCGCCCTTCAATCATTCTGCACATGTTTTTTGAGCACCGACTCCACATCGAACTGATGGAGGACCTGATCTAGCAGTGAGCAAAAGGCAGATCGCTGCCGTCACGGGGCTTGCATTTTAGTTAAGGGAGATGGGCAATACACAAATCAATATATAAGGGCTGCTAAAAACTAATAATAATAAAGCAGAGTAAAGGAAATAGAGAGTGCAGGTAGGGGGTCAGGAGGTAACACTGGAGCAGAGACCCAGAGCAAGTGACAGGGAGTCATAGCAGCCGGAGGAAGAGCCTGTCAGGCAGAGGGGGCAGCCAGTGCAAGGGCCCTGAGGCAGGAGCTAGTGTGGTACAGTTGACCAGCCAAGAGGCAGCTGGTGGGCTGGACTGGGGCCAATGAGGGGGTGGATGGTAGGAGGGAAGGTTGGGGGCACTGGGTAGCCAGGTCAGGCAAAGGTGGAGGCCCGTGAGGGGCCGTGAGCTCTTACCCCACGTGAGCGGAAGCCACCACGGAGTCCAGAGAGCGAGAGGCCACGGGCTGACTGAGTCTGCCAGTCTGAAACTTTGCCTCCCTGAGCTCTAGTCCTCTTTTGTAAAAGGAACACCTGGGAGCAGTGACCTCACAGGGCTGTGGCAAGTTTTAAATAAAATGGTACCTACAAAGGGATCCGTTTGAAACCTAGGGATGACTCAGCACGTGGTAGGTGATAACAGGTTATTCTCGTGATCCTCAGTGTGGAGTTCCTTCTAGAGTCACCCCCAGCAGGCAGCCTTCCTGCCTCTGCCTCCCTGGCCCTGGGAACTTTCCAGGAGGGGCTGGGCTTTTCACAAAGCCCGTTGTGCTGGGCCTGCAATGTTCTCCAATATTCCCTCTGATATGCAGGCAGGCATCTCCCCGGGAAGTCCTGCAGGGCCAGGCCCTGGCCAGAGCTGACCTGGGCTGTGGGGCCCAGGGACACCGAGGGCGGGACTGCCCACGTGAGTGTGATGGACGGCAGGAACCGGGCAGAGGCCAGGACAGAGGTGGCAGGTGCAGGGTGTCCAGGGTGGCATAGGCGGTTGTCACAACTGTCACAGCTTCTCCCTCCTTCCCAGCACCAGCATCCCCGGGGCAGATCCAGGGAAGCCTGCCCCGGCTGGCAATGCTGACCATCCACTACCTCGCTCAGGCACCCAGAGTAGAAAGGCTCTTCTCACTGGCTTCTTGATCAGAGATGAAGTCACTGTCCTATACAAACAGAAGAGGTCTGGGCCTGGCTGGACCCTCTCAAACCCTAGGGTAACCCTGGCCTTCGACCGAAAGCAGCCTATGGTTGGTGAGGCAGACGCGACTCCGGGCCACACACAGGCCTGCCACGTGTTTGTCCTTCGTAGTAGCTCTCAGTGGAGGAGACTATGGGTGCTACCCTCAGAGCCTCCAGGCTCCCCCGGATCTCTATATCAGGCCTGGCCACCTAGCCTGCCTTCTGTGGCTTTCTCTTCTGTTCACTCTTCCTCAGGTGACTGCCCCAGGTTACAGGAGCTATTTGCCTACAGAACAGGAAGTAACTGGAAGTTTACACCCCCTTAGCCAATGACTAGGGTGCAAGAGAGCGAGGTCCCAACTCCCTTATCTCTGACGGGGAGGACTCTGAAATGTAACCTATACTCCAGAGTCCCCTGTGGGTCAGGCTAAAGCCATCCTCGGCACTCTTGCTGGCCTCTTCCTCTCCCATCCTGTTCCTGCTTCCCCAGGTCCCTCTCCAGTCTCCTCCCCAGTCCCCCAGGAGCACTGCCTTAGCAAATCACTGAGCCGGGGATATCCTCTCAGGATCTGCTTCTGGGGATCTTGACCTAAGACACCTTCTAAGGTGATAGGAGGAGAAGGAGTAACAGCTAAAATTTGTTGAGTGCCTACTCTGTGCAAAATATCGTCTTAAGTGTTTTCCAGTGTTAACCTCACAACAACCCAGGGAAGCCGTCACTCCCATCATCCCCATTTCGCAGATGAGGAAACCAAGGTACGGGGAGAAGAAGTCAGTTGCCACAGAGATGCTATGGTTATCCTCGTACAGGTAAGTGGCAGAGTCAGGATTCTTAGGCGGTACCCCTTCTAGTAAGGCAGGGGTCCACACAGACACACACACTTTGGTGACGGGGCATTCAGGGCTAAGGGACCAAATCACAGCAGACACGGTGTGTGCCACTGGATAGGCATTTGGAGAATGTCCTGAGACACGGCATGGCTACAGACCCAGGACAGATCACCCCACCAGGTCATGAGTTATCTGTCCTTATGGGTTCATCAAGGGCAATCTTGGGGACATCTTGTCCAATCCTTTCTTCACAGTCATGGGGACCGGGCCCAGGGCGACCGATCGCGTGAGGACAGCCCCCTTGGGTCTCCAGATGTTCCACCATTGCTTGACACATCCCATGCTCATAAAAAGCCTGCTGAATAAATACACGAATTACTTCAGGACTAAAGGTGGGGCCACAAACCGAGGCTCCACAAAGCCAGATTTTTGGTGGAGGAAACCAAATATTCACATACAAATGCACATTAAATTGAATCAACCAAAAATGCTGTTCCCAATAATGTCTGAACAAACACAATCGTAATCAAATCCAGAGCCATGAGCACTAGGGCCCCCACCCTCGGCTACTTGCTTTGCCAGAAGGCACGGGGGGGGCCCCCAGACAGGCAGGACAGAGAGACCCTCTAGCGATGCAGTCTGCCTGGGCTGGGGTCTTGAGGAGGCCCCGGGGAACGTCCTGACCATCGGGATCCCAGGAGGAGGGAGTGTTCAGCAAAGGGCAGTTGCATTTTACATTCTCAACTAAACAACCAAATGCCCTCTGTAAGCCAGCTCCACTCCACCCCCTCCCGGGCCCCCGCCCCAGCTCGACTGGTCACGGGGCCACAGACACAACCAAGGCGAGGGCCCTTTCAGTCCCAGAATCAGAAAGGAGGAGAACCCAGCCAGGCCCACTAGTGAAAGAATATTGCTCTCTATCTGGATCCCTATTGCCACCTCCCGAGGTCTCCCAAAGGGGCTTCCCCTGTGTATGCGTGCAGGCGGCCCTCCTTCATTCAATGTACCCTTTGTCACAGCCCCTTTCAAAAGCAAGCTATTCAGACAGGGCGGCAAACTTTGGGACGATTCATTACCAGGCTGGGCAGCAGCTGGCTGGCCGACTCCCTCCTCTCCCCATCTCCATGCTTCCTCGCAGTGGGAGTGGCCTGTGGGGCCGGCCTGAGTGGGACCCCCCCCTCCAGGGCTTCCTGCCAGTGGGGGGACAAGACTCAAGCTGGGCACGACTGACAGGGCTCTCAGGGCTTCGAGTGGTGTTGCTGCCACGCCACGCACTCTTAGAAGTGTGCCTCCCAGGCACCAGGGAGCGAGGCAGGGGCAGATACTCACTGCCCAGAGAACAGGCAGGATCCATTTCCTTGGGGCTGCAGAGGGCCTGCTACCCATCACTCTGATTCCCCTTCCTAGGGCAGCGGGCAGAGAAGAGGGGCCTGTGCCCAGCACAATGCCGGGCACACAATGGTTCTTCAACAGATACTACCGAGTATCTGAGTGGGTGGCCTCTACCCACTGACACTGGCCCCCCGGGAGAGCGACTCGGACCAGAGGCTCCAGGATAGGAAAACCCATCTGTGCTCAGGGGCCCCAGCCAGAGGCCGGAAGTGACCCTCCCTCCCCTCTTGATGTGCCCTCCTGAGTCCTCTCCCCGCATCCTGGGCCCTGGCCTATGACTGCACTTCCGTTCCACATCATCCCCCCCCCCACCGGCCCCCAGCCACCCCACCCCATCCTCTTCTCGTTTTTCTTTCTGATTCCGCATTCCTTCTGTCTCTTCTCCCTGCTATCCACTCAACAGACACTGTCTGCACTCATACACAGTGCTGGGCCCTGTGGGAACAGAAGGAAAAGGCCGTGGTCGCTGTCCCACCCCCCCACCCCACCCCCACCCCCCCCACCCCACCCCCACCCCCAGGCAAGCAAGTGGCAGGCAGTCTCCATATGCTACAGTGTAGGTGCCGCGGGTTCCAGAGACCTTTCGCGACTGGGAAAGGGAGAAGGCTTCCCAGAGGAAGGGCCATTGTGATGATTCTTAAAAAAATGGGGGGGGGGGGGAGGGTTGAAATGGAGAAGGTGAGGTGGGGGGAAGTATTGCTGCTAGAAAGACAAAGGCCTAGAAATAAGACAGAGCATGGCAGGGTGGGGAGGGCACTCAGGGATCCAGAGTGGCTGAAGCGGAGTTACAACTGGGTCCTTGTCACCTCTGCCTGCCCAGGACCCACTTCTCCCTCCTTTTCCCCAAGGCCTGTAGCAGAATAGCTTTCGGGATGGAGTCAGCAGGAGGGCTCTGGATTGGGGTGTTTGGAGTCAGTGCCTGGCTCCACACCTGTAGGGGGTGTTCCCAGTCTCTCTGCCCAGCCGCTACACCCCTTCTCTAGGGGCGTCAGCCCCCCCCCCCCCCCCGGCCGCTTGTGGTTCTGGCAGAACGGCCAATTGCTGTCCCCATGCTCCTGGCCACAAGGAAGGCCTGGGATCGGAGATGGCCGATCACAGAATGCCATCTCCTTGGCCGGAATGATCGGTCCCAGGATGGGCACATGATTCGGGGCCTTGCCTGCATTTTACCTACAGCCACCAGGGAACGGGGATAGATGCTCTGTGAGGCTCAGCAAAGAGCTATAATAGTTTGCGATGAAAATTAAGTGAGGTTGCAATACATGTGATATAAAGTGTTTCATTCAGTGCCTCCCTAAGTGCTCAGTTAATGCTACCTTTTGTTGCCATGTTCTTTTCCCTTCCCAACCCACACCTCCCCCAAACCCCAGGCTAGTCCAGGCCCTTCCTGGTACACAGGGGGA
The DNA here is from genome assembly GCF_028749965.1 of Puma concolor. Classification (NCBI taxonomy): domain Eukaryota; kingdom Metazoa; phylum Chordata; class Mammalia; order Carnivora; family Felidae; genus Puma; species Puma concolor. Next base: position 42,742,565 of record NC_141671.1, on the reverse strand, counting down.
CACCGAGGCCTGGAGAGAGGCTGTGATTTGCTCTCTCCCTAAGTCTTCCGTGCCGCTCCGCAGGGAGAGGCGGCTTTCCCACGGTGACAGGCTGTGACTCTTTTCCGTGCAAACGGAGGCTCCGAAGACCCCTGGGCCGTCAGCTTTGTCAGTGCCTCCCAGCTCACAGTCCTCCCGCACGCGTCTCCCCCGACCCTGCTCCGCGGGCCCTGGCTGCCTTCTGTGGGCTTGCTCTGTGCGAGCGCTCTGCCGCAGCCTGGCACAGGAGAGGCCACGGGCCGTGCCGGGCCTCTGGGATCACTCTGCCCAAACCACTGCATGTGTCAGAGTGAGCTCTGCTGTTCCCGTGGGAGAGGGACAACCAGGAAAAGGCCTCGAAAACCAACCTGGAAGGTTTTTCTAACAAAAGAGTGTGATTTCCTTCAAGGGAGGGAAGGAAAAGGAAAAAAATACCCCCCACGGTCTTCCTTGCCTCCAAGTGCCTCGGTCACTGTCTTGGGTGCATTTAGTGGTTTGGCGACTGTGGGCGTATTTTAAAATCTGCTGTCCCGGCAGAGAGACAAAGGATGCTGGTGTGGGGCCAGGGGAGACCTCAGAGGACAGGGGTATTCATCTTGTTAAAAATAGCCCACCCGTTGCTATTTCTATTGAGCTTGGCAAGAGGAGCTGTATGATTTTCCCTTTTTTCGGCCATGCTTCGCCTGGACCATCTGATAAAAATAGTAGATAACAAGCTTAAAAAAAGCTGGGATATTTTTACATGTAAGCCCCACTTGGAGTGGGCCTGGAGCGGGGTGGCCGGTGAGCGGGGAAGTGGACCAGAAGGGGAGAAGCCTGGGTGGTTGGCTGGGGGCAGGGCCGGGGACCGCAGAGGACCAGGGAAGGGAGGAGGACAGAACTCAGCCTGGGAGGAGATGCAAAAAGGGATGGGGTGCTTTCTCCTATGTCCACAGCTCACGGTCAACAAACAGAGGCTGGGCCCTCCTGACCCACCGTGGACTTTGCAGTTTCCCAGGCCCTCCCGGCCCCAGCCCTGACCTTCAGCACTATTCCCACCACTCTCCCCAGCACTGGGAGGCTGGGCTGGATACGAAGCAGGCGCCGGGCATATCTCTGGGCTAGGTTGGCTGTGCCAGAAGGCTCTGGCAGGGAGAAGAGACTTCCGGGGTACTACCTGAGGCCCGAAGCCACACGGAGGCGAGACACTGAGGCAGCTGGGGAAGGGTCAGGCCGCCCAGGCTGGACACCTGGCACATGCTGGTGGATACACAGTTCTGAGCAGGCAGGGACTTGCGAGAGGCCGGTGTGTGTGTGTGAGGGTGGCCATGCACGCTGCTGCCTAGGCGGCACTCCCCTAGGGCGATAGTCTCATGGAGGCCACTGCTGGTTCCCACCTAAGCCCCCCACGCTGACTGCAGAAGCGGTAATGAAGGACTGAGGCTAGATAGAACAATGCACCTACCTGTAGCCGCGTGGGGACCAGAGGTATGAAGACACAGCAGAGGTGGCTCACACTGTGGGAGGCTCCAGGGCAGAATGGGGCTGGCCATCTGGTGGGAAGGGGCTGAGAGACCCCACGTGGGTCAGCCTCCATGGCCAGAAGCAGAGGCCTCTACCCTTTCGAGCTGGAGATTAGGGCAGGCACCTAGCTCCCACAGGTACCTAGCACCTGGAGTACCATGGAACCAGTGGGGCCTATAGAACGATTGGATGAACTCTTCATAATTTAAGCCCTTGGGTTTATGAGCCTGGGGACACCCTGTCGGCAGAAGTTGTGTCTCCCCAACCAGACTCCCCAAGGGCAGGGTGGGTCTCCCCACAACCCCCAGTACCCACAGCCACAGACTTCCCAGAAGTGACAGGCTTATTAGCTGACAAGCCAGATGCCCAGCACAGGAACCAGGAACTCACTTGCTTTGATCCACACCGCTTCGGTTTGGGGGGAAGCGGAGGCGGGGAGGGGGGACTTTAGAAAAGCATGTTCACGTTCTTCACGGTGACCTTGACAGATTGGCAGGGAAACCCATTCCCCGCTTAAAAACTGATCCAGGGAGATGACCCTGAGTAGGCTGAAGCCACATGGCATGCCAGAGGCCCTGCCGCTCCCGGGCTGGTCCAGGACCACCCCCACCCACCACCGTCCCTGCCCTCCGCAGCCCCCCAGCCTGGAGCCATTCATTACTCTGGTTCCTGTGGCCCCAGACTGGGCACAGACCCCTGTCCTCTCCCAGGTAACCAGGCAGACATAGATGCACTGAGGAGGAAGCTCTCAGGGACGGGCACACTGCTAGCCTCTGCCACCCAAGATGTTGCCAAAACAGAGGGGTGCTTACTGGTCTGAGCCCTGCATGGGAGTCAGGAGTCCTCTGAGAGCTTTGCGGGAACTTACTATGTGACCTTGGAAAAGTCACTTCCTCTCTCTCCTCCCTGTTTTTTGTGGGAAGAGCATTTTTAAGCCCAGGCCCAGGCCCACGACAGGCTTCAGTATTTTTTTTTTTTTTTAAATATGAAAGATGAATCTTTTTTTTTTTTTTAATTTTTTTTCAACGTTTTTTATTTATTTTTGGGACAGAGAGAGACAGAGCATGAACAGGGAAGGGGCAGAGAGAGAGGGAGACACAGAATGGGAAGCAGGCTCCAGGCTCTGAGCCATCAGCCCAGAGCTCGACGCAGGGCTCGAACTCACGGACCGCGAGATCGTGACCTGGCTGAAGTCGGACGCTCAACTGACTGCGCCACCCAGGCACCCCCAGGCTTCAGTATTTTGAATAAATAGATGAAAGAGGGAGTCAATGCAAGGGTGCAGCAGGCCTAGACCAATCCCTTCTGGGCCTGTCACTTCAGGCTTCTAGGCCGATGTCCTCCAAGAGAGGCAAATGTCCTCAGCTGTCCCCAGAGCCATTCCTTGTCTAGCATAGCCAAGGCCGGTCCACCACCTGGACAGCAGTCCTGCAAGGCCCCAGAGCCACCAGCACCTGCCCAGAGACCCGAGTTTCCTCCCTGGTCCTCCCCTTTCCCTGGTTCTGTTCTCCTCCATTCCCTCCAACAGCCATCCCCCCCCCCCCCCCCCCCCCCGCGTCACGTGCTTACTGGGGAGCGGGCTGTCAGACTCCCAGCTGTCCCCTCCCCCTTCATTGTTCCTGGGCACTGTTGACTTTGCAGGAACAGCTGGAAGCCCATTGGGGGGAGGGGTTGCTGGGCCCAGCAACTGGTGGGGCCGGTTTCTCAGCTGAAACTTCCACGCAGGTAAAAGGCAAACAAATAAACAAGAGGCCAAGGGCACCTCTGCCCAGGGGCATGGGAGGCAGGCAGCACGGGGAAGACAGTAGCCAGCTGAGCCTAAGACCCTGGGATTTCGGCTTTTAAAGGTCTCTCCCCCCACTGAGCCAACTGACCCCTCAGATCTCCCGTTTTCTGGGCTCAGTTAATATTCCACCATGAATATGCGGTTCCCAGTGCAAAGGGTTCCCAGGGGTTACTAATGGCTAAGAGTTGTCCCTGAGTGAGCACCAAATGTGTGCCTGTCACTGTGCTTGTGTCTCATGCAGCCATCACAAAAATCCCACCAGGTGTGTCTTTGAATATCTTTAATAGCCTTGTTTTCTACATGAAAAAATTGAGGCTCAGAGAGGTTAAGTAATCTGCCCAGGGGCACACAACTAGAAAGTTGTAGAGCTGGGATCCGGCTGCTTTCTGTCCACTACATGGCCACTGCTATACCCTATCTAAAGCAACATCAAGTCTTGCCTGGACTGCTGCGGGACCTCCTCAGTGGTCCCCTGCTTCCCTTCACACCTTGTCTCATACAGTGAATTTTCCACCCGTCAGTCACAGTAGGCCTGTAGAAGTATAGGTGAGATCATATCCTCCCTCTGCCCACCTCAATCATGGCTGTATTACAACTGACAAGGCCCCATATGGCCTGCTCCCCTGTTACTTCCCTGAACTCAGACCCCTCACTTGCCCCCTCATGCTACTCCAGCCTCCCTGGCCTCAGCCTTGTTTCTTCAACACAACAAACACCTGACCCAGGGCCTTTGCACTTACTGTTCCTGCTGCCTAAAATGCTCTTCCCCGTATATCCATATGACTCATTCCAGCAGGTCTCTGCTCAAATGTCACTTTTTTTCAGACAACATTACCTGCCCCTCCTGCATAAAATAGTCTACCATCTCCTATCTATTCCCCACCCTGCCTTGCCCTGCTTTATGTTTCTTCGGAGCAATTCTGGCTACTGACTTGTGTATGCGTGTGTTTATCTGGTTTTTTTACTATTTCCACCTACCAGAATGTGTACTCTGTGAAGGAAGCGGGTTTAATCCGTTTTGTTCATTGCTGTATCCCCAGAGCCTAGACTGGTGCTTGACATACAGTCGGTGCTTAATAAGTAGCCGTTGAGCAAATGCATTAAAGAACGAGCAATTCTCGAGCTGGAGTTCTTATGCACTCTGCTGTTTTTACCACTGTGTTTTCTAATCTCAGATTCTTCTGTGAGTGCAGGTTATGTCATTCCCCCTCCTGCAGCCTAGGAGCCCCTAAGGCTGAGGGCGAACTATACTTCCTGATTATTCCACTACCTACCCCACCCACACAGAGCCCCCCTCCCCTTGCCGCACCAAGTATTGCCCTAAGCCTATAGAGGGATGATCAAGAAAAGCCCATGGAACCATAAGACGTTGCATATCCAGCTTATTCTCTCACTAATAACCATCTGCCGAGCAGGGGAATCCATTCTAGACATTCTGGGTGATTATCCAGCAATGGCTGGCTGCACCCCACTCCATCAGGCACTGCTTTGGACACTGGCTCAGACTCCGGGGAGAAACGGTGCTCAAAAAAGCTGTACCGCCTTATCCACGTGGATGAGGGTGCACTGACCCAAAGTGGACTGTCAGATAACCAGATGTCTGGCCAACCCCCTGCTGGGCAGGCTGCCTTTATCTACCCCGCTCTCACACGACAGCACGGTCCCCTACTTTTCCACTCCTGCTCTTGCCTGCCAGGGCATAGGGTCCATCTTGTCTCCAGCTCCTACCCAGGGGCACAGGCCTCCTCTCTGCTCAGACTCTACCCGAACCAGCAAGGCGCTTGGCCCCTCAAGACGTTGGTTTTCTGGTCTGTAAAAAGCGGGGCCCAAGGCAAGTTTTTGCTTCCCTTTATGCAAATCTAGATTTGTACAAAGTTTCCCTCCAGGAATTCTCGCCCCAATTTATAAAGGGATTCACCACAAATCTCTTTAAATAACCAATGGCCCCGTGGCTTAGAATACAGGATAATTTACAAAATAAAATTCTGATAGAGGGCTCAGCCACACCCACTCCTGCTCTCCTGGGTAGGTCCCCGGGAGACTGTGGGGAGAAGGCCAGTGTATTAATAGAAAAACGTTGGCAGTTTCTTTGTGTGAAACTGAAATGACCTGGTCCCTCTCAGGCCACCTGTCTGTGCCTTGGGGGCTGTGGGGCTCAGTCTGGGCCCAGCATGCTCTGGGCATTGCTACGTTTCCTGGGGGCTGGGATACAAGGGATTGAGAGTGCTAGGCTGAGGCCAGGGTGTCCTAGGTGGGTGCTTCTCCTGGACCCTGGCAAAGATGTTCCTCTGTCAACCCCGGCTGCTCTCTTGGAAATCCCAGGACAGGGGAATATCAGGCCTCCAGACTAGGAAAAGGAAAGGAGGTCTCTTGGCGTAAGGTCTGACATTTGGGCAGTGCTTCTTGGTTTCTTCATCTAGTGAGCCTTTATAGAACACCATCTATGCCAGGGGTGGTGGGGCTCACAGTCTGGAAGAGGCAGATGTGAGGCCTTGGTATAGGGTTTGGTAAGGCCACATGGAAGGCACACAGGGCCTCAAAGGGCTTTTATAGATCTCGCTTCCATGCCAAGACACTGGAATTGTCGTGCTCATTCTACAGACGAGGAAATGGAGGCCCGGACAGGTGTTTTTATAACAGAACCAAATCCCAAACCTAGCTTTACTGTCTCCAGACTAATGTTCCTACCATCCCTTAAAGCTGGTCCTTTGGAGTCTTCCTTCCCCCTTGCCTCTATGCTAAACCTTGAACTTGTACGTTTAGGAAAGGCAGTAAACTTTCTCTAGGATTTCCATTTTGTCTCCTGGATCCTTTGTTCCAACAGAAATGACCTACAAGAAGATGAGTGGGAGTTGGAGGTTCATACCACGGTGAGAAAACGGAGCCACTCTAGAAAAGCGATATAGAGCTGTGGTTCAGAGCACAGACTCTGGAGCCAGACCAGGTAGGCTTAGATCCCAGCTCTGCTACCTGTCAGCTGTGTGACACTGTTTTACCTTTCTGTGTCTCAGTTTTCTGTTCTGTACCATGGAGTGATGATATCGCCTAGGGATATGAGGGAAAGAGAATTCTTTAAAAAAAATTTTTTTTAATTTTTTTACGTTTATTTATTTTTGGGAGACAGAGAGAGACAGAGAACGAGCAGGGGAGGAACAGAGAGATGGGGGAGACACAGAATCCGAAGCAGGCTCCAGGCTCTGAGCTGTCCGCACAGGGCCCGGCATAGGGCTCGAACTCACAAACCACGAGATCATGACCTGAGCCGAAATCAGTCGCTCAACCCACTGAGCCACCCAGGTGCCCCGGGAAAGAGAATTCTTATACATGAACACCTAAGATATATACCAGGCACTCACTGCTAGATGCTTTCTAGAGTTGGTTTCATTTTTTGTCCACAGTGACACAGAGTGGTGATAGACTTACCCCTTTATAAGGTGAAGAAACTGGGGGTCAAAGAGGTAAGAGACTCAGGAAGCCAGAAATGAAACCCACTCAGTATTTATCACACTGTGTGTAGTTCTCAGTTTCATGTCTGCCTCCCCTGCAGGGCTGATAGCTTTCAGGAATTGTTAACCCAGGCTGGCGACGTAAGCCGTTTGCTGAGTGAGGTGATGGGTTCTGTTCATCACTCGTCAGGAAGATCTTTGCTCCCAGAAAGGTTACGAACTCTCCTTTCCCACTTCTTCAGACCCCCCAGGGCCGACCCAGCAACAGGCCAAGTACTTGTCAGGTACTCAGGTGCATTTATTTATTGAATGAACAAACGAATGAACTAAGGAACAAAGGAAGGAACACACAAGGCAAACGCTGAGGGAGAAACGGATTGAATCAATAAGTGAATCTGAAGCAAATGGGATCCTTGTCTTGATTCTTACTCTGGAGGAAAACCAACAGCCAAGGAGGTGGACCCCTCGCTGCAGGGGGGCTGCCTGCGGAGGGTAAGCGTGAGCTCTGTTTTTGTTTGCCTTCCACCATGCCACGCTAGTGGGGAGCAAGCCCTGTTCAGACTCCTCCCCGTCCCCTAATAAAGCCTCACCCCCTGGGGCCCACTCCTCCACGCCTGGCCCCTCTCAGAGGAGGCCTCTCTCTGCATCACTGGAGCGGGGGTGAGGGCCCCTTTCCCTGGGATGCCTGCCCTCAAGCCTGGGAGGGCTGGGGAAAGGGCTGGGGAGGAGGCCTGGGGGGAATCTGTTGGGGCCTTTCTGGTTTCTTCCTCCCCTTGCCCCCTGAGGGCCAGTGGGAGCCCGGCAAAGGGTAGGTACTCAGTAGATGGCTGAGAATGGCAGGGGCTCAGCCCAACTTTCAGCCCCAGTGGCCCCGAGGGGCCCCAAGCCCCCGGGCCACAGGAGGGGCTCCCTCTCTATGTCACACAACAGTCTGCCAGCTTCTCTGTGCCCTAGAAGTCAATGGTCCCCATCAGCACGGGCTTTTCCCAGGTCCTGAGCCCATGCCTATAAACCACTCTCCTGGGAGTCACTCCCCCCCCACCCCCCCAGTACTGGAAGCTCTGGCTTTCCCATCAAAGGCCCCAAGGGGAAAATGACCAGTGGGATAGGGAGTAGAGGCCAGAGCCTTGGTCACTCTGCCTGTGGCCGGCGTCCTGTGGGGTGCCGGCTGGCAAAGGGCACCTCCCTCTTCCCCACACAGAGCTGGCAGGACAGCCGGTTCATCCTTCTTCAGCCACAGCCTGCAAAAAGCATGTTCCCCTGGAGCCTCGGGCCACTGGCCAGTCCACTGGGGACATCCCTCAGAGAAGGGAGGGGCAGGAGGGGCAGGGCGGGCACCCAGGCTGGCGCACTGTGGCCGGCCACCCTGTCCCACTGACTAGCGGTTTTCGCGTCTGGCTCCCTGTGGCCCAGACGGCCCCAACACGTCACTGGGGGATGAGCGGGCTCCTGCCCAAACTCGAACTCACAGCTCAGGCCTTCAGAGGCTCCGAGCCAGGGCCCAAAGGGGAGGGGCAGGGGGAGAACACAGGCCGCTGGAGGCTGAGCAGGGCTCCCAGCTGTGGCTCCATCCTGGGCGGAGGGGGCAGGACGCTACGCTTGGTGGGTGCTGAGCCAGGGGGCCCAGCAACACGGACAGGGCAGGTCAGTCACGGGACTCTGGGGGCAGAAATGGGAAGAGAAGCTGGAGGAAAAGAGAGGGAAAGACTGTGTACAGAGGAAAACAGAGACATTTAGAGCACCTCCAACCCCTTCCCCTTGTCTCCTGACCCTCCCCTGTCCCTCAGGGCTTTTGCTCCCGCCCTTCCTTGACGGAGAAGTGTTTTTCCCAGCCCCTCCTCATGACTTCACCCTTCAAGGCCGGCTCCAAGTTAGCCCTCTGAAAGTCTTCCCTGAGTCTCCTTGCCTGGAAGCAATGTCTTCCTCTGAACTCTCAGAGCACACGGTCTACACGTCCCACTCTTTCTGTCTTTGCCTCCCACACATTCATTCATTCACGCAGGCAAACAGCACACATTATGGAAACAGCCACTGCATCGGGTGCTAGGGGGATACTGAGCAGAGTTAGACTTGGTGCCTGCTCTCAAGGAGGTGGTGATCTTGGGGTCTGAGCCGCCTGAGCCAATAAGCGGTCTACAGAGGCACAGGTGCTAGAATTCAACTCAACAAGCTTTGAAACGAGCACCTACCACAAAGAGGGCAGGAAATGAGCACTTTGGAAACACAGTCCTGACCCTCAGGGTGAGTGAAGAGACAGGGACAATGAGAGCCAAGTGCCTGATGAGGGTGAGCCCAGAAGACCTTGGGACCACCAACTTCGGACCTGGGGTCAGAGGCACTACCATAGCTGAAGGCCCAAGGATGAGCAGGTCTCAGCAACACAGGAGGTAGGAAGGGGCTCAGGGAACAGCACTGCAAAAATACAGGCTTGGCAAGTTGGGGCGCTGCAGGCTCAGGGGTCCACTGGAGCCCCAGAGGGTGTGAGAGGCATGGTACTGGGAGGTGGCTGGGGCCAGAGTGTCAAGGCAACCCCACCTGGAGCTGGGGCCCACAGGAGCTGTTCTCCCCAGGTCCATTCTCCACCCTTCTCTGTTTGGGGAGGTCAGCTCCCACGGGCTGCCTCACCCCAGCTCCCCCGTCCTCTGGCTTCTGATTGAATTGAGCCAATGGTAGGCACCATCTGGTCTTCTCAGGATGGAAAGAGACAGAGGGCCCCTAGGAGTCTTGCTAGACCACAGTTCGGCAAGGGGTTGTATCCTCTATGGCCACAGATCCTGGCAGGTGACCCCTCTCCTGAAGCAACAACTGCCTCCCTGGTCCCTTCAGGCTGAGGGGTGTCTCCATCCCATGTTGGTTCCCTCAGCTCTGTTCACATGCCTGTGAATAGCCCTGTATCCAACTCCCTCCGTTACCCCTTTAAGATGGTCTTGGAGGCCCGCTGGGACCTTGACCCATCAGGACTTGGTTCTGGAGGTCTTGGAGGACCACTGTAGGGTTTTAGGACAAAGAAAGATCCTGAGGAGGTGATGGAGGTCCCACTGAATCTGCACTTTGTGGGTTGGAGAAGCAGAGGATTGTATTCTAAGCAGAGGAAAAACCTCCTACCATGGCACAGAGGTAGGAAAATGTGAGGAGTACAGGCCATAGTGGGAACTGTCAGAGCTTTTTAGAGTATGACACAATGTGCATTTTAAGCAACTCCTCTGTGACCTGTTGAGAACAGATTCGGGGGAGGCTTGGGGGGACTGGATGGGATGCCAGAGAACCCATGAGGAGCCAGATAGAGGAGGCAGCAGCCCTGGGGAGGAAGAAGAAAGCCTGGGAGGACCCGGGAGGTTTGGAAGGCAGAGCTGATGGAGCCTTGTCTATGACCGCTGTCTGGAGATGGGGCTCAGGAATCGTGGGCGGGCCAACTTCAGGGGCAAGCAAGGAAGTCAGAGGAGGAGCAGGTTTGGCTGGGGGAAGGAGAGGAGAGGTGAGAGCTGGAGACAGCTGCAGGTGAAGGTGGTGCAGGGACCAAAGAGGTAGATGAGATCCTGTGCCCTGTCTCTCTGGACTAGGCAGAGGAAAAAGTCAAGGAAGTCATAAAGCACAGGGGGTCCCGGGAGCAGAGGGAAGGACATCCAGCTAGTGTAGAAAGGAGTCAGTGGTCTGTAGGGCAGGCATCCCACCACGCCCTGGGGCAAAAGTACCACATACCCTGGGTCAAACATCCACCATGCCCTGGGGCAAACATCCCACCATGCCCTGGGACAGACGTCTCACTGTGCTTCGGAGCAAGCCAGCTCATTGGGACAGGTTCCATTTCTATGCACTACAGAATTTCCAAGACCCTTTTGGGAGAATGAGACAAACATTTCTTGAATTACCGTCTTACTGAAACCTGACGGCCACTGCCCTGGAGAGACATAACTTGCCCACACAGCCGGCGACGTGAGGCCGGGGCCCATGCCCGGCAGCATGGTGGCGTGGCTGTGCGGGCTCTTAAATACCACCTCTGCTCTGGAGTAACCGGCCTCGTGGTGACACACGCCTCAGCTGCTCTCTCTTCATGTGGGGACCTTGCTTCCTTCCAGGGCAGACCTCTTCCAGCTACCGAGCTGGGGCCCTGGGGTGTCTTATTTTGGTGGCTCTCCCCCGCTGGTCTTCATCCTGCCGGTTGGGGTGACCCTGCAGAAACCCAGTCTGGCCTCCACAGGGAGTCTCTCCCGGGTTTGAAGGCTGCTCCCACAGATCCTCTTGTCTTCATCCTCATCTTGAGCCGGGGTTTTGGGGTCCCTCTCCAGCTATGGTCCCCAAGCCTCAGGTTCTGAAAGACCAAACACAAGACAAAACCTCACGGAAACGGAGAAGCAGGCTCCGCTTCAGATACATTTCATGTATGAGGGGGCGCCTGGCTGGCTCAGCGGGCTAAGTGTCTGACTCCTGGTTTCAGCTCAGACCATGATCTCACAGTTGGTGAGTTCAAGCCCCGCGTCAGGCTCTGGGCTTGTGGCGCAGAGCTTGCTCGGGATTCTGTCTCTCCCCCTCTCTCTTTGCCCCTCCCTAACACACATGCTCGCGTGCTCGCTCTCTCTCCCTTTCTCTCTCTTTCTCAAAATAAATAATGATTAAAAAAAATACATTTCGTATGTGAAAAGTGAGACCAGTAGTGACCAATGGTGACTTCCCCTCTCTCCTCCCCCAGCTTTCTAAAGTTGCCCGTTATAGCCCAGGCCTGGCAGCATGGTGAAGCCTGGGGTCCCTCCCAGCCCTGAGATTCTGTGGTTCCAGGGACCCCTCTGCAAGTCTCTCACCCTCCCCAGGGCCGTGAGACCTCCTCTTGAGATAGTTGCCAGGCCATCCCCCTTCCTAGTCCAGCAGACCCCCTACTCCCTGCCCCTGCATGGGAAGCAGTGTGGCCAGCCCCCAGGCCAGATGCACCCCCACGCACAGACACCCCTGCATCCCACAGCTGCAGCCCTAATCCTAGACTTGTTTAAAACTGAATTATGAGCCTGTCGCGCGGTAGCTGAGAGGCCGAGGCGGAAAAGGATTTACTGGCTGCATTAAATCATGTGCTTATTGTTAAGTGAGCTGGGCCGGGAGGTGCTCATGAGCTCCCCGTCCCTCCCCCTCCTCCCCAGGTCCCACCAAAGTGCCCACCCTCTCGTCCACAAAGACCACCTCTGGGGCCCTGGCAGCTTCTTCCAGAGGCCCACATCAGTCTGCCTGACCCCACTCCCCTCGCAGTGGTGCACAGAAGTTGTTCTACCCCCATTTCACAGATAAAGAGACCTGAGGTCTTAGAGAGAGGAGGCAATTTGCCTTCGGTTGTACTGCCAGGAGGCAGCAATGGAACGAACAGCCTTCTTAACCTGGTGACATTGAGCCCCTAATTCTACAGGCACGTGTAAGTTCTCCGGGCCCTTTTCTGGGAAGAGCTCCTTAGCCTTAGATAGGAAGGGCCCAGGATCCACAGCAGGCCCAGAGCCCAGCTCTCCCTGTTAAGATCTCAGGCTACTAAGGTATGACTTTTGAGAAAGCACAGAGGCCTGGCTGGTGGGGTCAGGGGAAGAACCCCAGCACCACCCCCCCCATTCTTCATGCTGGTGAAATGCTGGTGAATCACAGCCTGGGTGCTGGGGGACAGTGTGAAAGTCTATCCCGAGAACCCATCCCTCAGCCCCTGCCCTCACCTCCAGTGACTGCCAGCCAGTGCTCTGAGCCAGTGCCCCCCACCTGCCCCCACATCCGCATCCACGTTCCTGCTGGTTCCACTGTTTGCTCTCACACCCTGTTCTCCCTGCTCACATTCCTGGCCAGGTCCCTCCCAACCCACTGTTTCCAGGCAGCCCCCATTCACACACACACACCCCTACCACCCCAGGTGCCCCTGGACAGGACAGGCCCTGAACCTCGGCTGGATGCTATGAGATTCCTGCCAAGCCAGCTGCCCAAGGGAGCAGGCTGCTGTGAACCTGCTGAGCGCAGGGGCCTTGACCAGGGTGCCCGGGCAGCCGGCAGGCTCTCCGTGTTGGTATTGGCAGGACCTGCTGCCTCAGGCTGCCCTTGAAAAGAATTCTGAGGCATCCCTGGCTCCGTTTAACTGGCGTTTTTACAGCTTAAGGCTAGGGCAAGGACAGGGTCAGTGAAGCATGGCCCTCAGCATTGGCAACCCTTCTGCCTACCTAGAATGTGCCGTGGTCTAGCCTGAACCCCACAGCCCTGTCCAAGTTCCCACGGGGAACCCAGTTCCCTCCGAATGGCACTGCGGGCATTTGAAAGTGTTTCTTATTCATAGTCTTATGAGATGCCCATAACCTACCATGTTGGGTAGACATGGTGGGGGTGGGGGAGCTGGTTATTCAACCATTTTACAGGAAAGGAGACCGAAGCTCAGAGAGCAGATCTGAGGCCAAGGTTGGAGCAGAGGCACAGCTGGGGCAGGGACCCAGAAGTCCCCATCCCCATCTGGGGTGATCACCCACATCCAGGCTGGACAGAGAAGGGAAGACTGCCCCCATTCCGCAGAGCCCTGGCAGACAGACCTTGACCCCACTGACCTTACAGAACCACTTTCTGTTCTTCTAGAGATTCCTGTCACAGCGGCACCACCCCCCGCCCCCCTCCCCCGCCCCCCAGTCCCTGCCATCCAATAGGACCAAGCTGCAGAGTTGAGAGGGGAGCAAATTTCCCTAGGGAAGTTTTTGAGCCACCTCCCCTAGGACATCCTGGGGCTTGTTGATCTGTGCATTTGTCTTTCTGGAATCAGCTTCTCAAGGGCATTGAGAAAGGGCTTCAGGGTCCCTACCAGCTTTCAAGAGCCACTGGCTGGATGAAGTGAGTCTTCCTGGGAAAAGGAAGCCAGAGAAAGGGGGAGGAAGTGTCTCTGGGTCTCCTTGTCTCCTCTGGGTGGGACAGGGATGACGTGAGAGGCTGTTAGGGAGAGCTGTCGACCCCCAGTCCTCCCCCCAACCCTGTGTTGCTCAGTACCCCTCCTACTCAAGCTAGGACAGGGCTGGGAGTGGTGGGGGAGTTGACAAAGTTGGGCCAAGAGTTCAGATATTTCCAAAAGAGGTGGTCAATCACGAGGGAGTGGCCAGAAGGGAAGGAGGGAGAAGAAGTGAGCAGAAAAGAGCCTGGCAGGAAATTGAGAGGGGAGGAACACATCAAGTGAGCATCATGTCTGTGAGGGGCGCTGCGACAGGCATTTTGTATATCTGATTGTAATGGCAGGCTTGAAGGGAGGTAGGAACGTTCCCATTCTAGAGATGACAATACTGGGGCTCAGAGAGGTTACGTGACTTTTGATCAGCGTTGTACAAAAACAAATGACCCTCTACGCTGGAACTCAGACCCAGGCTCTGTGATCCCAGGTCTCAAACTCTCTTCCCCACCAGACTGGAAGCTGCTTGAGAGCTCTGCCCACTCAGTCCTTCATCATATTGAGTACTGAGCTCAGGGCTTAATAATATAATAATAAGTGTTCAATAAATACTGTTGCCCTAATGACTTGTCGGGGTTCCAGTTTCCCTGTTTGCAAAACCAAGCTAATAATTCCTTAGGTAGACATGCCTGGAGGTGGTGTTTAGACCAGGGCTTTGGAGGCCTCCTCCAGCCGCCCCCCACCCCGCCAGTCTTTGATCTGGGCCTCCTTGGAGGCTCCAGGAGTCACCTTGGAGCCAGCAAAGCTCGAGAAACCCTTGATGTGTCCATCCATATCTTTTTTTTTTAAGATTTATTTTTTTTTATTAAAAAAATTTTTTTAATGTTTATTTATGTTTGAGAGAGAGAGATGGAGCACGAGTCGGGTAAGGGCAGAAAGAGAGGGAGACACAGAATCCAAAGCAGGCTCCAGGCTCCGAGCTGTTAGCACAGAGCCCGACGGAGGGCTCAAACTCACGAACCACGAGATCATGACCTGAGCTGAAATCAGATGCTTAAGCGACTGAGCCACCCAGGTGCCCCATCCCCATCTCTGTCTATGGGAAGACAAGAAGGCCACCCAGATTCCTCCCGGAGTTGGAGTCCATGACCCAAATCGGTGGCTGGGGACCACATCATCCACCTTCCACCCCAGGACTTCTCCAGGTATCTCAGGAGATTTAAGGAAAAGTTCCGTGGAAACACATGGTATCTACTCTATGTTATGTTTTGGGAGGAAGGCCCACAAATAAATGACAGAGACCATGTAGTGATTCACAGAGAAGGGGCCTGAAAGATCCAAGTCTCAGCCCCACTCCTCCCTAGTCACATGACCAAGAGCAAACCTCTCCTCTCTCAGCCTCAGTTTCCACATCAGTGAAATGGGGAAAACTGTACCTGTCCTGCTAGCCTTACAGGGCTTTTGCGAGCCTCAGACGACTAAAGGATACGAAAGACACCTTTGCTAGCAGGGAAAAGGGTGTGCAAAGGTTATTTGCATTTGCATTTTAATTATCGTCATTTCCCTTTGTTATCGTAATGCCCAAAAGGCTTGGGAGGCGTTTCTCTGACTGATGAGTTCATGGGAAGCCCCTACTCCGTCAAGCTTCGAAAAAGTTTTTCGTCGATTCAGGTGACTGTAGGAAGTTGAACTGCTTAAAACAGTGTTTCACGGCTCATAAAACAGTGGTTCAGAGCATGAAGGGAGGAAGCAGTGAGCACTGTGCACGGGGATTGCTGCGTCCTGTGCTAGATATGAAGGCAGTGACACGTGAGTGGGACTCCCTTTATGCCCCGTGGGTCAGCAAATTGAAGTTCCTGAAATGAAGATGTTGAATTTGATTCTGATATAAGCTTCACTGTGGGGCAGAAAGGGCCGCAAAGACTCAAGCCTTTAAGAATTTTTAACCATTTCGGGGGCGCCTGGGTGGTGCAGTCGGTTAAGCGTCCGACTTCAGCCAGGTCACGATCTCGCGGCCCGAGGGTTCGAGCCCCGCGTCGGGCTCTGGGCTGATGGCTCGGAGCCTGGAGCCTGTTTCCGATTCTGTGTCTCCCTCTCTCTCTGCCCCTCCCCCGTTCATGCTCTGTCTCTCTCTGTCCCAAAAATAAATAAACGTTGAAAAAAAAATTAAAAAAAAAAAAAAAGAATTTTTAACAATTTCGGGGAAACAATTCAGATAGCTCTAGGCAAAGAGTGTGTCTGATGAAGGGTGAGGGGCAACACTGGAATTGGGGTCAGTCACCATACCACCCCCCATCGCTCTCTCCCACTCCCTCCTCCCCCTCCCCTTCCCTGGTCGTGCTCCCTGCCCCCAACACCCTCTGGAGTAGCCAGAACCTGGCCTTGTGTTGGGGACAGTGGGGGAAGCCGTGGGAAAAACAATCAAACCTTGGTCAGCCGGATAATTAGTTGTTCCTCTGTGACCATGGCCTCTCTGTCCTCTCCCCATTGCCACCCCGCCACCCCCGCCCGGACGAGGGTTTCCGAACACCCGGGCAACATCACCTCATTAATGTTAATGGCAAATCCGGACATGAGCCCGGATGGTCATAAATCGCCCTGTGGGAGAAAGGGTCAAAGAGTTTGTATCTGTGTGTGCTGCGTACGTGAGCGTGTGACACAAGCGTGTGATGTACGTGCAAGGGTGGACCTCCTGGGGAGGTATTGCACAAGAGGAAATGTACACATGGGAACTGAACGCGTATACTGTACATATGTGGGTGTGCCTATGTGTGCGCCCGAAAATAGCTCTGTGACAATTTGTGCCTTTGGAATACACACATGCGTAGGCTTATATCAAAGTCTGCACTGCGTAATATTTACGTGCCTACATGTACATGTCCTACACACGTGTGAGTACACGCGTGGGACGTGCATACATATACCGCGGGTGCTGTGGCGGTGTTTTTGTGCAACTCTGTCAAATATGAAGTATTTAACACTCAGTAAGTGTTGGTTATTTTTAGCATTAATAATTAAGATGTATTTACACATGTAACCTTGTGCATGCCAGGGGGCCTACTCAGGGTAATCATGTGGGTGTGTGAACATCCATATCCAAGCGGGTGCTGTGAATCTCTCTGTGGGTCTAAGGGTATGGGTACACATAGGTACCGTACGAGTCTGGGTGGGGTTGTGTCCCTTCCGTCCACGCATACCCGTTCACGGGCACACTGACCATGGAGAACAGCTGGGCAGCCGCGAGCTGGTCCCACACTCCCGCCTCATGGGGCTGCATTGAGGAGGGACGCTGCCTCCAGTACCCACACTCCCATGTCCTGCTGTGGGGGGTACGCGATGCACGGGTGCATGCCGTCCACCGGCACCATTGGCCACCCCAAGGCGCGGGCTGGGAACCCGGAGCCCCCTCTCCTCCTCCCTTTCCTTACAAATCCCACCAACCTCCAAATTCTGTCAACTCCCACCCTACATCTCTCAATTTGTCCATATTCCCCTCTCTGTCCCCTCTCACGACAGCAATAGCCTCTTGTCCTCCTAATCCACTCTCCTCCACACAGCAGCGAAAGTGATCTTTTAGAAATGCAAATCTCATCACCTCGCTCACTCGGCTGCTTAAAACCCCTTAATAGCTTTGCATTGCTCTCCGGATAAGGTCTACAATCCCCTCCGCAGCCTTTGAGGCCCGCCTGCCCACCCTGGCCACAACTCCCACCCTCTCCCGCCGCCCCCAGCTTCCGTGCATAGCCTGCCTGGCCCTCTCAGGGCCCCCACGCCCTCTGTTCCCTCTGCCTGGCAGGCTCTTCTCCTCCTGTCCTTCCCGCCTTCTACTACCCCCTTCAGGTCTCGAACCTTCTACTTACAGATTCCGCCGGTTTTACCCTTTCCCATCGTCACCGTGTTAAGTCTCCCCACTGCCTTCAACACACAGGTGATTCAGTGGTTGTGCAGCCATGTCGTCCTTGTCCCCCTGAGCACTGGGAGCTGGCGAGGGGTCCTCGTGGCAGTGCACCCAGGTGCCACACCCGAGCCCAGGTCCCGTGTGGCCCAGGTGCCGTGCCCCAGCTCTCTAGAAGCTGACAGTCTCTTGGGAGAAAGAGACACAGGCCGAGAGAAGACTGTTAGCCTAGTAAGTGCACCGAGAGACGTTAGGAGAGGAAGGCAGGGGGCTTCCAGGGGGTAGACGGACCTGGGCCTCAAGAAATGAAAGGCAAGCCAGGAAAGGGAATAGCAGAGGGTGGGAGCAGCAGGAGCAGAGGGCACGATGTGTGCAGCTCGCTGTTGCTGCCATGTACGTTGTCACATGGGAGGTAGGGAGAAGTGAAACCGGGAAGGCCAAGGGGGACCGGATCGTGGAACCCCGAACACTTTCTCATTTTTTAAATTAATCGGACACCCATCAGCCCGAGATGCCAAAGCCCCTCTGTACTGTGGATGTTCCGGCCTATCAGGCACCACGTGGCTGAGAGGTGTCTACCCCGACGCCTGTTGGAACCATCTCACGGACCCCCAGCACGGCCACTGGGTCCACAGCCTCAGATTCCCACTTTATCAGCAGGAAGGAGAGGCCCAGAGAGGAGCAGTGATTTCCCTTCAAACCCAAAGCTCAGCCAAGTGTCTGAGTTCAGCCCAAATTGGGCCACCCAGCCTGCTCAGAGCCTGTGCCCCAAGGGTCAGGGGTCAGGGGTCAGGGGTCAGGCAGCGCCTTCCCCAGGAAAGCTCTGGTCCCCTCTAAGTGGAGGGGACCAGCCCCTCTCGCAGGCCCCAGGCAGGAACTTGGGCAAGGCAGCAGATTAGCTCTGTGACGAGGCCCAGGCAGGGACTAAGGGGGTGGGGGCCTCTGCGAGAGGGCCAGGAGCTTTAATTCCCCCCTTTCAGTTGCTGCTGCTAATTCAGGTCCCAAGGGGCTTGCTGAGTTTGTCCTGGACCCAGCCACTTAATCTTATAATACCTCCCAGCAAAGTCCCTTTGTTCTCCCTCTTGCATAAGGTGGTAGAACCGTGGCGGCCTCCTCCCCCTCGCCACCTCCTTCATCACTCAGCCTGGAGCCTCGGCTGGTGCCTGTGGCTGCACCTCCAGTCCCTACTGGAGGTCCCTAAGAACTTTCCATGGGGGATGTTTAAGACAGCTAGTTGCTAATAAAGATACACCTCTGGATCTGTCTCCGCCGCCCCGCCCACCCCCCCCCACCCCCGCCACCTGCCACCTGTGGAAAGCCTGGCATTGCACCCCACGGTGCAGGAGCGATCCCCAAATGGTGGCTTTTACTGATCTTGGAAATCTTGCTGGCTCAGAGACATATCTGGCGGTGAGGCGCGCATCCTCTGATCTCCCAGGAGCCATCTGGCGGGGGTCCCCCTCTCCGCCTTCCACTTTCCTAGGGTTCAGACAAGCTCTGTGGACATGGGAGTTGTGCCTTTGTACCAGGGCCCATGTTTAGAAGGCCCGCACACTCAGTTAGTGATCTGCTGTCACCATCTTGCAATTCTTAATAATGTTTGAACATTATTAAGTGGCATGGCGTTTTCATTCTGCGGTAGACCTCACAAACGATGCAGCTGGTCCCGCCTGGAATTTTGGAGCCAGCCCAAGAGGCAGCCAGCCTGGGAAGCTGCAGGAACCTGGGTTCTGGTCCTAGCTCAGCCCTGGCTGGCTGGCTGAGCCTAGGCAAGTCCTTGTCTTCCCTCTGGGACTCAGTTTCCCCACGAGAAAATCAGGTCAGCTGACGTTGGCTTGGAATACTAAACCCGTTTCATTAGCTTGACTACTAAACGTACTGTCTGGAATTACCCAGAAAGCCAAGCTTAACAGGGGTCTGAGCAAACTGGAGACTGTTGAAAGGTAAGTGGCAGGGAATAGACAAAAAAGAAGGAGTCTGTCAGTGTTTGTCCTTTTGAACTCTGGCCAGAGCCCGAGGCAGGAAGTTTGGGGGAAGCAAAACAAGGCACCTCTCCTCTACCTCCCTTCCCTGGGAGTCTGGAAGGCCAGGAGGGAGAGGAGATGGTCAAGTTGGCCATGGTGTAGAGGGAGGGCAGGCAGGGCCCAGGTGCCCATCACCCCTGTGGAAGGTCATTCTTCTGTGGGCCACGCCGCTCATGAGTGGGCCTATTCTCTGATACCGTCCTCGCTTTTGCTAGGTGCAAGGGCAGGCCCGTGCTTGTGAGAACATCAGGGGGTCAGCTGTTCATGTGGCTCAAGGCAGCCCCTCTCCACCTTCCCAAGTTCTAGAAGGACCCAGAGTCTTCCCCAGAGCGTGACCACTTCCACAGACAGGACTGCCAGACCCAAAGGGCTATGCGGGCATGTGCTCTTTTCCAGCCTCTGTTCCCCAACCCCTTCGTACCAAACACTGTATTATCCACAAGCAGGAGGAGCAGCCCAGAGAAATGCTCCTTGCTCCTTGGGAGCTGCAGGCTGCCCTCGCCCAGAACCCTCCAGGGCAGGGCCTGGTTTTGCACCTGCTGACACGTGGCTCCAGTGGGTCCCTGTGGGGGTGACTGGAGCCTCCAGAAGTAAAGGCTGGGTATCAGTGCAGCATGGGGGCTTCCTGGAGCAGAGACAGATTTGCTCTCTCCTCCGATTCCCTTTCAGTGGTTAGGATAGGGCTCTACACGATTAGGACAGAGGTCCTACACAATTAGGATAGAGGTCCATGACAAGGACAAGGTCCCAACGGGTCTCAGGGTTCTCAGGGCTTACTCTCCAGATATTACACATGGGCCTGCTGTATTCAACCTTCTCAGGAAAAATAGGCCAGGCCAGTCCACAAGCTCCAGTAAGGACTAGGACCCTGTCCATCTAGTTCACCAGTAGATCCCAGGTCCCAGCACAGGGTCTGGCACAGAATAGGTGCCCCTTAATATTGTTAACCAAATGAATGAAGAAGAATGAATGAATGCATTCTTCAATTTCATTGAATGAAAGAATGCATTGAATAATGAATGAGGCAGCATCTGGAAGCTTCCAGAAACAGATTCAAGAAGTTCCTCCTCCCTCTTATGCAGGTCACGCGTGACCAGAGTTCTTCTCTTGCCTGTGGTTTGCTCTTTGGAGTTGGAGCTGATAAGGAATAAATGAGGAGGGGTGGCGTGCCCTTGCCCAGAGTCTGGGGAGTCTTTCCAAGGGCTTAGGTCACAGCAAATTCAAACTCCCAGCACACCAGGATGGAAGGTGCCCTGGATCATCACCACCAAACTCCTGAGGCTCAGCCAAAGTGACTAAGGCCCAGAGAGGAGAAGGAACTTACCGAGGTCACACAGTGAGTTGGTGGGAGAGTTAGGATTAGAAATTAG
Source organism: Puma concolor (assembly GCF_028749965.1). NCBI lineage: Eukaryota > Metazoa > Chordata > Mammalia > Carnivora > Felidae > Puma > Puma concolor. The sequence continues at coordinate 42,721,655 of NC_141671.1, read as the reverse complement.
AACCCCTAACTCCCTGCCCAGAACCCTTTCAATTCCACCGGGGACCCAGCTCTGCCAGACCCAGACACTGTGAGAGTAGGTTCATCCTAGGTCAGACGGACCTGGCCTGTGACCTGGAGCCCTGGCTGTCCCAAGGAGTGGCAGCCTGGCCGCCTGCTGGCCAGAATGCTTGGAATTGCCAGGGAGGTGGTAGGTTTATAGTTTGTTTGGAATCGGACAGCCTTGCATAACTGTGAAGCCTGCCGGATGCTGGGCAGACCCTTCTCTTCTGCACCCTTGCTCTGGGGCCAGAGGGCTGGTGGGCCACAGGGCACACAGGGCCGAGGTACCAGATCAGGAGGAAAAACCCAGGGCCTGACTGTTTATGGTGGGGATAACGCCCCAGGCTCTGTTATCAGACCTCACGCAAGGAGGGACGGTGCAGATAGCTGCTCAGGCAGCAATGGAGATGGTGGCCAAAGGGCCGGGAGACCAGGCTCTGGCCCCCTCAGTTACAGTCTTGGAATGAGCTCCAGCCCCCGCTCCCCTGGGTTCCATTCCCTGACAGTTTCCAGTAGAGGCTCTCTCACTCTCTCACTGCCCCTTGGCTATCAGTATTGGATTGTTCCCATTCTACAGATGAGGCGGCTGAGGCTGGGGTAGGTTCAGTACCTTGGCAGAGCTCAAAAAGTGAGGGGTCCAAATCCAGGTTTCTCTGGCTTGAAAGACTTCTCCCTCCCCTAGATTTTTCAGCTGAGTGGCTCCTGACCCTGCCCAGTTCTTACGGCAGCCCAGCTTCCCAGAGCTGTTAAGAACCCACAGCCACAGAAAAGATACATCGGGTGCCGTTAATGGACATTGCCAAATGGACAGACCTCACCAGCTCATTCTCTGGCAGTTCCATGCTTTCCACTACCCTACCCCCCAGGGTGAAGCCCTGGCCCCCCACACTCTGCTGTGATCTTGCCCCTGGAGGCTTTTCCAGCCTTAGCCCCATACTCTCTCTGCTTTGAACCTCAAAATGCAACCCCTAGAAGGTGACTTGGAATTTTTTTTTAATGTTTATTCATTTTTGAGAGAGAGAGAGCGTGAGTGGGGAAGGGGCAGAGAGAGAGAGGGAGACACAGAAGCCGAAGCAGGCTCCAGGCTCTGCGCTGTCAGAGCCCCTCCCCCCCCGACATGGCGCTCGAACCCACGAACCATGAGATCATGACCTGAGCTGAAGTCAGACGCTTAACCGACTGAGCCCCCCGGTGCCCCTAGATGGTGGCTTTGAAAGCATCCCTGGCGGCGCTGTTTCCAGATTCCGGGTTTATGTTGAGGCTGTTCTCTCTGCCTGGACAACCCCAGTCCACTCCTCTCTTCTCATAATTTGAGAGTCAGATAAAGCGTTATTTCCCTCATGAAGACTTCCTTGTCTTCCACATGCCCTCCACGTCCCCATAATCCCTTGACATACTTACACTACACTAGAGAGAAATGATCTGCTTCTGTCTACACTGTGACCATGCCTCTACCTCTGGATCTCAGTGCCTAGCACTGTACAGGGAGTCTCACAGCTGTTCAGTGAAAGCTTGTTTGAATGAATGAATGAATGAATGAATGAATGAATGAAAGAAATGGAGCGATGCCCTGGGGAGGTGTGACTCAGAAGGATGGGAGTGTCCAGAGGTCTGGGAAAGTCACTGGCCCACTGGAAGAGCCAGAGGAATCCCATACCACTCTGGAAACCCTGGCCTGAAACCAACAAGGTGAAGTTTAACTAGGATAAATGAAAAATCTCCCCGGTAGTGTCCAAGAAGGCTGTGACCAGGTGGCCTGCAGCCCAGCCTAGGGGAATGGAAGGTCACCTCCTGCCCTCCCCACAGGAAGGTCTGGATTCCCAGGACCAGACTGGGAGGGTGTAGCCTCCAGGAGCTCCTGGGACTCCATCCAGCCCTCTCTCCCCCTCTGAGCAGCACAATACCTTAAGTTCCTGCCCCACAGGCAGGCCCGGAAGTCCATTCACTCTCAGAGGGAAGAGTGGAAACCTTAAATAAAGAAAGTTTATGTAACCTTGCAGAAGCATGCCACATGGCTGTGAGACGCAGACAGGAGCGGGGGTGGGGGTGTCATACTGTCCAGGCTCCCTGCCTTCAGCAACGTCCTCAAGATGACCGAACACTTCAGCCCCAGGGTTCTTGCTCAAGGGGCAGGCTGGGGAGAGAGAAATGTGCTGTCTGCAGAAGCATAATCAATATTTTAATTTAATATTTGGAAAAGGAAAGCATACACCCTGTGGTTTCCATATACCAACTGCAGGCAGAGCTCTCGGCTGGTGGCACTTTGCAGGGGAGAGCGGGACAAAGCACAGGGCCACGGTTTAAACAAGGTTGGTCTTCCCTGCTTGAACAGTGTTTTTCAGGACGGCTGTTTATAAACAATTGGTAAGTTATTAATAATAATAACAGCTGTCACGCATTGCTTCCTCCCTCCGCACTGTACTTGGACAGCACTTTCTTATGAATTGTTTTACTTTGCCTCATTTAATGCATTAATTATGCTCTGCTTTACACTCCTATGCTCAACACTAATCAGGTGTAAGTCTGTCTAATTCTCTCTCGCCAAGCACATGAAAATGCTTTGGGATAAACAGTTAAGTTTGATACACTTCTTGCAGTAAGACAAGTAGTTTTCACTTAGCGGTGGTCAGAAAGCAGGGAGAAATTCACTGTTACATCCTTGCAGGGCTCTCTTGGGTCTTCTCTGAAAGCAGTCATGGACACCCTTTTCTCTGGGAAATCCTTAGTAGCATCAACCCACTGACCTCACCAGACAGCATTATGCGTGATGAGCCTCTGGAGGACAGGTACGAAAAGTATGGTTTTAATTAAAACCACCACAGTGGTTGATTCAAAATGCAGATTCCTGGGAAGCCCCCAGCACTTTTTTGCTCCGAAGCCCCTGGGGTGGGACCTGGGAAATCAGCCTTTTCCAAGTTTCCTGGGTGATCCTTCTGTGCACTCAAGTCTGAGAACCCCTGGCCTAAAGCACGGTAGGTATTCAGGAAATGTTTGCAGAATGAGCTGTTGGTAAATGAGTTTCAAGAAGTACAGTGTAAATAGATGTGCCATCTGTGGAGTTGCTGGGTTCTCTTCCCGGCCAGCCGGCCGTGCCATTGGGCAACGTTGCCTCTGAGTCACTCGCTGGACCTCACCCGAGTACTGTTCTCCATCCCCACTGGGCTTAGGCCGGTGTTGCCAGTGACTTTTCAAGTTGAAGCTTTCTCTGTGAGTGATGAGGCTCCCCGCTCTGTCCCTAGGAACTCCCATAGGTGGGTACCCAGAATGGATGGCTAAGGAATCAGCAAACACTCTCTCCACCAAACTGCAAACTGTATTCTCTGCCTTCTATGACCAGATAGGCCAGGATCACCTTCTGTGGCCAAGTCATAGGTTCAGTTCCAGTGTAAAACATGCACTCACCCCTGGGTGCCCGTTAACCCCTAATTCTGTGTATCGACAACTCTGTTCCTAGGTATAGGCTGATCCTTGACCTGTGTGCTGAATGACTCCTAATCCTTTTTTTTTTAAATTAACTAATTTACTTAAGTGAGCTCTATGCCCAGTGTGGGGCCTGAACTCACGATCCTGAGATCAAGACCACACGCTCTACTGATTGAGCCAGCCAGGTAACCCCTGAACTGACTCCTAATCCTAAACATGAATTGATCTTTAAGTCCTAAATATAGCCTGGGTCCTGGGTACAGACTGAGTCCTAATCCTAAATATAGATTGACTTCTTACCTCTGGATATATACTTAACCCTGGTCCTGGGTGTAGACTGACTCCTAATCCCAGGTATAAACTGATCCTTAATCCTGGGTACAGTCTGACCCTTGATCCTACCTATACCGATCCTAAACTCTGATCTCAGTCACCCTAATTCTATCCACACAGTGGCCCATCTCTGCACAGATTATCCATAACCCTGACCACAGACTGGCCTCCTTGGGCTGAACTAGGAGTATAAGGGAATTGGAAAGGAATGTCCTTCCAGTAGAGGCAAGAGAGCCATATCTTTAAAAAAGGGGTGGGGTCTGGCCAGTTTTGACATCTTGTGTCTTCCCTACCAGAGCCAGCGCCTTGGTAGAAACTGAGGGCGCTAGAACCTTGAGAATAAGCCAGGCATCTGTTCTCCACCTCTCCACTCCACCTCCCCCTGCCCTGGGGCCCCGGCCCAGCCCCCACCCCATCCACGGGCTGTCATGTTTGGGACAGAGCCAAACATGAAAGGGAAGATGACTGGCCCCGATACAGGTCCCAGGAATGTGCAGGTATCATTAGTGGACAGAGAGCTGCACGCCATGGCCTGTTTGCTCCCAACCCCTCTCCAGGGTGGACCCCAGGCTACAAGCAGAAGAAGCAAGCCCCAAGTACGGTGCCAGCCAGGCCAAGTGGATTATCCAGATGAGTAATGGAGGCATGGGTTTTCCTTGCCTCACAAAGGTAAGAGCCTCAAGTGTCCTGTGAATAGGATTCGGGGCAAAGACTGTTCATAGGCTGGTCCATGAGGTTCAGCTGGCCCCTAAAGGCTCCCCACTCTCCAGGGAGGTTTGAGGGCCATTCAGCCTTGGACCTAGAGGATGGAGACTGCATCTTGTAGTGCCGGCTTCAGCAGCCGCCCCATCCTGGCCATGGGAGGCATTTGGGTGGAGGGTGGTACAGCCCTCCCTCCAGGTGGCTTCCACTCGAGGGGGGCATCAGAGCCTCAGTCTTTAAGAAATTCCAAGCCTGAAGGGAACACAGAAACCCTAGCCTCAGGGGGCTCCCAGTCTAAAGAGAGACACAGAGGCCCTGCTTCAAGCCAAAAAACAGCCCTCCCCACTCCCTGTAATGAAGATAACGTGTTCACGGAGCCGCCGGCCAAGTCAGTGGGAAGACTGACCTGGGTTAGTGGGACAGATCAGTCTATCCTGGTGGCCTCCTTGGAGATGATCCCCAGGGAGGAAGACTAGCCCGCCCCTCACATATATACCCACTCACTGGCCCTGAGAGCCCCGGCCCCAGGAACGTTAGGGCCCAAACCATTTCCCTCTCTGCTGCCCAGTGGCAGGAAGCCTGTGCGCGCTTTCCCGTGGGGAGTTGAGGAGGGGTGGGGGGCAGGAACAAGCCTCCCAGGCATTCCTCCTGCATTCCTGGGGCCATGCCCTCCTTCCTCCCTGCCTCAGCCCGGCCATAAACTATTTCAGGCTTGCAAAATCTGGTCTGTTGCTCTCTTGCTCACAGCCCCCAGTGAGGCTGGGGCCTGGGCCCTGGCCAGGAAACCCGCAGCACCCCCAGAGCCCAGAGGGTTCTGGTCAACTGGACAGAGGAGACTGGGCGACCTCTTGGGCCACCAACCATAGAGGGGTTGCAGAGCAGAGAGAGTGGGGCGTGACCCACTCCACGGGGCAGAGCCCCCAGAGCCCCACTCACCAGAGACTGTGCCCAGGGAATAGGGAGAAGTGGTTACAAGGCCAGGCGTGTCTGGGGGTCCAGCAGTGGGAAAGGGCATTCAGACAGAACCTCTCATACAAGGCTCATCTCCCCTCACACCCAGAGTTGGGTCATCATCACCATTTTACAGGGGAGAAAACTGAGCCTCCAATCGACCAAAGCTCTTCTTTAGGTTTGAGTAACGTCTTCCCATCTGATCATACGCGTTGCAGGGGCTGGAATCTGGACTTCTTTCTCTCTGCCCTACTCCCCACTCTCCAGCCCACCCAAACGCCAGTGAATGTCGGTGCCCTTCCTCCTCCATCCCTGTCCCTCTGCAGCCTACCTGACACCCAGTGCCCAGACCTTCCACAGCACCACATTCACCCTCTCCCCCAGGGTCACCCTCCGTGCTCCCGCTCCTACCCTTCACAGGTTTCCACCTTCCTTTTCCCCTCCCTCTGGTCACAAGCTGTGTCTATACCGCCGGCCTTCTCTGTACCTGGTAGGCTTCTCTGCCCCTACTCTGGGATGTGATCCAGTTCTCAATTCTCAGGAAAGACTCCGAACACCTGGCCCCCTGCCCCTCCCTCCCCAAGGGTGACTGACCTTCCAGTGTCCTGGCCATGGTAGCTGACCTTCCAGTGTCCTGGCCAAGCTGATCCTTTCCACCTTCAGGTAGCTGGGGTCTTGGGAGAAGGGACCTCTGTGGGACAGACGCCAGCTCAGACTCCTCTCCATGTCATCAGGTTCCAGAATGGAGACAGGTGGCCAATGAATGAATGAATGAATGAATCCCACAATTCCTTATTGAGCAACTATGTGTTCTCAGTGTTTATCATGTGGCAATATGGCAGGGCGCCTGGGTGGCTCAGTCGGTTGAGCATCCGACTTCGGCTCAGGTCATGATCTCGCAGTCCATGAGCTCGACCCCTGCTTCGGGCTCTGTGCTGACAGCTCAGAGTCTGGAGTCTGCTTCGGATTCTGTGTCTCCCTCTCTCTCTCTCTCTCTCTCTCTCTCTGCCCCTCCCCCACTCATGTCCTGTCTCTCTCTCTCTCTCTGTCAAAAATAAACATTAAAAAAATTTTTTAAAGATTAAAAAAATAATAATGTGGCAATATGGCAAATTCTTGCCCTCATAGAGCTTCATTATAGTGGGGGGAGGGGGCAGAAGATAAACAACAAAATACATAATGTCAGGTGCTGTTATGAAGCAAAATAAAGCCAGAGGTGCTTAGGGAGGGTGGGCTGGGTGTGCATGAAGGATGCTCACCAAATAAATGCTTCTGTGCATATTAAGTCAAAGAATGAATATGGAAGATGCTGGACCAGGTTCTGACCCCACACTATCACTAACTGTATAATCTTGAGCAAGTCATGTCTCCTCTCTGGATCTCAGTTTCCTTATCTATAAAGTAAGATGATTGTGCTGGAAAGCCATCGAGGTCTGACTTCAACTTTGACCTTCAAGGACTGCAACACATCACGCTTCTGTGAATGCAATGGGGAAAATTATAGGCAATTTAGAAGCTGTTCTGAGGGAGACCTTTCTGGGCCCCAGCAATTCCCCAGGCTCCAGTGTTTCTGTTGATGTCACAAAATCTGCACGTTGGAGAGTGGATTTGCATCCTAGGTCCCCAAGTTCCTGGATGGCGTGTTATGCAAATGTCAGTAACCAGCACAAATAACTAGATTCCTATTCAGGCTTCTTCCCAGAGCAAGCGGAGGGAGGCAGGGTCATACCTGGCTACAAGGAAAGTGGAACTTCCTGGAGGCCTGGGGGTTAGGCTTACCTCCTTTCTTCTCTTCTGGTGCCTTCAAGCCCATTCTCCAACCCCTAGTCAGACACCCCCACTGGGCTGTTCTACAAATGCCCACAGGGACCCCTTTGGGACTGACTCCCCAGTCCTGACAGTTCTAGCAGTGGGACCTGTCTTCCCAAAGGAGGCTGGGGGACAAACTCACCTAAGCCCCTAGGATGGGCTGCCCAACTTCAAGACCAGCTCTGCCCTGCCCTGCCCTGCCAGCTCCTAGGGCAGCAGCCTTTGGGGTTTGTAGCAGCCTGGGGGGTCCTGGAGCTCCTCCTTCTCCAGGCACCCCCCCCCCCCCCGCCACCATCCACCATGCCAGACCAATCCTAGAGACTCCAACCTCTAATGCCTCCCAAGATCAGTAAACATTGTGGCTTCCCCTTGCTGGGGTTGCCTGGCCAGGATTTGTGAATCTCAGGTCTCTCTCTTTCTCTCTCTCTCTCTCTCTCTCTCACACACACACACACACACACTCATCCAGAGTCTTGTACATGCTCTCACACGCACAGCAGCACACACACACAAACACACACTGAGGGACACAGAGAACTCCCACCCGGAAGTAAGAATTCACGGAGGGGAGAAAACGAATGTTCAGAAGGAGCTTTACTTATGCCCGTCTCATTGGATCCTCCCCCGACCCTAGGAGCAATATTTGAGCACTCCTACTTCACAGAAGAAGAAACTGAGGCCCCCACGGACACCCACCCTCAAGTGAATGGCAGACCCAGAAGTCCACCTGGTTCTGTCTGACTCCCGCTCCGTGGGCCCACGGCTCCACACTCCACACTTGTGCACAAAAGGAGGGGCCGGTGCAAACGGTTCAGAGCCACGGGTCTGGACACTGACGTGCTGAGTCTGGTTCTACCACTGCCTGTCCAGGGGACCCTGGGCACAACTCTTCTCCTCCCGAGGCCTCAGTGTCCTCATCTAGGAAATGGGAATCATAACACCTCCCTTTTCTCTGCATGGAAGTGATCCAGATGGCCCTTCAAGGGTCCTTCTGATTTCCATGTCCAGGTTTCTCTGACTCCAAGCTGGAGCCTCAGGCCACCCAAGGTTGCACACCTACTCCATGGACCTGGCCAACACCTCCCGAGATGGCCTCTTGCCTTGCCCTCCCCCTTAGGGGTGGGGGTCAGAGGAGGCCATGCCGGGCAGGGCCCTTTCTTCCATTGGGCCCCCGAGCACAACCCCCATTAGTGCTGACTTACAGCTTTGCCTGCTGCTGACATCAGCACCCATCTGTTTGTGGTGGGAAAAGAGGCCTCCTAGGGAAACAGGTTTGCTAAATCTCCGCCAGGAAGGACCTCCCAGCTGTGCTGTTAGAGCAGGTTTGGTAAATACCCCGGGCAGGCACCTCTGGAGAGGGAGTGGGTAGTCCGAAAGCCATGCCTCCTCCAGGCAACCCTCCCCTCTCCCCAGCCACCCCAAACCATGATCCAATTCCCATCCCTGGCTTTGGACCTTCCAGCCAGTTCCCTGAGCTATTCCGCCTACCCTCCCAATAGCCATCCTTCCTCAAACACCCCATCTCCTGTACCACCAACCCCCCCCACCACCATCGTCACCCTCTTGTGTCACCTCCAACCATCAAAACCCCACTATCCCATTCCTCCCCCGTTTTCGTCCTCACCCCTGCCAACAGCGCTCATCCACCCCAACCCAAGAGCTCACCATCCAATCCATAACTGGTCTTCCCCCCTGTCTGAAATCGTTCCAGAGTGATAATTGACGGGAATGATATTCATAACACAAACCTGGGACCCCTCCTACAGTCCCAGGAGGCAACGGCATCCTGTATGCTGCTCGTCTGGCGTGCCCCCCAGCAGGGCCTATGCATACGACCGTGTGCAAATACTCAGAGGATGTGGACACTTCCCTTACTTAATAACCATCTGTCCCGGGGAGAGCTGAGGGGGCCCAGCTGACACAGCGCCATCTCTAATACCCCTGAGCAAGCACTAAGCACCGCCCTTGGTTGTTTAAACACACATCACCCAGGTGCTGAAGAACAATTAAAAGTGATCACGGTAGATCAGCGTCCCTGATGGATCTTACCTGTCTTAAGCCCAGATAAACCTATAGGAGAATCTGTTTCCAAATCTGTCGTTTCTGACAGCGGGTATGCTGGATTTCACCTCGTAAAGCCCGCTGGGGTCGATGGGGTTCACACACACGAGTTATAGAAGAGCTTGCCTTACTCTTCATTCAGCCTGACGCGTCCACGATTTGGCTAGAAATTATTCAGGAGAATCTCATTTAACATGCGGTATTTAAAAAAAAAAAAAAAAAGGCAACACCGCCTCACTTTGGGGTTTAAAGTCTGAGGTAGTGTAACAAAACAAAACAAAACAAAAAAAAGACTTGTGTCGGAATCCTGAATCTGCCATTTGATTGTTATGCCTCAGTTTCTTTATCTGTAAAATGGGAAGGAGAATATCTGCCCCAGGGGACTGGGTTTGAGGGGTGAGTATGCTTAAGGACCTTTTTTTTTTTAGGCCCAGCTTGGCCGCAAGATTGAGCTGAACAATCATTCTAGAATGCGGTCAGAAAAATTGCACTTGCTATCTTGCCTGACCCATGTCATTTTGAGTTCTTTTTACCGGGGTCACTTCCAAAGTCAAAACGAAGTTTATTACTGACACTGCAGTTAAAATTAGATGGTGAGTGCTGATGATCTCTTTTATGAAACCGCTTACTAACTTTAATACTCAGACACTCCCGCTTTGACCTGTTTTTGACTTTACGATATGCTGGCCACAAGAGGTTGTATCTGCCCTTCTCTGTGGAAGTCTTGCCATGCCCTTTGGCCAAAGGCAAGTCCAGTGTGAACTTCCTTCCAGTCACCATCACAGTCACTAAAATCCAAATGTTTCTTGGGACTTGCACAGAGAGGAAAACAGAAGCCTCTCCCCTGCCTGCCCTCCCCCAGCTGCCACCAGGCAGGAGGAGGATCCAAGCTGAGCCCTTGGAGAGCCCAAAGCTTTAGAGCAGGAATCTTCAAAGACTGGCCTCTGGCCCAGCAGTAAGAGCATCATCTGGGAGCTTGCTAGACACGCAAAGTTGTCATATGCTGAACTGAGAACCCACTCCTGCATTGGAACATGGGTTACTCAAGTATGAGAACCACCACGTTCTAGAACCTCAGGCACAACATGCGTGGACAGTGGAGCTGTTAAGGCACATGCAGGTCTGAGGATGTCATTTTAGCGGGGACAAGAAGGGGGGCAGGGACATCACTGGCTCAGGCCTGGGAGTCTGCACCCTCAGCACTCCCGGAAGCATGCAGAGGGCGGCCTGGGGTCTGGGGTAACATTAGGGATCATGGAAATCACAGGCTGAAAGGGAGGTGGGAAGGGAGCAGCGTGCCTGGCTGTCGCTCGGGCCTCTCACCCACTGGGGGTCCCAGCAACCTCTCCCAGCGGCCTTCACCTCTGTTGGCAGGAGCCTCCTTGCTCCCCAGGCTCACTAGGAACTCATTTGTGATGCTGACACTCCCGGCTGTGGTTTGGCACCAAACTCTGGTGGCCCCCAGACCTGGCCCAGGGCCATTACCTAATGGGGGTCTCACCAGAGGGCCTGAGTTTGGGGTGCTCAGGCCTTGATGGTATAAGTCCCCACCCCCACCCCCGAATGCCCTGTCCACTGTTCTCCCTCCCTGTGTGCCTGACGCTCTACTGGGCTTGGAGGTACAGCAAAAAGTCACGAAAGCCACGATTCCCGCCCTCAAAGAGCCTACCCAGCACTGAAGGCCACTGTTTCCCAAGTCCTAAACCATGTGCCGGGGCGCTGAGCTCTCTGAACTTTGCAGGACTTAATGAGACAGTCAGCCATGAAACAGATACCAACCCAGGGCAATGAACTGTGAATACCCGAGGAGGGCGGCTGGCCAGGTATGCAGAGTTCAGAGAGAGACAGTTGAGCACAGGATGATCGGGAATTTTCCCAACAGGGAGGAGGCCCAGTGCTGATCTGGACAGGAGATGTGGAAGCAACAAGAATATGGCCTTCTCTGTCTCTAACTCTCTTTGCCTCTGTCTCTGACTCTCTCTGCCGTTTTCTTCTTCCCATAAATGGGTAAGGTCTCCTTATGATAGACTGCAATCCTGTCATTAAAACCCTACTGGGGCAATTAACAGGAGAATGGATGAACAAATCGTGTTATATCCACACGTCTGAATACTACTCAGCAATAAGAAAGAACTCGTATCCTGGAGTATCCTGGTGACAACATGGATGAATATCAAAAAAAGCATTATGCCTGGGGCACCTGGGTGGCTCATTCGGTGAAGCGCCTGATCCTTGGTTTTGGCTCAGGTCATGATCTCACGGCCTTGTGGGTTCGAGCCCCACATCAGGCTCGGCCCTGGCAGCATGGAGCCTGCTTGGGATTCTCTCTCTCACCTCTCTCTCTCTGCCCTTTCCCCACTTGCGCTCTGCCTCTCTCAAAATAAATAAATGAACTTTAAAAAAAGAATATAAACACATCTTAGAAAAAGCATTATGCTTAATGAAAGAAGCCAGACAGAGAAGACCACATAATACATGATTCATTTATATGAAATTTCTGGAAAAAGTAAAACTACATAGAGAAAAAGCAGATAATAGATTAGCAGTTGCCTGAGGTTGGGCGCCGGGGTAGGAACTAAGCACAGGGAACTCTCTGTCAAGTGACAGAAATATTCTAAAACCGGATCTGCTGATGGTTGCACAACTGCCCAAATTTACTTGAAGCACTGAGTGTATTCTTGAAGTGCGTAAATGTGATGGTATGCGAATTTCACCTTCCTAAAGAAGCATGACAATTAAAAAAAGAAGATAGTTCACAGATGGATAGATAGACGGTTGGACACGTGGAAAAAAATGATCCTTACCAAATGCTGATTGTGTGATTAGATGCTGTGATTGTGTTGATATGGATCCTCACTGTTTAACTTTTCTGTACGTCGGAAAGCTTTCACAGTAAAATGTTGGGGGCATTTTTAAAAGCAGGAAGGTGATCAGAAGATCTGTGGTTCAGAAAGGTCATTTTGACCACGGGAATGGTAAAATGGAAACCACTGACAGTGTGGGCAAGGACGTGGAGGAGCTGGACGGAACGACAGACACGCGGGGAAAAGCACTTGCGAAAATGGCCCTATCTGCCCTGTGGCACAGTAATTCCTCCCCTAGGTACCTAAGAAGTACGCACACTTGTATACCACAAGGCGTAGATAAGAGTGTTTACAGCCGCATTATTCACCATAGCCCTGAACTGGAAGCAGCCCAATGGCTATCAGTGGAACAGATTAAACATCGTATATTCACTGGATAGGATACTACAGAGCTATGAGAATAAATGAACCGCACGCACACCCTGGTGAATTCACGACATGTGAATTTCACAATGTTGAGCAAAAGGAATCAGATGTAATCGAGTACACGCGATGTGATTCCATGCATATGATGTTCCAAAGCCAGGCAATGCTAACTGTCAGGAACGGAAGACGGAAGAGTGCCTGCCTCTGATGGGGAGACAGCTGGCGGTGGTGGGGGGTGGGTGGGTGGGGGACATTGAGCAAGAGTTGTAGGAAGCTGGTAGCACTCACTTTCTTGATCTGAATGAACAATTGCATATAAAACTCATGAGACGCAAGTTAAAAAAAAAAAATCACCGAGCTCTGTACTTATGAGCTGTGCACTTTTCTGCATGTGTATTGTCATGAGGTAAAGACAAAGTTTATTAAACAGCTGACCTTCACTCAAGGGCACCCTCACCTTAAACCTGACCCCCCGAGGGGCTTCTGGAGAAGCAGCCAACTTGCTTCCACCACTTTGAGCAGCCTGGGACACACTCTATACCAGATCTAGCGTAGGCGAAGTCCTTGGCATTTGTCAGATCTGCAAGGTCACTGGAGGGAAAAGAGTCATCAGAGGCTTTGATGCCAGACTGGGCCAGGGAGCCCACAAAAAGTCCTAGGAAGTTTGGCACACCAGCCTAAATCAGAGTGAATCATAAAGGAGCACTCCAGCCCGGGCCTGTGGAGATCAGGGTACATGCAAGCCGTGGGCAAGGAGAATGTTTCAGGTCACTGAGAGATACAACAGGCCTGCTCTCCTGCCCCAAGCTGCCACCCTCAAATGATCCTCTACCTGTCTTAATCCTCTAAAAGGACTTCAGTAAAAATCTACTAAAATTAACTCAGTAGAAACTGTTTTGTAAAGAAATACTCACCCTTTAGATATATTTTGTATTGGTGAGGTTTCAGTGTTCAGATGACTGGTTTCTCAATGCAAGGTCTGCTTTTCTTTCTTTCTTCTTCTTCTTCTTTTTTTTTTTTTTTATAATTGACTCCAATTTTCCATGAAGAGAAGGCAGAGAGGTTGGTTTATAGGTTATCCACAACAGGAAGTCTAACTCCAGGTAGAATGATCAGGCCACCCCCATGATCACAGCTAATTGTGTACTGGCATTGTCTGTGTGCCTTCGTATGTGTGATAAAATGTTAAAAGTGTGATTAGAAGTTGCAAGTCCCGGCTCAGAAACGAAATGGCGACAGCAAGCACAATCTAAAGTCTTATTAGATTGAACCAACCGTTGTGATGTGCTCACGGGCCCAGAAAAAAACAGCCATCACCAACGTATAAACGTGTGGTGAGCCCTATAAGGGCTCTACCCGTGTGTAGAAGGGTGCCTGTGCGTGAGTCTTGGCAAAGCCAGCCTGAAGAGACTTTTGCAAGCTGTAAACCATGCCGGCCTTCATCGTGGGTTGGCTTCTCCCAGCAAGTACCCTCACAGACTTGAGTGGCTGGTGAGGGGAGAGGGCTCGAAGGCCAAGCGATCCCCCACGAAGCTCTGTAACAGGCTTCTGTGCCCCAATAGATTTGAGACGGGCTGTGTTCCAGTGAAACACAGTTGTGTTGGCAAGGCTCTTGGGGAAAGAGGCTCAAACGCAGCCGGTGGTAGTGGGGCTGGGACCCCCTATGGAGGACAACCTGGCAGTGTCTTTCCAAATTAAAAAATGCACGCGGCCTTTGACCCAGCAACTCCACTCCCTGACACCTTCCCTACAGATTCACCCCTGCAGTTGCCAAGTGGTGTGCCGGCAAGGATATTCGTGTGAGGCATTGTTTATCGTAATAAAAGCCTGGAAACAGCCCCACTCTCTCAAACGGGGTCTGGCAAAATTACCTCGGGAGCGGGGCGCCTGGGTGGCGCAGTCGGTTAAGCGTCCGACTTCAGCCAGGTCACGATCTCGCGGTCCGTGAGTTCGAGCCCCGCGTCGGGCTGATGGCTCGGAGCCTGGAGCCTGTTTCCGATTCTGTGTCTCCCTCTCTCTCTGCCCCTCCCCCGTTCATGCTCTGTCTCTCTCTGTCCCAAAAATAAATAAAACGTTGAAAAAAAAATTTTTTTTTAAAAATTACCTCGGGAGTAGTAGCGAACGTTTATTGAGTGCTTACTGCATGCCAGGCCGAGTCCTAAGCCCTTTGCAAGTATTATCTCATTGAATGTGCACAAAATGCTCTGCGGTAGACGCCGTTAGTGACCCCCGGTCCACAAGGGAGGAAACTGAGTCACCAAGAGATTAACTCACTGGCTCAGCAACAGTCAAACTGGTTGGTAGCCGAGCAGGGATCTAAACTCCAAAGTTTACGCTCTTTCCCTCTTCATGAGACGGTATCTTCCCAATGAATTTGAACCAGCAGGTCAAGGGAACACACTAGAGCCATAAAAAAAGACAAAACAGCTCTATGTGTACGAACATCATGTAGTTCCCAGATAGCTTGTTAAGTGAAAGAGCCAAAATGCAGAGCAGTGGGGGGGGGGGGGGGGGGGGGGGTAATGCCATCATTTGTACGGAGGGAAAAAGGTTATAAATGTATCTTGGACTATCTTTAGAAAGCTGTACAGGAAACCGGTAACTTGGGGGCCTCCAAGAAAGGGAACTAAGTAATAGCCGGAGGAAAAGATGGGAGAGAGGCTTACATTTCTGTGTGAATTTGGTGTTAGCTTTTTATTTTATTTTGAAGTCATTTCAAGCTTGTGGAAAAGTTGCAAAGAATTGCCTATACCCTTTACCTAGATTCACCAACTGTGACTGTACTTGAATTTTTTGTCTCACCGTGTCCGTATCGTACCTCTGTGAGATAAAAATGAACAAGACCAAGGGTTTTTGGGGGGGGGGGGGGTTAATTTTTTTTATTTTTTTATTTTTTGATGTTTATTTACTTTTCAGAGAGAGACAGAGTGTGAGTCAGGGAGGGGCAGAAAGAGAGGGAGACACAGAAGCCAGCTTAACCAACTGAGCCACCCAGGCACCCCAACAAGATCAAGTTAAACAAGCATTTTCTATCTCAGGAATTCTAGAGACTACAAGATGCCAGGTGTTCCAGTCTCTTAGAAGGAAGCCAACTGCATAGCTTTTTCAGGAAGTCAACCTTGAAACACTCATCCTCTGGAACAGATGCTTCCTCACCCAGAAGAATGTGCCTGAGCCTAGGACTGTAGAGGAGGAGCCTAAGGAAGCTTCCAGAACTGTAGAGCTGAGGCCAGAAGCAGCTGCGCCTTTGGGTAGGACAGGGCAGGGGGCAGGGCGGGACTACAGCAGATGGGGACGAAATGAAGGTATGCCAGGTGCCCAGGCAATACCAGCAAACCCTCCCAATCCTGTTTAGTCCCTTTTATCATCTACTCAGGCCCTGGCGCCACTGAGTTCAGGGCCTGAGATGGACTGAGGTCCCTCATCCCGTGAGCCAGATGCCTGGGGGAAAATACCAGGTAGAGACACAGGGAGGGCAGGGGTTTCCTGCCCCTTTAAAGGCATTGCCTCCCCTGAGTACTTGCTACTTAACCCCAGAGGCTGTTAACTTGCTCCCTTGCAGCCCAGTCGCTGGGGCTCAGCTACCCTATAATCATCTGCCCTGACTTACCCAGAGTTTTTCAAGGGTCATCAGCCTGTTCCTCATGCGTGCGTCATTCTTTCCTGCCCCCACCCTCACCTGGGATTTTTGTGAAGCCAGGACTGTCTCCAGTTCAGATGGGTTCCCTAAGGCCATGTCTACGTCTGACCCTCAGATTGGGATTTTTGAGGCCATGGCTGTGTCCCACCCCCTGCTCCGACTCTGACTGACAATACTTGAGAGGAGGGCTGTGTCTCCCCCCTCGGACTAGGGTTCCTCAAGTCCGAGACCTTGGGGAGCCGCAGACTGGAGACTGTCCCCCTCCCACATCCGTCCTTTTTGGCTCCAAAGCCAAGGCTCTGCTCAGGCCCCTATTTCACACACCTTCAAGTCTCGGTGCATGCAACCCCCGAGGCCTTTCGCCTGCCTGAAAGGCCTGTAGCTGACCCCAGCAGGCCAGTGGTGGGGCCGTTGCATAACAGCCGCCTGGCCGCAGATTTCCGATGATTCAGCACTATGGCCTGCACAGGACCTCTGTGGGGCTGGACCCAGGACACAGCTCCTCGGAATCAAGGGACAGGAAGCCCAAGGGGTCTGGCTCACCTGGGACTCTACACTGTAGCCCTGACAAACTGGGAAAGGGACATACTTCCTGGGCCCCTCCCGGCTGCCCTGGGCCTGAGTGCAAGGACCTGGGCCTGGGTAGGGGTTTCAGTCTTGTTTCTGGGCAGGACAACCTCATTGCCATGGAGAGCCCATTGTTGGGGGTGTAAACCCCTCCAGCAGGGTGTGGCCCAGGGGAAGAGGGGCTTGGTGGCCAGCAAAGGGACGCCCCCCAAGGGCCAGCCTGGGTCTGGGGGGCCAGCTTGGCAGTTCTTTCTCAAACCACTAGATGTCACTTCCATTTCAAAGGAACCCACTGGTTGGAATTTTCCCCAGTCAGGTGCCCCCATCCTTCTCCAAGTCTTAAAGGCACACAGGCCACAGGAGAAAACTCCACTTTCCCTGAGGACCAAGATTCTGGAAACCTGGCCAGGAGCTGCCTCTACACCTGAGCTGAAGCTTCCGGGAGCTCCATAACATCCTACCCCAGCCCTGCAGAGAGTGAGAAGAGGCAGAACGCCGTCTCCTCAACCCCCACTCGCCCTACAGGTTATTATAGGGATGGTATTCCCTGAAATAAAAAAAAAAAAAAAAAAAAAAAAACACCACACGGTCAAAGTAATGTGAGCATATTTAGGGGGACAATACGTGAAACGGGATACATACCCCCCCAGAGATCCTATTCAGGGCCAGGAGATTCTGGGTTCACCAGGGCCATGTTGCCCATGCCCCTGGCTTCAGACTATCAATAAATCGGCCATGAATTTCTAGTAAGGAGAGATCTGAAGGGGGGTTCCAGGGACCCTGCCTTTCTCCACGCACATCCCCAATATTCAGTCAACATTTCTCAGCTGGCTGGTACCAATTATTACAACTTACAATGTGCTTTATCCCACTTCAGTCCCCCAACAACTGCCATAAGGTTAATATAATTTTAAGCCCATTGTACAGATTGAGAAACAGAGGCGTGGAGAAGGCTAAGTTAGAAAGCTCTTCCTGGAGTCTCTTGCTGCTCTCACCTTACCTCCCTCGGTCAGACACCTGCCAGGACAGGGCCTGGGGCCAGCTGGTGGGTTTTACCCACACCTCAGGTGGCTGCTTAAAGACTCATTCTCTTTAGCTCATTAATTAGGATGGGCTTTTACCCAGGGGTTTCCAAACTTGGTTGCGCATTAGAATCACCTAGGGAGCTTCCAAAACTCCTGCTGCCCAGGTCACCCCCACACCAGTTAATTCAAAATATAGGAGGGCTGGAGTGAGAGCGACAATCAGATGATTTAAAAAATTTTTTTAATGTTTGTTTACTTTTGAGAGAGAGTGTGTGTGTGTGTGTGTGTGAGCCGGGGGGGGGGGGGTTGGGGGAGCGAGGGGAGAGCAGAGAGAGAGCCAGACACAGAATCCGGAGCAGGCTCCAGGCTCTGAACTGTCAGCACAGAGCCCGACGTAGGGCTCGAACTCACGGATCACGAGATCATGACCTAGACCGAAGTCAGACATTCAACCGACTGAACCACCAGGGCGCCCCTGAGCTTATATCAGAGGATGCTCAGTAACAAAGAACTGACCCTCTAGGTAGGCAGATAGTGTTATTTTCCTACAGAGGCAGGACAGAAGCTCAGAGAAGTGAGGCCACTTGCCTGGGACTTGGCTCCTAAGTTAGCAGAACTAACACCAAAACCCAGGTCTATAGAGCTTCTCCTACGAAAAGCTTCTCCCAGCTTCTTCTGGGCTCCTCTGGAGTTCTCTTAAACAGAGGCTCTGGTCTCTGAGGATAATGCCTCTGAGACAAGGTCAGCTTCTTCCAGAGCCGTTAGCTTAACACAAAGAAAACAGTCCCTCGTCAGCATCTGACCCCTCACCCTGGCCACTGACCGACAGCCAGCCATAACCACGACTGACCCTTTATCTCAGCCACAGGCTCACTCCACCCTGGACACAGCTTGACCCCTAACCCTGACCACCACTGACCCCTAATTGAGACCACAGGCTGTCCTAACGCCAGCCACTGTTCTACTCATGTTCAGCGCTGGTCAGAACGTCCAGTGCTCTGGCGACCCAGTCACAACAGCAGTAAATAGCTCTGTGTCGTATTATAATTACTAACAATAATAAGATAAACACATGGAGGCCTATGTTCCAGACAGGAGGTTGGGCTTTTTGTATTCGTGATTTCTTAACAGGATCTGGAATACCACTCTCTTCACCATCAGGTCAGTTATAAAGAAAAGGCTTCCCCAAAGCTAGAAAACCTCCAGTCAATCCTCCCACCTCCCACTCGCTTTCTTCCTGGTACCCAAGGCTCACGCTTCCCCACTGTCCCACCAAATGAACACACACACACACACACACGCACGCACACAAACTGTCATACTCACATATGCTCCTGCTGTCCCCAGGCTGGAGTGCCTGCCTTTCCTCCTCCCCACACCCATTCTCCAAGATCCTCCCAAGGCCTTGCAGCCCCAGGAAACCTCCAAGGCCCCCAAGATCCCATGATGTCCATGCTTCCTGACCCCGTCAGGAAGTGGCACCAGGCCCAAGAGAGCAAACGGCACCTGGCTGGATGGAGCATCTTCACCAGGTGAGGGTGGTCAGGGCCCACACAGCCTTGGAAGTGAAGGTCAAATGGCGAGGGCACTTGTCTACACATGCACTCACATATGCACACATTCACCAAGTGTGTTTATAGAGTTCTGAGCAACTGTAAACTTGGCTTGCTCTGGCTGCCCCCAGGAGAGGGAAAACCATAAACGCCTCCTGCTCCAGCCAGTTCTTCCAAGGCGAGTTACCCCACAGGATTGGGACACCTCACCATCTCAGGGAACAGGCTGTACCTATCCACTTTCTACCTAGTCTCCTGTCCCCAACCCAGGGGAAGGGCTTCCTCCCAGGATCCTGCTCGTGGTCCTCCTGGGTCTTTGCCCCAGCTATTCCTGCCCTTGGGAACGCCTCACCCCTCTCTTCTTCCACCCAGCCTTGCCACCCTGAAAGGCTCGTGGTAAGCCTTACCTCCTCTAACACACTTCCACTGATCTCTATTACACATAGTAAGTACTTTCCAGAAGGGGCTTTAGGACAAAAAGAAGCATCTGTGGAATAAACCCTAATACTTCACTCTTGGAAATCCATTCCTTTGGCTTAAGAATTGTTCTCTCTTGGGGCGCCTGGGTGGCTCAGTCGGTTAAGTGTCCGACTTCAGCTCAGGTCACGATCTCGCGGTACATGAGTTCGAGCCCCGTGTCAGGCTCTGGGCTGATGGCTCAGAGCCTGGAGCCTGCTTCCGATTCTGTGTCTCCCTCTTTCTCTGACCCTCCCCCGTTCGTGCTCTGTCTCTCTCTGTCTCAAAAATAAATAAACTTAAAAAAAAATAAAAAAAATAAAAAAAGAATTGCTCTCTCTTCAGGAGGGATCCCTGGATATTTATTGTAGATGTGCCCCATCAGAAGCCGTCAGTGCATAGACAGGCACCAGCTTGGACCACGTGTTCTGGCTCAAACTCTGTCACTACCCACTTGGGGGGGGGGGGGAATCACGGTCCTCTCTAAATGCACAGGGAGGGGGGTGGGCCTGCAAATCTTCAGGGTCTCTCAGCTCCAGTCGGCATCGGGAAATCACACATTTGCCCTCGCCACCTTGAAATGTCGCTATAACTTTAAGGCGGGGAGAGAAATCCTACTAAGTCGAACCTAAAGCAGGATACAATCAGGTTAGCTGTAAGGAAGAACTTCCAGGCTGTGCATTACAAGGCTTAGGGGATCGTAAAGCAAAACCACAGGATGTCTCCTCTGGAAATCTTTAAAATGCAGGAAAGATGCTCCTGGAAGGCGGAGTCTGACTTTGCTGGATGTGGCCCTTTTATTATTACTATTAAAAAGAGAGAGAGTGTGACCTCTCTTCCAGCAAGGAAGGGGGGAGCGGGCGATGATGGAGTTTCCAGTGCCGAATGATAGAGAGCTGAATGCACCCAGGGCCTCACCCCCACCTCCTCCATTGTCCCCCGTTCTCCTTAATGAAGGCTCAAACCAGAGCAGCCAATGAGGCTTGGAAAATCCGCCTGTTGTGTGAGAGGATTTTCCATAAATCTCCCTCATTCAGGCGGCGACAGCCCCGTGCCCTGTGGAGGGAGGGCGGCCTGGCTCTTGGGGACCCTCATTAAGAACAGGTGCTTTCTGGCCAGCTCCCTGCTCCTCCGGGCCCCTCAACTGCTGGGGGGGTGGTCCTTGAGGTTGGGGGAGGAAACCCTCCAGCCTCCTCGGAGGCTTCTCCAAAGAAAATGACCTTGGACCCCTTCAGGCCTTCCAGGGCAACCAGAGGGGTGCTCACTCACCAATGGCAAGGCAGCTCGGAGTGTCATGTGGCATAAATTTGCTTGTCACCCGTTCAGGTCCCCCCCGGTGAAACTTTATAGACCTGTGCTGTGAAGTATGGTAGCCACTAGCCACATGTGGCCATTTAATTTTAAAGTAATGAAAATTAGCTTTTACAAATGCAGTCATTCGCCTGCACAGTTTAAGTGCCCGGGGGGCTGGTGGCTACTGTATTCAAAGCGCAGATCCAGAACACTGCCACCATCTATTCTCTTGGACAGCTCTACTTAGACTGAGTACCGAGTACCGAGTACCGAGTACTGAGTACCAAGTACCAGGCAGGGCAACCTTCTACGGGTGAGGATGGACCCACGCCAGGCAGAAATTCCGGCATCTACAACAAGAACAGAAGTCTGGTACTGACAACGAAGAAGCCTCCAAGGACTCAGGGAGCCCCATCTGAGGAAGGGATACGGCCCTTGTCCTCAGGGAGCTCCCAGCCCAAAGAGGGTTAAATAATTCCTTGGTCAGATCTTGTTTTCCAGAGCAGGTGAGGAGGAAAGGGTCCAGCTGTCACTTAGCTGGCTCATTAGTGATGTCTTCTGGGGACCTGCCCTCCCCAGGGGTAATTATTAACAGGCCTCAGGTGTGAGGGAGCCTGAGGCCAAGGCCCCACCCTCCCAAGTCAGCTGACTGGGCCAGCTGGGCATCCTAGGGGGCCCAGAGCTGAGTCCCACCTGGAGACGGCCCCAGGCCTGAGTAATGCCCCCCTGTCCCCCCACTCGGAGCCAACCTTGCTTCATGTTTGATAAGATGAACCTCCAGCTGGGGGACAGGGCGCTGACCAAGAAAGCTGCCTGCCACCCCCCACCCCCCCGATTAAACAATGGGAAGTGCTCGGCACTGGGGGTCCATCCCCGCAGCCTCAAAGGGGAAGGTCTTATCCCCCCCCTCAAATCTGGGCACGGCCTCTAGCCATGTCAGCAGGAATTTTCCACATGTGCTGAGATTTCTGTTTGCCTTCCCCATTAGCTCAACAAGCATGGATGGAAAGATGACTAAGGTAATTAGTGACTGTAGCCATCAGTCAGGGACAGAGGGGCCAGGCCAGGACAAGGTGCAGGGGCTGGAGTGGGGCTGGGGAGGCTGTGAATCAGCCAGAAAGCATGAGCACACGGGGCCTGGGCCAGGCCTGGGAACCTCAGGGCCGAGGGAAGGGGGCCCGGGAGCAGAGACAGCAAATGATGGCTTCAGCCTTGTTACCATGGAAACAGCTCCAAACAGAGGCTCCTGCAACCAAAGAGGGTGCAAACCCCTGATGGGTCAGTGGGCACAGGGATATTGACAAAGCACTGGGGATGCCACTGGAGAGCCCAACCCGAACCTCTTGCTGATGGGTAGAAAACAGCAGGTTCTTAGAAACTTCTTCCTGTGGCACATCCCAAGCAGGCCCCAGCCACCATCCACTTCAATAGGCTCCTGATTCTTCTGATCACGTGCCTCTATTAATAAAAAGTGTGTGATGTGTGCCCACATATGTATATTTTTTTGTTTCAACGTACACGCACTGCCATACTAATACATTATGTACATTATTGAAAAACACACCCCCAAATAGACATTTTAAAAGGATGAAAGAAAAAATAAATAGAAGTAAGCTTCCAGCGCCTTCCCAAATATTGATGGACCAGTCTTGCCCACCCTGTTTTGGAGACCACTGATCTACTTAAAGAGTCTGGGTGACACATTGCTAACTAAGCTCCTTAAATGAGCAACCGTCACTGTGTTTGCAAATTCAGCATCAGCCAGTCCTTCCAGGTTAATGTTGAGATTAGTTGCCGTCTCAAAATTCGTTTGAACTTGAGCCGACCCTGATGCTAGGGCAGAGATGGTGGCAGAGCTGGTGACGTCAGCTGACAACGGGCTCAACATGCCCCCGACCACCCTCGGGACTTTGCCGTGCTCCGTGGATCGCCCTGCCACTTTTTTCTGCCCGACAACAAACCATCCCCCCACGCTCCAGCTCTCTTCTCTTCTCCAGGACATCTTCCCTGGGTCTCCGGCTGTTCCTGTGTCTCACCTCTAAGCTCCCACAGCCCAAGCTGGAAACCTCCATTCTGGTATTTACCACGTCGTGCTGGCATGATGTGTTTAACCCTCTGCTCCCTTGCTAGACTGTGGACTCTTACAGGGTTGCAATACTCATTTTTGGATCCCCAGCCACCAGAACACACAGACACGGACATACCCACCTGTATCCCCGTGCCGATGTTTTGAGCCTCTCGGCTTCACGTACAGGGCAGGCCTGGAGTGCCAGGGAGTGATGCCAAACCCCTCCCCTTCCCCAGGACCCCTCGACCAATGATCACAGGATTGGGGGGGGGGGCACGGGGGGGAGGGATAATACCTGAGCTCACTTCCCCTTGGATGGTCATTTTGAGGTGACTTTTCTACCCAGCCTCCAGGGGGTCCCCAGCTGCAGCCCGCAGCGGGCACCTGCCCAAATCACACATATTTTATTGGCTTCCTTCCTTTCCTTACTTCACTTCCTCACTCCCTGACCACCGACCCTTTCATGGGATCACCTCCCAAATCAGCTACTGGCGCTCAAATCCTCATCTCGAGGAGGAGCCAGCCCGAGATACTGACATATGTTAGGTGCTCAACATATTCTAATTAATGAGGGTCTATTGAGCAACATCTATGCCCCAGCCATGGGGGGTTCAAAGAGCAGAAACCTCACCGGGCCGGAGCAGTGGCAGAAGGTTCCTGAGGAGGTGGCTTGAACTGGGCCATTCTGGGCGGGCCAGGGTGGAACAGGCAGCCAGCAATAGAGACGGAATTCCCAGGAGAAGGAAGGACACAAGCAAAGGTGGGGACACTGGAAATAGGGCGACCAATCGAGAGAACATTGAGGAAGCACTGAGTGACACATCTTATCCCTGCCACAAGGGGTTTTCCCTTTTCCATGCCTGGTTCACAGGTTCCTCTTTCCTTGAATCCAGATCCTTGGCAGCTAAACTTGGGGCTTGGCATCTTGGGGGGGGAGGGGCTTCTCAGAAATTCCATGCACTGGCAGAGAAGCAAGCCCCCTGCCCCCTCCCTCCCCACCCCGCCCTTTGGAACAAGCCTCATTAAGAGCTTTCCCAAGACAGGCAAGGGGATTAGGCTGATTTCTGGGAAGACCGAGGCCTCCACCTGCCCCTCTCCCCACGTCTGGAGAAGGGAGGGAGGCAGAAGGAAGGGGCCAGGGTTTCTCTCGGTTCCTCTGCTGATCATTAGGTGCAATTAAAAGCAGGCAGGAAGCAAATCTGGGCATGCTGACAGTGGGCTCTGTAAATGCCCTTGTCCACCCTGGCTTCTGGGGGTCCTGCCTTAGCTGGCAGCCATCCAGGCAGTGGCACCCACCATCCTGGGCACCCACCCTCAGCCAGAAAGGGCTTGTCCTGAGGCTCAGACCCCACCCTTTAGAACTGAGCTCAGAGAGGCCTAGCCTGGGAGGCCGGATGCTTGTGTCCTGCCTGGTTCTGCCATCTGCTAGTTAGGGGAACTTGGGTGAGTCTCTACCCTACATGTGACTCAGTTTCCCCAGCTGTACCATAAAAGAACTGGGTACTGTCTAGGGTCACTTCAACTCTGGTGTTTTATTTACTTATTAAAGGTTATTTATTTGGGGCGGGGGGAGAGAGAGAGGGAGAGAGAGGGAGAAGGAGCAGGAGAGGGGCAGAGAGAGAGGAGACAGAGAATCCTAAACAGGGTCCGTGCTGTCAGAGCAGAGCCTGATGCAGGGCTCGAAACTCGCGAACCGTGAGATCATGACCTGAGCTGAAATCAAGAGTTAGATGCTTAATTGACTGAGCCACCCAGGCACCCCTCAACTCTGGTGTTTTGCATTCTAAGTGTGAGCTGCTTTGTGTCCAAGATTCTTCAGTCCAGAGATTCTGGGGTGCTGACCCACGAATCACACTAAGCTGCTCTGAGGTCCCAGGCTAGGGCCAAGGTGTTGCTATAAACACTATGGCATTCAGAAGAAAGGAGGCCCAGCATCTGAACATTCAAGCAGTTTCCAGGGGGGATAACATCCTACACTGCCCCTTCTCTGAGCCTCCCATGCCTCAGCAATGCCAGGCTCACACTTTTAGGGTGAGGTTGTCTCTGACCTCACCTTGAGGAATGAATCTCAGGGAAGAGCGGTAATCCCCGGGAGCAGGAGTGGGTTCACATAGAACAAATCATGAAGTTAACCTTGCTTCTCCCTTCTATGGGGTCTCTGGTCCTGAGGAACACCATGGATATTGTGATTCTAGCAAGACCAGAAGGGGCTTATGAGCATCTAATCATTCATTGGCGCCTTTCATCTTGTGATTTTCCCATACAATAGGGGAGCAGCCTGGAAAAACGGCATAGTCTTTGGAGGAGGAGGTTAAACCTCAGGGAAACTCCCCCACTAGTGTGAGGTCCCAGCGACCTGGTCATGTTTTGGGAGAATACACTCAAGGCCCCACCCAACCCATCCATAGGTGAGGATAAGCTGATGTGACTTTTCCAGGAGCCTTCGGATCTGGAGATGACTTGGGTGGGTCCTGCCACAGTTAGAGTCTCCCCCTGGGCCAGGTGTCCACACATTAAAGCAAATAAGGTCAGGAGCTTGGGCCCTGCCTCAACAGCTTGGCCCTGGGAAATCCTTCACTCCCAGCCGGACACCTTGTAAATAAAAGCATGTCCAAATTAGAACTATAGTAAGATATAATTTTTCACCTATCAGATTGGTAAAAATCCAAAAAAAAAAAAATTTTTTTTTCTTGATAGCACACTTTATTGGCCAGGCTGTGGGGAAATGATCACACTCATCCATTGCTGGCGGGAGTTTAATTGTTCAAATCTCTGTGGAGAACAATTTGGCAATATGTATCAAGATTACAAATGCATATACCCATTGACCAACAATTCCAGGTCTGAGAATTGATGCTGCAGATATACCTAGTACGTGGGAAATGACGCATGTACAAGGTTATTCACTGCAGCATTGTTTGTAAAAACTAAAGAAGGAAATGACCTAACTCAACAAAGGACTGGTTGAATAAATGACAGATCAGCCATACAATGGAATATTATGCAGCTGTAAAAAAAAAAATGGGGGGGGGGGTGGGAATCCAGACATTCTTTACATATCATTATCAAGAGCCCTCCAAGGTGGAATGAACTGAAGAGGTAAGGTCCAGAACTATGTGTAAAGTACACTACCTTTTGTGGAGAAAAGGGAAAAAATAAGAATAGAAATTTAAAAATTCATGCCTTCCCTCACTGACACAGGGTAACAACTCATGAGACTTGGAACCAACCTGCCTTGCCCACTTCTCCACCTTGGGATAAGAAGCAAATGAGCTAATGGGTGAAAGTCAAGAGCTCTGGACACCGTCAGGGACCAGGGGAAGGCCTGGCTAGAACCTGGCTGCAATTAATCCTGTCCTCAGACCTCCTCCTTACCCCTTAGGGTCTTGGCATTTATTTTTTTTTTTTTCAACGTTTTTTATTTATTTTTCGGACAGAGAGAGACAGAGCATGAACGGGGGAGGGGCAGAGAGAGAGGGAGACACAGAATCGGAAACAGGCTCCAGGCCCTGAGCCATCAGCCCAGAGCCTGATGCGGGGCTCGAACTCACGGACCGTGAGATCGTGACCTGGCTGAAGTCGGACGCCCAACCGACTGCGCCACCCAGGCGCCCCAGGGCCTTGGCATTTAAAGGCTAGCCTCAGCTCTCTGCCCCTGACCTTATTAGGACCAGTTGTCCTGGGCCAAGGAGGAAAGATCAGGGGCGGGGCTTAATATGTAAATAAGGTATTCGGTCCAGTAAGCGCCAAGGACTCCCCGTCCCCTCCTTCAAAGGAAGGAAAACCCTGTATTCTGGCGGTCCCTGGGCTGTTCACACCGCAAGCGATGGTTTAGAGTGTATGTCCTCGTTTGAAATCGATTGTGCTCGTATTGTTTTCTTTGTACTTAAACCGCAAGTTGATTTTCGTTTTTGAGTTGTGCATAAGCCAAAAGTGAAAGGTATTTTATATCCAGTTGTATGTCTGCATATATCTAAGCAAACCTGAATTCAGCTTACTGGGGCCCCATGAGAATATTTTCCCCTTGAAATGGGGCCCTAGACGTTATTCACGGTTGAGAAAAATCTGTTTGATTACAAGCTTCTCAGGGGCCTAGAAGAAGCCTTTCCTTCTTTTTTAGTGAGAGAGGTGGAAAGGGATACCTTCTTGGGAACACAGTAGGTGCTTAGGAAATGTTTGCCCAAGTAATTATCTGATTTCAGTAGGAATCTCAGCGGCAAGCAGGCAAGGTCCTGTCATTGATTGCAGTTGGCAACGTGGGGAAGCAGATGGGGCAGGGCCCAGAGCCCACACCTGGCCTGCATCCTCCGTGCACCTGCCTGGGAATGGGGGTGGTGGCGGCAGCAGACCAGGGCAGACCGCTACCGATGTCGGGTGTGGTCCCCTAAGTCAATGGGAGCGCGTTCCTGAGATAGGGGTGCGATGGTTGGAATGTGAGACCAGAGGCAGTGATGGACCACGCCAGCCCAAGAGCTGAACAAATATTGACCCTGAGAAGGGCAGCCTCTTGAAAGCCCTCCACGGGATGCCTCTCGCTGTTCCCCTGTCTCCAGCCAGCCTCCCAGCAGGGTGCCTCCAGCTGAGGTGGGGGGAGGGGGAGGCTGGCTCTCCCTCTGGGGCGCAAGGCCCAGAAACCCTGTGCCACCTCAGTGGTCCTGCCCTGAAGTTCCAGGGGCTCCGAGGCCTGGGTCTCACTGTCCTCTGGGCTCTCCAGCCTGGATGTGGGCCTCCCTGGAGCCAGGCTGCCTTTAAAGTGCCCCCACGGAGGCCCTTTCCTCAGGCCATTCTTTAAAAAAGAAACCCACTACAGGCCAAGGACAACTACTCTCCTAATTATTAATAATGATGATGATAAGTAACATTTATTAAGAGCTTTTTATGTGCCAGGCTCTAGTTGCTTTACATATATTAACTCATTGAATCCTCACAACAAGCTTGGGAGAGACGTATTACGTTTTATCCCCAGTTTACAGATGCAGAAATGGACTCCCAGGGAGAGGGAGAAATGCCAGAGAGAGAAAAGCCTCTCAAAGATATCATGTCGTTGGGCCTCTGGATATAAACATATAGAGATGGGAAGTTCTTTAAGAAGGCTGGGTACCAATCTCCTTTTACGGATGGGGACACTGAGGCCCTTGTGGCTTGCACAAAGTCACTCTGGGCCGCAGAGCAAAGGTGCTGAGGCAAAGGTGCTGCTAACTGACGGACATTCCTAGGGGGCTGACCGCTGAGCCGTGGGGTTACTTGGGGTCTTGTCTTCCAAGATCCCAAATGCTTTGGTTTTTTTGTTTTTTTATTTTTTTTCCTGCAGGCCTGATACTCTGGGCAAACACCACTGGCCCCTCTCCCCATTGGATATCTTTCTCCTTTCCCACCTTTTTCACCCTAACCTCGCATCATCCCAGCAAATTGCTTTCTAGGTCCTAGTCCCAGGGCCCTCTGTCCTAGTCCCAGGGCCCTCTCTTCTGTGGCTTCTCCAGGATGTTTTCAAAAAACCTCCGTAGGCCCCAGTTACCCTACCGTTCAATGAGGGCATTGGACTGGATCATGCCAAGACCCTTCCTCTGTACCTCTGAGGTGCTGGCGGCTAGGAATCTCAGACCCTCGTGACAGAGCAGCCGCTGCCCCCACCTGGAGTTTCTGGGACCCCATAGGCAGCTGGGGTCTCCCTCTCAATTTCACAGCCAGGTTGGGAGGAGGAGGTCAAGATGGGAGACGGGAAGACAAACGGGGTATTCAAGGGATTCACTCCCTTGCCACCCCCAATTCTCCCAACCAGATTTCCATCATTCCATCCCCACGTACTGTTCTAGCCTCAAAGGCTTGGTCCAGACCCCTAGGACCCCACTGCCAGTGGGGAAAGAAAAGGGAATGTAGGCAGGGGTGGGGTGGAGTGAGCACCTTCATGGGGCAGGGTAGGGTGTGGTTGGCTGTAGCCCACCGGCCTCACAGCCTGGCCTGCCTCAAGGATGCTGAGGACCCCTGGCTGGGAATGGGGATGGGCGCCTCCAGTTCTGCCAAGGGCACACCTTCTGCTTAGAAGGAAACACAGCCCGTGTGCGTATAAGCCCCGGCCTGCCCAACCTCAGGTTCACCCTTGCCCAGGTCAATGACCTCTGGAACTCTGAGAATACTCAAGGCCTCCCGTCCTTCGACCGCCTCCAGGTCAGACTCACTGACTTGAGATCCGCAAGTGAGGAGAGGCCTCCTGCCCGTGCACTCTCACTGCCAATGCGCTGCTTGGGAAAAGGGCAGGGCAACCCCCAGATGCCCATACAGACCAGCACTCTGGCCCACCCTTGCTCAGCCGAGCTCAGTCTGAGTGTTGCTCGCAGAATCTGTGTCTTGCAGGGGGGATTCTCAAGGAGGCACCCATCTCCCCCATGCCCTCAGGACATGCACTCCCTGGTTCCAGGAGAGACTGGAAGCAAGGAAAGAGACACAGACGCCTTCTGGGAACCAGGAACAAGCATTCAAGGGAAATGAATCAAATGTTGACACACTGAGCAGGTGAAGAATGAAGGAGGTTTCCTGGCATGGGAAGGATGAGCCAGGCCCAGGGCAGAAGTGGGTGCTTCAGAACACAGAGGAACCCCTCCATTTCTCTCACATGGTCCAGAGGAGCTGGGCTTGCAAACTCTGTGAACACAGGGCTGCCTCCTCCCTCAGGTGCTCCCTGAGGGCAGGGCTGTGTCTCCCCCTCAGACTGGGTTGTTTTTGAGGGGTAGAAATAGGTTGTTTTCCTCATCAGACTGGAAGCTTCTGGAACAGGAAATAGGGGGAGCCTGGGTGGTTCAGTTGGTTAAGCATCCAACTCAGCTTGGGTCATGATCTCACAGTTTGTGAGCGCACGCTCCGTTTCTGGCTCTCTGCTGTCAGAACAGGGCCCACTTCAGATCCTCTGTCTGTCACCCTCTCACTGTGTGGTGTGTGTGTGTGTGTGTGTGTGTGTGTGTGTGTGTGTGCGCGCGCGCGCGCGTGCACGTGCGCGTGCACGTGCGCTCTCTCTCTCTCTCTCTCTCTCTCTCTCTCAAAAATAAACATTAAAAAAAATAGAATAGGAAATAGGAGCCAAGGATATAAGTTCAAGAAGACCAATTCCAAGCCATGAACAGGAAAAAGCCAGTGTTTTCTTTTGTGTCATCTAAATTGATTAATTGATCTTTATGGAAAATAAGGCTCACACACATTTTGGATAGCAAAAATTTTTCAGCCTAGCCATCAGGCTCATCTTACTCTGAGAAACACATCTTCCTCTACCAGGAGGAGAAAAATGAAGTTAAAATTTCATCCCATTTGTTTAAAAAAAATTTTTTTAACATTTATTTATTTTTGAGACACAGAGCATGAGCAGGGGAGGGGCAGAGAGAGAGGGAGACACAGAATCCAAAGCAGGCTCCAGGCTCTGAGCTGTCAGCACCGAGCCCGACGTGGGGCTCAAACTCACGAATCACGAGATCATGACCTAGGCCGAAGTCGGACGCTTAACTGACCAAGCCACCCAGGCGCCCCTCTCATTTGTTTCTAAAATTAGATAATATATCTAAGTGGTTCTAATATCAAGGTAATACACAGGGATATATCTTGGGACTTCTCACGCCCAATATTTCCATTCCTCCCCCCATCCGTCCACCATTTGTAATCACGTTAGCTTTTTTGTTTCCTTCCAATGTTTGGTTATGCAAATACAAGTAAATATTCCTGCTTTCCCTTCCCCGGAGAGAACTTTCTGGTAGCTAGAATTAGTCCAATCAAAAGCCCAGGTTTGTATCCCATGTGACGCTGACCTGTTTGACTTTCAGGCCCCTCTCCTGAGTCGGAGGCGACAACCTGCCTGAGGCCCTGTGCGCTATGAGGAAGGAGGCGGCCTATGTAATGGCCCAGCATACAGCAAGTGCTCAATAAATGAGTGCTGGTTGGTTTGGGATTTTTTTTTTTTTTAAGAAAATATTATCTGAACTCCATGTGTTCCCTATGCCCTTAAATCAGGCTTAGCTGGGCCTGTTGGCAAGTGGATCTGGAGAGAAGAGGTCTTCAAGCAAAGAGGCAGTTTGTGAGAGAGATTGAGGGGCGGGGTGAGGCCAAGGCACACATAGAGGCAAGTGGCACTTCTGAGGTCTGCGGGTTCTGAGACCCTCCCAACAAGGCGTCCTGGTCCTGGAAACAGAAGTCATGCCCGTGTTTCCCCAGCAGCTCAGGGTCCAGCAGCCTCGGAGGCCGGGGCTAGCCCTATCTAAGGTACACAGCATTATCTCCATTCCTCCCGCAGGGAGGGGGAGCCCAGGCCTCCCAGCGGGCCTGCCTCCCACCGCTTCGTTAATATTTACCGTAGCCGGAGAACAGCAGACACACACACACCACACCGGCCACCTACCACCCAGTAACGCACGCGGGGGCCTGCAAACACCACACGCGGCAGGTCGCGTCCGAGGGGCCCCTTGAGCCCCTTCCACAGCCAGGCAGGCACCGGCACCAAGCCCCTGCCCACCCACTAGCAGCACCGGCTCCGTCAAGCACAGGGGAGAGCATGAGACAGATGACCGAGCCCTCCCTGCCCGCCACACGTGGCTGGTCCCAATCGAGAGGTGCTGTAAGTAAGTATAGAATGCACACAGATTGTGAAGAACTTAGCCTGAAAAAATCATGTAAATATCTCCGTAAGTTTTCATATATCGATTACCTGTTGAAATGATCATATTTTTTGGATATTTTGGTTACATGTGTATTAAATACAGAAAATGTATGAAAATGTATCTCACCTGTTCATTTTACCCTTTGAATGTGGCTTACTAGAAAATCTTCTTAAAAAAAATTTTTTTTAATGTTTATTTATTTTTGAGAGAGAGAGAGAGAGACAGAACATGAGCAGGGGAGGGGCAGAGAGAGAAAGAGAGGGAGACACAGAATCCGAAGCAGGCTCCAGGCTCCGAGCTGTCAGCACGGAGCCCGACACGGGGCTCAAACCCCAGGAACCGTGAGATCATGACCTGAGCCGAAGTCGGATGCTTATCTGACTGAGCCACCCAGGTGCCCCAGAAATCTTTTTTTTTTTTTTTTTTTAACTAGAAAATCTTTAAATACAGATGTGGCTCACATTATAGGTCTGTGGGACAGCACTGACCGGGAAGGTTATAGGAATTATACCTCGGAGGCTGTAACCTCCCCCTCCTGCCAGACCTGGGGTATGGTCACACCATTTCCTCCAGGCCCTGGAGCCTGTTGTACCTCCCCCTATCAGACTGGGGGCCCTCTGAGGATGGGAGCCAGTTCTCTGCTGTCTCCTAATTTCACCGCGGTCCCCAGACATCTGGGAAGGGACAGAGGCGGCCGTGTGGAAGCTGGCTGTCCACGCCCTCTGCCAAGTCAGTGAGGGCATGTTCCAGAGAAGGCCAAGCCCCCCGCCCTGTGGCCTACCATCATAAACCTCCTCTGCTTTGACTGATGATCAGATTAGAAGTTGTTCATTTCATTCCGCTGCTCTTAAGAGGAGGCATTGTTTTCCCAAGACTTGAGATTCAGGCATTCATCAAGTGGTGGGTCACGCCTGGGTCAGAAATGGTTTGAAATGCTCACAGATTACAAAGTTTTTCACAGAAAATCCACAATCAATATAGGAAACGTCACAGCACAAAGCCTGTCACCTGCCAACTTCCATGCACTCAGCCTTGTGCCCACCACTTTGAGACACACAGACCTTCATAGGAGAGCTTTTCTTGGAATAGTAGACCCGCCCCCCCCCCCAACCCTGACAAAGTCCACTCTTTTCCAGGCACTTAGCCCTCTGTGCGCTCCCTGCACAGACTTGCTGTGCCTACTTCCCCCCTCCCCTCCCCCAGAGGAACCCAGTTCCCCTGCTGAGCCCAGCAGTTCAGTCACCTCCCTCGTTCTGGATATGATATGTCCATTAACCCAGCTTGTGATTGCCTTGTTCTTCGGATCACTACACGTCACTGCTGACACTCCACGAGCTGTCAGCAAGACTCCAGGTCTTTTGTACTGAGACAGTTGGCATTGGAGACCTCAGGGCAGAGCCTGGCAAATGCCATCGTGTATCACTGCATCCCTCACGGCCACCTGTCACGGCCCTTCTGGGTCCCAATTCCCTCCCTGATGGTTCACTTTCCCTCCCAATGGGATCGGCGTAAGGCACAGACCCTCCTCCAAGTCCCAGCTAGTGGCTGGCCAGATTTCACCCCGGCCACTCGCACACACGGTGTTCCGGTCCCTCCCAGGGTCTATCCCCAGTCTTCGTCCCGGTTCTCCCCATTTGGAAAGGTTGGTCACGCCTCTCATGGGAACCGTTTTTTCCCTTGATTTTCAAGTCATGCTCTGTCACACTCTCCTGGTCTCCCTCCCACCTCCCGGCCACTCCTTCTCAGCCTCCAGTGCTGGTACTTCTCGGTTCCCCAACTCTGTGACACTGGAAGGCCCCAGGGCTGGTGCTTGGAACTCTTCTCGTCCTTGTCTTCACTCACTCCCTGGGCGATCTCATCCAGATGAGAGGCTTTCAATATGATTTATAAATTGCTGGCTCCCAGACTTCAATCTCCAGCCCAACGCTCTCCTCTGATTCCCAGACTGATGTGTCCCGTGCTCCCCTCTCATTGACACCCGGGTGTCTCCTGCATCTCCTACTCAGCCTTCCAAACCTAGCCTCCCAGCCTGCCCCATCCCAGGCACCCCGTTCACCTACAGGCCCCACCGTCTCGGGATCTCCAGTCAGGTCCACTCCACTCCATCCTTCTGGCCGCTTAAACCAAACACCTTTGCTCAAACCAAATACCTCACTCATCTTTGTCATAGGTAACGTGTCAGCAATTCCTGTTGGCTCCATCTCCAAAACGTATCAAAATCCAACCATTTTCTCCATCACTTCCAGTCAGATTCAAGCCACTGTCATTTCTCGCTTGGATTTTTGCAAGAGCCTCCTGACTTTTGCCCTTGCCCTTTGGATCACCACAGTTTCCCTGTTCTGCCCTCAGTCTGGTCTCAGCACAGCAGCCAGAACCGTCCTAGTAAAAGCCAGTTCAGACGCTAACCCTCCTCTGCGCAGCCTCTCCAATGGGTCCCACCTCACACACGGTAGAAGCTGCTGGAGGCCCCCATGCCCCACAAGATCCAGCTCCCCACTTTCCCTCTCCATCCCATCTCCTCCATGCTCCCCCTTGCTCTCTGCTCCTCCAGTACCCCAAGCATTGCTTCAGTCTCCAGGGCTTTACAGCTGCCTTCTCTCTCCAGAAAGCCTCCCGGCTCCCCTTCTCCTTCAGGTCTCTTCTCAAACGCCACCTTCTGAGTGAGGCCTTTCCTGACCCGTCGTTTGAAACTGCAACCCACTTTGGGGCGCCTGGGTGGCGCAGTCGGTCGAGCGTCCGACTTCAGCCAGGTCACGATCTCGGCGGTCCGGGAGTTCGAGCCCCGCGTCGGGCTCTGGGCTGACGGCTCAGATCCTGGAGCCTGTTTCCGATTCTGTGTCTCCCTCTCTCTCTGCCCCTCCCCCGTTCATGCTCTGTCTCTCTCTGTCCCAAAAATAAATAAACGTTGAAAAAAAAAAATTAAAAAAAAAAAAAAGAAACTGCAACCCACTCTCTGCCACTATCATCCTTTCCCACTTCCTTTTTCTCCGTAGCACTTTTTCTTCCCTCTCTAACACCCCATATACTTTTCTTACGCATTTTCTCATTGTCCGTCTCCTACCCCCGGAGTATGAGCTCCAGGAGGGCAGGGATTTCTGTCTGACTTGTTCACAGCTGTATCCCTAGTTCCTAAAGTAGCACCTGGCACATAGTAGATATTGAATCACTGCAAGACGGGACTAATGACAGAGCCCTGGCCCCCACGGCATCTATTGTCCTTTTCTAGACCAATGCGGATTTATTAAGCAATACCCTTGGCGTGTGGCCTTCTAATACACCACACAATTTACTTATTTATTCCGGTTTTCATTCATCATCTGTCTCCTTCTGTAGAACGTAAGCTCCGTGAATGTTTGCTAAATGAATGGATGACCATCTTTCCAGCTACTGATCCATAAAACTACTTCAGGATCACAGCTATATTTCTCCATCTTGCCCGTCAAAGTACCGGAGAGACTTTATCAAGGCCTTTGTGGAGTTCCCACACTGCCCACAATTTCTGCATCTGCCAGTCTCCAATCTTCTTGAGAGTCAGAAAATCCATTAGTCAGAAATCTTAAGAGAAACACCCGTTAAAACTAGAGCTTCCTTCTCTCTGACCACCAAGCAGCAGTAAGACCTGAAAGTTTGAACACGCACGGTTAGCCGAAAAATATGGGGAAGCAGACCCTCTCGCGTACTAGGATGGGGACAAAAATCGACAGAACGTATGGGGGGCTGGTTGAATCAATGACATTGGGCCATACCACAGTACTCCCACAGTGTTGAGAGAACGACGCACATGCACTGTTGTGTAAAAGTCTCCACAATCTACTGTTAGAGGAAAAGAAAGTTAGATAAAACCTGGCAAGTGAAATATGCCACAATTTGCCTTTTTTAAAGGGTAGGTAGATAGGTGGATAATATATATAAGCAATGGTAACGCTGGTTGCCTTTTTTTTTTTTTAGGCTTATTTATTTATTTTGAGAGAGACAGAGACCGCATGAGTGGGGGAGGAGGAGAGAGAGGGAGAAAGAGAATCCCAAGCTGGCTCTCCACTGTCAGCGCGAAGCCGGATGCAGGGCTCGAACTCACGAAACCATGAGATCATGACCTGAGCCGAAACCAAGAGTCGGATGCTTAACCGACTGAGCCACCCGGGCACCCCTACACTGGTTGCCTTTGAGGAGGGCATCTAGGGGACTAGAAGGCAGGGGTGAGAGGGGGACTTTTCACTGTATACTCTTTGGTACTTTTTGAATTTTATTCTACGGATATTTCTCATCTATTTCACAACACTCTTGTCTTTAATTGGCCTGACATACTAGTTCTGGTGAGCCCGTGCTGACCCCTGGGCACCCCCTCCTTTTCTAAGCTCATGAACCATTCCTTTCCCAGTCTGCAAGGATCCTGGCCCAGGACTGCCCTCAGCTGTGTGGTTACAGATTCCAAACTCCTCCTCTTTGTGAAACTCAGAGGCACATTTCCCTGCACCCAGCCCTGTGCTCTGAGAATCCTCAGAAGACCCAGCGGTCTTGTCCAGAAGCTTCTCCTGTACCTGAAATGTGGTTTTATGGGGAGAGGCTCCCTACACACCCCAGGAGCAGCTGGTGGGGAGGGGCTCCTCCCACCTCCAGGGGCCCCTGGGCTTCTCTTTCCTCTCCCAGTGTGGCCCCACCTCTGGTCTCTGACAGACTAACAATACAGCCCCGGGAGCACCATTATGTAGGCCCAGCCACAGCCCCTTGCTGCCCTGGTCTCCACGGGCTCTGATCTTGGCCAAACAAGCTTGGGTTGCCCCTAGTATCTTTCACAAAGTTTTGCCTATCTTTGTCTACCAGGCACCACGTTTATAGGCTCACAGCCCTGTCTCGTATTTGGCCTTCCCTTCTCTCTGTTCGGACCTTCTTAAAACAGCAGCCCAGCAAAAAGCCGCCATGCTGCCCACTGATCTCCTTAGCCACCTCCCCTCTTTCTTCATCCCTGGGACACAGACAACCCTGTGTGTGATTTCACAATCTGATGTACATTTTGGGGAGCTTCCCAGCCCTCTTGAGACATCTGTCCCTCCAGAGATTCATGCCATGGAATCCTTCCTATCTTGTCGCTGAAATATTGGCAGACCGGTTTGGAAAATCTTACTACGGGCCCGTCTGGATGGTGCAAAAACCTCCCGGCTTCAGTCTGAGCATCTCTCAGCCTCTCCCATCCATTTTCCACACCAGAACCTTTCTAAAATCACAGCTAACCATGCTCCTCCATGGCCGAGAGCCACTCAAGACTCTACAGGGTAGAATCCAAGTCTGCGGCCGGACTTGCAAAGCCCACCATGGTCTGGTCTCTTACCACGTCTCCACCTGCACCCACCTCTACCTCCCTAACTTCATCCTTTAACTAAATATCTACCCTGGACACACTATACTATTCACATCTCTGTGCTTCTGTTCCTGCTGTTCCTTCTACCGAGGTTGACCTTCCAACGGGTCTTGATCGGGGTGTTCAAGACCTCGTTCAGGGATCACCTTTTCCAGGAAACTTCTCTGACCCCTCAGGTAGGGCTAACTCTGCTCCTCCTGTGGCTTGTTGCATCCCAGGCCCGATCTTAGCTCTTACTAAAATGAACTGTATTTTAGCCAACTGTCATTCCACTCCACCCCTTCCTCC
The DNA here is from genome assembly GCF_028749965.1 of Puma concolor. NCBI lineage: Eukaryota > Metazoa > Chordata > Mammalia > Carnivora > Felidae > Puma > Puma concolor. The sequence goes on along the minus strand of NC_141671.1, from coordinate 42,684,226 downwards.
AGAAACCCCACCTTTCAGGTGGCAATGTATCCAGGCCCCAGGGGTGAATCAAGGCTCATCTAAGCTATCGCAAGCACCCTGTTCCCCCACCCCCACCTGACCCTCACCTTCCCCATCCCCTTTGCAGCGTTTCCTTTTAGTCCTGGCCAATGAGACACAAGAGGTCATTTTCTGAGGGGGTTTCTGGGAAGCACTTTTCTTCCCGGATAAAAATACAGCCCTTTCTCCTTGGCCTTTTTCTTTTCTCCCTTGAATATAACTGTAGGAGGTTCCGTAACCGCCATCTTGCGACTGTGAGGCAACAAGCGCGTGGACAATAAATGTGTTGAGGAGAGCAGAGCAGAAAGCTAGAAAAAGCCTGAGATTTTGATAACATCACTGAGTCCTTTCACCAAACCTGGAGCCACAGCATGTTATGGGGGATGCTCTAGTCGGAGTCTGTCTCCATGGCTATATGATAGGTTCTGGAGGTCAAGAACGGCATCTTATTCCTCTTGGTGTTCCCAGAAACTAACACAATGACTCAAAAAATGATGGTCCAGAGGCACCTGGGTGGCTTGGTCGGTTAAGCGTCCGACTTCGGCTCAGGTCATGATCTCACGGTCCGTGAGTTCGAGCCCCGCATCGGGCTCTGTGCTGACCGCTCAGAGCCTGGAGCCTGTTTCAGATTCTGTGTCTCCCTCTCTCTCTGCCCCTCCCCTGTTCATGCTCTGTCTCTCTCTGTCTCAAAGATAAATAAACGTTAAAAAAAAAAAAAATGCTGGTCCAACTGAACTGGACCAAATTCTGTTCCTTGACTATTCTGAATAAGGGGCAGGTACACTTTTATCCCACGTTTCCTCAATCACTGCCACTCTGCCAATGCAATCCTTTTTCCTTCACTCACTTCCCTCAATCCTCTGAGAGATGAAGTGGTCCCCAGCACCAGTCAAAACCTAGTCAGATGCCTGGCAAGGCTTCACAGATAAGGTGCCCACCTACCGTGTCCTGCCCTGGGCCAGGTGGGCACTGTGTAGCAAGAAAGCACCAATCCCTGTCCTTCTGCTGTCCCTACAGGTAGGGGACAGGGCACCCCGTCAGCACTGACCAGAAGGTCACTCCTTTCTGGAGTCTGGACCCGATCCAGACGGCCTCAGGGAAGCTCATCTTCACTCTCTTTAGGAACAGAAGTTCTTTGAAGGCAGAAACCTGGCTTTCAGGATGGACCCCAGCCTACCCAGTTGCAGACCCCTAAGTAACAAAGAGGGCACTGCCTCAGCCACCCCCAACTACACTACCTACTACTCTGCCTCTCACTGTGTTTGGCTCAGGAAAATGTGAAGTTCCAGAATGAACTCCCAGCCCCGTGCCTCAGTCCGGCTCGTTATCAATGGAATCAATTATTTAAGGTATAAAGCATAGTTTTTAATTTTTTTTTAATTTTAAAGAGAGAGAGTGTGTGCATGTGCGTGTGTGTATGTGTGTGCAAGCTGGGGGGAGGGGCAGAGGGGGAGAGAGAGAATCCCAAGCAGGCTCCACACCCAGTGTGGAGCCCTCCATGGGGCTCGATCTCATGATCATGAGATCATGATCTGAACCAAAATCAAGAGTTGGATGCTCAACTGACTGAACTACCCAGGTGCCCCACAAAGCATAGATTGGTTTTTTTAAACATTTTATTTTTATTTTTGAGAGACAGAGAGAGACAGAGACAGAGAGAGAGAGTGCAAGTGGGGGAGGGGCAGAGAGAGAGAGAGAGAGGGAAACACAGAATCCAAAGCAAGCTCCAGCCTCCCAGCTGTCAGCACAGAGCCCGATTTGGGGCTTGAACCCACGAACCTTAAGATCATGAACCAAAGCCAGATACTTAATCAACTGAGCCATGCAGGTGCCCCAAGCATAGTTTTTAAAACTAATTGGGGATGCCTGAGTGGCTCAGTTGGTGAAGCATCCAACTTCAGCTCAGGTCACGATCTTGTGGTTTGTGGATTCGAGCCCTGCATCGGGCTCTGTGCTGACAGCTCAGAGCCTGGAGCCTGCTTCAGATTCTGTGTCTCCCTCTCTCTCTGCCCCTTCCCCACTTGTGCTCTCTCTCTGTCTCTCAAAAATACATAAATGTAAAAAAAAAAAATTAAACTAATCGACACCGAGCATTTAAAACACTGATAGCATTTCACATTGATTTCCGAGGGCTCCAAATACGTGTACTAAATACTAAACACGGACTTCGTCTTCTGGTAAAACATAGCAGAGAATGTCACCCCAGGACAGCTCTCTACCTTTCCCGCCCAGGGGATCGCCAGCGTGCCTGTCCACTTCTGTTCCCACAGCCAAGCCATGTGTGTCCCAAGAGCCACTGTGTTTGTCCCCAAACCTGTTTGCCAGTTGCTCTTGTTACTGTAATTACATAATTTGGTTTAAATACAACACAAAACAATGAAAGAGGACTGTGAAAAGAAAGAACTTTCTTGCTTTCTCAGAAATCCAAGTTGAACGCTTTGGAAAAGTCTGCTAACACGAACCGCTGAAAACATTACCATCGAGTCAGACGTGAGAAAGTCAGACCATAAAGAGTGGGGCTGGCAGGCCAAGCGGTTGGGGGTGCTGAAAATCTGGAAGAATCCTGCCCTTGATCGGTTCTTAAGAGGTGTGAAGTTCTTGCACTATTTTAGATCAAAACTGGAACCCAAAGAAGACAGAGTGTCACCAGGTGGTTTATACAGAAAGAACATTCAAGGCTCAGGAAGGCCTGTGCCCAGGGGAGGCCTCAGCCACACATCCAAAGGCTAGCAAATGTTAGCACATTTGTAAGTCTCCAGTTAAAATGAAATATTTACCCTGTACGTGTCTATGATCCCTGTTCTTTTTTAAAATTTTATTTTTATTTATTTTTGAGAGAGAGAGAGACAGAGCAGGAGCAGAGGAGAGGTAGAGAGAGAGGGAGACACAGGATCCGAAGTAGGATCCAGGTTCTAAACTGTCAGCACAGAGCCCAACGTGGGGCTCGAACTCACGGACTGACTGCGAGAACACGACCGGAGCCAAAGTCAGACTGAGCTACCCAGGCACCCCACTATGATCCCCGTTCTCACAAGCCAACTACAAGCCTTGATGGTATTAGGTGTTAGGAGGGCTTCACTGTGCCAAGTGTAAATCCTACAGCACAGGACTTAGCACTCTGAGCCTCTGTTTCCTCATGGATGACATCCGACCTGCCTCAGACGGCTGTGAAGATTAACTAGGAGAGTGATGTGGTTAGCCAAGCACCCAGCACATAGTAAGCACTCAATGCCAACCAATGAAGCAAGTGAGAAATCTCGGAACCACTCCAGGCAGCTCCCTCTCCGACACCTCCCAATGCCACCCAGCTGAGCCCCGGAGAGCCCGCCCCGTCTGCTCCTGAAAACCCCCTGACTCTGTCCTAGGGGCTCCATCCCCACAACAGCTACCTACGCCACGTCCTCACCATCTTTCTCTTGGTAGACAGCACCAGGTCCCCACCTAGTCCTGCTGCTTTCATTCTCCCCACCTCAGAGTCCAGCCTCCTCCAGCAACAAGAGGGATGTTTTTAAAACACAAATCTGGGATGCCTGGGTGGCTCAGGTGGTTAAGCGTATGACTCTTGATTTCAGCTCCGGTCATGATTTCACAGTTGTGAGTTCGAGCCCCGCATCAGGCTCCACGCTGAGTGCTTGAGATGGAGCCCGCGTGAGATTCCCTCTCTTTCTCTCTCTCTTTCAAAATAGAATTAAAAAAAAAAAAACCCACAAATCTGATCATGTCACTCCTTTATGTAAAACTCTCCAGGGGCACCTGGGTGGCTCAATTGATTAAACGTCCCACTTCGGCTCAGGTCATGATCTCGTGGTCTGTGGGTTCGAGCCCTGTGTCGGGCTCTGTGCTGACAGCTCAGAGCCCGGATCCTACTTCAGATTCTATGTCACCCTCCCTCTCTGCCCCTCCCCCACTCATGCTCTGTCTCTCTGTCTCAAAAATAAATAAAACATTAAAAAAATGAAAAATTAAAAAAAAACCTCTCTAGCAATTTTCCAAACTCCTTAAAATAGCTGAGAAAGCCCTATATGGATGCCTGCATGTACACACGCACTCAAGCACACACAGAGCACTCCAGCTGCACCAGTCACCTGTCGACGCCTCAAAAAATGCACTCTGCCCCCTCCTGCCTCAGGACCTTTGTACATACTGCCTGCCACCTAGAACAGTCCTTACCCCTCTTGACCTGGTAAATGCCTCCTCATCCTCCGGGCCTCTACTTAAATGCCATTTTCTCAGGAATAGTTTCTCTTTCAGTTATACAAAAAAAAAAAAAAAATGTTTATTCAGCACCTTCTACATGCCGGGCACTATTCTAGCCATTGGAAATATAACATATGCAAGACAGACAAAATCCCCGCCCTCATAAAGATTATTTTCTAGTGAGAAAGAAAGATAATAAACAATTAAATAAATAATATTTTTCAGACAGTGGTAATAAAAGCATCTGTTCAAAATAGGATTCATTTTATCATCAGAAGAATAAATTATTAGAAAAAATGATTTATATTTGGGGCACGTGGGTGGCTCAGTCAGTTAAACACCCGACTTTGGCTCAGGTCATGATTTCATGGTTCGTGGGTTCGAGCCCCGCGTCGGGCTCTGTGCTGACAGCTCAGAGCCTGGAGCCTGCTTCAGATTCTGTGCCTCCCTCTCTCTCTGACCCTCCCCTGCTTGAGCCCTATCTCTCTCTCTCTCTTAAAAATAAATAATAAACATTAAAAAAAAAAGAAAAAGAAAAGATGATTGATATTTTTATTTGTTTAAGAAAATTAAGTTTCGGGGCGCCTGGGTGGCTCAGTCGGTTAAGCGGCCGACTTCGGCTCAGGTCATGATCTCGCGGACCGTGAGTTCGAGCCCCGCGTCGGGCTCTGTGCTGACAGCTCAGAGCCTGGAGCCTGTTTCAGATTCTGTGTCTACCTCTCTCTGACCCTCCCCTGTTCATGCTCTGTCTCTCTCTGTCTCAAAAATAAATAAACGTTAAAAAAAAAATTTTTTTAAACAAAAAAAAGAAAATTAAGTTTCAACAATATATCAAAGGCATTTATTTTGATATCTGTCAAATACACGGTATAAAAATATGCACACATACATGTGCATGTAGTAATGTCACAATGACTGTCAAAATTTAGTTCTAGAATGTTGTTTCTGTTTGTGTAATTGTGAAAATGTGACTGCTGTGTTCCCCCAATCAAAAAGTAAAATCAGGGGCACCTGGGTGGCTCAGTCGGTTAAGCGTCTTCAGCTCAGGTCATGATCTCACGGTCCGTGGGTTCGAGCCCCGCATCAGGCTCTGTGCTGACAGCTCAGAGCCTGGAACCTACTTCAGATTCTGTGTCTCCCTCTCTCTCTTTGCCCCTCCCCTGCTCATGCTCTGTCTCTCAAAAATAAATCAACATTAAAAAAAAATTTTTTGAGTAAAATCAAATACAATGGCACTGCTCGTGGGTATACACACGTGAACGCACATCCCTCAAAACCGAAATGCAGAGCCCATCATAGGCCACAGGCCACAGAAAGGTACGCCAGACTTAAAACCTCACACACACACGCAGCCACAAACACACAGAGGCCAGGGGCCAGGGTGTGAGCATTCCCCAAAAAAGGCTGGCCCTCCCTGCCCGAGGTATGGTCGCCAAGGGGGGCAAATCTCTCTTCTCCTAAGACATCATCATTCAGATGATAAGCAGCAGCTGGGGTGGCAACAGGAGGCCCTAAGTTCTCCCCCCACTCCCGACAGTTACCCAGCAACCTGACCCCTGGCAGAGGCTGAGGTTAAATTAAAATAAAGAGAGATCAAGGTACATTGTAATTTTGTGGTCACTCTCCGCTCTGGCCTCCACGCAGCCCCCAAGCCCAGCAGCCCGCTCCGTACCCACCCCATCACCAACACAGCCCGCCTCACCCACCACACTCGCGCGTACACACGCTACATGCTGAACACACGCCTCGTGTAATCCCCCTCCTCCCCTCCCTGCACTCACACTCGCGAACCACACTCTCTTACACAAGCCCATCTCACACACGTAGAGATGCAGTGCAGCTACCAGGCATCGTGAGAGACGGGAATAACCCGGGCTCCCCACCCTCCTCACCACTCTCTGCTCTCTCTCCTCACCACTGCCTGAAAGATGTGACTCACTGCTCTTACAACCAGAGCCAGCTGTGCAGGGCGCCCCGGCCCCAAGCCAGCCTCCAAGTCTCCCCACTGTTGTCCACTGGCACCTGACCTACCTGCCACACTGCCCATCGACATCCAAAGAAAGGCCAAAGTCTTCAGGGACAAGGTCCCTCTTGAGCGAGGCGGGGCAAGTCACAGGATCTGAAGTGACGTCAGGGGACTTGAGACATCAGGAACCCAGGGAGGATTGAACCCTGGGCCGAGCGCACAGCTGACTGCCCGGGTCCATGGGGGCCTGGCACCCCTCGGGCGCAGCTGACCATGGCATCGGTGCCTATGAATGGAGGGCAGTGGGACAGGCCACAGAGGAGCCTGCCTCATGGCCACTGGACTGAGGGATGGGTCCCAGGTATCAGGGATGGTTCTCCACCCTCCCTCCAAGGCTTGGCTTCAGGGGGCCTCTGGGAGTAACATCGATGCCGAGGAGAGGCACCTGCTGGCTCAGCCAGTTGAGTGTCCAACCCTTGATATTGGCTCCACCCAGTGTGGAGCCTGCTTGGGATTCTCTCTCTCCCCCTCTCTCTGCCCTTCCCTCATTCTCTCTCTCTCTCTCTCTCTCTCTCTCAAAATAAATAAATAAACTTAAAAAAAATGCCTAGGAGATCATCAAAAGAGTCATATCAGAGAATGTCTGGAAGGAGACACGGCCAACACCCATTCAGAATGCCTAAGAGTCTTCTCCCTGATCCCCTGGTTCCAGAGAACCAGGCAGCCAACAGGACCATAAGAGCAGGTGCAGAATGGTCCAGGCCCTTCTGTGGGAGAAAAACAGAATTGAAAATCCATGATTCTGTGACTTGGGGCAAGGGGATATGGAGGTGGAAGAAAACGGGGAGTGGGAACCTTCCTCTAGCCGCAGCCCCTCTTGACCAGCCACCCCAGCCCGCCCAGGCCCTGTCCTAGCCCAGCCTCAGGATCCCTTTATTAAGGGTCGGGAACCAGCTTTTTTACCTCTTGTGGCAGGGTGGGAGGAGACTAAGCCCCAACTGTGAAGCAGAACGATGGAGAACAGGACTAAACATGCGGGGGAACCGCAGCAAGAGAAAACGAGGGTAGAGTAAAGAAGGACTGCCTGGTCGACAAAAGACACTTAAATTCATTCAATTAACAAATAGCGACCGAGTACCAGTTCTGCACTGGATACTGTGCTAGGTGCTAGAGCCACAGAGACGTAGGGAATGTGTTCTCTGACCTCAAAGACCTGAGACTATAATAAAGTAATAATAAGACCCAGTACCTGTATCATGTTTATGATATGTTAAGCCCTATTCTAAGTGTTTTATGAGTCATCTGATTCTCATAACTAACCTTCTAAGCTAGATACTGTTATGACTCCCATTTCAAAGACGGCAAAGAAATCGAGGCCTAGAAGGGTTAAGTAACCTGCCCAAGGCTGCACGGCCAAGAGGAGGATTTGAACGAGGCCCAGAGTCTGTGCTCACTGCCATCTTGCTCCCCCCTCCTGGATGGCCACCTCACAGCCATTCTCCATGGCCCCGGGAGCCCCTCATCTCCCACCATGCCACCTCCATCCCAAATCATGTGTCACGACAGATTATCCTCACCCTTTCACCAGACACACACAGAGCACTTGCTGTGGGTAGGCCCTCTGCTGGTGCTGGCCAGGCCGACCTCAGCCAGGCTGGGGCCTGACCCCTAGGGAGCTCTCTGGTTGGTGGGTGAGGTCAGCCAGGTAGTGTGGCCGTCAACGCAGGGAGAAATAGGTATGGAACACTCTGGAACCCCAAGCGAAGGAGCCAGCACCAAGCATGACAGCCTCAAGAACAAGGGTCACTTGTGAAACTTACAATCTTTTGTGCATCAGGGTGCCTGGTGGGCTCAGTCGTTAGAGCATGTGGTTCTTGACCTTGGGGTTGTGAGTTCAAGCCCCACTTTGGGTGTAGAGATTGGTTAAATAAATAAACTTAAAAAAAAAATCTTTGGTGCCTCAAAAGACACTGTCAACAGAGTAAAATGGCCACCGACAGAATGGGAGAAAATATTTGTAAGTCACATATCTGATATCTGATAAGGGATTGATATCTGGAATATATAGAGAACTCCCCAAACTCAACAACAACAACAACAACAACAACAACAACAACAACAAAATAACCCAATTCAAAAATGGGTAAAGGACTTGAAGAGACATTTCCCCAAAGAAGACATCCAGATGGTCAATAAGCACATGAAAAGATGCTCAACATCAGTCATCCTCAGGGAAATGCTCATCAAAACTACAGTGAGGTACCTCCTCACACCCATCAGGATAACAGCTATCGATAAAAAAAAAAAAAAAATGAGGGGTGCCTGGGTGGCTCAGTCGGTTAAGCATCAGACTTCTTCGGCTCAGGTCATGATTTCACGGTCCATGAGTTTAAGCCCCAAGTCGGGTTCTGTACTGACAGCTCAGAGCCTGGAGCCTGCTTCAGATTCTGGGTCTCCCTCTCTCTCTGCCCCTCCCCTACTCATGCTCTGTCTCTCTCAAAAAAAAAAAAAAAAAATGAATAAACGTTAAAAAAAAATTTAAAGAAGAGATTCTCGCCCTCTCTCTTCCCCTCCCCCACTCACTCTCACTCTCTCTCTCCAAAAAAATGAATAAACGTTAAAAAAAAAAATTTTTAGTTCTTTCTTCCTCTATCTCTCCCCCTCCCCCCTGCTCTCTCTCTCTCTCTCAAATAAAAAAATTTTAATGACAAATACCGTATGATTCCACTTCCCTGAGGTACCTACAGTAGTCCAATTCATAGAGACAGGAAGTAGAATGGCGGTTGCCAAGGGCTGGGGGCAGCGGGGGCAGGGGACAAGGGGCGCTGGTGTTTCATGGGCGCCCAACTGCAGTTGGAAAAGACGAAAGAGCTCCCGAGAAGGACGGTGGTGATGGTGGCGCAACGATACGAATGTACTTCGTGTCAACGAATCGTACGCTTTAGAGTGGTCAAGACAGTCAATTTTATGTTAAGTGTACTTTCCCACAATAAACAAAAATTAAGGAAAAGAATCCGAGGCCAAGTGTAACTCCAAAGCTGGCGAGGCTAAGATGAGAAAGTTCCCTGAGGCAGGGCCGGTGCCGAGGCAGCGAGAGGCCACACAGGGGGGAAGCTGAGTGAGGCAAGGCCTGGTCTCTGCCACCAGGCCCCGGCGAGGTTCCGGCCGCGTCACTTCCTCGCTCCGGGGCTCAGTGTCCTCATCTGTCTAGTGGGGTTAATGGAACTTGCTCTGCCGTGCCCATACTGCGGGTGCAAAGGGCTTGAGAAAGGACAGGCTGCCTGCCGGCCTGCGGTCTCTGAGCCAGACGCTAACGGTTAAAAGCCACAGGCAGGAATCTGGTGGAAGTCATTAGATTTCAATGCCTGAGAAAAGACGAAAGGGTTCATGAAGAGCTCTGGGAACCGTGAGTAGGAAAGAGCGAGCTTGAGGTGAAGGCTTCTCAGAAGTAGAGACAGCCCTGTCGGCCCCAGGCTTTCCTGTGAGGGTCATCTTCTTGTCCATCCCCCTGCCTCCTCCAGGCTTGTGCTACAGGACAGCCCCTCAGAGCCCCTGCCTCTGCCCCTGGGGAGCCCCCAGGCTGCAGGGAGGACACAGCCACATGCAACCACGGAGCCCAAGGCAGTGACAGACAACCCAACATAGCTGAGCTCAGGGCCACTGGATTCCCGTCACTTCCCACCCATCCTTGCAAGCACTAACAACTGGGGTTATTGTGACCCAATCCTTCTCTTCCTGTGGCTTTGTCTTTTTGTGACTGGCTTAGTGCACTTAGCAAAATATCCTCAAGTTTTATTCACGTCGTAGGGTATGTTAGAACTTCCTTCCTTTGGAGGGCTGAATAATACTCCATTGCAAGTATAGACCGTGTTTTGCTTATTCGTCCATCCATTTCCAGGCTGGATGGGGCAAATCATGAAAGTCTTCTGGAGGCTTGGCTGAGCCAGCCTGCTGGAGAAACAGCAGGGCCGCAGCCCATCACCCACAGTGGCAAAAAGTACAACACTTTGATGCAACACAGACCAGGGGTCGAGTCCTGCTCTGCCCCTGGCTCTTTGTGTGATCCCAAGCCGTTACATAAGCTCTCCCTTATCCACTCCGGTTAACGTGGGGGGTGAGATTTGTCCCCTTCTCCCAGGGCTGTTGGAAGGATGACAAACGAATCTACGTATATCCCCAGGGCCCAACAAAGGGTGGCCCTTATAATCAATATTATTACTCATGATTCTGCTTCTCAAGGCTGGGGGGTGGGACAGGGATGGAGAATGGAAGGACTGGGGTGTTGCCAGGTCAGGATGGAGTGATGTTGGGGTACCTTCCGAGTGTGTGGGACACGAGTACGTCTGGTGGTTGGGGGTGAGGGGCCGGGAACTGCCTAGCCAAGGCCTGACCTCCTAAGGTTCCAAGACGTGTTCTACCTTCTCATTTGGCTAGAAGACCCCCCACCCCTACAGTGGGAGTCCTAAGCCCAGCAGGTTTTTCCTCTCCCAAACTTCTCTTCTGCCAGAGCTGGGGGGAACAGCACCCTGGACTTTACCCTCCCTTTTGGGCTCACAAGTTCCCCGGGCCATCTGCCCTTAAAGGCACACATGGCCCAAGGCCAGCCAGGAGAGGAGGAAGCCCCTGAGAGGATGTGTTCAAAAGCACCACCATCCTCTTCTTCGGGTGTCACCCCAGGCCACCCCTTTGTCACCACCTCCCACCCATCCTCATAAACACTGACATCTGGGGCTATCGGTGACTGGACAGGTAACCATTAACCCCAAGAGAAGGTCCTGGCCCTTTAAGGCTGCCCTGGGAAGAAATGACAAAATCACCCCACTGGACTTTGTGCCCTGAGGCTGCTGGGGAAAACACGGCCTGGGAGCTGCATGCAGCCTGCTCAGGCAGGCCCACAGCCAGGAAGTCCCTTCCCCTCTCCCTTCCTCTGACAGGTTTGCCCTCTGCTCTTGAGACATGGGGACTCTGCTGTGCACGCAGGTCTCCGAGAGGCGTCTTCTCTCTGATGGGCATCCTCTCTGCCCCAATCACTAGGCTTCGTTCATACCCCCACCTCCTTCCAACAGGTATCTCAGCCTGAGCCGTCCTTTCGATGACCATTGACCACTGTGCGAGGAGGGGACCCTGGTAAGGACCACCCTATCTGGGCCCAGCACCCAGCCCAGAGCCTGCGTGCAGCCCAGTGAAGGCACTGGCCTAGTGAAGACAAAGGGAGCTGGGCAATCTCTGGGAGAGAGCACCGGTGGGAGTCGGAACACTTGGATTCTGGACCCGGTTCTACCCTGAGTCACTGCCGGGCCTCAGGAGTATCTCTGCCCATCTCTGAGCCAGCATGTCTGCCTGCAGGGGACGGGCCCTCTCATTGCTAGCTTGTGTGTGTGGCTCCAGACGGAGCAGGGGTTGCTGATACAGGATATGACCTCCATTCTCCTCCTCTCCATGAACCAGGCCCCCAGTCGGGTCACAGGCTAACGGAGATGGGCAAGAACTCTCTCAAACAGCTTACACCAAATGAATGGTTATGTAAGAATCTTTTAAGGGCCTACGTGCCGCCTCCTCGGGGAAGCTTTCTCGGACCGCCCCAACATTTGGTTCCAGCGCCGAGGACTGCTCTGATAAATATCTCACCTCCTTGAGGTTAGGAACTGTATCACCTCCATCTCTGAGAACCGGAGCCTACCATCGAAGGCTCTGGCCAAACATCTTTTGAGTGAAAAATGAATAAATATCAATGGTTTTTAAACATCAGCGCCACACACAAAAGGAGCCCCAGATCTGAGTCGTGATATGCAGGTTGGGCCAAGACAGGCCCAAGCTCTTTCATTCAAAAGCTGGGTGACCTTGAGAAATAATCTGACCTTCCTGGCCCCCCTTTTGGCACAGATCCCACAGGCCAGTTAGTTAGTAAGCATCGGTTAGTGGTCTGCTGTGTGAGCGGCACTGGGGTTGGGGGGGTGGTCAGGGGGCCACATGAGAGAATTAGAAGACACGGTCTCTGCCTTCACAGAGCTCGCTCGTGGTTGAACATACATCTGAAATAATAGCAACAGTGAGTAGAAGTCAGGACAGGCTAGACAGGCAGACCAAAGGTAGGAACGAGAGGATGATAAGAGCAGGGTGGAAGTAATCCCAGGAGGTTTCCTAGAGGAGGTGAGCTCTGAATTGTAGACCCAGAACACTAGTCTCATTCCTCCATTCACCCATATTGGTTCAAACAGACATTGGCACAAGCCGGGCTTTGAGGATACAATGGTAAAACAAACAAACAAACAAAACACTGCCCTTCCCACCAGTAGCTCACAGCCTCACTAGGAAGCTGGCCTCTAAACTCAGGTGACCACATAGTCTGAGATCTGACCTGACAGATATATAGACCACATGCCACAAACCGGAAGAGTGGGGAACGTCTCAGAAGACTCAGTCTGGAAGAAATACCCACCAAACTCTGCTAGTAGAATCTGAGCTTCTAAGGGGGCAAGAGACACAAGACAGCAGGAACCTTATAAGGCAGAAAAACAAAGTTATTGAGGACCTGTTGTTTCTCCGGGTTCTTGGTGACCTCACCTTTGACCAACAATTTCCTGGCACCGGCTCAGGCTGCCAAGGGGGTGGGGGTAGAGGGGGAGGAAGAGGAGGGTAAACAGCAGGTGAGGCCAAAGGTGGCTTTGGAAGGCAAGGGGCACATTCCGAAAAGTCTCCCCAGCCCGAGCCCGGCAGCAGGAGCCCAAAGTCCGATAGCGAACCCACACCTGCATTCCAGCCATCTGAAGAGCCATAAATACCTGAGAACCCACCAGAAAGGATGCTTCCAGCCGCCTGGGAGTTGCTCCCCTCCCCAACTCCACAGCCCAGCTCCTGTGCTCCCCAAACACCCCTTCCTCCGGGAGGCCTACTGGATTCAACGGAAGGAACCAAGGATTTCCACCTGGGAGTGACCTCTCCCTACTCCACCTCCTCATCTTCTCCCTTCTCCTTACTCTCCTTGGCCCAGACTGCCAGTAGGAGACCCCCCAGAGCCAGAAGCTGGGTTCCACGCCTGATCTGCCACCCACAAGCTCTGTGACCTCAGGCCAGTCACCGAACCTCACCAAACCTTGTCATCTGGAAAACAGGGATGCTGACAGGGAACACTTTCACAGGGCTTTTGGAGAGAATAAATGAGATAACGTACACGAAATAGAAGTAGGCATCATGATTCTAAAAGCTGGATGCTACTCTAGTATCTCCCAAATGTCTAACTTACTGAGCAGGAAACGGGTCCAAAAGAGACATGAAAAGGTTAGGAAGTAGGGTACTCTCTCTTCTTCCTCCTCCTCCTTCTATTATGCATCTTAGTCAACCTCGCTTTCCAAATATGGGCTCCTAAACTTTAGGGGGCACAGATCCCTCGGAGAAGGCAAAAGCAAATAACTTTCCCTCCCCCAGATACATTCATTGGCACATCCCCAAGCCCGTGTGAGTAATTTCAGACGTTCATTTGCCTCAGGTTGGAGATGTTTGCTCTGTGACAGACTAGAAAAAGAAACTGTCACGGTCCTGAAGCCATGCTTCCATGATCACGGCCCCAAGGAAGCAGGAAGCTACAAAGGGCAAATCCTAAACTTGGGGGAGCAAATCTCAGCCAAAGGGTCCCCCAAAGCCAGGCCTCAAGGCCCTGGGAAGGAAGTCCTGTCTGAGCCCTCCTCCAAACTGCTCACATCCTCTCCCTACCCTCACCCATTCCCAATGCACAAAACCTCCCTAAGCTAGTTAATTCATCCTGGTCCTTGAAAGTCAAACAGAATCTTAGAGACTATCTGTACAAACCTCTTTATCTTTCCAGACGTGGAATATAAACAACAAAAGATATACTGACTTACTGGAAGTCACCAGGAAAATCAACACAGGAGCCAGGCTGAGGTAACCAGCTCAGTCCCACAAGTGTGCCCCGAGAACCTACCGTGTGCTCTCTGCCCTGCTGGCAGGGGTGGGACCACCAAGAGTTGATGAGCTGTGACTTGATTGGCCGGGCAAGCCTAAAATCCTTGGAATGAGAGTGCACACAGATTACCAAGCTCCTGACTATGTAAGAGAAGTTGCAAAATCCCTACAAGTTTAGCAAAGGCAGAGTCGGAACATTCGTTCGTTCATTCATTCATTTAACAAATACGTATTGAACCTGAAACGCTAGACATGAGCATGTAGTGGTAAATCACCCAGACGAGGTCCCTGCTCTCCTGGAATCCTAGAGAGGGAGAAAGACAAGAAACAAGTAAACAAATAAAATTAACTTAGCCAGAGAAACTAAAAAGTGACATAATTGTGGATGTAAGTGATATTGTCAAGAGGAGGTGCTCAGGGGAAGCCTCTTGGAGGAGGTGATATTTGAGCCAAGTCCTAAAGGTGAGGAGGAGGCATCCATGCAAAGGGGTGGAGCCAGAATGTTCCGGAAGGAGGGAACAGCAAGTGCAAAGTCCCTAAGGCAGACATGAAACTGATACGTCCAAGGAACAGAGGGATCAGTGTGTACAGGAGGCAAGAAGGGCCTCGAGGAGGAAGGGGTGGTCAGGAGGCAGGTGAGGAAGGCAGGCTTGAGTGTGGAGGGTTTAGGCAGAGAGACAGCATGATCCCACGTGTTGTGTCAAAGCATATCCTGGCTGCCGGGAGCAGCCAGAATTGGAGGCACCGGAGAGGAACAAGGAAGCCACAAAACCCAGGAGAGATGGTGGGAAGAGTGGACAAGTGACGGAAATATTTTTGAAGTCAAACAGGCCCCAGGATTGCTGATGGATTTGAATGTGGGGATAAAGCAAAAGCGGAGATCAAATACGAAAGCCAGGCTTTGGGCCTGAGCGACATGGGGGCGGCAGGACCATTTACAGGTATAGGAAAGTCACAGGTTACAAGGGAAGCCAAGGGTTACCAGTCATATTTCAGGAAAAAAGCTCAATGTCCTTTGCTCGCAAACCTGTTCCATTTAATGTGCTATATAACAGTGAGCCCACATGACAACAAAAGGTAGAGCCTTTTAAAGAATTCAAAGGAGGTTGTGACTGAGGATGGGGAAGAAGAGGCCTGGCTCTGAAAATGGCCAAAATGGCCAGAAGTGTATCCATCACAAGTAGAATTTCAAAATTGTTTTCCTTCTGGGTTTTCCACACCGTGCGGCAGGCGGCCAGGCCTCCCCCTCGGGCCAAAGGAGAGGAGCAGTGGGGCTGGCAGGACAGCCTCATGCCTGGTGTTTGTGGTTCTTTAACTCTTGCTCGCCCTCTCAGCCCATTTTCATGTTACACAAGTGCAATTATTTGGATTTGAGCACGGTTCTTTTTTATAAGCCAAGAGTTTCTTTTTACTGGAAAAAAACTACCAGCTGGGATCAAATACGAAACCACACTCTCGGTGCCACCTTCTGAGGGAGACACGGGCTTTAGACCCTGCGACCAGAGCTCCCCTTGGGAGCCTCCTGCGTTGCAGGGCGACGCTGACCGTCTCCCCTGTGCTTGTTCGTGCAGACCCCAGAGAAAGGCGACAGATTCCTCCTCTAGGGATTCTGGTTGGGAAACCCAGCCTCTTCCTCCGCCTCTGTATCTTGTAAGGCCCCATTGGACCCCAAACCTAAGCCCTTGGGGTCTGGACCAGCCCATCTCAGCCCTGCCTCAGCTCTGCCTGAGGCCTCTGCTGACCCCGGCCACATCCTTCCTCTTTCTACCCCACCCCAGTTCCTCCACATGGTCCTTGTCTACTTCTGACTGGCGTTGTCAGATGGTCTTCCTCATGTGCCACTCTAGCACTAGGCCACCTCCTCCAGAAAGCCCCCAGGGGTTAAGGCTGATGCCATCATCAACCTGGCCGTACAGTTTCTGGCCTTTTTTCCCCCTCTCTGCTGTGTACACAGATGTGTGATCATCCTGGAGTGTGTGTGTGTGTGTGTGTGTGTGTGTGTGTGTGTGTACAGGCCTGGATGAGTATGTCCCCCACTCAGAATGGGGGATTCTTAAGGGGCCTCCGAGTGACCGATGGATACCCCTGTATCCTCTTCTGCAGGAATACCCCCCCACCCCCAACCCCACCCCCCATAGGGGTCTGTTCCTGGTCACTGTCCTGCCTTCCTACTCTCCCTGGTCTCCACCTCAGGTCCCTTCCATCAAATATTTACTGAGTGCCTACTCTGTGCCCAAGAGGTGCCAGGATCACACCAGGGAAGAAGGTAGACAAGGCCCCAGCTCTCATGGAACTGTTATTCCAGGTGGGGGGACAGATTATAAACAGAGGCATTGATGGGTGAGTGGGGATAAGTGATAGAGGCAGAGAGAACAGGTCCCTCCAACAGGGTAAGTGCTAGTCACTCCCTCCATAAAATGAGCACCTACTATGTGTTGGGTGCTGTTCCAGGGACTTAAGAGATACATCAGTGAACGAAATAGACGGAGATGCTTGCCCTCGTGGAACTTAAATTCTAGTTGGCTGCGGGGAGACCGACAACACATAGTGCACATAACAAGTAAGTGTGTTTTATAATGTGAGAGCATTAGGAAGGGATCAAAGTTTAGGCAAAAGGGTAAGGTAAGAGATGGGGGGTGGGGTGGGTAATGTTGCCATTTTAAACAGGTGGCTCAGGAGAGGATTCATTTTGAAGGTGCTGCTTGAGCAAAACCCTGAAAGATGGTGAGGGAGTAAGTCCTGTAGATATCTGGAGAAAAACATTCCAGGCAGAGGAGAAAGGTCGTGCAGAGGTCCTCGTGCAGGAGCAGGCGAGATCTGATTGAAGGACAGTAAGGAGGCCAGTGGGGTTAAAGCAATGGAAGGGGAGGAGCTGGAAATGGAAATCAGAGAGGCAGCCAGTCCCGGAAGGGATCATGGAGGTGCTTGAGGGCCACGTGAGGGCTTTACTCTGAGGGAAATGAGGAGCTGCCGCAGGGATTTGAGCTCCAAAGTGACAAGATCTGAGCCACCCTTTCCTCGCTAAAGGGTGTAATTGTAGAAAGTGATGGCGGAGGAGGCTGCTGCTTGAGGCCATGAGGTGAGTGGGTCTCTCCAAGGAAGAGCATCTAAGCCGGGGTCTGAGGGACAGAGAATGGACATCCTCCCTTCCCCCCCTTCCTCAGTCTGTCAACCCGAGAAAGCCTTCTGCTGTCGAACTGCACCTCTCTCTTCTCCCTTCACCCCTCCTTTCTGCTCCTCATCCTCTCTCCCTCCCTCCCTCTTTCCTCCCCCGCCCCCTCGCTGACCCTCCCTCTCTCCTCATCTCCCTCCTTCTTCTCCTCACCTCTTTTTATCTTTGGCCTCACCCCATGGGGATGAGGGCTTCCCCCTTCCCAGAGTTCTTAAGAAACAGTTGGAAAAAAGCACTCGGAAAGGCTGCCACAGGCCCTTGGCGGGAGGGAGGATAGCAGATTACAGTGTCTGGTCGTGGCTGCTCACCCTGTAATCAGGAGGGTGTCTCAGGTGGACGGAGACCCTGGGGCATGCCCTGCCAGGCCGAGACTTCCCATCCCCAGTCTGCTCCTCCCCAAACCCGGGATGCTGTCTATGCCCCACACTTTCTCATCCTGTGGCCCAGGCCTTAGGATCAAGCGGCGGGTCAAGGCTGTGGAGTTTCTGACACCGACCGTCTAAGGGCAGGGGCAGGGCAGGGCGCCGCTGAGTGCTGGTTCCACAGGGGCGGGGAAAACTCTCTCCCATTAAGAGCAACCCTAACCCTATACCTCGGGGGGAGCAGAGACAGCTCGGTACAGTTCCGCCTCTGTCCCCCTAGAGGACCGCTTGGGCGGCCAGTGGATCAAAGATGCAGGCGGAAAGGAGAGCCCCACCACAGGGGCCCAGCCTCAAAGCTCTGACTGGGTGTCCTCTAGGAAAGGAGACTCACAGTGTCAGCCTCCCAGGTCACCAATCTGTCCAGGAACAGGCCCAGCTCTTCTCAGCTATCATGTGCCACGCGTGGCTGTGGCCTCCAGCACCTGAGTCATCTGTGACTCATCGGCCTCTGCCCTCGGTCCCAAGAGGGTTGGGCCGGGTGGCCTTGGCATGGGGATGGTACGTATAAGACCTGTCCAGTGTCCCTGGTACAGGCCTGTCCCTGCCCTCCCTGCCCCGAGACAGAGATAGCCAGACCCCTCACGGAGGACCCCCATCTGCTCACAGAGGACCCAGAGCAGCTTGTACTGGACCCCTTCCGCCTTCACACGCACACATACACACACGGGTCACAGTGCCTTCCCACTCACGCATGTGCTGAGTGGACCCAGATCCCCCAGAGTCTCCATCTAGCCCAGAGCACATGCCTGGGAGTTAGGGTCTGCAGTTACTTCCTTGTATGACCTCAGGAAGCATTCATTCCCTTTTTTAGGCCTCAGTTTCCTCCTCTGATCTGGGACTCACAGACCTCCAACATCCCTTCTAGCCCTAAATCTAAGGAGGGATTTAATGAAGTGATTTCAGACCTGTAGTCAGCCAGTGATGGGGAGAGCTAGCAGGGTGATGGTGGGTATGGCCGAGGGAAAGGACTCTTCCCTGGCATTCTCCGGACCATACCGCTCCTGAGGCTACAGGCAAACACTGCAGGGAAAAGGATAGTAATGCCCTGCCATACTCTTTGTCAAACCAGCCAGCTCAGAGCCTCCAGGGCCCTGCTGTCGCCACCATCCTAAGGAGAAGGATCAAGGAGATAGACTTCCACAGGCCTCCCCCTCAAAATGGGCTTCCCTGAGGGCAGGGCTAGGTCTCCCCCTCAAACTGGGGCTCCTTGAGGGCAGGGCTGTGTCTCCTCCCTCAGGCTGGTGCCCCCTGAGGGCAGGGATGTGTCTCCTCCCTCAGACTGGGGCTCCCTGAGGGAAGGACTGTATCCCCTCCCTCAGACCGGTGACCTGAGACAAGATGGTTCTTTCCCTCAAACTGAAAGCCCACAGGTTAAGAGCTTTTGGTTTTACCTTTTTTTTTTTTCCCCCCCAAACCAAATCTTCCCCTCCTTGACTGAGCCTGACCCAACTCCAGGCTCTATTCCCGTTCTGCCTGTTTTACCCTAGGTGCGTTGGCCCCCAGGATGACAGCACCCGCAGAGATAGAGGCAAGCAGGGATATAACATCCTAGCAATCTGCCAGGTCTTTCCCAACTTCCTCCTGTTTCATCCTCAAATTCTCCCCCAGAATATGGGTCACACCTGGATATTATTCCCCAGAGGAAAGACAGAGCCGTGAGTTTCAGAAAGCCAGAGATTTGTCAGCACAGCAGAGGGTCCCCAGGCCCTCACCCTCTCTGTCCTGTCCACCCACCCAGACCCCACCACCCCTGAAGAAGGCCCCTCCCCCAGTCCCCAGGAAGGGGTTAATGAGTGTTAGGCCTGGTAGGGTGGAGGGAAGTTGGGAAAGCTAGGGAGGGAGCAGTGTTTCTCCATTTGGCCAGAGCTTCGGTTTCCCAATACAGTATTACTGTTGGGCAGAGACAGACAGCTGGGCAGGCTGAGGATCCCAGTACCTTCTTCTGTGGCATTGGCCAGGGGACCAGATCAGGCCCCTGAGGGCTCTCAGCCGGGAGATGACCTGGTCTCTGGGGAGCGTGGGTCTGGGCCCACAGACGCCAGCAGGACGACGGCCGCCCAGGAGAGTGAAAGAGAGCCCAGAGAGGGGGTGGCCAGCCAATCTGGCAGCCAGGAGGTAGAAAAGTAGCAGACACCCACTTCAGGGTCTCCAACTGCCCTTGCCACCTTCTGTCACAATACCTTCTAAGGTACTGTCTTCCCGACATTTTGTTTTACCATAACCCACGGGAAAAAATACATCCTACACTGTGACCCCTGAACACATACGAACACACATATTTCAAGAGTTTCAACAAACAATATCTACCCTTACTGCGTGCAAGCCTGTCTGCATTTTTTTAATTCTTTTTTCTTAAATTTATTTATTTTGAAAGAGAGAGGTGGTGGGGGGGAGCACGGGGGAGGGGCAGGGAGAGAGGGAGAGAGAGAGAATCCCAAGCAAATTCTGTGCTGTCAACACAGAGCCCAATGTGGGGCTCAGTCTCATGAAACTCAAAATCATGACCTGAGCCGAAATCAAGAGCCAGATGCTTAACCTACTGAGCCACACAGGTGCCCCTCTGTTCTCTTTCAGATTTAAGAAAAAGCATAATACTGGTTGCAAACCACTAAAATGACCTCATGTCCCACCGACAGATCACAGTTTGCAGTTTGGAAAACACTACTCCAAGGTCAGCAGGCTAGATACCTGTATGCAATACCTTGCCATTGTACCTGTAGAGACATTGAGGCCCTAAGAGGAACCAGAGCCTGCCCAAGGTCGCAGGGCTGCTCTGTGACCTGGCCCCAGCCAGAGCTCAGTAGGCTCCCACAGCAGAATTTCCACTGTAAGCTTCCAGATCCTGGGGATTTCTTGAGACCACTGCCTGCAAAAACAAGGCCGGGGGAGAGGATTACCACTGGCGGACCATCAGAAGAGAGGAGATGGAGGTTTGCTGAGTAACGGGCTCTGCTAGGACTCCCCTAGGCCCCAGCACTCAAGACTCTATTGAGCCTACGGAAAGGGTCAGGCCTGGGGGTCAGTTTCAGTTCCTCCAGAGAATGGTCCCAATCATGATGGGGAGGAGAAACAGAGGCTCCCAGTCTGATGGGGCTGGGGGCGGGGGGGGGCGGGGAGTGGTGACACAAAGCCCCTCCCTCTCAGGGAGCCCCTAGTCTGAGGAGGGCCCTGCCTCTGCCCTCAGACAGCTCCTGATTTGTTTCACATGGCTTTCTGCAGGTAGAAATTATGGACATCTCCAGAACAGGGACCCAAATGCAGTGTCTACACCGGGAACCTCACTGGCAAAGCCACAAGAAGGATGAGGAGGAAGGAGAGAAACATCAAAGCACCTGAAGGAATTACCTAGGGGGAAGTTTCCAGCCACTCCTTTCAGGTAGGGTTGCCAGACTAAGTACAGGATGCTCAGTTGGATTTGAATTTCAGACAATGAAGATTTAACTGAGCGTCCTGTGTTTTTATCTGCTGTGTCGGGCAACCCCACATCCAGGACTGACGTGGCATGAAAGGGCCAGGCTGACCAGGAGGCCCATGTAGGACTAACGGACAGCAGGAGAAGCTGAGGTCTCCAGGTACCCGGTACTGTTCGGCGGGAGGGGGGGTGGGGCAGAAACGAGAGTCCCTTAGAACCTTCTCAGCCGCCAGCAGGCAGCCCTCAGACCCGGCAGCCCTCAGACCCGTAAACACCCCCAGCTTGAGTAGCCGCCTCCCCTCCCTCCCTCAGAAGTGTGGCGGGGACACAGAAAGCCAGGAAGAGCCTTTGGAGTGGGCATGTGGTGATGGGCCAGGGAGCAAATTGTTTCCTTCGTTCCTTCTCGGCAGCTGCACCAGGCCGGTTGAGATAAGAGAGTCTTCGGGGAAACTTCCTTTTAGGCACAAACCAACGGCTGGGCCAGGCAAACCAACGGCTGGGCCAGGCACACCACCGGCATCTGTGGGCAGTTTCTCTGAAGTCATGGGGCCTGGGGGAGGGTTTTACCAGCATCAAGCTGAGCTCTTCCCCACCCCCCCAACCCCCCCCCCCCCCCCCCCCCGCTCATGTCTCTTCTGCCCTCCTTCCTCCCTGCAGCCCCCAACACGCCTCCCTCCCCCACAGTTTGGGCTTTTAGTATGGCCGCTAGAGTTGGGCAGTGCCAAGGGTGTGGCTGAAGCAGCCACAGCCAGAAGGAAAGGGGGTGAGCCCACTGGCCTCACCAGGAAGGCATGCCCTGATGCTCTCATAACCTCTGCGGGCACAAACATCCCCTCTCCCAGGCCCGGGAGCAGAGCTAAGGGCTGGGTCCCAGGCCCTGCTTGTCCCCCGTTACTAAGAGGAAAGGAAAAGCTGTTTCTGTCTTCCCTTGTGGGTTTCTACACGGGCTGTTTCCGCATTCCATACGGACCAAGGGAATAAATCATCTGAAATGCTGAGCCTCGTTGGGTTCTGTAGATGAGCCTCAAGGAAGCAAGCCCAGAAGTTGCACCCCCTTCCTCAGGGAGCACCCGGGCTGATGACGGAGAATCTGTCCCACCCCTTTGGGACCCTGACAGAGCGGTGTGATTCATGTTCATTCTTTCATTCAACAAGTACTGTATTTATTGAGCCCCCCCTTAAGTGGTAATCACTTTATATTACCTTATCTAACTTAATCCACATTAACAGCTGGGAGAAAGGTAGTATCGTGCCCATTTCACAGGTAGAGACAATGAGGCCCAGAGAGGTCAGTGACTTGCCCGGGGTCAGATAGCCAGAAAATGCTACTGATGGGAAAAGCGGAGCCAGGCTCTGTTGGATCCCAATGCTCTCTTCCCACCACCCTGTGCCCAGTCACGATAGTGACAACTGACGACCTTTTCTGGGCACTCACAACATGCCAGTCACTCACCCTTCCCCCAGGGATCACAGTTCTCTGATCCTTAGGTGTAATGGTACCGGTTTTTGTTTTTTAATTTTTATTTAATGTTTATTTATTTTTGAGACAGAGCATGAATGGGGGAGGGTCAGAGAGAGAGGAGACACAGAATCCAAAGCAGGCTCCAGGCTCTGAGCTGTCAGCACAGAGCCCGACATGGGGCTCGAACTCACGAACCGCGAGATCATGACCTGGGCCGAAGTCGGAAGCCCAACCGACTGAGCCACCCAGGCGCCCCAAGTCATGGTACCTGTTTAACAGACAACGACTAAGGCTCAAAAAGGTAATTTTGCCCTGTGACACGATTTAGAGGCTGTCAGGGTTGGAGCTGTGTTTTAGGTTTGGGTTTTGGACAGCGGGGACCCAGAATTAGCAGCTGGGATTTGAACCCAGGCGGTCAGGCCAGGCAGGACCAGAAGTGACCAGGCGTTATCAATTCTGTGGCTGCCAGATAGAGGGTTATTAATATCCATGAGGTGACTATTGCAGAATAGTCAGTCGCTCCCACAGGACAGCTCTGGGTCACAGAATTAGAGCCAGGTCAGCACCCCCCCCCTCCACCCCCCAGCCCCACAGGGGCTCATCCTGAGAAGCCAGATCCCTCAGCTGGGCCTCACAGCCCCTGCCCTGGGAGCCCTTACCCAACCAGGCGGCCGCCCCGTGACTGGGAGGGGTGACCCCTGTCACACTTGCATGTGTGCGAGCTTGTGGATGTGCTTGTGTGGAGGAAGACCTGTCTAGCCCTGGGTGAGAGGATGCCTCGAGGGTGTCCTGCCAGCGGAAGGCCTTCCCCCACCGATCCTAGCCTCAGCACGCCCTAAAGGCAGGCCCAGCCACCCTCTCCCTTTCTGAAGGGGAGTAAGGGTGGATTCGCTGGGAGGGAAGCCTAAGGGAAGGGAGCAGAGGGAACTAGAGTGGGGATGCAGGTTCCTTGTCAGAGGCAAAAAGAGCCTCGAACCCTCTCCCTGAATATTTCCCCAGAAGACATCCTCCTGCGGCCTCCTTGGGAAATGGAAGCTTCCAGCTCTGAGAGTCCCAGGGAAAGCCTTCCTCTCCCTGCCCCAATCCCAGAGATCTTTCCCCATACCTGTACCACAAACCTTGTCCCCCAAAGATCCTGGAACAACAGGACTGTAATCTTGGGGTGCTTCTGAGATGGACCCCCGAGAGTCTCCTCCACTGTGGACCCCTCAGATGTAAGCTGGGAACGGTTTGAGAGAAGCCGGCCCAGGCAGCCCTGCCTCAGGCCTCCAGGTTTTCTGCCCAAAGCCCAGCTGTGTAGAGAAGGGTGGACACAAGGCGTCCTCTTTCAGACTGGAGGCTCTTGGTGTGTTTGGGGGGACAGGGCGAGAATGGCCTTGTGCTCTGGTCCTGTTCATTGGCTCATTAACTTCTCAAATACTCATGGCATGCCCACCTTGTGCCTGGCCCTGGTTTTGGAGCCACAGGGCATCATCCCTGGCCAGAAGGTCTCTCTCCACACCCTCCCTCCCCTCAGGACAACCCAGCTTCTCCACTCCTGGGCTCTGGGCTGAATCTGCCCTGGCTTGCCTCACTCCTCAGAGAGACAGGAAGGCCCTAAACTTAACAAAGATCGGTATAAACCCCAGCTATGGGATTTCAGTTTAAAATTTTAAAAGTGAGGAGGGAGAAAAACAACCAAATTATACCAAAGTAGGAACTCAGAGAAGAAAAGGGCATTGACGTGGGGACTAGACATAACAGCATAATTAGAAAGACCGGCTTTGAGCACAACCTTGAGCACTATATTAGCTTTCACACATCAACACCACCTCACAATGCTGGTGTGATTGTCCCCATCTTAGAGAAGAGAAAGTTAAGGCCCAGAGAAGAAATTTAGCCAGTGGCAGACACAGGATTCTAACCTAGATCTGTCCAAAGTCTTGGTGGGGCTCAGGGCAACCCAGATGGGCTCTGCAGAGGCACCAGGCAGGGCCTCACAGACCATCACTCCGTTGCCTCAAGAGACTTCCAGTCCTACGATGATGGCATAGCTGTAAACAGGGTGGGGAACAGGGACACTGTCTCCCTGCAGCCTGAGGAGGTGGTGAATGGGGTTCTCAGACCTCCCCAGCAGAGGAGACAAGCAGGGCCCCAGGAGGAGGACACATGCTGGCTTCTGTCCCACTTGGAGCCAGACCCAGAGGCTGACAGGGGATGTGTGTCAGGGCCCAGGCTGGTGAGCTATGCTCGCCTCTTAACAAATGGGAAGAGAAGCCTTGCGGGATTGTAAATGTGTGTTGGGAGAAGAGAGAAGGAGAAGGGTTCAGGCCCTGAAAAGAGCTCCTCAGACACGGATACCCGGTGATTCCAAACATCTACCAGGCCAGATGAAGGCAAGGGAGTGCCTTCTTGAGAGTGGTTTCCATCTTAATCGACAACGAAACATCTGCTGGAAGGGCTTCTGTCTCCTCCCTCAGACCGGAAGCTCTGTGAGGACAGGGCACAACCTGAGGGCAAGGGCCATGTCACCCCCTCAGACTGGGAGCTACCTCAGGGCAGTACTTTACTTCTTTCATTAATAGGCTACCCCCCTTCCACCCCGCCACCATCAAAGGCAAATACAACTGGGGCACCGGGATGGCTCAGTCGGTTGAGTGTCCAACTCTTGATTTTACCTCAGGTCATGATCTCACAGTCTCGTGAGTTTGAGCCCGGGTCGGGTTCTGCACTGACAGCATGGAGCCTGCTTGGGATTCTCTCTCTCTCTCTCTCTCTCTCTCTCTCTCCCTGCCCATTTGTGCTCTCCCTCCCTCCCTTCCTCTCTGTCTCAAAATAAATAAATAAACTTTCAAAAAAAAAAAAAAAGGCAAAAACGACTTTTTAAAATCTGTTTCAGATCTCAGCCCTCTTGTCCTGAGGAGACCCAGGCCCCGCCCTCCTTCCATAGGCTCCAAGGCCTGATGGTTCCTTTGCCGTTGAACGACTGCTCCCCGCCATTCGAGCTCTTCCCCCTTCCGATTGGCTTCCATCCCTTCCTCTGCAGATGCTCAGCCAGGTCCTATCTTTGCCTTGCATTTTCCCTTTCCAGGCAGATTATAAATATTATAAATATTTACTGATTCCTTCCCTCCCCTCCCGTATTTCCCGAGTCCTGATGGATGATGTCCCGTGGATGTGGCTGAGTTGTCTCTCTCCCAACAATTCTGAGTCCAGCCCTGCAGGGCCTCTCAAGGATCACCTCCTCCACCCCCAATCTCTAGGCTGGTGTTATGCTAAAGCCACCCCTAGTGAAAGAGAGGTCATTCTATACCAGGCACAGCACATATGCCTGGTATTCCGTAAATGCTTGAGGATGGGAGGGAGAAAGGAGGGAAGGGAAGGAAAAGATGCCACAGGTTTTTCCTTCAAATTCCTCATGCTTCTCTCTCAGCCTGTTCTTATCCTCTAGCCTCTCCCCTCATGCTGTAGATGAGGCCCACTTTCTCCCGGTGAGATCTCATTAGAACTGACTTGCTCTCCTCACCCCCAAAATTGGACAATACTTTGTCCTGCCTGGGGCAGCACTTGTCCTGACTCTTCCCACCAGACTTCCTACCAGGGCAGACCCCTGGTCTCTGATTCTGTTATATCTACATCCCTCCTTTCTTGAACCTTGCTCTACCCCCTGAGACCATCACACATACCAATAAAACCCTATGGATAGGAACGGACAAAGGTCCAAGCACTAGGATGTGATGGTTTAGTTGGATGATTTATAATCGCTAGGTAACACCCATCCCAAAACTTCACAGCTTGAAACAGCAACAGTCCATGTATTTGTTCACAACTGTGTACATTTGGGCAACAGATGGTTGTTGGCAAGAGCAGCTCCCTTAAGCCTAGAGAATCCAAAATGACCTCGCTCATATGTCTGGTGCCTCAGCCTGGGGTGGTTGGAATAGCTGGGAAGCATTCCTGCCTCAGCCTCTCTCTGTCTCCCTGCATGGCCTTTTTCTCCAACATGGTAGTTGGGCTTCCTTACAACATGGCGGCTGCCTTCCAAGAGGACAAAATGGAAACTGTAATGTCCCTGAAAGTCTAGGGCTAAAAGTCCAAGAACAGCTCTTTCGGCACATCCTCCTAGTCAAAGCAAGTCATACGGCCAGCCCAGATTCAAAGGAGGAAAATAGACTCTACTTCTTGATGGGAGGAGCGACACGTGTGCACAGGGATGGGAAGAACAGTTGGCAGCCATGTTTGCACACAGGCCACCATAATGGTCTTAACATGAAACTGATGCAGAATCACCAAGGTCTGTATAAATCTACCCAGCTTCCTTGCAGGAGGGAAGTGGGTAGGCTGGAGGTTCCTTGGAGAAGCAAGTACTCCAAAGGCCTTTGGGGCTATGGCCAGGGTCTGTCACTGCTTAGGAAAAAGGAAAAGGGACTCAGGCTGGGCAGATCAGAGTTGAGAAGGAGCAGTGTATATGTCCAGGGAAAAAAGTGGTCAGGCCAGAGGGGAGGGTGTGAATCCCGAGGGGGAGATGAGCAGGGATAGCTTGGCACTGGGCCTTCCTCTGGGGTGGGGGATGAGCAGGTCTTATACAACCAGGGATGCAGTATTTTCATTTTATCCTTCTTTTCCCCATAGTCTATTTAAAGACTGCTTCTCTCCTCCAAGGCTGCATGTTGCAATTTCTTTCGTGCTTAGGTTTCGGATCTTCCAATGACAAGCCCCAGCCCCTAGAGACATCTCTTGCCTTGCCTTGCCTTACCACACTTGGGGAACTCTGGATTTCAGCCTGGGTTTGGCCACCACCACATCCTCCCCCTGTCCCACTTTTCTTCTGGCTGTTTGTATTCAGTCTAGACGATTCATTTTTATTTGTTGATGCTCTGCCTTAGCCTGGGGCAACCATGGTGTGGTGGAAAGAGCACTAGAATTGGAGTCAGGAAAGCTGGTTTAAATTCTGGCTTGACCATTTACTGGCTGTGCATAAATTCGGGCATGTTATTTACCTTCTCTGAGACTCCTACTTCCCATCTGCCAAGCAGAAATAATGAGCCCCATCTCCAGGGTGGCTAAAAGGAGGAAACAGTGCCTGGCATTGACCAACAGGCCTTTGTCCCTAATCCCTACCACCTATTCTGAGTCCCCTCCTTGCCCAGCCCTGTTCACGTCTCTACCTGTCAGCCCCTCCACCAACCACCCCCACCATTGCTGGCCTCACTCACCTCCACAGCCTTGGTATGAAACCCTCAGTCACCAGGCCTCAGTTTTGCAGTCACTTGAAAAACGTGAACTGAGGATGAATTATGTTCCAGGCACTGTTCTAGGTGCTGGAGGTACAATGATGAACAAAACAGACAAAAGTCTCTGCCCTCGAGTGGCCTGCATTCCAGTGGGAGTGGCGGGGGGTCAGGGGGGAAGCAGACAAAAGAGAAAGTAAATTTTAGAGCCATGTGGTCCAAAATGGCAGCCACTAGCCACATGTGTATATTGAGCCCTTGAAATGCGGCTGTTCCCAACTGCGGTGTGTGATAAGAACAAAATACACAGCAGATTCAGAGATTTTGTACCACACAAAAGTGAAATCTCTCCTTAATAATTTTTATATTGATTAAATGTTGGAATGGTATTTTTAGATATGTTGGGGTTAAGTAAAATATATTATTAAAATTAATTTCTCCTGGGGGTGCCTGTGGCTCAGTCAGTTGAGTGTCTGACTCTTGATTTCGGCTCAGGACATGTCCTCGTGGGTTCGAGCCCCACATCGGGCTCTAAGCTGCCAGTGCAGAGCCTGCTTAGGATTCTCTCTGCCCCTCCCCTGCTCTCTCTCTCTCTCTCTCTCTCTCTCAAAAAATAAATGCCCTAAAAAAAGGGTTTGTTTTTTTTAATTAATTTCACCTGTTTCTTTTTAACTTTTTAAATCTGGCTCCTAGAAAATTTCAAATTACACATGTGGCTCACGTTACAGTTCTACTAGACCTCTCAATTCTAGAGTAAGCGAGAAGATGGCACACGCTGTAAGAAAAAAGAAGGGATGGCGAAAAGGAGCATCCAAGTGCAGAGTGAGGAAGGGGTGTTGATTGTAAACGCAGTGGTCAAGGCAGCCTCACTGAAAAGGTAACAAGACTGAAAGTAAGAGAGCCACGCGTTGCCCCAACTAGAAGAGTGCACCAAGAAAAGGGGACAGCCTGTGCAAAGACCCTGAGGTGGGAGAGGGCCTGCAGTCTGAGGAACAGAGAGGCCAGTGTAGTTGAGCTGAGTGACCAAGGCAGATCAGAAGTCAGAGAGGCAGGGAGGTAGAGGCTGCCCGGAGAGTACAGGGCCTTTTCAGGCTGTTGTGTAAACTTTTGTTTTTTCCTCTGAGTAAAATAGAGTCTCTGCAGAGTTTTGAGCCAAATGGTGACATGATTTGGCTCACAGTTTAACAGGCTCACTTTGGCTGTTGTGTGAGAATCAACTTAAGGGGGGGGGGGGCGGTGGCGAGAGGAGAATTGGGAGGCCAGTTTAGAAGGCTCCAGCAAATATTCACTTGGGATGACAAGAGCCTCTATCTCACGGGGCTATGGTGTGGATTCTGTGTTAACCAATGGAAAAGCCGGCAGGTGTGATGCGTGGCTGCTAGACCAAAAGCTCTGTGGGTCAGGGGCCTTGCCTTCTGTCTTCCTCACAATGTAGCCAGGAGAGGCAGAAGTCACCACCACCCCCTCAGCACCTCCCCCTAGAGGGGTGCAACAGCCTCCTTTGGGCCTCCCTGCCTCCTGCCTGACACACTGCTGGGGTGCTCCTTTTAAAACCCCTCAAATGCTGCTCATCCCCGGCAGGCCAGAGCCTCTTGGCATTGCAGACTCCCTGTAAGCTAACCCTGCCCCTCTCCTGTCAATATCCCTCACCCCTATGCACCTGAGTCCCCTCTCATACCTTTGCTCATACCATCCCTTCCGCCTGGACCATCTACTTCAACCTCCCCCCGTCCCTGTTCTGTCTTCTCCTGCCCATTCTTTATGGGGCTACCAAGAGGTCAGGTCAAGAGAAGACCCCAGATTCAGCCAAGCTGGATCAGATGCCCCCTCACGTTTTACGTATCTTTCTACTGACAGATTTATAGACTGTTTCTGTGACTCCTCGCCCACCCACCCTCACCAGATCGTTGAGGAGCAGAATCATCTTATTTGTAACAGCATCCGTGCCCCTAGCGTGGTAGCTGGCCCAGTAAATACGATTTGAAGGAATAAAAGAGAGGCAGGAGGAAATGGATTTGGTAGCATTGCTCATAAATGCCAAAGACCCAGACAGCTTCTGCCCTGGCCAGGACCGCAGGAGAGAAGGGCCTATGCAGCAAGACGGGGTGGGGAGTCCTCTCAGGAACAACCAGGGCTGTGAGTCCATTTCCCAAGGGCTTAAGGAACTCCCGGACACTCTATGTAAAACTTAACAACACCGTGGAGTCACAGGCCCCCGTGAGCACCCCCTTACCACTCCCTAGCCTACTGCAGCCAAGGCCACATAGCCAAACTCAGCCCTCTCCTGTCCCCCGGGGCAGTAAGCTCAGACTCATGGCCGGTTCCTCCCTCAACCAAAGGACCGGGCCTGGATCATGTGATTCCTGAAGGCAGCACTGCTCCCGGTAGGCCCTTGCTCCTGTCTAAGGTGCTGTCTCTCCGTCCCCCATTTCAGAGCCCATCCCCCCCACATCATGGCAGAGGGTGAACGGGGTCCCCCAGGACCAGCTCAGCCAGAATGGAAGCACCCTGGCCCCCAGCACAAGATGGGCCACGCCATCGCCTACCTACCTGGGACCCTTTTCCCAGACCTAAGACAAAATGCCACTTTCCCCAAGGGAGGAGGGAAAGGGGGCAGGAGGGAGTCCAGAACAAGGACCCAATGGAGAAGGAGAAACCAGGAGGAGCTTTGAGATCAGAATTAAATTCTTTAATACAAAATGCTTTTTTTAAGATATATCTGTATTTCTTTGTTGTTGTTTAAAAATAAATATGTACTACGGAATATCTCGAAAAACTGTACTAGAGACAAAGATGTGATGTTAATATCTTTTTCCCACAATTATTACGGATAAACAGTAGCACCAATAAATAAATGATAACAAATATTAAAATTAAAAAAGGAGAGAGATTTAGTATGTAGAATTCTCTATTTTTTCTTGTTTTGTTTTTACATATAAAAAACAGAATAGCCATGTCTATTTTATCAGAATCACATATATACATAAACATATATATATATATATATATATATACACAAAAACGCAAGTTGCCAAATATATATATAGTATGTAGATGTATATTGAAACCTTATTTCAAAGGAATGTGTGGTGGGGAACCAGGGAAAAGGGGAGGGCAGAGCTGAGTGTTAGCAAAATTAAATATCTGTTCAGGACAAGCTAGTGACTGTCCCCGATCAGGGAAAGAGAGATTGGAAACATGAATTTTATACACAAAGACCAGTACAAATAAGAGTGCAAGAGACAGCAAGAAGAGATACATCTCATAAATAGTTGAAATTAAATATTAACCAAGAATACTGAAAAAAACCCTACTCTTTAATTAAATTAACTGTTTTAATTTCTAATTAAAAAGGGGTATTAAATAAGTATCATATATAAAACACTTTCTCTTTTCTCTGCCTCCACGGTGGGCACGTGGATCCTGCCCTGTCTCTCTGTGCCGCGGGAAGGGTCGGTTCTGGGGACAGAGGAAGGTTAACCACTCACACACACACAGCCAGGTCTCCTGGGGGGGGACAGAACTAGTGGTTTCAATGGTCTGAGGACATCAGGCCCTCCTGGGCTGCACCCGGGAAGGGCAGGAGGCCCTTCCCTTGGAGGACAAGCTGTCACCAGGCGGCCCTTCCTCCATCAATGTCTCTCTTCTCTTCGCCAAGACATCTGTCAGCAGCCTCCTGGGCATCTCAGAGCAAGTGAAGACGAGGTGAAGGCTGCCCAGTCTCCTGAATCTTGCAGGCAGTGCCCCTGGGGGCAAGATGCCCGTGCAGCATGTGGAGAGGATCCCCAAAGTACAGCAGTGTCCTGAGGCTCCCCCAAACTCCTGGTCAGAGCCAGCGTCCTCGTCCCTGTACCTGTCGTCTGTCCATGTGACTCGGGGTAGAGGCTTAGGGCCAGGGCTGGGTTTGTCGGTGTTCCCAAAAGCAGGCCAAATTTGCCCCCATGCCCTGGCCATGCACGCTTCTGGGCAGGGGAGGGGACCCTGGCCTGCCCGAGAGGGACCAAAAGATCATGCCAGAGTCTCTCCTCCCATCCTCTTCCCTGTTGGGATCTGGGTGGGGACATTCTCCTCCCAACTCAAGTCCACAGCAGTCAAATACATCCAGTGAAGACACCAATAACATTAGCAATGTTAATTTAAAAAAAGAATATATATATTTTATATATATATAAAATATATATATTTATTTTTATATATATAATATATATATATATAAATGTATGTATGTGGGTGGGTGTGTCTACAGGAATCCCAGAAATAAAACTCTCTAATCTTCCGGGCTTGGTGATTTAGCAGCAAGAAAAATAAAATGGCGATCCAATTCCAAGAGGGACCGTGCTTGGTCACCTGCCCGGGAA
The DNA here is from genome assembly GCF_028749965.1 of Puma concolor. NCBI lineage: Eukaryota > Metazoa > Chordata > Mammalia > Carnivora > Felidae > Puma > Puma concolor. The sequence goes on along the minus strand of NC_141671.1, from coordinate 42,652,068 downwards.
TGCTTCTGCCGGAGTCTCGGCCTCCGGACCCAAAGTGCTCTGCGCAGAGTCTCCTCTTCCTTCATTTCAGGTTTCTGGATTAAGGATTGTTCTGTTGACGATGATGGCGGTGTGGTGGTGGTCGTGGCGGCGGCGTGGTTTCTGTGTCAGTCGTTCTGTATCAGTCTTTCCTGGTGAGAGGTCTGGTTCCCGAAACCCTGAGGGAGGCTCCTTCTTCCAGCCCGGCTCACCGCCTGGGCTTGTCACATCTGCGGGAGATGGGAAACAGAGCCCGGGGGTTAGGGCCAGGCGAGGGGACGCGGCGGTGAGGCAGGCAGCCTCCCCTTCCTGGGAGCCCGAGTCCCTGCAGCAGAGAGGAAGGTGAAAGCATCGTTCTGCCCGGAGGAGCCCAGCGTTGAGGGGAGAGCCAGCCCCTGCCCACGGAGGCCCCACTGGAGCAGTAGCTACGTCCAGACTCCCATCTGCCCTCCAGAGCTTACAGTCTAGTCGAGACAAGACAAGGACGAGGGGACATTTCATCACAGGCAACAAATGAGCACGAACTAAAGAACAGTCCCTACTTGACATTTCAGAGCTAGTGGTGACCAAAGTTGGACCGAGTTAGTCAACAAAGAGTCCCCGCAGAAAGAGGGGTTTCAGCTCTGCCTCTATGGGGCTGGTTTGGACAACAGAGTGGGGAGAGGACCCCAAGCAAGGGGTGGGGCTGCCCCCAGGAAAGTGAGGCTCCCACGGGAGCGGGAGCCAGAGAGGTGGGGAGGGACACATCTCCCATCACCACGCCCTCCCCTCCAGGCTCCGGCTGCAGGCCCCATCTTTCTTGAGCATGTTGGCAGCAGCAGGCCTCAGGTACCGGGGTGCCCCTCCTTTCCCATGTGCTGTGTAATTGATGGTGGGGGAGAGACGATCATCGACTGTGAAAGCTCCTGTCTAAGCAGAGGGGACGCCAAGAACTTTCTCGTCATGCCCCGGGCTCCGGGGCTGATTATCTTTTACCTTCTCTACTATGAGAGATCACAACTGGCCCTGCCCTTCTGAGAGCCTGGGAATGAGGATCCTAAGCCTCCAATTTGGGGTACTGAAGCTCCCCCTTACAGGGGAGGGCTCTAGAGGTTGGGGTGACTTCTGTCAGCCCCCAGGTCACTTCAGACACCCCATCCCAGACATCTCTCTGCAGAATCATCACCACAGAAATCCTAAAATGACAAGTCCCTTATCTACCCTGAGGTCCCTGGAGCATGTGGAGACCCCTCATCAGACCCTGGAGGCGGGCAGAGCCCAAGCCCAGCACTCATATACACTTCCTGTCTTCACCCACTACCAAGGCAGACAGAAGTCTGCACAAACACCCCAGGGCCTCATCCCCAGCGCCCCCAGAACATCCACAAGCCACACGAACATGGGGGTGGGGGAGGCAAGCACATTCAAAGAACTTTGAAAATGGAACATCTGGACTAGCTGGGGGTACCCTGACCCTGCCCAGGAGTCCCCATAAGCTCCCCACTAGGTGAAGTTTACACTGGCCCAGAGGGCTCCCAGCCTTTGTGCCCAGGCCGGACTGGTACAAGCTCCATTCAAGGCATCAAGATTGCCAGCCAAACTGTCAGGGCTCTGCGCTCCTGACCTTCCCCCCTGAACTCAGTCATATATTCACTTGCACACTTGCCACTTTCTAGGTCCTCACTGTGGTCAAAGGACAGTGGTACAGAGGCCTGGAGGGTTACACAGGTGAATAAAAGCCAGGCCCTGCCATGAGGAGTTCACAATCTAATGTCAGGAAAGTGGGCACGCCAGGGCGCCTGGGTGGCTCAGTCGGTCAAAGCGTCCAACTTTGGCTCAGGTCATGATCTCATGGCTCACCAGTTCGAGCCCTGCCTCGGGCTCTGTGCTGACAGCTCGGAGCCTGGAGCCTGCTTCCGATTCTGCGTCTCCCTCTCTCTCTGCCCCTCCCCCGCTCGCACTCTCTCTTTCTCAGAAATAAATAAAAAAACATAAAAAAAAAAAAAAAAGGAAAGTGGGCACGTCCCACCCCCCACCCCATCCTGGGGGCATCTGGAAATATGTGGGTTGTTTGAGGCTGTCACCATGACTACTGGAGTATTAAAGGTATCTAGTGTCCCCAAATGTTAAATATCTTAACGACCCTAAACCAACAGCCAGAGCCTGTGCCCTCTGGGACCCCAGTCTAGGAGGGACTCAGACCTGCCCCTATGAGAGACACCGAGGGGATGAGATGCCCAGCGGTGCGGACTCCAGAGGGTGGTGGCAAGGCCCCCGAGAGTGTTTGCACTTGGTAGACGGCAGCGTCCCCCGCACCAGGAAGGGCCCTCGATACTAGCAGCAAAGGTAGTACTAACGACGTCAGGACCAACAGCCACCACAGGACACCTCAGGACCACAGGACACAACACTCAGCCTGCGTCCACACCATCACATTAAGCCACACCAGCCTGCCCCCTCAGGCAACCAGGGCCACCTCTGAACAGGCCCTCCCAGGCCAGGCCAGCACCTGCTGCCCACCACAGGGGCCTTGCGAGCAGAGAAGGCAGAGGTCAGTCACCAGGCAGGCAGCTAGAAGCCGAGCAAGCAGCTGGCCCCTCTCAGATGCGCCCGTGCGCACTCTCTCTCTCTTCCTTTCTCTCCCGGTCTCTGTGTGAAGCCCCTCTCTGACTCGCTCCCCCTCTGGGAACCAACCTGCAAGTACGTTCGTTTAACTCAAGCTGCCTCGCCTTGCAACGCGAGTCTGTGTTTTTGCAGGAACATTTACACGTCTGCGGATCTTGTACAAACAAATGCTTTCTCCGCTCTGAGCAAGGCCCACAGGGACTGCAAAAAGGCAAAAGGAAAGACATCTAAGCTAGAGCATCAGCAGAGAGAGAGAGAAAAAAAAAAAAAAAACCATGCAACACCCCCTAACAGTCTGCAGCTACGCCCCCACCCAGCTTGTTGGCCCCCATACCCTTCCATGCCCTGGAAGGATCCAAGTGCTGCAGCAGAAGACAGAGAGAGCGGCGGAAAGAGGCAGCACTGGCTAGGAAGCCTGCCTGCAGGAAGAGGCAGACATAGATGGGCAGAGAGTGCAAGGAGAGGGCCACCATAAGGGGACTGCTGTCCCCTGGGGACAAGTACAAGCCTTGAGCCACAGGGCCCCCAACAGCCACCACCCCAGAAGGAGCACACATTGACTCTCCACCTGCTGGCGACAGCAATCTGAGCCGCCTTCTCCCCGTGCAAGGACTCACACCCAGGCCCCTCCACCAAAGGTGGGCCGAAGTGGGATATGTCGGCAGGCCAAGCCCGGAGGCAGCGCCCACGGCCAGGCCACTGGTGACCAAAGGGCCCACCACAGCCTCCGACCCAGAGGAAGAGCCTCCAAACCGACAGGGAGGTTTCTTTGGGTGCCGTGGGTTCGACCAGAATATGGGGCTCCCCTCCAGAGGCCCCAAATCCACGAGAAGGGGCTGCCATATGGTGCCTGACCCCACCCTCAGATGACAATACACTGCCTCACGTCATTCGCGCCCCTTCCTCGTGCCACGTCTGCCCTCCCCACCACCCTCAGCTTCCAGACAAGTGCAGAAGCCTGGAGCAGTGGAAACCAGTTGGGTGAGCAGGCACCAGTGCCTGGCACCCGTGCCAACGTGGGCCCGCCACCAGTGCCCAGTGGGTGAGAGAAAGGTGGTGCCCAGCCAAGCCGGTGTCCCCTCCTTGAATCCCCCAGGCCCGCTCTGCCCACCTGCCCACCCCGACCCCGGACCAGCACCACCACCACCAGGTCTAGCCACTGGTGCCAATTAGTGGAGCGAGAGTGAGAGAGAGACACTGGGGGGAGAAGAGAAGGAAAGCTGGGAGAGGAAGGCAGGGGCAGGGTTAGGGGGTCCTGCAGGCGGGACTTTGATTGGGGGCCAGGGAGGCTCCAGGCAATGAGACAGCGGAGGCACCACGTACACGCTCGAGGATTTATACCGGGATTTCTTGCGCTTTCTTTTTTGCCCCTTTCCCTTTCCTCGAACTGATTTTCTGGAAAATAAAAAAACAGAGACAGACAAAGAGAGAGCGAGGGGGAAGGGGAGAGGAAAAGAAGCAGTGAGGAGGGCACACTTCCCGGAACGAGGCATCGGGAGGCTAGGGAACTCCAGGAAAGAGCTTGCACACGAACACGCATGCACAGGCTGGGGTAGCAGACACTCAATGGCTCCTTCTTCTCGTTTTGGCCACCCTAGGGTGGCCAACCCAGCCTCCGGCAATGCTTGGATGGGAAGCAGAGGCTGGGTGGAGGGCACAGGACCCACAGGCCTGCATGCTCCTGGCAGCTCCTGGCAGGGCACAAAGCCCCCTGGGCAGGATCTTTGTCCAGAACCCTGCGCAAGTGTGACCCTGAAGGTCGGGGACTGTAAAAGGTAGGCCAGAGTTTGGGGAGGGCAGAGACTTGATGTGATGGGAGCAGGGGTGGGGGGTGGCAGGCTGTGCTTCAGACACCTGCCTTCATTTCCCAGTGCAACAGCAAAGGGGTCCCTCCAGGGGCCCCGCCTCTGCAAATCCCAGCGTGGGGCGGGGGGGGGGGGGGGAGCTACATTGGGAGCTGGCACAAGACCAAGGGCGGCACATGAAAGGCGCCAGCCTGCCCAGCCATACCCTGGGCCGAGAGGCGGGGACGGGTGCCCTCAGAGCCCCAGGCAGGCGGTAGGGTGGGGTGGGAGTTAGGGAGGCATGGGAGGAGGAGCCTGGGCGTTACTTGGCAGGGAGTTCTCTCCCCAGCCTGTCAAAGCCTGCTACACCATCTCACCAGACTCTCTTCCGAGCCCAGGCGAGCCCCCCACTCTCCCTGTGGGCAAAGCAGGCATTTGGGAAACCGGCAAGGGGGGCAGGCTGAAGCCTGTCCCCCTCAAGGGAACCAGCACTCTCCACACCTGCCAGGCCAGAGGATGCCCAGAATGTCTGCCACATGGGGAAGCAATGAGGGGAAGGCACTGAGAAGAAGGGCCAGACTATTCCCTCCAGGAGAAAGCACTGGGAAAGGGGAAGGTCTACACACACACACACAAACTCACTCTCTCTCGCTTTCTCTCTCTGAGCCTGCTCTCCCAAACCACTGTTCTGGTAGCCACAGCAATTCTGGAAGTTGGGGACTTAGGGAAGAGGTAAGGGGCTGGGGCCTAGGAGTTTCTATGTCCCTAGAGCTTTGGGGGCAGACAGGATGGTGAGGTGGGGGAGGGAAGGGCACAGGTGCTCTCTCTCATTCTCTTTCCCTGCAGGCCTGCCCCCTTGCCAGTTGCTCACCCAGTTTTGAAGCCTCACTGCCCCCAGACTATGCCCCCCTGCTCCATCCTGACCCAACCCTCCACACTGAGCAACTGGAAGCCTCAGAAAATGACCAACATTCAACTCACTTCTCCCTGGCCAGGAGGGCTGAGTGTCTCTGGCCTGCCTTACTGCTACAGGAGGGCATCACCAAGGAAACATCTCAGCCGGACCCAAGTCCAACTGCGCCATCACAGCAGCCGCCGTAAGAGGCCGTTTCCCCTGGCACACGAAAGGTCTCTCTGTCACCTACTCCCTCTCCCTGCGGTGGGTGATGGGAGACTAGAGCAAGCCAGGGAGCCAGTGTCCACACTGCCCCCTGACACACCAAAACTTCAAGTCCCGGCCAGGAATGACCCGGAGACCTGGAATGCATTGTCTCTTCCAAAGGAAGCTTCAGGCTCCAGGCTGGGTTTTGTCCCTAATTCTAGAGACATAATCCTCGAGTCTGCTCAATCCCACTACTACCACCACAAGTCCTCAGGAGACCAACTCCCTGACCCAGTGAAGCCATCAGACCCCCCCCCACACCGCCCCCCGCCCAACAGAGGAAGCCAAGAACCCCAAACCAAGATAACGGGCCAAGGAGAGGGAGAGGAGCTAAAATCATGGCTACTTACTTTTCTTTCGCTCTATCTTTCTTTGGTCTGCAGCGGGCAGAGAAAAAGAGAAGAACAAAACAGAGAAGGGTTGAGATGGTGATGAGACCAACAAGAAGAGTCACATAGTACTATGACATATCAACGCACTTTTAATCTCTTGACGCAAACTAACGCATTTAATCTTTCTAACGATGCTATGGGGTACCTAGCGTTATTATGCCCGTTTCCAGATGTAGACACTGAGGCACAGTGAGGTAAAATTAAAGTCGCCCAAGGTGCCACAGTGGGAAGGTGGACATGGGCCAACACGTGGCACGTGCTCAACCCCGCCTCCACGTGCTGAACGAATGAGCCCGTGACCCCATCCTCACCTGCATTCACATTTGCTATGCTGTAGGAAGCTCATCTCCCCTATGTGCTGGCCTTGATGAGGTTTGATCCGCATAATCTAGAGGGAAAGGAAGCAGATCACAGAGGTTAGTGACCCAGCCAGCCATACCCAGATGGGACACCCCATGGCTCTTGCCACTCAGCACCCAGGGGTTCTACAGAGCAGGGGTGGGGGACAGAGGTAGGAGGGACCAGGGGCTCCGCCAGAAAGAGCCTCGGGCCCACCCCAACGTCCCCAACCCTGCTGATCTCAAGGAGCCCCTGTTCTTCTTGAGGGCAGACATGGCTGCACGGGTTGGCCAGGCTGGGAATTCAGGTCCTGGGTTCTCACCGGTCCCAATCCCTCCCCTCCTTTTATTTCCTCTAGGCTTTACCCTCATCCCTGGTAGCTACCCAAGAGCCACCCTCCCTGGGGTCTCAGAGCTCCCTCCCACCCTGTTCAAGCTGAGATGTGCCCTGTCGCTGCGAAGCACCAAACAACTGGCTTTTAAACCTCTCCATGGACCAGGCTCATCTAGCTTCCCAGATAGAGCCCCCAAAGAGGAAGGGCCCTCTTCCTCCAAGAGAGGAAGAGAAGGCCTCCTGTCACAGGCGTCAGCCCCTGTGGGACTGGGGAATGTAGGCATCTTTTTCTCCAAAGAAAGCAAGACTCCCCCACACGTCCCTGCGACGGACTCAGGGGCAGGAGCGGAGCAAGTCACGTCTGGCTCCTCCTCTCAAGAGCTGCCCAGCAAAGGGCCTGGGACCACCTGTTCCCCAAGTCTAACCCCCCCTCCCACCCCCACTCCCTGCCGATGCTCACCTGCATGGTGATGTTGAACTCCTCCGTGGGCACACACTCCAGGCCCTCGTCATTGCAACAGCCCCCGCATCGCATCAGGGGCACGCAGGATGGCTTGAAGATATACTCGATCTCATCAGGGTACTCCTGGAAGATGTCCACCAGGGTCTCGATGGGACGGCAGTAGCTGCGCTGGTAGACATCCATGAACTTCACCACTGCGTGGGATGGGGTGACACGTGAGCCCAGCAGGTCACACGAGAGATGGCCGGCTCCTAACTCCGCCCAGCTTGGGAAGGCCGCCCCTCAGAGTGCCTGTGAGAGGTACCCACTTTCGGGCCGGTCCTTCCAAAACTCTAACCTAAGTCCCTCCGGCTGTGGTTGGCATCCTTCCCTAAGCTTTCCACCATCAGCACTGATGAAGGCCTGGTTTTATTCCAAAGATCACACCAGGCTGTCCGGTTTTGCCAGAGATAACCTGCCACATGTGATCCCGCTGCCTCGCCATGACAGCCGAGCGCATTCTTGGGTCAGCCTCGATGCCAGGACATAGTTCGAGCACGAGTTTACTTGTTGAGGGGTGATCTAAGTTGCCGGTGAAAGGAGCAACGGCCAGCTTGGCAAACCTACTCCCCGTTTTCCTACAACCTCTGCCACACCACCCTCCACCCCAACAGCCAATTAATGAGCACTTATTACATGCTGAGCAAGGTGTGCAGTAGCCCATAGTTTTCATGGCCAACAATTCTCCCCGCACAACACCATCGGGTTCCAGTAGGAGGCCCATTTTACCAAGAGGGAACTGGAGGTTCAGAGAGGCTGAGTAACTTGCCCCAAGGCCACACTTCACTAAGTGTTAGAGTTCAAATCAGTTCTGCCATGGAAGCCTTCCCAAGGCAGGCGACATCGTGTGAAAACAGAGGGGAAGCACCGCAGGGGGCGCTGTGCCACCTGCCAGACCCCTCCCCAGACGCAGGCTGGGAAAGCGGTAAGCATCAGCACAGAGCCTGGGCCGGCCGGGAATCAGCAGGTGGCAGTGGGTGGGCACACTATGCAGGCCCTGCCAGCCACCGATAACCCCGCCCAAGAGGGCAAACTGCTTGCATCATGGAAAAAACGGTGCTGCCATTGCAGCCACGGAGCGTTTCTAGAAGCTGATCTGGAGGGAGAGCAGGGTAAAGACAGCTTCCCAGGCCGGCCGTGGAGCCTGGGGTGCACTGGAGCATGAAGGGGTAATTCTAGGCCACAGGGGCGGGGTCCTTGAGAATAGATGCAATCAGGACCTGGACTGAGGACTCCAAATTGTGGCCCAGACTGCCACTCTCCCTCTCTCCCTTTCTCTCTGACACACACACACACACACACACACACACACACACACACACACACCACACAGTAATCCTGTCCCTGAAATGTATTTCCCCCGCACAGGAAGAAGGAGCAGCACCCAGGCCACGAAGTAGTCCAAGCTCAGGCCATGACTTGGTGTAACCTTGGGCCAGTTCCTCCCTCTCTGGGCCTCAGACTGCACATCTGTGTAAATGGGTTGGCGGTGGGGGGGGGGGGGGGGGGGCATGTTTAAAGACACTGAGAGCGAGGCTGAAATGTGGGGTTTTGTCTTCCCTTTCCAGCCCGGTGAATAAGCACTCTTTCTCAGCCCAGGTAACAGTCTGGAACCTCACCAAGGCATGTGAAGGGCCACCCCCTAGCCTGCCTCTCCCAGAAACAAGCTGAGCCTCCTCCTCCCTCCAGAGGGTAAAGGAAGATGAGCCCCAGGGAGCAGGGTTGGGGGGCATATACACAATAGGTGGGTCGAAATTTGGGAGCTGAGGGGAAGGCCACAGTTGTGACAACAGCAGGATAGTCCCTGGCCTTGCCTGAGATCTACTTCCCCTATGCAGACAACAGGCATAGAATTCTCTCCTCCACCCTCAGAGGGGTTAAGGCAAAGCACCTTCAAAAAGAATGAAGCCCAGGGATCTGAAGAAGCCCTTTTCTAATCCAAGTCTATATCGAAGATGACTGAAGAATTCTTGACCTGACACTGTGTTATGGCTGGGGACACAGGTGGCCAGGTTTGGGGCCCCACCCAAGACAGGAAAGCAGAAAGGTCTGGCCTGGGCCGTGGCCGTGGGTTGCTGAAGCTAAAAAGACACAGGCGAGGAATTCCTTGGAAAAGCTCCCTGGAATCCCTAAGGGCCGTGCGGCGGAGGAAGGTAGAGGGGAGAACCTCACCTAAACCCTTCACGCCCCAGCCACTGCCTCTAAGGAAAACCGTCCCACTTCTGCACAGGCCATAAACATACGTCTACTCCAACATCAAGCTGTCTTGCTTTTCCTTATTTCTTGAAGACAATCTTTTCCCCAAGCAAACAAAGACCATTTGCTTGCCTCTCCCAGACCACAGAGACCACCGAGAGACCGATGGCGGGTGGGCACACACTGGGAGCCAGGAGCTGTCAGTGGCACAAGCTGTGGAGTGGCTGGGAAGCCAGGCCCCGGGCCAAGGAAAGAGCTCCTGAGGGAAGGAGGCAGAACCGGCTGGGCATCACCACCGGCCCAGGGAGTGCAAACACCGCCCCTGGCCACTACCCTGGGCCACGCTGGATTTGGGTCAGAAAACGCACCCCAAGGAAGACCCCAGGGCCTTCTCTCCTCAGGGGTGGGGAGCTGGGGGAGTGGCATCAGGCATTCCTCCCCCAGGCTGAAGCAGAGGCCGCATTCAGTGTTGGGGGAGAGCCAGGGCTTCCCTGGAGAAATGGGAGGGTCCCTGCTCCAAACCACAGAGGAACAAAAGGCAGGCGGACTCTAGTTGGGCAGGGGGCGGGGCACCTGGGAGCTACAGCCAGCCCTCTGCTGGCCCAGGAGGGAAGTTCACAGCACCTAAACCTATCCCACCCAGAGGGCAGAGGAGATTGTAGGGCCTTCTCTCCACCCGCTAAGGAATGCAGACTGTGGGGAGGGGTCCCACGAGGTGGGGCCCCCCTGCACCTCCAGCTCACACACAGCTAGTTTCCTGGACAGCAAGGGTCACAGCCCCCTCCACAGAGGCCCCACAGGTGTGATGCAGCTGGGTTGGATGTGACAGAGAAGACCCATCCTCCCCTGAGGGCAGGTGGGACAAGGGACACCTCCCTTGACACCGGAGATCTTTGAACACTGCCTTCCTGGTCTGTGCTCACGGCTGCCTCTCCAAGTAAAATTTTACTGGAAAGAGCAGAAGGAAAAGGCAACACGTCCTATTTGTAGCAGAGGCCTGACTAGGAAAGAGAGTCCTCCAGAACAAAGGGTTACTCTCATGGTGCTCCCCTCTTCCCTTCTTGATCCCCATCCCTGCACCCCTTCCTGCCCCCATAGCCCTGAAAGAAAGGAATTGGTCTTCCCCACCCATCCCCTGGGGAGACAGGTACCCCACCCAAGAGCCAGAGGGACTCACCTTCGTGGGGTTTGTGCTCTCCATCTGCCATGGGTGCAGCCTGGGACCACTGAGGACAAAACAAAGAGCAAGACACGGGCATGAGCAGGATGCAAAGGCCCAGCCACCCGCCCAGGCAGCAGCCTCTGGCTTCTCCAAGGCTGCTGAGTGGAACAAGGCACCTGCAGGGCTCCCCACAGCACAGAGCATGCCCTCCACCCCTGCGCTGCTCTAATTCTGAAGGAAGAAAGAAACTAAGCAGATATTGGGGGGTGGGAAACTAAAAATACAGGAGAAAAACACCAGAATGCTGTGCTGTCCAGGTCCCCGCCCCTTCCCCACATTACCTCCCTCCCAGCTCCCCCCCACTCCCCATCCCCCACCCACACACACCCCTGGCCACAACGGTCCATTGCTGAGTTAAGTTAATTTTCTCAGACCCCTGACTCCCTGGTCCAAAGCCACGGTAAGTATTAAGGTCAAATAGGAGGACAAATTTGGACTGAGGCAGGAAGGAAAGACTGGGGGCGAGAAAAACAACATGGTGACCTTCTCTTGCTGACATGACAAATACCAGGGTGAGCTGGTGCTGGGGAGGGAGGGGGGGTGCAGAGGAACGAAGGGCGCCAACCACCCTCCCCCATCCAAACTCCTCCTTCCTCGGGAACATTCAGCAGATATCCTCAGGTATATTCAGCAAACCCACAGGTTGTCTAGATGGTAAAACCAGGGAGGAAACCCTGCAGGAGGGGAGAGCCCATTGCTCCCAGCACACAAATCTCCCCAGAGCCTGAATGTATCTCCAGAGCCCCAAGCCTCACACTCCCACCTCACTCTCTGGTTTCTTCTCCCTCCCAGACTGAGGGGGGTCTCAAGCCCCTCTCACCTGGCTGTGCACTCTCCTCAAAGGCAACCAGGAAAGCCTTCTATGCCTTAGCACCACCCAGCCCCTAGGGGGCCCCCTGCACCTCCTAGGCCTGAGGCTTCCCCTATCCTCCCCATCCCTCCCCACCCCCACAAGATCATTCCTCCCCTCCCCACAAGCTGTGAAGGTCAACAAGCCCAACCATGTGGACCTGACAGCTAGGAGCAGGCAAAGGCTTCTCCCAGCCCTTCAAGGAGGCCTTTGGTTCTCACCAGCTGGCCACCTCACTTGCCCTTCTTTGGGGGCAGATCCCCAGCAGCAGAACTGTACTCCAGCCCACGGAACTGCAGACCCCCCTGACAGAGTCTCACTGTCTGTCTGTCTGTCTCCTTCCCACACATCCCCAGGGCACCCCAGATCCCCCAGCCTTGTCCCTAGGGCCAAGGTCAGGTAACAGTTTCCAGGATCCCAGCTGGATAGACTTCCATTGCAGCTCTCCCTCAGGGACCCCCTGGAGTCTCCACTTTGCCTCTCACCCATCCCAACGATACCCTCTGGTTTCCTTCTGCCAATGTTCTCTCTATGTCCTCCACTCCTCTTGGGCCCCAATGAGGAAAGGGGACAGAAACTTCTTAACCCCCTCCAAGGCCAGGGGGCACTGGGAGGGGTGGCTCTAGGCAGGGAGAGGCCAGGTGCCCTTCTCTGGGGGCCTCTGAAGGTCACAGTGTGGCCAGGCTGCCATTCCTCCCCCTCCCCCCCCCCCTCCTTGGAGGCCTGGAGCCAAGGCCTTTGTGCCAGGGTCTGAGGAACTCAGAGTGGCAGCAGGGACCCCAGCCCATTTCCTTCCTTCTGCCTCTCTCCAAGGGGACTCTGGCTGAGGGAAGGTACAAGAGAAGAGCATAAAAGGACCCCTTCGGTGACTTCGAGAAGCAAGTTGGGTGGGCAAGTTTGGAGTTCCAAAAAACCACCTGCTCCTGCTCCAACACCCCCCATTTCACCAGGACAAAGTGTGTTTGCAAGGCTGGCAGGAGCTCCTTCCAAAGGTGCGGGGAAAGCTGGTCCCACACTATCCGTATCACAGCAAAATTTAAGCCATCTTTCCAAAAAGTGTAAAGTGAAGTGGAATAATGACACTATTTAATTCCTCCCTTAGCCCATCCCTATAAAAGCTAAAGGCACAGCTCGGAAGTGTGGGGGAGGGGAGCAAAGCAGACTGTCACCGAGTCCGGACTTTAGGTAGTCTGACAAAGCACCAGGGTGGGCCCTTGCACCCCGACCTCTGACAGTGATCATCCTTTCCCTGGCTTCTGGGGTCAGAGGCGGGTTACACGGGTCTTCTCATCAGAGGGTAGTGAAAAGTAGAAAGGTGGCAGGGGCTTCTCTCCACTTTAGGGAAGAAATGGGGAAGGGGTGTCAAGAAATTTCCTCCTAGCACAGGAGAGGGCTAGGGGCTGGGGACGGTGGGGGGGGGCGGGGGGGGGGGTTCTCCAGATCCTCTGGCTAGGGATACCTCGAGAGGTCACCTTCCCGTGGAGGGCCGGCGGGGGGAGGGGCGCCGCTCGCCGCCCGGGGCTCCCCGCTCGGGCCGCCGAGGCTCCGGGAACACGCGGCCGGCCAGGCCCGGGCTGATGTAATCGGCTCCGCGCCGCGCGCGCCCGGCCGGGCGGGGGAGGGCGGGCACCGAGCGGGACGCGAGCGGGGACGGGCGGGGGTGCCTTGGCGCAGGTGGCCCGGCGGAGACCGGGGGTCCCTTCGGCAACCCACCCCGAAACTTTTCTCAAACTCGTGGCGAGGGCCGAAGAGATCGAGCTGCAGTGACAGCAAGCCCCCTCTCTCGCCCGCGCCCTGCCCCCTCCACGCTCTCAGCCCTCCCTCGGTCCAAGGTCTGGGCACCCCCCTGCCCGTTGGGCTCCGGCTCCCGCCCCCGCTGCCTGGACTTCCAGTTCGTCGGGGACCAGCGGCCAGGAGCAAACTTCAGCCGCCGGCGGCAGCGCAAGCCCAGCCCCCTCGGCCTCCTCCTCCGGCTCCCGCCCTCCGCTGGTCGGCCCAGATCGTACGTGCGGTGACTCTGGTGGGTGGGCAGGGCCCGCGTGGGCGGTGAGATTCTATCCTGGTGCCCTCCCACCTAGCGCGCGCCCCCTCCCCCTACACGTACGAGGATTGAGGGGGTAGCCGCGCGCCCGGTGCCCAAGGACCCTCGTGGGGTACGGAGCCCCCACGCGCGCGCTCGCACGCACGTCCCCAGCGGGGAGAGGCGCTCGAAGCGGCCCGCGACGCCTGGTGGGCACGGCCGCTTACCTTGGCATGGTGGAGGTAGAGCAGCAAGGCAAGGCTCCAATGCACCCAAGAGAGCAGAAAGTTCATGGTTTCGGAGGCCCGGCCGGGGCCGGCGCGGCTAGCGCTCCCTCTCCGGCTCGGGCTGCGGGGCGGCCCGCTCTCCTCGGCGCCTAGGCGGGCTCCTCTTCCTCCCGGAGCCGAGGCCCGGGCCAGGGCCTGGGTCGCGCGCGCGGCTGGGGCACTGTCTGCGCACACAGCCGCCTCACCCGTCCATGAGCCCGGCTTCCGAGCTCCGAGTCGCCACCGCGGCCCCCTCTCCTCTTCCTTCTCTTCTTCCTCCTCCCCCTCCTCCGACTGCGGCTCCTCCCGGCCCGGGCTAGCACTTCTCCCGGTTCCGCTCGGCTCGGCTGCCCCGGCGCGGACCACGGCTCCTCCGGAGCGAGAACAACCCAGAAGTTGGACGAAAAGTTTCACTGCAATGCCGCGAGCCCCGACCCCCTCCACCCCGCCTCCAGGCGCGGGCTCCGGCTCTTGCCCGCGGCTCGCCGCCGCGTCCACCCTCGGCCGCCGGCCGGGGAGGAGGTGGGCGCTGGGGCGGGGGGCGGTGTCTGTCTGTCTGTCCGTCAGCGCTGCTGGTCCGATGCAGGATCCCAAGGGGGAGGGCTCACGCCGCGCTCTGGCGGTCACCCCCAAAAGCAGGTCACTCACTTTGCCCCTGTCCCTGTCGTTGCTCGCTCGCCTGCGCGCGCTCTCTGACCCCGTCTCTCTCTCTTCCTCGACTTCTCTCTGGAGCTCTTGCTACCTCTTTCTTCTCTCTGCTGGTTTCCAAAATCCGAAGTGATTGGGAGAAGTAAAGGAGCAATCTCCCCAAACGGTCGGCCCGATTTAAGCGGGGAATGGGAAGCAAAAATAAATTAAAACGGGAAAAAATGTGGATATTTTAAATTGCTTAAGAAAAAAAAAGAGGAGGGTAAACCCTGGATAAATGAATATCAAATTCCAGTGCGGAGACCTCTGGCTAGTGACCCCGCCGGTTCGTCCGCCTCGCCGCTGCGCCTCCCGACCCAGCGCCGCTGCCGCCGGCTCCACTCGCCCCCCGCGCCGCGGCCTCCTCGCAGCCCGGCTGCCCCAAGCCTCTGAGCTCCTCACCACTAGCGGCCGCTTAAAAATCAGACCCGGCTTGTCCCCGCCTGGACCCCGCCCTTGGAACGCCCTGGGGGCGGGGACAGGCCCAGTCTCGGCGCCTCTCCCGCTGCCCCGCGTGCCCCTCGGGCCTTCCCCTGGGACGTGTAGCAAAGCCTGCCCCCCTACCCGTAAAGGGGAAGCTCGACCCCCACCTAGGTTCACAGCCCGAAAATTACCCATCCGCCCCCCTTTGCCCAGACACACACACGCCCGCGTGGTATTGGGGGGAAGGGAACAGGAAAGTGAGGTTATGTGCGGACAGGGCTCGAGAGCTATTCCTTCTTTGCTGGGAATATTGGAGGGAGGGGCGTCGGGGCGGGCAGGGAGTCGGATAGGGACGGGTGGGGAGAAGGACATACAGATCTATTGGAATCCTGGGGTGACCCCTGGCCTTCTTCCCACTCCAGCACTCTCAGCCCGCCCCCCCCACACACACACACACTCACACTGACACACGCGTCCTCACTCACACGCAGACGCTGCTCTCCCAAGTTCACCAGCTTCCCTGTGGTGGCCGAGCGCCCCCTAGTGACTACTGCCCGCACACCCCAGCTCTGGCTTAAGAGGGAATGGGCTTCAGGAAGAGGGTGGAGGGACACTACCCCTGACTCCCTCGTTTCTGCCCTCCCTAACAGAGGCATGTTTGGGACTCGAATGGACCCGTGTGCAGCGAGCCCAATGCTGGGCACAGGAGACATGATGTACCCATGTGGACAATGTGCCCATCTGGAGACCTCATCTGGCCTGCTGACATCAGAGTGAGCTACAGCCAACAGACTGGGGTGACTGGGGTCCTTTGGGAAGTGTCCAGGGAGACTTTCCTGGGGAAAATTATTTGGCACTAAGTTTGTGGGGCTGAAAATGGGAAGCCGTGTGGTTCTGGGGTTAGTCAGTGGCCCAGAGGAAAGAGGACCTGTTGGAGCCCACGTATGCACTGTGGAGTCTGGCAGAGCCCAAAGGGAGAGGCAGCCGGGCAGACAGAAGCCCTTGTTCCTGCTCTCCCCCCCAACCCCAGATGTTGCCAGGGAACTGAGGCCAGGGGGCTGGTGGGGGCGGATGGAGGCCAGGGCCTAAGTGATGATTCAAACCTACTCACCAACGCTAAGGAACGTCTGTAGGCCAGCTGCCCGGAGCTCCCACCAGGCTGGGGGCCAAGCCTTCTATCAGCCCCAGCCCAGGCTCTTAGCTCATCTTCTGAACAGAATTGGGGTTTCTCCTTGGTACCCCTAGACCCCCAGGGTCCCTTGCCTACTTCTCCCAGCTGGCAGCCTCTCTCCTCTTTCCCCCAGTCCCCCCCTTCCTTCAAAGCTCCCTTCTCCCCCAACTCCCCCGGTCTTCCCTGAGTGCTCCCGAGGCCCCCCACCCCACCCTTACATATAGGAACCAGCCTGGAAAAATTCCTGGTTGGGCTTTGACCCAATAGCTCCCAGGTTCCCCCCAGGGAACAAAGAGGGGGTTCTGATACCTGAGGGGAGAGAGGGACCAACCAGTCTCATTATGAATCCAGATCAGTGCCAGGCCCAGGGCTGATGTAGCCTCTGTGAGTGCCGGGGCTGAGAACTGGGCTGTGACGGCATCCCCCAAATTGACCAAACGATCCAGGGAGGTTACTCAGCCAACCCCCTGCCTCAGCACATGGTGCTAGGTTCCCTTTTTAGTAGCCCAATTCCACACGACTGGTGTCCTGATGCCCCTATGAGCAGAAGGGCTGCCCACCCCCATCCCATCCTACCCTTTCCATCATTCATGCCTCCAGTCCTGCCTCAACCACCTGGCAGGCTCCCCAGCACAGGGACGAGGTCTCTTTCCAGTTAGGAAATGTTTATTTGCTGGCTCAGGGCCCCCCTCCTTACCTAGGCTCCATGCTCCAAGCTCTGCATGGAAGATAGAAGCGAAGCCCTTAAACATCCTCCTTCCAACCTGGTCTACATCTAGTGCAGCCAGAGCACAAGATGTGTGGGGGCTTTGGCAGAGATCCCCTCCCTCACCCCTGCAGAGCAAAGGAGCAGGCAGAGCCCAGGATAGAGTCTCCCAGCAGCACGAGCAGGGGCTCACCCTGGTCCCCTCCACGGCATCCTTCTCACCTCAGCCTTCCCTGGCCCCTCAGGGGCCAGAAGAAGGGGTCATAGTAAAAGACCCTGAATTGGAGAGGAGAATGGAGGGGTTCCAAGGTGGAGGTGGGTGTCATTGTCATAATAATCCCAGGGCTCTCCCCAAACTGACCCAAACATCCCCCTTGGTGGTATTCAGCAAGGTGTGTTTCAGCTACCTATGTGAGATTCCCTCTGTGGGCTTGGCCCAGGGAACCAAGGGAATGAGGGGGCCGAACTGCACCCTGACCTGAGGAGCTTTTGAGCAGGCTTCATTGGGGTGGGGAGGGGTCTCCCAGCCCCGCCCTTCATTTCAGAGACACAGCCTGGTGGTGACTCAGAGGAGGGTCAACTCTGGATGCTATCCCCCAGGGCGGTGTCACCAGCTTTCCCGACAATACGCTGTAATGATGTACAATACCCGGCCAGTGCCCACGTGAGCATCGCATTGAGAGCCCGACACACCTGGGTCGCCAAAAAAGGGGACGAAGGACACAGAATCAGGAATGCAAATCAACAATCGGTAGACCACATCGTGTCCCTCCAGCACCATCTCCTCTGGCAGACTTAATCCCCCCAACATGCTCCCTCCACAGGTCGCTGAAGGGCTGGGAGTCCCAGGACACACTGAACCCCCAGAGAATCCCAAGCACACAGAAGGACCCAAGGTCACCTAACAACATGGGGGGGGGGGGCGTGAGGCACGGAGCAGAGAGCAGCCCAGACAGAGGTTGTGCTGGGTCCCCTCCAAGGGCATCCTCTGCCCCACTCAGGGCCCCACCTCAGGACCAGGGCAGTCTCAGCTTATGGCTCTGAGACAGTTCAAAAGGAGCCAAAGAGGAAGGGGAAGGTGTTCCAGGTGAGGGGGAAGTGAGGAGAGGGGTGGGGGTGGGGGTAGAGAAGAGCGTGAAAGGTGGCCAGGAGCCAACAGTGGCCCCAGACAAAAGAAGTAGTGATGAGGCCCAAGGCACAATAGTTGTACTTTGTCCTAACGTCCTGTTACTCTGATGTTCAGGGAAGCTCTTGCCTGTGTGGGTGTGGGCGATTAACCTCCAAACCCTCGGATGGAGGGACAGAGCCCCTCCGAAGTGAGGAAACAAGGAGAGGAGAGAGTTGCTGATTCTTGCTGTTGCCCAAACATTTCTCCAGGTGGTTCCGCTGTGATGGAAGAAAGGTCTCCTCCCTCACACCATCCCCTGACTCCCAGACACCTAACCGGACACAGATCGGATCCACTGGAAGGGCAGGAATACCAACGTGTTGGATTGAAGGAGAGAGAATTGGAGTGGTTCCCTTCAATTCCCTCTCTCCGTTGGTAAGTCAATCTCTCTGTCTCTGTCTCTTTCTCCCCCCACCCCTCTCCTCTCTCTACCACTATGTCTTGGCAACAAAGCAATGGAAAGACAAAGCAAAAGCAAGGAAGAAGGGCCCCTTTCTCTCCCAACTTCGCGCCCCATTCTGGAGCTGGAGGTTTGACGTGGGGTCATGATAGGCAAGGATACTGACTGGTAACGAGATTGGAGCGGAGAAAGCCCAAGAGGGTAACTCCCCCAGAGAAGTCAGTCTGAAAAAGGGGAGGGAAGAGGGATGGCGAGCAAGCAGGAGAAGGGGCAGAGGCGTGGGGCAGGGTCACCGGGGGGGGGGGTGGGGGGGGGGGTGGGGGGGGTGGGGAGCACGCCGGCCCACGCCAGTCCTCGTCCCTATCAGCCAAGTCTATGCCTGTCCTTTACAGGCCTCAGTTTCACAGCCCCTGGATGGCTTCTCCCTGCCAGCCCCAGACATGTTCACTTCCTGACACCCAGTCTTTGCTACCCCTCAAAATCTGGCCCCCATCCTGCCCATTGCAGCTCCTGTTCATACACCCCCACTCAGTCTTGGAGGGGGCCCCTCTGCTGGGAAGAGTGGTGGCAAGAGGTGGCCACTAAGGTCCTAAAGCTGTACTCTCCCTTGAGACCTGGGCCCTGCCTGGGAGCGGAGCCTTGTCCCATCGTGGCTCTTTCCCAAGGCCGACCAGGCATCAGACACCGTGCTGACTATAGGAGATACAGGGACACCGGAGTAGGCAGTGGAAAGTGCAGGGCCTTTGGATCCAAATGGACACAAGTGGCACTCCTGGCTGCCATTCTTTAGCTGAGTGACCTTAGGCGAGTTACTCAGCCTCTCTGACCCACAGTTCCCCTGGTCTGTAAGACAGGAGGGCAAATGCCTGCCTTGGAGAGTCGCTGTATGCGGACAGGTATCCACACAGCTACACTGGCAGGTGGATTAGGAAAGAGGCCCTAAGAGAGAGGCACAAGGTGCTATGAAGGCAGAGTTGGCTGGGCCCTGGGGCTACAACAATGTGGAAGGGGCTTTCTGTCTGGAAGAACCACAGGGTAAACTGAAAATAAAAACTCTCTGAGGGGGCCACTGTAACTGCTGGGAGTAGGAGAAGGCTTCCTGGAGGAGGGGACACTTGAGTGTAGATAGAAGAGCAGCGTTTGGCCCGCTGAGTGGACAGGGATAAAGAGCAGGCAGGGGAAGTGAGGTCTGGAGGATTCTGATGGCTCACAAGGCTCTCCCAGTACTCCTCTGGGGGTGATAGAGACTTTGAGGCTAGGTAGGGCAGGGGATTAGGGCTTCTTCAGAAACATTCCCAGCCAAAGCCCACCGGGACAATGCAGCTCCCTCAGGGGGTGAGCCCCACACTGATTTCCCCGCCCTCTGGGACAGGATGTCTCTGCCAGAGAATTTAAACAAACAAGGAGACACTAGAGGTAGGTCCAGCTTGCACATTTAGCACTGTTGTTGTTTGCCCAGGAGTGAGAGGAAGAGGGCAGAGGACACCAGCCCATGACAAGCACAGGGCCACTCAGCTGGGGCAGGGCACAAAGCAGAAAGAGGTTTTCTCCAGCTTTGTCCCCTCCCTACCCCCCAACAGGTGCCCAGAGGTCTCCTGTCTGCCTGTCACAGACATGCAGAGACCTGGAAACAGCACCAGGAGAAGTCAAGTCTGCTGCATGCCATGTGACCTTGGCCAAGTCAGTCCCTTTTTGGACCTCAAGATCCTCCTAGGTAAAAGCATGAGGTTATACTCCCTAAGCTTTAAGGCTCTGTTACAGCTCCATCAAACACTCCAACTGAGATCACTTATATAAAATGTCACATCTTCCAGGGGGCTGTGTATTTTGAAAGGCTTCCCTTGGAGAGGACAATGCTTAATTCAAAGATGGGTGAAATCTGGGGCACAGTACCAAGTGGTGGAGAGGAGATGTGGTTCCAGGGAACGTCTCCAATCCCAGCAGGTAGGGAACTGCTTCCTCTCCTACCTGGGACACTAGAATCTCTGTCCTTTTTTAAAAGACACTGGCTTGGTGAACCCTCACTGTGAAAAGCCCCCACCAGCTACCCTGCCCCACCCCTACACCCCCATGGCATGTAATGGAAAAAGCCACACAGGCTGGACTCAATCTTGGTTCACCCATCCAAGCCTGGAGACTTTGAACAAGTCACATCATCTGCCTGAGCCTTGGTTTCCTCATCTGTGAAATGGGAGTTGTGGTGCTGTACCTCCCAGGGTAGTAAGAAAATAAATGGAGACTGTGAATATAAGCAAAGCTCCTGGTCTAAAGCAAGTATCACATACATGTTACTTCCCTTCCCTTTCTCTGTCCCTACCCCCATGAGTGAGCAAACTCAGAGAACACAAACTCACTATCATCTGACTAAAGTCAAACAGAAAAAATTAGGGAAATGGGTTTATCCCATCTCCCTGTAAAGAAGAAAGGGCGCCTGGGTGGCTCAGTCAGTTAAGCATCTGACTCTTGATTTCAGCTCCGATCATGATCTCACGGTTCATGGGTTCAAGTCCTGCATCGGGCTCTGTGCTGACAGTGTGGAGCCTGCTTGGGATTCTTTCTACCACTCCTCTTGTGCTCTCTTTCTCTGTCTCAAAAAAATAAATAAATAAACTTAAAAAAAAAAAAGGAGGAGGAGAATGAGAAGTAGGAGGCAGAGAGAGAAGGAAGGAAGGAAGGAAGGAAGGAAGGAAGGAAGGAAGGAAGGAAAGAAAGAGAGAGAGGAAGGAAGGAAAAGAAAAGGAAGGAAGGTAAGAAGGAAGGAAAGGAAGGAAAAGAAAGAAAGAAGGAAAAGAACAAAGAGAAAGGAAGGAAGGAAGAAAAGGAAGGAAAAAGAAAGAAAGAAAGAAAGAAAGAAAGAACAGGAGGAAGGAAGGAAGGAAGGAAGGAAGGAAGGAAGGAAGGAAGGAAGGAAGATGCCAGAGATGACTAGGGGTGAGGGATGTGTCGGCTTCGTTCCTTCTTTAGCCTTTCTTCAGAGCAACTGTGTCACAACCTCTTCAGAGCAACTGTGTCACCAGGTTGTCACTGAATTGGCTACACTGTGGGTTCCTCAGGAAAATCCTAGGGGGGGTGGGGAAAGAGGCAGGTATCCCGCCTCTTAACAGGAAGGGTCCCTTCCCTCCTCTCCCAGTGACCCCTTCGGCCTGGGCCAGAAGCTTGGCCCATGACCCAGGCCACCCCCAGGATGGTTCACAAAGATAAAGTCAGTTAATGATTGGCCCCATGAGAGAAGGCACTCCCACCCTCCTGCCTGCCTTCCCAGACCCAGAAGTGCAGGGCAGGCCACAGAGAGTGGGGGAGACCTCCCCTCAGCTTCCAGTAGCAGCCTGGCCTAATATCCTCAAGATAACCGGTGAAGCAGACAATTGGTCAAGAGGTATCCATGTCAGGAGAACATCAGACCAGGTTCCTGGGAGCCTCGGGAGGTCCTAAGAGACGGGGCGGGGGGGAAGGCTGCGGGAATGGGCAGACACAGCACACCCAGTTTTATCTGCCTTATTTATTGGAGTTTCACTTGAGATTTCATTGGAAGAAAAGGCTCCACTACTGAAGAAGTTTGAAAATCCCTTCGCCGACCAGATGAGCAAAATGAGGTCCAGAGTGGTCCAAAGCCATACAGCTACAGAGAGGCAAAACCTGAGCTCGGAATTCTTGACTCACAGCTCGGTGCCCTTTTTATTTCTCCAAGGGCTACTCACTCACTTCATCAGGGCAAAGCCCTGAGCCAGGCACCTCTAGGAGAAGTGGGGCTTCAGCCCCCCAAGAGCTGACCGGCTAAATGGGGAGCCAGGCAGTGCCAGGGAGGGGTCCTATGCGTGTGGAGCAGGTCAGCTGCTCGGCCCAGGGTTTGGTTGTTTGCTTCTCTTTCCCACATGAAGGGGCTCCCTCATTCCAGGCAGCGCCCTGCAGAGGGCACAGCTTGTGTGAACCATGCTCCCCTGGGGGCCCCTGGAGGGATGGTCCTGCCTACATTGCCCTGGATGTCAACCCACTCAGACCCATATCCTTCTGAAACACAGCTGGAAGTGTCAGCAGAGGTGAGGTAGGGCACGCTCCAGGCTGCTGTGTCTGCTGCTAGCTTCCCCAAGTCCCAGGACCTGGCCCTGCTCAACTCCACGAGGACCAGTCCCCACACCCCAGCTGAGAGTGGTGGCCAAAATATGTAACCACCGTTTATGGCTCAGGCACTAGTTCACATAAAGCTGGGGGCAGAGGCCGGGCCACATGTAACACCCCAGGGTTCTAGATTGTGGGGAGGTCCAGGGGACCCGGGAAGGGACTGGGGTAACCGGAGAGGCACACAGAAGGTGGGGAGTAGGGGGGACCAGCTGCTGGAACAGCAACTATTTAGACCAGACGGCCTTACTGGGGCACACCAGCCGAATGTCCTGCCCCAGTCCACTCTTCCACTCTAGGCTGGAATGTACCGTTCCCAGCCGAGCACAAGGCCTGTCTGGGGCCCTGGTCTACCTGCCTCCATGTCTCCTCCGCTCCTGGGAAGACCAGGCCAGGGCTCCCCACCTTTCTGTACATAAATATAGTCCACACCCAACATAGCAGGGATGTCACCGCTCGTGGGTTCCAGCCACTGTTGAAAAAATGGCAGACACAGCCAGCCCTAGCCCTCGGCTGGAATCCCAACCCCAAGTGCCCAGATCACCGACAGCTATAATTACTCAGAACATTTTCCTTTTCTTCCTCTCCCTCTCTTTCTTTGGATATCTCCATTCCTCTCCTGTCCTCCCTCCATCCTTTCTGCCTGTCCCCACTGTCCCACGGAACATCCCGGACCGTCCTGTTGGCTGAGTGTTCCTGTATGCCTGTCTAAAGCCTCAGCTTCTCAGAGGCCCCTGCGAGGTTACTGCTCCCTAGCCCCCATCCACTGCTGGGGAAGGGGGGCAGGTTGGGCAATGGGGGACAAGGTAGGAAGATAGGCAGTCTTCACATCTCCCCAATTCCCACTGGGCCTCCAGGGACTAAGGGAGAGCCTGCAAAAGGGAGATTTCTGAGGAGATGGGACACCCATCTGGGTGGCACGGGTGCCAGCGGAGCTGGTGCGGCAACTTGAGAGAGCCACAAGTACAGTGAGGGGCGCCAAACCCCTTCCCCTAAGCACCCCCCCCCCACCCCGGGCATGACCTGCGGCTTGAAAGAGGACAGAAGTAAGTACAGTGAATCTTACGTTGGGGGGAGGGGGGAAGCTGCTCCTCCCCCACTGTGTGACCCTTGTCCCCACCACTTATCCACCAAAACCTCTTCCTTTCTGTAGCTCCTCAGTTCTCCAAGCTGAAGCCCACAAGAACTAATAAACCACACACATATGCGCGCGCACACACGCGCGCGCGCGCGCACACACACACAGACCACCCCCACCCCCAACTCCACCCCCACTACTGCTACTACCACCCGAGACAGGGCCCCACAGAGAAGAGAGGAGAGTTCCCAGAAACCCAGCTGTTCCAGGCAAGCTGACCTGGGTCATGGCGCCCTCCCCACCCAGAGCTACAGAGGCTGGGCGCCCCCTGAAAACTCTCTCCCAAAACCACCACAAGAGTCACCTTGAGAGCCCCTCATAACAAATCGCATCTCTGAAGCCCTGTCATTAAACTCCGCTGCTCCTTGAGCATCTCCTTGGGTATATATCCATGCTCGGGGCTGTGGCCAGGGGTCGCAGCACCTGAGTTCAAAACCAGGAAGTGTCACTGCCGTGCCGTGTGACCTGAAGTAAGGCACTGCCCATCTCTGGCCTCAGAGTCCTCTCTTTAGAGTGAAGGGGTGACTGATTTCTGAAGCCCTTGTCGGGCTCCCAGCCCATGGCCATAGGGGATGGGGAGGAAGCAGTAAGGCTGAGTGAGAGCTGTGGACTCGGCCTGTGGCCTCTGGGACTGAAAGGTATGGAGAGAGGACCAGGGAGGACCAGAGAGCACCGTCTGGGACCACCTTTTAGAGATGTTTATAAAGATTACTGGAACAGAGGTGAACAGGGAGACAGAGAACAAACTCTTCGGTCCGTTGTCTGACCAACAGCCCAGGTTTGCCTATCACCATCAACCACAACAGCTGGGATTGCAACAAGAAGGATTTCAGTTATATAAGCAGAGGCCCACCAAACTCATCTTCTCTGGGGGATGTATGGCATGATAGCCGTGGTATGTTTATCTAGAGACTTCTAGGCCCATTCCTGGCCTGGATGAACTGTCAGGGAGTGGGAGAGGAAGCAGGAGAGGGCGAGACAGGGTGTCAGCTCCCAGGCACCCCCTTTGCGAGATGGGTGGGGTACCCATGCCTCCAATCTGAGAGCTGAAGTGGGGGAAGGAATTTGTCAGGGGTGTGGTGGGGCCGAGAGCAGGGCAGCAAGGGAATGGAATGAGAAGGCTGTCGAGTGGCAAAGCAAGTGTTTGTGGGAAATGGAGAGAAAGACCCTTCCTGGTGGGAGGGGATGAGAGGGAGCCTCAGCCCAGGACTCCGTGCCCTGGGCACCCCCAGCCCCACTCCGGGCACAACACATCCTCATTGGGGCAGGTTCTGCACTGCCACTGTGACATCAGCTTAGGTAGAGGAGCAAAGAGCCACAGTTTGAGAAGTAGAGATGACACCCACTGAGCCTGGACCAGGCATTGGGGAGATAAGGCTGGGGGCGTGTCCACAGGACAGACTGTGAGGACAAGGGCCCTTCCTTCCCCCGAGAGTGCTGGGGTGCTCAGGCCAGACCTGCTTTTTCTCTGGGTGTCATCCCACCTCTCACCTGGGGGCAGCTGGTAGACCATGAAAGTGTCTTCCCTTGCTCTTTACTTGGGCAGATCGGACAATTCTGTGGCTCATGCCTCCTCCTCTGTCCTGCACCCAGGAATCTCAGGGAACAGATGCTGAAAAACCACCCAGGAAGGAAGGCCCTTCCTCTTTACTGCAGTGAGGACCGGGGAAGGAGAAGGATGAGCAAGAGGGTAGGGCCAAGCCCCCCCGGATACCTCAACCAAATAATGGACAATTTGAGGTGAGGCCGGGGTACCTTGATGTAAGGAGATGTGCTGAGCTGCCGATGATTTATGCCTGTGTATTACAAGGAAGCTGGGTCGGCCCTGACCAGTCCCCTCTGGAGGCCCAGGTCCCCAGCACCCAGTCTTCCAAGCTGGAAAGGCCAGCCAGGCTGGCTCTCCCCACATCACCACTCTCTTCCTTCTCTGTCCGTCCTACCAGACCAGGAGTTGAAGGTTTCTCCCCCCATCTTCCCACACTCTGTCCTCACCAAGCCACCTTGGACACACTCCTCACCCCTCTGCCCCTCCTGGCCTAATGCTCCTCAGGGGACCCCTGGCTATCTGAGGAGTTGTCTCCACGCCTCCCCAGGGATGGCAGGGGGAAGCCTCCCACCTCTTTAAGGCTGCGCAAGGGGAAGGTGAAAATGGAGAGGGGTCATCCCGCTGGGCTGGCTGGGTACAGGCTAGAGAGCTCCTTCTCTGGCGTGTAGGAGGAAGGACCCTCCACACACAGACAGAGGTGGGAGGCCTTGAACCTCTTTCTCCTGAGCTGAGAGCACAAACTTGCTGAGCATCTTCCAGCAGTGGGCTTCAAATGAAGCTGCGTCTGATTGTGGACACCTTCCAGACATTCTTAGAGGCCCAGGGCCCCCTCCTCAACCAGGACCCCTCCTAGGTACCTCACCCAGTGCCAC
The DNA here is from genome assembly GCF_028749965.1 of Puma concolor. Classification (NCBI taxonomy): domain Eukaryota; kingdom Metazoa; phylum Chordata; class Mammalia; order Carnivora; family Felidae; genus Puma; species Puma concolor. The sequence goes on along the minus strand of NC_141671.1, from coordinate 42,626,153 downwards.
CCCAAGCCTCTAGAGGGCGCGGGAGAGCAGTGCTGGACTCCCGGCCCCTGGGGCATACCCATGGTGGCTCTCTGAACAGACCCCTGGGACCAACCATCTGCCCCCTCACCCACTGCCCCAGGGGAAGGCAGTGCCCCGCTGGAGACTGCAACCTGGCATTGGAGAGTATGGGCCAGGCCTGAGAGGGCTGATGCTTAGAGGATGCAGAAACCAGCTGGGCCTGGGGCACGCTGAACAAGGATGGGTTTGAACAGTGGAAAGATTATCTGAGACCAATCTGAGATTATCCCGCTGCTCATTTGGGGACAGAAAGGAGAGCAGTGGCCTGGGCCCTGGGAATTCCCACCTGCCCTTGGAATAAGGAGGGGCTTCTTGGCCCACACAGCAAAGCTGCAAAGCCCCCCACCCCCTTGCAGTGTCAAAACTAGGGTAAGGCTAGTGAGGCAACCAGGACACAAAGTTCAATGTTGGCCCTGACAGCAGGCACCTTCTTAAATACTTCACCCTGTCACCTCGCTCCCTCATCTCAGTCCCAGCCCTGCCCTCTGAGCGGCCTGTCCTGGGGACTAAAACCACAGGAATATTTGAGGCAGAGGTAGCAGAGTTGAGCAGAGGGGTTACTTTGTCACACAGAACCCCTCAAAGGAAAGAACTAGCCCTTAACTCAGCTAGAGGGGAGGGGAGCAAAGAATGAAAAGAGAGACAACTGTCTGTTGCCTGAGCCTGGGCCCCTGTGTGGGTCTGTCTGTGTCAGTGTCTGTGTGTATTTGTGCATTCAGATCCCATGTGGGTCTGCCAATTTCTAGCTATGTGTCCTTGGGCAAGTTAGCCAACCTCTCTGAACCTCAGTTTTCTTGAAAACTTGTGATAATAGTACCTACACCTATCATAATACCTAACGAGGTCGGAGTGAGCATCAAATGAGGTCATATATGCAAAGGGTGTAGCATAAGCATCTGGTCTGCACTAAATAAATGCTGCTAGCTATTCCCAGTGTTATTAGTAATATAATAGTGTGTAGCCCCAGTTTACTTTACAACCTTCTCCCCATTGCCTACACACACACACACACACACACACACACACACACACACACACACGCATCCCACTCTACTCAGACAGGTCTTCTGACAGCCCCAAACACACGTTGCTTATTTCTTCATCCCGGTCTCACCAGCCATGAAATCTCACCTCTTAAAATAAGATTTTCTGGAACATTTCCACTCAGTAGTCTCCCCAAAACTCCTACAGCATTAGCTGTCTAGCCCTCGCAAGCTTCATGTTGTGGATTAATGCTGATCATTTAATTTTGTGAGGGAGTCGTGTGTGTGTGTGTGTGTGTGTGTGCGTGCGCACACGCATGTGTGTCTCCAAGCATCCTTACATAGGAAGAACTATATTTTTCCATGATCTGTACATCCCACACCTCAGCCTAAGGACTAATACAGACCTGGAGGCGTAGACATCCATACGTAGAGTCCCTGAATGATGATGGTAATAATGGTAAATGCTGCCTTTGATTGCATTCCTACTACGTGCCTTATATTTTTTCTCGTGAATCCCCACGTGAACCTTGTAAAATTACAGCTTAGAATTTAAGTAACTCGCCTAAAATCATCCAGCAAATAAACAAGAAAGCTGGGATTTATTTTTTTGTTTGTTTGTTTGTTTGTTTTTTAATATATGAAATTTATTGTCAAATTGGTTTCCATACAACACCCAGTGCTCATCCCAAAAGGTGCCCTCCTCAATACCCATCACCCACCCTCCACTCCCTCCCACCCCCCATCAACCCTCAGTTTGTTCTCAGTTTTTAACAGTCTCTTATGCTTTGGCTCTCTCCCACTCTAACCTCTTTTTTTTTTTTCCTTCCCCTCCCCCATGGGTTTCTGTTAAGTTTCTCAGGATCCACATAAGAGTGAAACCATATGGTATCTGTCTTTCTCTGTATGGCTTATTTCATTTAGCATCACACTCTCCAGTTCCATCCACGTTGCTACAAAAGGCCATATTTCATTTTTTCTCATTGCCACGTAGTATTCCATTGTGTATATAAACCACAATTTCTTTATCCATTCATCAGTTGATGGACATTTAGGCTCTTTCCATAATTTGGCTATTGTTGAGAGTGCTGCTATGAACATTGGGGTACAAGTGCCCCTATGCATCAGTACTCCTGTATCCCTTGGATAAATTCCTAGCAGTGCTATTGCTGGGTCATAGGGTAGGTCTATTTTTAATTTTCTGAGGAACCTCCACACTGCAAGAAAGCTGGGATTTAAACTCAGGTCTATCTGGTTCCAGAGCCCACACTCTAAACCACTGTGGTTTAAAGAGAAGAATGAACCAAAAGCCAGAATTTCCTTTTTGTGATCAAAGATGGAAATAACAATAAAACAAGGTGGTACTAGAACTTCAGTCGAATGCTTTCAGGATTTCAAATCAGAGTCCCCTGGGGTCACGTCCCATCACACATTGTTCAGAGTGAGGCCAGAGAGCCTCAGTCATCAAAGGAAGAGGTACCAATAAGGTTAAAACAATATTCATCCCAGAGTGAGTCAGAAAAATCACTTACCTTGATTGATTGATCAATCACCAGAATGTTCCGGTTGATCCTAGCTCTATTTCAACTGTCTATAGGAGAAACTTTTATTGTTTTTCTCTTTGTTGGTCAACAATTAAGCATCTTTTTGATAATTAAATGGACAACATTTAATTACCAATATTTGCTGGTCAGTCAGCAAAGATAACATGGAGTAACCACCAGAAGACCACCCACCAGCTGATTTTCACATATGCTTCATCAATCCCCAGTTTTTTGTGATTTTTTTTTATTTTAATGTTTATTTATTTTAGAGAAAGAGTGAGAGCAGGGGAGGGGCAGAGAGAGAGAGAGACAGAATCCAAAGCAGGCTCCAGGCTCTGAGCTGTCAGCACGGAGCCCGATGTTGGGCTCAAACTCACGAACCATGAGTTCATGACCTGAGCTGAAGTCGGACGCTTAACCGACTGTGCCACCCAGGTGCCCCGAAAATGGGGATTTAATAAGACCACCAACCCCATAGGACTATGGCAAGGACCTAATGAGGCAACATGTGTAGGGCTCAATGGCTGGCATGGAGTGAGTGCATGATACACATTTGGAGCTGTTAGTGTTGTCATTTCAAGCTGGGTAGAGGGGGCCAGATTCTGAACCCCACTTTGGCTTCAGAGAAGCAGCGTCTCCCAACACCCCTTCCCTCTTGCCTACCAGGATGCACGTCCCAGAGAATCAGAATTCTGCACTCTCTTGCCCCTCCAATCATACCTCAGCCCCCAGAGACGTAGAATCATCAAACCCCATGGCCAAGAAGGTAGTAATAGCTCATCTGGTTCAACTTTATTTCTTCTGAAAGGGAAGGCAGAATCTTTGGCAGCTCAAATGGCTTGCCCTAAAATCATGTAACATTTACTTCCTTTAGTGAATTGACCTCAGATTTCATTGTACACCAAACAAGGAAATCAATCTCATAACTTGGTGCCACACCCTGTTTTGGACCCAAAAAAAGGTATTGTTATTACCTGCTTACTTTGCTCACTCCCCTAGTTCACACATCTTGGCACTAAACAACTTTTGGTTATTTCCACATACTATTCCGTTCCCCAAGATGAAGTCTTGACATCATTGAGGAAATTTTTCAGTGCAATAAAGGTTCTGAAGGCAGCTCATTTGTTTATTTGTTGATTCATAAATTTGGTAAATATTTATTGATATCTTCTTACATACCAGGCCCTGCTCAAGGGAACGAAACGCCACAGTAAAGCAAACTCACACGGTTCCTGCCCTCTTGGAAAGTATAGGTTAGCACCTGAGCAGAGCACACCTGGTCTGTTCTTTTAGTATGTTACATGGAATTGGCAATAATTAAAGCCTCTAATAATGGATTAAGGGACTTCCAGGAAAAGATAGCCTCCTGAACACTTGTGTCCACTTCGCTCTTTCCTGAAATGCCACTAAAGCAAAGTTAAAGCCTCTCTACATTTTTCTTTTCATTTGATTTTGCTTTTTAAGGCATACACCCACAGGGACGGGAAGAATGGGAGAGAAGATAACAGCAACAAAATTTTGGAAGCTAGAAAGCAGGTGGTGGGGAATACCATAACCACCTAGTCTACACCCTAGAATTTCTAGAAGGCTCAGGAAATAGCGATGGCAGTTACCTCTGGAAGTGGGAGTTGAATTGAGTAAATAAAGAGGACTGTTCCAAAGTGTTTTTTAAAAGCAGTCAGATTCTTTCCTCAGATTCTTTCCCTACCTCACACAGCCAGGCAAAGGGCTCTAGGTTTATTCCCTGGTGAGGGGGAAATGGAAGGTGTTTGGACAAGGAACCCCAGGACACTGACAGCAGATATATCTTACTGAAAATGTTCACATGGTGGATGCTGGGACCCAGGCCCCCTGGAATACCAGAAAACTGGCCTTTGTCTTCCAGGCAGGAAACTGGAGGGTGCATTTCTGTGGAATCTGACTAACCTGAAAGGAAGAAAAGACCCAAGATACGAACATAAGAGGCTTCAAAATGAAATATGCAGTCAGATCACCCTAGTGTGAGGCTCACAGATGACAAACTAAACACACACACACACACACACACACACACACACACACACACACACTCTTAGAGCTCCCAACCAGCTTTTCAGACCTCAATACAGCATATTGGTGTACTATATGCTAACTAATTTGGATGTAAATTTTTAAAAAATTAAATTTAAAGAAGTAAAAAAAAATAAAAATAAAAATATGAATGAATATACAATAAAATGAGAGGACCAGTTCAGGCAATAATATCCAAATAGTAGAAGAAACAGAAAAACTAAGGGAAAGATATCATTAATGACATAATATAAGAAAATTTCCCAGAACTGAAGAACTGAGATCCAAGGGCAATGGATAATTGCTTTTAAAAGTATTGTTTTTAGGGACACCTGGATGACTCAGTCAGTTGAGCATCCAACTCTTGATTTTGGCTCAGGTCATGACTGGGTTGTGGTGGGATTGAGCCCTGCATCAGGCTCTGCACTGGGCATGGAGCCTGCTTAAGATTCTTTCTCTCTCCCTCTGTACCTCTCTCTCTCTCAAAAAAATAAAATAATAATAATAATAAAGTATTTTTTAATTTTAGCGTCAAATTGTTCACTACTAATATGAACACAATTGATTTTTGTATATCTATCTTGTATCTTGTAACCTTACTAAATCCATTTCTTAGTTTTAGTAGCTTCATTGTATATTCCATCAGATTTTCTACACAGTTGGTCATGTCATCAGCAAATAATGACAGTATTACTTCTTCCTTTCCTATACGAATACCTTGTATTTCTTTTTCTTGCCTTACTGTACTGGTTAGAATTTCTGGTACAATGTTGAAAAGACATAGTAAGAGTGGACAACCCTGTCTTATTACTGATCTTAGAGGGGAAACATTCAATCTTTCACCATCATAGGTTTTCTTTTGCAGAGGTTCATTATCAGGTTGTGGAAGATCCTTTCTATTCCTGACTTGCTGAAATTCTTTTATGAGGGAATGCGTATTGAATTTTGTTAAATGTTTTTCCTCCATCTATTAAGATGATCATTTGTTTTCTTTTTAAATATGATGAATTATATTGCTTGATTTTTTTAATGGCGCTAACCTTGCATTCCTAGGATAAATCCCACTTAGTCATGATGTATTATCATAGAAGGCAGGAAAGAGTGAGATTCAATTTCCAAATATTTTGTTGAGAATTTTTGCATCAATTCTCATGAGAGATACTGATCTATGGCTTTCTTTTCTTGTAGTATCTTTGTCTAGTTTGGATATCAGAGTAATGTTGGCCTCATAGGATGAATTGGAAGTATTCCCTCCTCTATAATTTTCTAAAAAAGTTTGTGTAGGATTGGTATTATTTCCTCATTAGACGTTTGGCAATGCTCATCAGTTAAGCCATCTGGGCCTGGAGTTTTCTTGGTGGGAAAGCTTTAACTACAAATCCAGTTTTTAGGAAATAGATATAGGTCTATTCTGGTTATCTATTTCTTCTTGAGTATTTTTAAGGAATTTGTTTATTTTATGTAAGTTATGGAAATAATTGGAGTAAAACAGCTCACAATATTCTTATCTGTTTAGTACCTGTATAATCTATAGTGAAAACGCCATTTTCATTCTTGATATTTGTAATTTGTGTGTTCTCTTTTTTTTTCTGATCAATCTGGCTAAAGGTTTATCAATTTTATTGATTATCTTGAAAAAAACAGCTTTTAGTTTCAGATTATTTCTAATGTTTTTCTGCTTCCTACTTAAATTTTCTTTATCTTTCTTCTGCTTACTTTGTGCTTAATTTGCTGTAGTTAAAGTTTTTAAAATCTATTAAAAATTTTAAACGATGAAACAAAAGTAGTGCAAGAAAAATTTTTCATCTATTTTGTGCTGTGGAAGAACCTTTGCATTTCAAAAGCTCCCAGTAGGTATAAAAACACATCCAATTAGGGACGCCTGGGTGGCGCAGTCGGTTAAGCGTCCGACTTCAGCCAGGTCACGATCTCGCGGTCCGTGGGTTCGAGCCCCGCGTCAGGCTCTGGGCTGATGGCTCGGAGCCTGGAGCCTGTTTCCGATTCTGTGTCTCCCTCTCTCTCTGCCCCTCCCCCGTTCATGCTCTGTCTCTCTCTGTCCCAAAAATAAATAAACGTTGAAAAAAAAAATTTAAAAAAAAACACATCCAATTATTCATTCATCAGATATTTATTGAGAACCTACTATGTGTTAGGCACTATTCCAGGCATTAGGTATAGAGTAGTGAAGAAAACAAAATTAATGCCCTCACTGAGCTTACTTCCAGTTGGAGAACACAGGCAATAAATAAGTGGACAGATACATATATAATACATCAGGCGGTGATAAGTGCTGTGCAGAAAAATAAAGCAAGGTGAAAGAATAGAGATTGAGATGGCATCAGCAAAAGGCTCTCTCTGTACAGAAACCTGAAGGAAATAAGGCAGAAGGCCATGGAAATGTCTGAGGGACAGCACCCTAGACTGAGAGAATAAGTGCAAAGTCCCTAGAGTTAGAACATGCTTGTCTTTTGAGGGAAAGTAAGAACGTCTAAATGGCCAGGGAGAGAGGTAGCTAGGGGTCAAAACAGGTGAAGTCTTGTTAGCTGCTGTAGAAACTTCATATTTAATTCTGAGTGTGGAAGGAAGGATTCTAAGATGGCCTCCCAGCAGTCCCCAACCCTGGTGAACACTATAATCCCTGGATGGTGAGTCTGATCTCTTGCACTCCTGTGATTAGCTTCTGTTATATGGCACAGTTGACTCCAGAAATGGGAGTTTATCCCAATGGGCCTGACGTAATCACAAGAGCCCTAGAGAGTTTTCTCGACAAAAAACAACACAATTCAAAAATGGACCAAAGACTTGAAGAGACAGCTCTCCAAAGAAAACATACACACGGCCAATAAGCACATGAAAAGACGCTTTACAACGCTAATCATTGGGGCCGTGCAAATTAAAGCAACAATGAGATACCACTTCACTTCCATTAGGGTGGCTATTACCAAAAAGAAATTTTTTTGCAACAGAAAATAAATGTTGGCAAGGATGTAGAGAAATTGGAGCCCTTGTGCACTGCTGGAGGGAATGCAAACTGGTGCTGCCACTGTGGAAAACAGTATGGAGGTTCCTCAAAACGTTAAACACAATTAATCATATGATCCAGCAATCCCACTTCTTGGTATATACCTGAAAGAATTGAAAGCAGGGTCTCAAGAAGATATTTGTACACTCGTGTTCATGGCAGCATTATTCATAATAGCTAAAACAAGGAAACAACCCAAGTATCAGTCCATAGATGAATGGGGGCACCAGGGTGGCTCAGTTGGTTCTGCGTCTGACTTCAGCGTAAGTCATGATCTCACAGTTTGTGAGTTCGAGTCCTGTGTCAGGCTCTGTGCTGACAGCTCAGAGCCTGGAGCCTGCTTCAGATTCTGTGTTTCCCTCTCTCTCTGCCCCTCCCCCATGCTCTCTCTCTCTTTCTCTCTCTCTCAAAAATAAATAAACATTTAAAAAATTTAAATAACAAAAATGAACTACTGGGACCTCATCAAAATAAAAAGCTTCTGCACAGGGAAGGAAACAATCAGCAAAACTAAAAGGCAACCGACAGAATGGGAGAAGATATTTGCAAATGACATATCAGATAAAGGGTTAGTATACAAAATCTGTAAAGAACTTATCAAACTCAACACCCAAAAAACAAATAATCCAGTGAAGAAATGGGCAAAAGACATGAATAGACACTTCTCCAAAGAAGACATCTAGAAGGCCAACCGCCACATGAAAAAATGCTCCACATCACTCATCATCAGGGAAATACAAATCAAACCACCATGAGATACCACCTCACACCTGTCAGAATGGCAAACATTAACTCAGGCAACAACAGATGTTGGCGAGGATGCGGAGAAAGAGGATCTCTTTTGCATTGCTGGTGGGAATGCAAGCTGGTGCAGCCACTCTGGAAAACAGTATGGAGGTTCCTCCAAAAACTAAAAATAGAACTACCCTACAACCCAGCAATTGCATTACTAGGCAATTATCCAAGGGATACAGGTATGCTGTTTCAAAGGGACACATGCACCCCATGTTTCTAGCAGCACTATCAACAATAGCTGAAGTATGGAAAGAGCCCAAATGTCCACCGATGGATGAATGGATTAAGAAGATGTGGTATATACATACAATGGAGTATTACTCGGCAATCAAAAAGAATGAAATTTTGCCATTTGCAACTACGTGGATGAACTGGAGGGCATTATGCTAAGTGAAATTAGTCAGAGAAAGACAAATATCATATGACTTCACTCATATGAGGACTTCAAGAGACAAAACAGATGAACATAAGGGAAGGGAAACAAAAAGAATATAAAAACAGGGAGGGGGACAAAACATAAGAGACTCAAATATGGAGAACAAACACAGGGTTACTGGAGGTGTTGTGGGAGGGGCGATGGGCTAAATGGGTAAGGGGCATTAAGGAATCTACTCCTGAAATCATTGTTGCACTACATGCTAACTAATTTGGATGTAAATTTTAAAAAATAAAAAATTAAATAAAAAAATTTTTAAATAAAAAAATAGATGAATGGACAAGCAAATGTAGTCTCTACACACAATGGAGTACCATTCAGCCTTAAAAAGAGGGGAAATTCGGGGGCGCCTGGGTGGCTCAGTCGATTAAGCGCCTGACTTTGGCTCAGGTCATGATCTCACGGCACTTGAGTTCAAACCCCAGGCTTGAACAGGCTCTATGCTGACAGCTCAGAGCCTGGAGCCTGCCTCAGATTCTGTGTCTCCCTCTCTCTCTGCCCCTCCCCCCGCTCATGCTCTGTCTCTCTCTCTCTCTCTCTCTCTCTCTCTGTCAAAAATAAATAAACATTAAAAAAAATTTTTTTAAACATAAGCCAGGCACAAAAAGATAAATACTGTCTGATTCCACTTATACAAAGTATTTAGAGTAGTCAAAATCATAGAGACAGGAAGTACTATGGTGGTTACCAGGGGTCAAGGAAGGGGAGAATGGAGCGTTAGTGTTTAATGGGGACAGGGTTTCAGCTTTAAAGAATGAAAAGAGTTCTGGGGATGGATGGCGATGATGGTTGCACAATGTTCTGAATGTATTTAATACGGCTGAGCTGTACACGTAAAATGGTTAAGACGGTAAATTTTATGTTATGTATATTTTACCTCAATTAAAAAAAAAACTTTAAGAAGACAAAAAAGCAAAGAGTTTTCTTTGGTCAAAGAGGAAGTCAGAGACCTACAGCATGAGAAGTGGTTGACGTGCCATGAGTGCTGTAAGACGGAGGGGGCCGTGTGGCAAGGGATTCAGGCAGCCTTCAGGAGCTTCAAGCAGCCCTGGCTGAGAGCCAGCAAGGAAATAAAGTCTCAATTCTCAGTCACAACAAACAGGATTCTGCCAACAATAAGAAGGAGCTTATAAGTGGATTTTCCCTCCGGAACCTCCAGATAAAAACTCCGTCGAGCCAGCAGCTTGGTTTCAGCCTTCTGATACCGTAAGAAGCAGAGAACCCAGCTACGCCATGCCAGACTTGGGACCTTCAGAACTGTGGGCTAATAAATGGATGTTGTTTTGAGGAGAGCTAAGTTTGTGGCCATTTCTTATACAGCAGACAACTAATATACTCAGTATGATGGGAAGCCACAGGTATATGCAGGCCCTTTCATGAGTTTTCCTTTAATGTCACCCCGATTAGATGGTAAACTCCCTGAAGGCATAAACCCAACAGTCTACATGTCCTTAACATAAGACTGGGCCAAGGGGCGCCTGGGTGGCGCAGTCGGTTAAGCGTCCGACTTCAGCCAGGTCACGATCTCGCGCTCCGCGAGTTCGAGCCCCGCGTCAGGCGCTGGGCTGATGGCTCAGAGCCTGGAGCCTGTTTCCGATTCTGTGTCTCCCTCTCTCTCTGCCCCTCCCCCGTTCATGCTCTGTCTCTCTCTGTCCCAAAAATAAATAAACGTTGAAAAAAAAATTTAAAAAAAAAAAAAAAAGACTGGGCCAAGTGCCTAGTGGACCCCAGGGAACTAGGCCACAAATGGGTAAAACATTTTGACCAAAGGCATGCTATTTGGGAAAATTGTCTAGACCCTTGTACTGGCCACTTTGAAGAACCCCTGGTATTTGTAGAAGCTAGTGAAGAAAAAAATTATACTCTGTGTATGCATGGTTTGCTTTCAGTCTTGCCCTCTTCTGGGGCGGGGGGTGGGGGAGGGAATGACATCTTCAAATGCACTAGACTGAAATAGAACACACCTTCTACCCAAACACAGCTCCAACAGACTTTCCCTTTCACTGCCAGGAACACCACCATCACCCAGGTGCTCAAGCACTGGACCCTGGACTCACACCCAATTCCTTCCTCTCCCATCTTCCCCATAGCTGGAGTCCCGGAGATTCACTTTCCAAAATGCCTCTCCCAATGGCATTTTACGCCCAAGCCATTGGTCCCACCACTATCAGCCTAACTAGGCCTCTTCAGCTCTCCCTTGAACCATCTCCTCTTCCCTGCCTCAAATCCTCCTTGTTACCTGTCTAATCTCCCTAAGAGAATCCTCGGCACATGTAAGCCCTTTCTCTGAAACCTCCACAGGCTCCTCACTGGTCACTCAGGTGAGCTGAGTGTCCCACACCAGGCTGTGAGCATCTTGAGAGCAAGGGTCACGTGTCAGGCATCTTTGTAGCATCACTGGTGTTCCATGCGTGTAGAGGGCTATCAGTGATAATGGTCATGACCATGAGGATGTGGAGGCTTCCTTTTTTTTTCGGGTCAGAGAGGAGTTGTCATTCTCCGCCACTCTAAAGACTTACTCAGAAGCAAGGGGAAGCTGTGAAGCACATCTATCCTTTTCTCTAAACCTACTGTCCCAACCCCTCGCCACCAGAGAATCCTGAAGAACCGGGGCCCCCCATCCCAGTTACCCATTTATCAATATCAGCTATCAGATCTTTTAAAGGGGTTCCTTTCCCAAGAGAATTTGCAATTTAACAAGGAGGCAGTCTTAAAGAAAGCAAATGTTAATTGGTGGAGTTTCAAGTATCAGCTGGTGGGTGGAGGGAGATGTTTTGATAGGGAATATAGAGCTTTGTTCCTGCATCCAAAAACACACCCCCGCCCATGTGGTAGGACTGATGTTAATAAAAGCATGGCATCGGACACGTGTACCTCCCCCTACAGCTAGGAACAGAGCAAGAATCCACAAAATGGACAGGATCCAGAGTGGGGGGCCGGAAGGAATCCCCAGTGAGATGACAGGAAATTTGTGAGACGCCCCATGCCCTGGACAACTTGACAGAATAAAAGAAAAGCTTCTCTCACTGTCTTCCCCACCTGAGGCCCCTTCTCCTGCACCCCTACGTGTCAGGCTGGCTTGGGGTGGGAGGGTGTCACTCAGTCTAGAAGCACAGGGAAGGCTACCATGGCTTGGTCATTTTTTAGGCCCCCAACCTCAATACCAACCCCAAAGAGAGTGGGCCCCTTTCCGCAAGTCCCGCCCACCCCCTACTGAATGATGGAGAGGGTATCTTCTGGATCTGGCAGCCTTTCCCTGCTTTGCCCAATTCCTACTACTGAAGCCCAGAGGAGGGGCCCCCTTTGCAATGCTTTCCTCCCCACAATTGTAGCCCACAGTTTCCCCGGCCCAGAGAAGGGAAGCCTGTGTGCGTGTGTGCGTGTGTGTGCGCGCGTGCATGCACGTGTGTGTGCAAGTGGGGAAGGGCGGGGGTAATGGAAAAGGAGGAAGGGAGGAAGATGCGCGCAGCTGGGGGGCTGGCCTTCTGGCATCCTGGGGGAGTCTTCCTCCTTAATTGCTTGAGTTCTACAGCTGTCATCGCTAACGAGAAATTAAAATGCACCCTGACCCCTGCCTCCACCCCCGCCCCCACACCCCACAAGTGCTCTCTCAGCACGTTGCTCTCAGAGGGTTGCTCTCAGAGAAGCACCCAGTGGAGGATGCTGTAGAAATGTGGGACGCCTAGGGTGACCACCTCCAGCCCCCTGATCCTGTGCAGCCGGCATCTGGCCATCTGAGCTGGGACACACAGAGGCAAAAAAGAAGCCCAGACCATAGGAGGGTTCTGTTTGCAGGGTACAGACTAGGTCCTAAGGGAGGCAGGAGGCCACAGCAGGGAAGGGAGGTGGGAGGGGGTCCCAGCTTCTCTACTGTGTTCTACTTTGGGCTCTGGTTTTCTGGATGGCCCTGACTATCTTATATATCCCGCTTCAGAATCCCCGCAGCTCTTGTGGGACTTGTCAGACCTCAGGCCCAGATCTGGGGTTTGGAACTGCAGATTGAAGATCTACACTCAGCTGCCCTGGGCACGGTGAGCAATTATATATAATGGAGAGAAACGAAGATGGGATGGTCAGAAACTACAGCAAAAGGGATCTCAGTTAGCACAGGGAAGAATTTCCCAGCTGTCTCTCACATGGGCACCCAGGAAGGCACTCTCCTCTCTAAGGATAAGGAGCCTGGGCTCAGCATCAGCACGGGAGTCTGCAGGATCTAGCCCCTGCCTGCCTCTCTCTCCACACCTCCCCGCCCCCGCCCCGGGTCTTGAGACCAGACACTAACACACTTGCTCTCAGAATGGACTTCCCAATACCTACACACTCGAGACCTCAGCACAGCTCCGCCACCCACCCTCCCCCTCCTCCCCCAAGGACGACTGAATTTTCATGAGCAAAATGCTGTGTTCTAGTGTCTTCCCTTCCCGCTTCTCACCTGCCCCCCATGGTTCTGCACAGGACAGCTAAATGCGGCATCACGTACCCAGCTTATGGACGATTTCCCCCAATGGATCCTAGTCCTTCCACTTTAAATAACAGCAGGAACATCTTTGTTCACAAAGTGGAATGAATACTATCCCTCAATGCCTTTGCTATTGTTGTTCAAACTTGTGTCGATTCTATGGAGACCAATGGCATGCCAATTCACTCAGATTGTTCCTCTGACCCCATCATAGCTTGCTGCCTTCACAGACTTTCTCAGATGATGGATACCTGTCGTCTGAGTTTGGCAATATTTTGGAGTTCGGTGACATTTTGACGCTTTTTATTCATTTATTTATTTTAATTTTTTAATGTTTATTTTTGAGAGAGAGAGAGAGAGAGAGACAGAGCACGAAAGACAGAAGGGCAGAGAGAGAGAGAGACACAGAATCCGAAGCAGGCTCCAGGCTCCGAGCTGTCAGCGCAGAGCCCGAAGCAGGGCTCGAACTCATGAACCGTGAGATCATGACTTGAGCTGAAGTCGGACGCTTAACCGACTGAGCCACCCAGGCGCTCCATAAAGCTTTTCAGTGTTAACATAGGGTTTTCCAGCTACAGATACAGCAGGGATCTGGACATGAAAACCGACCCCTGCTGTACCCGTGCAGTGCCCAAATCAGGTTAGTGTTCCATTCTGGCAGATCTTATGTAAGTCTGTTTTTATATCAGTCAGAATCCTTTCAAATCAGGAGATAAATGAAGCAGGTATCTGCTTGGCAGCAATGTAAACATGGCGGGGTGGGGGGACGGAAACCCGTCTAGTGAGGGTGCCCGTGAACAAGGGTTACTTCGGAGTGAAGGAGCAAGGAGCCTGACACGCGAGTCTACACCCTGTCAGCCAGTGCTCTCGGTCACCAAGGCTGCTGGAAAAGCTTGACTCAGGCTGAGTTTACATAAGTCAGCCTTGCATAAGCGTATAACCTACGAAGACATTGGAAGGTACCAGAAGAAATGTAAATAGCTGGGATTATGGGCGTGAGTTTAATTTGGGGTACCTGCTATTGCAAGACCGCTTTAAAAATAATGTAAGCGTACTCAAAACCTGCCTTGGGCAGAACGCCCACTATGCACCCAGCCCTGTGGAGGGGTGTCAGATAATTAAGAGAAGTTATGAGACAGCCCCGGCCTTAACCAAGCTTATGTTCACGTTGGGGAAGGGAGCGCCTGATTTGCTAAAGCAAGCTTCCATTTACCTCCCTCTCAACTGGGCCCAGGGTCCAGGCCACCATCTTTCATGTTTAATGCCCCTCCCCCTCTCCCACACCACTCCTTAGCCAAACCCTTCCCTCATACTGTCCCCTGCCTTGTCCCCACAGAGGAGTAATCCTCTCCATTTGGGAAGAGGGCTATTCATTCCTTGGCTGATAGTCACAGCTATGACAACATCTATGACAAGGTCAAAAGACACACACACACACACACACACACACACACCCAGAGCCCCCTCCCTCAACTTCCTTCTTTGCCTCTCCAGTATCTTTGGGGGCACACCAGTGTTTCTGACCTCTGTCCCCAGCCTCCTCCCCAAACGCAGCCGGGCAGATTCAGATCAGGGATTGGGGGAGGGAGGGACCGACAGGCCTCCACCGTCTGCATGTTCTCAGCAATCAGTCCTCCCCAACGCCCATCCCTGGGGGGGGGGGGGGGGGCGACTGCTGAGTCAGGATATTCCTCACATTCCCTCCCTTCTCCCCTGCTGGCCCAAATGCCACAAACCCTGCCTCTGAGTGACGGGCCTCAGCTGAGTGGCTGCTCTCCCTCCCCCTGACCCCAGCCCAAGAGCAGCCGTCCTCCCTCACACCCCTGAGGGGGAGGCCCACTCTCCTTTGGGGCCCTGCTGGCAGGAGGAATATGCAGCCACACTGCCTCCTGCTGCCCCTGTTTCCTTCCCTCACCCCTGACTCCATTTCCCCCAACCAACCTCACTCACAGGATCTGCTGCCCCTGATCAGGAAAGGACAGAGAATGTGGCAGACAGCCAGGAGCAGCACCCCCCAACACACACAGCCACCTGGGTATCAACATAAGGGCACACTCACCCCCTTAGTGCAACATCAGAAGGATCTCGGCTTGGCAAGCAGAGGAGAGCCTAGAGGGAGGCCCAGAACTGCCAACCCCAGGGAGCCCCCAGTCCAAATGAAGGGCCTGCCCTGTCCTCAAAGAGCTCCTAGTCTGAGGAGGGAGACCTGGAGAGGCTGGTGGGCGCGGGAGGAAGGAGGCTGTTCTCTCTCATTAACATAGACTAACATATAAAGAGAGAAGTTCAAGCGTAGAGCTGTGTGTATGAGCCTGGAAGGGGTAAGAAGCATGGGAATAATCAGCAGGTAAAACTGCTCTAAACAGGAAAGAAAGGCTCCTTGAAGAAGGAGATTGTGAGGGACAGAGAGCATTTCAGGAGGCTCAGAAGCAAGCAAGGAGGGCAGGAGGAAGGAGGTCCTCCGAGGGCAGTGGGGCCCAGGGACGAGCACTAGACAGGGAGCAGGAGTCCCAGGCTCCATTCCGGGGTGCCAGTGGCCAAGACCCTGCCTCTCTCAGGCCACAGACCCCTCCTTGGGACAGTGTGGGGCTTGGCCACAGGAGTCCTAGGGTGTCTCCAGCAGGATGTGTGTGATCGGCCCCCATGCTCAGCGTAATGTTCTGCTGTTGAACGAGAGACCTGCATTTTCATTTTGCACCGGGCCCACTGGGGCCAGTTTCGCCCCACAGCTGGGAAGGTCTATTTTTCTTCCTGTCTTCTCCTCTGGAGGGGAGGAAGATAGGGGGGAGGCCTGAGGGACTTGGCTCCCCACTCCCCAAAGCTCCCTGCTCCTAGAGGCTGGTGCGGGGAGGAGATGGGCCCTCCCTAAGGCTGAGGCCTGAGCCCTGGCTCCCACAGGACCCCAGCCTGACCCTTGGCAGCCTGTAATGGCCCACTCAGCCCACAAATGGCCTCATCTCTTGGAGGGCCCAGCAGGATCATTTCACAACTATATGCACTCAATGGAGCCTGTTCTTGGAAAGCTAAGGACAGGACAGCTCAGTCCTGGGTGTGAGAAAGGCTTTGGCCCCTAGGGTCTGCACTTGAACAACAAACAACGGAGGGCCTGCTTGGGTAGGAGAGAGGGGACAGAGTTTAGGGAGCGCTCTGTGGCTGGATGGGGGGAGTCAAGGGTCTCTTGAAGAGCTTAGCGTATACAGCCTCTCTCCCTCAATAGGAATACCCCAGTCTGATGGGGGACATAGGATGGGTCCCCACTGGATGAGGTGGGGATCCGAGGAGTGTGTTGTGACAGAGGAGGATATCATAGCCCCGTAGGCTGAGAAGGCTCTGAGGGCAGGGCCACCCCTGCCTGTCACAGTGTCTGATTCCCAGGAGCCCATCAGAAGGGTTTGGGAGATAAAAACTCAGAATAAAGTCAGGAGGGCAGTATCCCAATGCCAGGTCACCTATCCTGTGTGGCCATCTGAACCATCTGGCCATCTGAACTGGGACACAGAGGCAAAAAAGCCCAGACCACACGAGGGTTCAGTTTGCAGGGTACAGACTAGGTCCCGAGGGCACTAAGAAATAGCTGACTGGGGGCCAGGCATTCTCAGAGAAGCTTCCTGGAGAAAAGGCTTAAAGCCCTCTTTGTAACAAAGGGAACTGAGGCTTTACACAGAACGGGGCTGAGGGTGTCCTGGCAGAGAGAACAGCATCTGCAAAGGCCTAGGAGTGTCTGGGAAATGAAGATGCCCTCCCCTGTTGTGGGTGAGATTAGGGATGGCGAGAGGGGAGGAGCTGCCCTTCTTGGCTGATCCATGGAAAAAAAGCCCCTAATGAGGAGTCAGGGCCATTCCGCCTTTGATGTGCCAGTTCAAATAGCTGAGGCCTGGATTGTCCTAACAGGCAGAGGCCAGGCTGGGGCCACATGGGAGGTGCTGGAGGAGGGGATTTAGCAGTGCCTGTGAAGGCACAGGTGCTCAATAAATGTCTTAATGAATGAGTTGACCCAATGACTGATTGATTGATAGGGGTAATGAGTCGGGATGGCGCTTCTCTGAGAGGCTGGCAAAAGGGGTCTTTGGGCTCAGCCCCCTTCCGATGCCTCCTTGGGGATTACACTGTAACCCCCTAGGTACACTGTGCATTTCACCCATGGAATAGTGCCCCCTCCAAGCTGCCTCCTTGGCTCTCCTGACGCCTCTGCCTTTAGCCACTTGTGTTCCCAGAGACCTTGGCCTCTGGACAGTACAAAATTAGCAAAAAGGACTTCCATGTACATGTAATAGCAGTAGCAACGATGGAGAGCGTTTCGTGACCGTTGACTATGCGCCAGGCACCGTGCTGATTTACATGCTTAATCTCATAAACCTCAGAACAACCCTTCTAAGTAAATGCTGGGAGAAGCGGGAAAAAATGTGTGTCCAAGAGAAATGTTTTTAGCTTTTATTTTTGTTCTCTGACACACATTTTTGACATTTTAACATCACTGAAATCAGGATGCGCCTTGCAATCAATAACAAGAAGGCACTGGGTCATAGTTTAATTAGCAGTGTTCTTCCTTTTTGGCGGCACGTTACTTAACCATGTGTCTTGCTGCTGATGAGATATAGTTGATTATGTCCACGGTCTAATGACTAACCACCTGCCCCTTTGAGTCAATAGTGGATGACACACGGTGCACGTTTCTGTTTGCAGGCCTGTGTCTCAGCCCATCAGTCTGGAAGCTGCCTAAGGATGGGTTGTCTTCTCTTCCTGGGGACCCCAGCAATCCCTGGCCCAGCACCCCCAGCTAGCACCCAGTAGACCTGGGGGATGGGTGGGCCCCGAGAACCTTGGGCCTCCCGAAGAAGCCCACTTTAGGCATTATTCAAAGAAGAGCCCTAGGAAGCTGCTGTCGGCAGTCCAGGGGGAAAGGAGGTAAAAGGGAAGGAACAGGATTACTCCACATCCACAAGGAAGCTCTAGGCCAATGGAAACGTTGCCAGCCTGGCCCAGGAGCCAGCTGTGAATGCTGGCCTCAGCCTCCTCCAGCAATTGCTATGCTTACCTGCTAGAGTGTGTGTTCCCCTTGGCCTTTGGAGGCCCCAGGAGGGGAGGCAAGAGCAAGGGAGGAAGTGATCAGCCCTATTGGAGAAACCCAAGGAAAATAAGGGTGCCCTGGGTACCCACGCTTACCCTGTAGGCATCCCTCAGTGGGGGATCTCCAGGGTGGCAAGGGGCGAGGGAAAGGGAGAAGTGTCGCTTGCCAGGGACTCTCCCACTTGGTCAGAACATTGCCATCACCTCCTCCTCTTTTCCCTCTTTTCTTAGGATTCCTCCCCTCAGAGGCCTGTCTTCTCCCTCCTCTACTTCCCAGAAGCTCTACCCTGGGTTCTGGTGGCCCTCAGATGCCCGTTGACGACTCAGTCAGGTGCCCAAGCCCAGTCTTATGGGTGGGGGTGGGGGAAGGGCCAGTGAAACCATGGTTGTTTGTCCCCTTCCCGCTAGACCTGGGGGTAGAGGCCTCTGAATCTGCAGCCGGCAGACGGAGGATTAGGGTCTTTAATGAGGACCAGGGACTTAGAGGGTTAGTAAAAAGAGCTTGCATTCTGGCCTGGGTGGGGGAGGGGAGCCCACTGTCAGCACCGACACCCCTCTCGCCTGTCTTTGGAAGCCTGCTGAGGTACAAGTGGGAGGCCACCTATACATAATGGCGGCCCCTCCTGTCCATGGCCCACCAGGACTCAGGCAGGGCCTCCCAGAGCCACACTCTCAGATCCCCACTTACAGCTGTGGCCCTTAAAGACAAAGCTGTCCCTCCTGCCCATCTCATGCTTCATACCCCTGCAGGTGAGTTCAGAAGTACCTTCCCTTCTCTCCTTGCCCCCTGGCTGTGGGCCTGGCAAAGGGGTAGGAGGGTGAGGTGTGCAGGCACAGGGACCCAACTGCTTCCTCGGGTGACATTGAGCTTAGTCCCATGTGCAAATGGAGGCAGAGAAAGAGGAGTTCGGGGTTCAGGCCATGGACTGGGAACTCAAGTCCCAAGACTGAAGCTGGAACTGGGGAATTGGGGCTGGGGCCCCTCAGACATGAGTGAAATGACTCCCCATTTGTCAGGGAGAAGTTGGTCCCTACGAATAGGGAGGGCAAACCCCACTTACAGAGGCTGGACCCCAGGGAGAGAATCTTAAGATCAAAGGCTCTCAGAGGTGGGAGGAGCCTTGGAGAGGAGTACATACCACTCCTGATCTTACAGCCTGGGAGACTCAGGCCCACACAGCGAAAAGGGCTTGTCCGAGGTCCCAAAGGGCATTGGGAGTGGGCCAGGGATCGACCTGGGGCTCCTAACTCCCAACCTAGTGCCGCTAACCCATAATAATGCAAAGAACTATAGAGGTATTAACTCGCATAATTCCTCCTGTGACGAAATGGAGGCCCAGGGAGGCCAAGGATCTCTCTAAAGTCTCACTCAGGAGCCTGCTCTAGAGCTTGTACACATCTGATTCACAATTGTCTGTCCAGGTTGCATCATGGGTATACGTAGTGAATCCTAATGTAAAAGCTGGGGATGCGGGAGTGCAGGAAGTGGGGGCTGACCCACGCCATGTCCAACCTGCTCACTGCTCCCTGACTGCCAGCTTGACCTTGCTCTCTTAGCACAGAAGGCCACACTGAGGGTAAAGCTGCCCCTCGGCGGTCAGCTGAGCCTGGGCTTTGCTGGGCCCTGACCTTCCAGCCCATTCTAGCCCACCCCATTCCAGCCCACTTCCAGTGATGCAAGGAGACACTAGGTAGCAGAAGGAGGTGTCTGCAAACAATAACCTCGACACAGAGCCAAGTGCTATAAGGGACGTATCTTTCACCGGCTTATCTCCAGCCCCCTGGCACGGTGCCTGGCTTTTGAAGGCACTCAGTAACTGCCGCATGAATGACTGAGAAAACCAAAGATCAGTGAGGCATAGCCCCACCCTCCAAGAGGTGACAGTCTGATGGAAGAGTTAGTAATACAGACTGTTAATTATAACACAAGGCAAAGTACAGTAGGAACCCGATGGAGGAAGGGATTAATTCCGACTGCAGGACTGGGGAAGGCTTCGTGGAGGAGGGCAGCATGGGAGCTTTGTAATAACAAGAGTGATGACCGGATGTGTCTGGTACACTTCTCAGTGCTTCTCATGCATTAGCACGTTTATTCTTCAGACGATCATCAGATGTACATACTATTAACATACCCATCTTACAAATGAGGAAATTAAGCCTCCAAGTGACTTGCCCTAAGTCACCCAGCTATAGGAAATAGGCAGAGCCATGACTTGAGCCCAATTCTGGCTTAAAGGGGTTGCAGGGCAGTGGGGGAGGGGGACGCGGTTACATTTGCCCGGTTGACGTTCATTCAACAATTCTTTATTGAACGCTGCCCTGGGCCAGGCAGTCAGAAGTTACCTGACCACAGAACCAACCCCGACAGGTGATTCAACAGGAATATAAATAACCTTAACATAAGGCCGGAAGTGCGAGGCAAGGGTGATAGAGGCTTCATGGGGAAGGTGGCCTGTGAGCTGAACTCTGAAGGATGGATGGGATTCGGATGCCCAGAGATGGCAGAGGGCATTCCAGGCCAAGGGAACAGCTTAAGCAAAGGCACAGAGGCAGGAGTGGGAGGGGCATATACACGAAACAGGAAAGGTGCAATTTGGCCAGATGGGAGGTTGCAAACTGGCACCCGTGGACCACATCCGGGCCCTCAGACGTGTTCTGTCTGGCCCACCCCGCACTGGCCTGCAGGGCGTCCTTGAAAAAGGCGCAGTCCATCTCCAGAGCCAGAAGGTAAACAATGAGGCTGGGGGTGGGGGGAGGACGGGCTTTGGAATCTTAAATTCCAGAAATGCAACAACCATTGAGAAGCTGAGTAGCACACCTCCCCCTTCAGTCCAGTCCACTTCCCTTGTCCCCAGTTACCTGTCTGGCCCCTGGAAGGCATCTGAGTTTGAGGACCTGGACAGGAGCCCAGGGCACCGAAAGGAGCAGCAGTGGATAACCATGGGAAGGTGCCTTGAGGTCTGAACACAAAGGGCCTTGAACATCAGGCTAGAGAATATGGGCTTTATGTTGGCAACGGCTCTGTAATTACACCCCCTCCACCACCAGCAATTGGGTGAGAAGGGCATGCACGCACGCACGCACACACACACGGGGTTTGGGGACAGTCTAAATTGGTGTCAGCTGAACCAGAGCGGCCTCAATGTGCCTTTATACACATTGTGTTGGCCTCAGCCTCAGATTTCACGTCTCTGCCGCCCCCATACGGAGCCCCACCGCTCCCCAGCTGTGCCCACACCAGCCCTCCTTAAGCGAGCCACTCTTTTCTTGATGCAGAAGGGAGTCCCATAGGTGTGCCCTGGCCCCAGTAGTTCCCCAACCCCCAGTGCAGCGCTGGCTGGCCAGGGTGAGAATTCCGGACAGGATTTAGGACTGGAATTTCCCTCTATGGGCGGGGCCATCAGGTGAGCCATGTTACAGGGCTGGGGGCTGAGTGGAAAAGTTTGGTCTGTCCCATCCCCTTGCCCCAGTGACTCAGGGCCCCAGTGGTGGTGAGTCTGGGGAGGGGACAAGACAGAACCCACAGAAAAATTTTCCCTTGTCTCTCTGGCTCGGCCACTGCCCAGTTCCCCTCCCCCATTCCGCACACACCCTGCCTTGCCACTCACACAGCCACTGTCTGTACCTGCAGTAACAGCCACGGAGCCAGCACAGGGCCTTCTCAGGCTGGCTGGGAGCAGGACGGCCAGCCCACTGGAAGCTGGGCCTTCCCCATTTGCAGGCAGCCTTGGGGAGACAGGTGTCCCTGACAAAGGCCATGGTGGGTGTGGGGATAGGATTGCCAGGTTTAGCAAATAAAAAATACGGGACACCTATTGTCCCATGCAATATTTGAGATGTGCTAAAACTTATTTGTTATTGGGGCGCCTGGGTGGTTCAGTCAGTTGAGCGTCTGACTTCCGGCTCAGGTCATGATCTCGCGGTGTGTGGGTTCGAGCCCCACGTCGGGCTCTGTGCTGATAGCTCGGAGCCTGGAGCCTGCTTCAGATTCTGTGTCTCCCTCTCTCTGCTCTTCCCCTGCTCTCTCTCTCTCTCTCTCTCTCTCTCTCTCTCTCTCTCTCTCAAAAATATATAAACATTTCAAAAAAGTATTTTAATTATTTATTTATTCTCTCCTCTATGCAGAAAGGGGTCCCAGAGCCAAGAACTCTGAAATTCAAATTTAACTGGGAACCCTGAATTTTGTCTGGCAACTTTTTGTGAGGGGCAGGAGTGAGAATAGGGAATACCCAAGTCACCCCCATCACTCAGGCCCACCCATGTCCAAGATCTTCGGACCCCCACCCCCTCACATGCACCCCTGCCAGACCTTACCATGCTTCTTTGACCTCAAGATCTCTCTTAGAGGTCTTACTTAGAAGTAAGTCCCCAGGCACCAGGCTCTTTCTCCCAAAGACAGAGTCCTGGGACCACAACCCCCATGCCAGACAGGGAGCCAGCAAGGACGTGGGACGTAGTTTCCTGCGAGTAACCGTCTACGTCTGAGGAGTCGCCACCCTCACAGGATTCAGCTTCCAGCTAGAAGAATTGCGGGAAGGAGGAGAAGGGTCCACAGCTCCAGTGGATCTCTTAGGGGATCCAACACCCCACCTTCAACCTTCTTCTGAGTTTCTACCCCATCTCCTCCTCTGGATGAAACAATGTTTCTCTTACCCTCTCTTCCTCTGGATCCTACATGGCTCCCAAAACACACTTGCCCGTGACCTCATAATATCCCCCTTTACTGAAATATTGGAGCCCCAGCCAGAGGCTGTGTCCAGGGTACAGGAAAGCAGGCAGGGGTCAGGTTCCACCAGCCATCCCTGCCTGCACCAAATGAGCATGTCTCATGGCAGACATTGTGCTCGACCCCAGGACAGCAGCGGCCGGTGCTCACAGCCTGCTGGGAGACAGAGGACGTTCCCCTGCCCGTGAGGGAGAGGCAGAGAGAGATGAGAGAAGGACAAAGGACACGGCTGCCTTTGGGGCTGGTCCGGGAAGGCCTTCTGTGGTTTTACAAGGCAGGTGTATCTGGCCAGCCATGTGTCCAGACTGTAGCTATGGGGGCTCCTCTTTCCCCTCCTCCTCAGGTCTAAATTGGGCCTCTGTCTGCCCCAGCCTGTACCTGCTGGCTGGGTATGACAGTAAACTCTCCGAGGGCAGGGCCACAGCCTGCCCGCTGCTGTGTCAGATGTTCTCTGGAGATAGAGGTGTTCTGACTCAGGACGGGTTGACAATTGTCTCTTTGGAGGCAGCTGCCTCAGGCTTTGGGGTGAGGGGTGGGTAAGTGCCGAAGGACCATCTTGTCCCAGAGACCCACCCTCTCCTTCCTAGAGATTTCCACACCCACCTGTGGTCGAGAGAGGGCAGGGCAGAGACCCATTGTCCAGATGGAGAGAACAAGTCCCAGTGACTCACCTAAAGTCATACAGCCTGGGGTGGGGGAGAGGGGGGGTATGGAGCCCAGAGAAGAGCCCCAGGAGCCCAGAGCACACCCCAAGACTCCCACAGCTTCCCTCCCCCAGCTCGCTGATAGCTGTGTCTGGTGATGCTGGCCAAAAGGGAAGACATTGGCTGTTACTGTAGTGAGGCCCTTGCACTCCTTCAAGCAGGAAACAGAAGTCAGAGGGGGAAGAGAGGCATTTCCCCGAGGCCTTAGGGACCCCTCTGCACTCCAGCCTAGGTCCTGATCCTCAGAGGGGGCTGGGCCAGGGCAACACCGCAGTCTGGACCCCCAGATACCTGATTCTGAATTTGACTCAGCCAGCCCTCCCCTACCTGGAATCCTGATTTCTGACCCTCACGGGTCCTTCCCGGGTCATTGCCTCCATAGCTGTACACACCCTCCCCACACCTTGGGGTTGCCTTAAACAATCGTATTCTGGCAGAAGTCAAATATATCAGGCATCTGTCAGACTCCAGGCTGGATTATCCAATGGGCAGACCACTGAGCTGTGAACCCAGCAAAACCAATCTGGCCACTGCCCAAAGCGGGCACTCCCCACAAAACTGCCTCTGGACCCTTAGTCCACAGGAGGCTTTTGTTGAAAACAGAGGCTAAACCTGGTGGAAGGTTCCTTTTCCTTCACCCGACCCCCAGCCACCTCCACCAGCAAGCCTAGGCACCTCCGCAGGGGAAAATAAGCTGGGAGGGAGGAGAGATTCTGAGCAGGCCCCCAATATCAGAGCTAGAGGGGAAGCAGGAGACTCCTTGGCAATCCTTCAATACACAGGGAAATGAAGGCTGCAGGGTAAGGAAAGGAGAGTAGCATCTGAAGTTCTGGGTTCTAGCATTAGCTTAGCTACTGTGTGACCCTGAACAAATGCCTTCTGCACCCATGCTCTGGGGTCTCCCCACCACCTTGCTGTGCCAGGGTTCTAGTTAAAGCATGTAAGGAGCTCAGGCCTGACCGCTGCAGTCAGTCGCCTGTGGAGTCCTCTCCTGACCACCCCTCCAGCTCCTACCCCCACCCCAGGTCCTGGGGACTTAGGGCAGGTGGGGTGGGGGGAGGGAGGATGTGGTGTCACCCCAGGGAGGGGCAGCAGGGAAGGGAAACTGAGTGTGTCCCTAGCTTGCCCCAGCCTGTCCCCTGCATCCGGGGAAGGGTAAGAGTGACTGTCAGCTGGGGAAGGGGGGCAAGAGGGGCAGGCTGGGAGGGGCAGGGAACCCCCGTCTGGACTTGCCGGGACAGCCGGGTGCAGCTGTTTCCGGCTGATGAAAGGGCCCTGATTGATACGGCAGCAGTGACTGACGCTAACCCCCAAATCTGAGCCCTTCCCATCCTCCCCAACCTGGGCACGCCCAGGGGCCCCCTTTAAGCCAGGGAGAAAAGAAGAATGGGGCTCCTGCTGCCACTGGGTACCATCCTCCAAAGGCAGGGAGGGGGGGCTTGTCTCATCTTCCCTGCCCTAGCCCAGCAGGGGCAGGGAGGCTGGGGCTGGGCCAGGGTCTGGGAGGACAGGGCCAGGGAAGAGGGGCAAAGGGCTTGCTCCCTCCTCTCCCCACCCTGCAGTGCATCCACACACGTTTGAACATTCACATGCATATCCGTCTAGCCTCTGGGGATGGCTGAGAGGAGAACAAAGCTTGTTACTGAGCATTCGTTTTACAATCTAGCCATCTGTGTTTTGCTAAACAATAGCTAACGTATATTGAACAGGTCGTGCGTGCATAGCATCCTGCTAAGACCTTTAGGTACACAGCCTTATGAGGTAAGTGCTCACCTCACCCCCATTTTATAGATGAAGATGTAGAGGCCCAGAGTGGTTAAGGAATTTGCCAGTGGTCACACAGCAGTCAGAGGCAGAGTGAAGATCTCCAGGGCCTGAGGCCCTGTCAGGGCCTCAGTCTCCAGGGCCTGAGGCCCTAACCACTGTGCTATACTGCCTTCAGAGGCAACTTGTAACCAGCTTATAAACAAATAATGAAAAAAAAAAATTAAAAAAAAAAAATTTGTGGCGCCTGGGTGGCGCAGTCGGTTAAGCGTCCGACTTCAGGCAGGTCACGATCTCGCGGTCCGTGAGTTCGAGCCCGGCGTCAGGCTCTGGGCTGATGGCTCGGAGCCTGGAGCCTGTTTCCGATTCTGTGTCTCCCTCTCTCTCTGCCCCTCCCCCGTTCATGCTCTGTCTCTCTCTGTCCCAAAAATAAATAAACGTTGGAAAAAAAATTAAAAAAAAAAATAAACAAATAATGACCTTATAATTGGGATTTCTTTTTTTAGAATTTTTTTAAGTTTAGTTTGAGAGAGAGCAAGAGGGGGAGGGGCAGAGAGAGGCAGGGACAGAGGATCTGAAGTGGGCTCCGTGCCGACAGCAGAGAACCTGATGCGGGGCTTGAACCCCACATGGAGAGATCATGACCTGAGCTGAAGTCAGATGCTTAACTGACTGAGCCACCCGGCACCCCTGGCAAAGGTTTTAAATAGAGATGTACAAGGTACAATGAATCCTCAGAGGAGAGGCACTGTGGATGGGGATGGGGGGAAAGGGAGAGGAGAGGTTTCTAGGACAGTAAACATTTGAAATGGAATTGAAGGGTTTTCCCTAGTTTAGTTATTTTTTTAACTTTTTTTATAGTAAAATATACAAAACATAAAATTTAGCATTTTAAGCATATAATTCAGTGGCGGTTTTTAATTTTGATGAAGTCCAATTAATCTTCTTTCTTTTGTTGCCTGTGTTTTGGGCATCATACTAAAGAAATCATTGCCAAATCCAAGGTCTTAAATTTTTTCCCTAGGTTTTCTTCTAAGAGTTTCAAAGTTTTAGCTCTTAAATTTGGGTGACTAATCCATTTTGAGGTAATTTTTAATGTTTATTTACTTTTGAGAGACACAGACAGAGTGTGGGGGGGGGGGGGAGGGGCGGAGAGAGAGGGACCCAGAATCCAAAGAAGACTCCAGGCTCTGAGCAGTCAGCACAGAGCCCAAAGTAGGACTTGAACTCAAGAGCCATGAGATCATGACCTAAGCCGCAGTCGGAGGTTTAACCAACTGAGCCAGCCAGGAATCCTTTGAGGTCATTTTTATATATAGTAAGGTAGAGTCATCTGCAAACAGATAATTTTACTTCTTCCATTCCAATTAAATGTCTTTTCTTTCTTTTTCTTGCCTAATTACTCTAGCTGGAATTTCCATTACTGTGTAGAAGCAACAAAAAGCAGGCATCTTCATTTTGTTTTGGATTGCAGGGGAAAAGCTTTCTGTCTTTCACCATTGAACGACATTAGGTGGGTGGTTTTCATATATGGCCTCTGTTGTGTTGAGAAATTTTCCTTCTATTCCTAGTTTATTGAGTGTTTTTTACATTTATTTTAGGTATGTATGTATTATGTATGTATATTCAGAGAGAGTGATCAAGCAGGGGAGAAGGGCAGAGAGAGAGAGAGAGAGAGAGAGAGAATCTTAAGCATGCTCCACACCCAGTACAGAGCCTGATGAGGGGCTTGATCTCACTACTGTGAGATTATGACCTGAGCCAAAATAAAGGGTTGGATGTTGGATGCTTAACTGACTGAGCCACCCAGATAGCCCATTGAGTGTTTTTAATCATGAATTTGTTTGTATCTTTGTCAAATGCATTTTTCTGCACTAATTGAGGTGATCATGTGTCTTTTTCCTTTTGTTCTATTAATGTGGTGTATTACATTGACCGATTTTTTTTTTTTTATTGAGCCATCCTTGCATTTTAGGGGTAAGCCCCAGTTAATTGAGACGTGTAATTCTTTGAATATGCTGCTGAATTTGGTTTGCTAGTATTTTGTTTAGGATTTTTACATCTATATGCATAAGTAATATTGGCCTGTAGTTTTCTTTTTTTGTATTGTTTTTGTCTGGTTTTGGTATCAGGGTAATGCTGACCTCATAGAACAAGTTGGAAATGTTCCCTCCTCTTTAATATTTTAGAAGAGTTTGAGAAGGATTGGTGTTAATCCTTTACATCGTTGGTAGATTTCACCAGTAAAGCCATCAGGTCCTGGACTTTTCTTTGTTGGGTTGTTTGGTTATTGATTCACCCTTTTTAATTGTTGTACTGTCTATTTCTGTTTAAGTCAATTTTGGATGTTTACTTGTTTCTAGGAATTTGTCCATTTCATCTAGGTTATCCAATTTGTGGCATAAAACTGTTCATAGTATTCTCTCTTTTTTTAACTTTTAAAAAGTTGTTATTTATTTAAATAATCTCTACACCCAACATGGAGCTTGAACTCATGACCCCAAGATCAAGAGCCGCATGTTCCTCAAACTGAGCCAGCCAGGCACCCCCATCATATTCTCTCATAATCCTTTATATTTCTGTAAGGTCAGTAGTAATGTCCCCACTTTCGTTTCTGATTTTAGTAATTTGAGTGTTCTCTCTTCTATCTTAGTCAATCTAGTTAAACCTGTGTCAATTTTGTTGATGTTTAGTTTTTAGTTTTATTTTCCATATCGCTTTTCTATTCTCTATTTCACTTATCTCTACTCTAATATTTATTAGTTCCTTCCTCTATTAGCTTTAAGTTTACCTTGCTCTTCTTTTTCTAATTCCTTAAGGTGTACACTTACATTATTGATTTGAGATCTTTCTTTTTTTTTAATGTAGGCATTTACAACTATAAATTTCTCTCTGAGCACTGCTTTCTCTGAATCCCATAAGTTTGATATGTTGTCTTTTCATTTTTGTTCATTTCAATGTTTTTCTCTTTTTTATTGTTTTATTTCTCTACTTTTGAGAGAGAGAACACAAACAGGGGAGGGGCAAAGAGAAAGGGAGACACAGAATCTGAAACAGGCACAGAGCCTGACACAGGGCTCGAATTCATGCACTATGAGATCATGACCTGAGCCCAAGTCAGATGCTTAACTGATGAGCCACCCAGGTGCCCCTCAATGTGTTTTCTAGTTTTCGTTGACATTTCTTCTTTGACCCATTGGTTGTTCACAAGTGTGTTGTTTGATTTCCACATATTTGTGGATTTTTCAATTTTCTTTCTGTTACTAGTTTCTAGTTTCATCTCATTGTGATCAGAAGAGATACTTTGCATGATTTCAATCTTTTAAAATTTGTTAAGATTTGTTTTGTGGCTAACATATGATCCATCCTACAGAATGTTCCATGTGCACTTGAGAAGAATGTGTATTCTGCTATTATCAGATGGAGTGTTCTATATATGTCTGTTAGGCCTAATTGGTTCATAGTGTTGTTCAAGACCACTTGACTTTATTGACTTTCTGTCCAATTGTTCTACTTGCTATTGAAGGTGGGGTATTGAAGTCTTCACCTATTGTTGTAAAATTGTCTATTTCTCCCTTCAATCGTGTCAATTTTTGCTTCATATATGTTGGGGGTCTGTTTTTAGGTGTCTAGAGGTTCATAAATGTTATATCCCCTTGCTGATAAGAAACTTTTATTAATATATAATGTCCTTCCCTCTCTCTTATAATGTTTTTTGACTGACAGTCTATTTTGTATGAGAATATTTATAGCCACCCCAATTCTCTTTTGGCTACTATTTGCATGGGATATCTTTTTCCATCCTTTTACTTCCTATCTCTTCATGCCCTTGTATCTAAAATGAACTTCTTATAGACAGTGTATGATTTTTCAAATCTAATCTCTACCTTTTCATAAGAAAGTTTAATTCGGGGCACCTGATGGTTCAATTGGTTGAGCGTTTGACTTCAGCTCAGGTCATGAACTCATGGGTTCGTGAGTTTGAGCCCTGCATTGGGCTCAGTGCTGGCAATGCAGAGCCGGCTCAGGATCCTCTGTCTCCCTCTCTCTCTGCCCCTCCCACATTCAAGCTCTCTATCTGTCCCTCCCCCACTTGTGCTCTCCCTCTCTCTCAAAAATAAAACATTTTTTTAAAAAGGAGAGTTTAGGGGCGCCTGGGTGGCGCAGTCGGTTAAGCGTCCGACTTCAGCCAGGTCACGATCTCGCGGTCCGTGAGTTCGAGCCCCGCGTCGGGCTCTGGGCTGATAGCTCAGAGCCTGGAGCCTGTTTCCGATTCTGTGTCTCCCTCTCTCTCTGCCCCTCCCCCGTTCATGCTATGTCTCTCTCTGTCCCAAAAATAAATAAACGTTGAAAAAAAAATTTTTTAATAAAAAAAAAAAATTAAAAAAAAAAGGAGAGTTTAATTCATCTGTATTTACTGTGAATACTGATATAGAGTGATTTAATTTTGCCATTTAGCTGTTTTCTGTATGTTTTTTCCCCAAGTCCTTTATTACTGCCTTTTTTTCCCACTTAGTTGATTTTTTTTGTAGTATACTATTTTGATACCCTTCTTGTTTCCTTTTTTGTGTATTTTTTATTATTTACATAGTGGTTACCTTAGAATTACAATTAACATCTTAAATTTATAACAACTTGGTTTTTTTTTTTTTTTTAATTTTTTTTTCAACGTTTATTTATTTTTGGGACAGAGAGAGACAGAGCATGAACAGGGGAGGGGCAGAGAGAGAGGGAGACACAGAATCGGAAACAGGCTCCGGGCTCTGAGCCATCCGCCCAGAGCCCGACGCGGGGCTCGAACTCACGAACCGCGAGATCGTGACCTGGCTGAAGTCGGACGCTTAACCGACTGTGCCACCCAGGCGCCCCACAACTTGGTTTTAATAATATCAGCTTAGGGGGCACTGGATGGCTCAGTCAATTAAGCATCCGACTTCGGCTCAGGTCATGATCTCATGGTTCATGGGTTCGAGCCCCACATTGGGCTCTATGCTGACAGCTCAGAGCCTGGAGTCTGCTTCAGATTCTGTGTCTCCCTCTCTGTCCGCACCTCCCCCACTCACTCACTTGTCTCTCTCTTTCTCTCTCTCTCTCAAAAATAAACATTAAAAAAATTTTTTTTTAAATACCAGTTTAGGGGCGCCTGGGTGGCGCAGTCGGTTAAGCGTCCGACTTCAGCCAGGTCACGATCTCGCGGTCTGTGAGTTCGAGCCCCGCGTCGGGCTCTGGGCTGATGGCTCAGATCCTGGAGCCTGTTTCCGATTCTGTGTCTCCCTCTCTCTCTGCCCCTCCCCTGTTCATGCTCTGTCTCTCTCTGTCCCAAAAATAAATAAAGGTTGAAAAAAAAAATCTAAAATACCAGTTTAGTTTCAATATACAAACACTCTGCTCCTCTACGCCTCCATCTCTCCCCCTTTATATTATTGTCACAGATGATATCTTTATACGTCGTGTGCCCATTAACATAGATATATAAATATTGTTTCACGCATTTTCCTTTTATATCAAATGATGACCTACAAGGGGGAAAGGTTTCAAAGAAAGAGATACAAGGTGCGATGAGTCCTTGCAGGAGGGACACTGTGGATGGGGGCTGGAGGAGAAGGACAGAGCCAAGAGATCCTTCCAAGACAATAAACATCTGAATTGAAATCAAGTTATGAAGAAAAAAAATTACTATGTAAAAATGATTATTCACAGGAAAAGGTATCCAAAATATTTCATTTTGGTAGCTTACCAAATAGCACAAATGATCTCATTTTTGTAAGTATGTGGTATATACATGTATTTAAAAACATATCTATCTACAGAAAAAACTCATGATTATACTCATAGTACTTGAATAATGATTATCTCCAATTGGTGGAACTGTGGAAAGAGGAAACACTTCCTTTTTTCCCCGAATGTATCCCATATTGTTTATTTCCAATAAACATGCATCACTTTTATAACCAGAAAAGGCAATGATGCTTTTTTTGTTCTGAAGGGTAAAATGAATGAGTGGGCATTCACTGTAGAGATAAAGTCAGAAAAGACCTGCTAGGCAGAGGGAACAGCATAAGCAAAGGCAAAGAGGGATGAAAATCCTGCTTTATTACAGGAACGGCCAACATATGGCATGGCTGGAGGGCACCGGGTGGCCTGGAAATGAAGTGTTTCCAGGGCCCACATAACCAAAGGCTTAATGTTTCATAAAAAAAAAGTTTAGTCAGTTCTTGGCATGAGGGCAGGAGAGTGACAAGTTTTGATTTACATATTAAGCAAATTAGTTAATAGAGGTGAGAAAGAGTCCAGAGGCTGAGAGGCCCGTTGGGGAGACTGTTGCAATAATTGAGGAAAGAGAAGATGGGGTGGGAACTGAGTCAAGGCTTAGAGAGTAGAGAATAAAAATGGAAATAGGAGAGAAGTGGAGGCCAAATCAGACAGTAATTATCTATGAATGGGAAGTGGATTTATCTGTCTCCAGGGTTGCCAGTGCTGGCATATGAATGGCAGGAGACCAGTTGTAAAGATGATCCTGATCCTGATCATGATCAAGATAATGGCGAGTCATGAGGAGGAAGTGGAAAATCCCATTAAAAGAGCCCCATAGCCCTTTACAGTTTGCAAAGTCCTCTGACTTCGGTCTCCAAACACATCACGATGCGTGTTCCCATTCTACAGATGAAGAAACTGAGGCCTGGAAAGGTGACACAGCCAAAGCAAGACACAGAGAACATCATTTACTGGCCACACAGATGGGCAGCCACTGCTCTTCCCAGCAGAGCCTGAGCAATCAATGACCATGTGACACTTTTTAGTCAGATGACCTTGTGCAATTTACATAACCTCTCTTGTGCCTCAGTTTCCTCTTCTATAAAATGGAGAAAATAATGCAACTTACTTCATATGTTGCTGAAAGGATTAAGCTACTTAACGCATGTAAAGAGCTTAGAGCCTGGCACATAGTTAGTGCTCAGTAAACATTCAGTCATTTTTTTGTATTAGTATCTACACACTACCCCAGATAGATCACCTGGAAAGAACGAATAAGGGGAAGCCATGCTCCTGGCATTGCACCTTCCTTACTTCTCAGACCCTAACTCCTGTGGAAAAGACACAGAGGCTAGAATTTGCATCCTTGGTCTAGTTCGCTAGGGCTTTAAGGCTCTTTGCAAGACCCATCTTTTCTAATCATTTCCATACATCTTGGTACCAACTTGTTCATTCATTCATTCATTCATTCATTCATTCAGCAAACACATATCAAGCCCTGATGTGGGTATATGCTTGGGGGCTAAGGTCACCAAGAAAATGAGCTTGTCTTCGAGGAGTTCACTATGTAGGTGGCTCAACTCACTCCCTTACTCACTCACTCGTGTGTTCATCACTTACGACGACGAGCCTCCTCTGGGCCACACACATACGCTCTGTTTATATCTCCTGCTTTTGGACATAAAGCAATTAGATCTTTTCCCAGCAGTTGTTATGTTTCCAATCTCCTACTCATACTTTGCCCCCCTGTACCCACTCTGTGCCCACACACAAAATCACACAGGGAAACCAAAACACACAGGGAATTTAACCAAGAAGGATAAATTCTTCCCCCATATTTCCTGTGGCTGAACATCTCTCACTAGTTCCTAGAGTCTGAAGGGGACACCAGCAACAACTGAATTCTCTGGACCCTTTTATATTCTTTGACTCATTTAGCAAACTGCTTCCCGGGCACCATGCTAGGCCAGGGCCTGTGCTGGGCAGCACAGGAGTAACAGAGTGAACCACGGGACATACCCTCAAGGAGTCTCCACTGAGTGGCTCAGCACCTCATTCTCCCCGCAAATATTTACTGGTATCTACCATCCACCAGGCACCAGGACAGACTCTGGAATGTGAATAAGAAAGACAAAGTCCCTGGCCTCATGGAGCTTGCTGTGTAGACAGAGAGACGAACAATGAGTAAGCAAACACATGAACACAAGACAACTATCTATGATCAAAGTTCTGAAGAAAATAAAACAGCGTGATACGATAGTGATTGAAATTAGACAGCACAGGTTATTTGAATCTGAGCAGGACACGCTTCTCCGAGCATCAGTTTCCTCACAGATAGTGTTTGTACATACCTCTGCTGTGAGGAGGAAATGAGTTAATATATGTGGAGCCTAGCACCCAGCAAGCACTGTATGCTATTACTACTTTTATTTTAAATGTTTATTTATTTTCGAGACAGCGCAGGCAGGGGAGGGACAGAGAGAGGGGGACAGAGGATCCGAAGCAAGCCCCTCGCTGACAGCAGCGAGCTCCACGTGGGGCTTGGACTCACAAACCGCGAGATCACGACCTGTGCTGAAATCAGACGCTCAACCAACTGAGCCACAGACAGGCGCCCCTATCATTACTTTTAAATAGATGCATAAACAGATTATCAACCACGAGGGAGTTGGTGCAGGATAAAGTGATACAGACACAAGGCATTCTGGGGGCACTGAGGAGGAGCCCCACAGGGGGCCTGTGCAGCCTGGCCAGGCAGGGAGGTGAGGACACTGGACACAGATGCCCTTCTTCCCCTTCCCTGGCCCTGCAACCCACCGACTACCCTAAAGAATGTTGCCTCTCTCAG
The DNA here is from genome assembly GCF_028749965.1 of Puma concolor. NCBI lineage: Eukaryota > Metazoa > Chordata > Mammalia > Carnivora > Felidae > Puma > Puma concolor. The sequence goes on along the minus strand of NC_141671.1, from coordinate 42,591,945 downwards.
AGACTGGAGCAGGTGGAACGGGACAGAAAAAACAAACATACCTCACCTCCCTCAAGGACAAGAGTGGAGGGAGGGCTCCCAGGTGGCCGCTGAGATCCTCGCCAGGCACAGAGCAGGCAGGACAGTGCCTGCTTTTCCTGTTCATCCTCTTCTAGGCCCCCTGGCCCTTTAAAGTGCCCGTTGCCCCATCTGATGCTGAAGATGCTGTAAGTGAGGGTGCCCAGATGCTCAATCCATGTGGGATTGAATGAAAGGGCAACGCTCATTCGTAAGACCCCTTCCTAGATATCCTAGCGTCCCTTCCAACAGCTCTGTGGCAGAAGCCTCATTGCCCCATCTCTCAGACATGGAGGCTGAGGAAGAACAAGGATCCTTCTCACTCATTCTGTTCGGAAACAGCAGTGGGCAGTTGGAATCTAGCCTGGCTGCAATATGGCTGCTTTTTCTCCTCCCCCATTCTGCTTCTCCTCAACGGGGGAATATGCAGGAAAGACCATGGTTCGGGGGTTTGGGGGTTCAGGAAGGTAGAAGGAGTGAAAGACAGATATTGCTGTGCAGAATGAACTGGAACTGAGGTGAGGGCTCCAGGAAGGGGGGATGGGGGGGAGGGGTCAGTTTTCCAACCGGGAAAAGATGAAACAGACGGAACCACAGAGAGGAGGCCCCACTTGCCCCCACCCCCATCACAATAGGCATCTAGGCAAACAGGATGAGGATGGGACGAGCCCCCCTCTCTGCACCAACACCCTCCTCCAGCATCAGCCGGCCAGGCAGCCCCATTTCAAGCCCTGTGCCCACGGGGACCAGGATGTGGGCACCCAGGAATGGACAAGCCCTGACGTAGACAACTCTGCGACCCCCGTGCCTGGCCTCCACAGCTACAAGCCAAATACTCCTTGTGGTTTGGGCCCCAGCCAAGCGCCCACACCCCAGCTCACGGGACCGCAACTTCCCTGTTGCATCAGGTTTCTAAGCGCGTGCACACACCCCAGAGCTTGTTACACAACCGTGGTGCGCGTACCCAGCACCCACACAGCCCGGGTGGCCTGACGGTCCCACAGAGGAAACTGCAGCCTTGCTCGGAGGGCACAGGCCCCTCTCTACAGCCTGCTGGCTTCGAGAGCTGGAGGAGAGGTGCGGAGGGCACCTGGCCAGGACCCAGGATTCTGCCGGCTCTACCGCTGGCTCGTTGTGAAGCCCCAGTAAGCCACGTCCCCTCTCAAGGCCTGTTCCCCCACCTAGAAAGGAAGATCTCCTTCTACCCTGATGATCTGGGTACCCACTTCTCCTCCATGCCACTCGACACCCGCTAAACCACCACCAACATCCTCTGTCCCCCTAGGGATGTCCGCAAGAAAGGGAGGCAAGAATTGCACAGCGTGGAGACAGAGGATTGGATAAGACGACCCCTAAACAGGGCTCTCTTCTGCTGGGGAGAAGCCCAGAAGTACACCACCAGTGGGTGTACCTCGAGGGGAAACCCCACGGTCACCTCCTGCTCCCTAGAAAGAGGGAGGACAGTGGCCAGAGCTTTCTGAGGTAGCTCTAAGGAGCAACAGCTGGGGGAAGCAATTTTCCTCTTTGCACTTTTGATTTTTTCCTTTTCTCCACAACAAGCAACAAGCATGTGTTACACATTACTTTACAACAAAAGGTGGGGGGGGGGGCTGGACACACTCACCTCCTAGGGCATGCGCCCTCTGCCCAGGACGATCCCTTAAATCAGTATTTCCCTAAGCATGTTGTGAAAGCGTTCCCATAAGCCCAGGAAACCGGGGCCAAACAAAGCCTGACAGGTTTTTTTGCCTGCAGGACTCCTCTGAGCCTCCAACACGCTAATCTGGGCCACGACCCTCTGAGGGGAGGAATGAGACAAGGAAACTCGTTTGGTCTCAGAGCTCTTTATAGGGAAGCATCTCAAGAGACACTTGCAAGACACGGCCGGAACTCAGGGTCCAACGAGGTGGAAATTCAGGTACACACCCAACATAAGGGCCTCCATCAAAGAGAGACAGCTCAAGCCCTAGAGGGCACTGAAGGCAGCCATCCTTGGCAACCACTTCCAACTGCATAAGCCAAACCCCAAACCCACTGCCCAAAACTGGCCTGAGCCCCACATCCCGGCGATGACAGTTACTGAGGCAGGTAGTAGTGTGAGAGGGCCCTTGGGTGGCCTGCAGCCTCCCTGAAGTTATTTAGATCTGCAGTGACCCCTGCTGGCTCTGCCCAAAATCACCCCTCCCCTTAGTCCTCACCCTCTTGGCCTCCCTCACACTCCTCTCCAGTCCCTGGCCTTCCAGCATCTTCTCACTAGCCTCGACCCAGCCCTACTGTGATCCACCCTGACCACACCCTCCCACCAGGCCCCCACTCTTTTCCCCATCCCTGGGTTTGGAATATGGCTGGACTTTGATAGAGCCCACTAGTGAGTTCTGAGGTCTGAACTGGGGCACTCGGACGGCGTGAGGAATGGGGGGCTCTGAAGACTGCCTGCTCCCCTACCGAGGGCGTGAAACAAACCCCCAGGGCCACTGTAATAACAGCAAATATTCTGGGGCACCCGTCTGGCCCAGTCAGTGGAGGAGGTGGCTCTCGATCTTGGGGTTGTGGGTTTGAGACTCACAGTGGGTGTAGAGATTACTTAAAAGAAACTTTTTTTAATAGCAAACATTCACTGAACACTTACTATCTTCTAAGAACGCGGCTAAACCCTTGAGGTAGATTATTCCCTTTAATTCTCATAAGAATTTTAAGAAGTAGGCACTATTCCTGTATGAACCCAATTTTCAGATCAGAAACTGAGACTCAGAAGTAAAAGGGTAAATGGCAAATCCAGGTGGACTCAAGTGGAGTTTCTGACGTTGGAGTCCATCCGCTTAACAACTACACTCTTTTACCGTCCTTACATTTGCCCCCCACCGAAACTACCTGCTCGTGCAAGTCTCTGCCTAGTACTCACTGCCTTGAGGAAGTATGCCTCAGTAGCCTTGCCCCATGCCCTCAGGTATGACTCTGTGACCCAAACCTGGCCATCTGTAACCTTCCCCCTGGTAAATTAGACTGCCAATTTGGTTGCCAAGCCCAGGACCCATCCCCTCTTCTGATGATTATGTCTAGATTTATTTTTGGGCAACACCGAGGACCTCAGTAAAAGGGGCTTCGATGAAGATGCCTCCCCCCGCCCGCCCATCTCCAGGGGGAGCCGTGTGATTCAGGCCTGGCCACTCAAGCACCAAAATATCTTGGCTTCAGTGATTGGCTCAAGAAGGACAGACGACCCAAACGAGGCCAACAGGGCTAATCCCCGGAGTTCGCCGGAGTCACCAGTTTTCTGCTCTGGAATTGCTAGTGGGTGCGTGTCTGGCAGGAGCTGCCAGGAGTCCTGTCTAAGGAGGTGATGCCTGAGGAGGGAGCTGACACAGGAGAGCAGACCTGATGACATTGTTCGAACTGTGCCAAAGACAGGTCCACCCCTGGACTTTTCAGTGATCATGAGCCAATAAATTACTTTTGTGTTGTTCTTGTCTTCCTTCCTTTGAAACGGAGATCTAGCAAAGCCTCCCCACCATTCTTAATCATTATTAACAACTGTGTCTCCTTCTTGCCTTTTCCTGCTATGCTTATTTAGACATACTGGACATTTTTTAAATAAAAATTGACACCGCTGGCTACTCCTTCCTTTGAGATATACCCTTTTGCTTATTTTTGTGAAACCTCACTCTCTTAGTTTCTCTCGGGCCCCTCTGAAGTCCTGCTCGGTTCATTTTCCTTTTGCTGGCTCCTCTTCATTTGCAAGTAACAGAAACCAACCCTGGCATTTATAAGCCAAAAACTAGGGGGAAAAAAAAAGAATTTATCGGAAAAATATTGAGGAACTAGCTAGGGAATGAACTAGAAGGCTAGAATACCTCGCTTGGAAATGGAACAGAAATTACTTGGCTGAACTCCAAAGGCCTCTTCCATGCTAGCTTCAGGTGCTCATGATGCCCAGTCCCGAGAGAGAATCTGTCCAGCTGAGCTTAGGTCACATGGCCGCCTAGACTCTGGACCATCCCATGGAGGTGAGAGGGAGGGTCTGGTGGTACATGTCTCTAGGGATCCTTCCAAACTATGGAATGGGAGAGCAAATCATCTGATATATCATACCACAAAATGGTGGAAAGATAATGCTTCCAAAGGGAACCAGAGACCAGGAGGCCACAAAATGAGGGTGAACATCTTCCTTGGGTTCTTGGGGCCATGCCCTAGGTGTTTTCTCTACACTGCTCCCTGGGCCTTCTCATTCCCTCCCATAATGGATGAAGTTGCCACTGACAATGCCACTACAATTCCCAACAGAGACCTGTCTCCTGAGCCCAGACCCTGTATCCACAAGCCTCCCTACATGGATGGCTCACAGGCCCTTCAACTCAATGGGTCCAACACTGAGCTTGTCCTGATCACCAAACCTGCTCCTTCTTCAAGGGCCCTTAGCTCAATAGATGCAGTCACCAATCACTCAGCTGATCACACTAGAAACAGGGAGTCAAGGAGTCATTCTCAAGGCCCTACCTGCTTAAGGGGCTTCAAACATGGCAATCCCTCTATCTTGACACTCTTGTCTTTATCAACCCCAGCTTTCACCCAGCTAGTTCCTTGTGGCATAGACTTCTATCCATCACCTCCTCTTCTTCTTTAGAAATAAAACTGTTGATCTGTAGCTAGATCCATGCTGCCCAGAATAGAGACAAATTCCCAAGCCTCCTTTGTAGCTAAGTATACAGCAACCTCTACACAGTGGTATATAAGTAGAAATGATGTGTGCTACCGACAAAGATGTGTCCTTAAAGGAAGGGCATGCCCTTCTCCCTCTTCTTTTCTCCTTCCCACTGACTGGACTGTGGGCATAATTGTTGGAGTTCAGCAGCCATTTAGGACCATGAGATGGAAGCTGTGTATTTGACAATGGTAGCATGACATTAGATAGAAGGCTGGATCCTCGATGGTTATGGGGATGCCCTACCAGCCCTGAATGACCTAGCTCTGAGTTTCATTTATGTCAGAGAAAACTAAACTTGTATCTTGTTTACACCACCATTATTTGTGGAATTTTTCTGTCACTCACGGCTGAACCTGACCCTAACACACTATTCTCATCCTATACGTCTCAGCTGAAATGTCATTTCAATGTCATTTCCTCAGAGAAGTCTTCCCCAATCACACAGACCCAGAGAGGCTCTTTCCCTTAAAGTTCTGGGATCATCTACTCACCACAGCCAAGTTGGCCCTAACAGGTCTCAGGATTCCAGCTCAGCAAACAGGCTACTGTCTTGCTAGAAGTCTCCAGCAAGGAGGAAGATGGCACCCACCATCCTCCTCCCACTCAAACACTGGCCCAGGCAGATGTCAAAAGGGTTCCAGGGCCAGGTGCATCTGTGGTGTGGCCTACTGTCTCCAGATCCCACTCTTGCTTCTTGCTCTGGTGCCCCCAGATCTACTCTGATCTCCAGACCCCAGAGAATCCCTCTGTCCACCTCTGTCCCCTACCTTTAGGGATCCTCCAAAGGCATGAGGGTGTGACTAAGTGATAACGTATGGAGAGTAAGGAATGAGGGACTGGTTTGGGCTCCTCAGGGCAGGAATCAAGCTTTATCCCCGTCTTCTTGCACCTGGCGTGGCACCTGGCACATAGTGGGCACTTAGCAAATCTACTGGATAAATAGAAAGGCTCTCCAGGGTGTGGTTTGGAGGGGAAGAAAGGGCTTAGTGCACAAGGAGGATAATTTGAGATGCTGCCCACTGGGTGTTCTGAGGACTGGAGAAGAGAAGGATGGAAGGGTAGTGAGAGCCAAGGGTCTGACCCTATCCCTACCACTGCCTTTGTGGAGGTGAGCACAGTCAGAGGAGGCTGGTGGGAATCAGATGCCAGCAGACCCTCTTCCTGCCCCCACTGCACACCCAGATGGGGGTCTGGGTAAGTGAGCAAATTTGGCCAATGTCTCTGATCTGTGACGCTGCTGCTCCTCTTGATAGAAAAGAATTAAAGAGGCAGCCACCACAGGGACACACAAGAGCTGTCCAGACACATAGGTCTTTCAGGCCATTGTCTTCTCCTCAACTCCCAGCTGTTCCCAGGGGCCCAGGATGATCCCAGGGAGGCCCGACAAACAGGAGTTCCAAGCGAGGGGGGCACAATTCCAGGTGGCACCTGCAAGGTCCTTCAGGAAGCAGCAGGTTCAGTGCAAGGCCCGCACAGGGCAGATAAGGAAACTGAGGCCGGAGAACAAGGACTGGCCCACAGCCACAAAGCATGCTAGAGGTACAAGACCCCAAGGCTCCTGGCTCCCAATTCTGTGCTCTTTGCCACACCAGGTGGGACACTGGGGAAGAGGCAGGCGTCTGCAGGTTTAGAGTAGGGACTCAGGACTTCACAGGAGGACATCTACCCCCACCCCAGCATGGAGCAGAGAAGAGCATGAGCTCTGGAGTTCAGATGGAATGAGCCAAATCCTAGGCTCACTTCTCATCAACACTATAACCTTCAGCAAACATCAGAACATATCTGTGCCTCAGTTTCCTCAACTGTAAAATATAGATAACACTAATGGTATTAATCTTACAGAGATACCGGGGGGGGGGGGGGATTAAATGAGTTGATATGCACTTGGAATGGCACTGCTATATAGTAAGTGCCCAATAAACACCTGCTGTCGCTATTGTGTGGTCATCAAAAGGTCCTCGTGACCTGCCAAAGTCTTTCCTGACTTAGCAAAAGGCCTTCCCCTGAGGAGTGATTTGCAGTGGTGAGTGGGAGAATGGCCACACCCATTTCTCAGGGTCCGGGGCAAGCCGAGGCCCCTCCCCAGTGCTTACTGACCGAGACCTCCAGTCTCTGGGACTCAGTGGCCCCTCGGCCCCCCTCCAGTCGCCAGCCTGTCTGCCGGGCTTTCACGCCTGATGCAGAGATAAACACATCCCACGATAGCATTGTTCCCCACTTCCCGAAGTTCTCAAGTACAATCCTAGAGGGTGGGATTAGCTTGGCATTTGGGCAGCTCAAGGGTTTGGAAGGATTGAGAGAGGCTGTTCCCAGAGCCATCCAGTCCCATCCTTAAAGGTGGTGGAGGTGGCTGGGCATACAGGGAAGGGGCAAGGGAAGCAGCTGTGGCTTGAGCTTCTGGAAATTCTGCCACACCCTCATCACACATGTGAGCATTCACGCACACGCACGCGTGCGTGCACCCACACTTGGCTTAAGGTAGAAGGAGGGGTTGCACACCTGAGTAGAGAAATGAGACACCTGTCTCCCATAGTCAGTTCTCTCTCTGCCCCCATATCAGAGCTGTCTGGTCCCTGCACTCCCTCAGGTGGCTGAACTGAATAGCCAGGTATCTCTGGGAGAGAGTAACTCAGAGCCCATAGCACTGCAGAGCTTATGAGGAGCCAGGCAGGCGGAGGGGAGGGGAGTCGGGGGGGGATGGAGCATCAAAATGTGCTTACTTCATCATTTTGGGTAGAGTCAGCCTGGGGAGAGAGGCCTCCTTCCTCTCCCAGCCAGGGCGGGCCCCTTCCTCCTGTCCCCACTCCCCAGTGCTCCCAGTACAACCACTCGCATGACCTCACTGCCACGGCCAGGCCAGGCTGATGGCCAGGAGCCAGGGCCCCGCCAAAATCCACATCCCCAGAGACTAGCACAAGCCAGGCAGGGCCTGAATATGTCACTCAAGCAACCTCCACCCGCTGAACCCACGCCTGTGAAGACAGCCTGTCCCACTAAGTGTTTACTCCGGCCAGGCAGGCTCACCTCCTCTCTCAACAAGGGTGAACTCAGAGCAGTCTTCTACCCCTGATGGCGTCTGTCAGCCAGACCCATCCTGACTCTGACTTCTCCCCTGCTAAATCCTGCTCAGCTGCCCCATCACAGGACAGCCCCCCTGAGTCCCCTGGCCCACCTCTGGCCTCTCCGTTGTCTCACGAAGCCAAGGCAGCGGTGGCAGGGGTCGAGCAGAAGGGATGGGGGTGGCTCCCGGGACGTGGCAGTGCGGCTCTGACAGTGGCTCCAGCAGTTTCGGTGGCACTGATAGTGGTCATGGTACCAGCGATTACGGTGGGGGAGGATTGTTGGTGACAGTGGGGCTGGTGATGGTGACGGCAGTGGAGGCAGTGCGGCTGGTTGGAGCGGTGAGAATGCGGCAAGTAGGGGTGTGTCCCTCCCCTCCCTGAGGCTTAGGGACATGAACAGACCATCACAAGGGTCCCTGAGGGCTACGGGAACAGGGGTAAGACGATCTGGTCACAGAAGGCCCCCGGAACAATGGGGGAATGACCCCTGGCCCCGTTCTGCAGTGAGGCCTAATATGTTCCCCCTCCTGGACCTCTAGAGACCCTCCCCGCCACCCCAACCTGAAGCACATATCATCTGACCTAGAAGCCCCCAGAACTCCCCTCGAGAGAAAGTGGGAAGAGGCCAGGCTTGGGAGACAGAGGATGCAATACTGGAATCCCAACTATTAGAAAACAAACTTGGGCCTGAACTTCACCAAAGAATGGGAATCATAATTCTTACTGGCAGGATCATTGTAAGAACTGAGATAAGTATCTCTAAAAGTGCCTGGCACAGAATAGTAGCACAATAAATAATAAATCTTTTTCATTCTATTTTCCAGGCCCTGTTCCCACATGCCTCCCTATACCAGTTTTCTGGAGGCGCTGTAGCAAACTGCCACAAACCCGGTGGCAACAGAAATGTATTCTCTTGTAGTTCTGGAAGCCAGAAGTCTGCAACCAAGGTTTCAGCAGGGTCGTGCTCCCTCCAGGCGCCCGAGGGGAGAATCCTCCCTCGTCTTGTCCAGCTTCCGAGCCAGGCGTACCCCGGCTTGGAGCTCCAGCCTCGGCCTCTGTCTTCATGCGGATCTTCTTCACATGGCCTTCTCCCCTGGGTTTCTGTATGTTCTTTCCTGTTTCTTACAAGGATTCTTGCACGAGATTTAGGGCCCACCCTGATCCAGCACGATCTCATCTCAATCCTTACCTTAATTACACCTGCAAAGACCCTAGTTCCAACTAAGATCACACTCAGGGGTTTCAGGTGGATATAAATTTGGCGGGAGGGGAACTATTCAACCCGCTACACCCCCTCCTCAACCTCTGAGTGAGCCGAACCTAATTCCCCAACCACCCCCCCACCCCCCCCCCCCCCCCCGCGACATGGCACAGTCACGGCCCCCGGCCCTCTATCCCTCCCCAAGCCTGATCCTGGACACCCCTACGCCACCCCGACCCCCATAGCATCCCAGGTCCTCAGACCTGGGCCCCGGGCTCCCTGGTGCCATGCGTGCATGTCTGTATGCATGTGTACAGATTCTCTTTTTCACTTGGCGATGATAAAGGGGGATTCTAGGCTTGAGTCGGAGTCCACAGGGGCCTCTCTGCTCGGAAATGCTTCTTCCTCTCCCCCTGGCAGCTGTTTGGTTTGGCGGGGGCCCAGCTGGCAGGCTCTGCAGCCAAGGAGCCCTGGGGGGCAGGGGGAGGGAATGGTGGGGGGCAGGCAGCTCCCTCCTCAGGCCCAGGCCCTGGGAGCTGGGCCAATCGCAGGCCTCCGTGCTGGCCAGCTCCAGCCCCCCTCACTCTTGGTTTTCCTCCTCCCTGCTCTCCTGTGCTCCCCATATGACAAAGGGGAATTCTGGAGACCCTCCACTACCCCGCCCCAGCCAAGGGGAAGACGTGCAGAAAAGGAGCAGCCACTGGCAACGCTAGAAACACACACGGAGAGGAAGATCAGTCAGCGGACCCTGGCGCTTTGCTCAGGGGGGCTCTGGGTACTCTTTGAGGCCACCCCAGGACAGTCTGGACTCCTTCCAGCCTCTGGATACACTGTCCTCTGCCCCTCCCACGGTTCTGAAATCTCCTGTTCTTAGTACCCTGTTCTAGGGCACCTGCCTTTTCCTTCCGGGGCCCCCTCTGGACCCCCAAACTGTTGCCAGTTTTTCTGAATCAGTCTTCTCTTCAGATAAGCGGGAATGAAAATGATTGCCTCCCAGTCCTCAGCAGGTCCTACAGCTTTTTACCACTGATGGAAAAATAGTAAAGAGGGGCGCCTGGGTGGCTCCATCGGTTAAGCCCCCGACTCTTGATTTCGGCTCAGGTGATGATCTCACGGTTTGTGTTTGTGCGTTCGAGCCCCGCGTCAGGCTCTGCGCTGACAGCTCAGAGCCTGCTTGGGATTCTCACTTCCTCCCTCTCTCTCTGCCCCTCCTCTGTGCACGCGCTCTCTCTCTTTCTCTCAAAGTAAATAAATAAAGATTAAAAAAAAATTTTTTTTTAAATAGTAAAGAAACACAGGGAGGGACACAGGATCCTGAGCCCAGGTTTTAAGGTCTAACTGGCCTGGCTTTATGTCAAAGCCCTGCCACTTAACACCCGTGTGACCCCGGACAGATAATTTACCTCTCTGAGCCTTGATTTCCTCTCATAAAAATGGGGGTACTCGTAGGTAACTTCCAGGTTGCAAGGATAAAATGGCAAAGCTTCTGAAACAAGGAAGGTGTCCTCTAAACAGTACTAACTTACCACATGCCAGGCACTGCGTTTAAGTGCTTTGCATAGATAATCACATTTAGCCCTGAGAATGACTTCAAGAAGTAGAAACCGTTTCACGGCTATGGGAGCCGGGCACTTTACCTTGAGTGTCAGAGCTGGAGAGCGGCTGAGCGGGGGGCCCTGAGCTCTAAGCCACCGCGCTCTGTGCCTCCACCCCTGGCGGGATGGCCAAGGTGGAGTGTTACTATTAATATTGTTGAGGAAAACGTGTATTTTATGTACGTTTTGGAAGGAATCTGTGAGAAGAGCATGATTTTACCCTTATTTCGGCTTCATTTTAAAACTTCTGGGGCGCCTGGGTGACTCCGTCGGTTACACGGCTGACTCTTGACTTTGGCTCAGGTCATGATCTCACAGTGAGTTCGAGCCCCTCATCAGGCTCTGTGCCGTCAGCACCAAGGCCTGCTTCGGGTCCTGTCTCCCTCTCTCTGCCCCTCCCCCCACCTCTCAACAATAAATGTTTGAAAACAATTAAAACTTTTTTTTAACCCGGTTACGTCACTTGGTTTGCTAGCCTCGGAGAAGAGGTCTGAATTTTTGACGGGGGCTAAAGGTTCAGTGTTGCCATGGCTTGTGCCGGCCCACGGTGCCACAGTCCCGTCGGAGATGAACCGTGGCCCCAGCGCGCATTCTTCCTTGTCAGTCCTGAACCCAAGATGTCACCAATCCTAGTTATTTGTCCCCGCGTAATTGGTGTTGATTGGCAACTTTCCCTGAAATGGGGCAGAACTGCTTGGTTGTCTCTTCCAGGCAGCTTAAGTGTAGTAATATAAATAAAACAATAGTTGAATGTTAAAAACGAAAAACAGAAAACAAAAAAACAAAAAGCAGACCACGGAAAGCAGCTGGGCCACAGGGGTTTTCCCACAGGCCCCTGCAGGTGCAACACGAAGGTCTCCTTCACTCTGCACACATGGATTTGCATGCAGTTTTCGAGTAGGGGATCTGCCCAGCTGCCTTGGCAATTCTGAAGTCCTGGTCGCGGGGCCCAGCCCATCCCAGCCTCCCAGCCACGGCAGGAGACCATGGGGCTGGAGGCTCCCTTGGCTCTCATGCCCTGGCACATCTGGAAGCTGTTAGCTCCCATCCCTTCTCTCACTTCCCCCTCCCTTCTCCAGCTGTTCCTGGTGGCTGATTCTGGGAAGTACCCCTCAGTTGTGGACGCTTGCAGAGGACGGGGTGGGGGAGGGGGGTCCTCACCGCTGTGTTGGTGGGTGGGAGGGAGGTGGGCAGGCTGTAGAGGGTTCATGTGAGTCACTCAGAAGAGTTGGTCTCCTCCTCCCCTGGCCCTGCGGACAGCTGGTAGGGTTACTAGGGGTTGAGTAATGAGGAGGGGAAGACAGGGAGGAGGCAGGGGTGCGTGTGGAGAGAGACCAGGGAGCAGAGACCGAGAGAATGTTTCTGCCGGAAGAGATGGCCAAAGGGTCATCTGATAGTGTCCATTCCCCTGCTGCCTGGGGGTCACGACGACCGCGTAGTGGACAGAAGGCAGCCTTTGTGGTTGAACAGAGCTGGGTCACGAACCTAGCTGCATCGCTGTCGGTCTACGTGATCTTGAGCAAAGCCCTTATGCTCTCCAGGCCTGAGCAGCCTCCTCGGCGCAATGGACGGACGGCACCTCCTTGGCAGGCGTGTTCCGTGGCCCGGCCCACACTCAGTGTTTACTCAGTCCCTCCTAAGTACTGCCGGAAGTTGCACCAGCCACCTTCCCCACTCTCTAGTGCCTCCAGCCCACACCTGGACCCGCTCTGAAAGCCGCACCCTCCCCAGATGGAGTCTCACTCCCCCTCCCCTCGGCTCGGCTCTGCCCTCCTCACTTCCCAAACTTGCAGAAGATGCCTTCCCGAGGGAGACTGCCCCTGAATCTCTCTCTACCTCATGGCACCCGTGGCCTTGGGGAAGCTCCTGAACACCTCTCCGAGACCCGATTATCCCAGAGGTTAAATGTCTTCACTGCTGCAAAGATGTCTCCCTATGTGCTTTCGCGTGCCATCTTCCCAGCCATTCTGGGACACGGATTTCTCAGCCGCCCTCTTGGACATGTGGAGGGAAGGACGGATGCTAGCATTCACTGAAGGCTTGCTATATACCAGGCCATGTGCCGGGCCTGAATGAAATCCTAGCTTCTCCCCTTAGACCACATGTGCTTTCAAAAGCCAAGGACTGGTTAACAGCTCCTACGGGTATTACTGCAAAGGGGCAGTGCCCCCAGGTGACCAGACAGCCTGCCGCTCATCATCCTGGCTGGGACACTCAGAGAACGGTCACTCGGTCCCAACCCAAGGAGCTGGTCTGTCAGCTGCAGTTAGGTGCCCTCTATACTCCGTTCCAGAGCGGCTCCCCTTGCTGCTGTCCCACAAGCTCCAGTCCCCTGGAACGATGAAGTCACACCACCCTGCTCCAGCCTCACTCTTGGCCCTTTCTCTCCTAGCCCTTCCCGGTCCACACCCCTTCCACCCATCCGAAGATTGACCTGCAGGAGTCAATCCACGTTGGTTCCTTGTTATATCGTCACTACCGTTCAAGTGCTTCTTTTGTGCCAGGCACTGTGCTAAATGCTTCACGGCTACTGTGTCATTCAATTCCCCACAACAACCCCCAAAACGAGTATTATTGAACAAATCTCGCCACAAATGAAAC